>NC_054825.1:79109981-80444728 GCF_018345385.1 Vulpes lagopus | reverse complement strand
TATGCTTCCCAGAAATGCTGGACCCACTGAAGAACAGAGAATTTGGCATGAATATCAAAATCTCACCCTTCTGCTACCTTGGAGCATCTTATTATCAATAAGCCAAGGTGGAGCCTAGGCTATGGCTTCATTAAGACAGCCTAGGCCTCTGCCAAGCATGTGGAAAGGACTGGCATTCTCGGTCTTCTCCCACGAAGGTATGACCTGACACCACAGCAGGCACCTTGCTGGTCTTCAGAGGCATTCCAAGAAGAAATGAGCTGGGCTCTGCCAGGACCAGGTCCCCAGCGGCCTCACTGAGAAGTTTACATAAAGGTCACACCACATTTCATCCAACCTCAAAGAGGCTTTTAACATGCTCATTTCAGAAGGACGTGGCTTGGCTGGTCGTAAGGTTCCTGTACGCTCTCAGTGAGTCCAGCTTGTAAGTCCTCACTCAGATGCTGCCCATCACTCACACCCGAAGGCTGGACTCTTCAGAAACACAAGATGGTGAGGCCTACGGGAGGTCTCAAGCCCTCGGTTTCAACTCGGGCTCCCCACCTTACTCCCATGAGTGAGACCGGGATTGCTCGTCATTCTTCCGAGCCTCTGTCCCCTGTTCTAATACATGTGTACAAGCCCTTTATATTTACAAAGTTGGTCCCTCAAAAAAAAAAAAGTACTACTAAGAACCAATCCTTACAAACATAAGGGCCAGAAGCTTATACTTTACTAAGATTGATTCATGAGCCTGGTTCTCCCAAATCTGCTGCCTGGGTACCTGCTCTCACTACCGGCTGGACTGTATTTTTCCTGGGTCCTTTCCATTTTTAACTTATCCTTGTTAGCTCCCCAGAGAGCTCTGGCAACTTGGAAAACAAAAACAAAACAAAAAAATGAATGTGTGACTTAGCAGTGTCCCAGAGGGCCTTCAGGCTGAGGCCAAGCCCACAGAAGCAATGGGAAAAAACAAACGTCTTTTGACTTAAAAGGTTTTAAATTGCCATTTTTGCCAGAATGGGTTCTTGTTTATTCTGTAGTTAAATAAAAAATAAAGGTAACACGATTCTCTCAAGCTCAGTATGAAAAGTGACGGGACTTCAAAGCCTCCGCAGGCCTCTAAGATCTTCCACTGTTTGGCCGCTTTGTGCTTCTTGTACCAAGGAAGACACTTCTCACGGCCTCCTGGCTTCAAAATGAGAAGTCCTTCTTGCGTAAGTCTGTTTTTAAGGTCCTGAATCGGCAGCACCCAGTTGCAGGCACCGGCTGCCCCTGCACGGGTCCAACACCGAGGTGTTTCTCGGGCCCATGCCCATCTACGGCACCGCCTGGCCTGGCCTTCCTGCAGTTACGGGGCTGCATTTACAGACTTTTTTTCCCCTCTTAACAGGGCAGCTTTACTGAGCTGTAATTTCCATGCCATACCAGCCACTTTGGGAAGTAGACAACTCTGCAGTCCTCAGTATGTTCACAGAAACTGCCACGGTTACCACCATCTAGTTTCACAACAGCTTCATCAGACTCAAATGAGGGACACGCCGCGCCATCAGCAGCCACTTCTCCCCGGCCCCCCGGCGGCCACTGCCTGGTCTCCTGTCCTTGGGCCTACGCTGGCCATTTCACAGGAGTGGGATCTGATGCAATTGTTCCAGGTGACCAGTCCTGAAGCTCCTCGTCAGTTTCCCCTGTGTGCCCTGCCCCCTCTCGCCTTCCTCGTCCCCTAGGTCCTCCACTGGCTCCACTGCCCTGTGTGGCCGGGGAACCTCAGCCCTCAATTCAAAGGCTTGGCTTCCTCAGCAGAAGGCTCTGACCGTCATCTCTGGCCTAGATCTTCTGCACCTCGGGCTTTTGATCCCCAGATCACCTGGCCCCTCAGCCTCTCTGTTAATTTCGTACAGAGAACTTGAAGTGTGTCGTCTCTTGTCACCTCTCAAGGCGGCCTTCTCTAGTGTCCTCTCATACTTACCTACCTGTCTCTCAGCACAGAAACTCAGACATCATCCTAGAAGCCTCCCTTCCTTTGCCTCCTTCTCCACATCCCACTCGTGACCAAGCTCCGCTAACACTTTCCAAAAACATCCAGGTTTCCAGATTACTTCCACCCCTATTGCCATTCTCCGAGGCCAGGCCCTGAGTTTTAGTCTGGAATGCAAACCAGCTCCAAGTTGGTCTCCCTGCCTCTTGTTTCAACTCCTTTCATCCTATTGTTAGACCCACAGTGATGGATGGAGAACAGCTCAGAGACCCCCAGTGGCATGAGCCCTTCCACGTGCCTGACACGGCCTGGCCCTCCCGGGCCTCTGCCTTGCCCTGGCCTCCCCGGGAACCATGCTCACTCAAACATCGGCTTTCACACGTTTCCTCCTCCAGTTCGCCAGGATCTTGCTTACTGCCAGGCCTATGCACAGAACAAACAGCACCTGTGGGGCCCCCTCTCCACCTCCCCAACCCGTTGGCCTTTTTTGCCCTGGCTAACCCATTGAGGGCCATCTTTTCTTAAGATTTAATTTATTTATTCATGAGACACACACACAGAGAGGCAGAGACACAGGCAGAGGGAGAAACAGGCTCCCTGTGGGGGGGCCCGACGTGGGACTCCATTCCAGAACCCCAGGATCACGGCCTGTGCCGAAGGCAGATGGTCAACCACGGAGCCACCCAGGCACCCCAAGGTGTCTTTTCAAGACGATTCTAACCAAGCCCTATGCCCGACGCACAAGAGGAAATTAGTGGCTCCCCTTTTGTTCCATGACATCTCATACAGCTGTGATCATAACATTTCTCTTATAATTTGAATCTTCCCTTTACTTTCTCCTGTCACCCACTCAACAGCAAGCTGTGGTGACAGGGGCCATACCTGTCATTCACCATGTTGTTCAACTGATATCAACCATCTCCAGCCTTCCGGCTGGAAAAATACAGGTGCTTAAAAATGCCCCTAGAATGACAGCTTACCATTTGCAACATACAGGCCTTAAGATGGTGGGATTCCATTTTGCCAATGGTGAGCACTGGGCATACTTCATCATGGGGCCTTATCAGAAGCAAACAGATTCCTTTCTTATAAGGTAGGTTAAAAAACTAGGCAAATGGCTCAAACATCAGTTTGATTTTTTAAATTTAATCTTTTTTCTTCCTAAAGGACAGGAACATCCTGTATGTACATTTAGAGTCCTGGATCCTAGCACTCCACCCAACCCTGACTTCCTTTACTGAAATGGACTTGTGTTTTATCTTCCTTATGAGCCAAAGGAGAACAATAGGCCCACCTTATTATGTTGCAATAAGAAGAGATGTGAAGGTACCATGACTCTGAAAAGAATGACCCACAATAAATCCAGCAGATCTGCCTTGTTATTTTAGGTCAATAGAAAAGTATGAACCCAACCTAAACACCAATATAAGTACCGTTACACAGAGGAATGAATGAAGCTCTGTGGGGACATATGCACATGGCCCTGAGCTTGAGATGCCCTGGTCACCTGCTGAACACCCATCTCCCTGACTCTCTAATTCTTCTATCTCTTGGTTGCTCAGATGCAGGTAAGGAGGAAACCCATTACATTTTTTTTTTACTTCAGCCTCGACAGATGAGCAACACATCCATTTCTCCTCTTCCATCCTCCATGCTACTCAAATTCCTGAAAATAGGGCTGGATTCTCCAAAGGAGAAAGTGTGATTAGGGTAATACATTAAGGATTGCTGTGGAAAGTCACCTATTGTCTGATAAATTCATAATTATAGGTTGCTTCTCCGTTCTCTTACAGGCACCATAACAGTCCTTTAGTTTTGATTTTGCTGGTGGAGAGGAAGACTTTCAATCATTTAGGAGGCCAGCTGTGTTGTACTTCAGCTGCAAAATACGAAAGTTCTCAAGTGTGCTTGGCATATATTCTGAGCTAAAATATCACTGTTTATGCAGGCAAAACGTCCTTGTGCTGCAGATGCCTAGTAGTGACACGGGGACTTTCTACATATGTAGTCTGTCGACACCAGCTTCTTCACCAAGGAGGTCACACTGTTTCACTTTTTCCTTGTCTCACATCTTGTTGATCAAGTGGACACCAATTCAACTTAGAATCACACCACCACAATTCTAAAATTAAAAGGAGTCTTAGCAATAACCAGTTCTAACGCCTAACTTTCAGAAATCAAGAAAATCAAGCCAGACAGTGCATTTTACCTGTTGAATGGTACTATGTACCATTCACTCTTAGGTAAAGGTACTATGTCCATTAAGTTTGACAGAGTGCTTCACCATCAGAATACTTTAATTTCCTTAAATATTTTCAAACCAAAGTCCAAAGGAAAGCACATTGATTTTTAAAAAATGTGAAGTATAGGAGCTCAATATTCATAATTACAGATGGCAGATTCCAACATCCAGCTGATTGCTCTGTGGCACAGAGCCCACCTCCAATGGCCCAAACCAACTTTCCTACTTGAAATGGATTCACCGTCCACTCTAGGAAAGTTGATGGCCAGTGGAAACATGACAGACACCTCTAACATGCGTCTTGCAAGTTGAAGAATTTAAAGTCTGCTGTGCCTCTGTTACCAAGAGATAGAAAAGAAGATTTTGGCAACCTCAATCTTTCCACAGTGGCTTTTTCAAATTTTACTTCTTTTCTTCACCCAGCTATGGCGGTCCCAAGCCCACCCCCGTGTCTCCTCAGGAACCCTCCCCTACTAATTACCTCCTTGCTCTTATTCTCTCTCCTTGCTCTCTTTCTACTTGGTCCTCCCCTCCTCCTCACCATCAGCTTAAGCTTCCTCACTATGAAACACACACAGCAGGATGGCTGTGCCCCACCCCCATGTCCTCCTACCAGAAAGGCTACTCAACTTTCTGTCTTTTCCTGTACTTTCAAGCCACTGGAAATAAATAGCCCTCTATCCTTATAGCTGCCTCTTCTTTACTTTCATTCACTCCCTAATTCATAGCATTCGGGCTTCTGCCCTCACCATGCAAGCAGATTGCCCCAATTCCCCAAAGCAACTCAACTTCAATTCTGTTTTCTATACCATCTAGATACTTGGTGAATGTGGCACCTTGTCTTACCACTAACTCCCAGTGTTGGAAGTTAAGGCTCTCATATCGTTTGACAATAGCCTCATCCTGATTTTCCTGGAGTTTTAGCCTTTCCATTTCTGGGCAAATTATACTGTCTCCAGAGCCAGTTGTTTTAAAACAGAAATCTGACATCATCATCTGTTCAAAACTCTTTCATGAAGTATCCCCTATAGGCTAGCTTATTCTATAGGCCATATCCTATAGGATGAAGTCCAGATTCCCCCAACTATCTTTCCAGAATAATCTTTCTGTTCTTGCTCCCACCTCTGGCCACATTCAACTCTAGCTAGAGCCCACATTGTCCAGCTCTTTTGTGTCTTGCTGTCTTCCTTTATGCTTTTCTCAATACTTGAATATGGTCTTCCATTTTCTCCACCTGCTCTATCTCTACTTTTCCTTCAAAGTCCAGTCCAAATGCCTTCTCCACTCCCTGGCTTAAATAGTCATCCCTGCCTTTGCATCTTTTGTGCTCCTAAAGCATCTGTAAGCTTCTCTATTACAGCACTTAACATACTGCATTGTGAGAATTATTTTTAATAGAAGACTAGCTCATCTATCAAATAGCGTAGCTCCTCCACCAAGAATTAACAGTTCTCTCCTCCGGTTTCAAAGTTCTTTCATGTCCTTTTGGAAATCACACCTGCTATAGTATCCAATGTTCATCCTTGGGGAAGGTTGCTAAAACATGATGAACTCTTGCCAAAGACATAAATCTTTTGAGAATCATCTAAATCAGTGAGAGGAGATATTAGACAATCCAAATGTGTTTTAGCCAAGTTTCCTGGGAAATGCAAGGTACCTTATTTTTCTTAAAGGGCACAAAGCCAGACCCCTCCTAAAGTACAAATGCCAGCATTCAAGAGGTTGTGAGAATGCCTCACTTTTTCCTACAAAATACACACACACACACACACACACATATAGACATACTTACATACATATATATACATATATTGAAAAATTGAATGTGAAATTTTTCTGCTATTGAAAAATCAGAATTATCACGTTGGTATATTTGTCTTTCAGGCCCAGAGATGGGCACACCATTCCCATCCTCAAAAGAGCACAGCAATTAAAAGATGGAGAAACCAGCCTATGGAATCTTCTTTTCTTGAACAGAATCCTGTTCTCCTGATCAAGACAACCCCAGCTGCCTTCCTCCAGGAAGACTGGCTTTCCTCCTCCTTTTCCTGACACAAATGCATACAAACTTGGTTTTCTCCATTTAACAAGCAAATCTGTTTGCAAACAGGAAGCTGCCAAAGTGGGAGGGTGTGAAACAGGCAAGCCGGAGGACAGTTCTGAAAATGCATCTGTGGAGCAGGAGCTGGATTTAGCCACACTGCTCAGCTTTCAGAGACACTACCAAACCCATGCAACCCCCGGAGTGCAGGAAAAGCCATGAGTCCTATCCTCTTGGGATAGGCCTTGAAGGCTTTCTTCTCCTTTCTCTGGAGGGCAGGGAAACCTCTGCCAACAAACATGGACAGCTGGTTGGGGTGGCTGCAAATGATCTTACTGGTAATAATAAAGTAATTTGATGAAAATCCACATACTATCACCTGCTCCCTCTCCCAAAGCCTTAAAAATAGCCAAGGGTTCTGCTGTCGGCTCAGTCCCCTTGAAGGAGAAGCATCAAAGACCAGATCCAACTTGGGAATATACCTCTGGCACTTAGAAGAGGTCATCAGCAAGTCAGTGCTCAGAATAACCCATGGCTTTCCCAACCTCAGCCAAAGGGGCTGCTAAATGGAAAAGCTTTATTCCTTCACTGAAGCTACTACCAGCCCATAACTATGTCTGAAAAGGAACGGAGTCTATTTCATGTCAATGATCATATTTATAATCTATCTGCCTAAGTGGCTATTCTAAGTAACTCAGAGACTATCCACTAAGGAGCCCAGTGAATGGCAACAGCAGGTGTAGCTGACACATAGGAAACATAAATTTGATATAACATTCACAGTAATATGAGATTTCTTGACAGACAACTGTGACAAATTCTTTCTCAGGGGTTAATTTGGCCCTAAAATGTCTTCGTGGAACTGACTACTACAGAAAACAGGCCAAAGATAGGACAGATCAGACATTTGCAAAGCCTCTGATAGTTCTCTCCCTATTTCTCAATGCCTATTGCCAAGGCGATGGAAAAATCCTTGCCATATAACCAAAGGGAAGAGACCCACACAAAATCAGGACTTTTCTAATGAAGACACAGCCTCTCAGAAAGCACAAGACCACTGATGCCCTCATGATCTGTGTGTGGGGCAAACCAACTCTTGAGGTAAAGTTGATGTGATTTGGATTTTGGCAGGTCTGCCCAATTGGTAAATAACTAGAAAATAATAATTTTGAAGACACAGCATGCCCAGGGAATGATCCTGCATGTATCATCCTACGTAGACCAATATTTTCTCTATTATTCCTGCTCATGTCCCCATGTGGTCGCATCAACTTCTCCATGTACATTTGAATAGAATGTACAGATTTGTTTGCTTGGATATGCTTGGATACTTGTAATTACAAACATCTGCTTTAAATTCTTAAAGGCATGAAGCACATTTGCCTGCATCACTTAATACCTCAAAGATGCTAAGGTGACGGCTGAGCAGTATGTAGGCACAATGACAGTATATTAAGCTTAGTTTGCTTAACTCCAAACTTTTCTCAGGGGCTCAGCTAGGCCATTTCAGCCCAGAGAAGCAGACTTTCTAACAGCCAAAGCAAGAAAAAAACTGGCACAGGGCGTTGAGAAGTGAGGCACCGGCAGGGAACCAGCTTGTAAGCCAGGGACAGACAGTGGCAATGGTATCCCGCTGGGCCTCCACCCACTGCCACGCTGTGTAGTGCCCATGCCCACTCCTCACTCTGAAGTTGAATTCACAGTGGAGAACTTCTCTGTGAGATGTTTACATCTCAATTTCAATTCTCTCTGACAATTAGATGAAAAATAAGGCAGCCGAGTACACAGACTGCTCATTGCTTTCTGAGTACTTGGCTTTCTTCATCTGACAAGCTTTCCCTCTTGAACCCATTATGGATGGCTGGTCTTGTGTTTGAATAAGGAGGATGAACTTTAGTGACAAAAAGTTTGTCTAAACTTGTAACATAATTTTCAACATTTTGATATGTGGTGAATAATTAATTTCAGTTCATCTCAGATAATTCCAAACCAGGAAGCATTGAGCCTCTCAAGTGTTCTGAAGAAGCAAAGCATCACATCCAGTTATTTAAAACTACATGAGGAGCCATAATGCCACCAAGTCTGATGACCTGGCAGGTCAGGCCCAAATATCTGAGTAATCGGGTCCATAATGCACATTTTCCAGGTGACTGCATTATAGGAGCCAGTCCCTCTCATGTCATTTACCACTGTACACAGAGCCCCATATCATGTTTATGCAGTGGGATGTACAATTTTTCCATGTTCAGAGTCAAACAAATGAAAAAGTCAAACAAGGAAAAAAAAAAAAAAGAGGAAAGAGAATCTCTTTTAACCTGACCTCTTCATTTTGGGGGTTTATACCTACTTTGGACTAAGCAGCAGGGACATGATCTGAATCCCAGGATCATTGGGCCCTGCTTCTTTCAGCAGTCTCTGAGGTTATAATCCTCCAATCTAAGCTTTTTCAATCTATAAGATGAATTCTTGACTCCCTCCCCGAAGCAGCTCTTAATTCAACTAGTTTTCAGCCATAGCTAAAATTCCAGGAGCAAGAAACTCCTAGGATACTGTCTCTTGTCCACTCACCTCTGGCCAGGATGAAAGAAAAAAACAGATTTACCCTTCCATATGAAATAGTAACAACAGACAGAATACTGTGTATGAAACAAAGGTTTTCAAGACGAAGGATGACTGTTAACGAAGGAAGGTGAGCCACACAGCTGCCCCAGGTTTCTGCCTGCAGCAGTGGTGTGTGGGGGAGTGGCAGGAAAGACACAGAGGGAGCCTGGAAAGACCATGGAGGCATAGTTCATAGAACAGAGTGCCAGAAAAGAGAGGGCTGCCCACGGAGGGGAAGCAGCTGTGTGTCCTGACCAGGAAGGCCTGCCCTGTATTTCTAAGTAGAATGCAGGTACCTGGGGGCACTGGCCAGGTCAACTGGATAACTGGGAATTCTCCACTTGTCAGTGCTGGCAGACAGAAAGGCCACTGGTTAGTCATCAAAAAGTGAACCACAGTTGCATGATGAAAAAGTGATGTTCAGGTTGGTTGGTTTTGTTTTGTTTTTTAACCCCCCATCTGGATATACATGCAGGGAGTGGATTTCTGTTCAACTTCCGAGGAGCACTGTTCCAGGCATAGATAACTCTGAGCAGGTGAATATAAATCTGAAAGATCCATTCTTCATTCTACAGAAGCTTCAACTGAGGTTCATATGTGAAAGATTAAAGTTTATGTTCTGCTTAGCAGGTTTGCCAGATAGAATATAGGACGGTATACAGCATCTGGGGTAGACTTAAAAACTATTTGGTTTCTATTTGAAATTCAAAAGGATTGATTTCCCCTCCTCTTTTTTCCCTTTTCTAAATCTGACAATTCTACTCCCAGGCAACGCTACACAGAATAATGCTACCAGATTTGACTCTTGTGAGTGAAAGGAGAAGGGAAAGAATACACAGCCTGCAGGCACTGCTCGGATGGGGATCATGTAAACTGCAGGATTAGTCTGAAGTCCAGTGGCCACATGAGGAGTACAGGTCTTTCTCCAGACGTTAAGCTCCTGCTTTCGATGGACTCCAGCATTTGTATTTTACTCACTCTCTCCCACTGCCACGGATAAAGGTTTCTCTAGCTACCATGAAGCTACGTGAGTCCTACCCAACTCCATCTAATGACACAAAGCTACTGCACTCAAGTTTTTCACACCGGGTGAAACGGCATGTACCTCTCCAGGGTCTTCCCATCTCCCACAGAGGACAAGCCAAGGTCCCCAGGGTGGCCTCTAAGGCCCACTACCAAATCTGCTGTTCCTGTCATACCCAGCACGACCCAGCTCAGGACCATGTCCATCTTGTTCCTTCTGCCTTGAAATCTCTCTGTAGGTATTTCTGTGGCTCACTCTCTCTCTTCTATCAGCTCTTTGTCCACTGAGGCTTGTCTTTACCTCATAGGCAGCCCATTCACACTTCTCTATTCCATTTCTCTTCTGACCTATTCACTGGCTTATTTATTATCACTCTCTCTCTTGTCCTAGAATATTCAGTAGGGCAAGAACTTTGCTTTGTCCATTGATGTAACCTCGGAACCTAGACTTGAACTGGATACATTGTTGGAAGTCAGTAAACATTTGTTGAAGTCATCAATGGACTGGCCCATTGGAACTGGAGTGCCTTCCTCTGACAGTGAGCTTTCTTTCAGCTGTGTTCAAATTGATTCTTTAGAACTCAGAGCTGGAGACTATAGTGTGCAGCATATGAGGTGGCTTCCTACACTGTGTTATTTTGAGGATTTCCAGAGCAGGGCTGCCTGACCCCCATAGAGAAAACCTCTGTCCGTTATTTTCATGGTAATTTTTTATTCCTTGACTCTTAAAAGCCTATCTTTGAAAAAAATCTCCAGTGTCAATATTCTTGAGAGGCAATTAAATTGCATTTGCTCAACACTTTCACGGTCAGGCTGATATGAACAGATCACAGAGATTTTATGGAAGCCGGGTGACGCTAGAGGTGAGGAAAACAGAGGATTCCTGAGAAGGAGCTGGAACATCCCAAGGTCCCATAGTCTAGACAAGGGGAGATGGCCTGTCACCAACTGATCCACTCTTTGAAACTCATTCCTCCCCTATCGCCTATCCAGTCAAAGAAGGTAGTAATAAGAAAGCATTTCTTTGGCATCCAATGGGATTACTATTTCCATGTATCCATGACAAAACACAGAATGTGCTCTGGTGAGTCACTGATGTTTTTTCCATCCCAATGTCCTATTCTCATTGGATCGCCTTTCCAGTCACAGAGGTGAGCTAGTAACTTAGGCTGGACTGCCAGAATGACACATCCTTCTACGTACACTGCTTAGCTCAAGGGTGGGCACATGACCTAAGCAAGGCCAAAAGAGTTGGTATTCAGAATATGAATACTAGAGAAGTGGGAGACACATTCTTTTCTCTAGGATATGCAGTGGTAAAGATGCTGCGGGCCGGGCCGAGAGTCACTTGTGGGCCTCTTTGCCCCCAAAGAAAGAGCCTACCTAACTATGCAGCAGAGGAAAGCACAGCCAACCAAGGAAAGCACAGTCCTGATAACATCAGCTAAATCCTCAGGTCAACTGGGACTAAAGGCAATTCTGTCAACTGGACTATTCAGTTACTTAAGCAAATAAGTTTCCCTCTTCGCAAGCCTATAGGAGTTGGATTTCTGGTGCTTGCAACTGAATGAACATCATGAATATACATCATTACTACTTATAGGCCTTACACACTTAGAAAGGGAAGCATCAGTCTATAGAATGAACTGACCACTATACTTTCTACCACAGAAACTATTTGACATATTATACATGCTAAATTATACCTGCACAGCAGAGATTGCATGTTTCTCCAGATTTGCTCCACCCTATCTATTTCTATGGTGAAAACCAAGATAAACCTCCCATGGTCCTAGAATCTTCTCTTTGGTCTACAATCTTAGCCAAATAACTCAGCAAAAAGGCCTAGGGAACATCCCTAGAGAGTGGAGACAAGACAGTTTATAAGGTCACATATTACCCAGTTAAACCAAAGCACATACTTAGTGTATCAGGAGAATGTTTTAGAGTCTCTGTCTCCGATGCCAGGACCATGGCCTTAAAGAATGAAAACCAGCTATAGCTGCTTGCTCAGATTGCTGAGCTACCTTCCAGCCTAAAAATACCCACCCATATAACCAAAAGGTTTGATTTTTTTTGGTTTTTTTGTTTGTTTGTTTTTTGGTCAAACATGCAAAAGGAAAACGACTGATTCAGAGAACACTATATATTCACAATATATCCATAAAAACAATCTCACTGGGGCTTCCAAAGCAGCCTAGAAGTATTCCTGTTCTTGTCTTCCAAATGAGACAACCAGGCATGTGGAAAGGTTGCCGCTTGCCCAAGATCACAAAGCTAGCTGGTGGCAGACCCAGGGCTTAAACTCCGGTCACTTGACTTAAAAATTCATGCTCCTTTCATTGTGTTTCCAAGTTTTCCTAGGAGAGAGCTCCCAGGATACTTGATGTCTCTTATATACCCAAAAAACACCAAAACAAACCCATAGAAAACTAGGTTTTAAACAAAGATTTTATGTACAGATGAAAGATACATACTCTATCTAGAAAAAAAGTCTACAGCTTTCAAAAATCAAACTAGTCTCAGTCTCGTTTATACATCGGTTATGGATTTATTATGAACTTTTAATTATTTTCCATTTGCATTAAGACTTCTGTTACAGTAGTTAATGCTTTTGTTTTTCCGATGATTTGACTTGTGACTTTTAACAGTGACTGAAGCCTAGTGTTTTCTATTTCTGGCATTTAAAAGTTAACAGTAGGAAATAGTCATTCTTCATTTAAATCATAAGTAGGTTTGCATTTTGTTGGTATGTTGATTGTGTTAATTAACTATTTCAATGACAATAGCTGTGCCATGAATAACCAGCTGGTTGAAGAGAAGGGTGTAGCCAAGGAACCGGAGCTTTGAGACCAGATACACTTACAGTTTCAGATAACAGCCACCCCCATCTGTGTGACCTTGGCCAATTTACTTTGCAGCTTGAGGCCCATTTTTTTTTTTAAGTTGGTTAAGAAAAGATAACTATTTACCATTTAGAACTGTTGTGAAGACTAAAAGAGCACGGAAATGTTCAGTAAGATTTTTCCCTTTAAAGATCACCAATGTTTCATCATTTATAGTCAACGGAATATCCGAAGAGCAATAGTGCAAGCAATACTCTGGTTTTACATTCTGTCATAATTTTACTAATAAAAGGCACCACTCCAGTTGCAAGCTAACCATTATTTTACTACCACATCACCCCTGAAATGGAAAGGCAAAAACACTTGTTAAAAAAAAAGGGAACATGTGGTCTGCTATAATAAAGGAGAAATATCCATCAAAACAACTGTTTATCTCGGAGTTGACAAGATATTCCATATGCTGTTTGGCAATTGCTTTTATTTTTTACAACTCCTCTAAAATTATGGCTGCCTAAGAGTCTCTCTCGTGGCTTTAAATTTGGAAACCACCCAAAATTTATTTAAAGAACAAACTTAGCCAAATCCAATGAAAGGTAAAGATATTTTGAAGAAATTAGAGAAACAATGGACTTGATTATGCACAGATAGTTTCCACTTAAACAATTTAAGTTAAGCGGTGTATGTCATGGATACGCAAATACTGGAATAAAATTTTGTATCCCATTAGCTTCAAAGCTAATAATTATAACTATTTACTTCATTAAGAAAAAGGATTTTTATGTTTTCTAAAAGACCATTAATTTAGATCAAAGCATCATACAGTGTTCACTGAGAGTTTTGTCACAGAATCACTATTCTACAGTGAAATTTACAATTTGACTTAGTGTCAGGTTTAATCCGGTAGTGAAATGGATCAGAGAGGCCAGGCAAAAGTTGGTCGAAACGGGCTTTTAATGGGACATGAGGTTCTGCGGCCTGCAGGGGAGGGAGAGCCCTGGGAAGTCAAGGGCCAGGGACCCAGGCAAACCACAGGGGGGTCTATAAAGAGTTCCGAGCCCGGAAGATGGGGGCAGGGCGGCATTCCGATTAGGGCAAGGGTTACAGGTCTTGTGAACCAAGTTAGGGTAGGGCAGGCAGCAAGGCGTTGGTGGGAAGATGGGGAAGGGGCGTTGCCAGAGATGTTTTCCACGAAGCCCAGGAAAGACCTAGGAGAATCCAAACGTCAGAACACATGGTCCTCTGGGTCTGATGGTAAGAAACAACTCGTTTTACCTTTCACCCTGCCGTGCAATGTGGCGGGTCCAGGGTATAGAGCCTTTGTTGTTAGGCCTCAGGCAGGATGGGGGATGGGAGATACCTTGTCGTTCCCCCCACCCCCCATTGTGTTGAGTCACAAGTTGTCACTTTGGCTGCGGAGCTGATTTTTCTCTGTAGTGTCTCTTTGGGGTGTTATCCTGTGAAGAGAACTGTGATTTTTATTGGAAGAATTCTTTTCTTCATTGCATGAGATCCTTGGCTGATGCCACAAACTAATTTGATTCTGAAGTGATGCTGTATAGAGAAGCTCATCTTTGAATCTCTGGGGCTTCTACCAACCAGAGATGTGCTTCTGAGATTGTTTTTTCCAAGTCAAGCTAATTTCCAAATAACATAGCAACCAGTTAGGACAAGAACAAGAGGGAGAGAAATTGATTTTGAAAGCCAGTACTGGGAGATTAATGGAAATAATTTTGGAATTTGAAAGGGAAGTTGAGCCAGACTGGTATGTGGTGTGCCACTAGTCAGGAGGTATCTAAAAAATTACTATTGTCTGGGTCTCCATATTGGTATCACTGGTACAGTATGGGGTGTGCTTTGGCATCGGGATTTTACACGCTCCCCAGAGTTTGAGAACCACTGGACTAGAAGATGTGTGTTCTCCAAGGATTGTGGTATCAAGGTACTTCTTAGAGGGGAAACAAATTTTGCTCAAATGCACAAAGCAGATGGCTTCAAGTTCCAATTGTGAGAAATCAGCATTTACTTTCATAGCTGTGCCCATATTCAGGTGTGACTTTCCATATTTGCCACAAACCCGAGGATCTGGCTGGAGCCCCTTCTCAAGCAGTGGGCGGACTGTGGGGAGGTGCTTCTAATGCAGGGAAGCTATTTTTGCAGCAGCCGTGGCACGGAGGTGGTGGCTGTGGCGCTGCGACTGGCAGGTGGCCCATGACCCAGGCCGCGCTCTGCTAAGCCCTACCTCTGCCGCTGGGCCACCGCGTTTGCCAGAGATCTTCGGGGTCCCCCTGGGCTGCCCCATGCGGAGCCCACATGGCTGTGGTCCACCCGGAAGGTGCTGCCCGCTGCGGCCTGGTGCGTATGGGGCGGGTTGGGGGGTGGGGGGAAGTTTGTAGCTGCCCCGCTGGGCCTGTCCCCTGTGGATGTCTGGCCTGAGTGACAGAAACGGAGATTCTGTCTGCTTCTGTCTTCAGCCAGGGCCTCAGATGCTGAGGATTTGACTTTGCACGGCCCCCGAGGGGACACAGGTGTTGTCTGAAGCCCTCTCCTACTCTGTTGCTGATCTCCTTGAACAATTCTGGAAGCTAGACTTACTCTGGCCCAGAGCAGCACACCTCCCATAAAGTGGCCTGCGTGGGCCTTCCAGGGACTGCACTCCCCCAGATTGGAAGTCAGAAAACAGCCAGGTGGGTGAGGGGTGGAGCCCCTTCCAGCATGTTCTAAGTGGCCCGGCCCAGCCCAGCCCTGCTCAGCGGGGACAGTTGGGGTTTCATCTCTAGGGCCTTCCTCTGGCCTCTGCCCACCTCGGCGTCATTTCACCTGCTCTCTGAAGTGGTGGCACATTGTTACAATCTCTGCAAGCCAAGCCCTCAACTCCTCTCCTCTAGGTCAGGATGGTGCAGGAGTGAGACAGGCCCATGTAAGAGACTGGGATTGCTGGGGACCATTGTAAACTGGAGGACAGGTGACCCACCTGCAGGTAACACAGGCTACCCTGCTCCAAACAGTGGTTGTTGAGAACTCCAAAGGGTTTCAAGAGAAACTGTAAATACAGGATACTATGTGAAATCTTAGGATTTCATATTTGTTGACTACGAACTCATTTTTAAAACTCTGAGACAGATATAAACTTCTGTGGGTCACATAGGGTGTGGGGCTACCACTTCTGAGCTCTCTCACATCTCTTCTTCCTGTACCTTTGGAGAGCCCCAACCCCCACTTTTACCTCTCTGCCACTCAGTTCTCTACATGAGCATGTAGGAGGGATCTAGCCCCAATACTGGGGCTCACTGTTATCAGGGAGCTCACAGATGACCCGGGTCTAGTCCTAGGGAGGTTTTTGCCTTTCGCTAATAGATAACTCATCCCATAGGAATGGACCCTTAGAGAGGCACCTTCACAGGTCAATCTCTCTAATGAACATAGTTGTAAAAATCCTCAAAAAAAAAAAAAAAATCTGCAAACTAAATTCCAGTAATACATGAAAATCCTTCACCATGATAAGTGGATTTATTCCAGGGATGCAAAGGTGGTTCATCATTGGCAAATCAATCAATGCTTTGCATCACATCAATAAGAAAAAGGAAAAGAACCACCATATGATCATCTTGATAAATGCAGAGAAAGCATTTGACAAAGTATAATATCCATCCATAATAAAAACTGTCAACAAAGTAGGTTTAAAAGAACATCCCTCAAAGCATAGCTTTAAATGTGAGACAAATACAGTGTGTACAAAAACTACTGAGGAAGTACCCTTTTTGAAAAGATTCTTCTTCAGAGATGTAGAAATCATCTAGTAAAGGTCGAAGCAAAGTTGTTAGCTTTTTTTTTTTTAATAGAACCTGTCATTCATGCACAATGGTTATGAGTATCAAGCATACTGTACCTCGGTGTAGTAGCAGTGAGAAGAACTTGTAATTCTGTTGTATCTTGTGAACTCTGTGAATGGTGTTTGGGAACTGCACAGTCAGAAAATTGGGGATCAGAGTCAAAAGGGTTAACAATTAGGCCCCTGAAAACTTGATAGTACTAAAATGTGGTGTCCTAGTAGGAGGGCTTCAAATGATAAATGCATCTGTAGTAGTTTCACTTTGTGTAAAACACAAGATCTCTCTGTGCAAATGATTTTGGGGGGAGGGATCTGCCCTGTGCTGTTGTCATCCAGGCAGGCGGGGCTTGGATTGCTCTAAAGGAAGTGAAGCAGCAACGGCAGTGGTGGCATCAGACCTGGGAAAATGCAGAAACCACAGAGTGGGGCAGCCCTGGTGGCTCATTGGTTTAGCACCATCTTCAGCCCGGGCTGTGATCCTGGAGACCCGGGATCAAGTCCTATGTCAGGCTCCCTGCATGGAGCCTGCTTCTCTCTCTCTCTCTCTCTCTCTCTCTCTTTTAAATAAAATATTTTAAAAAGAAAAAAAGAAACCACAGAGCGTTGTGAGCAGGGACCCTGGGCTGAGGCGGTGGTACAGACTTGACTCTCATATCTGGCTTCAAGGACAGTGAGGCCCGGCCCCAAAGGGTGCTCACTCACACGGGAGGGTATGGGTGTCTCTGGTGACCAGGGTACCTGGAGTCAATGGGGACTGTCACCTGCCCACCGTGTGCCAAGAACAGACTTCTCAGGTTTTGCTGACATTTCTCCATTCTCCAGGTGGAATTTTTAGCTTCCCCAAACTGCAGCATTAGGTGTGAGTCTAGAATCATGAGACCTCATGGTAAAGAGCACAGGCTTACGAGCAACCCATTACACCTGGCGCCAGATCCCGGGTGTCACCTTTGATAAGGGACCTTGTCTTTCCAAGTTGCTTTCTTTACCTGAGAAATAGAGCCACGCTGGGCAAGACATACGTGACCCCATTCGTATTTGCTCATTGGTCAATTTGAGGACATTTACAGTGCTCTTAAGATCTGCATTGTTGAGGGATCCCTGGGTGGCGCAACGGTTTGGCGCCTGCCTTTGGCCCAGGGCGCGATCCTGGAGACCCGGGATCGAATCCCACATCAGGCTCCCGGTGCATGGAGCCTGCTTCTCCCTCCGCCTGTGTCTCTGCCTCTCTCTCTCTCTCTCTCTCTCTCTCTCTCTCTCTCTGTGACTATCATAAATAAATAAAAAATTAAAAAAAAAAAAGATCTGCATTGTTACACCTCAATAAATTTGTTGATCCAGAACCAAGCTCTCTTTCCCTGTGTTCATAAGGATAGCCTGAATTGCTTTGTGGGCCAGAGCTGCTTTACCTGTCCCTTCCTAGCCCCACAGGCAAGGAGAGAGGTCACCTAGCTGCAGACCCCAAGTAAACCCAAAAGAAAGCTGCATCTGTGGCTATTACGGCTGTCGCTGTAGAGGTAGGTATATGTGCATGTAAACACACACACAGATCCTAGGGTTTCCTTTTAAACTTCTAAAATTCAGGTAGGACAGACAAAGTGCACATTTGATAACAGTGCAGCTCAATGAACTACCAAAGTCTATATGCCCCCCAGGTCAAGAAATTGAATATTAACAGAATCCCTGAGGTCCCTCTTATTCCCCTGCCCTCCCCTTCTTACACCATCCTTAGGTTTTCTGAGGAAAACCCTAACCTACCTTGTAACCCTATGAATGAGTTTTACATGTTTTTGAGTTTTATTCAAATGGGATTGGGTATTCTTTTGTGTCTGAATTCTTCTGCTCAGAGTTGCATTTGTGAGACTCAAACACACATAAATGCAGGTCCTAATGCTATGGTAACTGTCTAAACCAAGACCCATCTAGTTTATGCTACTGTCTTGTGATTCTTCATAGTCCACCTTTTCACTCTTGAAAATGTCCTGATTTGGGTAATAGATCAATGAGCAACTGTCCCTCCCTCCCAAGGCAGAGATAAAATCCTTCCTCCCTCATACCCTAGGGGTTGCCCTTTTGTAATTTCCTTTCCTCTCCAGCTCCCCCCAGCAATGAAGGTAACTAATTGGGCCGGACACTCTCACGCTCATGTGCTGGGGGGAAGCAGGGGAGGTTCTGAGGCCTGTGACAGCTGAGGAGGGCTGAGTTCTGTCACTGATCTGAACTTCCTTCATGGAGACTCCCTTCCTGGGGAGCTGTGCACACACAAGGTAAGGGAAAGTGCTTGACTTTCTTCATCTTAAATGAAAATTGCTTCCATAGTAAGTAATGGCCGCCAGCGAGGATAGGTACTGCTAAGTTAACCATCACTCTCTTCCCCTCTTCCCTATAACTCCTAATTCAGTCTATTAAAGCTATGACCTAAAGGAGAAAAATGCTCTATGGACCTTCCTGAATTTTTAGTACCCCCTTCCTTCCTTCTGATCTCTGAGCTGTTGGGGACACTCATTATCACCTAGAGGTGGGCAGGCTGGGCAGATATATTCTGAATAAGTGATTTGCAAGTCCAGCAGCTACCTTCAAAACTCACTGTCAACCGGTCACCCTGAAATAACTGTTGGTTCTATATTGATATAGATCTACTGATGGACACTTTGGAAAGTATATTACATTTAGAGAGCACTTTCAACTGCTCAGGTTCATTCAAAAATTTTTAACTTTCAATAATATCTCTGGTTATACTGAGTATAATTTTCTGGTTTGTCTCAGGTGTCCGATTTCACAAGCGCACTAAATATTTTATATGAATTTAAATCATCTGCAACAGGCCTTTCAAAGATTGTATTCAGCTTTGTCCACCACCCAGCTGAATATTATATAGCCATGAAAATGATGCTGTAGAAATTCTGGAAATACTAGAATTTCTAACCTGTAATATTTTTTACATGGAGCAATGTTCACAATATTTGAGAAAATGGGTTATAAAAGTTATATTCAGTGTGTTGCCACATGGAAAATAAGATAGTTTTTTTTTTTTTCAAAGTGGAACAAGACTTTATTTTAAGCTATGGAGGAAACTCCTAAAACTTATTTCTTTTAAGATCTATTTTCTATTGTTTAACATTTTGACGTGAGGGTACATCTTACAATTTGTGTCCCACTCTGACAATTTATTACATGGATGACAAATATTATACTTGATATACCTTGTTGCTAATTATTGTGATTTCTCTTCCCCTTTCTCAAATCTGTCCAAATAATTTAAAGTTTATCTACCAGAATGTTAACAGTGATTATCTCTGGGTGGAGGCATCTAGTGATCTATTTTATTTTTTCTGTCCTTTGTGTTTTCCAAATTTTCTAAGAGAATATTAACTTTAACAATACCCTTTTAAAATAAGGCAAGGCCCAAGTATATCCTGATAGAGAAAGAACAAGTTCTTCCCCATGATTATTATAAAGAAATGGATGGAGGAGCAAAATATGTATAAAAATAGCCTGCATAAACAGTTAAAGATATTTAAGGAGAAATTGGTTTCAGAAAAGGGGAATAGAAATTAGTTTAAATGTCAAATTTCAAAAATATTTCCTTGATCATAGATACTTCTGTACAGAATATCAGGAAAGAAATAATAAGACACTAATAAATTCATACTTGGTGGTTGATTGATTCACAAGTGTTATCCTAATAGAACAAGGAGACTATTTCAGTTTGTATTTTATAGATGAGTAAGGGCAATGAATAGCACCCCTGAAATGGTATGATTAGTAAATGAAAATGGAATTTAGTTCCTAATTTGATTTTCATTCCCAAAATATTGAAGGTACATGGGAGGCTTTCACAAGCCAGTTGTATCAAATACGCGAAAAGTGTTAACCAGCTGCATGGTGTTTATCATACTTGTCATGTAGCTTTACAGTCTGCCTTGGGGAAACCTCTTGTATTCATCAGCTTAATCCAGATGTCTACCTTAGTGCCTAATTTATGTTGAAATACAGACAGGCTGTTGTCTTTGTTAATGCTAGCCTGAACTTTATATGTTAAACAGAAGTACATATTACTACTCAGAAGACTCACTGATGAGATATCAAGACATGACAAAACACAAATTTGATAGGACTTGGTGCTGTTTGTTGTTATAAAATCATATGCCTGATAGGGCTGAGACTAATTAGGTTGACCATGGTGTCAGCTGCAGAGATGCGGGCAGTCAGTGAGCCTACCACAGATGGATATGGGTGGGCAGTGCTGGCCTCAGCTGCATCCATGCCATGAGTGACCATGTCCACCATTAATGACAAGAGACAGAGTTATTTAGTGGCCTTTTACTCTGGTGCTTTATCTTTGATTATGTCTTTAATTGTGCAGCAGTATAGAAATGAATGACTGGCCAGGATGGCTGATTTGGACATGAGGAATCTAAAAGACTGTCTCTGAACCGGGACTCTATAAAGAGGTTTGAAACCCAGTAACTAATGAAAGAGCTTTTTAGCATGTCTTAACTATTTATGTTGGTATTTACTTTAAAACTGTGCGTAGGTGTAGCCCCAGTGGCTCAGCGGTCTAGCACCACCTTCAGCCCAGGGCATGATCCCGGAGACCCCGGATGGAGTCCCATGTCGGGCTCCCTGCATGAAGCCTACTTTTTCCTCTGCCTGTATCTCTGCCTCTCTCTATCTCTCATGAATAAAAAAAAAATCTTTTAAAAAATAAAATAAAAAATAGAACTGTGCGTAGGCTGCCAATTGAATGACTTTGTGATGATGCTTTTTCATTTTTTAAACTTGGAGTCAGTATCTTTACATTAGTAAAATATTTGAGTTTGTGAAAATAAGCAAATCTAAACTCTAGGACAGATGCTGAAAGCCATGAAGCTAACTCTGAAGACTATACTGAGAAATGCTGACATTTTTACTATTGTTGCATGTCAGATGTTTTGAGCAATCAGAGATGAATTAATACTCTGTCAACAGATCTTATCCAGTAAACATATATGCCTGATAAATATTAAATATTAACATCCCTAGTATATGAATATATATACATACACACACAAGAAATGAATATCTGAGTCTTTCAATACTGATAGGCTTGATGAAATCTCAGATTCTTCTAAGTTTTGGGCTGGCGAGCCTAGGGACCTCAAAGCGGCGATCCCAGGCCAGCAACCTCCCAATAACACCACCTTGCTGCCCCTCCCCCATCTTCCCACTAACACCTTTCCCTCCTACCCTAACTTAGTTTACAAGACCTGTAACCCTTGCCCTAATCAGAATGCCGCCCTGCCCCCATCTTCCCCGCTGAGAACTTTATAGACCCCGCCCCCTGCAGTTTGCCTGGGTGCGACTTCCCCCTCTCCCTCCCCTGCAGGCTGCAGAACCTCATGTCCCATTAAAAGCCTGTTTCGACCAACTTTTGCCTGGCCTCTCTGATCCATTTCACTACCAATTGGAATAAACCTGACATTTGGTGCTGAAACCCGGGAGAGATGGAGGCCCCACGCTGGTGCGGAGCTTCTCTCCTCTCATCACCAGGACCTCAACTGAACCCAGTACCTGGAAACCCCGGGGAAGCTCCCCTGATTCCCTGCCTCCATCCGGGCGGTCCTGCCTGAAGCTGCGGCCGCGCCAGGGCACCTCCACCGAGCCACCGGGTGGCTCTCCGCTGGTCCTTGGGGATCAGGAGACACCCTCATCCTCACAGTGACCTCCGTTTCTGTCTGTGACCCTGAGCTGCAAACGGGACACCTGTTTTCAGCCTCTGGGTTACCCGGCGGGAATCATGGGAACTACCCAATCCAAACTGGACCCTGAAACTCCACTGGGTTGTCTACTGGCCAATTTCAAAACTCTGGGCCTTGCCCAGGACCTGAAAAGGCACCACCTCATTCATTACTGTATGGTGGCCTGGCCCTAATATTGCCTAGACAATCAGTCTCAGTGGCCCCCTGATGGTACTTTTGACTACCAAATTCTCACAGACCTGGACAATCTCTAGACACAAGGGCAAGTGGACCAAAGTCCCAGACGTGCAGGCTTTCTTGGACCTCTGCTCTCGCACCGCCCTATGTTGTGCCCAAGATTGCGAATCTGAGAAACCACCAAGGAGCTGACACCGATGCAAGTGCAAGCTCAAGCTTGGGTCCAAGTAGACCCAACACAGCAGAGCAGGAACCTGGACCCCGAAGTGGGTTACAGCTGGGTTTTTTATGGTCTGGTCTAGGGGATTTTCAGAAGGGGGGAGGAATTTCTCAAGTTCTGTTTACATTCTGATATGGGGCTTTCAAGGGCATTGAGCTCTGTTCTCATTCTAATATGGGACTTTCTACGACTGGGTGGGCTCTGTTGTCTTTCTGTTATGGGATTCTCTGCCAAGGACATTGAGGACATTCTGCAGTTTTTCCCGTAAAGTTCATCTCTTATTCACAGGGGCCTAAGATGGCTGTACTTGTGCTAATGCTAAACTTTAGGTGGGATGGCCTTAATTTTTCTTGGCCTCCACACCTCTGCTCCCAATGCTCTACCACTCAGGTCCTTTTGGCGTGGGCGGCGCTCCCTCCCACCCTCCCTCCCTCCTCCCACCTATTCCCTCAGCTCCAAAAGCCCCCAAATCCTTTCCCCCTTCCCCTCCCTTGGAGTCTCCTGAGACCTTGGCCTGTCCACCTACTTGGGGATGCCAGCCCTCCCTGCTCCCTATCTGGAACCCCCTGCCCCCTCTCCTTCTCCTCCTGCCTCCCAACCACACACCTCTTTACCCATTTCTTCAACCTTCACCCCCCACCTCCCCCCTAATCTCCATGTGCACCAGATCCCACAAGGTCTCCTCCTCCCCTGACCTGGTCTGCCCCCTGTAAGAGGTGGGAAGCTGAAGGGATCGTTCGGGTCCACGCTCCTTTCTCGCTCCAGGACCTTTCCCAAATTAAGCGGCTGGGCTCTTACTCTGCTAACCTGGGAAAATATATCAAGGAATTCCAATATTTGGCCCAGGCATATGACTTGACTTGGCATGATTTGCATGTTGTCCAGACCACAACCCTTACACTGGAGGAGAGGGAGCGTATTCAGGCTGCTGCCCGAGAACATGCTGACCGGGTCCATAAGGCCGATGCCGCTCTGCGGTTGGTGCTCAGGCAGTTCCCACCGTGGATCCCGGATGGGATTATCAGGCTGGCCAGGAGGGCCACCAGCACCGTGACCGCATGGTCACTGTCTCATCGTTGGCGTGTGGGCAGCCTCTCACAGGGCCGTGAACTATGACAAACTCGGGGAAATCATTCAGAACCCAGATGAAAACCCTGCAGTTTTCCTTAATAGGCTCACTGAGGGTGTCATCCAGTACACTCACCTGGAGCCTGCCTCACCGGCCAGGGCTACTGTCTTGGTGACCCATTTCATCTCTCAGTCGTCCACCCCCCCCCCCCCCCCCCCCGGCCCATATCCGTAAAAAACAAGGCCAAGGAGGGCCCTCAAACTCCCATTCTCTGGTGGAAACGGCATTTAAGGTCTTTCACACCGAGAGGAAGTGGCTGAACTTAAGAGGCAGGCTAGACTCCAGCGAAGGTCCAACTCCAGACCCAAGCCTTGGTGGCAGCCCTGCAGCCGGCAGGCTCTGGGAGCCCACAGAAAGGAGGAACCAACCGTACCCTGCTTGGGGCTTGCTTCAAATGCTGAACCGAGGGACGCTGGGCCCATCAGTGTCCCAATCCCAAGGAGCCAACGTGGCCATGCCCTCAGTGTCGAATGCTGGGCCACTGGAAATCTGACTGCCCAGGTCTCGGAGGATGCTCAGCACCTCCACACAGAGGAAACCCTGAGCTGGCACGTCCAGCCTTCCAACTACTCGGATTGGACGATGACTGATGGGGCCCAGACTTGGACACCCCCTCACCCAGGCCGAGCCCAGGGTCCTGCTCCAGGTTGCCGGTAAGTCCATCTCTTTCCTGTTGGACACGGGGGCGACCTACTCTCTTTCCCCCTTGGTGGCGGGAAAACATGGCCTCTGCTCCTCTGTCGGAGCTGATGAGCTCTAGAACCAGGAGATCTTTCTCTGCCTCTGGCAGCACCTCCCCTCTTCCGCCTCCCCCTCTCCCTCCCCCTCCTCCTGTTTCTGCTGCGCCCTGAGTAGGGCCTGCATAGCTGGCTTCTAGGCCATCGTCTGGTGCCTCAGGCACAGCGGCTCCTTCTCCCCTCACCATCCAGGAGCAAGAAGACCACCAATTACTTAACACTGCCCACTCCAGATTCCTCCACCAGTGTCTCAGGTAAAAATGGACACTGGGGAACAAACTGATTGACTATCCAGGTGGGACATAGTAGGTACTAAATTTGTTAGTTTAACTAAGATAGGTCTTGAAAATTATCACTACTAAGCCTGAAACTTTTATTCTGTTGAGGTTTACTGAAGGTCATATAAGCTCTGTTATCTCTTTGCAATTTGTTAGTTAAAAAAAATGGCTAAAATGATAGTTGTCTGTTTCCAAGTTTTCATAGGTAATTGTGAAGATACCTTTCAAAGTCTTTGGTAACCTGAAAGCTTAAAGTTATGCTTGGATGATAAATGGGATTAAATTCATTGGACATCCAGGTCTTTTCCAAACAGGATAAAGTGCTGAAACATTGATTAATGGACATCAGTTTGTGCTTTTGACTTCTGATTGCAAAGGAACTAAGGATCTTCGAATCTGTTGGTGAACATGCTTTGTACTTATCGGTTACTCCTTAGTTTTCACTGGAGACTAAGGTTTCTAAGAGTGAAAAAGTCTGCTAAATATAATTAAGACTGATGGCAATAAAGGAAGCAACTGTATGCAGAAAAGCAGGAGATGTGTAAGAAAAATATAAGGAATGGGAATATATTTTTGTTCAAGGTAAAAGAAAGCAATTTTGCCCTGAATGAGACTGGGGAAAAAATGGCTTGGGACAAATTCTGAATGCAAAGGAAGGTGCAGAAGGTCTGTGAAGGGAAATCCTTGGAAAGGAATTTTAGGTTTGGTCAGGATAGACTAAGATCGAAGTGAATGGATTTTAAAGTACAAGAGTATAAGACTGAAAGTCTACCTTCTGTTCAAAAGTCTTCTAAGATTTGTTGGTCTCTGCACTTGATAAGAAAATCTATAGAGTTGTTTTCTCTTTGCCTGCCCAGAAAAACCAGTTTCTATGTTTTGCCTTTATCAGGTCTTTAATCCTATTTAGGTGGCTTTAAAACTTTCTAAGGTTTTAACAAACTTCTCCAAACCACCCTAAGTAACCAAACTCACACCATACATGCACAGGAATAACTTCTCCAAACCCACCTACTACAGGCTAATCCAACTCGCGACCAAAACTCCTTCTCCTGGATAAAACGTATCCAACAAAGCACTTCCCTCGCCAGCCTTTCTGGCGTGGGCAATCTGCCCCACTGCTTTACCTGTGCCGCCTTGGGCAAAGCCCTCCTGGTGGCCGTCCTCCTCTGTAATCCATTTAACTGCACCACCCTCACACCCACACCTCTGGACCTTCTCCCTCTCTCCATGACATTCCCTTATTCACCCACCCTCTCAACCACCAATTCCCTTTCTGTTATTCCACCCCTACCTCTTGCCTCTGCAACGCCACCCTGTCAAATGTTACCTCTCATCACTCCCCTAATCGGCTCTTTCTTTTGGTGCAGTGGCACCCGATCTAAATCTCTTAATACCTCTGCCTCCCTCCTTTGTCTGCCTGTCTCCCAAGTTCCACGATTAACTATCTATAGTCAGGCAGAAATAGCCCTCCTTACTGGCCCTCCCCCAGAAAAAACAAAAAAGGGTAATCTTTCTCCCACTAGTCTCCCTGGCCTCAACCCTGGTGGCCACAGGGTTGGGTACGGGGGCCTTAATTCAGTCTGTAGATTCCACCAGGGACCTATCTGAGAGGTTTCAAATGGCCATTGAGGCCTTAGCAGAGTCTCTGGCTTCCCTACAATGCCAAATAGCCTTGGTGGCCCAGGTGGCTCTTCAGAACCAACGTGCTTTGGACTTTCTTACAGCCAAAAAAGGATAAACTTGCATGTTCCTCAATGAAGAATGCTGCTACTACATCAGTGAAACAGGTGTAGTCGAGACCAATCTCCACACCCTCGCCAAAGTTCGTGAGTCTCTTCCAAAACCGGTATCACCCCGGTGGCCCAACTACATCCCAATGGTGGCAGACCCCACTAACCACATGGCTCCTCCCCTTTCTAAGCCCACTCCTAATTACTGGCATACTATTAATGGGAGCCCCTTGCATTCTCTGATTCATCCAGGAACGAATTCGCGAAATGTCTCAGGCGTCAGTCAACCAACCTCCTTTACACCCCTAAGTTCACCTGCCCACCTCTGACATGCCCCACGACGCCCCTATATCAGCAGGAAGCAGCCAGATCTGAATTGTGGCTCCATTATAACAAATTAAAAAGATCAGAATGTTGGGCTGGCAAGACTGGGGACCTCAAAAAAGCCAACCCCAGGCCAGCAACCTCCCAATAACAGAAAAGCCTGCACCCTGTAATGCCCTTCTTCCTTGTCCACCTCCTCAGCCCATCGCAGGGCCAGCACCCTGCTCCCACAGAGGGCTACCTTGCTCCAGGAAGTGGATGCTGCCATGCAGTGGTCACTGTGTGGTTGTCCACATTCCCCAAGGTAGAAAATGAGGGTAACAATACCTCCGCTGATCTCCTAAGGTCACAGCAAAGTAGAGGTAACCTGTGCCATAGGAAGCAGCGCAAAGACAGATTTCAGAACCAGACAGAGGTCTGACCCTGTCACTCAGTATCTGGCTGGATTCAAGAAAAGTGCTTCATTTCTTTGGGTCTCAGTTTCCTCACCTGCAAAGGGGATTGCAACATCTATCATCTAGGAGGTACTCTGCCCAACTCCTAACATCATGTCTGCCACACAACCCTTGCCCTACAGCTGCTCGTTTTCCTTCCCTGGGATAGGTCAGGAAAGCCAACGGGAAAAGCCACTCTGTGAGGTCCGAGGATCCAAGACTGAGTTTGCCTGGTTTGGAATTCAAGCTTATCATCCAGCAGCAGCAGCCAACGGAGGCCCTGAGCATGGCCAAACTGGGAACGTGCCACCCCTAAAATATAATGGAGAACTCCTAATCCTGAGTCCTACCGCTCAACCCCCCTGTTAATTTCCCATCCTGTCCCCCAACCGTAATGGGTTTGAATGGACACAGGACTAGGTTCTAGGAATACATGACTGCTCTCCTCCCTATATGCAACAGACTCTTCCTCTTTACTCCCTGTTTTCAATTTGTGTTCCCTTCTGCCAAGAAATAGCTTAAAGGATGCTGCATTTGGACGTGCGTTATGCAGGTTCCCATCATGGTTCCTGTGGTCTCTAGAACAACACTGCCACGGAAATAAAACCCACACTGAGGGGAAGGTTGGCGGGTATGGAAAAACCTCACTTGACATCGATGCTAAACTTCTGAAAATAAGTACCAATTAGGATGCAATACTCCAGTTTTCTTTCATTCCTGGAGTGTTGCAGTTCCTCGCTTAGGTCAGGGAAGGTACTGGATTCCACCTGCTAGTATCCGCCCAGCAGAATCCTTACCTGATGCCATTTAAGCAATTACAAGACAACACACAGACAAATGCCCTCAGCATCCCCCCTCAGTCAGAGCTGGTTCCTGGTGACAGAGGTGAAGGGGTCCCAGCCACTCGCCCAGGGGCCTCCCAAGAACCTGTTTTCGGTTTCCCTGCTCTAGACACAAGTTTTGCTACCGCCACAACTACATACCTATGCAATTTACAGCATTTCATCCGGTCAGGTTTCTGATGCTAGCAGATGCTGCTGGCGGCCCACTCACGTCCCCACGACACCATTCCAGTAGAGGCCAAGGTCTTGCTGCTACAAATACCTCCTGCTCTTTGCCTAAGAAGCTTCTCAAGCTACAGGACCCACACTCCACCCCACCCCATGGGCCTTAAATGGAAAAGATCTGAAGTGTCAGGGAGTAGCCCTCAAACAAGACGAGGGAATTTAGTGGATAAATATCCAATTCCTCACCTCTCAGAACAGGGATGCCAAGTCCCGTTCTAGGTGGTATCCAAGCCCCTATGCAGGATGGAGTCCCAGTTACCCAGGGGCGACCTGCTATGCACCCTCCCTGGGTTAACTTCCTTCCCATTTTGGCTGGTTTCCCCACCCCCTGCCAACACTTCCTGAGATCACTGTCCAAAGAAAGGACTTGCATCCTGACCATATCTCAAGATATACTCATGGGGCAGTCCAACCTAAGACAGTGACAGGTGCAATGAGACCAAAAAGGTTCACCGTTGCGCCAAGATGGAGTGTCTTCATTTCTTTATTCAACAGAGAGGCGTTGGGGTTTGGGCTTTTTTTTTTTTTTTTTCTTTTTTATCCCCCCCGAGCCTGGCCCTGTGCTAGGTTCTAGAGCTGCAACAGTTAACAAGGCAGACACCATCCCCTTCCTCATTGAATTTATAGTCTAACAGAGGAGACGAACATCAAACAAGTTAGAATTTAATTGATGGATGCTATGAAGACAACATACAGAACACAATCAGAGTGCAGAATGAGATCTACGTCCGGGAGAAGAGTTTCCTTAGGGAGCAACTTTTAGCCAAAGGCTAAAGGGTAAGAGTGAGCTAAGTAAAGAGTGGGTGCAACAACGTCCCAGGCAGCAGCAACAGCATTTATAAAAGCCTTGAGGTTTAAAAAGCACTACAGAGAGAGAATAAACGTGGCTGGAGCCCTGTCAGGGAGCCTGGCTCCCTCTTGCAATCCCTTGTAAACCAACTGGACAAGGGGCTCCAGGAAACTGAAAGAACTATTTAATTTCACTTGGGAGTTTAAAAAAAACAAAACAAAACAAAAAAACAAAAACAAACAAAAAACCCACCACACTCTTATTTAACTCCTCTAACAAATCATCAATTCTATCTGTTTGGTCCAGCCCTCAAAAATTTGGTTACTTTTGAGCTGCAGCTAGCAACAGGAAATCTTAACATTATTTGAAAGTCAAATTAGTTTGCTGCATGAAAAGGGAACCCTCAGTGGAGACATACCAGTTCAGAATGATTGGACTCCTAGTACTTTCTTAGGAGAGTTCTGTGTTTGAGAACTACTCTTAAATCTTCGATCTTGTGGTGGGGAAGAGACACAGGTGGTTAAGGAGAGATGAGAGAAGAGGGGTGTAATTAATCTAGTTCCTACTGATTCACTGGTTGGAAAGATCACCCACACCCTCACCCCATACTGGGAGATGCACTAGAAGGATTCAAGGGACTCAGCATAGAGCTGTACTCTGCTCCAGGATTTACTACAGCCACATAGTAAGAATACACAGTTGGATCATAAAGGAGAAAGATGCAGAGAAATCGATGTCGGGCCTCCTCATGCTTCTTCCTCTGCAGAGGGGACACATGTGAGTGTGCTCCTTTCTCCAGTAACTAAGAGTCACAACACATGCAGTGTTGCTTCCCAGGCATCCCAAGAGAGATTCAGTACCTAAGGTTTTTACTGGGGTAGGTCACATGGGCACCACTGCCTAGCACATACCACACCTGTACATTCCCCAAAGCAAGCAAGTGCTCAGTATAATTGCATTGTTATTGCAAACAGTCTAGGACCACCCTTACCTCTTAGAGAATGGGACAAGTGCCAATTCCAAGTGCCAGCCACAGGCCAGGCTTGCAAGTTGATTCTTCTAAAGAAGGCCTGGGGTCTGCTATTTAATTCTTTTCTTAACACCTACCACCTCCCTGGATATGAGAAGTTGTGAAGATGAACAGACTAAATTCTCTTTTATTTTCACTATCATGAGATCAACAAAGATAAGCAGCCTAGTAGGAAGTTTTATGGGAATTCTCTTCTGTAGACCCTTGATCCCTTGAATGGTTTGGAAAAGTCAGTGTTAAGTAGCTCAGATAAACTTGAGCCGTAACTGCAGACCGAAGCCAGTCTAGTCCAGCTGGAAGACAGGCCCACCAAAAAACTTCTGTTAAGTCTCCAACAGACAATACATATCAGCTATACTTAATGATGGTTTCCTTGGAAAAGCACATTAGAAACTAAGATCTCTTTGGTCTCCTAACAGCCTCTGCTTGGAGTACAGATTTCCAGCAATGAAGCTAATTCATCCAGTGACATAAAAATCCATTTACCACAAACTGTGTTTTCAGCAATAATTTACATATCCGATATGAGAGAAACTGGAAACTGATCAGCAAATCCTAAATAAATGGCTCTCTTCATTGTAACTCTTTCATAGAGAAAGTGACCTTTCTTAGCCTCATATTTATAGGATGCTGTTTTCTCCTATAATTCACTGTCACATTACATTTTCATAAATATTCCTGAAAGGTAAAACAGCTGCATAGAATAACCCATAAATACCAAACCATATCTTTGAAAAAAATCAATGTAAATAAAATTTTACAAAAAGAATCATTCACAATGTCACACAAAATATTTTACCTGTATATCACTGTTTAGACTCTATGTATATTTTATCAAGTTATAATCCTATTGTTCCATAGGTTTTTCAACATATGACATATTTTTCATGTTTCCCTATAGATGTCATTATTTCATTCAATTATTTGCTACATCAGGGTAGTTTTAATAGGTCTATTAAAAACTATTAATTTTAAACCTCATCTATGCAGATTGTTTAAAATCAAATAGTCAAGGAGTTATAATGAAATGATACAGCCCTCTGCCTTACCATATCCCAGCTGTTTTTATTCCTCAATAGCACCCACTTTTATTTAAATGTTTGTTTTAAATTTTTCTGATTATCTCCACTTTGCTAAATAACACATTGGTTCTCATTAGTTTTAGATATTATCAATAGATAAAATATACTTAAAATACTTAATAAATAATTAAGTATTTTTGGATTTTCCTTAAAAGGTTTTATTCACCTTTTTGAGAGAGACAGAGAGAGAGCACAAACAGGGGCAAGGGGCAGAAGGAGAGGGAGAAGCAGGCGCCTGTGCCAATTCCAAGACCCAGGAATCATGACCTAAGCCAAAGGCAGACTCTTCACCCACTGAGCCACCCAGGTGCCCCAAGTACTTTAGATTCTTTATTCTTTTCTCTTTGTAATTAGACACCTTACTTGTCTCTCCACTTCTTGTGCATCTACTACAGACGATACTTTAAGTATTCCTACTCTAAGAATGAAGAGTTCTAGTACCTTTATCCTCCCCAACTTCAGATTCTGAACTTCTGTTGTTCATATGTATGCTCTTCTGTGTCAGATTGATACCTTTCACATGAGGTTCTGTAGCTACTACTGTCCTCCATGCTTTGTCTATAATTCTAAAAGTTAAAAAAATCATGTAATGATGACTCCATAAATACTCTTCACTCTCAGTGAAATGATACAGTGTGATTATATTTCTGTATGGCTTTTTTTCTAGTTGTCTCTGTTTTCTTACAATGTTTTCCTGTATCACACTCTTTTTTTGTCTAAAGAATCTAAAGAAGTCCTATCTGTGGAATCTTTCCTCTAATTATCCCTACGCAGATACCTCCCTCCCTAAAGCAGTATTTTCTCCTACTCCAATAAGGACTAATTGCTCCCAGTCAGTACAACCTAAGTGCCATCCCAGGAGTCTATTACACCCTTGGGTTGAAGTTAATATTTCCTAAATTCTATTTTTCTTCCTGTTTAAATATATCTGAAAAGATCTGCATTCTACATTTACACTTGCCTGATAGTTTTGTTGAACAGAGAAATCTAAATTGAAAATAGTTTTCACTCAAAACCTTGAAATTTTACTCTATTAAAGTATTAACATCTCTTGTTGCTAGGATTCTTGTTCCTTTGTGGGTGGCCTGCTTTTATGTTTTGTTGTTTTCTTCCTTAAGAGGCTCGTAAAAACTTCCCTCTATTCCAGGTATTCAGAATTCTCGAACAGTGTTATTTTCTCTATAATCATGTTTTATTCATTTGTGCTGGACTTTTAGTGAGTCCTTTTATCCGGCCCTCCAATTTTAGGAAATTTTCTTAAAATATTTGGTCTTTTTCTCTTCTCTCTGTTCTTTTTGATTATTCTGGATTTATCCTCTAGGACTTCTCTTTCTCTCATTTTTCATTACTGTATTCCTTTGTTCTACTTTGTAAGAAATCACCTCACCATTATTTTCAACACTTTAAGTATTTTTTCCTTAGTTTCAAGTCATTTTAAATGTTTTGTAGTTTCTTTTTTAAAGCATCTTGTTTTATGGATGCACCATCTATTGACATGGTTCTGAGAATCATTTAAAAAACAAACACACCGGGCAGCCCCGGTGGCTCAGCGGTTTAGTGCTGCCTACAGCCCGGGGCATGATCCTGGGGACCCAGGATCGAGTCCCATGTCAGGCTCCCTGCATGGAGCCTGCTTGTGTCTCTGCCTCTCTTTCTCTCCTCTCTGTGTATCCTCATGAATAAATAAATAAAATCTTAAAAAAAAAAAAAACACACCTACTCTTGTTCTTGGACTTATTTTTGTTTTCTGTGCAGCCATTTTTCCTCTCTACTCATCTTTTTTTCCTTAGACTTTCTTCAAATATCTGGCGATCCTTGTTTACTCATTTAAGAATTAACCCAAGAAGCTTAGTTACTTCGTATCTTTCAGCATGGCTACTATCAACAAACAAATAGAAAATGGCAAGTATGAGCAAAAATACAGAGAAACTGAAATGCTTCTGAACTACTGGTAGGAATGTAAAATGGTGCAACTGCCATGAAAAACAGTATGCGATTCCTCAAAAATTAGTTATCTTGTGGTCCAACTATTCTATTTCTGGATATATACCCAAAAGAACGAAAGGAGGGTCTTGAAGAGTTATCTGTACATTCATGTTCATAGCAGCAGTATTCACAATAACAATATGTATAATACATATAATATATACATATATACACACAAAATAGATTATTCGATTATTTATTTATTTTTGAAAGATTTTGTTTATTAATGAGAGACGCAGAGAGAGAGAGAGAGAGGCAGAGACACTGGCAGAGGGAGAAGCAGGCTCCATGCAGGGAGCCCAATGTGGGCTGCTGAGCCACCTGGGCTGCCTGATTATTTGATCTTAAAGGAAGATTCTGACACATGCTACAACATGAATGAATGTTGATGCATTACTCAAGTGAAATAAGCTAATCACAAAGACATATACTATTGTCTTAGCCTTATATAAGGCTTCTACTTATATAAGTAGAAGAATTGAATTCATAGAAACAAAGTAGAATGCTAATTGCCAGAGGCTGAGGGGAGGAAGAAATGAGGATTTTTGTTTAATGGGTGTAGAGTTTCAGTTGTGCATGATGAAAACTTTCTGGATATGGTTGTACAGCTCCAGGAATATACCTAATACTACTGGGCTGTACTGTTTAAGATGATTAGGAGATATTAACAACAGCAAAAACCTGACAGGGAACTGCAGCAGAAGCATGGGGATCCACCCAGCCCATCATCTTTCTAGTAACTAGTATTTCAGCCCATGCTAGTAGGGCTCCAATTAGACTGGAGTATACCAGTGCCTGGCAATATTATCAATTTGGCATATAATATTAGTCTTGTGCATTCATAAAAACATTCTCTCCAAGAGAATGGGCACCTTACAAGGCGTTCTGTATTCAGAAATGGTTGTAATTATGAGAGAATGGAGACATCAAGGAATGAAAAGCCAAGGAGTCGCAGCAACTGCTCAGAACCTACGTATTCAGATTCTTCATTCATACCTTCTAGAAAGATATAGAGCAAAGTGGGGTGGTGTAGCAAGGGAAAGAATTTTAGGCTATATGAATAAAATGAAATGCTACCAACTTAGAAAAATTAACAGAAGGTAAAAAGATTCTTCTAAGGATTTCAGTCTTAAATCCATAAATTTTCTTTTCCTAAAGAAATGCATTGCTTTGTTTTACAAAAGTAGACATTTTTAAAGAAAACAGAACATTGGTGTCACTTTTTTTTTTTTTAAGAGAAGAGGAAGGGCAGAGGGAGAGAAGCTTAAGCTAGCTGCACTCCCAGCACAGAGCCCCATTCATTGTAGGGCTCAATCTCACCATCAGAGATCTGAGCTGAAAGCAAGAGTTGGATGCTTAACTGACTGTGCCACTCAGGTGCCCTGTCACCACATTTCCTGAAAATTCTTCATGCAAAGGCAAGTCATTTCTACCCCCAAATAAGTGATGACAGAAGTATTTCGCTTTGCCATTCAAATTTTAAACTCATTCTGTGGTTTTGTTTTTGGATGTAGGAAAACAGGTCAGCACTTTTTCACATCAAGGTCTCCTCCCTGTATATGCAAAAGCAGTAGTAGAGGCAGCTACAGAACAAAATGACTTAGATCCTAGTGCTCATCCGTCAGCTAAAAACAAGCAGCCAAGCCTAAGTGTGCTGGCATTTATAGGAATAAAATATATATATATATATATATTTCCACTGTCGCTGTTGTTAGCAAGGAGAACATATTCCTCCATCTTCAAGGAAACAACAACAACAAAAATTACCATTGAGCACAAAGGGATAGCACCTGGCTCTAAGTCAATTCTGCCAAGAGGCCCAGAAGTAATCAATAAACACTTATTAACTAATCATGTAGTAGCTCACTTCTGCGAGTAAAATGGCAAGTGTTGTACAGATCCAGAAAATAAAAAACCCTTAACACAGAGGAAAAGGAAGGGAAATAAGAAAACAGCTGAGCAGCTAGTTTTTACATCAGATTTCTCAAGAAACAGTATAGCTTTCTCCTTTCTGTGGGGATCATCTAAGTGTGGAAGGAAAACATCAAGGCTAATGTATTCCAGTCATGTTTTACTATTTCTTCCATAGTTCCCCTTATCCTTTAAATGCTTACTGGAAATTACACACTCCTCCAGTCAATCTTTAGAAAATCATTAGTCAAAATGACAAAAGCAAAGTTCTTAATTTGTGTCCACAAACCTTAAATACAAATGATCAAAGAACTTATTCACATATTTCAGACAAAACCCACTCTGATTCCCCAGGCTGCATTATCTAGTATACTAATGGCCCCTTCCCTCGCTTTACCCTAGAAGGGCAGATGATCAAGGTTAATGAGCATTCTGAGGTTTAAAAAAGAATATAAGCAGCCAAGCCATCATTCTTCAGTCTGGGTCTGAAAACTCTCTCTCACACATGGACAATGGCAAAATTGTCAAGGGCACCCCAGCTTTAAGACCTAGGAGCTAAAACTTCTCCAAACACGGGCACCGTGCAAAAGCTGCTTTGGTTTTCCTGCTATGTGGTCACACAACTAGAGGCTTAGGTAGATCCACAGAGTTTGAAAGGCAATACTTAGACACGGTCGGATCCATGAAAATGCTGCATGTTAACCCATGTTATTGGGTGTGAAATCCAGAGGGCAATCTTTAGAAGACTCCAAAAGGACCATCGGTCCTCCTAGTCAAAGACAAGGTCCTCCTAGTTGCCTAACAGAAGTACTTCAAATGTGACATATCTCAAAACTGTGACAGATCTCAAAATTGTATCCTTTTTTTGGTCCTCTTCCTAGGTTCCCTCGTGAGTGACAGCAACACCAGACAGCCAGTTTCTACAATACAAATCTGGCAGCCCAGCTACACTCCTCCTCCCTGCTCTTCATATGCATGTCCTAGAGTCTCTGACATGCTCATATTTTACTTTTCCATCTCACTTGATCTTGACCCCATTGCTGCATCCGCATCACTTCTCCCGAGATTGCTGCAGTATTTTCCAACCACCATTTGATCCCTCTGCCCCCATCAGGTACTTTTTTCATCTCCTTTTCCCACTATGGTTCTATGATCTTTTTTGATAAGTGATCACATCACCTCCTTACTGAAAACCTTTCAGGGGTGGCAAGTGGTTCTAGGTTTAACGATCCGCTCATGTTTTAAGTAAGATTTTTTTTTTTAAGTCAAGGTGATACAGATGCAAACTTAAATTTTTAAATATTACCAAAGAATATACAATGAAGTATTAGTTTTTCACTCATCCTAGACCCTGAGACTTCCTACTAATAGTTTCTTATGTATCACAAAACTTTTGTCTGTGTGCGCATGTGTATACACACACACACACACACACACGCACGCAGATCTAATTTTACAGTTTTCAACTTATGTTGAAGATTATATCCTGTAAACATATATAGACCTACTTCTTTTGCATGGTATTCAGTTGAAAGTATAAACCATAATTTAATTAGCACCTTTCTGCAAGATCTATATTGTGTTTTAGTCTTTTACTCTCAAACAAAATTGCAATGAATGCAAAAACAAGTTCAAACACTTCAGCAGACAAGTTCCTTGGAAATTGGCTGCTGCCTACATACTTTGCTTCATCTTCTCCACTTCCCCATATGCAGTCTTCCTTCTGGCCATACCAAGCTACTTGTAGTTTACAAAAACACTATCCTGCTAAGTTATATCTGCCTTAATGTCCTCTCTGCCCTACTTTGCCTGGCCAACTCCCACCAATCTTTTAAAGGTACTCAAATTTTATTCTTTAATTTTGATGCCCCTCCTTCTCCTTCTGAACTCATTGGATTCCTGTGCTATATCATTCTCCATGCATTCTGAAAATAATCATTATACCTACCACTGTCCCCGCACTCAAGACAGGAGATGGGTGAAGATAGGCCTATAACAAAGCAAAATGATAGAGCTGTGAAAAGAAAATGAGGGGAGGCCCATATAAGAGCCTGAATGAAAATCATGGAGAAGGACATTCCCAGGCATGGTCATGCTTGCCAATTAAAAGAGCTTCTGCAGGACAGAGGGTGCTAAAGTGTGCAAGCAGTAGAATGTGCTCATGGGAGACAAACATCAACACACAGCAGTCTGGGTTAAGTGATCTGTGAACACTGCAGATACTCCAGGAGGCCAACTGGCCAAGAGAAGCTGAGGTCTGGGGCTGTCAAGAAGGATTTTGAGGAATGGTAGGACTGCACTGAGCCTTGAAGAAGGAATGACACCAAAAGAACAGTCAGAGCAGAAAGAATGCTATCAGCAAACATCTGGAGGACAATTCGGCTGGGGTGGCTGAGGTTGGCAGAGGAGCAGAGGGAGAAGTATGGAGGGCTGGACAGAGATTATGGTGACTGGTGGTCTAGGCCTGGTTCCTTCATAAATTAGTTCAATCAATATTTATTGAATCTCAGGCTGTCCTAGGCACTGGTGACAAAATAGTAAACAAAAATCTGACTTCATGGAGGTTCTATTCCAGGGGTTCTGGGTGCTAATTGCCAGTGTAACACTGACCAAATCACATCACTATTATACATCTGCCTCCTAGATCCATAACACATGGGCCTTGGGCATCTCTCAGATCACTGGTATCTCCAATATTTAAGATTAATAGGAAAGCATTGGAAATGTTGGCAGAGCCACTCACTGCCCGTGGTAGCGGAGGAAGCTGGACTCCAACTGGGCAGTAGAGAACCTAGGTTGATCCATGTACAGGAAACACTTCCAAGATTCACAAGGTTTTAGAAAGTTGGTCTGATAAACTGAAGGCTGAAGAAAGAAACTGAAGGCTGGAAACAATTTAGGAGATAATTGATCCTTATAAAGTGAGGAGGCTCAGACATAAATCCTAAGATTCAAAATCATGGTGAAAGCACAGATTTGATAAACTACGAATAAACCACTTCTTCCTAAATACTGGCCCTAGTGAGTAGCTGGCTATAAAGTTCATCGACCTGAAGCTAAGATCAACAGAACTGGAGAGAGCTTTAGGCTAAAGACAATTTTGGAACTCTCTAAGACTGGGCTTGAGTATACATGTGCTACTTCAGAGGCTCCAAAGGAATGTTTGCCAGAGGGATACCATGCAGCCCGTACCAGCTGTGAAACACTACACAGGGTATGGCTTGACAATGCATACGAATGTGGCTGGCCCTTCGTGTAAAATGAATGAAGGCCAAGTAACAGGAGTTGTCTCCCAGCATTCTGATAATATGTACAACATGTGGAATTTGCTATTTTTTAGCCCTCTCCCCAGAAAATTCTAGAGTGCTTATTACCCTAGTAGTTAATCCCTCAGCCTTCTCTAACTCAGCCTTCCCATGACTAAAAGAACTTTAGAAGTCAAAGATAAATGTTCCCTGCCAGAAAATGCCTTAAAAATAGAATCCCATGAGGATTTCCCTGGAGCAAGTGATAGGCACTCAAGTACCCCCATCTCAAGTTTTGTCTCTTGCCTACAAGAGCATACACTCTGACCAAGACTGCCTGGGGTGCTGGGAGCCCCTTGCATAAGGTTTTTAGGGGCAGAAGTCACCAATATGTAAATCAGAGCAGAATTCAATGACCACCACTTCGATCCCAGTCTTCTTGATTTATAAATTCCATTGGGTGAATAGCAAACTGAAGTGATGAAGTCTAGGACAGTAGGACAGTTCAAGTCAAAGTCAAGTGGACTTTGCTATCCAAATAACAAGTCTTTTTAAAAATAAACATCACACCAGATTTTAGTGTCATTCTGTCCAATATCCCCAGCACGGCCCTTCAATTCCATTCCTTCCAGGCTGTAATAAGGAATAGGCACATGACTAGTCATGAACAGTCAAGTGTCACTTCCATTTTCATTTCAGAATATTATAGAAGCAATCTTTCAAATTCTTGAAAACCATCATGTTTTACAAGGACATGGGCAGGCATTTCTCTAGTTTTATGCGATTACCAAGCAGTAGCAGGAATGCTTGTTCTCATTATTCTCCTGACCAGAAAACTTAGAATTTGCTGTCTCTTACCATCTCCAACTTACATAGGTGTGGAGAGATGGACATCTAGGGGGGCAGTTTATCCACAGTGACTTGGAAGAATAAAGAACCTTTATAGCAACCAGGACGAGATTTTCACTTGGATTAGATGTAATTAAAATATTTTCAGTCTACTTTCTAATACTAACCGATGGCAAGCCAAACAAATAGTTACAAAACACCTTTCTAGTTTATTCCATAAAGAAACATTAGGTCTTCCCTCCTCATTTGCTTCTCATTTACACAACGGGTTTCCTCAGCTGTCACTGCAATCCAGCGATCACCAACCACATTAGCCTCTGTCAAAGATGAAGAGGAAAATCTCAAAATAGCTACAAGACTTGAAACTAGAAATCCTTTAAAAATTCTGTGTATGGCCTCTGACTACTTGACATTTCCCTCAGGAAATAACACTTATGAGTATAAAGCAGTGTGAGGCTCAGAGATCAGCAGAGGGGGCACAGAGCTGTTGCAGTCCTGATATTCTGGTCCTTCCAAGAGTTCCTAGGATTGGTGGAGCAAAGTACTGAACGAAGTGTGAAGAAGCTGAGCTAGACTGGTTCCGGATCCAAACCCTTCCAGGTAATGCCTACAGGCCTCTAGGAATGTACATGATAATAACCACAATTTATTAAATGCTTATGCTATACCAAGCACTATGCTAAGCTATATGCATACGATATGCTAGGCTATGCGTATACTAAGTCTTCAAATTCTCATGGCAACCCCTTAAGTATTATTGTCCATCACATTTCACAGATAAAGAACCTGAGGTGTCCAGTAGTGCATGTGACATGCTCAAGGTCACTCATGTAGGAAGAGGTGGGGATGGGCTGGCACCTAGAGGAATCTAGCTCTAGAGCATGCATTTAGCAGCTCCGCTACAACGCCTCCCACAATGACAATTATCAAACTCTACCAGCCCCATGTCTTCACTGGCCAGGTTCACCTGGGGCGGGGAAAAGGTCTATGTGGACCTAACACTACATTTCTCAGCCTTCCTCGCAATTAGGTTGGGTCATGTGATGAGGTGTGGACCATTAGGCATGGAAATGATGTGAGCACATCTAGGCTCACTTAAGCGCCCTGTGCAATCCTCCCAGCTTTCTCTTCCCTGTCCATGGAGCCTTGGAAGGTGTAAGTTCCAGACAGCATAGTGGTTAGGACGGAAGCAACTCAGGTGTCCCAGTCTTTGCTTAGAGAAGAGCTGCTCAGAAGCCCCACTCAATTCACACCAGGTGGTAACATGAGGGAGAAAAACTTTTATGGGATTAAGCTACCAAGGTTTCAAGATTAGTTTTTACCTATGGCATTGCCCCACCAATTCTGAGCACATACCATGCAATTCACATTAGGGTTTAATTACTAGGGCCCTTGATTGTCAACATCTGCCTAAATGAGCCTGCATGCACCATGCTGCTTTCCTTGCTTCCCCAGGCAACCAAATTACCTTCTTGATCAAAAACGGTAATGCTGTTTCTGCCAGATTTCTTTCAAAACACTGCCTCATGTAAAGATAAATAGATCAATGAAGCAGAATAGAGTCCAAAAATAGACCTGCACATATGTGGTCAATTGATTTTCAACAAAGGCACTAAGATATTCAGTAGGGAAAGTCTTTTCAACAAATGCTGCTAGAACTGCTTATATGTTTAAAAAAGAGAGAGCACGAAAAGAACTTCAAGTCCTAACTCACTCTATATACAAAAATAAATCTGAGATGAATCAGACATAAATATAAAAGAACCACAAAACTTCTAGCAGAAAACAGGACACTGGAGTAGGGGAGAATTGATAGGGACAGTGAGTGCTGTGGTACGCCACCCAGGTTCCCTACGTTAGACCACGACCTCCATTCCTCCAACCACAGATGCTGACTATTATGGCTCACAGCTGAGTCTCTCCCCAGATGTTTCCCCTCAGTGAAAAAGATCGGCCTCACAGTTACATTCTGCCCCCAGAGGCAGCTGTTACCCAGGGACTAGGGATGTGATGACCGGCCCCTTTCCCTCCATTTGGGGCACCTCTGAAGGGTTATCCCACGGGAAATGAAATACACGCTCCCAAAAAGACTGAGTCACAAATGCAGTAGACATATTCGTGACAGCCCCAAAACAGAAACCCAGACGGCCAGAGAATGAACAAATTGGGAATCATACAAAGAATACTACCCGGCGATTAAAAGCAACAAATTACTGATATACCCAATGCCATAAATGATCTTAAAAACATCAGGTTAAGCCAAAGGAGAAGTACATGTGGTAGGATTTTATTTGTATGAAACACGAGATCTGGTAAAATACTGGTATTAGAAATTAGAAAGTTGTCCTCTCTGGGGTGGGGAGGGGGAATCTCCCCCAAAATGACACAAGTGTATTTTCTGGGTTGATAGAAGTGTTTTATGGCCTACTGGGACTGGGTCATTACACCGGTAAGTGCAATTATCAAAATGCATCAAACTATACACCAAAGCTCCATGCGTTTCACTTTATGAAGACTATTTCAACGAAAAAGAACACTGGTCTTGCATGTGAGAGAGAGCTTGCTCTCTCATGCCAACACGTGTGCAGGGCTCTGCATCGTGGCCAGTCCCACCACAGTGGATTTAGAGAGTGTTTTTTTTTTAAGATTTTATTATTTTTTTAAAAAATTTATTCATGAGAATATAGAGAGAGGAGAGAGAGAGAGAGAGGCAGAGACACAGGCAGAGGGAGAAGCAGGCTCCATGCAGGGAGCCTGACATGGGACTCGACTCCACGCCTCCAGGATCACACCCTGGGCTGAAGGCAGAGCTAAACCGCTGGGCCACCCGGGCTGCCCTAGAGAGTGGGTCTTAACACAACTCTGGTGCGCAAGTCTCAAGCCTTGAAACTTTCCTATCTGGCTTGCCCCGGAACTCAGCTCCTCTCCCTCCATGCTCTCCTGCATTTTGTCTGGCTGAATTTCCCTCCTTTAGGGAGGTTCAAGGTTCTTTGAGAGCTCACTTCGTCATATACTCTCCATCTCACTATTTTGCCAACTGTGGAATCCACCTCCCTCCCACCCGCAGACCAGGAGGACGTCATAGCACCAAGGACAGCGATGCCGATAATTGCCCTTTCCTAAGTGCCTCCTGTGGGTCTAGCAGTGTTCTCAATGCTTAGTCTGCTCGGATGCTACGACAGAGTAACGTCAGCCGGGGGCTAATAAGCAATTAGAAGCTGCCTGTCACAGCTCTGGGGGCTGGGAAGTCCAAGATGAAGATGCTGACAGGTCTGGCGCCCGGCTAAGGGTCACGTCCTGGGTCAGACAGCCCTCTTCCCGCTGTAACTTCACAGGACCGGAGGAACAGGGAAGCTGCGGCACCGCGCCCCGCAATCTTTTATAAGGGCACCAATTCCATTTGCAGTGGCCCGGCCCTCCTGACCTAATCGCCTCCCAAAGGCTCCACCTCCTAATACCACCCATACTGGAAGTTTGGGCATAGGAATCCTGTGTGAACACATATATTCAGTCCATAGCATATACATCATCTCACTTAACAGCAGAACGATCCCTTAAAGGTACGTATTGTCCACATGTTACAGATGAGAAAACAGAAATTTTGTAACTTATCCGTATTCATAGAGCCAAGAAGCGAAAAACCTAGGAGCAAAATCCAACTCCAATTCCAAAGGCTGGATCCTCTCCACAAGGCACTATTTGCTTTTGACACATATTTAATCAAATATTCTTCCTTGAACCAAAAAAAGAAAAAATGCTGTGCTTTTAATGTGATAATTATAATAAATATTCAAGATAGTTTTTAAAAATAAAAAGGTTGGTTTTTTTGTTTTTGTTTTTGTTTTATTTAGAAACAAGTGGCACCAAACTGCAAGCTCGGATTGAGGCTGGGTAAAGCCCACCTCGGGTCATGTTCATGGAACACACACTGCAGCTGCTGAACGTTCTGGAGGGCTCTGGGAGACTTCCAAAATGCCCCAAACACATGCTATCACAATTACATTTCTCTTCATTGACTGCTTAGTGCAATATACTTCACGTGCTCTCAATTATACCATTTCCATTTCATTACCATCCAGAGCACAGAGTTGCTGTTGATTTTTTTTTTTTTAATCCCAGTGAAATTCAATTCAGGCTGTCAGATACATCTTCCAACTACCCCAAAGGGGCGTGTTTGATCTGGGTGTGTTGAGAAATCTTCCTTGATGCCGTTACATGTACACGTTTCCCGTTTCTCTTTATTAGGAGCTGCTCAAAGCAAAGAAGACAGATGGCATTGACCATGACTGATAAAGGATGGATGTGGCTGCGTGTGATATAATATAGACATGACATATGCAAATATGGAGAGGGGGAGGTGAGCTCAGAGCTAGTTACACGTCAGCTGTGCAGGTAACCACGGCTGATACCCAGTTATTCAGATACTGAGGATCCAGGATCCGAAATCAACTTTTTTTTTTTTTTTTGCCCCTTTTATTTTCTTTTAATTTATCTTTTTCCCTCTAGCTGCCTCTCTTTTCAACACTTCACTATTGATCAGCCGCTCCACTGGAGACTTAACATAGAAAATATAAAGATAACAGATTATACCAGCCAAGTTTGTCTTCTGACAAAATCTCTGATTCAAGGAATTGTGAGGAAGGTGGTTTAAGCCATCAATTTAAAAGAAGATTTCTTTTCTTGAATTATCTGTAAATTTTAATTACGTTTTGTAGTTTCTGTCTTTTCCTGTATCGTCATATTTTTAAAAATGCTTTTAACTTCTATTTGATCTGCCTTGGACTTTTACAAAATACCATAAATACTGGCAGCTGTTGGGGAAGGGGCACGTGTCAGGTCTTAATCCACTGGTGCTGTGAGTCGGAAGCAGGGAACACCAAATCCCTTGCTGTTTGCTCAGTCCCCCTGAGATGCGTATTGTACCCTAAAGGTGGTTATGTCAGAACACTTAGCTACTTTTAAAGGATATATTGTTTTCAGCCCCACAAACCATTTAAGATGCTTATAAATTAAGCTGTTGGGGCCCATCAGGATGCACCCTGCTCTGAGTGAGGGCCCTCTGCTGTGGAAGTAGCGCCCCACGCTCCCGGGGTGGGCTGTGCTGTCCGGGAGAACAGTCTCCTCCCTTCCGCCCCAATCTCTGTGCCAATCCCGAGCCCAACCACCCCTTCACGGAGCCAAGAGACAAATCAGTGCCCTGCCTTTCTCTAACCCACATCCACCGCCTCTGGCAGCCCTCCGTTTAATCATTTTGCAACTATTCAAGGGCATGCAATTTAACTGTCGTGGGTCTGCAGCAGAACGGAGCATCATGATGCCTTTTAATAAGATTCCATGTAACTTAAAACACGTAAGACTATAAAAAGCGAGTTGGCTCCTGGAAACTCATCCTGGTCCAAAACAAAACAAAACATGGAGCAGCTGTTGCACCTGCATCTGACAAATGCCTAGAAATGAATATTGAGACTCCGCTCAGTGGTGTGCCACCAATGCTGTTATTTTTCCTTAAAAAAAAAAAAAAAGGTGGGTCATTTCCTACACCAGACCCTTTGCTGCATTTCAGTTGGCCTTTGCAGCACCTTACGACATGGACACAAAGTACATTTTCCAGACATAGAAATGAAGTTCAAAGAGGGTCAATCACTTGCTGAAAGTCTATCATCTGGTAAGTGGACCAGGAATAAACACGTCATGTGCTCTGGATCTCCTCTGGCTTTTACACAGAGATTATAGAAAAAGGAAGCGAAACCAGCAGAGATAAAGGACACCACACAGAGATGTGTCCCAAGACAGAAGTGGGGGAACAGGATTCTTCTTGGTCAGCCACCTGCAGATGCTTACTGGTGAAGTCAAGAGAGACCAGGATGGAGAGGACCTACCTAATCAGCACAAATCCACCACTGTGGGGAAACTGACTGCTGTGAATGGGGCATCGTTCACTTCCCGGTGGGAGTGAGGGCAGAGAGACACATGAGAAGTGAGAGGTAGGGCCTGCTCTTGACAGCGATGCACCCCCCCAAATTCATGCTGAAGTCCTAAACGCCCTGTGTGATGGTATTAAGAGGGGGGACTTTGGAGGGACAAGTAGGTTTAGATGTAGTTGTGAGGGTGGGGCTCTCATGATGGGGTGTGAGCCCTTATGAGCAGAGACACCAAGAGCTCTGTCTCTTTCTCCCTTGTCTCCCCATCCTCTGCCATCATGTGAGGACACAGCCATAAGATGGCTGTCTGCGAGCCAGAAGGAGGGCTCTCACTGGAAACCAACCGTGCTGGCACCCTGATCTCCGACTTTTAGACTCCAGAACTGTGAGAAAGAAACATCTATCTTTATTTTTTTTTTAATTTTTATTTATTTATGATAGTCACAGAGAGAGAGAGAGAGGCAGAGACACAGGCAGAGGGAGAAGCAGGCTCCATGCACCAGGAGCCCGATGTGGGATTCGATCCCAGGTCTCCAGGATCGCGCCCTGGGCTAAAGGCAGGCGCCAAACCACTGCGCCACCCAGGGATCCCCGAAACATCTATCTTTAAAGCCACTCAATTTGTGGCATTCTGTTATGGCTGCCCGAGCAGACCAAGACAGTGTTCCTCCCGCAAAGGATGCATAATCCAGGTTGCGTGCCAATATAAACACAGAGACAGTGACTAATGCACGGGTCCCCAAGGTGCTAAGTTAAACTTCTTATGATCGTGAAGAAGGCACAATTTAACATGGACTGGAATGGTCAAGAAGGTCAGTGAGGAGTTGAAACAGCAGAGCTTTAAATCACGAGAAGAGACCAAAAGGAGAGGGCCTTGCTGGGGCGGGGGGGGGGGCGGCTAGCGTAGGCCTAGTGATAAAGAGAAGAGAATGAAAGGATGCATTCGAGGTACCTCCTGGATCTGCCAGCGTCTAGGGAGCGGCAGCAGACACAACCATCGAAGGTAAGGGAGGACCTTCGAGCTGTTCCAACTGTGGACAGTAGAGAGCCAACCAAGCTTCATGGGCGAGCAGTGATGTCTTCAGACCGGGGATGGCAACAAGGCCTCTTCACTGCATCACCGTGAAGACCGCATGGACCCACTTGAGTGGAGCAGTGAACACAGAGCCTGGCGCACAGAGTACATCAACAGGTGTCAGCTGTCCTTGGCAGAGCAAATTTGGGAAGGCCGACATCTGGTTGGCTAGGGTGAGCTAGCTTCCGCTACAGCCCTCCGGGTGTCAGCTTTGTGGCAGAAATGCCCAATAATCAAGCTGCTGCTGCTCAGGAGGGCTGCAGAGAGCCAGCCATCGTGCTGGCTCAACTCACTGGCCCCCTGCCAGCTCCCCACCTCTCTGCAGGTGGCAGACTCACTGGCGGCCCTCTAGAATCCAGGTGGTGCTGGTCACAGCCCCTGAGGCATCAGGACTTGCTGTGTTTCTGGCTTTGTGCTGCCCTGATTGAATCAGTCACTGGTTCTCAGAAAAAAAAAAAAAAAAGAGTCCTCCTGCTAGATGACAACTAGCTAGCCCCCAGCTCTATGTGTCCCGAGGTCCTGTCACACATGGGAGAGTATGTGTGATCATTTGGGCCAAAATAAGTCACAAAAAAAAAAACAAACAAACAAAAAAAACAAAACAAAACAAAACAAAAAAAAGTCACAAAATAATATTAAATAAAACATAACAAACAAATAAAAGATAACTTCTGGATTCATTTGTTCATTGATCAAATATTTACTGAGTGCCCTTCCACATGTCAGGAACTGTTCTTGGAGCTAGGGACCAAATAGGAGACAAAACCAAACCAAACCCCTGCCTTTCAGCACTTGTATTCTGGGGCCTTTCCTGAGGATGCAGCTGGTAGACAGCGTGGCAAAGTGCTCTCTCTCCCAGCTCCTAATCTCGTTATGAGTTATCTCCATTTCCATGGTCTGTGGTCAGCCTCCCCCGCCTTTCTAAGGTTGCCCCGGTTCCAGATTTCCCTCTGGCTCCTCTGGACACTTTATTTGACTCACTTTACTTGACTTTCTCCCTCCTGGCTCACAGCCTTGCTTGTCTTGTGCCAATGCTGCCAACATCCTGGTACGGCAATTCCCATAAAATGTCCCGCTGGAAAATGGAAAACTGGGCACCCACAACAACTCCAATAAGTTTATTTTTGCCTCTAGGCCATAATGGTGATCACCTGAGTGACAGATGAGCACCACGGCCAAGAACAGAGCCCACTCTTGACGGCTGGCTGTGTCCTGTCTGCAAGCAGCCTGGTTTGCCAGCTGCTTTTCCCAGCACATCTGCCACGACGGTTCTGGACTTCGGCATTCTGAGCCAACGAGAGCACTGAGGGAGTGATCACTGTCAGTTTTCTGACATCACAATTACAGGCTTCAGAGGAGAGAGATGGAGGTGGAGAGACCAGTTGGAAGCCATGTCGCGGGGTGTAGAGTGCAAGGGTCTACCCGCTGAAATCTGCTCAGATGGGAACAATAGCCATTTTTGGAAAGTGTCTCCGTGTGTGGTTTTTATAGCAGCAGGTAGAAGGAAAAGCTGTCAGCTCCTAAGACACACTCCAAGTCAAACCAATTTGGTTGCCATGGTACCAAGGTTCTGACAAGGGGGAAAAAGATGCATTTTCAGGCACTGTTTGAAATATTCAAATACATGGCAGCGTGATGGCTGAAAGTGCCCGGCGGCCCCTTCGGCTCAAAGGAACCAACCTGCATTCACGCCCACTGTCTACGTGTGAGGCACGTTATGAGGTGTGGGGTGGGTGCGGCATGAAGATGATACTGTCCATACTCTAAGCCTTAGACCCCAGTGGGGTTATGATCAAGTCTGGCAGAGAAACGCTTCACAAAGAGCTACCACAAATGGCGGAATGTGACAGCTACCAAGGGAAAGGTGCAAACATCTATCCATTGATTCACTCATTTATTAAAAAAAACCAAATACTTGAGTCCAAGCTGTCTTATGGGTGTTGAGGATCCAGTGACAGGAAAAAGAAACAGGATGCCTCCCTCCACCCCACACCTTTACAGACTGGGGCAGAGAGAGAGACCTAAGCAACACAGAGAGATGAGGATGATGATGATGATGATGACGACGACGACAGGTGGAAAGATAATCAATAGATGATCAATGGAGAGATGGATAGATGATAGACAGGCAGGCAAGCCGGCAGATAAGGGATCATGAAGTGATGCTGGCCATGAAGGTAACACGTAGGACTCTATGAGAAAAGTGCTCCTGAGCACAGCGGTAGGAAGAGTATGACAGCTGGAGGAAGAAGGGTGCGGCAGCACGTAAGCTCAGCCACGGATGGTGAGTAGATTTTAACAAACGGGGAGAGAATGAAGGGTATCCAAGGGCAAGAACTGGATGCTAGCCCCAGGTAAAGGAGTGCCAGGAGGACTAATGGACGAGAGTAGCTGGGTTCACCTAGAATGTCAGGGGTATGCTGGGGAGGAGGAGGTGACAAAGTCTTATCCTGGGACAGCAGGCACAGGGGTTAGGACTTGGTTCTGCGGCCAGCCTGCCTGGGTTGGCCACGTCCTTTGACAAGTGGCTGAATGTTTTCACTGGTCCAGTTCCTTCTGTGCAAGCTGGGGATTACAGAATTATTTTAAAGATTAAATGATTTTACCATCACAATGTGTAAAGTACCATCGGCACAGAGCAACACCTGGGAAGCCTCGACAGAAAGTGGCTGCCCCATGAAGGGCCCTTCCAACCTCGCTGGTGGAGAGCAAGAGCTCAGTCAGGCCCCCAGCTAAAGCCGTGGGGAAATGTCCCGGAGATGACTAGAAGCAGGTGGGCCGAGGAAGGCGAGGCTTTCAGGACCCCGCACCCTTTCAGACTGCATGCTGCGAGTCCTCCTTCTGGACCTTGCTGCGAGTCTGGGCCATGAGGCCTGTGTGTCAGGTCTCCAGGCACCAGACCCACCGCCGGATGGAGGCGTCCCGTGGCTGCTGTCCACGCGGGGGCCGAGATATCACCATGGCCACAATGGAGCACGTATCCCCGGAGCACTGTACCTCTGGGATGGTGCAGCCATTTAATATTGAATGTGATCTCTGAGTTGGACAGCCCTGACCTGGGCTCAGGAGGCACATGGAGTCATGTCCCCACTTCCTATAGTCCCAGCTAGATGGCCCTGGAAAAAACCCAGAAGCCAAGCAGGCAGCGGATGTGGGCTGCACGGAGCAGCCATAGGGGCCACCGAGGGCACAAGGATGCTCCCTGGGAGAACAGGGGCTGCTGGCGCTAGGGGGACAGGTGCTGGCACAGGGAGGACAGGGGCCACTGATGCTGGAAGCATGGGTGCTGGCGCTGAAGGGGACAGGTGCTGGCCCCAGGAGGACATGTGCTGGTGCTGGGGGGACAGGTGCTGGCATGGGGAGGACAGGAGCTGGCACTGAAGGGGACAGGTGCTGGTGCTAGGGGGGCAGGTGCTGGCGCTGGGGGGACAGGGCACTGATGCTGGAAGCACAGGTGCTGGCACTGGGAGCAGAGGCACTGGCATGGGGAGGACAGGTGCTGGCACTGGGGGGACAGGTGCTGGCTATGGGGGACAGGTTCTGGCGCTGGGCTAGAAGGTGCAGAGCAGCCTGGGAGAAAAGACAGGAGGGAGAGTTTGCAGCAAGGAGTTCCCATTCTCAAGCTGTAGAACCAGCCTGTGACCCAGAATCTAGACCGACTTATATATTTGGATGAGCTGAGGTGATTCAAATGCAGTAGAAGTTGGTTCTTTATGCAGAGTCCCCACATCTTTTTGTGATTTACCTTTGTGAAATGGTAGCAAGGCCAAATCTCCAAAGGGGACGATTAGGCAGCGTGAGCAAAGGTCAAGGGGTTTCTTCTGCAATTTACTGGCGGAATCACAAAATGTGAATATAACTAGAGCTCAGTTTAAGGATTAAATGACATCATGCAATTTGTGCATATAAAGTCTTATCTGGCACAGAGCAAAGCATCCGTCCCCTTTGCCACCTACGCCAGCACAAATTGCATGATGTAACAATATGTCCACGTCCATTATGGAAAATAAGCAAAGTGAGGGAGAGCTTCTGATGCTGAAGATCACTCACTGCAGAGAAGTACGCAGCTATGTAAGCCAGGCATCTGGCAGCCTCGACTTTCACATCTGCAAAATGGTGAGGCTGGACTGGTGATCCCTGGGCTTCTGCAACATAACAGAGTCTAGGACCTGAGGGGACTATGTTGTCCTGGGATACGCCAACAGCATTACTGGGTACAGTGTCAGGGACACAGAAGCAGTCAGAGATTTATAATATTGTACTCACATACGAGAAAAGGGCTGTTTTGTTTTAAAATCACAGTGTGGGGCTCCTAGTGGCTCAGTTAGGTAAGCATCTGACTTTGGCTCTGGTCACAATCTCAGGGGTCCTGGGATGGAGCTTCACGTTAGGCTCTCTGCTCAACAGAGACCTGCTTGTCTCCCTCTCCCTCTGCTCTTCCCTCTCCTCCTCCCCCTGCTTATGCTAGCTCCCCCTCTCTCTCAAATTAATAAATAAAATCATAAAATAAAATAAAATAAAATAAAATAAAATAAAATAATAAAATAAAATCACAGTGTATGCAGGCATTGTTTAACTTGGAGCTAAAGAGCTCCAAGTTAAGAGCAAATCCCTTTACTGATAACCTTAGTACCAAACCAATAATTGTGCTCATTAGAGATGGTCCTCATGCAGCCAGAGCCTATGTAGGATTCTAGGCCTCATTTTCTCTTTCTTCTCACCACAGGGTTATTCTGCATACCTGTTCTTATGACTGTAAGACCTGTGTTTGCTATAGAATGTCCTGTTCAGAATTTTTAGTAATTCAGACTTGCCCACCATTTAAATGAAGTCAACCAAGGTAATATCAGAAAAATGTTGGCATAGGCATTTCTAATGTCTTTCCCATCCCTGAAACATTAATTTGAGCAATTATCCAAGCACAAAATTACCTTCACAAGATCTAAGGATTCCAGGTGAAGACTTCCAGCACTTGGATGAAGCATAGAAATAAGAAAGAATACACTGAGCAAGGCAGGAAAAGATAGCCACATTACACCCAACACCCTTCCTTCCACGTCTGGGAAGCCCACCTCTGAGAGGATCACCTTCTCTATGGAGGAAGAGTGAAATAGGTTCCTGATTTCACTGCAGACCCCAGCCCTGGCCCACCCCACTGACAAGCTGACTCTTGAGACCCAAAATGGTTCCTAGTATATTCCTTGAACCTAGGCCCCCATACATCCAGCACTGGCCTGATCTCATGGGTGGCTCCTAAGGCTCCAGGTTCCCAATCAGCTCCTGCAAACCCAGGCTCCAGGTGGGCACCTGGGCTTCCAAATGGGCCCAGTGCCAGACTGACCACTATAGCCCAAGGCCACTGCCAGACATCCCCCATAGAGATAGACTCCAGGCAGATTCCATGGACTCAGTCTCCCCATCTGCTCTAGTACCAGACTAGTCCCACAGACCCAACCTCCAGGGGAGCTCCTAGGAAACCAGACTCCTGGCCTGCCCAGTATATAACCAGACTCTAGACCCTCAGGATTCAGGTCTGCCTACGCAGATTCAGGTCCCAGGCTTATCCTCAGAAACTCAAATGCCAGCCACACCCCAGTGATCACAGTCTCCAGGCTTGACCCCATGGACCTAAGCACCAGGCCCTACCTGCTGGCCCAGACACCAGACCTGCCTACACAAGGACTCCAGCAAACTCTTAAAAAAATTAAAGAGGTAGAGCAGTCCCAAACTCATTTTACAAGGCTAGCATTATACTGATATTAAAGCCAGATAAGAGCAAGAAAACTATAGGCCAATATCCTGGATGAATATAGATATAAAAATTTTCAGCAAAATACAAACTCAAATTTAATAATACATTAAAAGGATCATATGCCATAATCAAATGGTATTTATCCCTAGGATGCAAGGAAAATTCAACATACATAAATCCATAATGTGACATACCACATTAATGGAATAAAAAATAAAAACATTATTATCTCAATAGATGCCAAAAAAGCACTTGATAAAATTCAACATCCTTTCATGATTAAAAGTCTCCAAAAATTGGATATAAAAGAATGTACCCCAACATAATAAAGGCCATATATCATAAATCCACAGCTAACATCAAACTCAATTGGTAACAGTTTGAAAGCTTTCCTGCTGAGATCAGGAACAAGACAAGAATGCCCGTTTTCATCACTTGTATTCAACATAGTATTAGAAGTCCTATCCAGAGCAATTAGACAAGAAAAAGAAATGCAAGTCATTTGAGTTGGAAAGGAAGAAGTAAAACTGTCTCTGCAGATGATACGATTTTATATAAACCAAATCATAAAGACTCTACCAAAAAACTGTTAGAACTAATCATTGAATTCAGTAGAGTTGTAGGATACAAAATCAATATGCAAAAGTCATGTGCATTACTATACACTAACAACGAGCTATCTGAAAAAGAGATAAAGAAAACGGCCCCATCACAACACCATCAAAAATAATAAAGTTCCTAGGAATAAATTTAACCAAGGAGGTGAAAGAGCTGTACACTGAAAATTATAAGACGATGATGAAAGGCATTCACAAAGACACAGGTAAATGAAAAGATATCTGTGTTTGTGGATCAGAAGAATTAATATTGTTAAAATATCCATAGCCGAAAGCCATCTATAGATTCAATGCAATCCCTACCAAAACTTTAATGGCATTTCTCACATCAAAGCAATCCCAAAATTCATATAGAGCCACAAAAGACCTGAATAGCTAAAACAATACTGAGAAAGAACAGATCTGGAGGCAACACAATTCTTGATTTCAAATTATACTACAAAGTTATAGTAATCAAAATAGTATAGCACCAGTATAAGAACTGACGTATAGACCAATGGAATATAATCAAGATCACAGGTGAAGAAACCATGCATGGGATCCCTGGGTGGCGCAGCAGTTTAGAGCCTGCCTTTGGCCCAGGGCGCAATCCTGGAGACCCGGGATCGAATCCCACATCAGGCTCCCGGTGCATGGAGCCTGCTTCTCCCTCTGCCTGTGTCTCTGCCTCCCTCTCTCTCTCTCTCTCTCTCTCTCTCTCTCTGTGTGTGTGTGTGACTATCATAAATAAATAAAAATTTTAAAAAATTAAAAAAAAAAAGAAAAAACCATGCATATACAATCAACTAGTATTTGGAAAAGGACCTGCAACACTCAGTAGGAGAAAGGATAGTCTCTTCAATACATGGACAAAAGTGTGAAAAAGAATGCAAAACTAAATATCCAGTTTTCCCAGCACCAGGCAAAAGAATGAAATTGGGCCCCTATTTTATACCACTAATAAGAATTAACTTGAAATGGATTAAAGATTTAAATGTAAGGCTCAAAACTATAAAACTACTAGAGGAAAACATAGGGAAAAGTTTCCTTGATATTGGTCTTGGCAATAATCTTTGGATATGAGACCAAAAACACAAGCAACAAAAGTAAAAATCAACAAATGGGATGACATCAAACTAAAAAGCTTCTGTACAGCAAATGACACAATCAACAAAAGGAAACCTATGGACTGGAGAAAATATTCATAAGTCGTCGGCCTGTTAATAAGTTAATATCCAAAATATATAAGAAATTCATTCAATTCAATAGCAAAGTAATAATAATAATATGGTTAAAAATGGATATTTTTTTTAATTTGAATAGGCATTTTTCCAAAGACAAACACACAACCAACAGGAACATGAAAAGGTACTTAACATCACTCAACATCAAGGAAATACAAATCAAAACCACGATGAGATATCACCTCCCATCTGTCAGAATGGCTATTACCAAAAAGACAAGAAACAACAAGTGTTGGTGAGGATGTGGAGAAGGGAAATCCTCTTGCCTTGATGATGAGAATGCAAACTGGTGCAGCCACTGTGGAAAACAGTATGGAGGTTCCTCAAGAACTTATAGATAGGGGCACCTGGGTGGCTCGGTCAGTTGAGCATCCAACTCTTGGTTTTGGCTCAGGTCATAATCAGGTCATAATCCTGGGTCATAATCTCAGGATTGTGAGACGGAGCCCCGTGTTGGGCTCCAGGCTCAGCAAGGAGTCTGCTTGAGATTCTCTTTCCCTCTGCCCCTCCAACCCCATTAATGTGCATGCTTACTTGCTCTCTCTCTCTCTCAAATAAATACATCTTATTTAAAAAGTTAAAGATAGAACCACCCTATAATCCAGGATTTGCACTATGGGGTATTTACCCCCAAAATACAAAAACACTAATTTGAAGGGATATATGCATCCCTATGTTTATAGCAGCATTATTTACAATAGCCAAACTATGGAAGCAGCCCAAGTATCCATCTCAAAGAGATATCTGCAACCCCATGTTCACGGCAGCATTTTTCACTAGAGCCAAGACATGGTAACAACCTAAATGGCAACCAATGGACAAATGGATAAAACAAAATGTGGTGTATATGTACAAATATATGAAATTCACTAATATGTGGAATCCAAAAAAGCAAAACTTATACAAATAGATAGAATAGTGGCTACCAAGGGCTAGGAGGTGGGGAAAATGGGGAGATTTGGGCCAAAGAGTATAAACCTCCAGCTGTAAGATGAGTAGGTTCTGGGGATCTAATGTGCAGCACATACTGTGGTTAACAATACTGTATTATATACTCAAAAGCTGTTAACAAAGTAGATCTTTTTTTAAAGGTTTTATTTATTTACTCATGAGAGACACCCAGGAGAGGCAGAGACACAAGCAGAGGGAGAAGCAAGCTCCCTGCAGCGAGCCCAATGTGGGACTTGATCCCAGGACCCCAGGATCATGCCCTGAGCCAAAGGCAGACGCTCAACCATGGAGCCACCCAGGTGCCTCCAGAGTAGATCTTAAATGTTATCACCACGCACACAAAGAAATGGCAATTATGTGAGGAAATGGAGGTGTTCATTGACCTTATTGTGGTAGTTGTTTTGCAGTATACGTGTGTATCAAAATCATGTTGCACACCTTACACTTAAAAAAAAAAATGTAACCTTTGAAGTCAAAATAAATAAATTTTAAAACATTAAATCAGCTGTGTCTAAAAGGTCTGAAAGCGACAACAGAGTCAAAAGAAAATTATCCAGGGGGAAAAAAGGGCAGGGACTGGGAGGTACAAAGGGGAAAAAAAAGGAAGACAATCAGAAAAGGGAGAATTCAAAGGGGATAAAGACAAGGTTCTTTCATGGTTATTCATTTTCTTTCTACTTTCTGAACTTTATTCAGAAATGCAATGTGACAGAATTTAACATCTGGTAACAAACTGCATGTTTTTGCAATATGATGACGATCATCACCACGAGGAGGTATTATAGCCTCTGGGTGCTGAAAATAATTTGCTTACAAAAATAACAATCATGTTTGTTACTTATTTTTCACAGCTCTGAAGTCATCTGTAATGCTGTCAGTAGCATTTAAATGCATGAAAGAATAAATGTTACAATCCCAGTGCTAGACGGACTTTTCTGATGTCAGAAACAGCCATTGTCATCCAGAACCCCTTGCATCCCTCCAGAGATAGGTGGCTTGTTTCCTCCTATGATAGTCCGTCTTAGCTGTTAGAAAAATGCTTCCTGGGGCACCAGGGTGGCTCAGTCAGTTAAGCATCTGCCTTCTCAGCTCAGGTCTTCGTCCTGGGATCCCTAATCTAGGCCCACACTGAGCCCCCTGCTCAGTGGACAGCCTGCTTCTTCCTTTCCCTCTGCCCCTCCGCCCACCCCACTCTTGGGGGCACACGTACTCTCTCTCTCTCAAATAAAATCTTTGAGAAAAATGCTTCCTTTCTTGGGACTCAAATCCATCCCCTCCTTTTCTACCAGCTGGTCCTAGTGTTCTCCATCTGGGCCATGTACAGCAACTCTCTGATGTAGCCAATTTCTCCCATATTTGAGTCTTTCACGCCATCTACTATGTGTCACGAGGCTCCAGGCTCCCCTGGGTCCCATGGTTTCTTATAGCTCACAGTATTCAAAGCTGTTCAACATCAGTCATTTTCCTAGAAACCCCTGCCTTTGTGTCTATCTCAGTGGAGCCAAAGTTCACATTGGCTCTTCATCAGACACACCATGATGTTGACTCATACTGAGCTCACGGTCAACTTAAAACCCCTAAGTCTTGCTCACATGTCCTACTGCTGCTGGTTCTCTTAAGGCTGTTGAAACTAAGTGCAAGACCCCACATTAGTTCCTATTTAAATATGTCTTCCCAGATGAGGACCATTACTTCCAGCTGTCAAGGTTTTTTTGTTTGTTTGGTTTGGTTTGTTTTGGTTTTGCCATCCAATATATTAGCTACTCCTGCAAGTTTCAGGATATCTACAAGTTGAAAAGTGTGCTTTCTAAAACTTTACCTAATTCAATGATCAAACTTTTCCTAATTCATTCATTCATTGTTTGCACTACTGGATTCATGTCCTTTATTTATGGGCATTAGCTATAAACACAATTCTGGTATCATTCATTTTATATCTCCCAGTCTTCTTGCCAACACTTTCATATGTGACCTCAGTAAATGCCTCAAGAACTGTAGGTATATATGTAAAATACTACCCAAATATTTAAAAAATAAGAAAAATCAATTTCTCTGAGATGGCTTATTTTGGGAAAACATCAACTGGCTCCTAATTATCACTGATAACTTTTTCTAATTTTCACAAATCAACCTTACTTTTTTAAAAAATTGTATCTATTTATGAGTGAGAGAGAAAGTATGAGCAAAGGGAAGAGCAGAGGGAGGAGAAGGAGGCTCCCCACTAAGCAAGGGGCCTGATGTGAGGCTCCATCCCAGGACCCCTGGATCATGACCGGAGCCAAAGGCAGTATAGCCTAACCAGCTGTGAGCCACCCAGGTGCCCCGACTTTTTCTGACCTTTCTGTAGCCTGCCTTGCTCAAGTCTAGGGTCCCTGTGCCTAGGCTTCTTTAATTTTGTTCTAATGAACTCTAAGAATAGAACCACCTTCTTCTAGTAGGCATTCTTGTCCAGCTCATCAATCCGGGTCTTCCTTATTGGATAGAATTCTGTCTACCTCGTGACTTCTTCTATATCTCAGAGATGAATTTTATGGCAAAGCACATCAACACTTTGTTTGGCACTCTGTTTTTCAAACGAATGAGTCTGTCTATACAAGCCGCAATATTTGAAGCCTTCCAAGGCTATGCTATCTTGCTATTTCTCCTACCTAGTCTTATGCCTGTGGTTTCAGAAGTCACTAACAAAAATCAGGATCCGGTTAAAATGAGGATTTAGAAGAACGATACAGATGGGAAAAGCAGAGATCCTGCAAAGATATGCTTATGACTGGTTAAAATGAGGATTTAGAGGAACGATAGATACAGATGGGAAAAGCAGAGATCCTGCAAAGATGTGCTTATGACTTATGCTCAGAAGGCATTAATTTTGCTTAATCACTGTTTTCAGGTAATCATACATCCCCTTTGCTGTATGAAATACAGAGAATAAGGAGAGGGAACAGGTTTATACTGAGTAGCCTCAATTCACCACTGAGAGACGGGGTTTAGTCCTGCAGTGTCCAACCAAAACATAACAGGAACCACACATGTAAATTTTCTAGTAGCCATAATAAAAATGGTAGAAAGGGACAGGTGAAATTAATTTCAATAGCATTTTATCTAACCAAATATGTCCAAAATAGTATCATTTCAGCATACAATCAATATAAGAAGTTACTGTGAGATATTACACATTTTTTATACTAGTTATTTGAAATCTGGTGTACAGTTCCCACACACTTCAATTCAGATGCTACATTTTCATCAGAAATACATGATGTGTATTTAGATTTCATAAAATTTACAGTTGAAAAAGTAAGATTCTTATATCTGAGTTGTTCCAAACACACTTTAGAATTTTTCCCAATGACTGGATCCAGTATTAGATTTTAAATTTAAATTAGTTATTTAGGAACTTTCATTCCTAAATTGCGACAGCCACATGCAGCTATTGAACTACCAAACTGGACAGCACAGTGCAGAGCTTTTAAGTGTAATAACCCCTCTTTTAGCAAGAGTTTCTTAGACTCAACATGTAATAGTAATTTTTAAGCTAACATCTCATGATTTAGAAAATGCAAATTGACAAAAAGTGATATATTCAGTAATTCCCTTAAAATGCAAGAGAGCGGTCTCGAGCTATTATCAACCTTTAGCACACTCACAGTAATTAGTTATCAAATGTTAGCAAACCAACAATCTAAGAGAGAACCCAGACATTTTAATTGGAATAAGGGAGAGGGAATAAGAGAAATCTGGGAGCAGGGGCCACCCTGGCTAAGCTAGCCTGTCTGCAGCAGATGAAGAGGCGAACAAGGACAACAGTTGCTCTATTAGCTGCTCACTTTCTCCCTGCTGCCTCAGGCTGAATGATAAACGCTGCACCCTTGCAATGCTCAATATATTTTTACTCATTCATTCAGCCAATGTGCCCAGAGAGGCCACCATATGTGGATCATTGTGTTGGGGAGGGGCCGTTAAGACAGGGTGAGGACATAAAGAAGTAGCCAATTAATGCCTTGTCCTAAAGCCATGGCCTTTATCCTCTGATTCTGTCACAAGGTAGAAAGTGTAGGTGGCACAAGGGAAGTGAGATAAACTATATAGGTAACAACCTGATATTTCACAGGAAGAAAATATTAATACTGACCAGAAATGCTGGGGGAATTCAAGGGGAGGGGATGATTTTAGTGTCTGGTCTTGGACACTACAGGATGGTCATGGTGTGTGATGTTTCATGTAAGAAGACACATGAAGAAGCATGGGAGGAATGCTGAGAAATTCAACTCAGTTAAAACACTATATGGGTGAAAGAGAGAACTAAGATAGACTGGGAAGGCTGAGGTCAGCCTTGGCTGCCAGGCTAAGAGTTAGACTCCATTAAGATGAACACTGGGAACCATATGGATTTGAACACAGGATTGAGACATATGTATGCATTTATACAAATGTGCAGGCTTATACTGAGAAAATGATGATGATAGTAATAATGATGACGACAACTAACATTTCTTAAGCAGTTATGTGTGCCAGGCCCTGTTTGCAATGCTTTACAGGCATTATCTCATTTAATCCCTCCAACAACCCTACGATGTAGAAGAGAAGGGAAACACCAAGCTGTTCGTTTTGGAACACCGTGAGACAAAAGTACCAAAGAATAAATCCTATAACACAAGCCAAAAGGACTTCTTATAAATTTCTAAGAGTTCTGGAGCATTCAGTACAAAAAATGAAAGGCGACACACTTCAAAAGGCAGGAGTAATTGGCTATAAGTAACACAACATTAACCTCTTGGGTTCACCTCCCTTGGAGTGCCATGAAGATGGTCCAGAGAAGGTCAGGCCTGGCTGTGAAGAGACAGCCAATGGCCAGGTGGCTCCACACAGAGAACCAAAGGGCCTCAGCTGGCTCCCAGTCACTTAGTTTCCTCCATGGCTCCCACTGAACACTGCTCACAAGAGGATGCTGGCTTAAGCATCCTCATGCTTTCTAAGCTTCAATCATCTGGGAAATGCTAAAACACAGATTCCTGGGCCCCATCTCAGACTGACGGGCTCCAAATCACTGGGGGTATGCTTTAGAAATCTGTGTTTTTAATATACCACATGATTATTGCACATGTATTAGGAACTGGGGACCACAGGCTCATATATTGGCCAACCCACTCCTCCCCCAGAAGGGAAAAACAAAAACAAAGGAGTTCCTCAAAGGCTAGAGAAATGCCGACTTCACAGTGAAGCAAGTCTTTCATGCTGCATGTTACATTTTACATTTACTGGCATTTTACATTTATGCTGCTGCCTGAGGCCAGAGCACCAGCATCTTTGCAGGGGTTTTTTTTTGGGGGGGGAGGGGGTTACCTTTCCCCATTCTGGCTCCACTCTTCTTCAGAAGGTGTAATGCTGAACATTCCTAATATTTATTCTTCCTCACTCTCTTCTCTGAAGTCTAGCCTATTGATACCACCAAGTAAGTCCCACACCACCAGAATGGGGGGAGCCATGTGTGGGCAGGTAGTTTCATTCCTGCAATGTTTTTGCAAAAACTTTATTAGTGTGTATTTGCTCATCCCCCTTCCAATTAGGCTGTAGCTTGCTGAGAGATTCTAGCCTCTCTAGTATTTCTATGTTCCATGTTTATTAGCAAGCACTCGGTGGAGAGTCCCAGTGAGGAAAAAAAAGGCTTCTTTACCAAATAGGAGAACTGAGATCTAGTGTCTGTTTCTCACCACACACATGGAAGGTACAGTAACAAAGCTGCACCGGCCCAAACTGACAACCTGCAACCAAGTTCATGAGCAATGTGGGCTAAGAAGCCTCCAACCAACAGGGAGCATGTCATGTCCTCCAATCAGAACAGGTGCTCTGCAGCAGCTTTTCCCTCAATACAGTTACTATTGCCCTGTGCTCAGAGGAGAAACTGGGGAAAGAAGCAGGAAGGAAAGAGAGAAGGGAATCAAGGGGGAAAGTGGGTTCCAGCCCTGCTCGACCCCATCTATTCTGCTGTTCTGTCTCCAAGAGCAGAGAGCTGGCCACACTGAGGCATAGATGAGACTCCTTAGCTACCTTGGTCAATAGAAACCTTCAAGGATAGACTCAAAACTCAGGAGTTGAACCAAACATGTGCAAACCCCAGCTTTACCACTTACTGACTGTGCATTCTTAGGGAGGTCATGTGTCTCCTCTAAGGTTCCAATTCCCATTTGTAAAATTCATTCAAATATGTGTGAAACCACTCCTAGATATTTACAGGAGGGAAGTGAAAATGTATATCCTCAAGAAGACTCGTATGTCAGTGTTCGAAACAGCTTTATTCATCAGAGCCGATGACTGTCCACAGCCCACGTACATCCCTCATCAGGTGAGCTGATGAACTATGGCACCTCCATATAACGCAGTACTACTCAATAATAAAAAGGAACAAACCACTGGTTCACACAAGAGCATAGGTGAACCTATGTTTTACATTTATATCATTCACATTTATACATCTGTCAAAATTCATCAAATTGTCCATTTAAATGGGCACTTTTTAAAAAAGATATTTATTTATTTATTTCTCTGAGAGGCACAGAGAGAGAGAGAGAGAGAGAGAGAGAGAGAGAGAGCACGAGCATGAGCAGGGGCAGAGGTAGAGGGAGAAGCAGGCTCCTTGCTGAGCAGGGAGCCCAACTTGGGGCTCGACCCCCGGACCCTGAGATCATGACCTGAGCCACAGGCAGATGCTTAACCCACTGAGCCACCCAGGTGACCCTAAGCGGGTACTCTTTATTGTATTTGACTAACCTCTCGGTGAAACTCATTCACCTCTAGCACTGCCATGTGCCAGACCCCGTTGTAGCGGCTGAGATACAATAAAGAACAAAACAAAGTCTCTGCCCTCACTGAGCTCACTTTCCAAAGAGAGAAGACACTTACTCAATAAAAATAGATTCCCTTCGCTGTCATGTACATCATGAGCAAAATAAAGGCGGGTAAAGGGATAGAGAGGGACAGAGATGCTGTTCTAGATATAGGGTCAGAGAAAGTCTCTCTGAAGAGACATTTGAGCAGAGACTTCAGTGACATGAGATAGAGACAGAGAAGGAGAGAAGGAGGAGGAAGAGGAAAAAAGGGAGCGGGGGCGGAGGGACATCTGGGGAAGAGCATCCCAAGTACCTGAACAGGAGAAGTGCAAAGGCCCTGAGGCAGAGCTGTGTTGAGATGGTTGAGAGCTGTGTCTGGGGAGGTTCTTTGGCTGAAGCCAGGTGAGCAAGGTTGAGAGGGGAAGACTGAAGACCTGCTCCCATAGGGGCTGTGGAGACTGTGCCAGGAATTCAGAGTAAGGTGTGCTGGAGAGTGAGTGGATGCTTTTGTTTGCTGTTGTTAGTTCATCTTCTTTGAAAGGAAAATAATTTGATATGACCTGACTCATGTTTTAAAAGCACCAAGCTGGGGGCACCTGGGTGGCAGTCCGACAAGTGTACGACTCTTGGTTTCCGCTCAGGTGTGATCTCGGGGTCTTGGGATGAAGCCCTGCGTCCAGCATGCTCAGCGGGGAGTCTGCCTGGGTTTCTCTCTCTCCCCCTCTCCCTTTGCCCCAGCCCCGTGTGTGCTCGCTCACTGGCTTGTGTGTGCTCCCTTACTGAAATAAATAAATGAATCTTTTAAAAAGTTAAGTAGGGACGCCTGGGTGGCTCAGTGGTTGAGCATCTGCCTTCGGCTCAGGGCGTGATCCCACGATCCCGGGGTCCTGGGATCGAGTCCTGCATCGGGATCCCTGCAGGGAGCCTGCTTCTCCCTCTGCCTGTGTCTCTGCCTCTCTGTGTGTGTCTCTCGTGGATAAATGAGTAACATCTTAAAAATAAAAAAATAAATAAACAGAAAGCCAAATAAATAAAATAAGTCAAATAAATAAAAGCGTCAAGCTGGTTGCTGTGTGCAGAAGAGCCCGGACGTGACAGAGCGTCCCACGCAGGGGCTCACCAGGACTGGGGCACTGCCCTATGGAAGCGGGAGGGAGCTGCGACCCGGCCGAGGTCGTGGTGGCGCGGGCGGAAGAAGGCGACCAGGGCAGATCTGGGGAGAGGAGGCTCTGAGGAAACACGAGGAGCCCCTTGTACGCTGCAAGTACCTGAAAACACGGCCAGGTCCTGAGCATCGAAGTTGTTGTGCTTGGAGCATAAACAGCACTTGGAGCACGCTAAGGGGAGTGGGATGTGCTCAGAAGGCGCCAGGGCCCGGCAGGGCAGGGGCCCGGGTCCTCCCTCCCCTGGGAGGAGCAAGCGCTTCCTTTCCCTGGCCAAAGGGATGTAAGTGCGTCTCCTCTTCACAAGTTTAATCACTGCTAAGGGGCTGGGGGCTGTGACAGATGCAAGACTTATCGAGGTAAAACAAGTCCTTTCTTCCCCACAGTCCTCTGCCCTTGCCTCAGCAGTCAGGACAGAGACTAAGTAAAATGTCTCGTGCAGATTCCTGGGGGGGGGGGGGGGGGGGCAGGCATGAAGGGCTTCAGCTCCTTTCCAGGCTGGAGGGAGCCCGGCGCCCGCCTCTGCAGCCTTTCTTCACATTAGCACAACGAACAGTCTTATTTGTGGGGAAGGGACTGACTTCGATGCGCTCCAACCCTGTCTGAAGCCCCAGCTTCACGGGTCAGCTACACACACTGTCAAATTTGAAAGAAACCAAATAGAGGCAGAGAGAGTTGGCCCTGGGAGAAACTCGGGGCCTGTCCTCCTGCCACTGCTAGAGACGGAGATCACGGGTGGGGAGCAGCACCACAGCCCCTGGAGGGCCCTGCACCCCACTGTGCACCTTCTGGGGGCCTGCTAGCTCCACCCACTGTGGTTAAGCTGGACACGTCCATGTGGTTGGCATTATCACCTGCATTGTACCAAGGAAGAAAGCAGAGCCCGGAGCAGATTCCTAAATCGCTGATAGTCATTCAGCCAGGATCTAACCCAACTGGACTCCATCCTCTTTCCATTACTTTAATCTGCCAGCAAAAAAGGAAGTATTCAGAGGCAAAGAGTCTCCCGATGCTGTTGCTAAGGGAGATGGCAGCCACACAGTCTTTTGCCCCTGGCAGTCTCAAATATCAGGCACTGGCTGCACTGGCATTGAAAGGGCATGGACACGGCCCTCTCTCTAGGGAAGTTTCCCCTCTGGTCCCACACAAGTTTGCCATTTGTGTGGATACTTCTCATCTCAGTGACCCAAAACATGATCTGGTCCACTGGTGACAGGTGGGAGTAGGGATGTGGAGAACACTACATGTTTGTTTTAAAATAGTAATGAAAAGTTAGTGAAAGGAGAGATTACTTGTTAAAATACTCATAAATGAATTCTAAATTTTCTGGCATACTTATAAGATTAGTGCTCGTTTTTAAGGAGACATTATAAAATAACATAAAAGGCAAAAATGCAGCAAGTTTAGAAATCTGGATGGGTTAGGTAGAGCTAGATTCCTCCCACCCCTCCTCTCCCTGTCAAAACAAAAACAAAAGCAGATTAGGTTTACAGATTACTGAGTTTTTAATCATTTATTCCGTTTAAGTCCAGCAGCCTATTGCATACGTTTAAATTTCAGAAATCATCGATTACCAGATTGAACAAAAAAAAAATTCTCAGATTTGTTTAATAGTAAGCTCCCCTGAAAGATCCTAGTGCTTCTTTAATAATGACTACAACACAAGACTCGTGATATAAACTTACAACAACAGATTTTATAAGTTATTTTTGATGAACTGTGACTTCTAACAATCTATCATTCTAATTATTGTTTTGGAGTTAACAGCTTTGGTTGTTTGACAACCTAACTATGATGCTCACTCAAGTAAATGAATCTATGAGCCTGTAAATTCAATATTAATTTTGGTTATGCAGGCATACCTTGTTTTCTTGTGCTTCACTTTACTGAATTTTGCAGATATTGTGGGATTTTTTTTTCCGCCAAATTGAAGGTTTGTGTCAACTCTGTGTCAAGCAAGTCTATCAATACCACTTTTCCAACAGCATTTGCTCACTTTGTGTCTCTGTCACATTTTGGTGATTCTCATAGTATTCTAAATTTTGTCATTATTACATTTATTAAGGTGATCTGTGATCAATGATCTTTGATGTTACTACTATAATTGTTCTGGACACCACAAACCATGCCCACATAAGACTACAAACTTAGCTCTCCATCGACTGGCCTTCCTTTACCTCTCGTCCTCTCTTTGGGCCTCCCTACTTCCTGAGACAACAATACTGAAATTCAGACAATTAATAACCCTACAATGGCCTCTAAATAGTCAAGTGAAAACAAAGTCACATCTCTCTCACTTTAAATCTAAAGCTAGAAATGATTAATCTTGGTGAGGAAGGCATGTCGAAAGCCAAGACAGGCAAAAAGTGAGGCCTCTTGTGCCAAACAGTTAGCCAAGCTGTGAAAGCGAAGGAAAAGTTCTTAAAGGAAATTATAAGTGTTCCTCCAGTGAACTCAGAAATGATAAGAAGGCAAAACACCACTGATATGAGGAGAGTTTTAGTGGTCTGGATAGCAGATCAAGCCATTCCCTTCAGCCAAAGCCTAATCCAGGGAAAGGCCCTCACTCTCCTCAATTCTGTGAAGGTTGGGAGGGGGGTGAGGAAACTATAGAAGGAAATCTTGAAGCCAGCAGAGATTGGCTTATGAGGTTTCAGGAAAGAAAGCATCTCCATAACGCAAAAGTGCAAGATGGAGCAGCAAGTGCTGATGGAGAAGCTGCTGCAAGTTATCCAGAAGAGCCAGCTAAAATTGTGAGGATGTCTACACCAAACAACAAAAAGAAGATGTTATTGAGGACTCTCATAACTAGAGAGGAGAAGTCAATGCCTGGCTTCAAAGCTTCAAAGGACAGATTTTCTTGTTAGGGGCTAATGCAGCTGGTGACTTCAAGTTCAAGCCAATGTTCATTGACTATTCTGAAAATCCTAGGACTCTTAAAAATTATGCTAAATCTACTCTCCCTGTGCTCTGTAAATGGAACAACAAAGCCTGGATGATAACACATCTGTTTACAGCATGGTTTACTGAATATTTTAAACCCATAGTTGAGATCTTCTGCCCAGAAACAAAAACCCCTTTCAAAATGTTACTGCTCGTTGACAATGCATCTACTCACCCAAGAGCTCTGATGGTGATGTGCAATGAGATGAATGTTGTTTTCATGCCTGTGACACCAACATCCATTCTACAGCCCTGGATCGGGATGTAATTTCAACTTCAAGTGTTGTTATTTAACAAATACATTTCATAAGTCTATAGCTGTCATAGAGTCCTCTGATGCATCTGGGCAAAGAAGGTTGAAAACCTTCTGGAAAGTTCACCATCCTAGATCCTATTAAGAACACAGTGATCCATGGGAAGAGATCAAATACTAAGATTAACAGCAGTTTGGAAGAAGTCGATTCCAACCCTCATGGGGGACTTTCAGGGGTTCAAGATTTCAGTGAAAAAAGCAACTGGAGATGAGGTGGAAATAGCGAGAGACCTGTAATTAGAAGTAGAGCCTTAAGACATGAGTGAATTGCTGCAATCTCATAATAGAACTTGAATGGATAAAGAGGTGCTTCTTATAGATGAGCAAAGGAGGTGATTTCTTGAGATGGAATCTACTCCTGGTGAAGATGCTGTGAAAATCACTGAAATGACAATGAAGGATTTAGATGATAAAACAGCAGCAGGGTTTGGGAGGGTGGAATCCAATTTTGGAAGAAGTTGTACTATGGGTAAAATGTTACCAAACAGCACTGCATGCTAGAGAGAAATCCTTCATGAAAGGAAGAGTCACTGGGGCAAATTTTATTCTTACTGTAAGAAATTGCCACAGCCACCCCAAACTTCAGCAACCATCACCCTGATCCCTCAACAGCCGTCAACATCAACGCAAGACCTGTCACCAGCAAAAAAGATCATGACCTACTGAAAGCACAAGTGATGGTTAGCATTTTTTAGCAATAAATTATTTTTAATTAACTTACATTATTATTTTAGACATAATGCTATTCGACACTTGGGATCCCTGGGTGGCGCAGCGGTTTGGCGCTTGTCTTTGGCCCAGGGCGCGATCCTGGAGACCCAGGATCGAATCCCACATCAGGCTCCCGGCGCATGGAGCCTGCTTCTCCCTCTGCCTGTGTCTCTGCCTCTCTCTCTCTCTCTCTCTCTCTCTCTCTGTGTGTGACTATCATAAATAAATAAAAATTAAAAAAAAAAAAGATTTAAAAAAAAATGCTATTTGACACTTAATAGACTATAGTATAAATATAACTTTTATATGCACCAGAAAACCAAAACATTTATTTGACTCATTTTATTGCAATATGCACTTTATGGCAATATTTGCTTTACATGGTTGTCTTGAACAGAACCTATAATATCCCTAAGGTAGGTCTATATTTTTTTCAAGTGAATGAAATAAATTGATGTCTTCTTTTCCCCACATAAGATGGGGTAGTAAATTCACCTGATTTTTGCTTCCACTTCTCAGAATTACCTATAAATAGTTCAGCTATGGCAATTCCAGGTCCATGTGTCTTTTCTAGCTTTTGTCTCCAGCTCTGCTGAATATCTGAACACTGAGAAGCAGGCCCTCACATCTCATCAGTCTAGACAACTGGTCCTGACTAATGGGGGAAAAAAGCAGATAGAATATTCCCACTTGGTCTCATTTGTCTAAATATTTAGCTTCTATGGCTTCAACTCCACTACTAACTCATTATACAACTTACTGTTAATAACCCCTACCATGTACTGGATGCTGTGTGCCCACTACTATTAGAATAAACCATCTACCTACAGAAGAGAGGGAAGAGGACAGAAAACTTGAGTAGCCATACTAGGCTGTTTCTCAGTAGTCATTGGACCACCTTCTTACATGTTATTCTGTGGCAAAAACTATGGTGAGGAGCTTGGTGTATATTTTTTAAATCTCATCTAATCCTCAGAATAAAAATATGATGTGTATACGATCATTTCCATTTTACTGAGGAAAAAGACACGATTCAGAGTAAGCAACTTAACCTTTATTTATATATAACTTTACTTATTTTGATATGTTCTTTAAAAAAAAAGATTTGTTTATTTATTTGAGAGAGGGAGAGATGGGAAGAGGGGCTGAGGGAGAGAAAGAGAATCTCAAGCAGACGCCCCACTGAGTGCTGAGTCCAATGGAGGGCTGGATCCCATCACCCTAAGATCATTACCTGAACTGAAATCGAGTATCAGACATTTAACTGAGTGAGCCACCCAGTTGCCCCAATTTTGAGATGTTTGGAACTATCATTTGTTTCTTGCATCGGTGTCACTGCATTTGTCCATAGTAAAGATCCACAAATTCCAATGCAAACTTCTAAGCCTATCTCCAAAGTGGCAGCCAGTAGCCCGGGGGTCAATTCCACACAGATCTACCTCCACCTACTTTTGTTTCTCTCCCTTGTTTAGAAGGGTAACAGTAGGGGATCCCTGGGTGGCGCAGTGGTTTGGCGCCTGCCTTTGGCCCAGGGCGCGATCCTGGAGACCCGGGATCGAATCCCACGTCTGGCTCCCGGTGCATGGAGCCTGCTTCTCCCTCTGCCTATGTCTCTGCCTCTCTCTCTCTCTCTCTGTATGACTATCATAAATAAATAATAAAAAAAAATTAAAAGAAGGGTAACAGTAATAACAACTGAGATTTTGATAGCACATTAAGAAGCATGTCAGAATACTTCACTGCTATCCTCGTGACAATACTGTGAAGTAGGAAGATAGTTATTCTGCTTTAAGAGATAAAGGATCTTGGGTTTAGCTGAGGTTATATCGATTGCCAGAGGCCAAGCATCTTATGTAGGAGGCAGAAATGAGAATCTAAAACAGCAGACCTTCTCCCTTCAAACTCCAGGCTCTTTCCCATAAACTGTGTTGCTTCACTTAACTTCATCGGAGCTCATTAAATGCATGACTCAGAAATCTAAACTTGTCCTTATCTATCTCCCCAATTCCAATACAACTCTGTTATCCACCTGCTGGGCACCTTCATCTGAATATCCTACCTGAAGGTCTTACTCTTGTTTTCTTCATGGTACCTACAATAGGGTCCTGCATGGAGTAGAAACTTAGTAACCATTTCTGAATAAATGAAGGATTTTAAAGAAAAAAATGGAGAGAAAGTACAATAGCTGAGCTAAGTGACGTAGCAGGAACCTGGACAGTGCAGGCGCTGGGAGATAGCAAGCTCTCCTCCTCCGCATTCAGAGGACTATCACTGGCGTCAGCGCTGCTCAGACCAGAAGACCAGGGGTGGGAGGCGGCCACCTCCTCCTGACAGCTCTGGTGATAAGAGTCTGCCTGGGGCCAGCTGCAGGGGGAGCACGACCAGCCTGAGAGGCCTCTGGATGTTCCCTAACTGCATTAAAGGTTAGTTCTTACAATCCCATGAGGAAATACGCCAGAAGAGAAGCCTGAACATAAACATCATTACTTTAATTGTCCTATGACACCCACTGCAGTAGCAATGCTTATCAGCAGTGTGAGCCTGCTCACCTTCAAGTTCTGAACAAACACCTTGAAGTTTCTGAATCTCAGTTTCCTCATCTATTCAATAGGTATAATAATATATACCTCCCAGAACCGGTAGGAAGCTGCTCAGGGAGATCCTGTGTGATGTTAAACAAATATTAGCTATTATTATAAGCATGAGCTTTATTCTTCTTGCCATTAAATGGTTGCTAGTTAGTAACTTTCACAATTAAATATTGAAAACACAATCTTCCCCAACGTCATGCTTCATGTGGAAGATATAAGGATAACAAGCCTGCCCAAAGCAGCAAATCGCACGATCATGGCTGTCGGGGTGCAGGGTGAATGCTGTTGAGGAGTGGTTCTGGCATAGGCTGGACAACGAAGTCCTACTTACTATACTTGTGAGTTGTCAAGGAACTTAGGGACCACAGGAAAGGGTATGCTGCCAGAGAAGCCTTCATAAAACAACTCCCTAGAAGAAAGATTTCCTTATTTTATAGAGCATGTGTGAGAGTTAGAGGGAAACTACTCCCTACACCCCTCCTCACCCCTCTGTATCACAATTTCCTGCCATGCACAGAAAGCTGATTGCATCAATTCCAGAGCGGTTTGCAAAGCAGATGAAAGGCCTGGCATTCTTGAATAATAAGTCAAGAGCTGCATTATGAAGTGATACTTGACACTTAGCAGGTTTTCTTTTCTGTAAAAATGCTCTCATTTACAGGATTTGAAAAGACTCTTGATATTTCCCCATGGGTAGGTTCAAGGCTTTATATGTGGCATTAGTCAAAATGTTTGCACTTAATGTGTGCAGTTTGCAGAAAGAAAAGCAAATAGGAGGCAATGCTATACCAGAAGTGGGGAGGGGCACACCTGATTCCAAAGAGAGAATTAGAACTGAGTGGATAGTAATGTTAACAAATGGGCGTCTTACTACATGGTTCCTTTGCACATGCTTGCTTGGCAGGTGCTGCAGAGAGGCTGAATTTAACAGCTGCAAGGTCAAATGCATCTCAGAGACATTCTTCTTGATGCCACCTGTATCTGAGAAAACTGGATTTTAAATATTTATCTTGGGTAATGATAATAAACATTCATTAAGTTTTACATTTGCCAACTCCTTTTGTTATAGAAATCAAATCGTTTGCCAGAGTCATAAAAGTGACCTCAGGAGGTCATATTAACGATTCCTTGGACTCTGGGAGGCCTGCCGATGAATGGGTATCCTACTCTTCAAAGGCATTTCAAAAGGAGGAGTTACAGTTTTCCATTTCCCAAGGCTATAGTCAGAAAATTATTTATTTTATAGGCGCTAAAAATCTCCCCGACTGGGAAAGAAATCTCCACATAGACATTATAAGAAGGAGATGTCTTATTCTTTTAGAGGATGCCTTCTTCTGAGGTGCCTGCTCTGGTCCTGGTAGTAAAAAACACCAAGATTGCCATTAGATCTTCCATTAATTGAGGGGAAATTGCTCCACAGCACACAATCACAGCAATATTGAACTTTAGAGCTAAGAAGAACCTTCATGATATGTGGATCCAATCCCTGACTTTAAAGAGTGGGAAATCTCCTGCCAGCCTGACCCATTCTAAAATAGAGACAGTCTTGGGCACACCAGTGTGGTTCCTTGTCTTATCGTCCCAATCAGATTCAATCTACCAGCATGTCCACTTAGCTCTACCTCCCAAATATGCTTCAAATCTGATGCCTTCTCTCCAACTCCACTGCTATCACCTTGTTCAAGCTATTTTCTAGCATTGCCTATCAATAACTCCCCAATAACATTTCCCTGTTTCCACTCTTCTCCCCCTAAAATCTCTTCTGTACACACCATGAAGAATAATCTTTTCAAAAAAAGGATCAAATTACATCAATATCATCCTTAAAATCTTTCCGTCGTTTCCCTTGGCAAACAGAATAACGTAAATATCTTACCAAGGCAAAAATCAGACTTGGTTCTACGTTACTATTTCCCCACAGCTAACTTAGGCTGTTCTCACTGAAATTCAAACTAAATAAAAAATACATTCATATAGCTTAGGGGAGTGAAGAAGGTGAAACAACTCTGGATTTTGCTGTTCTAAATCCTTCCACTTGATATAACAAACATCAGAAGAAGACCTTGTATAATAGATTCTCCATTTTGGGGAAAGCGCTTTCAAAAGAAGAGCTCATGTTAGGTCTAGGGAAGATTTCAAATTTCAATTTCAAGTACAGAAAATATGATATACTAAGAGAATAGCAAACAGGCCCACAAATTCCTGATGTTAAGACATCTGGAATTGCTTATATATTTTTTCTAGAAAAAGTCCAGTTACTGCTTTCCCATTGACTCTCTAAATCACCACCATGAGTGAACAGAATTGGGAAAAGGCTTCCGCTTTAAAAGCTAATTATAGTAGCCAACTTTGAACTCAGTGAGAGTAATCAAATAGTTTGAAGCTAAAGCTTTTGCTTATGAATAATATTCCATGCATTATTAAAGAGTATCAGAGCCAAAGTAACAGGCACAGAGGAACACAGTAGCACTACCTTCTTAAAACCACACCACTTGTAATAAGAAGAGCCAGAACTAAGCCCCAAATCTCCAAGGATTTTATGCACCTACCTCCCCACTGCTTCAATCTAGTTAAGTCAACAAGGGGAGGCTCCAAAGTGTGGTGCCCAGCAGTGAGAATCTAGACCAACAGTTAGCAAAGTAGGAAGGGGAAAAAAATTATTGGCTGTATCAGAACAACTGATCTTGTCTACCACCAGAAGGCTTCAACCCTGAAGCTACTCATTGAGAGTAAAGAAAATGGTGATAAAATTAACAACACATAAAAGACACCATTAAGATGAAAATACAAGCCACAGGATGGGAGAAAATATTTGCAAAATACACATCTGGTAAAAGACCATATCCAAAATATGAAAAGAACTCTAAAAACTCAATAATAAAAGAATAGCCCTATTAAATATGGATTAAAAATCTGAACAGTCATCCAAAGAAGATATACAGATGGCAAAAAGCATATGAAAAGATGCCCAACATCATTTGTCTTTAAGAATTGCAAATCAAAACAATAATGAGATGTCACCATACACCTATCAGGATGGCTAAGTCCAGAAAACTGAGACACCAAATGCTGGCATGGATGCTAAGACACAGGAATTCTCATTCATTGCTGCTGGGAATGCAAAATGGTATGGCCACTTTGGAAGACAGTCTGGCAGCTTCCTACAAAGTAAACATTGTCTTACCATATAATCCAGTATTCACACTCTTAGTTATTTACCCAATAGAGTCGAAACTTAATGTCTACACAAAACCCTGCACATGAATATTACTTAGAGCAATGTTAGTCATAAGTGCCAAAACTGGAAGCAACCAAGACGTCCTTCAATAGCTGAGTGGATAAACAAACTGATTTATCCATCCAATGGACTATTCTTCAGTGAAAAAAGAAACAAGCAATCAAAGAATATTAGGTGCATACCACTATGTGAGAGAAGCCAGTATGAAAATGCTATCTACCTTGTGATTCTAACCATATAACATTCTGGAAAAGGAAAAACTATAGACATAGTAAGAAGATCAGTGACTGGCGGCAGTTCAGAGGGAGGAGAAGAGGAAAAAGCACAGGACATTTTTAGTGTGATGAACCTATGCTGTATGGTACTATTATGGCGGCCATATGACACTATGCATCTGTCAAAACCCACCGAAATTCACAACCCCAAAAGTGAACCTTAGTGCACACACCTTAAAAAAAATCATTTAGGAGATCAGAAAACATCAAGAAAGACTGACAACAATGACAAGAGAATATAACTGTCCTACAAAATGTATGAAACAACCTCACTGAAGGGAGTGAGAAAAAGATGCTCAATTGTATAACTTGAAAATGAATGAAGTCTGTCAGACTAAAGCCAAAATGAACTGCACATAACACTGTGCTCCACTTGATCGTTGCCCACATTAGGTTGATTCAGTTACTTAAGGTATGAGTTAACAGTTCCAATTCTACAATATACTGGACTGAAGACTGGACGTAGCCTGGAACTGAACCATTAAGTCAATGGGTGGTGGTTTCTCACTGTGGGAGTGAAATGTACAGAAAAGCAAGGGGGAGACCCTAGAAAGACCCAAGTGGTAATGGATTTGGAGACATCAATAAGACTCATGTTTAACTTAATATAAACATAGGTTGCTAGATATGGAATATAGATTTATGAACATTCAAAGGTTAGTATACACACGTATGTTTTTTTTGCTCTGTCAGTAAAAAGGACCTGAAATAAGCAAAATGCCAGTAGCAAAAAACCACCACCTAGATCTTGGTTTCTAAGACCATGCTCTAATAAAAGGAGAAATGGCTGATTTCAGGACTAGGGCAAGGAATATACAAGATGAGTTTGGGATACCTGCTAGTGCCATGAAATAAGGAGGTGCTAGAAAAGCATGTCAAAGGGATACAGGAGCCAACTGAAAGAGCCCCCAGTGGCCAAAGCTGGAACAATATGAGCAACAAAATGAGGCAATATTAGATTATAATCCAAAGTATAAATATCCATGATTCCATACTGTCTTAAATAAATGAATAAATTAATAAGTAGGGAGAAGAGACAAGTCTCTCATGCAGAAGACTTCCAAATAATTTATGTAGCTATTCGACCCTCAAGGAGGTAGGACATAATCCCCCCTCCCCCAACACAGTGTAGGCTGTGCGTAGTGGCTTCCCTCCAAAGAGGACAGTGTGGAAAGTGGGGGTAGGGTGGAGGTAGAAAGCAAGTTTATTGTGGAAAAACCTGATAAACATTCCATCAGCCAGCTAATCAAGGTCAGTACCAAGAGTCATAAATCACATTGATAGTATCTACCTTGGATATAATGTGATGAAAATGTTACTTTGCCTCTGGGATTTTCCTCCCCAGAACCCAGAACCCCAGCCTTATCATGAGAAAAACATCAGCCAAATTCCAACAGAAGGACATTCTATAGCAAAGCTGATGAGTACTCTTCAAAGTTGTCAAAGTCATAAAAAAACAAGTAAGTCTGAGAAACTGTCACAGCCTCATGTAGCCTAAGGAGGCATAACAACCACATTTAATGTGGGACCCTAGAAGGAACCCTGGCACAGAAAGAGGATATCAGTTTACAACCAAGAAAATGTGAATCAACTATGGACATTGGTTAATAATGTGCCAATATCAGTTTATTAACTGTAACAAATGGGCCCCACTAATGTAAGATGTTAATAAGAGGGAAAACTGTGGCCAGGAGAGGGAGTCAATATGGGAACCCTGGACTATATGCTCAATTTGTTTTGTAATTCTAAAACTCTTCTAAAAAATAAAGCTTACTAATAAAAAAGCAACAACACTAATGTATGTTCTGATGTGTTATTTTTCAGCGCCTTTACAAATAAAGCAACACAATTATGTCGGCTGCCTCTTGCTCTTTCTGTCCTACAAAGAGAAGGTCATAGGAGAACCTCACTTAACCAGTTTTTCTGATGTCAACAGGATTTCTAATTACAGCAATATGTGACCCCAAACAAGGCATTGTGAAGAGTTCTGGACCTCAAAGCAGTTAAAAGCAAGTCGATTTTTATGTGTGGCTATAGATATTTGAAATATTTCCCTGATTACAAGCTGTTCAAATTGAGAGGTGAAGCCAAGTATAAAACACTAGACTCCCCTGCAAATGGTTCTGGGGTTCTTGGTCTTATGGTCCATAGGTTACTGCCACACTTTTGCTGCAAGTTTCATATGAAGATTCAGGTAAATCATGAGAAGAGGATATTTGTCCTTCATTTCACTAGCAGTGCTTTGAAACCACTGAAGTCAATACATATGAACAACAGAATGTCATAATGTTGTCTTAAGAGAAATTATACTCTCCCTTTTTTAAAAGAGTTTATTTATTTGAGAAAGTGTGTGTGTGTGTGTGTAAGCGTTGGTGGGAGAAAAAAGCGCTGGTGGGGGGGAGCAGAGGGAGAGGGGGAGAGAGAATCTGGAGCTGACTCCCCATTGAGCATGATGGAGCCCGACATGGGGCTTGATCCCAGGACCCTGAGATTGTGACCTCAGCCAAAATCAACAGTTGGACGTTCAACCTACTGAGTCATGCAGATGCCCCTAATCTCTCTTTTTTCAATATGTTTTATGACCAATTCTCCATCAGTGACGTCTCTCTCATCCTAACACATACACACACGCACACACGCACACGCACACGCACACACCATCAGTTTTTTATCTCATATTCCAAGAATCACCTGGCACCTTCATCTTAACAGAAAGGTCAGTATCTTTTAGGGATAGGTATAGCATTGCTTTAGAAATAGAAAAAAAAGTAATGGTTTAAAATTATGATATACTCTTTCAATAGAATGCTATATAGCCTTTTTTAAAAAAGATTTTATTTATTTATTCATGAGAGACAGAGAGAGAGAGAGAGAGAGGCAGAGACACAGGGAGAGGGAGAAGCAGGTTCCATGCAGGGAGCCTGACGTGGGACTCGATCCCGGGTCTCCAGGACCACACCCCAGGCTGAAGGCGGTGCTAAACCGCTGAGCCACCCAGGCTGCCCAATATATAGCCTTTTTAAAATAAATATACTAACATAGAAAAATATCTAAGTTTAAAAAGTTGCGAACTATAGCATAATTTGATTTTTATTAAGAAATGTCATATGTAAACATATTCAGAGGAAACTCTGGAGAAATGCACTCCAAATTGCTCTATAGAGGGCTGGTATGATAAAGGATTTTTACTCTCATGTGTAGATTTTTTTTAATAATGTTTAGACTTTTATAAACAGAGTATATTAATTTTGTAATTTTAAAAAAATTTGATATTAAAAAGTCTGTATATTTCCTCTTGAATATCATGCAGCTTGAGGCAATGAGATGCTGACAGTACAGGGCTGAGCTGTGTTCCCTCTCCCTTCGAGTGTTTCCAGGGCCCAGCCTGGGCCCATGCACAACAGAAAATGAAGTCCGAGACTCTCTCTTTAGCCCCATGATTGACTTAGGTTACACACTACCTTCCCCTGTGCTCAATCCATATCTAACAGTGTCATGAAAACATTTACTTTTCCAAGAACCATAGGACTTCTGAGCTGTAACGAACCTTAGAGGCATCTCACTCAACCCTCCATTCATGCTCTACTGAATCCAACCCCCCACCCCTCACTGGTGATGCAGGGCCTGATTGGACACAGAGACCACACCACCTCATGACAACCATCATAGTCTTCAGTTTTTTGACATGTCCAAAAGAAATTCTAAATGCCACTTAAAAAATAGCCACTCAATGAATTTCCAAACTAGCCATTTTAATGCTGTGCCTAACAACAATGCATGTCATATGGTGGCTACTCAATTAATATTCATTGAATGTGTGAATTGAATTGATTGTCGTTATTAGATAGGTTTTTATTTTGTTTTTTTAAAGATTTTATTAATTTACTCATGAAAGACATTGAGAGAGAGGCAGAGACACAGGCAGAGGGAGAAGCAGGCTCCATGCAGGGAGCCCGATGTGGGACTTGATCCCAGGACCCTGGGGTCATGCCCTGAGCTGAGGCAGACACTCAACTGCTGAGCCACCCAGGCATCCCTAATAGGTAGGTTACAACAATCTGCTTTATTCTCCTTTTACCTGAATTGGCATCACACATTTTGGCCATTACATCACACAGTTGCTTCATACTGACCTTTAAAAAAGCAATGGATTCAAAACCAAGAAACATGAGTCCTGTTTCTGGCTGGGATATTTACTAGCTGTGCAAATTTGGGAGAATCATTTTACATCTTTGAACTCCTCTTTCCTACCAGCAAAATGTGGGGAGGAACAGGATGGTAGATTGCAGCAATAAAATTCTGAAAATCAGCTACAGCAGCAAGACTTCTCCCATCCAGTATGAGTATTTGTGCCTAAGCCCAGGGCTTTTCAATTATACTTAGTAAATAGGACTCTGATATTTTGGTCTCTTATTTTATATATCAAGTCATATGTCCTTCCTCCCCACTTCAGCTTTCTAGTGGCTACAGATTTAATAATGCCACTAAAAATAGAATGAACTGAAAGTAGATCTTTTAACCCAAAAGAAACCATCTTCAAAATGTTTATATTTTTATATTCATCCAGAGTTTTCTTCACCCAGAGGCACCTGGGTGGCTCAGTCCAAGTTAAGCATCCAAGTCTTGATTTCGGCTCAGGCTCAGGTCATGATCTCAGGGTCATGAGACAGAGCCCGTTTGCGGGTTCTGCACTCAGTGAGGTGTCTGCTTGAGACTCTCTCTCCTGCTCCCTTGGCCCCTCCTCCCCTGCTTGCTCTTTCTCTCTCAAATAAATAAATCTTTAAAAAAAAAAAGAGGGTTTTTTCACCCAGAACCACTCTTCAAAGTTAGAGCCAAGTGAAAATATTTAAGAAACACTTTGAAGGCAGTAGTCTTAAGAACCACCTAGAAAAGAAAAAACACTCTTCCTGAGAAAATAAACACATTTATTTTCCTGTATGAACTGGCTGATTCCAAAACCTCTTTTGGAAAAAAAAAACTATTTTGTCTGCTAAGAATACATAAAACAAGCAAATGAACTGAAAGCTTTATTGGGATACACTTGCCTGTGTGGATACAATGATGGTTGGGTCTATTTTCCTAATTTTAGCCTTAAACTGTCAAGTAGTCAATACTGAGAAATATTTTCTGGGAAGAAATGACATAAGTCATTTCTTAGTTACATAAGTCAATGTTACCAAAACACGTCTGTCCAACCAATAGGCAGAATTTGGTCATAGGTATGAGCTGTTCAGTGAAGTCAACAGGGAGTTTCCTTTCTCAGTGCAGGGTTACATGATGGATGGAAGCCTCATCTTCAGTGAGAGCAAAGAGTTTTCATTCCCTGACTCACACAGACAGGTAGCTCCTCATTACTCTGTAATAATACTGCTTGGCAAACAGCAAAAACAAAAACTGCAGCAAGTGAATGTACATTTTCGAACTTAAGCTTGCAACAGCATTTCAAGACTTCTCCTCTGGGAGAGAATTTTCTGGATCTTCAAATAAGATTGCTAGAAGCTGCCGTCTTTGGAGATCTTAACCTTTCTCCATTCTACTAATCACTGCTCCAAAGCTGGAGAGATCAAGAATTCCTAGCACAGGGATACCTGGGTGGCTCAGTCAGTTGAGGATCCGACTCTTGATTTCAAATCAGATCATGATCTCGGGGTCATGGGATCAAGCCCCACATCAGGCTCCACATTCAGTGGTCTGCTTCTCTCCTTCTCTCTATGTCCCTCCTCTCATGCTCTCTCTCTCTGCTCAATAAATAAGTAAATCTTTTAAAAAAAAATGACTACTACAGAGGAAAAATGCCAATGCCCAAGACATCTTTCTAAATCACTAAGTAGTCAAGCTGTCTGTAACTGGGCCACAGAATCAGAGACTGAAGCAAAAGCCTGCTTCCATTCCTGGAAAGGATCACCTCCCACTTTCTTCTTAACTTACTGCATCTGAAAAATGGAATCAAACAATTCTGAGTATAAGAATGCATGGCAAACTATTTTAAAAATATCAAGATGTGCAGATAGGAAATAATACTGTAGGAAAAGAAATGCTTTCCGCCTGGATGGGAACAATCTCTTTCTCTGAGACAGTGAAAAATAGGCAAGCACGATCACAAATCACTCTGAAGATGGAAAGGACTGGAAAATTCAAAAGATGGTGAAGCCAGAGCATCTGGAAAGTCAAATGAGGGGTTGAGGGAAGCACAAAATAGTGACAAAACACCCAAAATAAATCCTCCTGTGTGATTCAGCTGGAGGTACCATAAAGGAGATGGTACAAAGAGAAACACAAAGCAGGGGTGTTTGTTAGGCTGTAAAAGAGAAAATGAATAAGGATAAAGGTTTTTTATTTTGCATCTGACAGTTTTGCATCTGACAGCAAAGGGCAGGTGAGGGAAGCTGGGAGCTTGGGGAGGTGCAAAGAGCCACCCCCATGCTTTTAAGGAACCCATAACTCTCAGGGGGCCTGTGGAAACAGATCCTCTTTATTTAAACCGTGAGGATGCTGCAGGTACTCCTACTGTACTCCTAGCAAAAACAGCTCCATAGATTAGCTCGTGGCTGCTTTTTGGTGGTGAGAAGATAAGAAAGCCAAGCTCCCTGATTCCAATTCCCATTTCAATGATCAAAAAGAGCATTGTTGTAGATGTTCATGTCTATCTTAATTAATTGCAGCCATTAAAAACGATCCACTCTGTTTTGTTCAAAGCCTTATATTTACTTCTCCCCCTTCAGAATCCCATAAGATGACAGACTGTACCTAGGTATCCTGTCACAGACAGCAATTTGTCCTCCAATATTACCTGCGAGGAGGGGCCTAGAAAACAGAGTTTGAACAGAACCTCTGGGCTGTGAGTTAATATCAACAAGAAATGCCTGTTTCCTTTAGAAATGATTTGGAGGTTAAGTCCCAGAACATGGTCATGAAATTTCCAGCGTGATTACAATAGCAAGGTGAACCAGAAATCTGAGGCATAAACTCAGGCGGCTGGAAAAAATATGTAAAAAAAAAATAAAATAAAAATCATACAATTCTGAAGACAAACACCTTTGCTTCTGATTTTGAATTCCAGCAAAGGAATGCTCTGAAAGAGGAAACCGAGTGATATAAATTGGCTTTAACTCCAGTAAATAAGATCACCGGTGATACGGTGTGCGTGAAACTAGAGACCTGCTCTCCTTAGAAGTGACTTGTTAAACTACTGCAGGTTATGGAAATTCCACCTGTTAGGTTTTCAATCTTTAGTCAGTGGCTCTCAACTCATCAGATATGTGAAGGTGAGTTGCCTTGAGGGCTGAGATCTTAGTATAAGAAATGGATGCTAAGCCCTCATTCAGCTGGAAGGAATGAACGTGTCTCAACTTAAAACAGGCAAAAGAATTTCCTTTATAAGCGCAACATTCATAATTTTGTATTTTTCCCCCAACTCAGAAAAACTGAGTTTTCAGGTTGTGCAACAAACTGTTAATTTTCTAAACCTCAAACTAGAGAAACTTGCAGGCAGCAAGGGCCTGAAATCGGGGGGGGGGGGGGGGGGGGGCTCTTGGCAGGACCACTTATGTAGCATATGCTGACCTTCCTAACTGCTGAAGTAATCCACCCCCAGCAGCTGCGGGGCAGGACCCACTGCTCCACTGGCAAGCGAGCAATCCTGCCCTTCGCTCCCATGCTGATTCTCTGGCTTCTTCTGCTGAATCGATTGTTTATCATGCTAAACAGGTATGGAGCACCTGCACTGGCCAGGGGAGTCTTTAGACCTAAATTCTGCTTCCAGCCCTGCCACTAATTTGTTGTGTGGCTTTGGATAGGTCATCCTGGGACCTCAGTTTCCTCATCTGAAAAAGTATGACTCTGCTCTAGAAATGACTTACAATCTCTTTGAGCTCTAAAGTCTTTTTTTTTTTTTTTAGATTTTAAATTTCAGGTAGTTAACATACAGTGTAATTAGTTTCAGATGTAGAATATGATAATCCAACACTTCCTTTTTTTTATTTTTTAAAAATTTTTATTTATTTATGATAGTCACAGAGAGAGAGAGAGAGAGAGAGAGAGGCAGAGACACAGGCAGAGGGAGAAGCAGGCTCCATGCACCGGGAGCCCGATGTGGGATTTGATCCCGGGTCTCCAGGATCGCGCCCTGGGCCAAAGGCAGGCGCCAAACCACTGCGCCACCCAGGGATCCCTGATAATCCAACACTTCCATACAAGACCCGGTGCTCATCACAGTGTCCTTCTTAATCCCCATCATCTATGTCACCCATCCTCCCTCCCACCTCCTCCCTGATGACCTTCAGTTTGTTCCCTGTAGTTAAGAGCTCTAGGGGCACCTGGGTGGCTCAGTTGGTTAAGTATCTGAGTCTTGGTTTCAGCTCAGGTTGTGGATCTCAAGATCTTGAGATGGAGCCCCTCGCCGGGCTCTGGGCTTAGCACACATTCAGCTTGGGACTCTCTCCCTCTCTCCCTTTGCTCCACTCACCCTCCCCCGCCCTTCCCACCTCCCCATGCTCACACATATGCTCTCTCTCAAAGAATTCATCTTTTTTTTTTTTTAAGAGTTCTAATGTCTTTTGATTTTTTTAAATCCTTTTTGGACAGAAAGCAGTGGCAGGTATGATAGGGTTTTTGCCCCCCTACGGACTGTGGATACCACATTGAGGAAGTGTAGTTCATCACTGGAGTCCTTTCAGCATGCTTGGGCTTCGAATATCAGTCTTTTCAACAGGGGTTTCATGAGAGAAGTGAGCTTTAATGACTACAGACATCCCCTCCATGTGCTAAATGAATTCCCTCCTATGCATCTAGATTGGTGCTACTGATGTATCACGCTTAGGGTTGAGTAAACAGCCACCCACATCAATTTCCAGGCTGTGTGGTTCAGACAAGGACCTCCAGTTGAGGGAGGCTGTAAGGTGGTATCACAGAACCACCATGGAATGTAAATGCTAAAAAGACTGAACACATCATGCTTTTCCAATGGTTCGCAAAGTGTGGTCCCCACACCAGTGGCAGCACCTAGAAACCTGTCTGAATGCCAAGTCTCACTCACCCCAGTCCTCTGAATCAGAAAGTCTGAGGATGGGACTCAGCATCTGCTTCAAAAACCCACAGAGGTGAGTTTTTGCAGACCGTTGTTCTTGTCCTTACAGCTTCATTTTCAGTAAACAACTACAGGCAGGAGTGCTGGAAAAGCCACTCACCTACACTCATATCTCTCATCCATGATTAGAACTCAGGGTCATGGGCTAAGTTATTTCCTCCCTTCAAATTCATAAATTCCTCCCAACGTGACTGTGTTTGGAGACAGAGCCTTAAAAAGATCATTAAGTTTAAATAAGATCATAAGGGTGGGACCCTAGCCCAACAGGACTAGCATCCTTCTAAGAAGAGGAAGACACACCAGCAATGTATGCTCACAAAAGTTGGTATGTGAGGACACAGCAAGACGATGGCCACCTGCAAACCAAGGAGAGAGGCGTCACAGAAATCAAAGCAGGTAACACCCTGCTCTTAGCCTTCTCGTCTCCAGAACCGTGAGAAATAAATATCTGCTCTCTAAGCTACCCAGCCCGTGGTATTTCACAGCTCTGGCACACCAGTACACATCTTGTGATTCTCAGGACAGGAATATTTTATCTTAATTAAGTGATTTTGGAATTCTGAAACAAGCCTCCAATACCGAAGGAAACAAGCGAATCTCTAGGAGGCCGTCCCGTCAGCTCGAGCCCTAGACATCATGCACGGACACTGCCCAGGACGTAAGTTCTCCGGGGCTGCAACCTGCGTGACATTTTTGCTGTGGTCACATGGGAGCTGTGGCCCTTCATGATACGGTTCAAAGGGGCTGCTACCTTGGCAGATGCTAAGGAAGACAGAGTAACACAGGGTTAAGTGCTGTTTGTCCTTCCAGAAGAAGCAGGAGATGGTACTGGGGTGGGTGTCTAGGAAGGGCAGTGACTAAACACCCTTTGGACAGGCCAACTCCAGAAAAAAAAGGGCCTTATACACATGTCAGGCTCAACTTGTCACCTTCTTCTCTCTTCTCCATGAGGCACAAAAACTCTCCTCTGGGGCTCGTGGCTCAGGTAATGACACTCTTATTCCTCGGATTATGTGTCCTGAAATCCCGGAGGTGCCTTTTGACTTTCTCTTGTTCCCTGATCTCCCACATCCATCAGGCAGAAGCCAGTCTTGTCCCTTGTGCCCCCGAGGTCACCCCCAAGTCCTCTGTCTCTTCTCTACCTTGCTGCCAGTACTTTCGTGGCAAAGTCATTGTCTCTCAGCTGCACTAACCCTGCAGGCCGGCAAGTGGTCCTCTGGTCACTGGCCTGACTCGCACGATATCCACTCCAAAGCATGGTCATAAATCTCCCCTTCAAAACATAAATGTCAGCTGAGGCTCTTCCTCAGTTTACCTGCCCTTCCAGCCTGGCCCTTGGCCACACCCCAGCAGCTCTACGGACTGACCAGCAGCACGCCCCTCTAGTTCTGGAGAACTAGCCTGCTCCTTCCCCTCTCTGGATCCCAGCATGCAGAAATCCTAATGCCTTCTAGAAAATGCCTATTTTCATCTGTGTGTGTATGTGTGTGTGTGTGTGTGTGTGTGTGTGTGAAATGTCATTGAAGATGATGATAACCCTCACCTTCCCCCTACCAATATAGAAATGAATATTTTTTAAAAGATGTATTTATGAGAGAGAGAGAGAGTGGGAGGAGGGGCAGGGAGAGGGAGAGAGAAAGGTGAGGCCGACCCCCTGCGGAGCATGCAGCAGGGTGATGCGGGACTCTAGCCCAGGACCCCGAGATCAGGACCTGAGTGAAAGCAAGGGTTGGCCGCTCAATGGACAGAGCCACCCAGGCGCCCCTGAAACAGAATATCGTTAATCTTAGGAAGGGAGCCCTCTCCCCCGACCTGCCCTCCTCCATCTGCCCAGGGCAGCAGCCATCCTTACCCTGCAGGATTTCCAATCCTTTGCTGTCCTTTATAGTGTGTAACCGTAGATAATATATTGTTTAGTTTTGCTTGTTATTGAGGGAAACCAAATGTTGTAGTTTTCAAGGACTTGTTGTTTTTCACCTTATGTTCACAGCATTTGCCCACACTGTTGCAGGTAACTGGCTAAGTCGTTCCACGGCTATCTATAGATGCACATGAATCTACAGGGTAAGCACACTTCTTCCATTCTATTGTCAGTGGGTTGTTTCCAGTTGCTCAGTATCAGGACCATGCTTGAACCCCCAAGTCTCATGCATGAGTTTAGAGGCTGTGCCTAGGGGAGGTACTGCCCCCCAGGCTCTGTGTACCTTCTGCTGCCCCATGCTAACGGGCAATGCCCGCTTGTTCTCCAAAGTAGCTGTACCGATGGACAGTCATGATGTATTGACTTTTTTGTGTACTGATGAATTCAGCCTGATATTTTAAGGTTGTGCATCTATATCGAAAAGCAAACCTGGTCACTTTCCTTTCTTAAATACTCTTCGATGGATTCTGAGCGAAAGGTTGCACTGGCCTCATATATTAATTTGCGAGTGTTTCTTCTCTTTATGCTCTTTTTAAAGGCTTTGCAAGATTAGAATATTCAGTTGTTTGATTTTCTGTAGTTGTAGAATTTGCCTACAGAAATTACCCAAACCCTGGGTTTTTGGAAGAAACGTATGTTTTTAAGATTTATTTATTTTAGAAAGAGAGGGAGAGCAAATGCGAGTAGGGGGTAGGGGCAGAGGGAGAGAATCTTCCAGCAGACTCCCTGCTAAATGTGGAGCCCAACAGGGGACTCATCTCAAGACCCATGAGGTCATGATCTGAGCCAAAACCAAGAGCTGACACTTACCCAACTGAGCCACCCAGGTGCCCCAAAATATTTTTTTTAATATACCAATTCCTTTCATTTAATAGTTTACAGAAGCAATCCAATTTTCTTGAATCAATTTTGATAATTTATACTGTTAAGAATTTGACCTAGCACCTGAGTTTTCAAAATTATCTGCACAAAGTGGTTCATAATATCTTATCTTTTAAATCTCCACTGCATCAGATTGAACAGTGATATTCTTCATATTGTTTACCCACGTCTTCTCTTCTTTTTTACAACAGGCTTTCCAGATTTTGAGAAGCCTTATTAGTCTGTGTGACACACTTTATGTGCATTCTTAAATTCTCTTGACCAGGTTCTCCCTCTGGCTCTGGCACATGGCCCACTTATGCTGCATCATCCCTCCTCTGTCAAACTTGGAAGACTGCTGAATGCATGTGCTGACAGGCACCACGCTGTGCTCTCTGACAGTTCACTGAGGCTTTGCTACCCTTTTTATCTCACTCTCATGGTGCTGGGCTTGTACCTCCCAAGTAAAAAAGACCTTAGTCTTTACTTAAAGTGCTGCTTTCCAGAGCACCTGGACTAAAGCAGTCTCTTATTTTTTTTTAAAGATTTATTTATTTGAGAGAGAGAGAATATGAGAGAGGGGCAGAGGGAGAGGGAGAAGCAGGTTCCCTGCTGAGCAGGGAGCCTGATGTGGGGCTCCATCCCAGGACCCCGCGATCATGACCTGAGCAAAAGGCAGATGCTTAACAGACTGAGCCACCCAGGTGCCCCTAAAGCAGTCCTTTAAAATAAACAGATTTTGGCATTGTTTTACAGAATCTTTCTTTTAATTTATTTCTGCTCTTGTCTTTACCATTTCCTTCCTCTTCCTTTTGCTAGGTTTATTCTGCTTTTTTTGTTTTGTAGTTATTAAGTCAGATGATTAGCCATTTATTCCAACCATCCTCTTTTTCTAATATGGGTCATTAAGGCAGAGGTCAGCAAACTAAGAGTGGTGAGCCAAAACTGGCCCACTGACTGGTTTAGTAAATAAAGTTTTATTAGGGCACAGTGGCACCCATTCATTTTCATATTGTCCATGGCTGCTTTTGTGCTACAAGAGCAAAGCTGAATCATTACACCAGTGTTGTGATGGTAAATCGTGGTATTTTACTATCTGTTCCTTTATGGAGAAAGTTTGTCATGAGAGACACCTAACTCTGGGAAACGAACAAGGGGTAGTGGAAAGGGAGGTGGGACGGGGGGTTGGGGTGGCTGGGTGACGGGCACTGAGGGGGACACTTGGCGGGATGAGCACTGGGCGTTATGCTATATGTTGGCAAATTGAACTCCAATTTAAAAAAAAGAAAGTAAGTTTGTGAATCTCTACTTTAAGGCTAGAAATTTTTCTCTAAGTATTGCTTGAGTTATATCACATGAATCTTGCTATTATATTTTTCTAACTCTTCTGACCTTAGTGTTTTCTCATATCTGGTATGATTTCCTTGATTCGTGGATCATTTAGAATGTGTGTTCCTTAAACTTCAAACCATGTTTTTTGGCAACTGATTTCCAATCTAAATTGTTCTGTGATAAGGGAGCAGATTTGTATGATACTGATTTTCTAGAATTTTTAGAAATTTTTCTTCCTAGCTAGTTATAGGATCACTTTTTAAATTTTTTAATGTGCTTGAAAATATTATGTGTTCTGTAGTTGTTGGATGTAGTATCTCATTACTTGTATCTTTCAAATTTTTTAGATCCTTACTAATTGCTTAATCAATGAATTATTGAGAATAGTGTTAACGTTTTCCACTAAAGGGTAGATTTATCAGTTTCTCCTGTAGACTGACCATTTTTGCTTTATCTTTTCAGATATATGCCAATTAAACCTTTCATGACTACCAAGTGAGCTAATGTCTCATATGAAGATAAGCTGTGTCCCTATTCATTTCCAATAATATTTTTAAACTTTTTCTATGTCCAAAGTGCATATCTTGTAAACTGTATATATTTGAGTTTTTGTTTAGGTATCCACTTAGAATCTTTGACTTTTACTGGATGGTAAGTCCACTTAATCTATTGTAATCATCACTATATCTGGATTACTTTGAGCATCTGATTTTATATTCCTGATTTTGTCTTCTTTTAGATTGATTGATATCCCCCACTACATTTTCTTCTTGTTTTACAGAGGTTTTTCTTTCCTTTATTTACTGGCTAATTTCTAAATTAGAAATTTTAACTTGCATATTTAACTGAAAGTCTAAAATGAATACCTTTACCATCCTAAAATAATAAAAGGATAATTTCTTTATCCTCAATTACCTCCTTCCTGATTTATATGCTACTATTGTTCAAAATTTTGGTCATATATCAACTTTTAACTACAAAACTTAATGTTACTCTTTAATAGAGAGTTGTTTACCATTTTAGTTTTAGTTTTAGTTTGTTTTTCTTACCATTTCCTCCTTTTCCTCAGACCCTCCTTCTGGAATCATTTTTATTCTTTTTAATGTATGGCTATACATTAGTTAAGTCCTATTGGTGGCAAACTTTCTTAGATTTGTTTTGTCTGTAAAGGTTTTTATTTAGTCTTCACTCCTGGAAGATCATTTCGCTGGATATCTTGTTTTTAGCACTTAACATATAAATATATACTGCATATATTTTTTGTCACAACAGAATTATTTTAGTAAGCATTTATTTTAAAATTACATAATTATTATATTTCATGTATAAATATATATTGTCTGCGTATATTTTTTGTCATACCAAAAAATTGCTAGAAGTATTATCATCACTAGGTGAATCAAGGGAACTAAGGGTCTGTTTTCTAATTTGCCACCAAATAGTTAAATTATTAAGAGTCTACTTTATTTTCTAGTTAAGAATCTATTTCTAATTTGTTACCAAAAATTACTTAATTAAACCAGACTATGCTTCAGTACATCTTCCTAATTGTGGAATTAGCTAGTGATGTACTTTATAAGAACATCAGCAAACTGAAACAGCTATAAGATAATAGGTGGAATGAATTTAAGGACAGGTTATTTTGCCTTAACACTGTGAATGTACCCAAAGATCCCAGGTATCAAGAATATTTTGGGGCAGCCCCGGTGGCTCGGTGGTTTAGCGCCACCTTCAGCCCAGGGCCTGATCCTGGAGACCCAGGATCAAGTCCCACGTCAGGCTTCCTGCATGGAGCCTGCTTCTCCCTCTGCCTGTGTCTCTGCCTCTCTCTCTCTCTCTCTGTGTGTGTGTGTGTGTGTGTGTCTCATGAATAAATAAATAAAACCTTTGTTTTCAGTAAATATTTTATTTTATTGAGTATAGTTGATACATAATGTTCCATTAGTTTCAAGAACATTTTAAAGTTACTATTTGAAAGAGAATGAATCAATCTTAAAAGATTATTCCTCCAAAGTTTCCAAAGTATATCTAGCTAGGAAAAAAGTTAACTCCAATGTATTAAAAAAAAATGCAGTAGGATAAAGAGGCTGAAAACCTTGGACAACCTTTAAAATAAGTTATCTCAACTCTTCTCTGAATGAGAAGATCTGAATGCATTAAATCCTCAAACATACCCTCCTCTACCCAAAATAAAGCCAAAACCCAAGGAGACATATTAAAACACAATGGTGCCAGAAAAGATCCTGAACAGCCAAAGCAATCTTGAGAAAGAGGAACAAAACTGGAGGCATCATGCTTTCTGATTGCAAACTATAGTACAAAGTATAATGTACAAATATTTCAAACTATAGTACTATAAATATATAAATTATAGTACGGGGGATCCCTGGGTGGCGCAGCGGTTTGGCGCCTGCCTTTGGCCCAGGGCGCGATCCTGGAGACCCGGGATCGAGTCCCACGTCGGGCTCCCGGTGCTTGGAGCCTGCTTCTCCCTCTGCCTGTGTCTCTGCCTCTCTCTCTCTCTCTGTGACTATCATAAATTAAAAAAAATAAAAATAAATAAATTATAGTACGATAGATAGATAGATAGATAGATAGATAGATAGATAGATATAGATATTCAGTTAATTTAGGACAAAGAAGCCAAGAGTATATAATGGGGAAAGGGCAGTCTTCAACAAATGGTGTTGGAAAAACTGGACAACCACATGCAAAAGAATGAAATTGGACCCCTTTCTTATACTATATACAAAAAAAATAACTCGAAATGGTTTAACAACTTGAACATAATACCTTAAGCCATATATCTCATAGAAGAAAACATACACAGTAAGCTACTTTACATAAGTCTTGGCAATGATTTTCTGAATCTGACACAAAAGTAAAAACAATAAAAGCAAAAGTAAACAAGCAGGATTACATCAAATTAAAATGCTCCCACACAGCAAAGGAACTCATCAACAAAATGGAAAGGCAACCTACAGAAGGAGAGAAAATATTTGTAAATCACATATCTGATAAAGGGCTAATATCTAAAATATGTAAAGAATCCATACAACTCAAAAAAAAAAAAAAAAAAAAAAAAGAAAGAACCGATCTAATGGGCAGAAGATTTACCAAAAATAAACTACCATTTGTCAAGTTGTAAAAACAGATCATATTGTAATGTAATTTTGATGTTAAGGAATATTGAGAATATTGAGAGTAAGCATTTACTAGTGTGGCTCCAGCTTCTTATACACAATACAAGTTCCACTTCTGACCAAAATGCACCAAAGTGGAATACTTCTCCACACACTAAAACAAAAGAGCCTGATGCAAATGTCTTTTCAGAAACATCAATTTCCTTTTGTCACCATCAATTCTTCACTCATCAAGCAGCTTAATGAGTTTTAAAACCCTACATACATAATGGTTTGAACCAAGTATATTCTCCTGGTAAATTTGAAGACTAACTTTCTAGTTTTTATATAAATCTCTTAGAACTTTTATTAGCATCACTCATGTCCCTCAGTAAGTGACTTCCCTGGGGACATGAAAATTTTAGTTTCTTAGAGGATGAAGTTAAATATTTGATGCTGACCCACTCATGGAAATCTAGCCTAGATCTACATAATCACTCTTACCCAGAGAGAAAAAAAATTCACCATCCTATGAGCTTGACACATCCTCTAGAAGTCTCTAAGTCAGGAAGAGGGAATGGGTATGGTGAAGAAGAGGAGGCAGGAGACGGTCCCTGAACTGCTTGACCAGATTTGGTGGCAACTACAAAAAGCCAATGCAAGGAACAATTTCTATGGCCCTAAACTTGTGTTACCTTTCACTGGAGCCCTGCTGGCCTACATGATTATTCCAGATAATTCCAGAGAAAAGACCAGAAAAAGAGAATGCTAGAAATAAGGAGAGGGAGAAGCTGAAAACGAGGGAGAGAGAGAGGAAAAAAATGTAAAATTAGTGAGCAAGGGATGAAGGAAAAGAGAATAGGGAGGCCTGAGAAGGAAGAGGGAAAGAAAGTAGTCTAACAGGCTTAGATGTATTCAGAGGTTTTTTTTCTTTAAAGATTTTTATTTTATTTATTTGAGAGAGAGGAGAGAGAGGGAGAGAGAAGAACACAAGTAGGGAGAAGAGAGAGAAGCAGGCTCCCCACTGAGCAGGGAATCCAATGCGGGGCTCGATCCCGGACCCTGAGACCAGACCTGAGCCGAAGGCAGACACTTAACTGACTAAGCCACCCAGGCGCCCCTACATGTAATTGAATGGATGCCAGATTTGGGGTTATTAAAAAGCTGTGAAGGGACGCCTGGGTGGCTCAGTGGTTTAGCACCTGCCTTTGGCCCAGGGCGTGATCCTGGAGTCCAGGGATCGAGTCCCACATCGGGCTCCCGGAATGGAGCCTGCTTTTCTCTCTGCCTGTGTCTCTGCCTCTCTCTCTCTCTCTCTCTCTCTCTCTCTCTCTCTCTGTCTCTTATGAATAAATAAATCTTTAAAAAATAAAATAAAATAATAAAATAAAATAAAATAAAAAGCTGTGAAGTGATTCATACACTGGAATGGCAACAATAGATCCATGAGCCAAAGTACAAGACAGCAATTACACCTCTATAACATCTAGGAAAGCTCAGTTTTAACTAAAACATGCTATGTGTACCCATCACAGCATATATGCAATGTCCCCAAAACTATAAGAAAGCCCTTGATGGAAACAAAGAGAGTGTTACCTGGGGCATTCACTTTAATGACCCCATGTAGATTAGTGAGCGAGAGGGCTCCTCTGAAAGTGGAGCATAGGACCTGAGACCTGAAGGAAGGTTTCCAAGAAGGGATAACTGAGGACCAGGTGGCAGAAAGAGTAAATGATGGATGGCCCTCTTCACTAAACATATTTACAAGTGAACAATAGTAAGTTCAAAAAGAGACAGATGAAGCACTCTAGAAAGATAAGGGTGTTTATGGGCAGAGCTCTGATGATACCCCACATAGGGGAATCCAATGATACTATAGAGGTGGACACTAGAAGTAGAGTTTAGTTAAAACACGAGGTATCAGATTTCAAACAAACTTATATTTCCTCCCATTTTATTCATTTTGCTTTATTAGGTTGTTCTATAAATGTTTATTCAGCACATGCCATAGGCTGTGCTATGCTGCCCATCGGGCATACACCAGAAACAGCAACAAAATCCCAAAATCTCTGACTTAATCATATTACACCTTTTAAGCTTTATGGAAAAAGAATCAGTCCCATTAGATGTTCAACTGTCTAATTCAGAATGGAACTTGAAATTTGTGAATATGAAGTCCCTCGTTCTAAGTAACTAGGTAAGAACATGTCATTTGGGTATGCTGAATAACTAGTCTAAGTAATGAGGACTTGCAGAAACAATAAAAAAAAAATCACTCACTCAAGAAATCACTGAGCCACTGTGTTCATGAATGAGCACTGATTAGAATCCTAAGAAACCATAAAGTTTGTACAATATGATCAAGTGCCTGATTATTTAGTCCAGGCAACAATAATTATCAATTATTCAGCAGTCATATTCCTCACTAAACTTTTATTCCTCACTAAAATTCTAAATAAATAATCTGAATGTATTGATTTCAATTCTGATCTTCTACTTTTCTTAGTATTAGATGTGACAAACTGGTCAGTCATAAAAGGGCAAAAGCCAGGGTAGTAAGGTCTGTAGAATATACTCTACCACTGACCTTGACAGGGCTCCTGTGTCCCACCCTGCCTCTGGCAGGGCTGCAGGGACCAAGGTTCAACAGTCTGAGGTAGGAGGGACACCACTGAGACTTAACAGCCAGTGCTCCATAAAGCCTTTAATTCAGCTACAACCCTTCAGTGCTTATTAGTTTCTGTTTTGTAGACGTTCTGGAAGTACCTATACTGCTTCTTCTGCCACGTAAAGCCACTTGTACTGAGCCAAAGTCAATCACCTTTTGTAGCTACAGAGTGTTTCTCCATGAAGAAGCATTTAGGTGCAATATGACACCCTTCGGACTTCCATTCCGGAGCAAGGCCAGTTCCCCGTCTGGAGTCCAGTCTGGACAAATGTAGTTGCTCAAGTGATCATGTTTGTCCTCTCAAAGGGCCAACAAGATTCTACAGCATCAGATATATAACTGTGAATTGAAAAAAAAAACAATATAAAAAGCACCTTTACATAATCTGTATCTATATATTCTACTCTACCAAAACCTTGTTATACTAAATTAACATAAGCATCGCCTTTGGAAATTTTTAGAATGAATTGTATTTATGTTAGCTAGTTCTCTATTATTGAAAGAAAAAAAGGCCAGATCATCTGATTTGCTCCCAAGATAGTTTTCCACTCTCAGCTCCCAATAGTCTGTCCCATGTAACCCGTATGCTCCAGTCATTATAGTTCCTTGAGAACATCTCAGATTCTCACACCCTAGGTTTTACTTCATGATGATCCTTGTATCTGAAACGCACTTTTAACTCCATTTTCCATCTACCAACACCTTATAGAATCCATCCAGTTCAAGTGCTCCCCATTTTCAAATTTTCCTTGACTAGTCAAAATTAACTATCCCTTCAAAAGTGTGTAACTTTTACCTTTATTTAACACATTCTTTGTCATACTCCACTTGTCAATTCTCTAGATGTCAAATTCCCCTGCTACGCTTGAAGATCCTTGAGAATAGAATTGTGTATTTTGCTCACCTTTAAATGTCCTTCGGTCCCTAGCATGTGTCTTTCACAGTTAAGTGCTCAACAATGCCCAGTGGATAAAGGAATGAATGGATAACACATAGGATCTCAATTTCCCAACACAAAAATTAAAAGATGATTGTCATGGGTCTTTAGCTAGCTATAAATATCCCATTATTCTTTTAGAAGGGCATTAGCCCTAATTTAGCTCAGGTTTCAGACACTGAAAAACACCACAAAAAATCATCCTCAACAGACATATACAAGAAAGAAAGAGGAACTTCATTACAGTCCTATTCAGGACCTACAGAAGGAAATCTCCAAATAAGGTTCAAAAGGAGGTTCTAAAGGAGGAATTAGGGCTATGAAGAAATAGGAAAAATCTAAAAGTAAAAACAAGCCGAGCAACATGAAAGTGGTAAAGTATAATGCAAAACAAAAATCAATCTTGAATAATCCAGAAATTTGAGCTAGTAATAAAATGTCTTCCTTTTATCTGTAGATATTAATAATGGCCCAGTTTTGTTCTAAATCTTCATATTCACATGCCAGTAGAAGAGGCTTGTATGTGCTGTTGATAGCACTCAAGAATCTCATGGAAATAAAGGGGCACATGCTTGTAGTTATTAGCTTGTATCCGGTACAGATTAAAAATTTTAAAAGCACACAAAAATCTTTTCTAAGACCAACATCAAAATAACCTTTTGTTTCTCAAATAAACATCCCTTTACAAACATCTAGAAACACAAAAACCACAAAAATATCAATAGTCTTCAAACTGGCATCAATGACATACAGAACACACATGCGCTTCACTGGTATGAAATTGTCCCATATCTGCTTTCTCTTTCCATAAGGACCTGGAAACGTCCCATGTGTATGTTTAGTCCTGAGAGTCAGGCAGAGCCATCCTCACTTCTTGGTTTTTACAAGCTGACTCCATACAAGCGACTGAAGTCAGAAACTGAGACGTCAGTCCCCATACCCCCAGCCTGGATGATTCCATGATGTTGTTGGGTCAGTGTCACCAATCATTAGAATCTCTCCTCTACTAATGGAAAATATTGAGTTCCATCTAAGATATTGGCATCTACAAAATAAGACTGGGGTAAAACTTACAAAATTAGTAATGCTTGGCCTCTTTGCTCCTTATTTCTATCTTTTATTTTTAGAGAAAACACAAGTGGTAGGTGGAGGGTGGGAAGAGGGGTAGAGGGAGAAACAGAATCCCAAGAGACTCCACACACAGCACAGGAGCCTGATGTGGGCTCAATCTCAACCCTGAGATCATGACCTGGGCCAAAATCAAGAGTCAAGCACTTAAACGACTGAGCCACCCAGGCACCCCATATGTACCGCCTTCTTTTTTTCAAAAATATTTTATTTATTTATTCATAGAGACACGGGGGGAGAGAGAGAGAGAGAGAGGCAGAGACACAGGCAGAGGCAGAAGCAGGCTCCACGCAGAGAGCCTGACGTGGGACTCGATCCAGGGTCTCTAGGATCACACCCCGGGCTGCAGGCCGCACTAAACCCCTGCGCCAAGGAGGCTGCCCCGCCTTCTTTTTTTTTTTTTTCCGCCTTCTTTTTTTTAATGTATCCTCCCTCTCCCCTATTTCTTTAGGGGATTCAAAGTAACCTGTTGTAGAACTGAACTTGACAATGCCCTAGTGACCATTCCTTATCTTTCAACCTCAAATGCTGTACTCCCAGATCAAGGTCTTATTCCTTGATAATCTGATCATCCAGGAGCAGGTGTAGCAACATCTAAATCCCCTTCCCCACCCCCTGCCTTGGAGATAATGTCTTAATCTAAAGCAGTATCCTGGATGCCATGAGTTCCATGTACCTTATCACACATGAGAGAGATGTCTGGAACAAAGGGATCATATTCTCCCCAATGACATATTATACTTAACCTATGGGCTAGAGAGACATTAATCCTAAATCTCTTTTACTCCAAAACCCAAATAAATCTGCTTTTGAATTTTCATTTGATTTCAGGAGCTTAGACTAGATCTGGGAGCCTCTCTTGCTTTGTGAGATGAGTGCCTTCCTACGTGTATTCTAAAGGCCTCGTCATGAACATAAGTGATGTGAACTTAGCACAGCCGGAGACCAGAGCAAACCCTGAGGCTCAGCCAACATATTTGTCATCATCTACCAAACAGCTGGGAATCAGGCACAGGCTCCTGCCTTTCGCTAAGAACACAACTTGGGACTGCAACCTTCATGTGTTCAGAAAATCAAGCACAAACACATGCACACCCACAGGTTTTCATTTGGCTAAGGCTTCTAAAAAGCAAGTGGAAGAGCTATTTAGATGTTTCCCCCCAATTAATTGAGTTAGAAATTGTAGTAAATAAGCAGTTTTAAGTACATCTTCTACCTCCAAAACGGTTCCCGTATCATGAAAGAGCAGCTGCTGCAGGATCCCAGGTAGCTTGCAGAAGCACAGGCTGAACATGGATGCTAGGACCCCGGCAGAGGGAGGCCCCGGCCACTGGGCAGTAAGACTGACCTTAAAATATGTATTACGTCATATCACAGAATTTTGCACAGAAGAGAAAATGCACACAGTATGAAGTAGGTATTGTGCTTACTACAGTTCTACAAACATCACCGTAATTAATTATTTCAACAGCCACATAAGAAGCTATTAATACCTCTATTTTAGAGGTGAAGAAACTGTCAGGGTCTCATAGCTTAGAAATGACAAATCTAGAATTCACACCATGGTCTTATTCTGAGCTCTTAACCACTCTCTTAGCAGACACTCCAGGTGATAACGGGGTTGATGCTGATGGCAATGGTAGTAACAGTGATCTGGAAATGGCACATGGTACCAGAGAAACCATCAAGTTCAAGGCCAATAAGAAGAGAGAACAATGCTATTCAATTGTTTTTTAATTTTTCACTTTTTTTTAAAAAAAGATTGGTTTGGCTAGGCAAAATTTATACTGATTATAGTCATTTCTGTGATTTGTACAATTACGTCTAATTAGGAACCAGTGAAATAATATTTATGTACAAGAATAAGAATAACGGGATCCCTGGGTGGCGCAGCGGTTTGGCGCCTGCCTTTGGCCCAGGGCGCGATCCTGGAGACCCAGGATCGAGTCCCACATCGGGCTCCCGGTGCATGGAGCCTGCTTCTCCCTCCGCCTGTGTCTCTGCCTCTCTCTCTCTCTGTGACTATCATAAATAAATAAATAATAAATAATAAATTAAAAAAAAAAAAAGAATAAGAATAACTTCAATCTTAAATTTATTTGATTATAATGATGAGCTCTCTGCATATGTAATCAGACTTCACTGCTGCCCAGCTTCTAATATGCATGTGTACATCTTGCAGCATTTTATACTTTAGAAAGTACGCTTTCTGAAGACACCCTCAAGAACCACACATTTTCAGATGTCAGGGAAAAGAGGCAGCTAATAGTGATAGAATATGGCCTCGCTCTTGGGAATCTTGGAGTCTGGTCATTTCATCCTGACCCCTCCCTGAGAATTTGTTATGATTTTTACCATGCTACAGATTAAAAAACTGAGGCTGGAGTATATGAAACAGATCATTCATATAGTTTAGTTTTCATTCACAACTTAAAAAGTGAAATGTATTGCTACTGAAACACCAAGTTAAACACCAAGAGAAATCACCTCCTTACTTTAAGGAAATCAAAAGCCCAACCATTCTCTATTATTTGGGGGAATCTTGCTTTAATTCTTTTAGTTAAATTTCCCAACTTCTTAGCCCAATTAAGCTTTCTGTTGTTAGGACCTGCTTTCTGAGTGAAAATAAAGAGCCAAACTAGGGTGATAATAACCTATCAAAACCAAGGCGCCATTAGTTAGCCCATGTGCCTCGACTTCCTATACACCTGTCACTGGGCAAGGAGCGCAGTATTTTAACTAAGTAAACAGCTACTCTCATCCAGGGACAGGACAATTGTCAATACAGATTACGTAGCCAACAGTATCCAATTTAATTCCATGGAAAGAAGAGAGGAGAAAGATGGGAATAACATTGGATTGAGAGGTAGGGTAAGAATCAGAGGCTTGAACCACTGCCCATAACAGGACCCCCAGAGGAAAGGTCACTAAACCATGTAACAAGAACCAAGCTTTACTTTAGGTGCACGCCTTGCATCCTTAGTCACGAATAGGAATCAAGAGAGTACGTAGCCAGATCCTTACAGTAGGATGACCTTGTGTTGCTGAAAATACAGTGCATTCCCAGAAAGGCACACTTCTATATTTAAAACATAGGTTGAAAGAGAACTCTCCCCAAACCAAGGACACTTGTCTGTGTTTAGGATTCTCCGAATTGCATTGCTCATCCATTGACACAGGTAATTAAAAATTGCTAGGGGAAAAGTCAGTGAGTATTTGAATCAAGAGGCTTTACCAAGGAGACGCTTAAGAACTGACCCATCTATCTGTGCTCCCGAGGCCATGACCATTCCAGGTTCATTTCCAATCACAAGGCCTGGTCACATCATAGTTAAGAAGAATGCCAGGAATCAAGAACATGGAATAATCACAGGGCATTGTCCTTTTGTACTTTTCAATGAGAAAATAAATATGCAATGACATTTAGCGTACCTAGTGTGCCTAACGTCCATGTTTATGCTATTTATTGAAATGGCATTAGTAGCTAATATTTATTGAGGACTTACTATATGTCGGGCACTCTTCCAAGCACCTGACACAGATGCTGAATCCTCACTATAACCATCTAAGGCAGACACTATTATCACTCAGATTTAACACATGAGGAAATAGGCACAGAAGTGAAGAAACTGCCCCAAGGTCACGTATCCTAGTAAGAACTACTTTTTTTGCGGCGCCTGGGTGGCTCGGTCAGTTAGGTGTCTACCCTTGGCTTGGATAATGATCCTGGAGTCCTGGGATGGAGCCCCACCTTGGGCTCCCTGTTCACTGGGGAGCCTGCTTCTCCCTCTCCCTCTGGCCCTCCCCACCCACCTGCCCACTCATTCACTCTTTCTCTCCCAAATCAATCCATAAATAAATCAAATAATTACTTTTTGTACCATGGAGGTTTGGAAAAGCCAAATTAAATGTTACAAATTCATCTGACATGACTGATAACCTTGCCACCTCAAAACAAGACTGAGCCCCCTCTTGACCATCAGCCCTTGGAAGCACTGAATGTTAAAATGTCTTACTCATCTGTGTAACCGCCAGTCACTTGATCAGGGCCAGTGATAGAGTAGTTGGTCAACAGATGCTGAATGGACACCCTGCTTATTTCAGTTTAATGATATCTGTAGCTGTATGACAATTTGAAAGGGTTTTTAAAGGCTAGTACAATCTGAATTCATTTTGATGATCAAGTCCCTCATTTATTAAGCCTGTTAATTTGTCTGCCTGCCAATCTGTCTCTCATACACTGTGATAAATGATACACTGTCTTTTATGTTGACATTTTCATCCAAGGACCTTGATGTATATTATGAGCCTAATCCTTCTCGTAAAAATATTCATGCATTCTAAGCAGCTTATGCACTTAAAAAGTGAGGGTTCATCCATGGCTGGAAACTGGCAGGCAGCTCACTGTCCTGCTGCAAAGGTGTTTTGCTTGGCTGGAAGTGTTTAAGGATTTTTTATTTGAATGTGTATATCAGGCCCACCTTTCTATGCGGATAAAGCCCAATTCACACATCTAGTTACCTGCCTGGCCACCAAAGTGTTCAAGTTTGTGAGCCCTCTGGTGCCTGGAGATTCAGAGAAGACTGAATTTAAAGCCCCTGTATTTCTGGAGTTTAGAATCTATGGCTCATGCTTTAGGTTGACAGGAACCTCTTTATGTAATTGGGCAACGAAACAACTTTTATTCCAAGCTACTCCCTCCATGTATACAAACCTAATTCTCCTGGAGCACACCTGGAGTCCCTTCACTCCTATTTTCAAAGCATCCCTGAGATATCGTCATTATTACTACGTTTCTATAAATGCACAAATAATTAAAGCCCAGGGAAGGGCAGACAATCCTAAAGATACCTGATGATAGAAATCCCACCAAATAGAGCAAGTGCTTTAGCTCTGAGTTTACCTACTTGGCTCGTATGTTCTCTGCTATCTTTTTTCATTTCAAAATCCTGTTTGGAAAGAAATGAGATCTGTTCAAGATATCACTATGGTTCACTCTTGGACTCCCCTTTTCTGGCAGGTCTAGATAGAAGAGGGGTTGACTTGGGGGTAGATCACTGCTATAGTTCAGAACAACAGCTATGTGTCCTGATGACCGATGATGATGATCATGGACAGATGGAAGGGCTTGTGAGGGGTCCACACTGATCCAGGAGTGGCTGCCCTGTTTTTGACTTGACCTTTTGGATTCAGCTTTTGGTTTAACGTAGAGTTGTGGCCCCCTGGATCTCTTGTACTGCTCTAGGATGATTTACAGTCTGGATCTGGTCCATGGCATAGAGTGCAGCCAGTCCCAATCAATACCTCTTACAGCGTGGACATTTATGTGCCACTGATGGAGAACTTTCCATTTCTTCCTGTAGTCCCACTGACTTGCTCTCTCTGCTCAGGCCCATTAGAGAACTCAACTGTGAAATTATCAGAGAGTAAATGCGAGGCCCCACCACTGGTCTGCTGAGAAGCATGTACCTTCCAGTAAGAGCCTCTCCTATTTGCTCTGGTGGGAGACAGGCAGCTCTCCCTGGCATTCTCCCACGCCCCCCTGCCCTTTTTTTTGTTGGTTTCAGTAGAAACTGCTCTATGCTGGTATCAGGAATGCTGGGGCATTTGCTTGTGATAATGATGAGCAACCTATCAATAAACATGATAACCAATAATGGACTTTTGTCACTTGAACACTTTTCTACTTCAGGAAGGCAGCACCTTAGCTCTTACTCTGGCACAGAGTTACCCTAGGTTATCAAAATCTGAGACTTTCTTATACTAACTGTTGTTCCTGATTCTGAACCATGTAAAACAGAGTATGTATCAGCACTGAGTCCTGGCTGCAAACAGTACTCCTTCCAATGCTTGAAATGAGGTTGGCCACTTTCTCCCACATAGTTCAAGGCTTCCTCTCCCCTAATCAAAGGTCTTAAGTAGACCGAGATGAGAGAACGCAACTTCTGTGCCCCGATGCTCCCCCTGCTGCTCAGGGTTTCCCAAGATCCCGGGCATGATCACTCAGGCTTGGCGCTCTCCGCAATGTTCCCAAATGCTCTCATCCTTCACCAGTCCAATTCCTATTCCTTCAGGAACCGGCTCTGCTCAGCCGAAGATCATCATTAGTGGGTACCCACTGAGCTAACAATGTGGCATTTCCGCATTTTGATAGAGGGAAGTTCTTAAGTCTATGCCTTATTTCAAAGGCAGAATAAGAAAAATGGCTTTCTGTACACCCACAACCAAGCCAGATTTTCACTCTTACACTTGGTTCAAAGCTGTGCCACCTCGCTCCTCACACCGGTTGGCTCCTGTAGCATAAAACCGCACACAAACTGAACTCAGTGGAAAAGCCTTTGATGGCCCGCGAGCTTCTGCACAGGCAGCAGCAGTTCTGTATCCTGTCCTGCCTCTTTTGCACTCCTGAAGTAAAGCAGCAGCAAGCAGCTGTCACCCCAGAGGGGATGGTTCCATGTGGAGTGAAATTTCTGAAGCTCTCTGTAGTCTGATTTTAAGATAAAATGTTTGCTTTCCTTCTTCTTGGGTGTCAAATCCAGTAAAGGAGGTCTCAGCCTCCTCAAGTAGGCAAGCCTGTGTGGGGCAGGGGGAGACCTGAGTTCAGCAAGGGCATTCACTGCCCAAATGAGGTAGAGGGGAAAGGAAGAAACGGGGAGGGCTTGTGTCTCACCACCTCCTTCCCACAGGGCTGTGTCCCACCTAAAGGGACAACAGCCCGCTGTGCTCCCGTAGGTCAGCAACGTGCTCTGGGCTAGATGGGGCAAGAAGCCTGGGTGAGGAGAGAGACGGCACAGCTTTTATTCTTGAATACTGCACCATCGGGCTCAGAGCCCATCTGAACTTTGTTTTCTAACAATCAGGAATCAGAAAGGACAGAAGGAGGGGGAAAAATAATCCTGGCACCTCCCAAGGCTCCTCCCAGTAGCAGGATCAGGACCAGGGCGCTGGCACTTCTTCCTCCCTCTCTCTGACCTGAAAGAGGTGCTATGATGGCAAAACACACCAAAGCAAAGGAAACTGCGGTGGCTGGAAATGTCTTTGTCCCGAAAATACCCCAGTGGCTTCTGAACAAGAGGATGGCTGCGGGGACACCAGCCCGAAGCCCAGAAGACCCGACGCAGCCTCTGGGGAGAAGCGGTGCCTGCAGCCTCAGCATTGGCTGCCTTCCCACCACAAAAGCATCTGCTTCATCCAGGTGCGACTCAAAGGAACTCTGCAAAAGCCCTGAGTCCCCAGACAGATGCAGACCGAGGTAGCAAAATCCCTGGGAGGAAAAGCAGAGCTGGCTTTATTGCAAAGCTGGTCCCAATGCCCTGGAGGGAAAGGAAGAATGGGCTCCTAGAGGCAGTGGGAGGGAAGAAACAGGGGGGTAGCTGGAAAAGCAAGAGACATGGGATTCAGGAAGTAAAGGGGGTCCTATGGGATACAGTAGCCCTGCTAATCTTCTGAGGAGATGAAAAGTCTCTATTCTATTTGGTGGCTGCAATCCTGGGGTCCGCCTGGCCCTTTGAAGGCTCTTACACCCAGCAACTTGCCTTCTCAGTCAAGTTTTTTAGTTGAGTAACTTGAGATGCATTGGTGTTCGCTTTAGTCAAGTAATTTCCCAACACTGGGACTGGACCGACACCAGAGACAGTGTAAGAACCCTGGGCAGGGAGCAACAAGAGCTGGATCACTAGTAGGGCTGACATCCCACACAAGGGAAACAGTGATACTACCCTACCAAACACACCCTTGTCTCCCATTCGGGGTACTGCTGGAGTTACTGCTGTCTCTCATTACACTTCTGTGGAGCCATGAAAGCAGATTCCACCTTCATACAGTGGGGGAAATGAAACCTCAATTTTCTTAAATGACTCATTCAAGGTCACAGTGAGCCAGGGCTGAAATGAAGAATTCCTGCGTCTGAGTTGAATTTTTTTTTTTTAAAATTTTTTTATTACATTTCACTCCTACTGGATAACTCTTGTATCAAGGGTAGCTTAAAGACCAAGCTAATATAGAAGGGTTTATATGGATGAGGGATCGTGGAAAATGAGCTTACATACTGGTTTCACAGGACCTTCCCAGCCTATACCTGACATTGGTAAGAATCATTCAAAAGGATTTCAAGCCAATTAGAAAATGATGGAGTCAGTGGCTTCTACACTCAAAATTCTTTACATAGTAAAGGAAAACCCAACATTATGAAATAAAAAAAAATCCTTCCCGGGAAGGAGCGAAACAAAGGATCACCAAGCAAGCAGAAGAGGCAAATAAACACAGAGAGACATAATAAGATCTATGGTAGTACAAATCCTCTGAAAGTAACTACCGGAGTCTTTTGCTCTCCAGATAAACTCCTCCCACCCTTTTTCAATATTCTTCTCCTCACATCAATCCTAAGGAGCCTGGGATATAAATCTGTTTTTCCTTTAAATCAATACGGGGAAAGGCATGAAGAATTGTTTAAAACTGTATCTCACGGAAGGGTCCTCATCCTGCTTAATGGTCAAGTCAGCCGAAGACAAGATATGCACAGACCTCAGACGTCCACCTTCCCCACCTGCACACCTGTTCTTGGTCTCACTCCCCTTACACGGGGCCACAGCGTGTTCCAAGTATTCTACGTTCCAGTCACTATCGCCTTGTGATCCTGGAGCTCAGTAGCCTCAACTCCCTCAGGACACCCCCCTCCGCGGCAGTCAGGGCCTCAAGAGCCCGGGGCCAGCCCCTCACGCGGATGCGGCCCCTCTGACCCAAGCTCATTTCTCTGGGAGAAGCACTTGGCTTCCTTTGCACAGGCCCCCACAGAATTTCCCCAGGAAGGAGGGCTGCTGAGTGTCCCGCTCTTCTGTGACAGTTCCTTACTGAGATCAGTACTCCAGAGTCACGGGAGAGGACACGGAGAAGTTGGCAGGTGACACGAGCCCAGCGTGCTGGCACATTCCATGATTTTAAACATCGACCCTAGCTCAGCGGGAGGGCACAGCTCAGCGCCGACAGGGGCCTGCGTATCTGGGTCTGCACTCTCGCGCCCCTCCCAGGACTGCCCCTGTCCCCCTGAGACGCTCTGCTTGAAGGCCTAAATCACTCAGTCTACCTCCTCTGTGGGGAAAAGCGACGCAAAGCAAGCCGGTGGCTTCCTGCGGCTGTTAGTATGTGAGTGGGGTCTGCGGAGGGGAGAGCCGGCGGGGATCTATGAACCGCCAAGTGCAGGTTCGCTGTCCCCTCACCCTGGGACAACGTGCTCTGGAGGCGTGTGGGCTCACAGGAGGGCCACAGCACAGCTTCGGGGATTTGTCCCGGTCACCCTGCAGGGAGGAACCGGGCCCAGGGGAGCAGTGTTGGTCCTCAGCCCAAGCATCTCCGCTTGTCCCCCCAGAGTGCCAAGTTTACACGGAGGACAACTTTCCACATGGATGGCTGGATTAGGCACCTGTGAGCAACCTTTAATTAAAACCAACAGAAACGAGCCACTACCTCACTCTGAGTTGTCACAGTTAACTTTATGGTGGAGAGGGGGCTAGCAAGGATAAGGCTGTGGTATTTTTTTTGTCAAATGATGAGCTGAGGTTTGGAGGTCTTTCTTCCTTCCTTTGCTTTTTCAGTGGATCCCCTAGCTCCGGAGAAAGAAGTCAGGGGTGGGGAAGCGGAGAAGACAGCCACTCCCCTGCCCTCGCAGAGCCTAACGGGTGCCAGCTGCTCCGACCGGCTGGCAAGGGGGTCACTATCACTCCTGTCACTGTAACTTCTTGCTTCCAGATGAGTGGCTGGCAGGTGTATCTGCTTCTGAGCAGCTTCAGAGCCACGTCAGTGTCACTGATGACGTCAGCAGGATCACTCGGAAGGCAGGATGATGCCACTGCCAGCAGCAGTGGGAGGGAAGATTTTCCTGCTTAAAGAAAATTCTTAGGCTCTCTGGCTGACTCTCTCTCTCTCTCTCTCTCTCTCTCTCTCTCTCTCATTGACTTAAATGACTGCCAGTGACTGGAGAAGGCCAGAGAGGATATGTAGTCTTGCAGCCATTTGAAGGTCTGGGGTACAAGGGCATTTTGTTGACACCATGCACCTGCGCTTCCGAACCCCTTGGGTGGGGACGACCCCCACTGAGGAGAGAATGGGCTTCAAACATATGGGAGGACGCACCCAACATGACCCACCTCCCGGCAAGTGTCTGAAGCCCAGGGACACACACCTATTGTGATTACTGCAGCAAGCCTGGCCCATTTTGTGTCACAGATAGTTCCAGCTCCTTTTATTTTTGTTACTATCATAATAAACAGGATACTGTAACCACCAACAGCTTGACAAGGATCCTCAATGCAATGTTATTCTTTGGTCAGTTTTTTTTTTGTTGTTGTTGTTGTTGTTGTTTTTTAAGTAGGTTTAAAAGCCTCTATTGTCTAGAATGGCAATCTGTTAAAGTTCTCAGTTGCAAAGATAAAGTTCTTTTCCATCATTAAATATCAACCACCTTCCAGTCCAGGACAAATGTGAAGGTGAGGAGGCATTATATGACTGACATGTGGCCAAAATGCTTTAAAAGATATTGTTCTGGAGAAGCAAGAGGCCCTAAGGTGGGGCGGGGGGGGGGGGGGGGGAGTTCAAAGTGCAAAAGCTTCTCAAATCCAGGCATTTTCAAAGGTGAGAAAACCCACTCTGAGCACAGCCCTGTGATTCCTAACTTCCCCTAAAAGCAGCAAGATAAAGTCAAAATTCTGTGCAAATCAAAATTTATGGTGACTGGGTTTGCAGAAATAATTGTGCCTAATTCCTGGATATCGACAGATAGCGTCATGGGTCAGAAAGCAGCAGTGCCCATGACAGTGTATCGCGAGGACCACAGCCTGTGGCAAAGTGCTTCACACCGGGCCACCATGGGCGTTTAAGTCAACGTTACGTAATGACAATCATCAGCAACTTGCTGGGCAACTACAGCCAAGTGACTTGATTTCCTGTGCCTCCGTTTCACCACCTATTGTCTCCCCAATAAAACCACAGATGAAGATGTTCGCCAAGTTACTAAAGAACCCGCCTAGGACACATTCCAGGTGATTACTAGGAGCAATAATAATTGCCCCCAAGTCCCTGGAAGCCATAGCTGATATGCAGTACCTCTGCAACAGAGGTCCCTAGCCTGGGTCCTTGAAGCCTGCAGGGGGCCATGGATGGGCTTTGAAGGAAAGCCCAACTACTCTAATCTCTGGGATGGGACACCCATGACATAGAGCATTTAAGAACCACTGCTGTGCATTAAGCCTCGGTTACAAGGATACCAAAAACACGGACACTGCCTGATGGAAGAGGAAGAGCCGGGGAAGGTGACCACAGAAGCCAAGAGAAACACAAGGGGTGGTGGCTCTCAAGAAAACCGCCAGGCTTTCCCCTCAACCCTCTGAATCATCTAGTTCACACCGACCCAACCTCTCAGAATTGACTGATTTCTTCAGTCGGTGATGCTCGGGAGATCATTACTTATAAGCAGAAGGGACAACTGATTGAGAAGGGCGCAAGGCAGAGAGCACCTGAGGGGCCACCCTTCCTTCCAACGGCAAGGACACCTGTTGGAAGGAGAGCTTAGGGATTGCACAGGGCTTTGGGAGGATGAGCAGCTCTCCAGCCTGAGGGCATGAGGAGTGGCAGGTGTGAGGCCAGACGGACGCGAGTGCAGAGTGAGAAATGGGGAGGGAGTCTGGGTCCAGAGTGAAGGCACAGATAACTCTGGAATATCAGAGGATTATATCGGAAGGGCACCGGGATCCTCTGTATGTCCTAAATGAGACCCAAGCCCCAGCCCTGGCAGCGGAACCATGTCTGGAAGAGAAAGTGAAGGGTCTGGGAGACGGGGAGGGGACGGGGCACAGGGGGAGCTCAGAGCGGGGCAGAGGGGCCCGAATCTCATAATCCCGGGGCGCTAGACCGCGCGTATACAACGACCCAACACTCACGGAGCAGCTCACAGCTCACAAAACGCGGTGACATCCGCTATCTCATTTAATCCTTATCAGCCTGAAACGTCTCCATTTCACACGAGAGGAAACTGAGGCTAGGAAGGGCGGGTGGTGCGACTGCTCAAGGTCACCTGGCGGGGGCTGGCGCGGGGACGCCCCCGATGCCCCCACCTCCAGGACGCCCTCCGCCCCGCCTCGAAGGACTTCGCGCGAGCTCCGGGGGGGCAAAGCTGATGTGGCTACAGCGCACCCCCCCACGTCCCCTGGAACCTGGGGCGGAGCAGCGCCCTCCCGTGCCAGGAAGGGACCTGCGGGACGCGAGGCCGCCGACCGGGGTTTCCCCGTCCTGCGGGCTCCGGGCAGGCGCTCGGGGCTCGGGGCGCGGGGCGCGGGGCGCGGGGCTCGGGCTCGGGGGGCGCGCGGGCGGACTGTGTCCCGCGGCATCCGGGGCCGCTTCCCGCCCTGGGCTCCGCACGCCGCCCCTGCCCGGCGGGTTCTTTCCCGATGCCCCTGGGCAGGTGCACCCCGGGGGCGGCGGGCGCGGCGGGGGCCGGGGTGAGAGCGCCCGACTCCGGGGCGGGAGCCTCCCCCTGGGATCCCGCGGGTCGGGGCCGCCGCGAGCAAACCGCGGCTGCAAGTTTGGGCGCCGAAGGCTTCTGGGCAAGTAGCAAGTTGCCTGGGGAGCCAGGGGGGCCGGGTGGCCGGGGGTGGTCGGGGTGGCTGGGGTGGTCGGGGTGGCCGGGGGTGGCTGGGGGGGTCGGGGTGGCCGGGGGTGGCTGGGGTGGTCGGGGTGGCCGGGGGTGGCTGGGGGGGTCGGGGTGGCCGGGGTGGCCGGGGTGGCCCGGTGGCCGGGTGGCCGGGGTGGCCGGGGTGGCCCGGTGGCCGGGTGGCCGGGGTGGCCGGGGTGGCCGGGGTGGCCCGGTGGCCGGGTGGCCGGGGTGGTCGGGGTGGCCGGGGGTGGCTGGGGGGGTCGGGGGGGCCGGGGGGGTCGAGGGGGGCCGGGGGGGCCGGGGGGCCGGGGTGGCCGGGGTGGCCGGGTGGCCGGGGTGGCCGGGGTGGCCCGGTGGCCGGGTGGCCGGGGTGGCCGGGGTGGCCGGGGTGGCCGGGGTGGCCCGGTGGCCGGGTGGCCGGGGTGGCCGGGGTGGCCGGGGTGGCCCGGTGGCCGGGTGGCCGGGGTGGCCGGGGTGGCCGGGGTGGCCCGGTGGCCGGGTGGCCGGGGTGGCCGGGGGGGCCTGGGCGCGGGCAGGAGGAGGGTCCGTCCGCTCGCAGCCCCGACGGCCCGACCCGGCCTCGGGGACCCCGCTGGGCGCTGCGCCCCCGCCCGCCCCCGCCTCCCCCGCCTCCCCGCGCCGCGGAGACTCACAGTCCGCAGGAACTGGATCTCGTCCTCGCCTCCTTCTGCCCCTTCGGCCATGGCTTCCGAGGCGGCGCTGCCCCAGCGCCCGGCGCCCCCGCTCCCCGGCCGCCGCTCCGCGCTCTCGCCGCGTCCTCCCGGCGGCTCCTCCTCCCTCCCCCCTCCTCCGGCTCAGCCTCAGCAGCGCCAGCCGCCCGGGCCGCCCGGGAGCTGGGCTACCCGCCCCCGCACTGCAGAGCGCCGGCGCCGCCCGCCCCCCGCCCCCCGCCTCTCCCCTCGCCTCGCGCCCCGGCAAGTGCAGCGCCAGGCGCCGAGCCCGGGGAGGGTGCGGTGGGGCCCCCCCCGCGGCCCCAGCCCCCGCGCTCTGCGGCGGCGACACGGTGCCCCCCGCCCGCTCGGCCCCTGCGCCCTGCCCTGCGCCCACGTGCCGGCTGCGGACGCAGCGCCCGGCGCGCCCGGGTCCCCGGTTGGGCCGGCACCGAGGGGCGGGCAGGGGCGCGCGGGGCTCCGAGGCGCGGACGGAGAGGGGGCGACCGACTGCGCGCAGCGCGGCTGCGACTCCCCGCGCGGCCCCTTCCTCCTCGAGAGCGCGCCCCCGCCTCAAGCCCACCCGCGCATCCCCTGACCCCGCGGCGGTCCACCGCTGCCCGACGGAGGAAGCGCTCCCCGCCGCTCAGGCGGCTTCTGGGGCTCCCGGGGCCGCCCGAAGGCAGAGGCCCGGAGGCGTCGGGACCATCAGAAGGCGGCCCCGTCTCTGCCGACCCATCACCGAAACCTGAGGCTGCGGCCCGCGGACCCTAAAAGGGGTAGCGGAGGAGACACAGTGGGGCCCTCCCAGGTCCTCGGGCTGCCCACACCCCACCCAGCCTCGGGTGGCTTTCCGGGGCTCAGAGCTGTAGGCTTGGTCCCTGCTACAGCTGAGGGTGCAGGGTGCCACCTTCTGTCTGCTGGCCAGGAAGCTCAGGGCCAGGGCAAGAGGAGGATTCAAAGAACGGGGCACCAGGAAGACCTGTAGACCCATGACGAAGAGGAACCCAGAGGACGCACGGGGGACGGTCCTGAGCTGACGGTAACGGAGGACACCCGAGACCCCACCCAACTGTATAGCTGCTTTGTGGGTGGGCTCGCTCTTGGTTCTGCCCGAAAGACCAGACCTTTCTTGAGTTCTAGTCCCACGTTTTCTACCAGACGTCAGAGACGTTAAGAAAAATTATGTTTTTCTTGTATTGTACCCAAACTGCTTTCTCTAGAGCTGCACCTTGGCCCTGCTGCCTCCTCCGAACCTCATCTGCATGCTGCGGACTTTGCATATCGGACGGCACCCACCACACTCACGTGACCACCACACATGCTTCCTTCCTTCTGGTTAAAGATCCTCTTGCCCTCACCATTACCTGTTGCATGGTTTTCAGAGCCTTTATCACTAAAGGTAACGGCTTTGTTATTAGCATTCCAGTTTGTCTTATTCCTCCCAAATTGCAGTGCAGTCCTCCCTGGTTTTGGACAGTCTGTGTATGCTGCCTAAGAATGGACTGGCTTTGAAGCAGTGGTACCTATTACTTTTACATTTAACTAGAATTTCTAGGGTTGTTTTTTTTTTTTCTTCTCTCCAACGTGAACCACTAAAGTCAAGTCTTTGCCATTTTTGTCATGTCTAAGTACTTAAGGACCACCTTTTAAAAATATTAGATATTTTTGGATCTATATTATGCCATCCAAAGTGTTAGTTATCACTAAACTATGATGTGGCTTACCCCTGGGCCCCTTCTTGGGTTAATTTTATACTTTTGTTTATGATTATTTAATAGGTAAAGAACCTTCCTAAGTATAGTCTTTTGCAGCCCAAATTTCTTGTTCTTGAGGAGACTACAAAAGACTTTTTCGCGTACTTTCCTGAAATCAAAGTCCACGAAGTAGGATACTATTTGTTTTATCAGTCAAATAACTCCACCATGAAAAGGAGGTGGAAAGGGAGCATATGACACCATTATACTTGGATCTACTTGGGTTCCTGGTGATCCTTGCATCTCTTTAGTGTGCTCAAACGTGGGCTTTTTAATTACCCAGTCTAGGCTTTATTCTGCAGCTCAGCCTATAGTTATGTTTTCACCTTAAAGTAGGGAGAAATGTAGACATTCACTTCTATGTGAAATCCTCCTTCATTCTCTAAAATGTCCCCAAAATTCATCAATAATGATGCTGTATTTAGGTGCTCAAATTATTTCACCACTTTAGAGTTCAATTCGTCCAGGTCAACAGATAGAAGATGGACTATGTCAGCCAAAGTCCTTGACCTCAGGGATAGCTGAAAGAGTGGGAAGAAAGGAAAGTAGGACAAGTAAGGTAGGAAGGTAGGTAGGTAGGTAGGTAGGTAGATTTTAGACACTACCTGAGTTAGATTAATGACTTTTTTTTTTTTTTTGTGCTTCGGATTTTAGAAGAAAAGATTTGTTTCCATTTGAAACAAATCTGTTATTAGTTTTGTTATTAGTTCTCCCAACAAGTCTAGGACAGAATAAACTAAGATCGAATTACTTGCCTAAATTTATATACCTGGTTAGTGGGAGAGCTAGCAACCCAAACTGGATTGCCTGACTCCAAGACTAATGCATTTCAGTACTTTTTACACTACATTACTTTGCTTCTAGGACAGCAGGTCCGATTCATATGCCCCTCTCCACCACCCTATCTACGTCCTCCACATACTGGGTTTGCTCCTCTATCCTGCATTTTAAATTAAGTCTCTCCCTAAACCCAGTATTCTTTGTAGACGGCCAAGGACTTGGACCTAGGTTTTAGAGGGTATAGCAGCTACTATAGTCTAATAGGAAAAACAAAACAAGCCTCCCAGGTTTTAAATCCTTTCTCTGATAGAGAAAGCCATCAGCCATTAGTAGCCATCCACCATCACCTTCAGTGAGGTGCCCACAGAGCAATAACATACTTAGAGGATGCTGGAGTTGTTCAAAGCCAGCCCTGCCGACCAGCAGCATTTAAATGTCGGGGTGCTATGCAGCAAATATCAACAATAGCTAGAAGCACATAATAACAACCGTATGCCTATGGGGCCAAACTAGAAGTTCTTCATTTTTATCTTTTCAGCATGTCCTTACCTTTTACATATATAATTTGTCAAAGGCTTGACAAAATCTGAAGGCTGATTATTGAAATAAAATTCTATCTCCACACACCCCCACCCCCACCCAGGCAGATTCTCAAATGGAGTATTTGGTCCTGAGGATTTTCTCACATAACAGGGCTTCTTATATGTCCTTTACCAGCAAGACTGATACAGCTTTAAAATACTAATGTGGCCATGGTCACCTAATTCAGCATGTCATTGGCTCTGCTTTCTCCTAGTGGCCAATCATCCATGTGGTGTTAATGAGGCCAGGGTTGTGGATTCAGTTCCAGGAGGGCTAGTTGGCTTCACTCTGTTTGGTGACCCAAGACCCTGGCCCCTTCGCTCTGGCCAAGAGCCTCAACTCTTGGTGGGTTTAGCCATAGAGAATGCAGGCCCAAGCCAGGGGGACTCACTGAGATCTACCACGCTTAGAGACCACAGATGTGGAGATAACCTTCGCCCATATTGTTGGTGATATGTTAAACTGTACACAACATTGAATCTGTCTTCAGTATCCATTTTGGCCTTACCTCCTGAGGACAGCAGGCATCTATTTGCTGAAAATACATTTCTTCAGCTAATTGCTTTCATGGCTTTGGTCTGCATTGACCTGGGCTCCACTTAAGGGAAGTATAAAAAGCAAAGATGGAAGGACTGTCCAGGTGAGGGAGCTGATCCCACTAGCTGCCATCTTTTTTTTTTTTTTTTTTACGCATTACCATATCCAGAAGTACTATCCATATAGCGACTGAAGATTCATTTATTTTTCCATGAGCAAAGGTAAAAACCCACCTTTCTGTACCTTTCCTTCAAGTGTTTACATTGTAAAACTGTTACTGGCGATAGGGCGAGAAGGTATTGTCACCAGTTAAGCTCACGAACAGAAATAATTCCTAAAAGGACACCTGCTTTTGATTTGGTGCTAATAGGAAGGATGGCATACCCACTTACAGAAGTCTTTTTTTTTTTTTTTTAATGTGAAGAAATGATTAGTCATTAGTTCCCAAGATCTTTGCAGTAAACTACTAAATTGATGTATTTCTCTGGTCCAGAGAAATGGAAGCCACACCAAAAAAGCCTTGGCTCAAAATCCTTTCTTCATTAGGGAGGGCACGGGTGCAGGAAAACATTTTTTTTTTTTCCTGAAGTTATCTGTTTGAGCTTTTATGAAAGTCAACGACATTTCATCTGCTTAACACAGCAAGGATCCACAGTTATGGACGCTTCCTGCAGCCAGACACACAGAGATGTCCCTTTTTTCCCCTGGCACCTAAAGATTGGAAGATTACATAATAAGGTCAAAGTGAATAAGCCATGCTGGTGAAAGCATCCTGAAACAAAACTGCCCAAAGAGGGGGCAGCTTCTGAGTTGTCGTGGAGGTGGAGGCAAGGTGGGCACACCTGCAGAAGCTTGGGAGGCAGATCCTCTCCTGAAATACTTCATTTGCATTTACCTCCAGGTCAACTCTGTTTAACGTTACTTCAGCTAGTCCTCTGGCCATTGTATCGCATAGACTTTGACATAAAATAAGCTGAGGATCTGGGTCCTGGATAAGACTCTACAATTTAGGGATTACATGCCCCTGAGCAAGTGTTTTCAACTCTCAGAGCCAATTTCATCTTCTGAAAAATGGGGGGGTGAAAATACCTACTTCACCAAGTTATTTTAAGAATTAAATGATTTAGTGATTAGAAAATGCTTAGCAGAGTGTCTTGTAAAAGGGCTCAGCATAAAGTCCTGAGGTAGCTCCTGAAGATGGGTCCCCTTCCCTCCCCCTCCAGGGTATTGGTCTCCAAAGCCTGCTCCTCAGGTCTGCCAACAATTCCTGCTTCTCTAAAAGTTCCTTGCTCATTTGACTTTTCCTGAGGCCTTTCCTCCCCCACCCGTCAAAAAAGACACAGTTCCTCTCATTTTAGGGAACAATTTCCTGCCCCAATAAGCAAAACATTCTAGGCCTGTCTCATGCATTGCAAGTTAATGGAACACCATTAACACCAATACCACTTTTTGGTGTTTGTTTCCCAGGGAGCTTTATTCTGAGCTGTATCATGTCTGCTTCTTTAATAAGAAATGTATTCTGTTGCTATGGCATATTGAAATGCATGCCTTCTTCTGGAAGGTAAATCGTTGTCGGTGCCTACCTGCCTCAGGTTTTCCCTAGGGCATTATGAAATTGAGATCTAGTGCTTTATGAAACTATGCTTAATCAGATAAGTCTCACTTACACTAAACTCAATGCCTTTGATTCTAATTTCTGCATTTTAATTTCTCCTGCAGTTCAGTGGCACAGATTTATTGAAGCTGCTGCCAGCAACAATTTGCTCTGACCCACTACCGTTTTAATAGTTGCTGCCGAAATAGGTGGGTGTACAGTGGGAAGGAAATGAATGGAGATTCATTTATTGAATCTTAATTAATGAATGGAGTGTCATTTACTTCAGGTGCCAGGGTGAGACCCACATTGCAGTAGGTAAAAATATAGATGAATACTCTTTCTTCTGGTTCTAGAGTATGTTTCTATGACCAACCCTGGGTTCAGTTTATCTCTACAGGCTCTTTGGAGCAGATCTAATTTCCAGCATCTCTGACCTGGTGAAATGTCCTTTAAAGTGATTCAAAGAATTAAAGCACAGCATCTTTCTCATGACATGGCAAGGATGCACAATTTTCTGTTGGCATTCAGAGCTCCAGGGTCCTGGCACATGAGTTCTACTTTTGAAGTACCTAGGCAACATATCACAGTGGCTGACAAGTACGACTGGACGCTCCCAGACTCTATTAAGAGCAGTGCTGCTGGGTGACCTGTTACTTTCATCTGAGATCCAAATAAAAGTCAGATGTTTTAAACTCTACACACCATGTTCAATCTAGAATTTAAAGAGGACATAAGCATTCAAGTCCAGTGAGTCCTTGGGCCAGTAAAACCTAGAGAAAATTTTCAGCAGTACCAGGAGGTTGCCAGTTTTTTACGTTGCTGTTTAAGCATGTTAAAAATCCAACTGCTAATGCCTATGACCATTGTTTTATTAAAGAAAGGCCATTTTAACATAACAGTAAAAAAGGAGAAGTCTTTTGGAGGTGGCTGATACAGAGGAAGAGGGGGAGAAAATCTCCTGCAGACAGGCCACCCAAGTGCAGAGCTCAATGACAAGGGGCTCAGGCTCACAACACTGAGATCGTGACATGAGCTGAAATCCAGGGTTGGACGCTTAACTGCTGAGCCACCCAGGAGCCCCTGAGAAGGACAAGTCTTAGAATTAAAAATAAACAAATTCAACTTTAAATAAGTCACTCCATCATTTCTCTCTCTCTGTCTTTCTCTCTCCCCTCCCTCCCTCCTTCCTTCACTGCAAAGGAAATGAAAACATCATCAGAGATCAGCACTGGTTTGGGAATTACCAATAAAGTGAACCTCCTCACTTTAAGATGAGGAAACTGAGGCTCTCTGAGGTGAACTAAATTAATGAAAGCTGGGACCAGAGCCCAGAACTCCTGGCTCCTCGTCTAGTATTTATTTTCTTCGTAATGGAATTCAGGGTAATGGCCCAGAGGTACAGCAAGATCCTGGAGTGTCTTCTTAATCATCAAATACAACTATGCTGTCTTTTATAAAGTTGTGATGTTAAGTGCTATGGTCGAATTATTTACAACAATACATGGAAGGAGATTCTCTAGTGATAAGCTGAAGAACTTACTTGTTCCCTGAGGGATTATCACTAGTCTTTAAAACCAATAACAACAAACCAACCCAGAAAGTTAAAATTGAGATCACTCATAAAGATTCCTAACGACACATTTATTATACATTTAAACAGTGTGTTGAGGACCTTCTCTACTAAGCCCACTTCTCCACACTGACTGGCTTCTTCTTCTTCTTCTTCCCAATGTCTGTCTGTCTGTCTGTCTCTCTCTTTCTGTTATGGGTACCACCATCCTGTTGTGCCCAAGATTACGTATCCGAGAAACCACCAAGGAGCCGACACCAATGCAAACACACGAGGGTTTATTTACAAGCTCGAGCTTGGATCCAAGTACACCCGACACAGCCGAGCAGGGACTTGGACCCCGAGGTGGGTTCCAGCTTAGTTTTATGGGCTGGTCTAGGGGATCTCCAGAAGGGGGGGAGGAATTTCTCAAGTTCTGTTTACATTCTGATATGGGGCTTTCAAGAGCATTAAGCTCTGTTCGCATTCTAATATGGGGCTTTCTAGGGCGTTAAGCTGCAAGCTGTTTTTTTCCTGTAACTGAAGTAAGGTAAAGTTCAGCTCTTATTCACAGGGGCCTGGGATGGCTGTACTTGTGCTAACGCTGAACTTAAGGTGGAATGGCCTTAATTTTCTCAGCTTCCACACATCCATGGAGGAACAATCCCTGGAACCAGACACTGGCAAGGGAACTAGCAGAAACAATGAGTGCCACTCTATCAAAACATGAGGACACACACTTTTCCCTATTGCACACCCTGCTCTGGCCTCCAAACTGAGTCTGGCAGGTAAGCAACAAGTAATATCTCCACTATTCACCTCTAAGCTATCCACACTTAGAACATTTAAAAGCAAAGGCAGGATTCAGGAGTCAATGAGAGAAAATGAGCTTTGCCAAGGAAGGCAACTGTGATTCTTATCCAATGGCAACATATCTACTTGGATCAATAAATTTCAGTTTCTTCATCAGGGAAATCTATGCTTCCAGTCCTGCCCCCAACACATATTAACTTTGTAAGCTCAGGTAATACAATTAACCTTTCTTTGCCTCAATTTCCTTATATGAAAGATGAAAACAAAATGAAAAAAAGTTAATTGGGAGCAGGAGAATTGAAATAGTCAATATCTGTAAAGCTTTTAGAATAATGATTGGTAATGAACAGAAGCTCAGTTACTACTGTCTGGTTTCCCCAGAAGCAGACCCTAAAACAAGGATTTGGAAGATGATCCCAGAAAATAATTGTAATGCTGAAGTGACACAGGGAAGGGGAAGCAAGTCAGCAAGGGTTAAGTCATCAAGCCAGTCACTGTGAGAATGTGGAGCCTAATCTCATCAGGGAACTCTGGGAGTCCCTGAGGAACACCCACCTTGGAGTCACCCCCCAGAAGGCTAAGGAAGCTGGGGCATTCACAGGAATTTACATACTATCTCTAGTCAGTCAGTGGTTGAAAACTGCTATCAGGCATGTGACTCCTCTGGTTATTTCCACTTGCTCCAGCTGCCAGAGAGCTGTCAGGCAGTTGGAAACTGGGCTGGCAAGTACCCTACAATGGTAGGGCCCAAGGAGTTTGGAGGACTGTCTATGCTCAGTAAATATTCTATCTTCATCATCATCACTGAAGTCCAAAGGCAAAACCTATGAAAGCCCAGGGCTCTTCTGGCTAAAGCTGATGGGAGGGAGAGGGGGTTTGGGGCCCAGGATTTGGCACTGGGAGCCCAATTTTCCTCATCCCAGGTGACGTACCTAAATCGACTCTATGGAATCTCAGAGATCCACAGAGTAGTTTGTGGGTCACCGCTCATGGCCTACTTACTACTGGGAATGATTAAAAGAAGGTAAAACTCCCCTTCTATCCTAGAGGAACTGCAACTTTGTTTTAGAGACAAACTATAAGCATAATACAGTAAGGTAAGCAGTACAGTTAGGACTTACCAAGTGTCCAGTGAATTGGGGCAGAAATTATCTGGAGAGGTGAGATTGCAATTGGCTGGAGCAATCAGAATAAGCTCCATTGATTGGATTAATTAGGATTAAACTAAGCCTATAGGATCCTATAGGATGATTAGTTTTCAATGAGAAGAACACAGGGATGGTAAAATTTCCAGGAAGTAGCAATACACTGATTGAGTCCAAGAGTTCCCCTGATCTAGATCCTGGCTGTCAATATTGAAGGCCTGGGAACTGGGATCACTGCTTAACACAATCCCTCAATTATCCTGCAATTGCAAAGTGCTTTTTGCTAGTGGTGAGGCCCTTGTCCCCAAACCACAACTCCCAGGCAGGTACAGCTTTCAATCTCTCTATCTCAACTACGCCACTGACCTTCCGTTTTATTTATTTATTTATTTATTTATTTATTTATTTATTTATTTTTACCTTCCATTTTAAACATTGTCACCAATACCATAATAATAGTGATTAACAACTCTGTGAGGTAGGCATTTAGGTTGCCATCTTATAGAGGAGGAGATTGAGAGGTAATGGTTAAGGAATCTCCCTAAAGTCCCACCACTAAACTTGGGGTGGCACCTCAGTGTATCTGATTTCAAAAGCCAGACCAAATCACTATGCTTTGATGCCTGCAGTTCAAGCACGCAAAGAAAAAGATCTCTTAATTACTTTAAATATGGGATAATTAAATTAGATCTTGCAGATTGATCCAAAGCCCATATAGTTAGAGGATGTTTAGTCTCCCTTAGCGTCAACACAGCTATGGGGACTCCTTCTAAGGCTACATCTATCCCAGCAGCTGCTGCAAGCTTATGGGAAACAAATTGAGATGGGACGAAAGGAAAGAGATTGAAATTCATTTGAGTGTCAGCTTTCTTACCTTGGTCAACAGATGGTACATTTATGGCATTCTTGGATCTCTAGAGTGGAAGAATTCCTTGAGATCTGAGTTCAACCCTGTTTCTGCAAAATTGCAAGGCTTGTTCAGCACTTATCATTCCATCTGTTACCTTTTGGCAGTTGCTGCTGTTGTTTTTTAATCAAAACTACTCGGGGGGAAAAAATTTAAAAAAATAAAATAAATAAAAATTAAAACAAACAAACAAACAAAAAGACTACTCGGGGATCCCTGGGTGGCTCAGTGGTTTGGCGCCTGCCTTTGGCCCAGGGCGCTATCCTGGAGTCCTGGGATCGAGTCCCGCATCGGGCTCCAGGCATGGAGCCTGCTTCTCCCTCCTCCTGTGTCTCTGCCTCTCTCTCTCTCACTATGTCTATCATAAAATAAATAAATAAATCTTTAAAAAAAAAATCCTACTCATTACTTGAAGCTTCCCTTCACTATATCAGATGTGTTAAAGATTCACTCACTCACTCATTTGTTCATTCATTCATTCATTCCCAACAAGACAGCTTAGAAAGGCAGAGAGGGTAAAATGTTATCTTTCATTTACATATCAAAAAAGGGAGATGATCAATACTGACCTTTAATTTTGGTCTTTCCTTTTGCAGACTCCCCGCTTCTCCCATCCCCACAGTGTGCCGAGAGCAAAAGGTTCTTCAAGATTCTGGAGTAGATCACAGCAGATGCAGCCTTTGCTCAGGATTCTTTGTAAGTGATGGCTCACCAATCCCTGAAGCCAGAGGTGTTTTCCATTTTTCAGCAGTGACTCCATGACCAGGTGCTGAAGATCCTTAGGTAAAATCACATCATGATGAAAGGAATAAAGTATGAGAAGAAGGTTGTGGAAGATATTTCCCTAATACTTAAGAAATCTTTTAGGATATTCTGGGCTCAGCGAGGCACTAGGCTCTCTGGGACCACCTGTGTCTTTGGACATGCCACTCCAAATTTATTTTGTTTTATTTATTTATTTTTTTAAAGATTTTATTTATTTATTCACGAGACACACACACACACACACACACACAGAGAGGGGGGGGGGCAGAGATACAGACAGAGGGAGAAGCAGGCTCCATGCAGGGAGCCCCATGCGGGACTTGATCCTGGCTCTCCAGGATAACGCCCTGGGCTGAAGGCAGGTACTAAACTACTGAGCCACCCAGGGATCCCCTGCCGCTCCAAATTTAGAACTGCTTGAAGCCAGCAGGAGCTTGGGAAGTTAACGTTGAAAATTTAAGGCCAACTCCCGGAGGGACAGCAATTAGTCTTAATTGCCTGCTGGTGACACTGCATGTTCCTCTAGAAGAATATACACAGTGATCCTTCTCTAAACTTTTTTTTTTCAACAAAACAAAACAAAACTTTTTTTTTTCTTCCCTAAACTTTTAATGATGATGATGACAGTAAGAGTAGCAATAGCAGCAGCAGGCTAACATTTCCTGTGCATTCACTGTGTGCTAGGCACTGTTAAGTGCTCGTAAGATTAAATCATTTAATCTTCGAGTAGTCCTCTGCAGATTATTGTCTATATTTTACAAATCAGTTAGCTGAGGCATAAAATTCAAGTTATTTGCCCAAGGTCACATAGTAAATAAATGGTAGGATTTAAATTCAGGCAGTCTATATTAGTTATCTACTACTGTAGATAGGGTAGGGTAACAAATTACCCCCAAAACTTAGTGACTTAAAACAATATTATCGCACAGTTCAGATTCAGATCAGGAATCTGAAGTTGGCTTAGCTGGGTCTTCTGACTTCCAGATCTCTCACAGGCTGCATTCAACATGTAAGCAAGGCCGCTCATACGAGGGAAGGATCTATTTCCAACATCTCTCACATGTTTATTGACAGGATTCAGTTCTTTGTGGGTTGTCAGACTGAGGCTTCTGCTCCTCTCTGACTATTGGACAGAAGCTGCTCCAGTTCCTTGCACATGGGCTTCTTCACAGGGAAGCTTACAACATGATAGCTTGCTTCATTAGAGCAAGTAAACAAGAAGAGAGAAAGACATCAAAAATGCTGCCAAAATGGAAATCACTAATTGCAGAAGGGACAACCCATCACTACCATATTCTATTCTTTAGAAGTGATTCACTGAGCCAATCCACACTGAAGAGTGCATAATACAGAAGCTGTGAATGCAGAGGGCAGGATCCTTGGGGTCCATCTTAAAGGATGCCTCCCACACAGCCTGATACAGAGCCCAAGGCCTTGACCAAGAGAAAAGAAGGGTCACACATTTTTCCCCTGGTTAAATTCAGAAGGACCAGATCTATCTCAACAAAGAGTATAAGAACTCAGCCACAGTAACTTCTTGCAAGATACATCCACGAAGGCAAAAGAATAAAAGCAAAAATGAACTATTGGGACTTCATCAAGATAAGAAGCTTTTGCACAGCAAAGGATACAGCCAACAAAACTAAAAGACAACCTACAGAATGGGAGAAGAGATTTGCAAATGACATATCAGATAAAGGGCTAGTTTCCCAGATCTGTAAAGAACTTATTAAACTCAACACCAAAGAAATAAAGAATCCCATCATGAAATGGGCAAAAGACATGAAGAGAAATCTCACAGAGGAAGACATGGACATGGCCAGCATGCACATGAGAAAATGCTCTGCATCACTGGCCATCAGGGAAATACAAATCAAAACCACAATGAGATCCCACCTCACACCAGTGAGAATGGGGAAAATTAACAAGGCAGGAAACAACAAATGTTGGAGAGGATGCGGAGAAAGGGGAACCCTCCTGCACTGTGGGTGGGAATGTGAACTGGTGCAGCCACTCTGGAAAACTGTGTGGAGGTTCCTCAAAGAGTTAAAAATAGACCTGCCCTACGACCCAGCAATTGCACTGCTGGGGATTTACCCCAAAGATACAGATGCAATGAAACGTCGGGACACCTGCACCCCGATGTTTCTATCAGCAATGTCCACAGTAGCCAAACTGTGGAAGGAGCCTCGGTGTCCATCGAAAGATGATGGATAAAGAAGATGTGGTTTATGTATACAATGGAATATTCCTCAGCCATTAGAAACGACAAATACCCACCATTTGCTTCAACGTGGATGGAACTGGAGGGGATTATGCTGAGTGAAATAAGTCAATCGGAGAAGGAGAAACAGTGTATGTTCTCATTCATTTGGGGAATATAAACAATAGTGAAAGGGAATAGAAGGGAAGGGAGAAGAAATGGGTAGGAAATATCAGAAAGGGAGACAGAACATAAAGACTCCTGACTCTGGGAAACGAACTAGGGGTGGTGGAAGGGGAGGTCTGTGGGGCGTGGGGGTGAGTGGGTGATGGGCACTGAGGGGGACACTTGACGGGATGAGCACTGGGTGTTATTCTGTATGTTGGCAAATGAACACTAATAAAAAATAAATTTATTATTAAAAAAAAAAGACAATTAAAAAAAAAAAAAAGAGTATAAGAGTGTAGGGCTGGGGTAAGTTCTAGCCCAGAGGCCAGCTCTAGCTAGGATGTAGAGTTAGTTGGTTTCAAGTGACTTGAGCATCTAGAGTTATATTTCCCTCCCTGGAAGACTCTCAGAGCTACACCATAGTCTATAAGTGTGAGAAAAATGAGAGTTGTGAATAATGATTATCTTTTTTAATTCCTACTTTAAATTTGTCGATGAGAGCAGTTTACCTCAGGAAGTCACTCTTCCCTCTTCCGCTCTTTTCTTGTCCTTTATCTTACCCTCTATAATTTTGAATGTCTCTGTGACAATTTCTCTACTTTCACCCTCTGTGTAGACCCTCCACTCCCCTCTCACCTGACCAGCTTTCTCTTCCTATCTTCTTATTGCTCTGTACTTTTCTTTATCCGGGATTCTTCTTAGTCTCCAGGTTGTTTTTAAATTTAGGGTTATAAAAAGTTTTTAGGATGAAAGAGGTCCATCAAGCAAATTCGTTCTCTGGTGCTGATGGTGGGGAACATGCTGGTCAGTTTATACGCCAGGTTGGCTAGGTGACTGTGCTCAGTTATCTAATCAAACACTAATCCAGGTATTGTCATTGTGAAGGCATTTTGTACATGTGATTGAGATCTGCAATCAGTTAACTTTATATAAAGGAATTATCCTAGATAATCTGTGCAGGACTGATGCAATCCATTAAAACAGATTTCCTAGCAGAAGAAGAAATTTTGCCTGTGGACTACAGCATTAGCTTTTGTCTGAGAGTTCCCAGCTTTCTTGTCCTTACAGTGTGCCTTACAGATTTAGGACTTGCCTAGCCCTCACAACTGCATAAATCAATTTCTTTCAATAAATACATATAAATATATGTGTGTGTATGTGTGTGTATAAATTTAGATCTAAATCTAGGTATGTAAAGAAATATAGAGCCTACTGATTCTGTTTCTTGGGTGGGATTCTGAACGATACAAGTAGGAATGTCCAATAGTTCTGATAGTGGTCTTTATAGCAGTTGGAAGAGGGAGGCATAAAAGAATTGAATAACTCAAAGAAATGAATTTTCAGAGCTACTATTTTTTTTCTAGATGAGAACTATGGATGCCCCTCATGTTATGCCATACCACTTTGGCCTAAATTAGTCCTTGATGATATATTCTTCAGATTTTTTCAGCCACTCTTGTCTGTTCCATCAAAACTCACTTGTCATGTTTTCCATTCTCTTAGAGAACTATTTCCTAGCAAATTATTCTATTATTCTGTTTTATTTACATTTATGTTCCTAGCTCTGAGTCTTGCACATTATGCCACTTAATATAGGTTTATTTAAAAGATAATGGATGAATTTAGATTTAAATAAGAGCGTCCAATATCTTTTTTTTTTGCTTTATTCATTTTTTAAAAATCTTATTTTAATTCCAGTATAGTTGATATACAGTGTTATATTAGTTTCAGGTGTACATTGAATGTCTTAACCCAGAGATAAGACTAATGAATGATCAGGTTCGCAAAGGGTCAGTGAAAGGGAAATATTCTGGGACAAGAGCACCTCTTGTTGATTAAATCCTACTATTTGGGTAGCAGCCTAATTGGCCACCCAAGTTATATTTCTGGATAAATACTACATTTCTGTATCTTTACCAATATATGGTCTTAAACTAACACTAAGCCATGCAAGCTGCCTATGCCCAAACTCTGCAAAGATCACCAATCTCAAAGTGTGATCTGAGGACCCCCAGAGGTTCATAAAACACTTTCAGAGGGTCTGCTAGGTCCTCCTTTTCCAGCTACTAATCTGTGCAAGGTTGTATTTTCTTTATATCATTCAATCAAAACAACGTATTACAAAAGACTATAGATGACGAAGCAGATACAAGAATCATGTTCTCTTTTACTAAGTCATCCATTAAAGAGATTGGAAAAAATGTAGAATAGTGCCATTTTTCTCACTAATTTTGTGAGAAATGCAGTTTTTTTTAAATAAAATACGTTACATGCAATGAGGGTATTCTTGTTATTTCAAAATAACAATAAATTTAATACATAACTATTCTAAAATTTTTGTTTTAATTTCTAATATGATAAATATCATTAGATATTATCTAATTCTTATTTTTTATTTTTTTAAGATTTTATTTACTTATTCATAAGAGACACACAGAGAAAGGCAGAGACACAGGCAGAGGCAGGAGTAGGCTCCTAGAGGGGAGCCCGATGTGGGACTGAGGATCACACCTTAAGCCGAAGGCAGGCACTCAACCACTGAGCCACCCAGGCATCCCTAATCTACATTTTTTTAAAAAAGCTCTTTGTGTCTTCAATAATTTTTATAAGTGTACAGAATCCTAAAACTAAAAAGCTAAAGATCATTGATCATGTTTCTGCTGGACCAGGAAGCATGTGTCTCTAGGGGTGACTGGTTGGCCCCATGAGTTGGGAGCAATTTAGAGTAACATGGAATTTTGAGTCTGTCCCAGTTGCTAGTCACCAAATCCACATCAGAGGCCATGTTTCATATTTATTATCTTCTAAAAAGCCCAGCAGAAACGTGAGCACACAATTCACACTCTAAAATACAAGGACTAAACGGGAAAGGAGAAAAAAATAAGTGGGAAATATCAGGAAGGGAGACAGAACATGAAAGACTCCTAACTCTGGGAAACAAACTAGGGGTGGTGGAAGGGGAGGTGGGCGGGGGGTGGGGGTGACTGGGAGGCGGGCACTGAGGTGGGCACTTGCCTGGATGAGCACTGGGTGTTATTCTGTATGTTGACAAATTGAACACCAATAAAAAATAAATTTATTTTAAAAAAAAAGAAAAGCAAATGCTTTATTTACAATAAACTCTGAAAACATTTTGTCCTAAAAAAATAAATAAAATAAAATAAAATACAAGGACTGATTTTTATTAATCTTCAATTCAATTAATACAAAAGTATTAATTTAGAATAAGGAGATATCTGCCATACAGCTCAAGAAGCATAATGTCAATCTCAAGGGCTAAAATCCAAGCCAGTTTGGGAGATCCCCTTCCTCAGCCTGGAGACTGGAGCCTTTTCTTATTTGCCTATGGAGTCACCACATCCAGGAGGTTCTGATTTTCCTTTGGTTAGAGAAACAGGCAGGACATGAGAGCAATTTTATGGCGTGGGATCTTAGATGAACGATCAGTTAGTGACTGGTGATACAGAAACCATGATGTAGCAACACCTGGGTGGCTCAGTGGTTGAGTGTCTGACTTCAGCTCAGGGTGTGATCCTGGAGTCTGGGGATCGAGTCCCACGTCGGGATCCCTGTGAGAGGAGCCTGTTTCTCCCCCTGCTTCCTCTCTCTCTATGTGTCTCTTATGAATAAATAAATAAAATCTAAGAAAAACCAAAACCCATGATATATGACTGATACACATGCTCTATTCAAGTAGAGTTTTTAAGTCCAGATTAGAGTATGGTTACAAGTGCTGAGTCAAAGCTTACCTTACAGGCTGTGAGACCTGGAGAAAAAATTCTTATACTCTATTAGTCCCAATTTCCCTATCTGCATAATGAGAATAATAGTAATATGACCTGAAATGATGGCGGTGAAAATTAAATGATGTAAGTAAGGCACAGCAAGTTCTTAGCATGAGTGCCTGGCACAGCGAAAGACTGGAAAAAATGTTAAGTACTACTATTGTCATCTAATATTTCTTTGTGTTAGGCAGAGTAGCAGGGCTGGGAAATGGACTTTCTGTTTTTATTTGGTAGTTAATATTTAATATGCTAAGCGCTAGGGAGACCTATTGTTTCCCACAGTCCTTGCTGAGAATGCGAAAGGAAAAAAACAGATCTTGTCTTGCTTCTTTGCCATTCTCAGCAAAAGCCCAAAGGTGGAGGAAAAGGAGGAAGGGGAGGACAACCACTCATTTACTAAAGAAAATGGGCTTCCACTTGGAGCTGCTGTGTGTGAGTTTGCAACAATCCCCTTCACGCCAGCCAGTCCTATCTGTGTTCGAGCAGGGCTTGTCTTGCTGGAGCAAGAAGTTAGTGTATAGAAGTTCATGAGGTTGAGCGGGCAGCATGTCTGCTTGCCTCAGGTCCTTAGGCTGCTGACTAAGTCTTGGGGTAGAGTTGGTTTTTCGGGGCTGGAGCCAGGAAAACATAGCCCTTAATGCGTACATATTTGCAGTGTGACACATGGCTCGGAAGCCCATCACATGGATTGGAGCAGCCGCCTGATGTGCTTCCCAGGAAAGATTGTCTTCATAAGATATTATTAGGAATGAATACTGTGAGCGATGTGCTCTGAGTGAGGACAGGAGCCACCTCACTTTAAAGGCTCCCCCATCTCGCCCCCGCAAGGGGGGCTGTGTCAGTCGCAGGCCCCAAAAAGATCTTTCAGCAGGAAGAGGACTGTGACTTGTCCAGTGGCTGCATCTGAGAATCAAGGGGCTTATTTCGGGCAGTGATAGGCTGTTTGTCTGAAGAAGGCCCGGGGACTGCTTTCATGTGCCGCAGAGGGATAGAGAGCAGTATGAATTTAGACCGAATGGCTGGCTCTGGCATGTGCTTGAATTAAAACCAAGGTAAACAAGAAAACACCTGCCACCTCACCAGTGATGTGCTTAGCACCACAAGAGCTGAACTAATGCAGTCAGTTGAGACAAGGGGGTGCTGAAAATGACATGGACCGATCCACTCATTCTAGAAGATAGTGCCAAAAAAGTAGAAAAGTTGAAAGTGGCAATGCCATGTAAGGTCTGCAAGAATTTAAAAAAAAAAAATGCAGATGATTTCACCGGGAGAGTGAAAGGCCAAGGAAAGAGTAAAACAGAACTTTTTTGTTTAACAGGGTATGTCCGTTACTAGCAGACAGAGGAGGAGGAAATGGATTTCTGCTTGCCTGCTAGGAATTTGGGTAACACCATGAGAACTCTTGCTGTAATAATCGTGGGAGGAAAATAGGGAAGCTAGTGGAACTCATGCCTCAGCGAATCTTTGTTTAGTTTTGTTTTTTAAGTAAGATCTGTGCCCAACATGGGGCTTAACTCACAACCCTGAGATCAAGAGTCGCATGCTTTACTACTGACCGAACCAGCCAGGCGCCCATCTCAGTAAGTCTTTATTTATTTATTTCTTTTTCTCAGTAAGTCTTTAAAAGATGAGTGGCCCTGTTATTAGGAGTGGCACTGGGCCACCTTTCCATTTCAAGCTAGAGTGCCAAATACTGTGGTGCGTCATTTTCTCCATAATCTTTTGGCCTAAAGAAGCACTTCCATTATTACCTCAAAGAGCAGTGAGGCAAGAGCAGAGATTAAGAATAACCAAGGCGAGAAATAATAACTTCAAGTTACAAATGAAAGTTTCATCCATTATGAATGAAATAGGATTTTTAGAAACAAGGAATTATGAACAGGAAAAAGTAGTAGATTGTGGGAACGCTTGTTTTAATTTTCTAAGTATATGTTCTTTTTCTAAGTATATGCTCTCAACAGTTTGGAACTCACTCCAGATTCTAATTCACACCTCTACACAATTAGGTTAGGGCGTCCTCTGGTGGCACAGAGCTAAACTAGCTTTTCATAAAGCCCGGGTCTCCTCCATTACCTCTTGAATGGGGTTTAGTGCTCTGGTATTCAGCACTTTCACATAGAGAGCAAGCACAAACTCACAACTTTTACAGAACAAAAAAACCCACAAACACCTAATTATAGTTCCTGTTTAATTTCTCATGAAGAGTTCAGAAAGCAGTTTGGGACCTTGAAGAACTTAAGGACTATTTGCCCTATTGTATCAAAAGAGGTGTCTTTAGTAGGGATGCTGGGTTACTGAGTTTAATCAAATATCTGCTAAATAAGCTTTCCCTGTTGATGGCAAATAACACATTCTGATTTATAAAGATACATTCTCAGCCATGACAACCTTCATAAACCTACTCAAACCGAAAAAGGGAAAAAAAGGGCCAACAACCATTGAAAATATCTGAGAGATAAGAAAAAATTAATAACTGAATTTCAATAATTGTCCAAGCAACAAGATTAATCATCAAACATGATTCTAATCTTGATACTATCATTATCTAGCTGTGTGTTTTTAGATTTCCTCCAGTAGTCAGTAGTCTTTTTTTTTTTTTTTTTTTTTTTATTCATGAGAGACACAAAGAGAGGAAGATGCAGAGACACAGGCAGAGGGAGAAGCAGGCTCCATGCAGAGAACCTGAGGTGGGACTCGATCCCAGGTCTCCAGGATCACACCTTGGGCTGCAAGCAGCGCTAAACCGCTGCGCCACCGGGGCTGCCCTCCTCCAGTAGTCTTAAAAACAAATTTCCTATTATTTTTCTTAAACTACTTCCACTATCACCTGCAACCCAAATATTAACCAAATTAACTCAATATTAATTCTCTCCAGGAAACTGTATTCAGCACAGACCCAATAATATGTACATACACATTATAAAGACAATTATAAAAATAGTGCATGCACAAGGAAATTTTCCTCTGGTTGTGTAGAAGACACTGGAAAATATGGCAGAAGTAAGCATTGAGGTTGACATGTTATGGGCATAGTGATGAGAAAGCCTGACAGTTAATCTTCAAGCTCAAATTTTGGAGGAAGAGGCTGTGATGAATCCAGCTTTGGTCGGGACTCACACAGGACAGGTCTATATAATTGGAGCTGTGAATAGGGTGAATAGGATGGGGGAGAGGCAAATAACTCAACAGATGTCCATGGCAGCCACAAATTTATATCAATCTTAAAAAATTGAACGACCTCTTGCTTTGACCCTTAGTAAGTATATGTTTATGCTGCTTCTATTGTCATTGATAATTAATGAAGTATGTATTTTTCATTTATCTCACTGAATTTAGGTAATATAACCAAAGCTATATTATTCAGTTAATATATTCTGACCCATGCCACAAAAAAAGGTTTAATGGCCCTATAAAGATTTCTTAAAAAGTATATGGCATAGTGAAAAAAATTAATCTCTATGACAAAAATGCATCTGAACCTTAAATGTCTACTATAAACCTCTATAATTTGGAGGAAAAGTCAAATTTTAATAAGATTTGAGACAGGCACAAAGATTATCGATGGAGTACTCTTACTGTGTTTTTGCCTAACATTTTTGTTTCCAGTGTCTTAAAATTCATACATTAGCTATTTCCTCTAGCAGTGCAAACTGGTAGGATTGTTAATGTCCATTTTATTAATTAGGTGGGAAAAAAAATCAAAGGATTTCTCAAGATTACAGAAAAAGTCCTTAAAGAGTCATCATGGTTTTTGATTAATTCATCCATCCATCCATCTATCTATTCATTTGTTCATCAGATATTTATTGAGCAAATCTGTACATTATGTATGTATTGCATAAGGGTAGCAAAGGTGAATAAGATATATAATAGAGGCAGCCCGGGTGGCTTAGCGGTTTGGCTCCGCCTTCAGCCCAGGGTGTGATCCTGGAGGCCCCGGGATAGAGTCCCAAGTCGGGCTCCCTGCATGGAGCCTGCTTCTCCCTCTGTCTGTGTCTCTCATGAATAAATACATAAAATCTTTAAAAAAAAGATATATAATATCCTTGTATGCAAGTAGTTTCCAATATAGTAGGGCCAATCAGACAACTACATTTATAAATATAGAAAATAGGCTGAAATAGGTGCTTGGGAATTCATGGGATTAGAATTTCAGAAAGTAAAGAGATCTTGAAAATTATGCAGCCCAACTTCTCTCAATAGTATATAAATATTCAATAGAATATTTAGTATCCAAGGTTTTCTCTTAATACTTAGTATATATATTGTACTGTATTTACTTTGGTGTATATATATATATACTATAATATATAAAGAATATTAAGATCCTTACAATGTGTATTTACATTATATATATATGTATATATATATATATATATATATATATATACACCTAGGGGAAGATGTTTGTAATATATTATATTACAACAAATATATATTGTATTATATTACAACAATTATATATTGTATTATATTACAACAATTATATATTGTAATATATATATTACAAACATCTTCCCCTAGGTTGTCAGTTTTTCTAGAGAGGGACTGAAAATCTCTCTGCATTCTGGTTTGCCCTCTTTGGATTGTATTTATATTGTTCTTATATGTAATGCCCAAACTGGATCTCAGGAGTGGAAGAAGGCCACTTTATCTCATGATATTTGTTATACTTCTAATGAATTATACAAAAGTATGAGCTTTTGTGGCATCTATGGCACACTGAAGGCTTACATTATACTTGAAGTCAACTGAAGCTCTAGATCTTCCTGCTCTGGCCATCATCCTAGCCAGAGCCTTCCCTAGGGGAAGCATCTGGCCTTCCCCTAGCCAGGGGAAGTACGGTCTGTGGTGGTGGGAAGAGAGGGAGATGGGAGGGCTAGTTAGGGAAATGTTTCTTGCACTTGCAGAGTCTTTAGAGGGAATCTGGGCATGTGAACAGAGGAATAAACAGGGTTGGCTCCTGTTCTGGGTCTGAGGAGAAAATCAAAAAGAGATTCCTGGATGAGGGCAGGCCAGAACACAAGGGGAATTTAGAAATTTAACATCTAAGAAGGAAGTTAAGAAAAAAATCAACATCCATAGTGAAATGGCTTCAATAAGGAACAGAGGATAAAAAAAGCAGATTTCAGAGGTGGAATCCAGAAAGATAACTCAAAGCAATTTTAGGTCTTCCAGGGGTGAGCCCCCAAAAGAAAAGGAAATTGTTAATAGGACAAAGTCTTTTCTAGCATCTTCATTTACTCAACATTCATGATGCATCATGCTAGCTACAAAAGATGAAGAAGACCTATGTCTATATCTCAGAGTTCTCACAGCCTTCTTTGGGAGATAGATAAAGGTTAGTATGATGTGGTTAGTATGATGATGGAGACCACATAAGGCCACTGAAGAGGAGCAAGAGCTCTGGGAGAGGCACTTGCCTCATAGGATGCAGAGGAGTTGAGCAGGTGGAAGGAATGGGGAAGGACTTTCTAAGATGCAAGAAAAAAGTCAAGTGAAGGCACAGAGGATGAGAAGAAGCTCATATAAAAAGGAGCTACTTGTAGTTCTGTGCTGCTGTCAAATATAGATCACTGTAAGTCAGATTTTTCCTTTCCTGTACTTGAGAAATTATGGTTAGTACCTAAATTAAGGTCTTTACATTTATCAATTTTTAATATTTTTATTATTTGTTTTGCCCTCTTTTTAATTTTTTTTTAAAGATTTTATTTATTTATTCGTGAGAGACACAGAGAGAAAGAGAGGCAGAGACACAAAGCAGAGGGAGAAGCAGGCTCCATGCAGGGAGCCCGACGGGGGACTCGATCCCGGGTCTCCAGGATCATACTCTGGGCTGAAGGCGGCGCTAATCTGCTGAGCCACCGGCTGCCCTGTTTTGCCCTCTTAATCTTAGAATATTTTTAAAGTATCAAAGGTTTGTATTCAGTGTTTCCCCAGGCTACAGATCATTGGAAAATTTGATGAACATTCTTTCTCTCCCTTCTTCCTAGTCCTTGATTGAGAAAAAATAAAAGGTTGGGTAGTGTAACACCAAGTCCAAAGCCCTTCAGTATTCTCTTGAGGTCTCTTGCCAAATTGACATTGATCCAGCAATCAACAGCCCACACATATGGTTGTTTAATTAGCTAACACTCTACAGTAATGAGAGCTAGGATGACTATTTATGGGCGGGAATGGCAGGTTAGGATAACTTGGAAAGGATCCAGATATAAAAGCACACCCACCACAGGGAAGACTTGGCATCAGAAATCAAATCCACATGTCAATGCTGGTGGGGACCCAGTCCAACAGGTAGCAGCCAGTATCTGGAAATTATGGCAACAGATAATAAGCAAGTAATCAAGTGGGAATGGCAGAAAATGAGAATTACATAATGTAATGGTCTTATTCCAAAAGATGAGTGGGGCAGAGCAATAGGACAGATATTTGGAAATCTAGGGGGACATTTATCAGCAGGAAAATAATCTATGATCTGGTGAAACGCCAGCTGCTAGTGCTCATGAGCAGGACTTGAATTCCCAGGGAAAGATACAGTAAGATCAATACATGGTCCCAGGGTTAAATAAAGGACCAAGAATGTAATACAAGAGCATAGAAAAGAGTATAGAAAGCCAGTAAGAGCATAGAAAGCCAGTAAGAACTGGACCTAGTAACCAGAATACGGATGCTTCATAGGGACTTGGTTTCAGAAGGAAGAAAGCAGACTAGAAATGTAGCAGATATAGAGCTGGACAGGCCACAAGTATGATTCAGACTAGATCCCCTGATAGCCTCTGAGTAAAGCCGAACCTGCTGTTGGGGGATCAATGGCCCAATATTTAGGGAGAGGAGAGCTCCAGAGACCAGGAATCTGCATGTCGATAGTAATAAGCAGCTCATATTTCTACACCTAGTTCACACTATAAAATTTGGTCACATGCCTTGCTCAGTTGGGAATGCCTCTATTTTTCCCTCGAGTCTTCAGTCTTACAACCTTATCACAAAAAGGAATGAGATTATGCTGATATAGCTTGCCCTCATTGTGGGAAGCTGACTTCCAGTGACTGCTGCTTCCTTTCCATTTTTTTCTCATCTAAGTGCTCATAGACTTGTGTTTCGTAATCCATCCTAATTTTGCTGAGGATAACATAAAACTCCAAACAGAGCCAAGTGGAGTCCAATAAAGGGAGAGAGTGGCTCCATGACTGGGGAGAAAATATAGACAGTTTCAGGTGACATATGCATTCGTCCTTGAAAAAAATGAAGGGTACGTTATCAGCTGGCGGGATAGGGATGGAGAGAATGATCCAGTATGAAGGAACATTTTAAGAACAGTGGGAGATGATGTTGGACTATGTAGCCCAGTCTGGCTGGGGTATAAAAAGATAGATTGGAGAGAGAAAGAGTCAGATCTTTTGAAGCCAAATACTATGAAATTGCTGGGGATGTAATGGGTAGTAACTAAAGATATTTTCCGACTACAGTGGAGCTCTAAAAAGAGTGATTTTTTTTTTTTTAAGAGTGACGTTAATAGTGAGAAAGCGTCAAACTTCTAGTGAGGGGTACTCTATAAAATAACTTGGCCTGCATGCTTTAAAGTATTACTGCCATGAAAGATCAACAGATAAATTATTCCAAAGCAAACTAAATAAACATCACAACGGACTGCAACAGGTGATTTGGGGTTTTGTTTTGTTTTGTTTTTGGCTCTAGGGGCATATTAGGATTATTAGCGAAAATCTGAATAAGGTCCGTACATTAGAAGATAATATTGTGTCACTGTAATTCCAGTTTTTTTTTAAGATTTTATTTATTTATTCATGAGAGACACAGAGACAGAGAGAGGCAGAGACACAGGCAGAGGGAGAGGCAGGCTCCATGCAGGGAGCCCGATGCAGCAGGATCATGCCCTGGGCTGAAGGCGGCGCTAAACCGCTGAGCCACCCGGGCTGCCCTGTAATTCCAGTTTTTGATAATTGTATCATGATTATGTTTGAGAATGTACTTCTTCTGGGAAAATGAACACTGAAGCATCTAGAAGTAAAAGGAAATATATCTGAACTGTAAAATGCTTCAGACATATAGATATATACACGCGTACATGTCCGTGTACATAATGTATATACCACTGCATATACATATAGTGTGCAGGTATGTATGTATGTTCCAATCTATTAATATAGAGAGAATGAAACAGAAAATGTGATTAGATGTTAGTATTTGGGGAATCCAGGTGAAAGTTATTCTGAAATTTATTGTACTTTTCCTGCAACTTTTCTTTTTTTTTTTCTTTTTTTTTAATTAATTTTTATTGGTGTTCAATTTACCAACATACAGAAAAACACCCAGTGCTCATCCCGTCAAGTGTCCACCTCAGTGCCCGTCACCCATTCCCCTCCAACACCCGCCCTCCTCCCCTTCCACCACCCCTAGTTCGTTTCCCCGAGTTAGGAGTCTTTATGTTCTGTCTCCCTTCCTAATATTTCCCAACATTTCTTCTCCCTTCCTTTATATTCCCTTTCACCATTATTCATATTCCCCAAATGAATGAGAACATACACTGTTTGTCCTTCTCTGATTGACTTATTTCACTCAGCATAATACCCTCCAGTTCCATCCACGTTGAAGCAAATGGTGGGTATTTGTCGTTTCTAATTGCTGAGTAATATTCCATTGTATACATAAACCACATCTTCTTTATCCATCATCTTTCGATGGACACCGAGGCTCCTTCCACAGTTTGGCTATTGTGGCCATTGCTGATAGAAACATCGGGGTGCAGGTGTCCCGACGTTTCATTGCATCTGAATCTTTGGGGTAAATCCCCAACAGTGCAATTGCTGGGTCGTAGGGCAGGTCTATTTTTAACTCTTTGAGGAACCTCCACACAGTTTTCCAGAGTGGCTGCACCAGTTCACATTCCCACCAACAGTGTAAGAGGGATCCCTTTTCTCCGCATCCTCTCCAACATTTGTGGTTTCCTGCCTTGTTAATTTTCCCCATTCTCACTGGTGTGAGGTGGTATCTCATTGTGGTTTTGATTTGTATTTCCCTGATGGCCAGTGATGCAGAGCATTTTCTCATGTGCATGTTGGCCATGTCCATGTCTTCCTCTGTGAGATTTCTCTTCATGTCTTTTGCCCATTTCATGATTGGATTGTTTGTTTCTTTGGTGTTGAGTTTAATAAGTTCTTTATAGATTTTGGAAACTAGCCCTTTATCTGATATGTCATTTGCAAATCTCTTCTCCCATTCTGTAGGTTGTCTTTTAGTTTTGTTGACTGTATCCTTTGCTGTGCAAAAGCTTCTTATCTTGATGAAGTCCCAATAGTTCATTTTTGCTTTTGTTTCTTTTGCCTTTGTGGATGTATCTTGCAAGAAGTTACTGTGGCCAAGTTCAAAAAGGGTGTTGCCTGTGTTCTCCTCTAGGATTTTGATGGAATCTTGTCTCACATTTAGATCTTTCATCCATTTTGAGTTTATCTTTGTGTATGGTGAAAGAGAGTGGTCCAGTTTCATTCTTCTGCATGTGGATGTCCAATTTTCCCAGCACCCTTTATTGAAGAGACTGTCTTTCTTCCAATGGATAGTCTTTCCTCCTTTATCGAATATTAGATGACCGTACATTTCAGGGTCCACTTCTGGGTTCTCTATTCTGTTCCATTGATCTATGTGTCTGTTTTTGTGCCAGTACCACACTGTCTTGATGACCACAGCTTTGTAGTACAACCTGAAATCTGGCATTGTGATGCCCCCAGCTATGGTTTTCTTTTTTAAAATTCCCCTGGCTATTCGGGGTCTTTTCTGATTCCACACAAATCTTAAAATAATTTATTCTAACTCTCTGAAGAAAGTCCATGGTATTTTGATAGGGATTGCATTAAACGTATAAATTGCCCTGGGTAACATTGACATTTTTACAATATTAATTCTGCCAATCCATGAGCATGGAATATTTTTCCATCTCTTTGTGTCTTCCTCAATTTCTTTCAGAAGTGTTCTATAGTTTTTAGGGTATAGATCTTTTACCTCTTTGGTTAGGTTTATTCCTAGGTATCTTATGCTTTTGGGTGCAATTGTAAATGGGATTGACTCCTTAATTTCTCTTTCTTCAGTCTCATTGTTAGTGTATAGAAATGCCATTGATTTCTGGGCATTGATTTTGTATCCTGCCACGCTACCAAATTGCTGTATGAGTTCTAGCAATATTGGGGTGGAGTCTTTTGGGTTTTCTATGTAGAGTATCATGTCATCGGCGAAGAGGGAGAGTTTGACTTCTTCTTTGCCAATTTGAATGCCTTTAATGTCTTTTTGTTGTCTGATTGCTGAGGCGAGGACTTCCAGAACGATATTGAACAGCAGTGGTGAGAGTGGACATCCCTGTCTTGTTCCTGATCTTAGGGGAAAGGCTCCCAGTGCTTCCCCATTGAGAATGATATTTGCTGTGGGCTTTTCGTAAATGGCTTTTAAGATGTCGAGGAAAGTTCCCTCTATCCCAACACTCTGAAGGGTTTTGATCAGGAATGGATGCTGTATTTTGTCAAATGCTTTCTCTGCATCTAATGAGAGGATCATATGGTTCTTGGTTTTTCTCTTGCTGATATGATGAATCACATTGATGGTTTTACGAGTGTTGAACCAGCCTTGTGTCCCAGGGATAAATCCTACTTGGTCATGGTGAATAATTTTCTTAATGTGTTGTTGGATCCTATTGGCTAGTATCTTGTTGAGAATTTTTGCATCCATGTTCATCAGGGATATTGGTCTGTAATTCTCCTTTTTGGTGGGGTCTTTGTCTGGTTTCGGAATTAAGGTGATGCTGGCCTCATAGAACGAATTTGGAAGTACTCCATCTCTTTCTATCTTTCCAAACAGCTTTAGTAGAATAGGTATGATTTCTTCTTTAAACGTTTGATAGAATTCCCCTGGGAAGCCATCTGGCCCTGGACTCTTGTGTCTTGGGAGGTTTTTGATGACTGCTTCAATTTCCTCCCTGGTTATTGGCCTGTTCAGGTTTTCTATTTCTTCCTGCTCCAGTTTTGGTAGTTTGTGGCTTTCCAGGAATGCGTCCATTTCTTCTAGATTTCCTAATTTATTGGCGTACAGCTGTTCATAATATGTTTTTAAAATCGTTTGTATTTCCTTGGTGTTGGTAGTCATCTCTCCTTTCTCATTCATGATTTTATTAATTTGAGTCTTCTCTCTCTTCTTTTTAATAAGGTTGGCTAATGGTTTATCTATCTTATTAATTCTTTCAAAGAACCAACTCCTGGTTCTGTTGATCTGTTCCACAGTTCTTTTGGTCTCGATATCACTGAGTTCTGCTCGAATTTTAATTAACTGTCTTCTTCTGCTGGGGGTGGGGTCTCTTTGTTGCTTTTTCTCTAGTTCCTTTATGTGTAAGGTGAGCTTTTGAATTTGAGATCTTTCCAGTTTTTGAATGGATGCTTGTATTGCGATGTATTTCCCCCTCAGGACTGCTTTTGCTGCATCCCAAAGATTTTGAATGGTTGTATCTTCATTCTCATTAGTTTCCATGAATCTTTTTAATTCTTCCTTAATTTCCTGGTTGACCTTTTCATCTTTTAGCAGGATGGTCCTTAACCTCCATGTGTTTGTGGTCCTTCCATACTTCTTGTTGTGATTAAGTTCTAATTTCAAGGCATTATGGTCTGAGAATATACAAGGGACTATCCCGATCTTTTGGTATCGGTTCAGACCCGATTTGTGACCCAGTATGTGGTCTATTCTGGAGAAAGTTCCATGTGCACTTGAGAAGAATGTGTTTTCAGTTGAGTTTGGATGTAAAGTTCTGTAGATATCTGTGAAATCCATCTGGTCCAGTGTATCATTTAAAGCTCTCATTTCTTTGGAGATGTTGTGCTTAGAAGACCTATCCAGGGTAGAAAGAGCTAGATTGAAGTCACCAAGTATAAGTGTATTATTATCAAGGTATTTCTTGAGTTTGGCTATTAATTGGTTTAAATATTTGGCAGCTCCCACATTCGGGGCATATATATTGAGGATTGTTAAGTCCTCTTGTTGGATAGATCCTTTGAGTATGAGATAGTGTCCCTCTTCATCTCTCACTATAGTCTTTGGGGTAAATTTTAATTTATCTGATATAAGGATGGCAACCCCTGCTTTCTTTTGAGGACCATTTGAATGGTAAATGGTTCTCCAACCTTTTATTTTCAGGTTGTAGGTGTCCTTCTGTCTAAAATGAGTCTCTTGTAGACAGCAAATAGATGGGTCCTGCTTTTTTATCCAGTCTGAAACCCTGCGCCTTTTGATGGGGTCATTAAGCCCGTTCACATTCAGAGTTACTATTGATAGATAGGAGTTTAGTGTCATCATATCTATTCAGTCCTTGTTTTTGTGGATTGTTCCACTGAACTTCTTCTTAAAGGGGAATTTTAAGAGTCCCCCTTAAAATTTCTTGCAGAGCTGGTTTGGAGGTCACGTATTCTTTCAGTTCCTGCCTGTCTTGGAAGCTCTTTATCTCTCCTTCCATTTTGAATGAAAGCCTTGCTGGATAAAGTATTCTTGGTTGCATGTTCTTTTCATTTAGGACCCTGAATGTATCCTGCCAGCCCTTTCTGGCCTGCCAGGTCTCTGTGGAGAGGTCTGCTGTTACCCTAATATTCCTCCCCATAAAAGTCAGGGACTTTTTTCTCTTGCTGCTTTAAGGATCTTCTCCTTATCTTTGCAATTTGCAAGCTTCACTATTAAATGTCGAGGTGTCGAACGGTTTTTGTTGATTTTAGGGGGGGATCTCTCTATTTCCTGGATCTGAATGCCTGTTTCCCTTCCCAGATTAGGAAAGTTTTCAGCTAGGATTTGTTCAAATACATATTCTGGCCCTCTGTCCCTTTCGGCGCCCTCAGGAACCCCAATTAAACGTAGGTTTTTCTTCCTCAGGCTGTCATTTATTTCCCTTAATCTATCCTCATGATCTTTTAATTGCTTGTCTCTTTTTTCCTCAGTTTCCCTCTTTGCCATCAACTTGTCTTCTATGTCACTCACTCGTTCTTCCACCTCGTTAACCCTCGTCGTTAGGACTTCTAGCTTGGATTGCATCTCATTTAATTGATTTTTAATTTCTGCCTGATTGGATCTAAATTCTGCAGTCATGAAGTCTCTTGAGTCCTTTATGGTTTTTTCTAGAGCCACCAGTAGCTGTAAAATAGTGCTTCTGAATTGGCTTTCTGACATTGAATTGTAATCCATATTTTGTAACTCTGTGGGAGAGTGGGCTGTTTCTGATTCTTTTTTTTGAGGTGAGGTTTTCCTTCTAGTCATTTTGCTCAGTGCAGAGTGGCCAAAAACAAGTTGTATTGGGAAAAGGAGAAAAAGAGAGAGAAGGAAAGAAAAGAGAAAAAGAAAAAAGAGAAAGAAGAAAAAAAAGGGGGGGGAGAGAAGAAAAAGAAAGAAAAAGAAAGAAAGGAGAAAAAAGAAAAAAAAAAGGGTGGGGTGGGGTGGGGGAAGCAATCAGAAATCAAGAAGAAAGAAAGAAAAAAAAAGCACAAAACAAAACAAAACAAACAAACAAAAAAAACCACGGGGGGAGTATCTTCCGATTCTGTGTACTTTAAGTCCCTTGACTTCCCTTGGAACTGGTCCGTGTCGCTGGTCTTCTGGGGGAGGGGCCTGCTGTGCTGATTCTCAGGTGTTAGCACTTGGGGGAGCTGCTCTGCCCCTGCCTGGTGCAGGGCTCAGTGGGGGTTGTTCACCCCGTGAGGCCCCGGGAGGAAGCCACAGTGGCGGGGGCAGCTCTGGGACCCTGGAGTCAGCTCCCGCAGTAGCTCCGGGGCTCTCCGTCTGCAGGGCCTGGGGGCTCCCGGGCGGGGCCGCTGATCTGCTCAGTTCCAGGCAGGAGCGTCCTTGCTGTCCTGGGCCCTCCCGGCCTCTGCCTGTCCCGGGGGAGGCCGGATCCTGGGCTGTGTCCCGGCGCCCTGTGCTCCGGAGCCTGCGCTGTTGGATTCGCGCTCCCGCCCCGCAGCCCCCTCCGCGGAGCCGCCGCCCGAGCCCCTCCGAGCTGTTCCCGGAGCCGCGCCGCCCTCTCCGCGCGGAGCTTCTTCCTCCGCCCGAGCTGCCGCCGCTGAGCTGTTCCCGGAGCCCCGCAGCCCCCTCCGCGGAGCCGCCGCCCGAGCCCCTCCGAGCTGTTCCCGGAGCCGCGCTGCCCCCTCTGCGGAGCTTCTTCCTCCGCCCGAGCCGCCGCCGCCGAGCTGCTCCCGGAGCCCCGCAGCCCCCTCCGCGGAGCCGCCGCCCGAGCCCCTCCAAGCTGTTCCCGGAGCCGCGCTGCCCCCTCTGCGGAGCTTCTTCCTCCGCCCGAGCCGCCGCCGCCGAGCTGCTCCCGGAGCCCCGCAGCCCCCTCCGCGGAGCCGCCGCCCGAGCCCCTCCGAGCTGTTCCCGGAGCCCCGCAGCCCCCTCCGCGGAGCCGCCGCCCGAGCCCCTCCGAGCTGCTCCGGGTCCCGCCGAGCGCTGCAGCCCTTAGGGAGCTCGGCGCACTCTCCGGGGCGCAGTTCCTCTGTTAGTGTCCCCGGGAGCCCGAGGGCGTCCCCGCCTTTCTGGGGATCCTGCTCCAATTCCCGGGGAGCCCCTTTCCGCGGGGAAGGTTGGTGCAGCTCCTGCCCCTCCGGGACGGGGCTCTCCTGTCCTGGGGACACTCGCCCCGGCCTCAGCCCGGCTCCTCGCGGGGCCCCTCCCCCTTGGAGGCCTTCTGTGTCTTTATTTCTTTTTTCCCGTCTTCCTACCTTGATAGAAGCGCGAACTCTTCTCCCTGTAGTGTTCCAGCTGGTCTCTCTTTAAATCTCAGGCCGAATTCGTAGATTTTCAGGATGATTGGAAGGTTTTCTAGGTAATTTGTTGAGGACAGGTGACCTGGGGACCCTGCTCTTCCGCCATCTTGCCTGTTTCTTCTCCTGCAACTTTTCTAAAGATCTAAAATTATGTCAAAATAAACGTTAAAAGAAAAAATAAAACTCATAATGTAGTGATGGAGTATATATAGTGTTATCATTGCTTAGGAGACTCTCAAGGGGCTAGTGCAATTACACAGGTAAGAGGTGATAAATGCCAGGTGAGGACACGAATAGACAGGAGAAGGAAGCGAGAGGCATTCTATAGATAAAGGCTCCTATATTTGACAACTCAGTAGGTATGATATAGGAGCTCAGACTATTTGGAGTTTTCAAGTCAAAGTGCCAAAGAGAATGGGATCATGTTCACAGCTGGAAATGTTTGCTTAATGGTCATGGTAGAGAATTACCTATGAGATTTCAAAAGAAAGACTATAATTTCAGGAAGGAAGCATACATGGAGAAGCAGGGACTGAGACTTGAATTGTTGAACACATAATGGGTCAGGTGAACATTTTTTGTCGTCATCGAAGTACCTAATTAAGTTTAATTGTGGCCAAGCTGGTAAATTTTTATTTGTGCAACCAGCCAGAAAAGAATTGCATTGGTCCCCAACGAAGACAAGAGAATGCTGAATGATTAAAGGTAAAAAGCAAGCAAAGCTAAAAATCTCACCATAGTGGTGAGACTGGCTTTTGGAAGAGTGCATGCTCCAGGCTGGGTTGCCTTACCCACTCTGACTCCCGGCCTTCTCATTAAGCCTGGAGTCCTGTTCAGCTCTGTGTCATTATCCAGCCACACATGTGACCAGAGCTTCCTGGTGCCCTCTTGTCTATATTTTCATATCCTGAAATTTTAAGCATTCATCCCCTTTGCTTTTCCCAAGAAGTTTCTTCTCTTATCAACTATTATGGTAGAAAGTATTATTTGTTTATAATTCGTCCTTTCCACACTTGTTTGCCAAGTGGACTTCCCCACTCACTGACTCTGGACGGGGCCACGCAGAGGAAAAGGCATGTGTAGATCTAAGCACAGGCATCGCACATGTCTATTTCTCTTCTTGTCCTCTTGTCCTCTGCCAGAACCACATGTCTTAGATAATGGCTGCTCTTTCAGCTTGTTCCATGTGGACCCAAACCCTGGACCTGAGTCTTGACAAACCCAACCAAGCCCAGCCAAACCAAGCAGAGCCACAGTTGGCCCAAGAGACATGATAGAGAAATACAGCTTTATTGTTATAACGACTGTGTTTTGGGGTTGTTTGTTACATAGCGTAACCACAACAAAAAGAGACAAATCACCAAGCACTTGTCTGTTTGGTTTGCAGCTTTTCACTCACCTGTTGTGTCTTATGAAACCTCCTTCTGAATTGAACTCTGGCTTTTCTGGTCTCTCTGGTCTACCCCTATAAACTACCTTTCCTCCATGGATCATATGGATCCTGGGCACCCTACCTATAACTCTGACCCATAGTAGCTATACCCTGGTATTTGCATCCCTACTGGTGTTTATAGGCCCACAGAATAAGAAACAGACACAAGGTGGGCTGTATTCAGAACACAAAGTTTCTTACTATGTAAAACCCAGTTATTTATAAAGCTGTCTTCTTTATAACACAACTGAAAAGGAATGAAATATGATGTGGAATAGTGAAAATCATAAATGTTCCCATAGTTCATGCCCAAGAGTAGAAATCCATTATTCAGGAGACAGTTCCTCATTCAAAAACTGTATGCTTTTATATTGCATGTGCTTTCAACAAATATGGATATATAGTTTGCAAGAACACGCCTGATTGGAGGGAGGCAAAAGGGAGTGCTGAAAGCAGACACACCAACAGTGAGAAGGAACAGCTGACATGTTGATGGGAGAGAGGAGACAAAAGCCTATTAAAGAAGATATAAGAAAAAACAAAAAGCATGGTGGCAGGTATCCCTGTAGGCAGGGGACATTTTAGTATTATAGTAGGTCAAAGTAATTGCTGGAATTTTCTTTTAAATCTGCAGTTATCTATCTGAATATAACTGGTTTCTTAAAAATATTTCATTTATTCATGAGAGAGAGTGAGCAAGAGGGAGAGGGAAAGAGAATCTGAAGCTGACTCCATGCTGAGCATAGAGCCTGGTGTGGGGCTCGATCCCATGACTGCAAGATCATGACCTGAGCCGAGACCAATGCTTAACTAAGACCGGATGCTTAACTGAGCCAACCCAGTGCCTCCTGAATAGGATTTTTTTTATAATCTTTTTTAAAATTATTTATTTATTTATGATAGTCACACAGAGAGAGAGAGAGAGAGAGGCAGAGACATAGGCAGAGGGAGAAGCAGGCTCCATGCACCGGGAGCCCGATGTGGGATTCGATCCCGGGTCTCCAGGATCACGCCCTGGGCCAAAGGCAGGCGCTAAACCGCTGTGCCACCCAGGGATCCCCTGAATAGGATTGTTTTATGAAAAAAGGCTCCCACAGATAAACAAACAGGTGCTCAACATCACTAATCATCCAGAAAATGCAGATCAAAACCACAAGATATCACCTTACCCCCATTAGAATGGCTAGTATAAAAAAGATTAGAGATAACAAGTGTTAATGAGTATGAGGAGAAAAGAGAACCCTTGTGCACTATTGGTGAGGATGTAAATTGGTTCAGCCACTATTGAAAATAGTATGGAGTTTCCTTGGAAAATTAAAAATAGAACTACAATGCCACTTCTGGATATTTATATGAATAAAACAATAGCAGTTACCTAAAAAGATAGATGCACCCCCATAGTTATTGCAGCATTGTTTACAATAGCCAAGAAAAAGAACAGCCTACATGTCCATCAAAGCATGAATGGATAAAAATGTGGTGTGTGTGTGTATATATATATATATATATATACACACACAATGGAATTATTCAGTCATAAAAAAGGAAATATTGCCACTTGTAGCAAAATGGCTGGACCTCAAGAGCATTATGCTAAAAAATCAGAGAAAGGCAAATATCATATGATCTCACTTATATGTGAAATTAAAAGGAAACAAAAACAGAGGCATCTGGCTGGCTCAGTTGGTGGAGACTGGGGCTTTTTTTTTTTTTAAGATTTTATTTATTTATTTGACAGAAAGAGAGAGAAGGAGAGAGCACAGGGGGTGTGACAGGCAGAGAAAGAGGGAAAAGTAGATTCCCTGCTGAGCAGGGAGCCAGATGCAGGATTCCATCCTAGGACCCTGGGATCACAACCTGAGCCAAAGGCAGACAATTAACTGACTGAGCCACCCAGGTGCCCCAAGCCTGTGACTCTTAATCTTGGGGTTGTGAGTTCAGACCCTACACTGGGTGTAGAGATTACTTAAAATCTTTAAGAAAAAGAAAGAAAGAAAGAAAGAGAGAGAGAGAGAGAGAGAGAGAGAGAAAGAGAGAAAGAAAGAAAGAAAGAAAGAAAGAAAGAAAGAAAGAAAGAAAGAAAGAAAGAAAGAAAGAGCAGCACCTGGGTGGCTCATTCGGTTAAGCATCTGACTCTTGATTTCAGCTCAGGTCATGATCTCAGGGTCATGAGATTGAGCCCTGCACTGGGCTCTGGGCTCAACAGGAAGTCTGCTTGAGATTCTTTCCCTCTACCCCATTCCCCCACCCCCTGCTCACACTCCCTCTCTAAAATAAATAAGTAAAATCTTAAAAGAAGAAAAGAGAGGGAGAAAGACAGACAAACACCATAGCTCACAGACACAGAGAAGAGACTGATGCTCGCCTGTGGTGGGTGGTGGGGTGGAAGAGATGGGTGAAGACAGTAAAAGATATAAACTTCCAATTATAAAATAAGTCATAGAGGTTTAATGCTCAGCACGGTGACTATAGTTAATAATACTATGTTTTATATTTGAAAGTTGCTAAAAAGATCTTAAAAGTAATTAATTAAAAAATTATGCGGTGATGGATGTTAACTAGATGCATTGTGATGACCATTTCATGATATGTACAAATATTGAAACCGTATGTTGTACACCTGAAACTAACTTGTCAAATAGACCTCGATTTAAAAAAGCTCTCAAATTAGTGGTGTCTAATTGTTGACGTACAGCCAAACTTCTTAGGAATGTCATCAGCAAAACATATCAAAAGTGAAATTCTGTTCAGTTGAATGCCTGCTACGTGACAAGAACTCCATGTTTCCCATCAGGGTGTAAAAGGGTGGGGACAGCAGTGGGCTGCTGTAAACATTTGCAAACATGAAAGCAGTACTCTGTGGTTTCATTAAGCACAGGAAACTTGGGCTTATTATCAACTTTCTTTCTTTCTTTTTTTTTAAGATTTATGTATTCATTCATGAGAGACACAGAGATAGAGGCCAAGACACAGGCAGAGAGAGAAGCAGGCTCCCTGCAGGGAGCTGGATGCAGGACTTGATTCCAGGACCCCGGGGTCACGTCCTGAGTCAAAGGCAGACACTCATCCCCTGAGCCCCCTGGGCGCCCCTTATTATCAACTTTCATGAGTTTGTACATGTAGTGTTTTCCACTGTCCTAGTTCCCCTACACCTTCAACCTATGCTTTCCTCTTTGGCCAACTCCTTCTAGTCCTTCCAATCTCAGCCTAGAAACTATCCTCTGGGCGGCTCTCCCTCACTGCCTCCTCTTCCCCAGTTTGGTTTTAGCGTCTCCCCCCAAGCCTCGATGCTGTCACAGCAGCCTCCACCCATTTCTGTCATGCAGGGCCTTTATGACGATTTAGACACAGCCATCCTCAATCACTGGCTCGAGCTCCAGGAAGGGACGTGCTGTCTGTCTTGTGCACCACTGGTTTCTTTGTGCCTGGCGTACGTATTTGTTAAATGACCAATGCTCCCACAGGTAGCTATCTGTAGCAGGGAATCTGCATTATGACCACAATAACCAAATAAAAATATCATGTGTTATTCTGACAGCAAGAACAATGAGCTACCTTAAGTCAGGTGGTTGGCAGCCCTTAAAGGTGAGGTCAAGGCTTCAGGCCGCAGACTCCATCTTGGGCTCTCCGACAGTGTCTTTCTCACTCATGTTCCCGGTCACAGGAGGGCGATTTGCATATGTGGTGGTACTTCCCATCTAGCTGGTGGATGGCAGGACAGGCCTGGGGGAGAAAGAGGGATGAAGACAGTGCATGCAGCCTGGCAAAAAGGGGCCTGTATGCACACAGGAGTCACAGCGACCCCCAGAGGGACTAGGAAACAAACCTGGGCCAAAAAAAGCCTCCTACAAAGAAAAGCTTGTGAAGAGGGATCCTCTTTCAGACCCCCAATCACAGGACAAATTTTTTGGGCAAACAAAATGGCCTACAACCATTGCTGACTGCAGGTAAGTGGTTCCAATTTTGTATAAAAGGTCAGAAAATTTGAGAAGCTGAGAGGTGTTGGGCCTAACAGTCTGTTAGAATGGAAACTAGAAGCCTACGAGTCTAGGCTCTAGTCTGTTTTTTTTTTTTTTTTCTCACTAATTGCTGTGTGTACTTAACCCACATCGTAGAATCTGCCCAGGGTCACATATCCTCATCTGTAAGCAAGTGAGGTGACCAAGAGGGTCTCCGATAGTCCCTTCAGTGCTCCCTGCAGTTCTCCCCCAACATAATGTGTTCATCTGAGAGTTATTGAGGTAAAAAAAAGTACATGTTTAGAGAAATACTTAATGAAATGGGAAAAGCTCATGATATACTTTTAAGTGAAAAACAATTTATTTATAAAACAGTATGTAGTGTGTTCTCAATGCACATAACACACAAGTATGTTTTGTGGGGGAGTAGGTATGTATTTAGGGAAATTTTACACATTGAATTATTAGCACTGGTGGCACTGACATTACTGCTATTTTATTCTTGGTGTGTCTCTGTATTTTAAAATTTTTTCAGTAAAGTACAGGTTTTACATTATTGGCTGGAAAAGACAGTTCTTTGTGAAAATTTTCTTTGGTCATTACATTAATACATGTACCTTCTCATAGGGCGAATATTTTGTACCTGTGTCACTGGAATTAAAATGATAGTTGACCATTGATGACCATATTGGAGATTTGTGGCTATAAAGTGAACTGTACTCTTTGCAAATAAAATGCAAGTCATTTCCAGATTCTATTCTATTCCAGATTCCTGGGGTTCAACCACCAATGAGGACTCCGGCAAGCCCCCCACCCCAGCCTGTCATTTAGGAATTGCACTGATTGCAGGGTCTCCTCTTCCCTGAGCTGAGCTAAGCTCTGTAGTCCTCACTTGCACAGAGCCCCACTTCTTTCTTGCCCATTGTTTAAGCCTTGGCTTTTTTTTTTTTATTTAAATTCAATTAGTCAACATATAGTGCACTGTTAATTTCAGATGTAGAGTTCAATAATTCATCAGTTATGTATCACACCCAGTGCTCATCATATCACAGGCCCTCCTTAATGCCTGTCACCCAGTTACCCCGTCCTCCCACCCACCCCCTGTCCCGTGACCCTCAGTTCTTTCCCATAGTTAAGAGTCTGTCATGGTTTGTCCCCATCTCTGATTACCTTCCATTGTGTTTTCCCTCCTGTCCCCTATGATCCTCTGAACTGTTTCTTATATTCCCTGTATGAGTGAAGCCATATGATGTTTGTCCTTCTCCAATTGACTTACTTCACTCAGCATAATACCCTCCAGTTCTGTCCACGTTGAAGCAAATGGTGGGTATTCGTCGTTTCTAATGGCTGAGGAATATTCCATTGTGTATTCCATTGTTTACCAGTCTGAGAATTAAGACCACATCTTCTTTATCCTTTCATCTGTCAAAGGACGCCAAGGTTCTTTCCATAGTTTGAGCCTTGGCATTTTCTACCCTGGTAAATATTTAACAGCGAAATCAACAGCATCCGTCAAACTGGTAAGGAGAAATCAAAACCTGAAGCTAAATTGGGCCAGGCCAGGGGAAGTTAAGAGGAGACAGCTTTGTGATATGAATCCAGACAAGGAGTCAGACACTCTTTTGGCTCAATAAGCTTCAAAAGTTAAGTGGAAGAATAGCTCCCACACAGCGAGATGCCTTTTTCTTTATTTTTAAAAGACTATGATATTGAAAGAACCATAAGAAACATGTCAAGCAGCCTGGGGTCTGATCTCAGTGGAGTTCCTCCCCTGCCCTACCCTTAGAACCAAATGTTCCTCCCTCTCTCTACTCAGCACTAGAAGCTTCAGTGGGTCCAGTGGTATGATGCTAAGAGCTGGAAAGTTTCAGAAGAGGTTAAGGGAACCCTCCCCCAAGAATACATCCAAGATAACAAGGGATAGGAAGAAACTAATCATCCATTGCTGGAGCCAGAAAGAATGAGAGAGGGGTAGTGAGTATTTGCTGTTTATTCCAAAGCAACAATTTTATTGGAGGTAGTTTATCTTTGTAATTCTGTCACCATTGCCGGCATTTGGCTAGGAGTAGCCTGGTGACCAAATTCTGGGAATGCAACTTGAGAGAGTCTGCTGGAGGCTTTCGGGAAAACACAGGGAGAAATTGTCTCACTTCCTCAGGACATTGTTATGTCTGGCATGTCACTCGTGGGGCTGCCTCAGCCTTCTTTACCAGTCTGAGAATTAAGACAACAGTAATGATAACAGACCAAAGAGACAGGATGAACCAAGGGCCCTAGTTGTTGAACCACTGAGACAAGACTGAAGCCTCTGGAATTCTAGTTGTTGAAGATGGTACATTTCCTTATTGTATCTTCCTAAGAAGTTAGGAAAAAAAAGAAGGTGCAGAAGAGTGATTCACTGAGGGGTGAGGGGTGAGGGGTATGTTCATAGGGCATAACTGTATGGGGGAGGACAGTAATGCCTGAGCTCATGGATGGGGAAGGGGGTGAGACTTAGGTAGATTGGGTCCACCCGGTCTTTTGTTCCCTGACTAGGCATAGTTTGCAAACAGAACAAAACTGAAAGAAAGAACTTTCCTTGGGATTTCAGGTGTGTTTATTCAGCTAATGTAGCAGGGTTACAAATCATACAAACTATATACTCATGTGTATAAAGAAGATGTGCTTAATTTTTGATAAGCCTTAACCCTCACAGGGTACCAGAGACACTTGTTAATTAACTTGCTAATTAAAGTTTCTGTCTCTCAGGGTTTAAACAATCTCCTTTCAGTTAAGCAATCAGATTTATTTTTAAGATTTTATTTATTTATTCATGAAAGACACAGAGAGAGAGAGGCAGAGACGCAGAGAGAGAAGCAGGCTCCCCTCGGGGAGTCCGATGTGCGGCTTGATCCCAGGACTCCTGGATCACACCCTGAGCAGAAGGCAGACACTCAACCACTGAGCCACCCAGGCATCCCTTAAGCAGATTATCCAAAGTTCAGTTTCTTGGCATGGCTGGCATAGATCATGCATTTCAGATGACTCAGTCTCTCTCAGTGAATTCTCAGCCTTCCAGGGTGATTTTCTACACCTCTCCTCCCTCCTAAGAGGTGTGTGAGGCATCTTACTGGGTTCCTGCAGTAGATGTCCTCTGGGGGCTTGCTAGTTTCTCCTATGGCATGGTTTGTCGGTCTGCACCACTACCTGATAATCACCGTGGGACGGCCCATCCCATACGGCCCTCTCAAGTCATGTCCTGGCATCCATTCCTGGAGTCTGTGGTCCCAGGCCTTTCATGAAGACCCCTCACTTGGGATCTCTTCATCCTGCTGGTGCCCTGGTCCTTCCATCACCTCCCCTCCCTTCAGCAGGGCCTGTGGGCACCTCTGTAGGCATGGTGGGGCCAGTGGGGAGCCCTGGACACTGTCTCATGCTTACCTGACTATACTCAGCTTGCTCTGCCCCCCTGCTCTGCTGCCTGGTGGGTATAGAGCCAAGCAGTGGGGCACGGCTCCCCAAGAAGCCAGAAGCCTCTTCCAGGCTTCTCCCTGGGAAGCAATCCTAAGCCACAGGATTGAGGATGCCTCAGTACTGAACAATATTCTCACACTCCCACTTGCTCAAGGCTTGGGGCTCCAGAGGAGAAGAAAATGCCTCTGGACTTGACTCCTTTTTTTCCTTTCCCAAACCTGAAGAAGGTGTTGAAACATTCAGGCTGGTCACTTCTCTGTCTTATCTGACAGGTTTTCCCCATCTAAGATGGAGACCACCAGCCATTGATCGGTCAAAGAAGGGCACTGTGGAACTTAGAGATCCCTTCTCTATCTCCATAAACCTTTGCTTTTAATATTTTCAAACTTACTAAATTACTTAAGCAAAAAAACCCCAGATTTGAAGTTCAAATGGCTTATTTTATTATTTTTTGCAGTATTAATCTTTTCCTTGTGTGGTACAATGAGCCTCAAGGTTGCTTAAAGGCAGGAGGCCCAGAAGTATTGGATTTAAAACAAAAAACAATAAGTCAATTGTACCTATGTGTCTAGATAAAATTATGTCATTGTATATGTAGTATTATTATATAACATATAATTTATATATACATTTAATCGCCACACTCAATAGTAGGGAATGAATGGGGACACGCAGGGGTGAGAGGTCATCATACTAGCTACTTAGTGAGACAGAGTACACTGCCCATTCTCTCTCCTCCTCTGCACAACATTGCCAAGATAAGAAATGCAGGTTATCCAGGCCTTTTGATCACCTATAAATCCTTCCTGAAGAATTTAATGAACAGTTAGTTAAAGGTAGTCCCACGGATTTTTATTTCTCTCCACTGTCACATTAATGAATTAAATTAAAAATGCTACAAGATAACCTATGAATAAATATTATTTAAATGAGCATGGGGTATGTGTGTCTGTAACCTTGTCTAATTAAATATCAAATTAAACCTAGAAAATAAAGAAGGGCATGTTTGTTGGGGCATTGCAACGGGAGAGACCCAAAATCAAAATCAGCATAGCCACACACTGAATTTGAGATACCCAAGAGAGCGCATGGTGATAAGAAAGGGAAGGACTATCTACTTTTTAAGTTTGGAAGGCAAAAATCAGAATTTGATGATGAATGTCCATGCTGATTTCTGAGTCTATCTTTTATTTATTTATTTATCATGCCCTGAGCCAAAGGCAGACACTCAACCACTGAGCCACCCAGGTGACCCTCTGAGTCTATGTTTTAAACCAGGGTCTTTCCTTTTTATTTTGTAACTGCAACCCTTAATAAGAAAAACATTGAATTTCCTGTGATGTACTCTGATCTATTCTTTTTTGTTGTAGTCTATCCTTTCTTTAATTTTTAAATTTGATTTTTTTAAAGATTTATTTATTTATTTGAGAGAGAGGGAGCATGTGCACACACATGAGCAATGGGTGGAGGGACAAAGGGAGAGGAAGAGGATCTTGAGGAGACTTGTCGCTGAGCATGAGCACTATAGACACAGGGGTCAATTCCACCACCCCAACATCATGACCTGAGCCAAAATCAGGAGTCAGATGCTTAACTGATTGAGCCACTCAGGCAGCCCTGCTCACACTACCTTTAAAAATGTTCCTAAGAATATGATCCAAAGACCTCCCCTCTGTCTCCTAAAACACTGTATCATAACCTCCTGGGGTTCTTATCTTAAAATGCAGATTCTCAGGCCATTATTTCTTTCTTAGACTCTGAAAGCAAATATAGGTGCCTTTTTCAATGGCTCCCAACCATTATTCTCATTCTGGCAGGGGTCTCAGAGGAGAGCTGGGATGAGCACAAACCATGGGCTCTGAGGAGTAAGTCTGGGCCCACGTTGGTAGCCTGATCTTAGTGCTGAAGAAGACGTAACAGGTACAGCCTCTTGGAGTTTGGGGGAAGCTGCAGGACAAACAGGCCAGGGATCACATGGTAAAAAGAGCAGAAATGTACTGAGGAGAGCAGAGCAAGGGGCAGGGCAGAGAACCAAGCAAGGTCCCCTTACGACCCTTCTCTGTGGATACTCAAAATACAGAGTCTCAGAGTACGAACTGGGATTCCAATTTAAATAAGCTCCTCAAAAGGGTTTTATACAAATGCAGTTGTAGAGGCATTGCCAGGCATAAATCATATCATTCACTCTCCCAGCAGAAGATTAAAATTTGCAGCTTCAGGCATGGAATAAATGTTTAACATGCAGCCATCCACCGAAGTGAGATTTAGTTACTTCACTGTCATTACAAGGCATGCTGGCTTCTTTCAATGGAGACTTCCTTCTATTTCCTGCCATACTTTCAACAAAATATTTGATTTTCTACAGGAACCCCAGTAATTGGTTTCAGTTGGTAAACGAAATTTAGATCCAGTTCTCACTACCAGGTGGGACACAGGAACCCCAAGGACACATGAGGACAAACACAGTAGCCAGTCTGAAATAGGATTTCTGAATGGGATGACTTTAAGGGTAGGTCATTCTCTGCTAAGATCTGAAAAAAATTTCATCATCTTCAAAACCAAATCCGGAAAGCTAATATATTAATTTTTAATGAAGAAAATGTAAGTATCAGGAAGATGGATGCTCATGTTTGGTGAGAGCACCCTCTCCCTATGGGCAGTTTTCCTGGGGCGCTGAAATTATCATCAGAATATTGCTTGGTAATCATGGCATTACAGCAAGTGGAACTGATCGAGTAAACCTAATGCCCACTGATGTTGATGGATTCATCTCAGCCCCTCTCTGGGGACATAGCTGCCCCCAGGTCAGCAGGTCCCACTCCTGCGGGAAGAGGGCACTTCCTACACTGCACATTTTGGAGACACACTGCTAATGTAAGAATCTAACTTTTCTTTCTCATTTATATAAAAGAATTTCAACCTTTTTCCTTCTATTTGCTTCATATAGAAAATTCATGCAGGGCAGCCCGGGTGGCTCCGCGGTTTAGTGCCGCCTTCAGCCCAGGGTGTGATCCTGGAGACCCGAGATCAAGTCCCACATCAGGCTCCCTGCATGGAGCCTGCTTCTCCCTCTGCCTATGTCTCTGCCTCTCTCCCTCTCTCTCTCTTTCTGTGTCTCTCATGAATAAATAAATAAAATATTAAAAAAAAAAAAGAAAACTCATGCAAGCAAAAGACATAAAATTAAAACTTCTATCCAGGGGATTCTTATAGATTGTCCCATGTCATCAATTGTTCTTATCTTTTCTGAGCACATCGGCCCTCCTCCCCTCCTCAACCAGGCATAGGTCCCGCTCCAGGGAAGGAACTGGGGACAGGACGGAGAAGGAAAGCAGAGCACTCGGTTGAGCACTTTCTTGGGAAGGAATTTAGACATGCTAAATAGGACAACAGCAGTTTGAGCAGCCCAAAGTGTGCTCTACAAGATCACAGTGGCAAACACTCTGTGAGTTTGCTTATTAGCCCATGTTCTCTTGTAAGGGAAATTTCATCATGAGCTGCCCCCCTGCTCAGGGTAGCAGAGCTGGTCAGTTGAGAGCAAGGTGATAATGGCTGCTGGTACTTATGGATCATTTACCTATATCAATCACTGTTGGAATATTTGAGTGCCTACTTTGCTCCGAGCACTTTTCTACACACTGGAGACATAAAAGTGAACAAGCAAAATACTTGCTCTTATGACACTTTCATTCTTATGTGGAGACAAACAATTTTTTTAAACAAGTAAAATTACTAGTCTCTAAATGGTGATACATACTATGGAAAATTATCAAGGTAGGAAAGGGGGCCAGCCTAGAGGAGAGTAGGATTTTACATACTATGGCCAGGAAGTCCTCTTGGCTGAAGGTGTCATTTGAATAAGTCCCACAGGAAGGTCAGGGAGTGAGGTCTCTGGATATCTTTGTGGAGGGGACCATTCTGGGCAGAGCAAGTAGCAAGTGCCAAGGCCCTGAGCAGCCACAATGGCTGGATCAGTGTGCTGGAGTAAGAAGGAGGGTGGAGGAGATGACATCAGAGTATAGCGGGTAGAGGGATGGGCCAGTTGTGCTGGGCCCTTTTTTATAGGCCACTATAATGACTGTAAATGGGAAGCCTCTGGTGGTGGGAAATAAAAGAGAGACATATTCTGAATAAAGTCACCATTTCCTGTGGCAAGGAAGACTGTGGGAGAGGCAGGTAATGGAGGAAGATTGGGAGTTCAGTTTGGATATATGAAGTCTGAGCTGTCTACTGGATACAAACATGGAGAGAACAGGCCTGCCCGCGTACATTTGAGAAGTGCCAGTGTCTAAGATGGAAGGTGCTCACCTAAGGAGAAAGGAGGGAGAGCAGGAAAAAGGCCACCCCTGAGTCACTCCACTACTTAGAGATCTGGGAAGTGAAGGAAAGCCTGCTCTTGAAACTGATCATGAGAACCCATGGGGGCAAAGCAGGCCCAGGAGCGGGATGCCAGGGTGAAGGAGGAGGGAGGGGTCAGCTGTGCCCAATCCTGCACCTAGGCAACGGGGGAGGGTTTGGCACTGAGACAACTGTTGACAGCAGCTTGGGTGGAGAGCTGGCGGGGTGGGGGGGGATAGAAGCTTAATGGGAATGGTTTCAAGATAGCAAGGGAGAAGAGGAACTGAAAACAAAATAGACTATCCTTTCTCAAGTCTTGCTCTAAAGGGAAAAAGATAAATGGAGTAGTAGCTGGAGGAGGGGGATGTGGAGTCCAGAGAGGGCCTTTTCACTTTTTTCATGGTAGGAGGCATTACAGTTTGTATGCCGATGGGCATGATGCATTAGAGCAATGATGATCCAGGAAAAGGATGAGGAACGATCCCAGTGTGGTACTCTTGTGTAGGAGAGAGCGGAAGGCACACACAGAGGTCCTCGGTACCAGGAAGGGAGGCACAGATGCTGGCAACTGAGTTGAGGTGGTGGTAGGAGTGCATGGATATTCTCTCCTGATTGCTTTTGGATTCACAGTAAACGATGAAGCGAGTCCCCAGCTGAGAGTGAGGATGGCAGGAAGTGTGGGAGGTTTATAGAAAGGAAAGCACAAAAAAAAAAATAAAAAAAATAAAAAAAAAGAAAGGAAAGCACACTGAGGAGAGAGGAAGAATGGATAGATGAAAGCTGTGCAATCCTGCTCTAAGTGCTTTCATTAATTCATTAATCCTCACAAGAGCCCTATGCAGACTGGTAGAACTAGTCTCCCTCATACAATGATGGTCTGATGAAATAGGTATGCCGGGTAATGCCACACCTGGAGAGAGGTAGCCCTCACCAGCTGAGTAAAAGCAAGGGGCGTGTCCCGAGAGACTCCTCTCGGATTCCAAAGAACTTTAAGGGTTGATTTCTGTGTATCCTTATGATTTGCCTTAGTCTTCCTAACTCAGTAGTGAAGCCTTCATTCCATGTAATAAAAAGAGTCTAAAGTAACACAGTGGTATAATTAAAATCTGACCCAACCCTCTCTCTGCTGGTCGGATGGTGTGGCAGGAGGTAAGATTTCCATCTACACCTAACGGGCCAATTCTGGGCCCTTCCCACATGGTAGCAATACTTCTGGTTCTACCTCAAGAGATGTTTAATTAATTGGCATCACTGCCCAAAAGCATTGCATAAAAATGACAAATATGGACATAGAGACTGGGACCTTTTGAAAAAAAATGAAAGAAGCTATTTTAATCAAGGCGAAGAGAACTGAAGTATTTAGCATTTTGGCGATCAGGTTTGCATGAACCACCTCTCAGACTCGAATTTGAGGAGGTTTCTGTGTACAACACAATTTACCAATTAATAAAAGTATTTTCTTTTCTGTCTCTATTCATTACTTTTCCTTGATCCCAAAGTTACAGTCTTATCTTAATGTGTCAATACAAATGGTGACAACTACCGATTGTGAACACTCAGTCTAGTTCCAAATACTTTAATAAAAAATACGTGTAACCATGCATATCTGCCAAGCATTAATTAAAATAATTTTTCCACCATCTTCCCCCTTTCAAGTAGGACTTATGACTTTGGCATATGTCTTTATCAGAAAAGGAAATATATGCTTTTCTGGTTTGGGAAGGATACATGAAGAAAGATAGTAGTACTTCACAGCTAAAAGCAGTCTAACTAAAATCTGAGACTAAGTGCCCCCATTTAGGTTCTAGTTTTGAGATGTCGACCCAAATCAATCTGAATTTGGTTTGAAAAAGGTTTTTTATGGCTCACCTTGGTCTAGATATACAGAATTTTAATTTTTATAAATAAGGTATGCCAACCTGACCTGCTGTACCTCCGCAGAAGAATGCTCTTTTGCATGAACTGAAAATCCATGTCCTTTCTCTTCATTACCATCTATTTTCTGGATTTCAACATAAATTGGAAGTAAGGAAATAGTATTTCAGAATTTAGCTCACACCATTTAGATCCATCTCTCTTAAAGTCACTATTAAAAAAAAAAAAAGACAGCACTCACATCAATTGTTTGGTTCATATACTGATGGAAGGACACAAGCAAAAGAAAAGGCAAAAAAAGGGGGCACCTGGGTGGCTCCAGTGGTTGAGCATCTGCCTTTGGCTCAGGTTGCTATCTAAGTCAATTCCACCTATTTAAAATTGCAAAGATAATCAATATTCTGGTGTTCAGAACAAGTCCACCAGGCAAACATTTTTCCTTACAGATTTTTTCTTTCAACCATTAAGCCATATGATAATACTTGAGAGGTTATTATTATTTCTTTTAGAGAAGGGATAGGGGTGAAGAGAAGGAGAGAAAATCTTAAGCAGGCTCCACACCCAGCAGGGAGCTTGATCCATCTCACAACCCTGAGATTAGGGTCTGAACCCAAATCAAGAGTTGGATGCTTACTGAGTCACCCGGGCACCCCTATTTCTACTTTTCTGTAATATTAATTTTGTAAAAATAAAGATTGAAACTGCCTGAACTTATACTGATTAACAAGAACAATAGTTTACCATTCATTTAAGTATGGTTTAATAGTTGATTAGTAAAGAGATAAAGTTAAAATGCTTTTCATGGTGTTTGGGGATTAATTTTCAATCTATCCTTACTAAAAATTAGTAAATTATTCCTCTTTAGCTCTGGACTCTTTTTTTTCCTCACTCTGATTCTATTGAGAGCTATTCTTGCTCCATGCTAGTCAGCCTTAACCAGCTACTTCCTTGTATCAAGGCACTTGTTTGCCAATTTCAGAGATTCTGTCTTTTGATTTGCAAATGCATAGGTCAGATGTTATATAACAGGGTCCCCATCAATTTTATTTCTTAGATTTGCTTTGTTAAGTTTAGCAAAAATGCTTGCCAACATATACTCATTAACTAGGAATAATTTCTCGATTTGCATATTGCTGATGCTTTCTATCTGTCTCTATTCTGAATGTTCCTGAAGCCCCTGTAGGAAAAATAACATATGGGTTGCATTTGAATAGGAAAATAATTCTCCCATTGCACAGAAATTACAGTTGCAATGATTCTTTTACTCTTAACCTTTAGACACTCTTCTGTTTAGGCACTGTCAAAATTCTAGGAGCTCATGTACTATTAGGGGTTATACATTTATAAGGAGGTATATACAAAATGCTATAAGACTGAAGATGGGGTAATTGATTACTCTGTAGAAAGCTTTACAGAGAAGCTAAACCTTGAGATAAGACTAGATGTTTGCCAGAAAAAGAAGTATAGGCAGACTTTCAGATAGAGCGGGAAGATGTGGAAGGGGTGAACTTTCGTTATGTTAAGCTCACTAATTATTACAAAATTATAATCTGGTTTACCCTGCTTCTATTACCAAAGATGAAGGTCTACCCTGGAAAATAATGGAAGATTGCACTTCAACTTCAACTATGTATCTATTTCATCCCATAAATACCAGCTTCCCTGAAAAACTATTAAACTCCTTTTCACATCAAAATATATCTGTGCTGCCATCATCCTTCACCCAGGACATTTGTTACAGCTTTCCAAGGCAACAATTCTTTATTTCAAAAACTCTAAGATAAAGCTTTAATAACTGATCATAAGTGATATAGTACTCTCTCCAGAAATAATAATATTTTAACAGATTGATCTTAAATGCAAAAAAGGCTTACTGAAAACTAATGAATCCTTATTTGTGGAATTTTAGTCATTTTAGTAGATTGATGGAGATAGATTTTAGTATAATAATGTCTATTATAATAGAATGGACAAAATTTGTGAGATATTTTTTCCTCCTTTAAGTAACCAGACATTAATGTTGTCTCTTGGCCATGATAATCCTTGTTCCATTTGCCTTTATAATTGAGATTATATTTCCCAATCCATGATGACTGATTTCACTGGAAGCTGGGATATCTTTTTGAGTCTTAATTTGTTTTAAACCTAGGAAGAAGAAAGGCAATTTTAGAAAAAAATGAAGAGAATAATTTTTTTTTAAGATTTTATTTATTTATTCACGAGAGACACACACACACACACACAGAGAGAGAGAGAGAGAGAGACAGACAGAGACACAGGCAGAGGGAGAAGCAGGCTCCATGCAAGGAGCCGGACATGGGACTCGAACCTGGGACTCCAGGATCAGGCCGTGGGCTGAAGGCGGCGCTAATCCACTGAGCCACCTGGGCTGCCCCAGAGAAGAATTTTTACTCATTCAACTGAACAAGATTGCGTTAAAAGTATTTTTCCATTGTAATGAAGCTTAAAAAATGGTAATTTACCTAACTTTTTTCCATTCCTATAAAAATCCTTTCATCACTGTTCTGGTTTCCCCCCTAGTGAATAAAAATGTAATATAAATACATTAATTAAATTTCTAATAAGATTCTGTAGCTGTTGGACCTAAACTCTAGGGAAAGCATAAAACCCTAATTACAGTTTATCAGTTGCAATTAAGTCTTCCAACTACACCCTATATGTACTTGAGAAAAGAGTTGCTAGCAAATTTTAGACAAGATTGAAGGTTCTTTCTATGGCTGTCAAGGGACTGCTATCAACCTATGGGAGAAAATCCTAACCCTAGTTTGGGAAGTCTTTATCATACAGTAACTCTTATTTTCCTGAGATAGACTCAGGATATAGTTTCTTGGTGCAGTGGCTCTTGCGGAGTGGGGTTGGTCTTAAGTACAATGGCTATGAATGCCTTTGTTGACTTTGGGTCAATACTGTTGAAGCTCCTGCAGCATTTCACTTTTCAAAGGTCCCTGTTTCAATTACCTCAAGTTAAGCCCTCAGGGTGAGGCAGGGAGTAGTTGGGAAGACTATTACTATAAAGCAGAGAAGCAGGACAAAGATGGGATATGGTCCTCCCTGGGAAGGACTAGGATGGAGTACAGGAAGTTGAGGGATGATCCAGCAATTTTTGGAGTCATACTTGGAGCCTACAATGAACTTTTTAATGCTAGAACCTTTTTAAAGCTAGAAAGTGTGACTGCTCTTTCTGGCTTATGAAGTTCATCCAGCACATGTAAAGAGACTTCCATTTAGCTTCTTCTGATTGGGTCCTTTCAGTTGTAGTATCTATGAACTTCAACACTGTTTTGGTTTTTTTATCTAAAAGGATTCTGAGCCCCTCACTCCTAGTTTCTTGCTTCTTCCTCACGGGGCAACTGATAGACAGTATTCTGATTATCAACAGCTATGTAACCACAAACTACGCCTCAAACTTAGATGCTTCAAACAGTTACATATGTACATGTATTTTTTCCACACAAACCTACAACTTGGGCTGGGCCCAGTGGGAGAAGCTATTTTGTTTTCTGTAGTGCTAACTAGGGCTGTTCCATTTGGGGATAGGACTTACCTTCAAGATTTCTTGCTCATATAGCCAGAAAGTTGGTAATGGCTATTGCTAAGGAGCTCAGTCAGGCATAGGGGCCTGAGTCAACACTGATTTCTTTCCATGGGCTGCTTGGGCTTCCTCAAAGCATGGTGGCTGAATTCCAAGGAACTAGGCAGAACTTTGTGGCTTTTCCTATCCTAGTGTAGGAAACCACTCAGTGTCACCTTCACTGCTTCCATTTATAGAAAGAGTAACAAGTTCAGCCAAATTCAAGGAAGAGGACACTTGGACTCCTCACTTGATAAAGGTGTGGCCAGATCCCAGAAAGAGCTACTATTATGGTCATCTTTGGAAAATATAATTTTCCCCTGAGAGGTATCCTGTTCATAAGGTACTTGACATCCTGTGTTCTCTCTATCCACATTGTACCAGCCTTCAGGCTCCTGATTCTTTCATGGAAACTTTTGAATATACTTCAGCACCCACCCAACCACTCTTTTTTTATATATAAAATATTTTATTTATTTATTCATGAGGGAGAGAGAGAGAGAGAGAGAGACATAGGCAGAGGGAGAAGCAGGCTCCATGTAGAGAGCCCGATGTGGGACTCGGTCTAGGGACTCCAGGATCATGCCCTGGGCCAAAGGCAGGCACTAAACCGCTGAGCCACCCAGATGTCCTCCACCAAACCATTTTGTACGTACCAACTGCCTAATGAAAATGTAATGTCTGAAAAATCTCTTTTAACATTAATTTTAAGTTAGCTTGTAGACTAGTTTATTTTATAATTAAGCATTGTGGGAATAATTTCACAGGTCCCTTGAGCACTAAGATTCTCTCTCTGTATCTTTCTTAGCTTTAAGATTATATGTAGAGTATATATCATCTACTGTGAGGAACATTCTATGCAACAACTGGCTTATACTTTTCAGAATGCTGATGTCATAAAAGACAAAAGATGGCAAAATTGTTTCATGTAGGACTATCACAGTTAAATGCAGTGTGCAATCCTGGATGAGATCCTGGATCCAGGAAAAATGCTACAAAGAACACTGTTGGCACAATGGCAAAATTCAAATGCTATAGAAACAATAGACATTATGCAAATATGCATTGAATTTAAATGAGTTTAATTTGAATATATTTGAATTCCAATACTTAGAGTGGCTTGATCAACATTATGGCAATCATAAAAATCAACACTTGTTTTTATCACAAATAAATAAATCCCCACCAATCGGCAGTGAGGCATGATCAGGTTAGGCAAATAAATGGAAAATATTTCATCAAATAACCTCTCTAAAATAGTGAGGACTTTTCAGTGATCTTGGCAGCAACACCATGAGCCATTTCCCTGCACTCATCTGAGTGCTTTCCCAACCAGGAGAGCCTCTCACCCCTACCCACGTACAGAAATGAGCATCCTTGCGGACCCCTTTTGGATTCAGACTTTTGCCCAAGTCTTGTCAATTCCATTGCCATCTGCTCCTTCATTTGCCCAAGTCTAAACCTAGACAAGCCTCTCCCTCCTAACTGAAGTTCCCCCTTCACTCTAGAGTTCCCACTACAGGGTAACCCGGAGTCCTAGATCCTTGTTGTGCTTTTCCCTCTAAGGACTAGCGTCTGGTTCAAAGAAGATTTCAAACAGTACCCCCTGCCCCCATAACTACCCAATAGTAACTCCAATCTCATCATGTCATAAATATTAAACATTTTAAATATGACAGGCATACTACTTATTCGATGACAAGCAACCCCTGCCACTGGTTACCCTTGGCCTTTCTCTTCTCCACAATGTTCTGGCTTACCCAGGTCCCTCCCTGGCTGAACTGACTCACCCGTTTGATGCTTCCTGGCCTCCTTCCCAACCCCTCAGCCATTTTTCCTCTTCTCCTCTCTCCCAGATGTTTTTTAAGAAGCTCAGTTTGGTTTACTTTCTCTCACACCACTCCCACCCCCGCCGGCCCCGCTGCCCTGTCCTTTGAGCTGTTTCTTGGCCCATTTCTGATTCTGCCCTGGAAACTGCAAGCGCAGGGGCTAGTATGGGGAAAGAAAGGGAAAGTGAGGAAGAGTGAGAAAAAGAATTAGCAAATGCAAGAGTCACTGTTTTGAATGGGAGAAGAGAAAGAGGCTGGACATATTTATATAATTTTTTTTTTCATTCCCATCGAAGTCAATAGCTGTGAAACACCACATAAAAGGTGAGGAGATGGGGTAACTGGGTGACAGGCCTTAAGGAGGGCACAGATGTGATGAACACTGTGTGTTATACGCCACTGATGAATTACTGAAAACTACATCTGAAACTAATGATGTACTATATGTTGGCCATTGAATTTAAATTTTAAAAAAAGAAAAAAAAGAAAAAAAAGAAAAAAGAAAAAAAGGCAGGAATGAATGTTTTCACTAGAATCAAAACACAAAAAAAGACATTTCCTTTTCTTAATCAAGTCAAATCTGTTTCTGAGCTCACCTTTTCAAGAGCAAGGAGATGCCCAGTATCAACTGATTTCTGTGGCTTTCTCCCCTCGCATTCCAGGCTCCCCTATGTTATACCAGGATCCTGAGCTTCTGTCATCCAGAGAAAGCGGGAGAGAAGTGTCAGCGGTTGGTCCTCACCCTACTGACATCCTCAGGGTCCAGATGGCTGTGACCCTGAGGGGCAGCCAGGCCTCGCGAGCCCAGCCCCTCCCTTCTAGGTCCCCGCCCCCACCACTGCCCCCAGAGGCCTTCACTGTGGCTGCAGGGCACGTGACAACCCACAGGCAGGTGTCGCATGACCTCCAGAGCTGGGTTGATTTAATGGGCAACCTGACTGTAAGCCAACAGGACTTGATGGGCACAGTGCTGAGCTGGAGAGTGAATTCGGTCCAAACATGGATCCAATGCTATCACATTTGATCTTTTATGAGGAACTGATATTCAAGATTTTCACAGAAAATCTCCTGTTTTACAGTTGCTGGCAACTAAAAAATCATAAACCCCTGTGGGTCTGACCTAACATGTCCATGACCCATATAAGCTCCCTCACTGGCAGTTTGCAGATTCTGAGCCTCAGAACCAAGTCCCCTACACTAGAAATGGGCCCCTTCCTCCTTCCACTTAAAGCCATGCCTGCCACTCCCCTCCCACTTTGTCAAACCCAGTGATTGTGTCAATAGGCCTGCATTAGATTTGGGCTGAAGGGAAAAATGTCTGTTTGAGGATTGCCTTTTGTGGAAGGGCTATTCCTCTTTCTTTCAGCTGTCAACTGTGAATTCTACATCCTGAACAGCCTCCGGAGGTATTGGAATCTTGGACATCAAGAACCCAAACCCAGCTGCCTTTCCTCTGCATGTTTGATTGTCAGGTAGAGCAGAAGCATAGTGTAAAAACACATGTGGAACATTTAAGGAATCACAATTAACCAACACTCACATACTCAGGCCAGAAAGCAAAATAAACCACAAAAGTCTCCTGTATCCTCTCCTGATCTTGTCCCTTTCTCCTCCAGAATATTCTATCGGGAATTTTGTGAAAACTATTCCCTTGCTCCTCTTCTTCCTGATCGATTCCCTACATACAAACTCTAAAATATATTGTTCCATTTAATCTACCTTGAACTTTTTATATCTCAACTTAGAATGCATACATTCTGCCTCTTTTGGTCAGTATTATGTTTAGGGGATCTAACCATGTTACTGAGAATAATAGTAAATTATTTCTTCTGCTAGATATCACAACTTATTTCTCTACTGTTGATGTACAGGTAGATTTGGGTTGTTTTCTGTGCTTTGCTATTACTGACAGTGCTGTGTAAAAATTATTGTACATTCTCTCCCAGGGTTTATGTGCAAGAATTTTTTTTTAGAGTATGTCGTATAGTGAAATTGCTGGCTAGTAGAATAGGTGCATGTTTTACTTTGCCATTTACGGTTTTCCAAAAGTGGTTTAGCCAGAGTGAATGTTTTCTCTAAATTGCTTTCCATGGTTATTATGCCAATTTACGTCCCACTACCAGTGTATAACATCATTGCTTATACATAAATTATTTTTGTATAGCAAAATTTTGTATTCAAAATTATTTTTGAAAGGCATAACACCAGCAAAATTTTCAATACACTCTATTATAGGTTGCATTACAGAGTAGAAACCAGATTTTAGAGTTTTCAGGAATCTGTTGTCGTCATTATGTTTATCTTGAATGACCTAGTGTCCTAAAAATAATCCAGAATTCTTAGGAGGTAGATCCCTCCTAGATATTAAGAGTATCATGAGAAAAGTTATTTTATCATGATGAATTGATTAGACGGATATTTTTCTTTTTTGATGAGGATCCCATTCATTATTATTTCCATCTTGGTATTACAAACTTTGATTAACAACTGTACAATTCCAAAAAAAAAAAAACAACTGTACAATTCCACTGTTAACCTTCTAAACAACTCCCTCTGATGATATAGGGAATTTTTATTTTATTCTATTAGTATTTTTATAATAAATTTATTTTTTATTGGTGTTCAATTTACCAACATACAGAATAACACCCAGTGCTCATCCCATCATATTCTATTAGTTTTGATTGACAACTTAGACTTAATGTTATGAAAAGTTAAACAAAATGCAAAATAAGTAGATCTCTTCTAAATCTCAAAAGATTTTTTTTTTTTACATATTTGTATGGAAAGCAAGGAATATAAGGTCTTAAAACACATACTAAATCAAATTTTTTATCTTCTTCTGGGTATAAAATCCACTGATTGAAAACTAATTCTTCTTAATTAGAAAACAGAGTTAATTCCTGACAGTGCAACAATTGTCTTGCCATGATGTGATATTTGTAGAGAACTAAAATAGCGTAATGACACAAACCCTTCTGACTTGTGGGATTTCTAACAAAAAGGTTAAAACTGAATTATGTAGCCATGCAAATTAGCACAGGCTTCCTCTATAGTCTCATGTACTGGAACAAAACAGGAGCTGTTCTCAATAAAACTAAGCTGTTGAGAATAAAAATCAGAACTCAAAACAGTAAATAGGAGCCATCAAATCTTTGTTTTCCTAAGCTGTTGAAGCTTAGAGCTCCCAAGTGAGTCATCACAAGTCTAAGTGCTAGGTGTAAGGAGGGCCATAGGAAATCCAATTAGCTATTATGTTTAGACTTATTTTAAAAACAGAGGTGTCAAAAAACCTTTGTTGCCTTAATACACATGTTATTATTCTTCCTATCTGCTAGGATAACATAAATGGAACTGTATTAAGAAAGAAAGTATTTCAGTATGTATTCACATGAGCGCTTCACATCCACAGGTTATATATTGTATGCAGATAAACCACGGAAAAAGAACACATGGTTCATACTCTTAAGAGTTTGTATTTAGGGGTGAGGAAGAAAAAAGTTTTTATCTATGGGAACTCACACTTTCAAAGTATCTTATATGCTATACGATGACCCAAATACACTTTACTAACTAGAAACCTAGAGTCTAAGTCTAAGGGATAGAATAACTTGTCCAAGACTTCACATCTGAGAAGTGGTGGAGCAGCTTATTCAATGTCAGTTTGGTCTGATTCTATAGCCAATGTTTTTACCCAATGACACCCAAACACACTACCCCCCTCCCAGGTCTTTATCTATTTGCTATTATTTATACCTCTAACTAACTATGTCCATGTTTACATTTACCTATGTCTGTATCATATGGAACTATATATTTAATATAGAATAGTGGAAAACAAGTTAAAAATCAGAACCACATGAAAAATGAATAGGAAAATAGGACTAAGGGAAAGATACAGAGGCCACAGTGTCCAGCACAGTCACAAAAATTGGGGTTTTGTGGTGGTGGCTTGGCTTCCTAGTGTCAAAGCAAAGAGGAAAACATGATAATTTCCAAAGTATACATTGTCTACTTGGGGCAATAAGCTAAGAAGAGTTCATCGTGAAAGAGTTCATGGAAAGGGTGAATTTGTGCAGTGTCTTTAAGGAAAAGAGAGAGGCAGCTTGGCATAGAGAATACGTTCTTCATCAGTGATACTCAAGCAGAGGTAACTCCTGCTCTGGGACATTTGGGGGAGCTTTCAGATTGCATCCCTGATAACCCCATGGGGGTCGTGGTCCTCTGCTGAGAATTCTGCTATGGTGCACTGTACTGCTAATGACAGTGTACTAATTGGGGTGAGAGCCTCTCAAGTGTAAGAAGGAAAGGGAGGATAATACCAGTTCTAGATAAAAGCAGTGGAAAGAGTCATTTGTTCATTCACTTATTCTAAAAACATTCAGCATAATGCTAGTGCAAAAGGTAATATAAGGGGCAGCCTGGGTGGCTCAGTGGTTTAGCACTGCCTTCAGCCCAGGGCCTGATCCTGGAGATCCAGGATCAAGTCCCACGTCGGGCTCCCTGCATGGAGCCTGCTTCTTCCTCTTTCTCCCTCTGCCTGTGTCTCTGCCTCTCTCTCTCTCTCTCTCTCTCTCTCTCTCTCTCTCTCTCTCTTTGTCTGTCTCTCAAGAATAAATAAATAAAATCCTTAAGGGGAAAAAAAGAGTAATATAAGACAGAAGAGTGGAGCATGTACTATGTTTGAGAATGGATGAGAATTAAGTGCTTCTGTGTGCTACACGCTGTGTTAAGAGCTTTGCATATATAATTTCATTAAATCTCTACCATGACTTTGTGAAGTAAGAATAATGCTCATCTCATAGGTCAGAAGACCTGAGCTCAGAGAGATTAAGTAACTTTCCCAAGGTAACAAGTATGAAGTGCCAGGATGGAAGGACACTCAGATGCTATCTGTCCCTACCCAGCCTATTTCCACTCTCCATCTTCAAAGCCACCCCCTTCTTTAAAAATAATAAATAAATAAATTATTTATTTATTAATCACAAACACACACACACACACACACACACACACACACACACACAGAGGCAGAGACACAGGCAGAGGGAGCCTGATGTGGGACTCAATCCCGGGTCTCCAGGATCAGGCCCCGGGCTAAAGGCAGTGCTAAACCGCTGAGCCACCCAGGCCACCCCAAAAGCCACCCCCTTCTTGAACAACTCCAGGGGGCACCATGCCCATTGAATTCTGTGTAAATGGTGCAGAACTGGGGAAGGAAATCCAAATGGCTTCCATTAAAACACACTCTCTCAAGGGGTTAATAGCCCAATTGTGGAGTAAAAACCAATGTGTGCACATTCCAAAAAACAACATAAAATACCAAAAAAGGACAACAGAGGTTGGAGGGATTCATTCTCCTGGGATTGCAGGCATGTTATCTGGGAAGGTGTAGAAGCAGCAGTATTTGCACTGAGCTAAGAAGGATGGATATTTTGACAGATATTATTGTGTGGGAGAGATATTTTCTTGGAGAGACAGTGGCATGTTCCGTAAGACCTTGCCAGGGACTTGAGATTAGGACAATTCTGCTGGGAAAGGCTATATATATCCCTTGGGAGAGTGCATTGAATATAAGGGACAGCAATGGACAGATCTGAGCTCCAAGTACACACCTTCACTGGTATCTCTCCAGGTCTGTATACTGCCTCATCTTCTCAGAGAATCTAGAACTGCTTAGCAGAGGGCCACTGGCATATGAAGTCCCATCTAGTGCTCCAGTAACTTAAGGCCTCAGAATAGGAGGACTTTTGAAGAAGGCGGTAGAATCAGGTTTCTGGACCTACCACTCCTCTTTCCTTCTTCCTGTTGCACTTCTATATGCTCCATCTTTAAAACATCAGACCTTTCCTTCCCAGTGTCTTGACAATGCTGGTTCAAGTAAAATAAAGGAGCTTGTTTTGTAGCCCCAAGAATCCAACTTGGTGAAAGTGAGGGCTTGTTTGGCTCATAGATAAGACATCCCTGATTCCTCCTAGCCTGCTCTTAGACATTCCTACTTCATGGCTCTTGGATGCCTTCAAGAGAAATGCATAATTTGGATTTGGGTGCAGCAGCCTGCACACATATCACAAGTAGTCAAAGAAGGAAGAGAAACCAGAGTGATCTCAGCTGCCACCAGGCCTCAGTCTTTGGGGAAATAAAGAAATGGGTTCCACAGAGCTGACTGCCATTTCAGAAGGGATTTATGCTGTGTCAAGAAATGTGTTGTATAGGGATGTCTGGATGGCTCAGTGGTTGAGCTCTGCTTTCATCTCAGGGCATGATCCTGGGGTTCAGAGATCAAGTCCCACATCAAGCTCTCCTCAGGAAGCTTCTGCCTGTGTCTCTGCCTCTCTCTCTCTCTGTGTGTCTCTAATGAGTAAAAAAATAAAATCTTAAAAAAAAATGAGTTGTATAGATGTCATTGCTGTGTAGGAAGAGGTTTAAACTACCCTGAAGCTCTGAACTCTGCTCCCATGCTGCCTACAAGGGTGACGTGGAATTGTTGCCACCTCCTCACCTCTACCCACTATGACATGCTGCCCCACCCCACTGGAGAGGACAGGTTTGGTGATATGTGGAGAACTCAATCAGCAAGGAGATACCTTTTCTGGACGTTCTGACAATCAGTTGGAAATCTCAGTGGGAACTGAAGAAATCTCAGTTGGGAAGAGAAGGGTGAGTTCGAGGGCATCATCAAAGGCTGGCATGCCTTGTGTGTAAAAAGAGTAGGAAAAAGAGAAAAATGCAGGGGAGTAATGAAAAGGGAAGAAGGTGAGAGAAGGAATTAAAGAGAGAATTAAAGCCAAAAAGCTTCAGAGGAAAAAGAATAGAAAATGGAACATGAAAGGAGAGGGTCGTTTGGAACTCTACTTTTCTTGGGTTGGTTTCCATCCTGAACTTTATTTAGTATTGGGGCAGTGGTTAGGAGACACCATCTCTGGGAGTCCCTGCTGGTAGATGTATCCTGCTGCCCACCCTGTTGTTTTTTGCTGCTATTTCAGAATCAACTCAGCCTGTAACATCCAGGGCTTCTTAGAACTTGGATGGCAATAGACCTAGAAACCAGGCTGGTGGCTTTATGGCACCCTCTGGCTCTTCACAATTTTTTTCCCTAAGTTTCCCTGGAGATCTGGGTAAGAAGTAAACTCTGAGTGCATTTGCTAATAGACATCAGTTTGAGCACCCCTAGCGCTTTACCTGTGACCAGAAATATGCAGGCCAGGAAAGGGAAAGGTAGCCAAAATGTGAAAACAAAAAGATCTCTGAACTCCAGTGGGATTCACTCACACACACAATTTTAAGTTAAAACACAATCTGGGTTACTGGAATTTAGTAAAACATTGCAATTGGTCCTAAAAAGCAGGAGGGTTCAGGAGGCATGTGTTTCTTCTTGGCTCTGTCTTGCCTGGTCAATGTAGGGCAATGTTACTAGGTTAGACATTAGGGGCTACGTTTCCATAATAAATGTGTGTTGACATTTTAGGAGACCTACAATGGACATAGTTGGACCGGACCCACTGGATGATGCGTAAGTAATGAGGATGATAAAAAAGTTCAGTAGAGGAGCTGCTATGGGAAGGATGTGCCCCAATCCAGCAAGGAAGAGAAACTCCATTATGTAGAACATTATCTCCTCAGGCCCAGCAGCCTTCAAGGGGAGAAAAGACTGTAGTTTCAGATCTTTGGACCTCTTCATATTAATAATGGTGGGGTTTTTTCAGAAACCGCTAATGCCTCAAAAAGCAAGTCAATCTTATTTGGAGAAAAGATCCACTTCCACCCCTGCCCCCTACCTGGCCTGTGTGCCTACTTGACTGGGATAGAAAATATGCAGCATAAATTCCTCAGGAGACTGTAACAAAAGGGAATTGAAGAAATCCCTTCACCCTCACAGATCTTTAAATGCTTTAAAGGTATAACTTGGATTCTGCACGTTCCATATAAAAGTTTAAAAAATAAGTAAGTTGGAGCATAATTATTCATATGAAAAATATTCTTCTGCTTTGTAAAGTGTTTGTGTTTTAATGGGTTCCACTTATAAAATTTATTTATTTATTTTTTTTTCACTTATAAAATTTAAAATTAAAATGTGACTTGACTCCAGGAATTTATTCTATGCAAAACACTGTAGAAATCAATTTCTCATGGAAAATTACAACATAGGGCTACTTAGAGTAATAGCAGAAGATGGGAGGATGAATGAGATTACCAGGGGAAATCTTAGGGCTCCTCTGTTTTCCTGTCCTGAATTTAGTAAGAAAGATGATTTTCCTATAGACAGGGGATGATGGAAATACCGAAATTAGAAGTCACCAAACAAAATCTTGACTACCTGAACTCAGACCTTGAAAAGGACCTGCAAAGACTGGATGATGCAAATCAAACTCTTCTCAGAAAAATTCAAGAGAAAGAAGAAGCTATTCAAAGGTCAGGCTTTGCAGCTGGAGAGGAAAGGGCTTCTCAACTGAATGGTCTTTAAAATAAAGAGAAGGTGGGAGGAAGGTTTCCTTTTTTTGTTGATAAATCTTGGTGTGTGTGTTTTTTTTTTAATCTTGGTGTGTTAAATACTGAAGCATGACCTGTGATGTCCCCAGAAGCTTTATGTATCGATTTTGCATTAAATTCCCACATTAGGCTGATGTTGTATTTGCCACTGTGTTTGAGAGTCGATCTGGCTCCCTGAGACCTTGGCTTTCTAAACTGGGTTCCTGGCAGCTTCCTTATGACCGATCCACATCTAGGTGTCTGTATTTTGCAGTCTGGAAGGAGAGATTGCCCTGTCACTAGGACGAGCCAATGAGAGGGAGGAGTTGAACCATATCACATCTGAGAAGGAGGAAATCTTGAGGAACCTGGAATCAGAGACAGCAAAGCTGGTAAGAAGGTGTCTAGAAAAGGACCATGTGATGCATTTGGCTTGCAGTCAGCTGCTGCTCTCTTCCTCAGGGGATTATCATCCATGATCATTGCTATGTCTGGAGAAATCAGAGGAGAAAGCTCTGAGAATGAAGCGTTTGGCATGGGGTTTCCTAGGCCTGGGCTCTCTTCCCAGGTCCTCTGTGTGGGGCCAGAGTGTACTCCCCACTCCTCTCCCCCCCTCCATACATTATCCCCAGACCATATTTTAGAGACCCAGGGAGGGGGAAAGTACAAAAGCAGAGCAGTTTATCCCCTTTACCTCTTCCTTTCCACAGGAAAAAAGTAACAAGATTCTAAGCAGGAATGTGGTGGAGCTTCAGAAGAAGGTAAAGAGGGCCACCCTTGAAAGAGGTTCACTTCTTAGGAATCTTGACAGAATAGTATGAACCCCTGAACTCTCTAGTCAGAAAGACCCAAGAAGGAGCAACCAGCTAAATGTGTGTGCTCCCTATCCTCTGCTGCCTACTCAATTTCTTAGGACAAACTCTGATTAACACCCCGACTTGTTCCCTGGCATTACAGATTTGATAAGAGAACTAAGGGACTATAGGAGAAAAGACTTTTCCCTCCCTCCCCCAATTGTTCTGCCCTCTTGTCTCTTCCCCCTCTTCCTCCTTGCTCCTTGTATAGTTGTTTTCATGGCCTATGGGAACAAAAAAGGTCTAACCAGCCACCCTGGATTTAGGCGGCTCCCATAAGCAAGAAGGAGACACTCTATCTGGGATCTAGGTTAATTAATCATCATTCCATAGCCCTGAGACCCCAAAGTCTAGCCCAGCTTTTTATGTCTGTGTGGCCCCACTCAGTTCATGTTTTTGGGGGTGGTATTTCAGATTTCAAGGAGACGTAAGAATGATGGCCTTGATAAAGAAACCCTAAAGCAGATGTTGGCAGAACTGAAGGTGAGCAGAAAAGCAAACCTTGAGATTTTCTGGGGGATGTGTCAAGTCTAGGTCTGGGGAGGAACTGCTTTCAAAGGACTCTCCCAAGCTAGGTATGTCTGTGTGCTTATCAGAATGAGCCAGTGTCTTTTACCTCATGGCCCATGTGACAGTCAGGACATGATCAGTCACATAACTGCAGAGGTAACTTCAATGCCATCAAAGTTGAGGGGATTGCTCCAGAGACCTCAACACCCATCAGTCACTAGAACACACGTGCTGAAGCACATGAGGGCCTGCCAAGAAGCTTAGGGTCTGAATGACACCCAATACAGATATTCAAGTAAGATGAGAATACTAACTTCCATAATTATACAGAGATATGTCAGTAATCTTATCTCATTTTCCAACCCATGCCTTATGGGCCAAAAAAGTTTTGTTTTTTTAAAGATTTTATTTATTCATGTAAGACACAGAGAGAGAGGCAGAGACACCGGCAGAGGGAGAAGCAGGCTCCATGCAGGGAGCCTGATGCGGGACTCAATCCCGGGATTCCAGGATCATGCCCTGGGCCGAAGGCAGGCACTAAACCACTGAGCCACCCAGGGATTCCCCCCAAAAAGTTTATTTTTGAAATTTAGTTTATTTTTTTTTTCTTCTATTAGAAGGTAAGCCCAATGAGGGCAAGAGTTTTTAATCTATGTTCACTCCTATTTCTCCAGTGCCTAAAAACAGTGCTTGGCATATAGTAGATACTCAATATTTGCTGAATGAATGCATGAATAAATGAATGAATGAACTAGATGCCCAACAGAGGACAGACAGATACCCTGTTGGGAACTTTTCTGCAGATTTACATGGTGAATGTGGCAATTTGGCTGAGCCTACCATGCCAGAGCCCTATTATTCCTTTTTTTTTTTTTCTCTGAAAGGGAGGCATGAGATTTCTTTTTTGCTCTGTGATTCAGAAGGTGTGTGAGTACACCTTATGGAATATAAGAGGGAGAAAGAGGCCCATGAGCTTTGGTCAGTTGGGCTAGAGGAAGGAGGATGGTAAGGCCCAGAGACTGGGCAGTCAGATGACCAGGGCACAAAGGTCAGCTCTGCCACTGTGTGACTTTCAAAGTTAAGCACTTAACTTCTTGCCTTTGTCTTCTCATCTAACAAATAGAGCTAATGATAATACCCACCCCAGATTATTACAATGTGTCTTCAATCCCTCAATATAGGGTAGCTATTTGTATCATGTTTCTTTGCTGGTCTGGAAAGAGGGTGATCACTACCCATTTGCTTTCCACAAGACAATGCTATTCACCTTCGGCTGTCTTCCAGGTGAGACTACAAAAGTCAACAGAATCCTGCACAAAGCAAGAGAAGGAGCTGTTCAAGGTAGAGGCAGTTTCTCCTCATGGAAGGTCTGTCCAGTATATAAATGGCAGAGAACCCCAAAGGTCTTAGAAACAGGACAGCTTGGGGCACAGGATGGGGAGGAGCAAGAATCTGGTGGATGAATTTTTGATTCACATGCAGGTGAAGGGAAAGAAAACTTATATTAGAAATAGTGGTTTCACCATTTCTTAAACACCCTTTTATCTCTACTATTCAAAATACTATCATTGAATCCCAAGCCTAAGTGCACTGATACCTCTCCTGCTGTTTCCCCTGACAGGCATACGACAACCTGAGCCAAGAATTTTTGTTTTGCTCAAAATTATACCATGTCCATGAGTGATTAGATCACTGCTCTGTGATGTGCTTGTTTGCCTTTAAAGTAAGAAGTTGCTAGGTTATCAGTGAAATGTCCAATGCACCAGTTAGGGTCCCCAGGAGCAGCCTAGGCTTGGTTCTGATGAGATTTGTTAATTTTCTTTTCTTTCTAGATAGAGAGTGACTACCAATCTTTGCATCAGCTCTGTGAGGACCAGGCCCACTACATAAAGGTATGCTGCCTACGGGTGCAAGTCAGAGCAGAGGTGGAATTTCTCCAAAGCCAGGGGTTCTTTGGTTTCTCATTAGGCTAAAATCTGCCACTGGGCAAAATGCCTTTTGTACAACAGCAAAAACAACAAAACAGACATATGTTAAGGATTTACTTTGTGCCAGGCACTGGCACATACATTGTTTTTAAGCTCTCAACATACAGTATTTTTCTCCATTAATTTGTCCAATAAAACTATGGGGATGTTATTGTTATAATCAAGGACACTGGGGTTTGGGGGAGTTAGGTAATGTGCTCTGGGAACACAATTGTAAGCATCAGAGCTGGGATTTGAATACAAGCAGAATTCAAAGAAGGAACTCTTTTTTTTTTTTCTTTTCATATATATTCACCTAGTCCCAGTATCTCTCAATTTTTATTAGAACATTTCCCTACTCATGTGTGCACACTCATGCATGCACCATTTAGACTATTAGGGATAACTTTAGGAGAATCATCAATGACATTGAAATGAAATATGGGGAAATTCTTCATTCTAACAATTTTTTTTTCCATGGGAAGAAATACCAGGAAATTCTGAGGCAGATGGAAAAGGAAAAAGAGGTGCTGCTTCTTGAAAAAGAAGTGTAAGTTTGGAAAAATGATGTCCCCAATGGGACTGCAGTGATAGTTCCCGGGACATCTTGGAAGGGGACAAAGCTTCTCAGACCAGCTTTATTTTCTTAGACTTTAGGTCATAAAATTATTTTCCTATGCTTTACCCTAATTTTTTTTATTATTTTACCTTTTACACTTAGATTTGCATTCATCTGGAATTTGTTTTTCTTCTATTGTGTGAGGTAGAGATCAAGATAATGATTTTTCTGTGTAGAGCCAATTGACCAAGCACCATTTATTTAAGAGAACATGCATTTTCAGTGGTGCCTTGTTTTATAAGTCAAGTGACTATATATTTGTAAGACTTTCTGCAGTTTCAGCCCAACATCAGGGTTATGTCAGGTTATTCTTCATTGATTGTCTTTTCCCTTAAGAATGGACCACACTTTGCTAGTTTCTCTGTATGTTGAGCCATTATAAGTTTTGATTGTTAAACACTGAGTGTTATAAAAAATCCAGGATATAAATCATAGATGTTGCATGGCTTAGAAAAGCACCTTTCATCAGCTCCTCAGATGAGTTATATATTTCTTGGATCTGATCTTTTTCACCCAGATTCAAAGCCCAGAACAACTCTTCCCAAATAGTGAAACCTGGTTCAATTCTGGTAGAGACCATCCAAAGCAACATGGTAAGTTTTCCTTGTCCCACGTTTGAGTTTTCTTTCATCCATCCCTCCCCTGGCTTTTCTCTTTCTGCTCCTTGCATTCCCCTCCCTTTTCTTAATAAACCTAGAGTTAGGACATAATGAAGATCAGTGCCTTGTTCCATACCGTATGGCAGCTACCCCAGTGGCTCTTAGCCACCCTGCTACACTGTCTCTCTGTGACCGCATGGACAGGCACATCTGTGGCTTTTCTTGCTTCTCATAGGAGAAGACCATCATTAAGAAACAGAAGAGAATCTTTTGGTACAGGTAAGTGGTAGAATCTTGGCTTTTATCTGGTCTAGGCTACATTTGCTCTATAAAAGTGAGTGACTTGGTAAGGACATAAGGAATAAGGATAAATATACCCACCAACAAGAAACTATCAGGCAGCCCCAGATTTTTCCTTCTTTCCCCAGCATCAGAGTTAAGCAGAACTTGGTGGCTGGAAAAAATAGCTATTTGTTCAAGATGAAGGCTGCAGGTTGCATTTTACTTTGCATTTCCATTTTTATGGTTCTTGGTGTGCTCCTTTCTATTTTTCAGATCCTGAACCTGGTAATCTCTGCTATACTCTTTGTTGGAAAGACAGTTCAGGGTGCACTCATTCTTTCAGTTCTTTTACTATAGGCTGTAAATTTTTAAAAAATATTTTATTTATTTATTTGAGAAAAAGAAAGAGAAAAGCACAGAGGGGTAGAGGGGAAGGGGGGCAGAGGGAGAGGGAGAAGCAGGCTTCCTGCTGAGCAGGGAGCCTAACTTGGGGACTTGGGGCTCCATCCCAGGACCCTGGGATCATGACCTGAGCTGAAGACAGATGCTTAACCAACTAAGTCACCCAGGTGGCTGTAAAATTTTATTTTATTTTATTATTTTATTTTATTTTATTTTATTTATTTTATTTTATTCTTTTTTAAGATTTTATTTATTCATAGAGACAGAGAGAGAGAGGGGGGCAGAGACACAGGCAGAGGGAGAAGCAGACTCCATACAGGAAGCCTGACGTGGGACTCGATTTAGGGTCTCCAGGATCACACCCCAGGCTGCAGGTGGCGCTAAACCGAGGCGCCACCAAGGCTGCCCAGCTGTAAAATTTTAGAAAACAAAAATCACCTGAACTCTGTGAAACAAGCAGACTAACTCTGAAATGCTCCATGTGGCCCTTTAATGAAGAGCTTCAATTTATGACATTTTAATATAGTTGAAGACTGAAGGCCTTAGACGAGATTTCAGTGTGAAATTTTCTTGGGGCACACAAGAAAACACGCGCACACACACATGCACGCACATCTTTTATTGTTTAACTTGGTCTCTTTTGACACTTGATGTTTAGAAAAAACATATCCTAATGATTTTTGCCTGGACATTAATGTCAGAAATGTCCCAATCTTATTTCAAATTCTAGAATGGCTTCCTACAATAAACCCGAGGAAGGCTACTGGTCATGAGACTCATAGACTCATAGTCCTGAACATTTTCTGGCAACCTCCAAAAGGCCTGCCACATAAGTATTACCTGGAAAATCTCCTTTTGCACCTCCAACTTTTTCTATGGAGACATCTATTCTGCCAGAGGGCTTACATGTCAGGAAAGCCATATGCAGTTTCTAACCACTCCATGGATCTTTTTCTGTTATTCCCTATCCCCTCCCCTCATCCTTTGTGTCTTTATTCTCCATCAGTTTTGCCCTGAAGAAAGCAATTCAGTTATTTATGAGTGTGAGTGTCACCCCCAAAGCTGGGTCCTGGGCTGTTCTCTCTCCCCTAGGCTAACCAAGAATGTCTCTTTGCAGACATTTCAGGTGTCTTGTCTTCATGGTCATGATCTTCGTTAGGCTGCTGGGCTATATACTTTTCCACCTGCAGTACATAAATCCAGACCTTCTTGTGGATGCCCTACCCATGGCAATGAGCAGGGACACCTTGAAGAGGCTGAGGGAGGTCTTATTTCCCTTCCTCACTCTAGAGGTAGAAGAAGTTCTACCCCATTAGGCTAAAGTGACGTGAGGGGCTCCACGCTGTACCCAGCGGAGAAAGGGGGGACATGGCTATAGCCCTGAGTCCCGGATGGACCAAGAAGGAAGTGGGAGCCTTGACTTGGACATCTGACCTCTTCATTTCATTCTCTTCCCTTGCTTTTCCCTTTGGAGTGGCTCTCTTTTAAATAAAGAATATGTTTGACCAGAGTTCACTGTGTTGGTCTGTGAATTTGGTCTGTGAGTCCTGGGCCCTCATTAGACATTCCCAGTTTCCACCTGTTTTAAGAAAAGAAAACCTAAAAAAAAAAAAAAAAAGAAAAGAAAAGAAAACCTTCCCAATACTTCTACTCTCTGCTCCATACTGAAAACACAGTAGAGGGAAAAAAAATTATCTCTTCATTTGTAACATTCTCCACTTCCTCTGGGGTGGGCACAAAGGCTGTTCAACTGAGGAATCATGAGGTGGGTATAAGACTTGCTTTCATTAAATATTTTAACAACACATGTCCTTCCTAAAGCTCCTTTATTTTTATATTTCACTATGTATTATGGGGGTGAGATGTCCTGAAAAGCTGACCTGTTGTTTTTTTCTCATGTACACTGATGGTTACTCATTCTCAACTGACAAGAAAATTACCCTAAAATTGAAATGACAAGTAAAATGTAGTGTGTAAAATCAGCAGAACACAATTTTGCACCGATCTATCATTCAAATCCTAATTCAAATGCCATCGCTCCCATATTGTCTCCTCCGATATCCTGCAGGACCTGAGACTGCTCTACTTGTCTTCTTGCAAATGCTCCTTGTACTTTTGGCGTCTCCTCCCACCTGTACATTCCTCAGACTCTTGCTTTCTGATGACCTTCTGTCCTTTCAACACCATTCTTGACACAGATTTTAACAGGTTTTAACTGCATTTCATGGCAGAGACACACTGTATGTTTGCTTTGGCTGTAGACACAACCCTGTCCTACCTTTTCTTTGGGGGTTCAGGGAGGAGAGGGTTAAGGGTCTCAGGACTCCAAAAAAAAAAAAATGAAAAACTGATCCACAGCACCCTCTCGTGGCAATATAAAAGCTCTTTCACTACAGCCGGCCTCCCCTAAAAGGGCAGGAGTGTGATCAGCCAGCTGAAGCAAAGGATGGATCAGGTGCCCTCTTGGGTGATTCCCTCTGTGAGCTCTAATAAGTACAATTAGTATTCATCAATTCAACATATGCTTATTGAGACTCTTTCTTGGACCGGGTAGTTACTGTTTCAGGCACTGGGATTATAGCAATGAACAAAACACACAAAACTCTCTGCCCACATTCTAGTGAATAGAGGTAAATAATGAATTATTAAAATAGAGAAATATCAGATGATATTAGATGCTATAAAAAGTTAGGTTGGGGAGAAGGAAGGGGATGAGGAGCGGCAGCTACAAGGCTCATTTGAGAAGGTAGTGTTATAGCCAAGACCTGAATGAGATGAGGAAGCCACATGGATGATGGAGAGCTTTGGGGGGTCAGAGAGGTGGTGGTGTAGCTGATGGGGAGATAGCAGGTACACGGCCTCGACATTGGAATGTGCCTGGTGCATGTGAAGTTCTGCTGATCCCATGATCATACACCTTTATGATGGTCCCCTCACTAAACTCTTCAGTGGAATCCTCCAAGTTGAATTCTGGTTCTGCCAGGATCTTGGCTGATACTGTTCACTGGCCAGAAGCATTCCTTAGGCTGAAGGGTTTCAGCATTGGAGTGATTCTAAGACTATAGGTATATGTGAAGAAAATGGCTGCAATTGGCCAAGAAACCTATATCCAGAGTATTACTTTTTGTGCCATCTCCAGACATGCAAACCTCAGAAGTTTATGGAACTTCCAGGTTCTCCTCTAGTGCCCAACCCTTCCCACAGACACATCTTAGGTAGACGTGGGAGCAACCCAACATTGAAGACTGGCTAAGAAATAGGAGCTTAGGAAAATAAGGACATAGTAGCCCAATACTTGCAGTCAGCAATCCAGTGGGGACTTGGAACCTTGACGCTATCCTGGAAATCTACGTTGCAAAAGCACAAATGGTCTTTTCTGCCACCCAGAGAGTCTGCTTTTAAGCAGGACACTGACTCCAGAGGGGCCTGGATGGTATTTCCGAGTCTGAGAAGCAGAAGAGAGGTCACTGCTGCCATACATGAGCAGTGCTGAGCTGGACATCTGACTGCCAGCAACGGGAATCTTACCACCCCCCAAAAATCCATCCATTTCTGAAAGATTTGAACAAAATAATACAAAGCACTCAACACAGCAAAAGGCACATGGTGGGTATTCAACCAATATGAGTTTCTATTCCCTTATATGACATAAAAGTTTGCCTTTATCTAGTAATTAATCTTAGTTCTGTCTTATAAAGCCACACAGTAAAATAACGGCTTCTGTCATATTTAAGTCACTAAAACTGAACAGTCTTCTGTTCTCCAAATGAATATTTGTCAGTCCTTCAAGTTGTCATATGACATGGCTTCTAGAATTATATTATCTTCTTTACCTTTCCCTGGACACCTACTGAATTGAACAGGATACTGCAGATGAGTTCTGATTGACAAAGTACAGTAGTTCAAGTCTCCTTTATTCTTTTTTTTTAAATAAATTTATTTTTTATTGGTGTTCAATTTGTCAACATACAGAATAACACCCAGTGCTCATCCCGTCAAGTGCCCACCACAGTGCCCGCCACCCAGTCACTCCCACCCCCCGCCCACCTCCCCTTCCACCACCCTTAGTTCATTTCCCAGAGTTAAGTCTCCTTTATTCTGAACAATTAATGCTTCCCAAGAGTTCTTTAGCCACTTTGGCAGCTGTATCAAAGACATATACTTGGAGTCAACCACGATCCTTTTTTTCAAAAAGACTGATTTATTTTGAGAGAGAGAGAGCATGGGGGTTAGGGGGAGACAGAAGGATAGAGAAAGAGCATCTTAAGTAGACTCTGATGAGCTTTGGGAACCTGACCTGGGGCTCCATCCCATGACCCAGAGATCATGACCTGAGCCAATACCAAGATTCAGTCGCTTGAAAAAAAAAAAAACAAAGATTCAGTCGCCTGACCAAGGCGCCCTTCAGTCAAGATCCTTGACCTTTTGAACATGAATTATTTTTACTGTACATCTCCTCTGCTTTGTATTTGTGCAGATTAAAAGATAATACTAAATGCAGGATCTACCATGTGCTCTATTAAATTTCATTTTGTTGGTTTGGTTGCTTCATTGCAATCATTCAAAACCTTGATTGTATGAAGGATTAAACTAGTCTGTTTAGATGCCAGAGTCACCTGGTAGAGTACAAACTGCTGGACAGGGAGGCTTGGGTGTGAAATTGCCTCTGGCCTTGTAATAATTGTTAACCCCAGGCAGCTGGTTAACCCTTCCTTTAAGGTGGCTAATCACTCTCTCCCTCAGGAGCCTGTTAAAACAGCCTCAAGTTCTTTTAGTATTTTGAAATGGAATTTCTTCCGGTCTGGAGGCTTGAATTCAATTAAATGGATTAGGTACTCTCCTTATATCTTCTCACCTATCTTAAAACTCAGACTATCCTTTTTGTCATGCAAAAGATCAATTTCCTTGATAGAGAAGGCTGATGTGAAATAGGACCCTTATCAGTTAACATTATACCCCACGCCCTAAGGAGTGATGTATTTCATTTCTCCTGTTCCAAACAGAGTTTTGGAAACGCTCTCTTAAAAAAATAATAATAATAAAAATTTTTAAAAAATTTTTTTAAAAATGCATTTTTTTTTTTTTAACCAACTCCAGTGTTGTCTTGAGAAAAATCACTGAATAAGGTGTCAAGCCTTGGACCCTGGACCCGGCTTTTTTGTTACTTGTCTGGTTTTATACAAGCCACACATCCTTCCTGGGTCTGAGGTCGATTTCTGGGTGCTTTCTAAGATCATTCATACTTATATTTCTTTGATTCTATGAATTCCTCCACTCAAGTCTCTGTGTGAGTGAGAAACAGCTCTCAGCCCTCAGTAACCTCCAAGCTTGTCAGGCTTCAACCCTCCCAGGGATCAATCTTAACCCTTTCCTGGCCTCTCCTGCTTCCCAGAAGAACCGTCTGCAAACTGGAAGTACTTCCATCACTTCTCCTTGTCAAGAGTCTGGGTGGGTGATGCTCCTGTAATTCTTATATCTTGAGAAAAAAACAGTATTTCTTAAGAATGAGTAAGGAAGTCTGGTGTAAAGGCTTAGTTCAACAAACATTAATTGAGCTCCTACTATGTGCTAGGCACTGCTCAATCAATGTACTGGAAGGCAGAGGAGAAGAAAGGGGGAATAGTTCAAGAAATAAGCAATAAACTAGGCTCTCAATGACTCTTGATTTTGTAGTAGATTCCAAACTCAACATCAAAGTTACAGGTAACTCCAAAACTTCTCTGAAGTATAAATGCTGGCTTAATTGGGGCCTAGAACTATCAATAGCACATTTATTGATTATCTATTGTATTGCAGACACTGTGCTAGATACTTCCATATGGTCTCCATTTCATAGTTTAGTGAATTGCCTGGGATTATCCAGTTAGCAAAGGGCAGAAACAGGGCTCACCGGCCATGTCTTAACTCGCCCAGGACATTTGTCTTTCATGTCTCAGATGTAATAAAGACCCTTGTAATCATCTCCAGATCCAATACTAGCCTGCTAGTTAGCAGAACTATTGAATCCATCATTATAATCAGTTACTTATTTTCCTCTCTCCTCTATGATTTGTTTAAAGTTACTATAGAGACCCAATATCTATCATTCTAGTCACTGTGTTAAATTTTACTTTGGAGCTCAATTATATCTCTAGTTAAATGATTAAAATTTAAAAATGCCTTGAGTAATGCTTTATTAAGGTATTATGGGCCATTCATACCTTAGTATGAATACAGGATGGGAGAATTGGATTTTATGGGGGGGGGGTGCTGAAAGAAATATTAAAGCCACTGTCACCTGCAGGTGGGTGAGAGTGTTGAATTGAGGACATAATAGGGAACCTGAAGTAATTATTAGAATGATGACTCCAACAACAGCAGCTTTGCCTGGAGTGGCTCTTGAGGAGCCCATATAAAAGCTTTAGTTCTCACACATAGCCATGTCACTCTCATGTAACAGCTGTTAGTATTACAAAATTGGACTCAGGGGGAATCCAACCCATCCCAGGGGTGCCATTGTCCCCTGCAGGTTGCTCTTTTACAAAGCCCAGTTGAAATGTTCGTGGTGGGGGAGGAGGGGCAAGACGGCGGAGAGTGGGGTCCCCAAATCACCTGTCCCCACCAAATTACCTAGATAACCTTCAAATCATCCTGAAAATCTACGAATTCGGCCTGAGATTTAAAGAGAGAACAGCTGGAATGCTACAGTGAGAAGAGTCCGCGCTTCTATCAAGGTAGGAAGACGGGGAAAAAGAAATAAAGACACAAAAGGCCTCCAAGGGGGAGGGGCCCCTCGAGGAGCCGGGCTGAGGCCGGGGAGAGTGTCCCCAGGACAGGAGAGCCCCGTCCCGGAGGAGCAGGAGCTGCACCAACCTTCCCCGCGGAAAGGGGCTCGCAGGGAGTTGGAGCAGGACCCAGGAGGGCGGGGATGCCCGCAGGCTCCTGGGGACACTAACAGGCACCTGCGCCCCGGGAGATGCGCCGAGCTCCCTAAGGGCTGCAGCGCGCACGGCGGGACCCGGAGCAGCTCCGGGGGGCTCGGGCGGCGGCTCCGCGGAGGGGGCTGCGGGGCGGGAGCACGAATCCAAGGGCGCAGGCCCCGGAGCACAGGGTGCTGGGACACAGCCCAGGATCCGGCCTCCCCCCGGGACAGGCAGAGGCCGGGAGGGCCCAGGACAGCGAGGACGCTCCTGCCCCGAGCTGAGCAGATCAGCGGCCCCGCCCCGGAGCCTCCAGGCCCTGCAGACAGAGAGCCCCGGAGCTACTGCGGGAGCTGACTCCAGGGCTGCAGAGCTGGGCCCGCCACTGTGGCTTCCTCCCGGGGCCTCACGGGGTGAACAACCCCCACTGAGCCCTGCACCAGGCAGGGGCAGAGCAGCTCCCCCAAGTGCTAACACCTGAGAATCAGCACAGCAGGCCCCTCCCCCAGAAGACCAGCTGGACGGACCAGTTCCAGGGGAGGTCAAGGGACTTAAAGTATACAGAATCGGAAGATACTCCCCCGTAGTTTTTTGTTTTTTCTTGTTCTGTTTTGTGTTTTTTTCCTTTATTTCTTTTTGATTTCTGATTGCTTCCCCACCACACCCCCCTTTTTTTCTCCTTTCTTTCTTTTTCTTTCTCTTTTTCTACTCTTTTTTCCCTTTTCTTCTTCTTTCTCTTTTTTCTTTTTCTCTTTTCTTTCCTTCTCTCTCCTTTTCTCCTTTTCCCAATACAACTTGATTTGGCCACTCTGCACTGAGCAAAATGACTAGAAGGAAAACCTCACATCAAAAAAAAGAATCAGAAACAGTCCTCTCTCCCACAGAGTTACAAAATCTGGATTACAATTCAATGTCAGAAAGCCAATTCAGAAGCACTATTATACAGCTACTGGTGGCTCTAGAAAGAACCATAAAGGACTCAAGAGACTTCATGACTGCAGAATTTAGATCCAATGAGGCAGAAATTAAAAATCAATTAAATGAGATGCAATCCAAGCTAGAAGTCCTAACGACGAGGGTTAATGAGGTGGAAGAATGAGTGAGTGACATAGAAGACAAGTTGATGGCAAAGAGGGAAACTGAGGAAAAAAGAGACAATTAAAAGACCATGAGGCTAGATTAAGGGAAATAAATGACAGCCTGAGGAAGAAAAACCTACGTTTAATTGGGGTTCCTGAGGGCACCGAAAGGGACAGAGGGCCAGAATATGTATTTGAACAAATCCTAGCTGAAAACTTTCCGAATCTGGGAAGGGAAACGGGCATTCAGGTCCAGGAAATAGAGAGATCACCTGGGGCAAGAGAAAAAATGTCCCTGACTTTTATGGGGAGGAATATTAAGGTAATAGCAGACCTCTCCACAGAGACCTGGCAGGCCAGAAAGGGCTGGCAGGATATATTCAGGGTCCTAAATGAGAAGAACATGCAACCCAAAATACTTTATCCAGCAAGGCTCTCATTCAAAATGGAAGGAGAGATAAAGAGCTTCCAAGACAGGCAGGAACTGAAAGAATATGCGACCTCCAAACCAGCTCTGCAAGAAATTTTAAGGGGGACTCTTAAAATCCCCCTTTAAGAAGAAGTTCAGTGGAACAATCCACAAAAACAAGGACTGAATAGATATCATGGTGACACTAAACTCATATCTGTCAATAGTAACTCTGAATGTGAACGGGCTTAATGACCCCATCAAAAGGCGCAGGGTTTCAGACTGGATAAAAAAGCAGGACCCATCTATTTGCTGTCTACAAGAGACTCATTTTAGACAGAAGGACACCAACAACCTGAAAATAAAAGGTTGGAGAACCATTTACCATTCAAATGGTCCTCAAAAGAAAGCAGGGGTAGCCATCCTCATATCAGATAAATTAAAATTTACCCCGAAGACTATAGTGAGAGATGAAGAGGGACACTATCTCATACTCAAAGGATCTATCCAACAAAAGGACTTAACAATCCTCAATATATATGCCCCAAATGTGGGAGCTGCCAAATATTTAAACCAATTAATAACCAAACTGAAGAAATACTTTGATAATAATACACTTATACTTGGTGACTTCAATCTAGCTCTTTCTACCCTCGATAAGTCTTCTAAGCACAACATCTCCAAAGAAACGAGAGCTTTAAATGATACACTGGACCAGATGGATTTCACAGATATCTACAGACCTTTACATCCAAACTCAACTGAATACACATTCTTCTCAAGTGCACATGGAACTTTCTCCAGAATAGACCACATACTGGGTCACAAATCGGGTCTGAACCGATACCAAAAGATCGGGATAGTCCCCTGTATATTCTCAGACCATAATGCCTTGAAATTAGAACATAATCACAACAAGAAGTTTGGAAGGACCACAAACACATGGAGGTTAAGGACCATCCTGCTAAAAGATGAAAATGTCAACCAGGAAATTAAGGAAGAATTAAAAAGATTCATGGAAACTAATGAGAATGAAGATACAACCATTCAAAATCTTTGGGATGCAGCAAAAGCAGTCCTGAGGGGGAAATACATCGCAATACAAGCATCCATTCAAAAACTGGAAAGAACTCAAATACAAAAGCTAACCTTACACATAAAGGAACTAGAGAAAAAGCAGCAAATAGACCCCACCCCCAGCAGAAGAAGACAGTTAATTAAAATTCGAGCAGAACTAAATGAAATCGAGACCAAAAGAACTGTGGAACAGATCAACAGAACCAGGAGTTGGTTCTTTGAAAGAATTAATAAGATAGATAAACCATTAGCCAACCTTATTAAAAAGAAGAGAGAGAAGACTCAAATTAATAAAATCATGAATGAGAAAGGAGAGATCACTACCAACACCAAGGAAATACAAACGATTTAAAAAACATATTATGAACAGCTCTACGCCAATAAATTAGGCAATCTAGAAGAAATGGACGCATGCCTGGAAAGCCACAAACTACCAAAACTGGAACAGGAAGAAATAGAAAACCTGAACAGGCCAATAACCAGGGAGGAAATTGAAGCAGTCACCAAAAACCTCCCAAGACACAAGAGTCCAGGGCCAGATGGCTTCCCAGGGGAATTCTATCAAACGTTTAAAGAAGAAACCATACCTATTCTACTAAAGCTATTTGGAAAGATAGAAAGAGATGGAATACTTCCACATTCGTTCTATGAGGCCAGCATCACCTTAATTCCGAAACCAGACAAAGACCCCACCAAAAAGGAGAATTACAGACCAATATCCCTGATGAACACGGATGCAAAAATTCTCAACAAGATACTAGCCAATAGGATCCAACAACACATTAAGAAAATTATTCACCATGACCAAGTAGGATTTATCCCTGGGACACAAGGCTGGTTCAACACTCGTAAAACCATCAATGTGATTCATCATATCAGCAAGAGAAAAACCAAGAAGCATATGATCCTCTCATTAGATGCAGAGAAAGCATTTGACAAAATACAGCATCCATTCCTGATCAAAACCCTTCAGAGTGTTGGGATAGAGGGAACTTTCCTCGACATCTTAAAAGCCATCTACGAAAAGCCCACAGCAAATATCATTCTCAATGGGGAAGCACTGGGAGCCTTTCCCCTAAGATCAGGAACAAGACAGGGATGTCCACTCTCACCACTGCTATTCAACATAGTACTGGAAGTCCTCGCCTCAGCAATCAGGCAACAAAAAGACATTAAAGGCATTCAAATTGGCAAAGAAGAAGTCAAACTCTCCCTCTTCACCGATGACATGATACTCTACATAGAAAACCCAAAAGCCTCCACCCCAAGATTGCTAGAACTCATACAGCAATTTGGTAGTGTAGCAGGATACAAAATTAATGCCCAGAAATCAATGGCATTTCTATACACTAACAATGAGACTGAAGAAAGAGAAATTAAGGAGTCAATCCCATTTACAATTGCACCCAAAATCATAAGATACCTAGGAATAAACCTAACCAAAGAGGTAAAGGATCTATTCCCTAAAAACTATAGAACACTTCTGAAAGAAATTGAGGAAGTCACAAAGGGAAAAATATTCCATGCTCATGGATTGGCAGAATTAATATTGTGAAAATGTCAATGTTACCCAGGGCAATTTACACGTTTAATGCAATCCCTATCAAAATACCATGGACTTTCTTCAGAGAGTTAGAACAAATTATTTTAAGATTTGTGTGGAATCAGAAAAGACCCCGAATAGCCAGGGGAATTTTAAAAAGAAAACCATAGCTGGGGGCATCACAATGCCAGATTTCAGGTTGTACTACAAAGCTGTGGTCATCAAGACAGTGTGGTACTGGCACAAAAACAGACACATAGATCAATGGAACAGAATAGAGGACCCGGAAGTAGACCCTGAAATGTACGGTCATCTAATATTCGATAAAGGAGGAAAGACTATCCATTGGAAGAAAGACAGTCTCTTCAATAAATGGTGCTGGGAAAATTGGACATCCACATGCAGAAGAATGAAACTGGACCACTCTCTTGCACCAGACACAAAGATAAACTCAAAATGGATGAGAGATTTAAATGTGAGACAAGATTCCATCAAAATCCTAGAGGAGAACACAGGCAACACCCTTTTTGAACTTGGCCACAGTAACTTCTTGCAAGATACATCCACAAAGGCAAAAGAAACAAAAGCAAAAATGAACTATTGGGACTTCATCAAGATAAGAAGCTTTTGCACAGCAAAGGATACAGTCAACAAAACTAAAAGACAACCTACAGATGGGAGAAGATATTTGCAAATGACCTATCAGATAAAGGGCTAGTTTCCCAGATCTATAAAGAACTTAGTAAACTCAACACCAAAGAAACAAACAATCCAATCATGAATTGGGCAAAAGACATGAACAGGAATCTCACAGAGGAAGACATAGACATGGCCAACACACATGAGGAAATGCTCTGCATCACTTGCCATCAGGGAAATACAAATCAAAACCACAATGAGATCCCACCTCACACTAGTGAGAATGGGGAAAATTAACAAGGCAGGAAACCACAAATGTTGGAGAGGATGCGGAGAAAAGGGAACCCTCCTGCACTGTTGGTGGGAATGTGAACTGGTGCAGCCACTCTGGAAAACTGTGTGGAGGTTCCTCAAAGAGTTAAAAATACACCTGCCCTATGACCTAGCAATTGCACTGCTGGGGATTTACCCCAAAGATCCAGATGCAATGAAACGCCGGGACACCTGCACCCTGATGTTTGTAGCAGCAATGTCCACAATAGCCAAACTGTGGAAGGAGCCTCGGTGTCCATCGAAAGATGATGGATAAAGAAGATGTGGTTTATGTACACAATGGAATATTCCTCAGCCATTAGAAACGACAAATACCCACCATTTGCTTCAATGTGGATGGACCTGGAGGGAATTATGCTGAGTGAAGTAAGTAAATCAGAGAAGGACAAACAGTGTATGTTCTCATTCATTTGGGGAATATAAATAATAGTGAAAGGGAATATAAGGGAAGGGAGAAGAAATGTGTGGGAAATATCAGAAAGGGAGACAGAACATAAAGACTCCTAACTCTGGGAAATGAACTAGGGGTGGTGGAAGGGGAGGAGGGCGGGTGGTGGGGGGGAATTGGTGACGGGCACTGAGGCGGACACTTGACGGGATGAGCACTGGGTGTTTTTCTGTATATTGGTAAATTGAACCAATAAAAATTAATTTATAAAAATAAAAAAAAAATAAAAATAAAGAAATGTTCGTGGTGGATCTTTTTCCCACACTCCATATCTTGAAACCCTTGCCTTGATGCCATGGTCATCACTACCTATCTGTGGGTGCCAGCTGGAAAGAACAACATCAGTTGGCTGCTCTGGGAGTTCAGTGAGTTTGAATCCTGAAAGGCTTCACAGTCCCCAAGCTCAAATCTGCTGTCTCTGTGGCAGAGACCATGAATGGGCCGGCGCTACTTCCTCCACTTGCTTGAGCAGTTGGAAGGCTTCCCTGCTGCTCTCCTTGCGGCTCTCAGCTGGCAAAGCTGCCCTGGTGTGGAACTGTCCACCCTTTGCCAGCAGTCTGTGCATTGATCTATGTGTCTGTTTTTGCACCTGTACCACACTGTCTTGTTTTTGGACCGGTACCACACTGTCTTGCTTTGTAGTACAACCTGAAATCTGGCATTGTGATGCCCCCAGCTATGGTTTTCTTTTTTAATATTCCCTTGGCTATATGGGTTTTTTTCTGATTCCACACAAATCTTTAGATGATTCGTTCCAACTCTTTGAAGAAAGTCTATGGTATTTTGATAGGGATTGCATTAGATGTGTAAATTGCCCTGAGTAGCATGGACATTTTCACAATATTAATTCTTCCAATCCATGAGCATGGAATATTTTTTTCCATGTCTTTGTGTCTTCCTCAATTTCTTTCAGAAGTGTTCTGTAGTTTTTAGGGGGGATTTATTTTTCTTCTGGGAGGTTTGTTGGCAGGTTGGTGAAGCCTGGGTCTAACTGGAAGCTTTTTAGGTGCTGAATTTTGGGGCATCTGGGTTGCTCAGTGGTTAAGCATCTATCTTGGCTCAGGTAGTGATCCTGAAATAGATTCCCACATCAGGCTTCCCACAGGGAGCCTTCCTCTCCCTCTGCCTATGTCTCTGCCTCTGTATGTGTATGTCTCTCATGAATAAATAAATAAAATCTTCAAAAAAATAAAAGAGAGAGATCCTGGGTGGGGGGGGGGAGGGGGAGTCCTGAATTTCTCAGTCCCACTGAGCTAAGTCACAGAAAAATGAAAAAACAGTGATTTTTGGTAGTTATGAGGAGAATGACAATTTAGGGCTGGTGAGATGGGGTGGATCAAATAGGGCAGTGAAGCAAAGGGCAGTGTGACAGAAGGGGAACGTCCAAGAGGGTCTGATGGGAAAGAGGATGGATTTCCTGGCTATGGATCCATCCTTTTGCTAGAATCTTCCCGCTGCAAATATAGGTGTTTAGTAGATTTTCTACCTTCCAGGCCTGTTTGACCTGGATCTATATTTGCACTCTAAGCAAAACCATATCAGCATTGCAGTCTCAGATGAGAGGTACATCTGAGATCAGGAGCTGAAAGCTCCACCTGCCTCTCTAGGCATGGTGTATCTCTGGTGTAGGAAACTGATGAGTCAACGTTAGCCTAGAGCCTGAAATGCCAGTGACTTCCTGGGAATGGGAAACCCATCTTTGGCACAACGATTTGCCAACTAAGAAGATCACCACTGACCAACCTTACAAGAAAAAATTTCAGTTCACCAAATTTTAATGTCCCTCCTATCTGCACTACTGTGCTGGGGAAAACAGACACAATGGAATTGTTTATGTTATCATGTAATTCCAACCTTGAAAGAGTGTATAACCTATTAGCAAGGAAAAAAAAGAAAATACTCAGTAACTGTAATGCTAAAAAGAATGAAGTACAAAAAAAAAAAAAAGAATGAAGTACAAAGAAGGGGTTACAGAGTGCCAAGGAAGCTCAAAAAGAAAAAGAAAGAAAGATTACATCAAGAACGGGAAAGAGCTAATGGGGGAGGTGACGTTTGATATAAACATTGACATAGAGATAGGATTTCAATGCACGAAGATGGAGGAGGAAGAGCTTCCTAACTGAGAGGAGGTGAAGAATGATAACCCAAAAACTCCCCCAGGCTTTTAAATAGACTAAACTGCCCAGGAATAGGACAGAGTTATATCAATCTTTGAATTTTGAAAGAAAATTCTCCCAGCAGAGGAAATTTTAACAGCAGCTTACTTGATTACTAACTGTTCAAGAGACATTATTAATTGTTCACTTACATTTGGTATGCAAGAAAAACTCAAAATGGATTCAATAAACTTGCGTCTCCAATGGATTAGATACTGATGGGATTGGAGGGAGAAAAACATACCAGATAATCCTGAGGGCCCTCTACTGGTTTGCCTACTGGCCTCCATACAAGGCAAAGGCAAAGAAAGAGGCAGGCCACTCCAGATGGGTAGGTGTCAGGTTTAATAAGCAAGGAACTTAGGTATGATGCTTGTCTTGAGTGGCTGCAAAATGAATAGATCTCTGCAGCTGCTGGCCAGAATCTTAAAAGTTTATGCAAAGACCTTAACTAGGTTCTGTGAAGTATACCATCCAGATGATCTCAACAACACATGGCTCTCTCAAATCTATGGCCTTGATGCAGCTTCTAGTGTAGGGAAAGTGGATGGAAAACACATTTCAAGGACAGGGCAGGGGGTGAGGAGCCACCAATTGCCCAGTGCTCACAGGTCATCCCGTGGTCATGTCCTCTCAATGACTTCCTCCACCACCCTCCTAGGAGTAACTTCCTAAATTCTTTTAACTTCAAGGCCACTGATTCCCAGAAATATACAAACCAAAGTGAAACATTATTTAGTAAAGGAAAGAACAAGAAAAAGAACATTTGTTGGGCCTGAGGAAGAAGTCAGTCATTTCCTTACACCAGTGAATCTCAACCTTAGTAATACATTAGAATCACCTGGGGATATTTAAGGATCTTGGCGCCTGGGCCCCAACCCCAGCTTGATTTCATTTAGGGGCATTGATATTTTTGAAAAGCCCCTGTTCCCGCCAACTCTCCATTGCAGGTGATTCCAATATACAGCCAAGGTTGAGAACTGCTGTTTTAAAAGTGTTTAGAGTAACCTCCAGACTCCTTATGCAAAGATAAGAGAGTGGTAAGAAGAGCTTATTTCCAAATTGGAAAAATAAGTGAGAAGAGGCAGGGACATTTTTATGTAAAAAGGGAGTTCACTTCAATATGAAGAAACATCTATTCTGATGGTTCCTTCTTCATATTTATAGCTGTTTTGGCAAATTTCCCAATCTTTGGGTTTACATTTGCTCTCACCTCCCTTCCCTTGATTTAAAAAAAAAAAAAAAAGCCTCTTTACATGTTGGGTCCTTTGTATTCTATGGAAAGAGTATAGAGATCAGGATAAAAGAGCAACTTGCCCCTTTCCAGATGTGGGAGGAAGAATAATAGCTCCACCAAAATATCCATATCCTAATCTCTGGAACCTGTAACTATGTACCTCATAGGAGGCTGCAGATGTGATTAAGGATCTTGAGATGGAGAGATTACCCTGTATTTTCTGAGTGGGCCCAGTGTAATTGCACGGGTTTTTACAAGTGAAGGAGGAAAGAAAGAGAGCCAGCTGGAGGAGATACATAGACAGAAGCAGAGGTCAAAGCAATGGAAGATGGAAGAGGGTCATGAGCCAAGAAATGTATGTAGCCTCTAAAAGCTGCTAAATATTTTACAGACATCATCTTACTTAATCTTTGCAACAATGCTGTTCTTTAAGCCTTTTATTGCTCCTTTTATGGAGAAAGAACCAAAGGACCTGAGGGTTAAGACTGGTATTTCTTAGCATCTAAAATGTCATGAGGTACCTGAGTATTTAGTTAACTCTGACCCTTGGTTTTGGCACAAGTCATGATTTCAGGATCGTGAGATCTAGCCCTGAGCTGGGGTTCCATACTCAGCCCAGAGTCTGCCTAAGAGTCTCCCTCTCCCTCTGCCCCTCACTTACTCCCCTGAAAATAAATAAATAAATCTTAAAAAAAAAAAGAATCTAAAATTTACTGATTATTAGATGCCAGTATATTAAGTGCCACTAGGGGGGAAAAAGTTAAACTATGTGTCATCAACACACCATTTCTAGTTCTAATTAAAAAAAAAATCACAATCTAATTAAATGAAATACAGTCTTCCATGTGATGACTCCTACATTGCTTTGTGGAAAAATCAAGTGTTAAATTTTTTAAAACACATTTTATTTTATTATTATTATTTTTTGTTGTTGTTTTATTTTTATTTATTTATTTTTTTATTATTTTTTTTATTAACTTTTATTGGTGTTTAATTTACCAACATACAGAAAAACACCCAGTGCTCATCCCGTCAAGTGTCCACCTCAGTGCCCGTCACCCATTCCCCTCCAACACCCGCCCTCCTCCCCTTCCACCACCCCTAGTTCGTTTCCCCGAGTTAGGAGTCTTTATGTTCTGTCTCCCTTCCTGATATTATTTTTTAAAACACATTTTATTTTTTAAAAAATCCTCTTTGGAGCTCTTAAAGCTTCACTGTCCAGTACAACAGCCACTAGCCACACATGCTTAGGCCAAAAGGAGGTGGGAAATAGGTGTAAAATGCCAATGAAAGAAAGTTAAGTATCTCTCTAGGAATTTTCGATATTGATTACACATTGAGTGATAATATTTTGGTTCATTGGATTAAATAATACAGTATTAAGTTAGTTTTGCTTTCTTTTTAATGTGGTTTCTAAAGATTTAAAATTACATATGTGACTCACATTCTATTGCTATTGGACAACACTGCCTTAAAGCATGTGGGTAATCTACCTATTAAGTAAAATAACACAGTTCTGGAGTTATGGAGCTATTTTGTGCTTTTTTTCAAAGCAGAAAGGATGATGTGTACAAAATCTATAAGATTCAGGCAGGGTGGGATATGTGTGTGTTGTAAGTAGAAGGGGTCAGGGCAAGATGCTTATTTAGGTATTCACTTTGGAAGATGTCATTTTTGAATTTTTTATTGCAGTAAAATGTATATAACATAAAGTTTACTATTTTAACCATTTTTAAGTATATAATTCAGTGGCATTAAGTACATTCACTGTTGTGCAACTGTCAACCCTATTCATCTCCAGGACTCTTTCATCTTCCCCAACTGAAACTCTGTACTCATTAAACAAATAATTTCCCCACCCTCTCCTCCCCTTGGCCTCTGACAACCATCATTCTACTTTTTGTCTCTATGAATTTGACTACTCTAGATACTTCATGTAAGTGGAATTATACATGTCCTTTTGCATCTGGCTTATTTTATTAGCATAACATCTTCAGGTTCATTTATTCCTTTTTAAGGATGAATAATATTTCATAAGTTTATACCACATTTTGCTTATCCATTCGTCTGTTCACAGATGCAATATTTCACTTTGTACTTGCTATGCTACTTATAATTTTTTTTTCTTTTTTTTTTTTTTTGCTACTTATAATTTTTTATGCTACTTATAATTGTTCTACTTTTGATGAAGAGCTTTAGCTCTGATTTATCTTATTTTCTTGTGTAGTGTCTACTGGAAGACTTATGGCATAGGGGCTTTTAATAGATTCCTTTTAATGAATTGTGCTTCTTAGAGCTATTTACAAATAGAGAGATTTTTAGAAGAACCAGGAGCACACAATTCCCTGCCACATCAGTAGATTTTGTTGAGTTAAAAAAACTTTGTCAGCAAATCTACTGCCATCAGTAGATTTTGTTGAGTTAAAAAAACTTTGTCAGCAAATAATTTGGTACAAGGTCACCCTGACAAGACAGTCCTATTGGGTACTGAATTCTTGTGAGAGGGGTTTAAGACTAGGAAATCAGTGCTATTCTACTATAATAGTTACCCAGTGCCTCCTGTCTACAGCCTTGGATAAACAGACATTCTACAAGGTTAGTCAGGTCTAGTGAATCTGTGCATGGCAAACAGGAACCAGGATGCTAAATCCTTTCCTCCTGAAATGTCTCTCCAGTGTCCTCTCAACAAAACTTAACACTTGGCCAACTGGCAAAGGAAAAATATTTGAGGAGCCATGATCCATTTTCACAGAGCTGGCAAAAAGGATGAGCTCAGAGTCTGTAACTGACACAAAAACCTACTGATTGGAGCAAGACCTGCACAAGCCACAGCATACTAGGTTGGGCAATCCTACTCACAGGCAAGCAGGGAAGGGATGGTATTAGGACTGAAGATTGAAGGATCTGGTAATATGCAAAGGAATAGTTGTTTTTTTGAAGACCCCAAAGATGCCTTTGTGACATGCAATGAATAAATAGAAGAACTCTGGTCCCAGTAAGCCGAAGTGTTTAATAGTGTTACCTGAGAAGGATCAGACAGTCCATCTCCCTTGACCAGTGGTGAGGCCACATATGTTCTTGCAGTAAATGTTTAATGAACATCTACTCTGTGCAAGGACTACTCTAGTTACCAAGGAAATAGTGGTAAACAAGGCAGTGCCTGATATCTAAAATAAAACAAGACAATGAATAAGAAACAGAACAACAAACTATTAACAAGACAACAACAACAAAACAGGTATTAAAGGTGATACATAGGAAAAACTCTGGGTGATGTCATAAAAAGTAACAGGAAAGAAGGGTCCACTGAATTAGATGGGCTACACTGGGAAGGTTGCTCTGTGGGGGTGACATTCGAATTGAGAACTGAAGGATGAGACATGGCTAGTCAGTCAAGGAGCCAAAGGAAAAGCACTCTGAGAAGAGAGAAGAGCAAGGGGCAAAGGCCTTGAGGTGGAAATCCCTGGCTTTGCTTAGAGTGGTCCTGGGAGGAAGAGAAAGATGGGGGAGATGGGGTGGCCAGGGAGGAGAGGCATTTATTGTCAACAGCTGGATTATATTAAGGGCCAACTCACATCCCTGCAGCAGGCAGAGGTGCTGACAGAAAGAAGAGCCCTAGAAGCCCATAAAGAGAAAGAGAAACCATCTGATTATAGTGTTTGTAAATGTCCTTGAGCTACTTCAGCACAGGGAGTGTGATATTATGTGCCTGTATAGATTAGGTTAAGCTGTAAGCCCAGCTTTATTTAGCCCGAATTCCAAACAGAAATGCAACTGGCCTTGAGAGTCAGGGAGCCTTGAATCAGAAAGCCTATGCTCTAAAGGCAACAATTTAATGCACTTCTCTTACCTATTAATCAATATCAGAAGCTTGGGTAATAAAATGAATTTCAAAATGAGTTTTATCTACAAAATTAATGGCTAGTTAATATGTTTGAAAGTTAGGAAGCTGGCTCTTACCGGTGAAATTAAGGGCATGACATTTTGTACAATGGCTAAAATATTTTTAATCTACTCCCTATTCACATGTGAACGAGGAGTATAAGAATCCAATGAGGTATGAAGGCTGAAACTTTTATGCATGGAACTCAAGAGCTGATTCCAAATTTGTTTTGTTTCTAGCCATTGAGGATCGCTAATCCATGGCCACCTCCAACATTTTGTGACTACTATTTTTGTTGTTGCTGATGCTAAAAAGAACCTAAGAGAGTTTGCATGACTAAATTGGCTTATATCCATTTGCAACACATTTCCCTAGTGACAAAAAAAATTGGCAACAGGCATCTAACAGAGAACAACTGAAAGAAAGTAACTGTCTAAATACAGATGAGGATTCTAGATTTCAAATTTAAACATGACTGACTGCATACGAGCATGCACATATCCTGCAATTAGTGGTGAGTGCTCCAATATGGGGGAAAGACCATCCTAGAACAGAGGAGTATGGCACAAGAATGGCAGGAGTCTAGATAAGAGGCTCTAACATCCTTTTGACAAGGCTTCTATTACAAAGAGAACTGGAATTAACACTTGGGAACAGTGGGCAGATGTATGGACGTGTGAGGTGTTCCACAAGTACAGACAGTGTTCTTTCTAACCATTCCCAGGATTCTCTGCTCCTAGAGTTTGAGGCTGTGAGCAAATACCAGGCCGGGCCCAGCTCTCAAGACATGAAGGACAATATTATCTTAATACTCCCTTTTAACTCACCAAATACACAAAAATATAAGTGTGACAATTTCTCTAACACCATCCATTCTTACACATTTTTCTACAAAGTTCTTTCAATTGTGTTTTATAGTAATTAAAAAAAAAATAGACCAGTGAGGAAACTCAACATTATATGTGGAAAAACTTAATTCCAGAAGGTTCAGTGGAAATTATGGAATTAGAATTCATATTCTTCTATTCATGACGTATCTATAGGAGAAAGCCAGTAAAATGACTGGAACCAAGAGCTAACACTTCCTGAGATACTATAAAGTCAAAGGAGGAGAAATTTGTGGAGGCCTTGAGAACGTGCCTCAAAGGACTTAGTTAAGGGAACTTAATAAATCAAGGAGTCAAGCTCTGAAGGGATTTCCATACTCTATCCCCCTTCCCTGCACATAAGAGGGATACTAAGGCAAATCTATTCCTGGAGACAGGACTATTTTGATGGCCAAGCTTGGTTGCAGGACTCTGGATGTCCTTGAAGAACCTATCTTGGGCTGCCTGGCAGTCTTAGATCCCTTCACCCAACTTTCCTTCCCCTTTTCCTTTATTTTTATGGTCAAACTGGCATCATAGTCTGATTGTTCTCCCAGACTTTTCTGGCTCCCTACCCATTTTCTCTCATAGACACATCACATATCATTTTTGCATGTTTAATCACATCTTAGTGTCTGCTTCTTGGAGGACTTGGACACACGATTTTTTTCTATCATTTTTCTCCAAATAGTCTAAATGGGAAAACCGACATTATTAATACAGAGCTAGTTCCTTCTCTCTTAGTCGGAGGGTGGGGGTGTCACTAAAATCTGGGTGAATACGTGTTTATTTTGGAAGTAGATGTATTTTTAGTGATCCTAATCTGATGTTTTTAAAGTCCAGTAAGTGTCCCTCTTTTAGAAATAAGAATGTAATTCACTTAGTTGATAAATTGTAATTCTTAGAAATCTCCTTGAATATCTGCAGAGAGATTTAAAATGACCTCCAGATATAACACAATCACAGCATTACATAAAATAAATTTCCATGGCAGTCACCTAAGTTTCCTAAGTTTAAGTTATGCACTTATACAAAACTAGACATGAATGAGGCCGCCTCTCTACAATGCTTCCAGCTGAATGAGCCTCTGGGCAATGCATCAGCATTTAAGGGAAGATTTGCTGTACATTTTGAGTGGCCCCATGCAAAGTTGGAGACATAGTAATGACAGCAACGTTATTATTATTACTGGAACTTGAATTCTTGCTTAACCTTTCTTAATAGCTGCTGCTTGGCCTTGTGTGATTCTTGTGGCATCTCTGGATCTTAGCTTCATCTGTAAAATCTTGGGGTCAAACTCAGTAATCTCAAGGTCCTTTCTACTCCTACATTTGGTGTCTGTCCTTGGCAGACACCAAATGGGCAAAGGGGTTGCCAAATGATGAAATCAGAGTACAGCCAAGGGAAGTCATGGAGCCAAGGAATATTTTATTCTTACACTTTAAGATAAATATCTAAGTTTTTAAGAAAATTAAAATGGTGATTTCAATGCTATCAATACACTACCCAAGGATACACAAGCACACAATGAAACTATCTCAAAGTATTCCCAAATGACTCAAGTAAGTTAATCTCAAGCCAAAAAGAAGATCTTTCTCTATTCTTCATAGCAAACTATCCAACAAATCCCATTTGATAGTCATTTATTATAAGTAATCTATTAATTCACTAGCCTCTTCAAATGTAAACTCCTACCAGAGTTAGCCTTGGTATCTTATGATCATTTAAGAATAACACTGCTATTGCATGGTTTGAAAGCATCTTAAAATTTAAGTGGTGCTTTTGCCTGTGTTCATGGAAGAAATCTAAAGCTATTTATTTCATTGTAATTTTAGGTTCTGTGCCATGTTTTGATTGGCATATATGCCACCTTCTCTTGTCCTCAAGACAAGAATTTAGGTTGTTTACTGAAGATTTGAAAAACTACCGTGAAGATCATCTCAGATAGTGTGCTGTGCCTGGTTGTACTGTCCTCTCAGGCAACCATCACCCATTCCTACCTGCTCTGGAGGGTGGCTTGTAGGAACTGCACCAGTAGAGTCAGGTCTTCCCTGACTCTGCTGCAATCTCCCACACCCACTCCCTGAATGCAAAAGAGTGCCAGTGACATGGGGACTGATTACTCTGTCACATTTAGGTAATTGTTGATGTTATAGGAAACTCGATGAAACAAAAACTTAACATTTTTGCATTTCCCCTGTTTTTAAGTAGGACCAACCAACGTGGAGTACCTGTACCAGGTGAGGAGAGAGAAAAGTGAGAACAGTGTATTGATTCTCATGGCTACTCCCTGAGAGGTTACCTGCACTAGGCTGTCCCTTAACCAGGACAGAACTAACCAGACCTGCTCTTCCCTGGTTCTGGTAAGCTTTTGTCTCTGACTCAGTTGTGTGGAGAAGAAAGTGATCCACTGGACGGGGAAGTTAGGAGATCTTCCTAATTGCTGTGATACAGTGGATGGGAAGCCCAGAGGAGGAGTGGAGGTGGGGAAGAGTAATGTTGGCTGTGGAAAGGAGATAAATAGAGGAAGAGATCCTAGAGGAGTCTTTTTATTTTAATTGAAGTATAGCTGACACACAATGTTACATTGGTTTCAGGTGTGCAGCATCCTGGAGGAGTCCTAAGGAAAGGTTTTTGTTTACTGGCTAGACACTCAAGAATGTTTATGGCTGAAGGGAATTCAAGCATAATTGGACTGCTAGTGGATGAACAGAGACCATCACAGGCATGGGTTGGGGGACACATTTTAATTGAATAGTTTGGGTTTTTAACGGAAGAGGTCTTGGGTAACATGTTCATAAACACACTATTAACGGTCTGTGTGTAGGGGAGCTGATGGAGCTACCTTCCTGGAAATTCTATGCTTTCTGTGAAATAGGACACTAAAGTCAAGAAGATAGAGGAGACAGTTTGAGGAAAGAGTGAAGTTTGGCCTCTGAAGCAAATGGGAGGTGAAGCTACAAGGGAGAAGCAAAGAGAGGTCATAGAGGGCTCAGCTGAGGCTGTGGGTTGCGAATCTCACTAACTACAGATGAAGGGAATGCTCTCAACAGCATAGGTGTAGAGAAGGTTAACTGGGATTGGTTTGGCTTTGTGGCTTTTACCTGGTGGTTGCAGAGAAAGCATAAGGAGTAGAGGTACTGACAAGAGAACTGACAGTGGGATCCAGACTTAGTGATAAAGGACAATGTGATAATCAGAAAAGTGGGAGATAGAGATTTCATTGGGATTTTGTGAGGATTAAATGTGATAGTCAACATACTAAACTTTGTAAGGACTCTGCAGGCTGGTCTCTAATTTTACTCTACTAGTTAGCCACAGGATGCTGGCAAAAGACAAGGACTCCTGAGCCAGAAATAAAGAACGTTAGGACTCACAGTTAAAGCAGTTGACAGAGCCCCATGCTCATTTGCACTGGTTTTCTATGTCCCCCGTCTCATGGGGGCAACACAAGGCCTGTGATAAACCTTGCACACAGATTAGGTTGAATTACAAGAGAGAAACACTAAGTTTGGGGATTTATCACTTTCTTGCAAGCAGAAGCAAGCTTGCTTTTTGTCCAGGGGGACACTGGCCTCACATCTCAAGGTTACTTGCTACTAACACAACTCTGAAATGGCCTGGTTAAAGAAGGGGTCAGAGCCTTATATTCTTAGCAAAAACACACAGGCATGTACAGAGCTGACTGCCTTGAAGATTGTCTCTTCCAACAAGTATAGTGTATGGTAGATAGTGGGTTCTCAACAAATGTTAGCCACAACTGGATGATCATGATTCATGCATGATTTAGTTGAATCCTAGTTAAAATTCCAGGAAGGTAAATGGAGGAGTCAAAGATCTAGAGTAAGGGACATAGATATCTCACTAGCAATAAGAGACTGAATATTAAGCTCCAGCAAAATGAAAATTCTAGAACGTTTGACTTATTTATAGATAAGATGCAAAGAAAATAGGAACTAGAAGTCTTTGAATAAATTTGTTATATTCTTTTAAATGCTGCATAAGTATGAAATATGAAAGTAGTGTTACCAAATGATCTATCATGGCTGCTAGCTCAGGAAATGAGCGGTTGTGTCCTGGCACTGCCAAGGCCAACTACTCCATCACAGAAACCCCGAGGGGGCTGGAAAAATCAAGAGCGTAGTTCCTGACTGGGTGTGCCAACACTGTTGCTAATCAAACTCAGGTAAACTCATTGCAAGAGAAGCCAATAACTCAACAGATGAGGGTTTGGAAAAGAGAAAGGGAGAAATTTATTTCCAGTGCCAGCAGATGGGGGAGGTGGCATGCTCAAGCTTTAATAACTGACTTCTCCACTAGCAAGATAGACATCCAGAGTGTTACAGGAGTGGTTCAAGAGGTATGTGCTAGTGAGTAGACAGGAAGTGTGTGATCACAGGTCGGGGGTTGGTATGTGTTCAGCTCATGATCATGGGCAGGGAAGGGGATATATGGGATGTGGTCCTCTAGGCATTCTCTTGCTTTTCTGGTCTGGGGGTGGGAATGTTCTCGTCTTTGCAAAACATCTTTGTCAAGGCCTCAAGATAGTAAGACATGAGCACAATGGGTTTAAGAGCATGAGTTAAGCAGTCTTTTCTACTCCTGGTTTTAATTCTGGGGGTCTATAACTGAGCAAGAGGGCTTGCTGACAGTAGAACACAGGATGAAATGGCTCAAGTAAACCAAAATATAGCCACATTTATGAAAACACAATGAGTAAGTGTGAGGAGCAGAAAAAGAACTACAAATGTGGTTAAGAAGGTAAATCCTCACGTATTTTCAAAGGGAGACAACTGGATATATAAAACTGGAAAAAAACTTTCCATAATGATTCCAAAGTCAAGGGAATGGACAAAATGACTTCCCCAGACAACTAAAAATAAGCTCTTTTATGATTTATGATCTTATTTAAAGGCCTTATAAAAACACAACACTTTTAAAGCCAACTACCAGCTCCTTTTTCTTGGATTCCTCTCCAACTTCACAATATGATAGGGATCCTCTCCACTCTGCTTTTATAAATTGGTCTAATCTGTACTTTTTCTTATCTTTTACTCTATAATGTCAACATCTTTATGAGGTTGAGAACGTGTTCTCAACCAGAGAGGAGTTTCCATAGAATTAAATATTCAATGAAGCCATTATCCTTTATGTGCTCTGATATTAATCTTAATTGAGGGGCCATTTTCTCAGGCTCTCTGGATGAGAATATTGGTTCTGGAGGGTAGTGGTTGAAATGCTTTTGTTGACATCATAAGATTGCCTGTCCCTAATGCTCCCTCCATCTTAAACAAATGTTCAGGGTCTATGCCTTAGTATAATCCATAATTACTGATCTGAAGTCACTCAGGGTCTTTCTTTTTAACTACAATTGAAAGGCCATTTTTCAAGAAAAGAAAACTAAGCACAAAAACAACACAGAATTGAGCCTAGCTCCACTCAGTTGAGTCAAATTGTGGCACAACTGTTGACTTAAGTTTCTCACTCTGGCCTAAGTGATTTTATTTCAGATTAGCCATTTGGGGCCATCTCCAGGATCTTGTTTGTGAAGGATATGGGACACCTGACTTATATTTCAACTGGGTTTGCTACCTCGCTGGGACACAGATTGTTGGTGTGGTCAAAGGCCCTAGGCCTTAGGGCTAGAGGTTTGCCTTTACCATGTTTATCTCTAGGCAGATCCCAGGTTCCTGAGAGTTCAAAAATGCAGCATCTTTCCTTAGACATTATTATGAGGATAAAGGGAGAGGAAGATGGAGTGATCCTAACTGTCAAAATGAAATCTTTTGGGGGTGCCTGGCTGGCTCAGTCAATAGAGCACATGAACTCTAGGTCTTGGGAATATGAGTGAGAGCCCCAGGTTGGATGTGGAGATTATTTAAAAATAAAATCTTAAAAAAAAACACCCAAATTTTAAAAATTAAAATAAAAACTTCTGCCTACTGGTAAAAGTTCAATGGTGGGCTTTCATATCTATATACATATAAAAGAGGTTTAATTTTAGGAAATTTCAGCCTGCTACTAACATTATGTAAATGCCATTTGTTTCAAGATTTTAAGAACTCTTTTTTACATTAGCTAAATCTCTTTAATTTGCATATGAGAAACCAGTTAGCTTAGTGAGGGAAATTATTGAAAAAAAAAAAAAAGAAACAAAACAAGGAGCTTCCTATCCATCTCTCCTGTTTTCTTGGATGTAAATATTTTTATATCAAGGGAGTGTCTTAGGTTTCTATCCTTGTTCTATATAGTTTAACTCATCAGGATAAACGAATTGCAGAAAGCTTTCTTAAACCAATGTTATTCAAGTCCCTAAGGAAAGGGTGAAGACTATTTTCTTACGAATTAATCTTTTCTCTTCCTCTCATATTCTAGAATTGTTTAAGATAAGGTTATTCAAGGGGCATCTGGGTGGCTCAGCAGTTGATCATCTGCCTTCAGCTCAGGCCGTGACCGTGGAGTCCCGGGATCAAGTCCCACATGGGGCTCCCCTTATGGAGTCTGCTTCTCCCTCTGCCTGTGTCTCTGCCTCTCTCTCTGGGTCTCTCATGAATAAATAAATAAAATCTTAAAAAAAAGAGATAGGGTTATTCATGTGCTCCCTGGCCAGGAGCCAAAAAGTCTCCCTGCCAACACAGGTGCCAGACGAGGAGACCAGTGAAGATAATAAATCATGACTAGCAGAGACGTCTGGTCACCTTAGTCTTAATTCCACTCCAGGGGTCAACTTGTTTTGTTTTAATCCTTTGAGGCATAATAGAGATGGTGCCACATCATTTTTGTTAATGATCATATTTAACAAAACAGCTGGCTTGTGGAGATCACAGGAACACACTCTAGGTGCAATGGAAAGGGAAGCCACCTGCTGGCTTCAAAGTGGCAGTGCCCTGCTCTGTAACAAGTGTTGATGGGCAGGAGAATCAGATTCCCATTAGGTGTGCCTTGCTCTTGCTTCTGTTTTCCCTTTTCCACAAAGAATCATACGTTCCAGCTTAGTAGTTAGCATTGTCTTCTTTCTGGCTAGGAGCATCCTCACACCTTACATGGTTCCAGTATCTAGGCATTAGGTGCTTTTGTGTTAAATGAGAAAAACTTAACCGAACAGCTTGTCCTGAGGAAGGCCTGTTGTGAAATCCATCCAAAAATCTAGTAAGTAGGAGTGGTGTCTGTTGAGTGAAGTGGGTTATCTGAGGTGAAATTGAGTCACTAAAGCAGTATGCACAATCCAGAAGAGAGCAATCTGGAAGGACTTTAATGTGTATTCTGGCCCCTAAGAAGCAGGGTTAACACTGAAAACAAAAATCCAAAGAACCTTGGCCCAACATGTTAGTACTTGTTTGAAGGTAGCTGTGGCATATGGTGGATCGAGCCCTGATCTTAGAATGAAAGACCTCTGCTCTTCTCTTAGTTTTGTGGCCTTATCTCAGATTTCTCTCTCTGAGTTTTAAAGAGTTGATGAAGATTAATGATATAATTAATGTTAAAGCACTCATACCTCAGAAATAAAGAGATGGCAAATATTACTGATTGACTGAGGGGTCAATAGAGAATTGTCTCTATAAGAGATCTAATGTAAATGTGCCAAAAATCCTAAGAGTTCCCTCTTCCCTATGAGAAGCTTCTGAAGGACCTAACAGAATCTCTCTAGATTTCTACTTAGCCCTCCATCCAGGTACCTCTTCTTTACATCCTGCTGTTGATTCCTTACCACTTTCTACCTTCGTGCCCAGGACCTTTGACTGCTGCCCCTAGGAGACCTCTGCTTGGCTCTGATGTTTGCTTTGCCCCTGGACAGGGCCCTTGTTCAGTGCCTTGCCTTCCCCACATACCCACACTCACCAAGCCCAGGGTCGGAGAAACTAATTATCACAGCTGCCTGAACACCTTGTTGACTGAGAGGGATATTCCGGACATCAAAATCAGTGTGGTCAACCTTGGAGAAAAGAGATTAAGAAGAGTTCTGAAAGGCATAATCCCAATTATGTTTTCCTAATATGTATGAGAACTCCCAGGAAAAAATCTTGGTTTCTAAAACAATCTTAAAGGCTTTTCTGGGTTCTGAGTCAATAGTGTCCATAAAAAATGTTCCTTGAATGTAGGGACTGAGTCATATTTGCTTAGCCCCAGAGACTAGACCATTGCATGAAACATGGTAGGCTCACAGCACATATTTGTTGAATTAAATCCATTTCTTTTTTTTTAACATTTTATTTTATTTATTTGACACAGAGCAAGAGAACGAGAGAGAGAAAGTGAGCACAAGCAGGGGGAGCAGCAGAGGGAGAGGGAGCAGCCGACTCTCTGCTGAGCAGGGAGCCCAATGCGGGGCTCCATCCCAGAACCCTGAGATCATGACCTGAGCCAAAGGCAGCCACTTAACCAACTGAGTCACCCAGGTGCCCTGAGTTAAATCCATTTCTAACTCGTGTTTGTGTTCACTCAGAATTGTGGAATAGTCAGACAAACTGGTGGAAAATTATTGCCTATAAAGATGAAAGGTTAACTGTATTCAACCAATATCTCTTCTCACAGTCTTGAAGGGAAGGAAAGATAAGTGAGCAAGCACTGCCTTAGAATAATAAACTGTCACTATCTCTACAAATCCTGGGGTCAAGTGTTGGAGAGAAGCAAGATACTATTGGCCATTCTTAGAGACAGGACTTAAGTGGAGAGGGAGACAGTGTTGAAACCTGTAGCATCCGAGATATAATTCACCAAATCACTTTGTTCTATTGGAGTTCTGTACATATAAGATGCAGAGCTTCCAGGAGATCACCAGCCCTTATGTACACACATGAAGTAAACTTTCACGCTGAGAGCATTTGGGAACTCTGTGCTGGTCCCTCATCTTCAGTGACACATTCACTTACTTACTTACTTGCCCTTACACACACAGATCCCTGAGTGGTTCTGGTTCAGGGAGAGGTACACAGGTATCTTATCTTTCAGGATAACATGGGTCCCAAGCTAACAGTGTACCTGATTGGTTATATGGAATTTTAAAAATTTGAATAATTTAAAATAGGTTAGTATTGCTCCTTAACTTATGTTGTTCTTAATTGAGTCATTGACCTCTTTGAGAACATAATAAAAAGCCATGAGTGGAGTGCCTGGGTGGCTAATAGGTTAAGCATCTGACTCTTAGCTCAGCTCAGATCTCGATCTCAGGGTTGTGAGTTCAAGCCCCATATTGGGCTCCATACTGGGTGTGGAGCCTACTTAAGGAAAAAAAAAAAGCTGTCGGCTATCTTTCCAGGATAATGAACAAGGTGACACAGGCAAAATATTTTTCATGTACATATAATTATAGGAGATTTATAGATCTGCTGAAGAAAAACCTTAAAAACCTCATGTAAAAATTACCCCAGATAAGGAATTTGGGAAGAATGCTTTTTGAGAGCGAATCATTCCATAATCAGTCCACTGACACACATATTCACAACAGGGGTTGCAACTCAAATGTCTGTGAGAGTCAGGCAGGAAACCTAAATGAGTGACTCAAGGATCACATAGGGAAATACAACAGGAGACAATAAGGATGTGGAGACCTAGTGGACTCATACTCCTCCAAAGGCTGCTGCTATCTAGCCCCAACCACTTGTTGGCATGTACATTCACCTTTGCCAGAATTCAGATTTCTAGAGAGACAAAAATCTGGATTTTATTGCATTTCCTGATTTTCAGCAGACTAGATTTCCCTCGACAACATTTTATAAAATTTTTTAAATGTATAGAAAAGAATTACACAACAAATACTCATATACTCACCAGCCAGTTTCCACAGGAAACATTTAGCTTATTTGCTTTATCACATATTTATCCATCTATCTGTCCCTCTGCCATCTACCAGTCCATCTTAATTTCTATGCATTTCAGTGTGAGTTGCAGACATCAGTGTACTTCTTGCCTCTAAGGCACTGGCTGTTCATTTTTGTCTCTAGTTTGATCAACATTTGTCCATTTACTTGTGTGTATGCATGCATGCACACACCCATGTGTGTTTTTCAAATGAAGCTTCTATGTCTGATCTTATATGTTCAGGGGTATGGAGTGGTGACAAGTAATGCTGCCTCACTGCTACGGGTAGGGCCAATGCTTGATAATGCTACATGGAAACTGTCATGGGGTGTGCGTGAAGGTGGTGAGGGGTGATTTGGGAGTTTAGAGTCCACTTTTTTTATCCAGATCCAGATCCAGATCTGGGAGTTACTCTTTCTGCCTAAAGTTGCAGAATAAGAACTACCACCAACCCTCCCTCGACCACAAAAGAGGATGCAGAAGGTTGTATGAGAAGAAGACAATGCGAACTAACTCAGCAATCACTGACCAGATGACATGTGTAGCGTATGGAGTCAGAGACAGATAGATGGCATTCTGAAGGACCATACAGTCTAGCTGTTACTATGGTAATTAGTGGCAAATATTTTGCTGATTCTATTGGAGAGAAGAAGCAAAGTCTTCACTTAAATAGCCAAAGACATTCAATAAAAGTCAATGTGTACGGTATAATCACATACTGATGGTATGTATCTTCATGCATTGTGCCCAACAGAGTACTAAGTACTTTGCCACATTTAAATTTTTAAAAACCAGAAAAAATCAAACTCAGAAGTGGGCACAGATGAAGAAACTGAAATTTAGAGAGATTCTGTATCTCAAAAACCACACTGTCAGGAAGTGTCAGAACTAAGTGGTGTGAACTCTGGTCTGTCTTGTTTCGAACATATTCTCCTGACCAAAACAATATTATACTGTGAAATCTCTAAAACATTTCTTTATATATAAAAGAAATATATATATATATACATATATATATATATATTTGACAGAGTGAAAAAGAGGGAGGGAGAGAGAGAGAGAGAGAGAGAGAGAGAGAGAGCACAAGCAGGGGGGTGGCAGGCAGAGGGAGAAGTAGGTCCCCCACTGGGCAGAGAGCCTGATGTGGGGCTCAATCACAAGACCCTGAGACCATGACCTGAGCTGAAGGCAGATGCTGAACTCACTGAGCCACCCAGGTGTCCCTAAAACATTTCAATATTGGAAATGAGAGTCTTGTGAACAGGATATGAATAGGATAAGCTACAAGATTTGTGGGACCCAGTGCAAAATGAGAATCAAGTTCTTGTTTAAAAGTTACTAAGAGGGACGCCTGGATGGCTCAGTGGTTGAGTGTCTGCCTTTGGCTCAGGACATGATCCTGGGGTCCTGGGATCGAGTCCTACATCAGGCTCCCTGCAGGGAGCCTGCTTGTCCCTCTGCCTGTGTTTCTGCCTCTATCTTTGTGTATCTCATGAATAAATAAATAAAACCTTTAAAAAATAATAAAAAAATAAAAGTTACTAAGAATTTCAAGACAGTGACAGGAGAACATTAAACAAAATGTGGGATCTTCTACCCTTAGGGCCTGAAGTAACTGCCCAGGTTCCATACCCACGAAGCTGGACTTGGATATGCCATTAAATATAGAACTGAGACCCAAAGGAGCTCATTTAGGGGACAAAGGCCAGACAAAACAAGAGGAATCCAGCATCGCCCAGAAGAGAGACTGTATTTTAGCTGCCCCAGCCTCTTTGGTTAGCTGGAACTGGAAATTTACTGGGCAACACACGTTATTGTATTTGTAGTTTACAGCACAATTATATCTTAAAAGGTATGTAAAATTCAAGGAGTGGTGCGCTTTCGATCTTTCTTGATTCATTGGTTTCACAAAGTTCGCACGTGAAACTATTCTGGTGTTGCTGCGTTGAGCTCCCTGCACTCTGCCTTGACTGTTGCTGTCAAGATCCTGGTGTGTCAGTGGGTGGAAATGGGTAGACTTCCCTGCCCCATTCCCACCCCTTCTCAGGCCTCCCCGGAGATGCAAATTTCAATCTCGAGGGATGCGGTCTATGCCACATGTGACTTATGCACATGATCTTGCAGCCCTCACACACCCTGTCATCGTCCTGATATTCTGAGGTCAAGATCTGTTTGTGCAGGAGGGCTTGAGGACAAAAGGGAGACCAGTGAGTTTTTGTAGACGATGCATGCAAATGAACACAGCCCTCCCGAGGCTGCATGGTAAAGCTGTCCAACCTGGGTTCTGATGTTCCTCTCTGCTGCCCCCCACTCTCCCACTGGTCATCCCTTTTGTCTTGGCATGAAGCCTCCTTGTGAGGTGCTTGCTTTGGATCCCACTATTCCTTCCCGCCTTCAAACTGGCTCATTTCCCATCAAGCCCAGACCTGACTCTTTTCTCTCTTCTCAACAAGTCTTGGCTGACTTCTATCTGTCCCTTGGGGCTGTTCTATGTGATTGGCCAGGAGGAAATTCATCTCATGCATTAATCTCATGCATTAATTTAAACCAAGACCAATGGCTCACACAAATTTGAGGGATTGCTGTCACATTTTGCCATTTTGCCTCAAGCTAATGCCATAGCTTGAGGATGAGGAACAAGGGAATAGTCGGTACCTGGGGTGACATTAACAGTATTGTACTTATTTCATCGAGAAGATGGTCCTGCTTTCTGTGAAGCAAGTGAAAAATACGTGTTTGCTGTTAAATGAAAACTTAAAAAATATACTTTTTTGCTAATCAAACGCTGAAGTTTAAAAAAAAATAATGAATGTGGTTGAATATGAAGTGACATTGACATTTAGTGCAAGCGTACAAAACGGTACATACTTTCTGGAGGGAAACGTGGTGGTTTGATGGTAATGACTATTAATCTATGCACTTACACATGTGTGTACACACACAACTCACGTATACACATGTTGCACATATATATACACATCTATGCACACGTATACGTAAATGAAATATTCGTATGGCGGTCACCAATGCTCTGTGCAATCTGGCCCTCCTGCCTGCCTCTCCAGTCTCCTGTTCCACACTCTCCTTCCAGCTTGGAGTCCAGTCATGCTGGTTCCTCCTGTTTCTTCACTGTACCCCATGTTACCATCTGTCAGGGAACTCATGCAATGTCATTTTTTCTGACTCATTAATTTGGTCTTTCTTCATCCCTCTTCTGATTAATCAATTCCTGCTCATCTCTCAGCTCTCAGTTTAAGGGTCACTTCATCAGGAAGTCTTGGACCACTACTCCTCTGCGTCCAGCCCCTCAGTCTGGACAGGTTCCCTTATACTCCGTTTTCCTTTCCACGTAGCAGTCAGCCTCATAAATCATGATATTCTCCTCTGTGCGATTATTTTATTCATCTGTCTCCCTTTGTGCACTATAAGCTCCAAGAGGGCAGGTTTGTGTTCTCTTTTCCATCTCCACTGCCTAAGAAGAAGCCTGGTGTTTAGAAGAGGCTCAAGAAATACTTGCTGATTAAATAAATGAATGGGAGATTATAGTCGATTTTCATTTTCTCCTCCGTGCCTCCTTGTCTTTTTCATTTTACAATGATCATGTGATGCCCTTATAATAAAATCATAAAAAAGAAAAAAAAGCTTTTCCTTTCCTTTGAGGCTACAGCTGTTCTCTGCAGAGGCCGCTGCCCTTGGCACTGCTTCTTCTGACTGCTGCCTTCCAAGGCCAGTTTATGCCCTTGGTCATCATTAGGCTGCACTGTCTCAAACTGCCTCAGGGTAACTCTTCCCTACAGATCACCTTTAGGTCATTGGCCACAAAGCAGGTGTTGGACTCCTGCTAATCATCTCCTTCCTGCCCTCAGGGGTTATAGCCTGGTGGCCTTCATGACTCAGAAAAAGGATCCTTTTGACAAAGTTTCAGACGGAGCCTGCTTTGCCTGCTAATCACAAGACAGTGGGATTTTTCTGAGTGCGAATTCTGCTGTAGCGTCTGAGTTGCTATCTCTTGGCGTGAAACCCTCACACATCACTGCTCCATTCCCCTACATTCACAAGTACTGTAGTCATTGTGACTTTGCCTGTTGAGTCAAACCTAAGCCTCTTCAGAGAATTAATGAATGATTGAAAGGTTTCAGCAAGAGACTCCAGTACTTGTTTTCTTCCTATAAACTGACAATATAAGTGCAGGTATGGTTGTAGCTGAGAGAGAGTAATTCCTCCATATGGCGCTTCGGGTGGCATTTAAGATATTTTTAATACTTCTGTAGGCAAGTTAAAAAAAAATCTTGTCAGTCTGCAAACATTTTACCAGCCTCCACAACGTTCACCTACACATAGCAATGTTACAAGGAAAATCTGTCATTTCAAAACCTTCTTGGAGCGAGTTGGAGAATAAACAAATAAGGACGTGCATCAGAAGAGCCTGAGCCCCCTCAATCTGAAGAAGTGTCACTCTGGTGGCTTGAATATTTTCTACTGTTATTTAATTTCTGAATGTTCCACTGCCTGATTTATCTTTTCTCAGGCTGTAAGCCCACATAAGTGACAAAGTCACAGCACAAAGCCCGGTTTTTCTGTGTCTCAGATCCCTGGATATGCTGCAGAGATCAGAATTTCACCATTAAGTATTTTCAAGAAATTTGTGGGTGAAATTTGAGCTATTGATTGATAGACTAGAATCTATATTAGGACAAATGTGGCAGCAGGCAAGTTGCATTTATCTGGCATTGAGATGAAAAGCTGATTACACAGCTGAGGGCAAATGAGGTGGAAACATCTTGGAGATTAGGCTTGCTCCCAGTGTCCTACATTTCAGAGGGATGTGATCATTGGTTTCATGTTGAATTGCCTCCTATGGACAGTGTTTCTCTCCCATAGATTGGCTGTTTTGGGGTTGAAATAAATATAACATCTACCCTGGAGAAATGCTGCGTGTATACATTTAGCTCAGTAGGAAGAAAGAACATTAATAGTAGTGGCCCTGTGGCAGGCGTTCTGGGACAGCATTGTCATCCTGTGCCCATGACAGATAACACAGTTGGGCTGGGGACAATGTAACTAGTGTGATGAAATGTTGGGCCCTTTCTAGAATTATTTGTTATGCTGTCACATCCTGGCAGGGTATTGTCCTTCTCTGTAGGAGAGCAAAGTCCATTCTCCGGGGAATGCTCACTGGGGTGCTCCTCCTATCTGTGTTCCCTCCACACTCCCAGAATTTACTTTGAGGCTCCAGTCCCCATTTTAACTCCAACCGATGTCTCCCTGACATCCACACATGGGTTCTACAGAATGCTGTTTCCTGGCGTCAGCTCTTGGGTAAAAGAAATTCCTCACTTCTGACTGGTCATATAATGGGAAGGTGGGACTCTGCTGCCACAGACGATGCCACCTGCCACATTCTATTTCTTTTTCCTGCCTGGATTGGAGTCCTTCCAAATGGAACTACCAAATGTTTCTGTTTTTCTTCTTCTTCTTCTTCTGTGCCTGGTTTGTCTGCTTCACTTAAAATACATCCTCTGATTTTCTAGGTCACACATTGAAATTACCCACCTCAGGGAAGGACAGAGATTCAATTAACCAAAGCAAATCACTTACATATATGCAAGGCAGTGGGAGGGTGAAAAGGTAAACCACAGTCGATGCCAGGAACTGTCTTTTATATTTTCTTGGTTCCATTTAAAAAGTAGGGTACTTTGATAAGCAAATGGACTGAATGCAGTATTTTGAAATTCACAGGCATCGCATTATATATTTTAGAGACGGATGCATTTCTGTTTAGATTACAAGAGATAATAGCTTCTTCCTGTAGGGAAGCAGCCTGGTGTACTGCAAAAACAGGGGCTTCTGAGTTACAAGGATTTGGGACTAAGATTTTTACCTATCTGTGTAAACTAAGTGAGTTAGTATTCTTTCTAGTCTCAGTTTCCTCATCTGTGAAATGGGGATAATACAGACCATGCTGGGTAGCTGTGAAAACTAGCAATTATGTTTATAACACGATCTCTTCAAGCCTGATCCAAAATTGTATCCTCAACTAGCTATGCTTCATCGAGGCCAGGAAATGGATTTTATTGAAATGAACATCCTCAGAGTCTAATACAGCAACCAGCATATATTAGGCCCTTAGTAAGTATTTATTAAATGCAGAGCACATGCAATGCTAAATGCCTATACCATTAACCTGTTAGTGTACACCTTTGTGTTGGTCTGCAACCTTTAGCTTATTTATATTTTGCCCTTATTAATAACCTCTTTGAGAAAATACTTTTCTTCTTCTCCTTCCCCTTTAAACCATCTCCTACATGTTCCTCCCTCCCTCCCCTGGAATGAGTACATATTTCCAGGTTTGAATAAAGGTCAGAATAGGATTTATCAATCTCTTCAGAGAGCTATTTTGGGTTATTATCCTTTTTTCTTTCTCTAGGACTAAGCTCTTATGGCCAGGATTTTATTTTGTTGGTTTACTTTAAAAGATTCCTATACCAATTAAAAACTAGTCAAGACTCATGTCCTGGAAAAATTTATTTACTTCCATCAATATCAAATCACAACTCCCCTGAATGAGCAAAACTGACTTGCAGTTGCTCCTAACACGTTGCAGAAGCAATGCTTCACTCTTAGAAGTGCTTTTGAAGTCAGTATCCTGGGAAACCAGATCCCTCTAGGATAGTTCCTCAGGTGAAAACCAAAACTTAAAGAGTTGTGTTATTGCTTCTTGTTATTCTTTTAATTGATGATGATGGGCTTTAAACAGAAGTATTGACCGAGTATTGACTCTGCTCTTAATTATGTGACTCTGGGACAACTACTTGACCTCTCTGCGCCTCTGTTTTCTAACCAATAAGGTGGAATATACACAAGGTAAATGTGCATATTGAATAACTACATATAAAGTGCCTACCAGTATTTTGGGTAATATTATAAGTAGGGATAAATCAGAGTACCCATAAGCCCATAAGCATAAGTACCCATAAGTACCCAGGGTTCTTATTTCTAGAAAAAAAAAAAAAACTGAGGGAAAAAATCACGTAAAAATATCTTCCTATTTTTCCCATGGTTATTTATTATTTGAAGCTAGTATCTACTCAGGGTAGATTTCTCTTCTAAGTAATGAATGGATAAAATTTGCACTTATCAGGGAGCAGATTAAAGGCAATGCCCTTTCTTGGCTGCCTACTTGGAACAGATGGAAATGCCACTCAAATCACAGACCAAATCACCGTATCATCAAGACCTCAAATCCTCTCATGGAAGGTTTGGAGGCAGTTCATCCCAGTAGACTCTTACTTGGGGGCAAAATAGTTCACCTTGGCGTCAAGTGTACACCGACTCAGCAGCAAAGAAACCGTGGCAACCAGATCTTGGACCATGGTTTCCCAGTAAGCAGGTGGCCACTCCCAGGCGCACCCTCTTGACGCCCACATTCAGTCCTCCTGGCCAGGGTAGGTCATACTTCATTTTTTTGCTCAAACGTTCAGCTCTTGACTACAAGGGGTCAGAGTAATTTACCTGCCAGTGAGTCTGGTTAAAGAGTCACCTGCAGGCAGCGTCGGACGCGGGGGAGACTAACATAAGGGCTTGGATTCACATGTGGATTCTGTTTCTTAGGTTTTCCTCCTTTGCTCCCCTAAGCACTTGTTACCGAGATGGTGAGGCTGGGGGTGCGGGGCAGGGGGCGCTGACCCGACCCCTGGAGCGGCACAGCCCTGCGGGGTCTCCGAGGCGTGGGAACCTCGGGAGTCGCAGGAACAGACCAGCTCCCTCCCCCCATCGCGTCGAACCAGTCCAGGGCAAGCGCTCAGGGGGGTCTGGGACCGGTGACCCGGGGGCGCAGGGCCCACGTGGGGGGTTGGGAGGCGCAGTGGCCCCCGCCGCCTGCCCCGGTCCGAGCCTAACGACCGCAGCCTCAGACCCAGGGCGCAGGCCCGACTTGCCCAATGACCTCTCCGCGCCCCGGCCGAGCCCCGGCGGCTCGGCAGCTGATTGGGCGCCGTCCCTTGCCGTCCGCCCGCCCCCGGCGCCGCTGCACGTTTCCATTGGTCCTCATCCCTGCCGCTCAGATGAAGGCTCCCCTCCCCCAAACAGCCTGCCGGGCCGGCGCGTGCTGGGGGCGGGGCCGGGGGCGGGGCCTGGGCCGGGGGCGGGGCCTCGCTGAAGGCTGGAGCAGCGGCCGACTGGAGCTCTGGCTCTGGACTCCAGCGCAGCATCCTCGCTGCGGCCGCTGCGGCTGGCGGCGGCACTCGGTCAGGTAAAGAGAGTCTCGTCTGTCCTGCTGGCGCCTGCTGCGCCTCTTCTCCCTCCCGACCGCAGGCTGCCTGCTCCGCCCCTCGGGGCCTCAGGGCGCTCGGAAAGAGGCATCGAACCCGTTTCGCCCCGCTACCTTGCCTTCTTCCCCTTTGGCTTCTGCTCCTCAAGCTCCCCGAACCCAGCGGTTCCGAAGTGCGTTACTGGGGCTTCCCGGGTCACCCTAACGATCCTCACTACAGAACTGTCGTTAACTCAGGTCCCAGTGCCCCTGACTTGCCAGTGCAGTCTCCTTCCCAGCGTGGCACAGCAAGGGTGGCAAGGCGGGCGGAGAAGGGAGGGATGCAGCGCTTCGTGTCGAAGCTAGACGTGTCTGGTTCACAGGGGGAATGCCTTCGTGTGGTTGTTTTGGGAACGGAGGCTGCTTCATGATGGTGATTGGCAACGACTAGAAGGATCTCTGTTGCTGCTTTGTGCTTTTATTTATAGGTGACATTCACCATCACCGCTTTCTTCTTTCATCAGCATCTTCATCACGACCATCACCATCACCATTTCTCTTCCTCCATCAGAGCTCTTCAAGTTCTGCAAAGGCAGACTCTATTCAGGCATGTAAGTGCTAACTCCCCCAAACAACAAGCAGTGCCTTTGCCCACCCTCCCCCCCCCCCCGCCCCCGATGCCAGACAGAGCCAAGTCCTCATTTAACTCATGGCCAAGTAGATGGGAGTGGGTTGTGAGTGGGGAGAGTTTCCTTATCCCTCTTTGCAGTTGAGATTGCCACAGAAAACCCCCTACTTTAATCATTCACACTGCTGTTGGCTGACTGGGAGAGTTTGACATTGATGGTCACATACACTCTGATGAGCTGAATGCAGTGTCCAGGACCTGTGATCCAGGACTGTGCAGTATGGGTGCTGCAGTGACGGAGTGGGGAATGTCCAGACCAGGTGAACCAGTTTAGCATCCGACTTTCTTCCACAGTGGCTTCCATCGTGTGCCACGTTGGGGGCATCTAAGTTCCTGGGAGGGAGAAGTATGCTGTATTGTCTATGACAGGTAGCATCTTAGGAGCACTGGATTGGGATTCAGCAGCCATTGCTTAGCCGTTCCTAGGGCTTACTACAAGATCCCTTGAATTTCAGATTGATTAACCCTTTTTCAGGAGGGGAAAACAGTACAACTGAGTGTTGCATACCAGATTAACTGTCTTTGTGGAAGATAGTGCTTTAAAAGTGTTTCGAGGTTTCAGGTCTTGGCCAGACCTATATAACCATTAGTCTCCTTTTTCTCAACTGTGGTTATAGCCCAGTAGTAGGATCAGTGAATTCAGTGCTTTTAGATACACTGCAGGGACTAAGGAGCGGTGGCCTCACTGGAGGGAAACAGTGGGTAAAAGTTGGGAGACAGTATATCCTAGTGGTTAAACCCATAAACCTGTCACATGAATTCAAATCCTGGATGAACCACTTACTAGCTGAGTGATTATGGCAAGTCATTTACTCTCTTGAACTTTAGTTTCTTATTTGTAAAATGGGGATAATATTACCTGTCTCATGGGGGGAAGTTGTAAAGATTAAAGAGATAATATAGTTAAATGCTTAGTAGTTCCTGCTACAAGTAAGTGGGGCCCTTGATAACTTGCCAACCAGGATAATAAAGGCTAAACGTGCATTCTGCCCTCCCCTTGTCTTTCTCATCCCTCCTAGGTCTTAACACTGAAGCTAATGGGGGATGGGAGTCTTCGGGTTCCTCATAGGACTCCATCTTGGAGGGGGGAATGAATGAAGCCATTCGTGTTTGGAGAGACATTTCTCTCACCTGGCGGCACAAATGCTTAGCAAGCTCTTTTAAGATGCATTAAAAATGCAGCTTCGGAGGTTTCCAAGTCTCTGGGCCTGTGCTGGGCTGCTCCTTTCTCCCTGGCTGTTCAGTGCTCTGACTTGGTAAATTGTGCTTTTTACAGAATCACTAGTGAATGCACTGGCTTCCGCCCAGGAGAAGTAAAACTGCTTTTTTTCAAATATCCCTGAGAATTGAAGAAAATCTAACTTTCCAGCATGGAAGAACTTGTGTTTTACAATATTTTTCTTCTCTAAGAATAATATATTTCTCTTTGCCAGTGTGGAAAACAGCAAGCATTATTTATGTGATTCAATTTTCTCATTTAGAAAGAGAGGTCACCAGTCTTATCAGCTATTTGGGGGTACTTTGAAATTTAGAGGATACTGTCAATTGTATCGGTGAGGATCCTTTTTGTCATAAGGGATGCAAACCCAGCAGAAATGGTCATACGCAAAAATAAGCATTTTTGACTCATATAACCAAGCCACGACCACACTGTGATTCCTTTACGAGGAAGCTGGCCCTGAGATTGAGAAGCTTTTTCTGGTTTGCCAGCTTGATCTCAGTCTCTTTGTCTCCATCTCTTTCATTTCTGTCTTTTATAGCTTCTCTTTCTCTTTCTTAGCTGCTTTATTTTCTATCACAGACCTTGTCCTCTCACTGTCTTCTTAGACTCTCGTTTCGCATCCATCTAGCTCCGTAAGCCAAGGGAGGCTTCTGTCTCCTGTAGCTCCACAGTGAATCCGGGAAAAACTGCGATTGATCAGTACTTGGTCACAGGCTAACCCCTGCCTTGAATGACTGTGTAGGCGAAGGGAATGGGTTCTGTGAGTCCTATTATTGTCTGGGTGTGGATCTCATTTCTGGTCTTCTTCTGTCTCTCCACATAAAATTGGTGGAGTCGTCCCCAAAGGAAGAGGAAGGGGAGCAGCCTGGAGCTTGATGTGATGATGAGGATTCAGAAGTCTTTCTCTCCTACCTTATATATGGTGACTCCAAGTTGAGTTTTAGGTTAAAGCTTTGGGCTCAGAGCATGTGATCCTAGGCATTAGTGTGTTCTAGATGATTTTACCTTTAATGTTTTCTTTAATGAAAACTTCACTTGTGTAATTGTGAAAACTCACCAGAGATAATAATATACAGTGATTCCAGTCTTGGTAAATCATGTTTGGGGGTTACTCATACTCTCTTGCTGGGACTTTGTTTTAACAAGAGCCATTATTTTTAGAGGCACAGAGTCTCTGTGTTAAAAAATCAGCTTTATTCTCAGCAGGTCCCAGCCTGTGTGTTGACAGAGTTACAGCCATTAATCTGATTTGCTTGATCTTGTAGAGATGCTAAACCATGGGAACTATATCCTCATGGAGTAAATATGAACTTGCACCAACAGGCTGGCCTTGTGAGGGAATTTAAACATCCCTGTGTTTAGCATCTGAGCGGAAATGCTGACAAAGCAGTCACCTGTGTGCCCTGTAACATAATAATTACTAAAGTGGGAAGATAGAAAGAAGGCTATGAACCTCTTTACCTTGTCAACATATAAAAGCAAAGCTCTAGAAAATGGACCATTCAGTCCCACTTATGTTTTTCGAGTTCTCTGGCTACATAAAACATGCTCCTGAATAATGTGTATTCCTATATTTCTTTAGGCTTTGAGGATATGATCCCATAGTATATGTTTGGGGCTGGGGGAGAGGGAGGAGTTGGTCTTCTCTTTGGGCCTTACCTTACCTTTCATTACCTTGAAATGACCTCTGTAATTCACCTCTGCAGGAAGTGGGCTACTGGGTGTTTTTGATCCTGTTTTTTTTTTTTTTTTTTTTTAAGCCAATTCATCTGTTTCCTTATCTTAAGCAAAACTGATCCATATTGTGTCCCATAGCTCATTAGGGCTATACCAATTTCTCCTTTCTGAAGTGTCATAGATCCTTCTTAAAGACCAACATTTTTCAAATTAAACACTTTATTGCGTTGGTCTTCTGAGTCACAGGCTATGGTAGGCAGGACTTTCATTTTTAACAAGAGAAAACGAGAGTGTATTAGCAGGTACATGGGAGTACCCAGATGGGAGTACCTCCAGAGGTGGTGAGAACATGGGCTTAAATACCATATTAGGCCAAAGAAAAGGAGTTTGGGGGAGGCAAGTTATGGGAAGGTGCCCAAGAAAATTATGGCTAAACAAGAATTGCTTAGTAAAGTGTATTATGCAGATTTAAGTCCATGCCTTCTCCATAATAAGAGTTATTAAGAATTCTTCTCTTCCTGGCATGGGAGAAGGAGACACGTTTTACAAGTGGAAATTTCCCTTATAATGCATGTTTTACACAAGGAAAGCTTGTGCACTTTCCTTTTTATAGCTTTTACTGCATCTTCCTGGATCTCAATGGCCGTTAGCTCATACTAATACATATGCCAAAAAGGCATAGGGGTAACATATTCTGATATCCCTCATTCTGCCCTTTGGAACTTCCTTTTTTTCCCAGGAAGTTTCATGTATCAAAAGCCAAGTTCATAGACAACTTCACAGAGATTCAGGTTGCAGGGTAAGAGATCTATAAAGGGGAGAGGGTAAGGAGAGAAAGGGAGAGAGGGGAAAGGAACAAGGATGAGAAAGCAGAAAAAGACAAATTTAAATGCATTGCACCATCTCATTAAATCAGTGTCATGGTCCTGGGAATAGGTCAGTCCGGGTAAACAGTTATTTCAGGAGACAGCAGTATAGGTGGAAATAAGGTGCCTAGCTCAGCCATCTCTATGGCCTCTAGATGGTATAAGCAATCAGGCATTTAGTAGGGGGTATTTCCATGGAGACAAAAACCATTTCTCATGGTTAGAACAAACTGTAAACCCAATTTTTGAACCCAGAGAACAGTTGGCTCTTAAGATTTCTAAATGTTGGGCTTACAGTATCCTTAAATGGCAGGGTTAGGGAGGCAGTGGCAGTCTGATGAATTTTCTGGTTTGCAGTTTTTTTTTTAAGGTTTTATTTATTTATTTATTCATGAGAGACACACAGAGAGGTAGAGACACAGGCAGAGGGAGACGCAGGCTCCATGCAGGGAGCCTGACGTGGGACTCGATCCTGGGACTCCAGGATCACACCCTGGGCTGAAGACGGTGCTAAACCACTGAGCCACCCAGGGATCCCTCTGGTTTGCAGTTTGAATGTTTGCAGTGAACCCTCTGAGCGACCTTATGCAGCATCAAAGGTTGGACGGGCAAGACTTCTTAATATTCATGTTGGTCATCAGGATCAGAGGGCATTAATGGGCAAGTAGCTTGCAGCCAGAAGGTGGTCTGGGCAGGTAGATAAGGCTAGAGGGTAGGGCGGGAAGCACCAGGATGTTGCTACTGTGAAGGTGGTGGTGTTCCAGTGCATGTCTCTATGAAAGAAGCAATAGGGAATGGGAGATGACCTGAGGACCAATATTTAATAATCCACCCAGCACAGCAGTAGGGTTGCTGTTGTTGCCTATATGTCCACTGTCATGCAGGCTTGGAGACTTTCTGCAGTGATTTCCCCTGTGAAGCATGGGAGGAAAAATACAGATGTTTCAAAGAGAAGGGGAACCTGTCCACTTATGAAGAGAAGCTCCCTCTGGTGATCTACTCACTGTGGTAATTTTGAGAAACCATAAAGTTTCCCAGACCTTGTCATTTGCATAAATGAAGTTCCAATGAAATTCTCTGGAAGCATGGCATCATCTGTGGATGATCACTGTGCAGTGAGTAACTGGAGTGGTATTTTATCTCTTGTATAGATGAGCAATTCAGGGCTCAGAGAGGTTAATATGCCTGCTTAAAGGTATGGCTCTAAATGGAATCTGAGTAGTATTTATTCTACCTGTTGGGCTTGCATTCCACCTTCTGTCTGCCCTAGTAAGCCACAGAGAACATTCCTGGCTTTGAAATTTGTTAAACTTTCAAAGCAGTATAAACCATAAATATAGCACAGTATTCTGGGTATGGATTTAGTGAAAAGCAAGAGTTGCTTTTTTAGGCATTAACATGATTACTCTTTCTCTTTTTAGATAAAGACAGCCACTTTAGAAAATTTTCTAGGCCTAACTCATATTTGGAAAGCTTTGCAAATAATTTTTTTAAAAGCCCACAGGTCTGCAGAAAATGGAATTCATCCATGGAATTGGCATCTGTCCTGTCCCCATTTGCCAGTGTCCTCATCTCCTTTTATCTCTGTTTCTACCATGGCTTCCTCTACCCTCTGCCTACAGGAGACCAACTGGCTTCTTTCCCACCCACCTAATCCCTATTGAAATAAATATGAATAGAACCTACCATGTGTAGGGGGTATTGCCCTGGGTTAAAGTCACTTTCTGATTTGTTTTAAGCTGGCCCTGATTTCTTTTAAGCTATGAAAACATAGATCAATTCTAATTTTTGTGATTTTTTTGAAGAAATAATCACGAAACTCCCTGATATCCTGGTGTGGTAAGGGAAACTGTGGCAGATTGGAAACTAAACAAAATGCAACAAACCACACTGTTTTCTCAGGCATTACCTTATTTCTTACTCTATAGTTCTTATGCCCAAATTATTCTCTAGGTAGGTGACAAGATATTTTCTTTTAGTTGTACAGTGGAGAAAACTGAGATGGGTAGATAATAAAGTGACTTGCCCAAGGTCACTCACGGTCAGTGGCATAGCCAAGAATAGATCCAGGTCACCCGACTCCCTGGGCTTTGTTTATTACATCATTCAACTTCTCTTCAGGAAGTCACAGTCCTGCCAGCTACCAAAATGAAAGGACAGTCAATTCTCAGCTTTGGGCCTTGGTCTTTTAAAATTCTTATTCTTTTTCCACTTTTAATTAAAACATATTAATAGCTGCCAAACAGCACACTATTAGCTAGATTCAGAATTTGTTAAGAAGAACAACAAAATTCTGTATCTGTGGTCAGCAGGACCATATCGTACACTTACCTTGCTAAGAGGATAGATCTCATGTGAAGTGTTCTTACTAAAATAAAAAATTTTAAAAAGATAAAACACAATTTTGGTATCATAATCACAAATTGGGCAAAGGACAAAGCAAAAGGGAAAGGTGGCAGGAGGCTCCAAAGTGGTTGCAGGGTGATCTTGTGCTCATACTACATCAAACAAGGACGAAATACACAGAAGAAGGGAGAAGAGACATATAGTCTAAGACTACTACACTGTGAGAGAGGAATGGCCTGGACCCAGGGGAATAGCATCAGGAAAACTAAGGTCATAAATAAGAGGAGTAGAAAAAAAAATAAGTCAGTTCTATAAAGGAGGGCTATTAATATTATAAGCAGGATGTGATGTACAAATTCTACTACTTGAAAAGGATGAGGGCAGATTCACAGAAGGAGAGGAAGCAGAAATCCTTTGTTCTTATTTTGCTCCCATCTTTCTCTGCAACTGCGGCAGGTGAGAATCTCCATCTGTGAACATAGGTATATAGAAAGTATCTCATCTCAACTTTTTTTCTGATCATATTCTTTCTAGTTTCAAGCCTCTTCCTTCTGGAAAGGTAGAAGACTTTCCCTCAGCCCTTCTTGGGCTCATACCTTTCCCCAGAGGTGTATCAAGCTCCAGGGGGCTGGCACCTTGCATCAGTGCTGGTAGAGGGGACCCTCTGGTCATTGAAGTGTCCGCACAGGTTATACTCTAGTGCCATGTTGCTGCTCCCGTAACTTGCTCAGCTGCAGATGTCCAGGTCATGGATGCCTAGATGTCCCACACACAGCTTGGGGTGTATGTGAGGTCTCCCTGGGGACAACCCAGGAAGCAAGGTCTGCTCCTCCCTCTTCCTAGGTTTATAAGCCTCCCTCCTTCCTTTTCCAATGGCCAGAGGGAGATAATTCTCGATGTTGCTACAAGGTTCTTCATGTCCTTACATTTCATTCCTTCTTATTACTTCCTTCCAGAAATTCCCTGTGACCTTCTAAGTGTTTGGGATTTCGGAAAACAAAATCCAGAAATACTCTCAGGCTATTTCTCTTTTTCAAACCCTTGCCTTTCACCTCTCCTGATGCAATAAACACCAATTCTGGTATCTGCCTTATGGGGGAGTCAAGCAAAAGGGAAAAACACAAGGAGAAATAAAAAAGAAACAGATTAATTATCTTTGAACATTCCTTTCTTAGAAATACAATGATTTTGGATCTATCTGATTAATGACTATTTTCCTTTCTCTGAAAATGACCCCATATCTAAGTTTGGGCTCCATATGCATAAGACCACGTTCCTGGTCATGCTTACTGAAACCAGGGATAGAAATCGGACCCAAGCTGGGCCTGTTGGATTCCCTTCCCCAAGAATGAGAGTTTAGGACTGAAGGATGGCAGTGACTAAGAATCAGTGGAGTTAGGTCACAGTTAGGGAAGTACTCCAGGGGGATGGCCTTGGTGGCCTGTCCCAGTGGCCATTGGAAGGCTCTTGGATTTCCTACCCTTATTCTGATTTCTTGAAATCAGCAATCCATGAATTTCATGAAATTGGATATGCCTCTATTTTCTTTAAGGGAGCCCAAATCAGTTTCAGGTGCTTGCAACCAAAAGTAATTCAAGAATGGTCTTCAAGACTGCAAAGGCAGTTTTGGTGAAGAGGAAACAAACTCAATATAGGGCAAGAGATAGTAAGATAGAATCTAGCTCTTTAAGAGGTGTTCATCTAAGGATTTAAAGTGACCATTGCAAGAATTGTACTTACAATCCTAGAACAACTTTTGGCATTTTTTTTTTTGGGGGAGAGACTTTTGTTTAACTGTGGGCACTGCTTTTTAGTAAGGTGTTGACACACTCATGAACAGTCAGATGAGGTGCAGGGTTTTTGAGAATGGAAGTGCTTCCATCTGAGGGCTTCTGAAGAGATGGGGGAAGGAGGTGCTTAGGATGAGAAGCTCAGGTGTTGAAAAGGCCGTTGGACAGGAGGGAATTTGGGGTTTACAAGCTCTGCATGTAAGGACAAGCACCAGTGGGAAGGCATCAATGAAAATGGGTTTTAGCTGAGATTAAGGGAATTTTTAAATTTTTATTTTTTTACACTTAGAGTTGTCTGAAAGCCATGAAGTTTCCTTGTGGTCGGGAGAACAACTTGCCATTTAAGAGTTCCAGTTGAGACTGGATGGTCATTCACAAAGGTTATAGTGAAAGAGACAATCCAGAATCGGGATGGAATTGATAATTTCAAAGTTTTTTTTTTAAATCTATTTCTTTAAACCTAAGATTCCATCATTTTCCCTATGAATTTTGTCAACTCCAAGGCTAGAAAAATGCCAACCCACATCTTGACAGAATGCAATAGGAGTTAAAGCATTTCACAAATATTGTTTTATAACATTTCCCCTTCCTTTATGTGAAAACAACAACAACAACAACAACAACTCCCAAACCATAGGCTATAACTTATCATTGGGAGAAGACATTTTCACAAAGAGAAACAAAAATTTATTTTCTATTCTCTAAATTGTTATTCACAGTGATTAAACATTTCACATCCAGGTGGTTCACTGAATTGAAAAGAAACCGTCTGTAATATTAGTGGAAGCATGCAAAACCCAGGAAATGCCAAATCCTATTAGCCCTAAATTTCGAGGCTACATGAAAGTAAATAGATTTCTTGAGCTATTTTATGGAGGAAATCAGAATCCCGCTCTTTCCCCAAACTTTTATAAATGAAAATGATGTGACCATGGCACCTCCTGTGAGACCTAAACAGGTAGCTCAGATGTTTTATCCACCACTCCCCAAGACATCTCACATCAGCTAGTCCCTTTTTTATAACTATGTAACCATAGTAGAGGGTAAGAACTGGATTAAGCAAGTTTGTCATTTATCACAGCAAGCAGATGTTGACATTCAATAATCATGTCTTAAACAAGAATAGACAAGGAAAGCCATTTCGTTTGAAATCCCAGTTGTTTTTTTTTTTTTTTTTTTTTTTTTTTTTTTTTTTTTTTAAGATTTTACTTATTTATTCATGGGAGACACACAGAGAGAGGCAGAGATACAGGCAGAGGGAGAGGCAGGTTCCCTGGGGGGAGCCCGATGTGGGACTCATCCCAGGACCCCGGGGTCATGCCCTGAGCCTAAGGCAGACGCTCAACCACTGAGCCCCCCAGGTGTCCCTGAAATCCTGGTCTTAAAGAATCCATCAGACCATAGTTCAACATGAAGATTTTCATAGTCTCTTTCATAATCTCTCATTCTTGTTGTAAAAACCGTAAATAATGCAAACAAACATTTAACCATTCATTAGTTCTCTGTTTGTTATTACCTTAATAAAAAGCATTCAAAAGAATCCAGTCTTTTCTGCTTTGCAAATTAGGTTCTCAAGTCCTTATAAGGATACCATGAGCAACGTTAAGTAAAAAACGTATTTTCTATCTATTCTAGAGTCTGACTTAAAAGGAAAGAAACATAATTATAAATGTAGAATCTGAGGTAAAGCCATTTTAAAAATCATTTTTGGAAATGTGAAAAATATGTAAAGGTACAAAGAATGAAATAACAATGATCCATATTCCCACTCATATTTTGTATTCTATATTCCCTCTACTTTTGGGAAAAACACTTAAAAAAAATCACATATGAAAAAAAAATCACATATGAAAAAAAAATCACATATGTCGGGGCGCCTAGGTGGCTCAGTTGGTTAAGTGTCTGCGTTTGGCTCAGGTCATGGTCTTAGGATCCAGCCCTGCAATGGGCTCCCTGCTCAGTGGGGAGCCTGCTTCTCCCTCTCCCTTTGTGTTTTCTCTCTCTCAAATAAATAAATTAGCTTTTTTAAAAAAATCACATACAAAGATGGGAATTAAAAAAAAAATCATCTCGAAAACTACAGTTCCCACTATTAACCTTAGATAACATCATTTCGGACATCTGTCTACACCTATGTATCTGTCTATCTGGATGGGTATTTAGATAGAAATATTTTTATAAAAATAAATAGAGATGCTATTTATAAATAAGTTTAAAATAATTAAATTTAAATCAATTAAAAACAAATTAAAAATTTTTTTAAGCAATTAAAAAACTGAATTGAAACTAAAGAATAGTCAAATGTCAAATAAATGTACCTCATTTCAAGATATGTTATTTCTTTTAAAATGTCTCTTTATGGCTAAAGTATCATGACAAGTATTAAGAAGCTGTAGTCACTGTCATTAATTATATTGCTGTTTTTATGAACTTTCTTCTTTAGAAAGTATCAGTTGACTTCTTTTTTTCAAAGATTAACAGTTTTGAAACTTTCTCCCTGTTTTCTCTTCCCACCTCCTGAATATTATTAGATGTTTTATTATTTTTACATTGTTCAGGTTATAGTATCCCTTTTTGCTATGTATATTTATTTTGAGAGTCCTTTAGTGGTAGCTGCATGCTTAGATGAACCAAATGCGTACGGCTCTGGGCATGATATATTTGTGCTTTACTTTCAGTTATTTTGATAAATGATAACCCACTAACTTGACACAATTGTTCATGATCTCCAATATTTAGGATCTAAAACTGTAAACCACTATTATTCATCACTAAAAAATTGTTGGGTGCCTATTTGGCTCTGGATATTGCTGAGCTCTAAAAACTGAGTGTCACGTCACCTGTAATCCCTGCCCTCAGGAAGTGAGGGCAACCCAAATACATTAAATTCCTAGTGTGCTAGCTCCATGAGAACTGTTTTCTTATTTCCTTCTCCCCTGTGTCCATCATAAGTCTGGGTATTTCACAGGCCCTCAATCAGCACTTTAATTAAGGGGTCTTTATGAGCCAGATACTGTGGTAAGTGCATTAAAAGTCATAACTAATTTTTTCTCGACAGCAAACCTATTAGGTAGGCATTCCTTGTCTCTGTTTTACAGTTAAGGAAACTGAGTCTCAGCAAATAATATTCCAGTTAATGCAACAGGATTTCATGGTAAAGTTCATTCTTTATTCGTGACACCTGGCCTGTGTCATAAATTTATGTTGGAAGCAACGGAGGAAAGAGGCACATGAACTACAGCTTATAGGACACAAGCGATAATACAGTGGTGTATGTACAATCTAGAGGCTGAAGGGCTGGTTGGGGTGGCGTCTCCACTCTAGGGTCTTTTTGCTGACATTGAACGAGCTCCTTCTCTGAGCTCATTTCCTATCTATGAAATGGGACTAACAGAGGGAGGATTAAGTGAAGTAACTCGGGTAACATGGACCGTGTGATGCCTGCCACAAGTGTTCAAGAAAGAATAGACATTACTTATTTCTGCAAGGTGCTTTGAAGGCTCAAAGGAAAGAATCCTCATGTCCTGGATTTTTAGGGGAGGAGACACTTGTGCTTGGACTCTGCTAGAAGCCCAGGAATTCACCAGGTGAGGGGTAGATGGAGTCTTGGCAGAAAGAGAAACATGAATCATAGGACTGACAATCTGTCTGAGACACACCGTATTTGCATTACCCTAATTCACTCCCAGACCTTCCTTCCCTTGCTCGCAAGTCTCCGGAGTGTTCAAACAGGAGTACCTGTGTTTCCAAAGGCCGACTTGTAAATAGACCATCATATCTTACTAGACCATCTTCCCACTGAGAAGGTGAATTAGTCAGTGTCTGTATGGCTCCAAGGAAACGTAAGGTGACAGGGCAGCTTTAGGACTATTGGTCCAGGAGGCCAGGGCCGTCCCAGGCCAGCTGAAGAGCACCTGATGGTCCTGAGAGGGAGCCTGCAGTCTGTCTGATGCTCTAGAACAGTGTTCTTCAACTTTTTTTCCCCCTCTCTCCTTTAGACTTCTCCCTAATTGCCTCCCCATCATGACATGTTAGTATGACAGATAAACTGTGGATCTAGTATGTTCCCTATGTTTATCTCTACTTCTCTCTCTCTCTCTCTCTCTCTCACACACACACACACACACACACACACACACACACACACAGATTTTTCACCCTCTCCTAAGAACCACCTCAAGTGAAGGAGGCTTCAGAGGGTCTTCTCAGGTGAGCTGCTGTTCTGAAGCTGACCTGGTGCTTGAAGGCTCTGGCTGTTGTGCTATGAACAGCTACTTCCATAATGACTCCTTCCTACTGCACTCACCTCCCATCTGGGCCTGCTCTCTCTCTCTCTCTGCTTCCATGCCTGCCCTCTCATTGTCTAGTTTCCATACAGCAGCCTCAGTGACCTTTGTAGGGAGTTTTTGTTTTTTGTTTTAAGGATTTTATTTATTTATTCATGAGAGACACACACAGAGAGGCAGAGACACAGGCAGAGAGAGAAGCAGGCTCCATGCAGGGAGCCCGATGCGGGACTCGATTCCAGGACCCCGGGATCATGCCCTGAGCCAAAGGCAGATGCACAACGACTGAGTCCCCCAGGTGCCCTCTGAGTGACCTTTGAAAGATCATGTCTCTGCCCAGCCTGAAACCTCCAAAGAGCTTCCCCTTGGACTTAGAGTAAAATTTGGATTCTGTATCATGGCCCCAAAACCTATGTGATGTGGCTCCCTCCAGGACCAGCCTATGTTTAGAGGGGGGTCTCCTGGGAACACGCAAAAGCCAGTGGGTAGAAAGGCACAGGTGTTTATGTGAGTAGCTCCTGGGGTGTGCTCTCCTGCTGGGAGGACAGGGTGGGCACTGGCCACAGTGGCCTCTGCCCTGGGAAGGCTCAGAAGAGGGCAGTCAGGAACGACTCCTCTGAAGAAATGATGGTGAACCACGCGAAGAAGGGTGGGAGTCACCTCTGTGCAGAGGGGACAGTGTGTGTGGAGCCTCTTTGGTGGCGGGAGCAGCCTGCACGTGAGCTGCGGATACATGTAATTGTGGCAACAGTATGAAAGGAGGCTGGAGGACGAGGTGGAGGCTCAGGTCCACAGGGCATTTCAGGACAGGTTAGGGGCCAAAATCTGTTTTAAGAGCGTGAGAACCACGGGGTGGTTTGGACTGTGTGACTCGCTGTGGAGGGGGTCAGGTCAGATTCTCGTTTTGAAAAGATCACCCTGGGTGTGGTGTGAACAGCAGGTGAGGGAACACAGAGCAGTTCGAGGGCACTGATGTGGTCGGGTGGCTAACCAGTACTGGTTTGGGGCAGCGCTAGAAGGCTGCTTCCTGGCAACCCCTCAGTTGTGGGCAAGCTGACACAGCTGGTCATCCTGTACCCTGCAGTCATTCAGGTGACATGTTACAGCTGTCTTAGGTACAGGGTCTTCTCGTCCCTCAACTCACATCAGAAGCAAGAGGATCAGCATCATGACTCTCTTTGACTGAAAGCCTCTTAGAATCGGCGTGTCCAAATATACAGACAACACAGAAACACACACGCACACACATGCACACACCTTAATGTGCAGTTGCTTCCCGTAAGCCTGGATTATTTTTTCTACACAGGCCTGGTGGCATCATGTTTTTGACATCTCAGAGCCCGGAGCCTGCCCAAGTGAAGGTTGATGTAGGTAAGAAGGTGGACTCAGTCATCGCCGTGCCGTGTACTTGTGCTCACTGCCAAGTCCCACCCTGGACCTGGGGTCCTTTGCAGTCTCTTCACCCCCACCATCCTGGTCCCAGCCTTGGTCTCCCTTCCATGCTTTTAGCTGCCTTCCAGTCTCACGAAGCTTGGTTTTTTATTTTAAGTTTGTATTTATTTATTCATGAGAGACATAGAGAGAGAGGCAAAGACAAAGGCAGGGGGAGAAGCAGATTCCATGCAAGGAGCCCGATGCGGGACTCGATCCTGGGACTCTGGGATATATACATATAGTGGCATGTAACAAGTTCGGGGAAGGGCTAGAGAGTGACATTTTGAACATGGGCAGTCTTTCAGATGGAGTCACCAAGGAAGACTTTTTATGAGGCTGATCATTTGATCAGACACCTGAAGCTGGCCAGAGACTAAGTCATCAAAATTCTGCTGTGTTCAAAGCTTTGGAAAACAAAAACATGTATTTATTTGGTTGATGGTGAAATCTTGGAATCACATCTTTCATTTTCCTCTTGGGCATTGTTCAAAGTTTCAGAAGTCCATTTTCCCCCTTGTTTAGTATCTTGAATTATTTAAAAACATCTCTTTTCTTCACCTTTCATGTTCCCTACTATCACTTTCATCTGGTCTGTAATGGAAATTTTGGTATTTGTCTAGCCATTTACTCCCTAATCTGACTTTTTGTATTTTTCAAATTTTTCTCTTCTTGATACATATTTTAATGATAGAAAGCCGGTTTTTTTTTCTGATAATGACTTTTGTCTACTTTAATTGTGTGTTTACTAGAAAGTAAACTCAAACGATCATTAAACATTAATGCTGACTACAAGTAATAATGCCTTTGAATTTTTAGGCAGAGACACAGGTCGGGTTTATTATCTTCAGATAATGGTACTTCAGTGCACGATTTGCTGAATATCTTCCATCTTGGAGACATGCACTATAGGGAATACAAAGATGATGATTATGATAGTTCCTCCCCCTAGGGAGCTTTTTATCAAGTCAGAAAAATATATCACACAAGGTTAATTGGCGGTAGGAGACAAGGTGTCCTAAGATTCTTTTCCTGGACAACATGGATCTGAAACACGGAATACTAATTACCAATAGAGCCCCTGTGTATATATGTACTATGTATAGGTCTATCAGGTATCATTATTGCCTATATCTGAGGCATGAGAAGTTGAGGCACATAGAGAATACACGGCCATCTCAGGTTACTGTGCTACGTGGAGGAGCTGGGATTAGAACCTAGGCAGTGTAGTTCCTAAAGCTTTGCTAAGGGGTAGGAGGGAGGGACCCTCTGGCCCTCAAGACTATAAGGCATGGAGCCCAGGCACATCTGACAACTGAGATTATAGGCCCCAATTAGGATGGAGTCAAATATTCTGACAGGCAAGGCTAAATAGATTTGAGACTAGAGAAGGACATGGAGACATCATAGGCTGGTCTAGACTGATAAGAGTCTGTGAAGGGCCTTGAGTTGAAGATTTTTGCCTTGAACATGTGCTAAGGGGAAGTGATTCAAGTACCAAAGCTGGATTCAAATAAAGGATTTGTATCAAAGGGAGAAAAGGCTTTAGATAAATCCAGGGTGGAGAGATCACTGTCCCCTGGGTCTCATGTAAGCTAATAATGAATTTTCTTTTATAATAGAGGTAGAAATAATAAACCCTATTAATGCATTTCTTTTTCACTCATACTAGTTTTACATTCAGTGTTACTTGTTTTCAACACTTCACTCGCTTTCCTTCTACTTCTTGTATGACTGATGAAAGTTTGGTTTTGTCTCCCTACTTCTGAGTTTCTTATGCCATTTTCTTTGCCTGCTTCCACCCCTCTCTGCCCCATGATGTCCTTTGGCTTCAGGAGTTTGGTTTCTGATCCCACATGTGTGTGCCCTGAATTGAGTGTCAACCTAGAAAAGGAATTTGGAAAGTGGGCTCCATTTCTCTGCAGGAGGGATTGTGGAATTGCATGTAAATAGGGAGAATCAAAAATTATCTCATGGTTGAGGACACTGAGGTACAGAGGGGGTGAGTGGCTTGAGAATGATTACTATTAGTGATTGGTGGAGGTGGACTGGAGTCCAAGCCTTCTCACTCTGAATTCATTGTGTTTCCCTCCGTCTGCGCTGCCTGGGGGGGAAACCATCTCACGGGAATACTGCTCAGACCCGGACCAGTGGCACCAAGGGGTGAGTGCTCCATATTCTTTGACCTAAGGAAGAGGAATTAGTAAATAAGTAGGCCCATCTTCTGAATGAGACTCTGTATTCTTGGACAGTCCTGTAGGGGATTTTCAGAGTCAGGGTTCTGGAGACAGACTATCTGGGTTCAAATCCCAGCTTGGTTGCTTAGTAGTTGTGAAACCCCAGGCAAGTTACTTAGCCTCTCTGTACCACAGTTTCCTTATGGTAGAATGGGGATACTTGTAGTACCTACCTCATAGATTTTTGTGTGTGTGTATGTGCATATGAAAATGAATATGTTGAAACAGGTAAAGCCCTAAGGAGAGTACCCAATATGTGGTGAGTAATCATAAACAATAGTAATTACCTGAAATATTTAATGACATGGACTACTTAGAAACACTCTTGGTTCTCGTAAGTCATGTGTTAGCTACAGACAGAAGCATTAGAATTTTGTCAGTGCTAGGAAGACCTCTGACCCTACCCATACTTCTCCTATTTAAGTGAAGCTTGAATACCTTAAATTGTCTCCATAGCTTATCATTTCCTTCAGCAGAGTAACTGTGAAAGTGAAAATACTCCTGGGATGGCTAACATATGTAGTCAGAAGCTAAATGGCTTATATCCAGTCATATTTTGAAAGTGAGTTTTTTGAAGGACAGGAAAGAGAATGCATTACAAGAGGAAGGGAAGCCCAGAGAAGCCTATTGGAGATGCCAAAGACAAATGATCCACCTAGAGTAATGCAGACAAAAATGTCTGACAGATGGTTGGGTTTTTAAATGGAATGGTTTGGGGGATCCCTGGGTGGCTCAGTGGTTTAGCGCCTGCCTTTGGCCCAGGGCACGATCCTGAAGTCCCGGGATCGAGTCCCACATCAGGCTCCCGCATGGAGCCTGCTTCTCCCTCTGCTTGTGTCTCTGCCTTTCTCTCTTTCTCTCTCTGTCTATCATGAATAAATAATCTTTTAAAAAAATAAATGGAATGGTTTTTTAAAAAGATTTATTTTTTTATGTAGAGAGGCAAAGAGAGAGAGAGTGAGCAGCAGTGGCAGGGGGAGAGGGAGAAAGAATCTTAAGCAGGCTCCACACCCACTGTGGAGGCTGACAAGGGGCTCAGTCTCACAACCATGAGATCATAACCTGAGCTGAAGTCGAGTTGGATGCTTAATTGACTGAGCCACCTAGGAATGGTTTTTAAATGAAAAATGTGCCATATGCTTTGGTAGTACTCCAACCAGGTATTTCTCTCAAACCTCCTTCAGCAAAATCTTCTGTGTCTTGCAGGTTGATCTTCTACAATCTTCAGATTTGTTTAGATAAGATTATGTGTGTGAGATTCCTTCAGAAAGCATAAGGCACTGTGCAGTTTCATGGCATTGTAGCCTCAGCCCAATTCTGACACAAAGTAAATATTCCAACCAAGACTGAACCTCTCATTTGAGGGGGATGGTATATGGATGAGACTTTCTTGATGCTTTTGACATCCATGAGAGGGCACTGCCAAGTGTTTGTGGGGGTAAAGATGGGGTAGGAATTTTTTTTTAAAGATTTTATTTGTTTATTCATGAGAAACTCACGGGGGGCGGGGGGGAGTCAGAGACATAAGCAGAGAGAGAAGCAGGCTCCATGCAGGAAGCCTGATGTGGGACTTGATCCCAGGACTCTGGGATCATGCCCTGAGCCAAAGGTAGATGCTCAACCACTGAGTCACCCAGGTGTCTCTGGGATAGGTATTTTCAGGGTTTCTCTGCTTTGATGTGTTCTAAACCTGTACATCACTGGGGCCATAACTAGCTTTTGTTTTTGGGTCCCCTGACCAGCAAATATATAGCCAGCACTGTGTGAAGTAGTCCAAGCTTGGCTCTTGAGGACTCAGTTCTTTGTTTAAAAACAAAGGGAAGCAGAAGGGATATGGAAAAATAGGGGCTTCCTGCCTTCCTGAATTTCTTATAAAAGAGAAGTAATGGCAGGAAAAAATAGATGGTAAGACATTAGGAGACAGAGGGTGTTTTCTTCCAGAATGTCAGTTCCCCTCCCTAGAACTTCTGCAGGAATTACCAATGATTGAGACCATAGGTCTTTAAGAATAGTTCCGTTCTCTGAAAGGAATCTAGTTTTATTAAATAAAACAAACATGGTAAAACTAATTCTCTCCATCTGAATGTTCTCCTCGGTGTCACAGGCTCCCCGTTTAGACCCATGGGTCAGCGTCCAGCGTTTGAAACAAATCATGATGCAATTGAATCATGACCCTTTGCTTTTGGAAACCCCAAAGTGTGTAATGTGGAATACTTCTGATGCCCAACTAGTCTATAAGTCCAAATATGGGAAAGGCAATCCTACTTTCAGTCCTGTCACTGGTAACATTCACACAGCATGGAAGTTGGGAAAGTAAAAAACTATATGATATGTGCTCATTTGATCTTGTGCTCCCAAGAATCTAGTGGCTACTGTTGGCCTAGCTACACCTGACTGATCTTTTAACTATCAGTAGACCAAATTCTGGGTGTTGTGGGATTAAATGATCTAAGTAACCAAATCAAAATCATGTTAATGATTGTTGGAATCTACTGGGTTTTTAAATGAAAGTTTAATGATGTGAGATATTATGCAGAAGAGCTTAAAAGAGCAAAGAATCTTTGCTTTTCCAAAAAGAACATATACCATAACATATACAAAAAATAATAATAATAATAATAATACCACTTCAAGATGGAAGTGGTCCCCAAGGCCAATCCATTCAAATCCCTATCCAGGTCAAGGAACCTGGTAATGGATTGGAATCTGAGAGTGGGCAGGTTTTAAGGAGGGCTGATAAGTCTGTGGAACTGGATGGATAATGATTTTATTTTCTCAAAAATCTATTGAATAATTGTCAACATGCATTTGAAAATGTCCAACTATAGCCAGCCTTCCAAAGAAATCCATTCTGTTTGGAGGAGTTTGATTTTTCCTTCTTTGGGATGAGAGACATATTTATCACTGAGTTTCTTTCTTGTCCTTTCTGTGTCACTTGCTTCTTCACCTTGCATAAACTTAAGAATTCAGCAATCACTTGTTTATTTGTTCCAGTGAGGCCATATTGACAAGAATACCTTACTGTGGTGAATCTTAAGTTTCTTTCATTTTCACATGGGACTTCATCCACTTCTGAAGGCTGTCACTCCAGTTATGTCCTGGAGTGTGGCATCTGCTCAGCAATCCAACCAGTCATACCATCCTCCAGCCTCATCCTCACTGCACCTTTCCTGCTTCTGCTGCTGGTGCCCTCCATTAAAATGACACCCTGCTGGGCACAGCAGGCTTCTGTCATAGGCCTTTTTGATTTTTTAGAGCACTAAAGGAGATGGTGCCTGGGGAAGAATGGCCTCTTTTCCAGTCTTGGCCGTGCTTTTTCATCCAGGCCCTGAAGCAAGAGTTGCTTGGTTTCATAATCTTGTAAAGTCTTATGAACACAAAGAAATCTATCTATCTTTTTTGCTCTCTCTGGGTCAGATATTATCCCTTTTGCTCCATTGTGTCCATCTCTCTCTCTTCCTGTCCCCTACCCCAGCTTCTGCTCCTCTCTAGATTTTCCTAGCTAAATATGTATGCTTCCTTTTTAGTATTTCTTCAACCCTCCAAATGACTCCCTGTATATCTACCCCTATAAGAAGCTCTTTGCCCATCAGTTTCATAAAGAGGTGGACTGGCTTTCCTGGCTGGAATCAGGTGGATCACTCTGCTGTATGACAGCTTAAGATTAACGTTACTTCAACTGCTTTATCATTTTTCTGTGTGTTCTATGATGTTGCTCTATTATCAGAAATATCTCTGCTAAGCTCATCCTCATACCTCCTGAATTATTTCACTGATATGACTCACCCACCACCTCCTTCCTATTCTTTTCCTTCCCAAAGTCACATTCTTTAATTATCCATCCTTTATATTTTCTCCAGGCTTATTGAAATAATTTTCTTTCTTCTTCGCTCTCCATTTTAAAAATCCTCTCTTATAAGGTAGAGTATAGACAGACAGTCTTCAAGGCCATCCTATTTGAATGTGCTGTACTGTAAGGATATTGACTTTGGAGATAGACTGACCTTGTGTTGAAGCCCAGCTCTGCCACGTCCTTTTTTTTTTTAATAAATTAATTTTTTATTGGTGTTCAATTTACCAACATACAGAATAACACCCAGTGCTCATCCCGTCAAGTGTCCCCCTCAGTGCTCATCACCCACTCACCCCCACCCCCCGCCCTCCTCCCCTTCCACCACCCCTAGTTCGTTTCCCAGAGTTAGGAGTCTTTATGTTCTGTCTCCCTTCCTGATATTTCCCACACATTTCTTCTCCCTTCCCTTATATTCCCTTTCACTATTATTTATATTCCCCAAATGAATGAGAACATACACTGTTTGTCCTTCTCCGATTGACTTACTTCACTCAGCATAATACCCTCCAGTTCCATCCACGCTGAAGCAAATGGTGGGTATTTCTCATTTCTAATGGCTGAGGAATATTCCATTGGATACATAAACCACATCTTCTTTATCCATTCATCTTTCGATGGACGCCGAGGCTCCTTCCATAGTTTGGCTATTGTGGACATTGCTGCTAGAAACATCGGGGTGGTGTCCCGGCGTTTCAATTGCATCTGTATCTTTGGGGTAAATCCCCAACAGTGCAATTGCTGGGTCATACATAGGGCAGGTCTATTTTTAACTCTTTGAGGAACCTCCACACAGTTGTCCAGAGGGGCTGCACCAGTTCACATTCCCACCAACAGTGCAGGAGGGTTCCCCTTTCTCCACATCCTCTCCAACATTTGTTGTTTCCTGCCTTGTTAATTTTCCCCATTCTCACTGGTGTGAGGTGGGATCTCATTGTAGTTTTGATTTGTATTTCCCTGATAGCAAGTGATGCAGAGCATTTTCTCATGTGCATGTTTCTGCCGCGTCCTTCTTGTGAACTTCACTGATTACATCATTATGAAAAAATGAAGATACTCATATGAGACAGGAGATAACTAGTAGAGTTACATGAGTTAACAGCTGTAGAATTTCTAACTCAGTGTAAACTCACATAACCAGTATCAGTCTCCTCTCTGTGTTCCCTTTTTTGTCTCAGCTATCGATGACAAGTTGTACTACGTTGTACAACTGGCTGTGGTTCATCACTGCATGCAGAGCCACAGTACACTCTTGCATCATATACTGCACCTTTCCTCATCTGGCCATCCTTCTTCCAGATTACTCAGTATACCAATGGCCTTTGCATCAAGTTTATCATGGAACTTTGAGTTAGTATGAGGGTTGATCATTTAGTTATAAATCCACATGTTCCACCTCTTTGTACCTCTTTGTAATGGTGTCAGATTTTCATTAATTCTATAAAATCTGTGGGTATCTTAGATGTAGAATATAGATATCTCATTTGGATTATTGTGGGTTTTTTTAAAGATTTTATTTATTAGAGAGGAAAAAAAAAGTATGAGTTGGGAGAGGGGCAGAGGGAGAAGAATAAGCAGACTCCCTGCCATGCAGGGAGCCCAATGTGGGCTCTATCCCAAGACCCTGGGTTCATGACCTGAGCTGAAAGCAGACACTTAATCAACTGCACCACCCAGGTGCCCCTGATTCACTGTGTTTTACACTTTATGTATCATGATCACCACTAGTGATATTAACACTTAAGACTAACGTTACTTCAGCTGCTTTATCATTTTTCTGTGTGTTATATGATGTTGCTCTATTATCAGGATAAGCTCATCCTCATACCTCCTGAATTATTTCTTAATAATTAGAATTATTGTGATTCTAATCTAATGTGATTGTTTATACAACAAGAATTAATTCTTGTTGTAAAAACAATCACATTTCTAATTCCATTTGTGAAAGTATTCATTATATATATCTTTTTCTGATACATTTTAGGATTGAAGAATAACTAGCTGTGGTTATGGCTAGATTACTAATATTTTAGGTCTGGCAAAGCAATTGAGACTGAAGAGAAGGAATGGGGAAATGTTGTATCCTGTCTCCCAACATCAAGATTTAAGAAAACCCCATGGATCATTTTTCCTTCTTGAATAATTAAATTCCAAGAGCCAATGGTTAAACTAAATTTACATGCCTTGAAATTATTTTTATTATAAAATGTTGTTATTTACTGAAATATTTAATATTTCAAAACATTCTTTTTACAAGAATGATTTGTATGCTGTGGATTTTTTTGGCTCAACTATGCTCCCAACACAACCAAACCATATTTCTTCTGATGATGTCAGGCCCTTTAAGAAGGATTTTCTTGGGGGATCACATGGGCAGCTTAGTCAGTTAAGAGTCCAACTCTTGATTGCAGCTCAGGTCATGACATAAGGGTTGTGAGGTCGAACCCTGCATTGGGCTGTGTGCTGGGTATAGAGCCTGCTTAAGATTCTCTCTTGCTCTCCCTCTGCCCCTCCCTCCACCTCTCTCTCTTAAAAGAAGAAGAAAGAGGAAGAGGGGGAGGGGAAGGGGAAGGAGAATTGTGTTGTGTGTGCTGATCTCTTAATCACTCAGTTTCCTCCCAACTGGAAATTTGATATATCATGTACTACAAGTTCACCTTAGGGAACAATGTTACTTAATCTGATGACAAGTGTACTTGATAGTGTGTTCCCTAGTGGCCTCATCTGAGTCACAGATTTAGTTTGCTATTTGTGAGACAGAAATTTGTGCCAATTCCAACTTTTCATAAAAGCCTATATAAAAAAAAATTATGGAAACCCAGACCATAGTTTCCTTATTATTCTGCATTCTATCATCACAGATCCATTTACTGAACTTAGTATTTATTTGCTTTTATTTCAAACTCTCTTTAAATTTGCCACAGGCAATGTAAAATTTCCCTGATACCGGAATTGTGCTTAGAGTCCTTTTGTTCCCAGAGGGGTTCCCTTTGTGCTTTTAAGATGAAGAGACCTACCTATTCTTTACTTTAGGAATCAGAACAACAGCCATCTGCCTCAAAATTCATTTTCAATTTTTTACTGTGCCTATTTTTTCTTCTGTCTACCTAGCACTTTTAGCAATCTCAAATTCTGAAATGTTTTTATTAAATTGTTTTATGTTTTTCAAAAGCATTTTTAAAATGTGTTTTGAATCCTAGAAACATAAGAGAGTTCTAGAAACCACATGAGGCTGCCAGAACAAGTGATCCAGGGCAACCATCTGTAACTAAAAACTCTGGCTTTTCCATCAGTTTCATAAATGCATATACTTACCTTCACCTTTATGCTTTCCAAGCTTGCCATATGGAGAGCTGCAATTTTTTTTTTGTTTCTGATACAATAATAGCCTTTTTATGACTTTGCCTTTTAGTTGAGATCAGTTAATAGGTCATTGAGAATGAACTTGTGGAATCATCTGGAAATGCTGTATGTAAATGGTAAATGGTATGCAAGAATTGTTAGACATCTTCAGTTGACATATCAAGCTGTAGGAATTGTCGACACGATATTATTGCATAAAGTAGTGAAATTGTAAGTGGCAGTTATATGGGGAATTCTCAAGGCAGCTCAGTTTATTAAAGGAAGATGTATATCAAGCTGAAGATGGTACTATTTCCTTTGCTTTGAGTCTGACTGTAGCCACTATGGTATAAAGGGTCTATGTCTTAAAACCTGCTAAAATTAGGGATACAATAATCATCCTCTATGGCTGAGACTTTCTTTTAAATTAAGATGTCAAAAGATGGAGACTAGATAGATGTTTAGATATTCTCTTTACAGCTTCTAGCCTTCTGTCAAAAGTGGAATTGGTTTAAAGGTTTAGCAAACAGAGTCCCAAGGGTCCACACCCACAGCCTAGGTCCTGATCACAAGGGGGACCACCTCAAAGGCAGGGGTGGTGACACTTTTTATTCCATCTCCTGAAGCGAGAACTTAAGACATTCAATCATAATTCTTACTTAACTTGAGGCAAATTTAATGCTAATGTCCGATCGATTTTAACCTTTCTCCTCTGGGGCATTTGTGGGACAACTCTTTCTTTGGGCCCTAGCAGAAATATTAAGGCATGAGCACTAGTGTTCTTTTAGGACAAAGGGGAATTCCTAGCAGGAATTTGCAAGCATTATATCTTCTTTTTCTTTCCTGTCAGATGATATTTTATATTCTGGTTGAGGGGCACCCAGATTATGATGCTGCTTGCTTAATGGCCACAACATGTTAACCATCTCTTACTGAAGAAAAGGTAAATAATCCTTATGTAGGGGCACCTGAGTGGCTCAGCTGGCTGGTCATCTCTGCCTTTGGCTCAGGTCGTGATCCCAGAGTCCTGGAATCGAGCCCTGCATAGTGCTCTCTGCTCTATAGAGAATCTGCTTCTCCCTCTCCTTCTGCCTGCTCCTCCCCCTGCTTGTGTTCTCTGTCTCTCTTCTCCCAAATTAATAAATAAAATCTTAAAAAATAATAACAATCTTTACGTAGAGGTCTTAGAGGTCTCTTGAGAGTCTTCCATAAAGGATTCATGATCTCTCCCTAAAGTTTTAGGGAATGCAGTGTTTTATAGCTTCTATATGCAAGACTTTTAAGAGAGACTTGGATTCAAATTTCAGTTCTGTGACTTAATAGCTTTGTGACTTTGGGCAAGCTACTCAACCTCTCTAAGCTGATATGGTTCTCATGGGTAAGATGGGAAAAATTACTAGTATGTATCTCATAGGACAATGAGAATCAATGATTGGGGCACAGAAAGCACTTAGCCTAGGGTCTAGTAACTGATTAAGAACTAATTACATATCGGCCAATGTCCACCTCCTCCTCCTGTTCCCATTCTCCTTCTTCCTCCTTCTCAAGCAAGTATGAATCCATCTATTTTATTAGCACACCACTGTCTTTAAATTTTTTTGGATTTTGACTGCCTGTCCCCAGATTGTTAACTTCCTGCCTCTTCATTGGTCAGCTAAGGAAAAGGAGCTTGCCAGACAACAGTAGTGATTCTAGCTACCTGTGCTGAAACAGACATGAACACGGGATTGGAACTCAGTGCTGAGCTAGTCTATCCCTTTCTTGGGAGATTGTGTTGAAATATCACTGTATTTAGGGTTACTGGTATTGTGGGAAAAATCTCAAAATTACTGACATTTATGGCAGATTTTATGAACTAAGACTCAAGACTCAATTAAGACAAATAAGACCTTCTTACCATCTCCATGGTGTAAAAGTGGGTTTGTGAATACCTAACACCATGGTCTCCCTCAACATGAACAGCCAAGCAAAGAGGAAGCAGACATACCTTACAGAACCATTGCCTGTAAATTATAGTCCCATGTTTATTTAACCTGGAATCCTGAATATTTAAGCCCAAATATTTAATCAGGTAGAGAAATCTTCTAAAAATCATATTTAAGAGACTTTTACTAAGGTCTGACTTTGCTTCACTCTATATAGTACCACATTGCATTTAAAGTTCTATCCAACTGTACATGTTGTTATGGCATTTTTTCTTTAGTCTTCTTATTCATTTGAAAAAAACAACTGTCAGATATAATGGGGTAGTAGAAAGAACACCAAACTGAGAGTCCAGAAATCTGGGTTTGAGTCCCATTTATATTGCTCACTATTTTAAGATCAGGGGCAAGTTACCTGAAACTTTCCAGGTCTCCTGTAGCCTCACTGTGTGCACACTGACAATGACAACATCTGTCACGATGGCCTCACAGAGTGATTGTAGGGCTCAAATAGAACTTTAAGCCACACAACTTCCCTCATGAAAGGTTTGTACACCTGTTATATTATTATGATGCATGAAAATATCTGGGCCATCTTATAAAATGAAAACACATAATACGAGACAGTTAAAATGGGTTTTCTTTCAATAGAAGAGCTGTAGCGGATAAGAGAGAGATGACAGAGTAGCTTTTTTTCTAAGTCCCTGTGTTCCTCCCTTCCTCCTTGAAGCCTGTGCTCTGTGGCAAACATTGATTAATTGATTGATTGATTGATTGATTGAGATTGTCCTTTTTCCATTGCATATTTTTGCCTCCTTTGTCGAAGATTAATTGGCCATAGAATGATGGGTTTATTTCTGGGCTCTCTGTTCTGTTCCATTGATCTATGTGTCTATTTTTGTGCCAGCACAATGCTGTTTTGGTTACTACAGCTTTGTATCATAACTTGAAGTCTGAGATTGAAATGCCTCCAGTTTGTTTTCTTTCTCAAGATCACTTTAAATATTCGGGGTCTTTTGTGATTCCATACAAATTTTAGGATTGTTTGTTCTAGTTCTGTGAAAAATGCTATTGCTATTTTGATAGGAATTACATTAAATGTGTAGATTGATTTGGGTACTATAAACATTTTAACAATATTTGTTCTTCCAATCCATGAGCATGGAATGTCGTTCCATTTCTTTGTGTGCTCTTCCATTGCTTTCATCCGTGCTTTATAGTTGTCAGACTACATGGCTTTCACCTCTTTGGTTAGGTTTATTCCTAGGTATCTTATTATTCTTGGTGTAATTGTAAATGGGACTTAATTTCTCTTTCTGCTGCTTCATTATTGGTGTGTAGAACAGACTTCTGTACATTGATTTTGTATCCTGTGATTTCGCTGGATTCATTTATCAGTTCTAGCAGCTTTTTGGTGGAATCTTCTGGGCTTTTCTATATATAGTGTCATCATCTGCAGAGAGTGAAAGTTTTACTTCTTCCTTACCAATTTGGAAATTTGGATGTCTCTTATTTCCTTTTCTTGTCTGATTGTTGTGGCTGGGACTTCCAGTACTATGTTGAAGAAAAGTGGTGAGAGTGGACATCCTTGTCTTGTTCTTGACCTTAGAAGGAAAGCTCTCTTTTTTTCCTCATTGAAGATGTTAGCTGTGGGTTTTTCATATGTGACCTTTATTATGTTGAGGTATGTTCCCTACACCTCCTTTATTGAGAGTTTTTATCATGATTGCATTGTGTTTTGTCAAATGCTTTTTCTATGTCTGTTGAAAAGATCATATGGTTCTCACCCTTTTCTTACTGATGTGGTTGGTATATCACATTGATCTGTGAATATTGGACCATCCTTGTACCCTAGGAATAAATCCCACTTGATCATTGTGGATGATTTTTTTTTTTTTGATGTATTGTTGGAGTTGGTTTACCTGTGTATTTTGTTGAGGATTTTCCCATCTATGTTCATTAGGGATATTGGCCTTCAGTTCTTTTTCAGTGGTGTCTTTATCTGGTTTTGGTACTAGGGTAATACTGGCTCTATAGAATGAATTTGAAAGTTTTCCTTCCTCCTCCATTTTTTGGAGCAGCTTGAGAAGAATAGATATTAACTCGCCTTTAAATGTTTGGTATAGGGCAGCCTGGGTGGCTCAGCGGTTTAGCACCACCTTCAGCCCAGGACATGATCCTGGAGACTCGGGTTTGAGTCCCACATCGGGCTCCCTGCATGGATCCTGCTTCTCCCTCTGCCTGTGTCTCTGCCTCTCTTTCTCTGTGTCTCTCATGAATAAGTAAATAAAATCTTAAAAAAAATGTTTGGTATAATTTGCCTGTGAAGCCATCTGGTCCTGGACTCTTGTTTGTTGGAAGTTATTTGATTACTGATTCAATTTCCTTGCTGTAATTCACTTGTTCAAATTTTCTCTCTCTTCCTGCTTCAGTTTTGGTAGGTTATATGTTTCTAGGAATTTATCCATTTCTTCTAGGTTGTCCAATTTGCCAGCATATACTTTTTCATAATATTCTCTTAAAATTATTTGTATTTCTGTAGTGTTGGTTATTATTTCTCCTCTTTCATTTGTGTTTTTGTTTGATTTTGTCCTTTTCTCTTTCTCCCTCTCTCTCTCTTTATGAGTCTGGCTGGAGATTTATCAGTGTCCACCTTTTCAAATAACTAGCTCCTGGCTTCATTGATCTGTTTTATTGTGTTTTTGTTTTTGTTTTTTTTTTTTAGTTCCTGTATCATTTATTTCTGCTCTAATCTTTATTGTTTCCTTCCTTCTCCTAGTTTGGGGTTTTATTTGTTCTTATTTTTCTAGCTCTTTAGGTGTAAGGTTAGTTTCTTTATTTGAGATTTGTATTGCTTCTCAAGGTAGGCCTGTATGGCTATAAACTTACCTAGTTTATTTCCTCAGTATACTCATATGTGTCCCACAGATGATGATTTAAGCCAGATAGTAACATAAGCCAGAGATGTGGTGAAGATCCCGGTATGCTATATTCTCATGAAGATCACATGGAAAGCTGGTATTTGTTTACCTTTATATCTGAGCCTTTGAAGAGGTACAGAGAGGTGAGGAAAGGATTCTTTCAGATCTTTGGGAGAATCTTCAGCACTCATACATTATAGCTTAACCAGGTATCTGAGTGGGGTGGTTTAAGGGTCAATAAACAAACACAAAAAGGAGGCCTTTTTCTTAACCTTTGTTAACCATCTATGACTATGGCTAGAAACTTATTTATTTAACCATCAGCCTCTTTCTTATTCTTTGGAATGTAATTTGGTATCCTTAGTCTTCTAAAATCACTATCTAAAACTCTGCCTGTAATTTCGTCTTCTAATTTGTTTCTTTTTCACCCTCTTTATAGGATTTGATGTTTACCAGAGCTCCTCATTCTTGACTCTCTGTCTGATCTCTTTCCACTCCATTCTGTTCTGACATTATTGCTAAGTTCATCTTCCTTAAATTTAGTACTGAACAAACATCTCTGATAAAACCCATCCATGGCTTCCCATTTGTTTATGAAGTTAGCATTAATTTCCCACCAACTTGGATTCAAATATTTTTACAATGTACTATCACCCTTTCTTGACTTATCTCTCCTAACATGTATCTAAAAAAACAAGCAAAGAGAGTATTGCTTCCCTTTGTACATGTTAACAAATTTCCTGGTTTGTATAATGCCTCTCCTCCTGGAATTCCCTTTTTAAAATCACACCTGTCAAAATCTTATCCTTTAGTGTGGAGCTATTTCAAATGCTTTCTTCTTTTTGAAGGATTTTCTGATCCTACGAGGATGATGTATCTCTCCTTTCTTTAACCTCCTCTAATCTATTTTTTGATGTCTTGTAGAATGAGTTGCTTTCTGCTTTGTATTGCAAAAATTTAGCTATTGCTTCTATTCTCCTACTCTCACAGTGTGTAGATTCTCTGAGAAAAAAATACCTCTGGGGGAAAAGAGCTAGAAAGCTATTGCAGACCTACCTTTGTCTTTATATCTTCTATTTGAAGAACAGTTGCACTGCATTCCATCCTAGGATGGGTGGGAAAGAGCTAAGGCGGTACTAACTTCTTCAAAATTACACACAAGAGGCAGAATTCAAAGCTACATAGGCCTAGGTAAGCAATGGGAGGAAGTTACAACTCATATGCAGAGAAAGTAGCTATACCTGGAAGAAGGCTACCCGAGAGAAACTGTGGTCTTCATTAGAGGACATACCTACTACAGAATCATAGCCTAGGAGGGAGGGAGCCAGGGAATAAATATGAACCTTCTTCTATTCTCCTCTCCCATCATCTGATAGTATTTCTGAACACCTAAACCCAGTAAAGCCAGAGTGCCAGGGAGCTTGTTCAGTCAGTTTCCTGGTGTTTAGAATAGTGTATAGAAAGGGAGAGCCTGAATCTGAATGGACAAAAGGCAACTTCCAGTTTAATAGTGGAACTTATAGATAATCTATCTTATTAGTATTAGGCTCAGATGGAGTCATAGGGCATTGCTTTGCCAATCACTAACCAAATAAAGCTTTGCATTGGCCTTTTAGGGCCAGAATCAATTAAGAAACTGACAGTAAGCAGACAGTATGACTGCAGCTAGTTCTTAGATCTAATTTTGGGCATTGGTGAAATATGCCACAAGCATTGAATAATATCTACTAAAAAGGCAATAATTTTCCATTATGATGAGGTACAACAGATATTTCCATTTTGGGCAGAGTGAAATCATATACTTGCTTATTGGAAAAACGGAAGAAATCACCACAGCAGTGTTGTCTTGGAGAGACTGTTAACCTGGAGTCTGCCAGAGGAAATGGAAGACACGAAGATTCCCCAAGAAACAAAGTGCTTTTACACTGAGCGTAACCAGAAAAGGTTACTTTGCAGGCCAAAGTAAGATGTATAATTTAGTGTGTGGAGCCTGCAGAGCTGCCGTATTTTAGTCAAAGCAGAATGAGGCAATGCTGCTTGAAATAGTCCTGTGAACTCAGCATGGAATTAAAATGCTGGTGTATTTAACCCCACTCAGTATTGCTTTCCTTGTTATTTTGCTTTCCTTCTTCCAAGACTTGTAGTTTTTTTCCCCTCTGGTTTTTCAGATGGAAAGTATGCATGATGATTCAGCACTGCACTCTGACTTGCTAATGGCTTGTTGAAGAAAGGGTTTGGCTTGCTCAGAAGCCTGCCTTTGACATGGTGCCCACTGGAGTGCTGAGGTTGACATTCCTTTACTCAGGGCATACAATTTTCTCCTTCAAAGAGGAGGGGTTTTGTAGCTCCTTGGCTAGCTAGCAAGTGTCACCAGCTAATATTTTAGGTTAGTGAATTAGAAACTTAGAGATTAAATTTCTCATTTCACAAAGGGAAGAGGAAAATACATGAGAGGACTTTATCTAGAAACAGACACTGGCAGAGATGCTAGGCTGATGGTTAAATCCTGAGAGTCTTTTCTTTGGTTGAGAGAGAGAGAGAAATTGAGAAAAAGTGTGGATGGTTCTTCTATGCTCCAGAGGCAGCTCTATAAATATTTACTCACGATAGTGGAGGGTGTACATAACAATTTTGATAAAAATAATTTCAAACTATAGGAGAGAATGGGGAAATAAGAGTGAAAAAATATTTGTTTATGTTCTTTAATCTATCTTAAATTATTTGGGCTTTGGATGTTCAAAATTATAGCAAAGCTAATTCTAAAACTCATCATAGGACCAGAAAATATGCAAGTAATCTTTTTTATTCCTCCATAAATTTCCTCTAAGATACACTGTGGTTGCTAAATTCAGGCAAGTTAGTTACCTTTGTGCCACTAAGGTATCAATACCCGTGCTCTTATACATTCAGAGGAGAAACTTGTTCTTTTCAAGCAACTCCACTTTATAATTAAAGGAATTCGTTTCTCAGTCCCTACCTTTCATTGCAGATGTCTTTTGCTTGAACTTTTTGTTAAATGATAAGGCCTAGAGACAGAGACATTAGGAATATCTTCCTTACTTGCTTACATGAGCATTAGAAAACTCAGAAATTATGAACACATGGCATGAAGAAGCCCTTTTGCACCTAGAGTTGGCCTGCCACAATGTGGTAGAAGTGTTTTGAAATCAAGGTAAAACTTTGCAACTTTTAAAAAACATTTTAGAATTCCAAGAATGGGATACTTTTCTTTTATAATTGGTAGGGACTTATTTTTGCTCTGTACCCTGCCACAAACTACATGGCCAACGTTGAGATCTACAACCCCAAGGTCATTCCTTTTATCTTCTACACTCTATCACTTGATCCCTAGTTGAAAGATCTTCAACATGGTACAATACCAGGGTTACAACTTTCACTCTTTTTATACTAGTCTTCTGCAAAAAAAACACATAGCAACAAAGAGAAAATGCAACAGGTATTTAAGAAGAGATGATAGATGAGGCAACACTAATTGAAAGATGTTAGACCTAGGATTTACAGACCTATAATAAAAGCATAGAAAGAAGTTATATTACAGAATCTTAATTTCTTTAGCTACAAAATATGGAAAATTAGCTTACTGCACATTCTTGCTCAGCCTCATTTAAAGTTTCTTCTCCCTCCATTTATCCCTTAAATCTCTGTTCCCAGTACTCTGTTCTACAACCTTTGCTTTTTCTGGTCTGTGAACTCTTCTTAAGTAACCTCATCCAAGCCAGTGACTTTAACTGTATATTATACACATCTGACAATCTTTGTCTTTTAATGATGTGTGTGGACCACTTACATTTAATGTAATTATTGGTGTGTTTAGCTTTAGATTTATCATTTTATCATTTACTTGTGTTTGTTACCTCTATTTTTGGTTCCTCTCTTACATTTCCTCTTTCTTGTTTTCTTTTGAGTTATTTGAATTTAAAAAAATTCTTCCACTTTAATATATCCATTGTATTTTTCATTGTATCTTTTAGTGGTTGCTGTAGGGATTAAATATGCATGCCTTACTCTTTACAGTGAAGCCAGAATTAAATTGCTGTTGTACTATACCACCATATAGGTCTCTTTTCACACCCCCTTAATGTTGCAGCTGTCCTGTATATTTTATGTACATACATTGCAACACCGCCAAACCATCTTGGTTTTCTTTGTTTTGTTTTCAACTGTCAGATATCTTTTAAAGAACTCAAGAGAGGAATAATAGTGTGTTTACACAGACATTACCATTACCATTTTGGTTGCTTTTTCTTCATTCTTGATGTTATTGGTTTCTTTTTTCATTCTTTCTAAAAACCTTCCTTTAACAAATCTTTTAACGCAAGTCTACTGGCAACTGATTCTCTTTCTTCATCTGAGAATGACTTTCACCATCACTTTTGAAGAATATTTTCACTGGATATAAAATTCTGGGCTAACATATCTTTTCTTTTAGTGCTTTAAAATGGTGTTCCATTTTCATTTTCTCTGAGTACTCTGAGTCCTCCTAGCACTTGTGGGTTGACCAGCAGATGTATGTATTTTTTTTAACCTTTGTTTTTATCAACTTTTATCTGTCTTCCTCAAGGAGTTTCTGTTACAAAACTCGTCCTCCTTTCTCTCTCCTGCCACTCAAGATGTACTTTTATGTAGCTTTTTATTTTGTAGAAAGTTATAAAATACCTGAGGAAAATAATTCACTAAAGATATCAACGGTTAGTAAATGGTATTGTGTTACCCTTCCCAAGGGAATTTTCTTTTAGGCATGGAAATGCTTTCATTTAAGAAAAATTGTGGTAATATAGAATTCTAAGCTCCATGCTTGGTCAAGGAGGGGAGATGGGGATGTTAGCCACAAAGACATTCCTGAGATTCCTCAAATCTTAGGAGAGAAACACAGCCACATTCACTGCTTATGTGACATTTCAGCTGCTTCATTGGTAAAGATTTGGAAAATCCACACAGGGCCAGCAGTGGCTTATAGATACTTGCTTTTTCTCTGCCATTCCGTTTGGCTTTAAATAGGCAAGAAGTAGGGGAGAAAAAAAAAACTTGATTAAGGGTCCTAAATTATTTATTTAAATTTCAAACTTAAAATTTTCACTTTTAGTACTTTTGAAATATGAGTTGTATTCAGAAAAGACTCCAAATCTGTGGCCTAATACCTTTTCCCACACTGCTTTAAGTTAAAAAGATAATTAATCTCAAATCTTAGAGGGTGCTTTTTGGAGAGTACAAAAGCTTCACTCGTTTTTGCAAAGTGATATTCCAAACACGAGTTACTAAAATGACAGTGGCTTCTAAGGATCTCAAGGTCCCCTTTCCTCAGGATTTTTTTGGGGGGGAGGATGTATTTCATAGAAAACATAAACTGAAGCCTAGAGAAGTTGGCAGACCTGCTCTTAGGGTATAGAGTGAGTTCCCTTGTGAGGGAGAAAGGGGCTTTTGTCTTGGGGCTAAAATGGAGCAGTCTCCCATCTCTTAGCTATAGAAAAGCTCTGGTAAAGGGTAGGATGGGAATGGGGAAGAGGTTGGAGTCAGCCTCTGGTTGGTGTGAGTTGAGCTGGTTGAGATCAGCCAGAGAGGGAGGATAAGTCATGGCTACACTTTCATTTGTGCTGGTATGTGGTTTATGCACTCCGTTAGACAAGCTGCTTTCTTCCCCTGTTTTTCTACCAGGCGGTCTTGTTGCTGGAGATGACTGTCAGCTGCTTTCCCTGCCTAGCCACCATCACATGCCCCACCACCGGAGCCCCGAAAGCCTGACCACAGACCAGCATCTCCAAGGCATGAATAATTAGGTAGGCATAATGGAAGGTACTCACTGCACCCTCCAATTGCACAAGCCCATTACTGAAGTCTGTTACATCAGCTTTTATCTTCCGAGGGGGGAAGTCAGAGGATTTTCATTCAAGGGCGCTGTAACTCTAGACAGATCCAATAAAGGGTTTCATAACTGCTACCAAGTCAGGGAGGGGTCAGACGTCATCGGCCTCAGCCTGCAGCCAAATGAACATCCAGGCGACATATTTTTCAAGCAAACTCCCACAAAAGACATTTTAACCGAGCTGTACAAACTCACAGCAGAGAGGGAGAGACTTCTGGCCAATCTGCTGAGCTCAGACCACATCCTGGGGATCACGATGGGGAACCAGGAGGGGAAGCTGCTGGAGCTGTCCGTGAGCCTGGCCCCTGGAGATGACTGTTTCCAGAGTGGTGGTGACTGGCCAGGGGAGCCCCCCGTGGGCTGTCTCAATAAGAGGAGTGCCCATGGGAACAGAAAACCGCGGAGGTTCGGGGGAAGGAGAGGGGGCTCTGAGGTGCTTCCACACAAGAGGACCAGAAGAAAAGGGCGTGGGGGCCAGCCGTTGGTTCTTCAGATGGGGAAGGACCAGACGGATTCCAGCAAATCCCTTCCTCTTTCTCGAACAAGGCCTAGCCTTTGGCTTGTAGAGGAGAAAGGCACTTTGCTCCCGAGTGGGGCATTTACTTCTTCCCTACGGTGGAGAGAGAGCTGCTTCCCAGAGATCCCCGGGACGCCGGGTGCCAGCCGTGGCTTTGGGAGCTTCAGGAAGGCTTCGGAGGACCTCAGGCTTGGAAGAGGAGGACGGCCCCCTGCCTGCAGCTCCGCAGAGCCAGGAGATGATGGTGCTGCGGTGCCGGGCAGGGATCCTCACAGGCTGGAGCACCAGGAAGCAGGTTTGCTTGACCGTCAGGAAGACACTGAGAAGCACCTGAAGGCAGAGAAGGACCGTAGGGAGAAGTCCACTGGGCATTCATGCAGGAAGAAGTCTATTTCCAAAGTTGTGGCCAAAGTCCAGGATCTGTCCACTCAGGTGCAGAGAGTAGTTAAAATGCATCCTGAGGGTGAGGAAAGCATTGCTGTTGGCCCGGCGGCCCAAGTGGAGTTTGTGCCCAGAGCAGACTGGCTCACCCTCCCAGGAGTCGAGGGTGGGGCTCATGGTTCCAGGTGGCAAGGCAGGGAGCAGCAAGGGGACCGGGCAGTGCAGCTGTCGGCCCTGGAACGTACTCCAGGTACTCCAGCCAGTGCCGAGGGGCCTGTGAACAAGGTCCTGCTGAAGGTGATAGACAGTGAGAAGTTAGATGAAGCCGCCGAGGGGAAAAGGCTGGGCTTCCCCCCGAGCACACCAGCCGCCCACACCCTCCCAGAAGCCAGAAGCAACAGGAAGGCTGAGCCGCCTCTCAGGGGTCACAAAACCTTATTTCTGGACCTTCCCTGCAGCAGAGGCCCTGACTGGTCGCAGCCCAGAGGCAGTGAGCAGAGGCCATCCCCCCCAGCACTGGCACCGCTCAGCATGCTCCTGAATAATTCATCCTCCCAGTGGGGCACACACTGGCGGATGTCACCTGTTCCCTCGCCTCTGTCTCCAAGGCTCCCTGGCCCTCAGCAGCATCACAGAGTCCCCCAGCTCCCTCCAGAGCCTGCTGAGTGGGAAGTGGCTCCTAATGACGCTCTTGGCCCAAAGAGCAGTACTTTCTCTGGGTCCTCCTGTGCTGACACTTTGGAGCCACCATTCTCTGCAAAGGTCACGGAGACCAAAGGAACCAGCTCGCCCTCCCTCAGAGCAGGACAACCTCAGTTGGTGCCTGGGGAACCTTTGGAAAAGAGCTCGGGGCCCGGAAAGACCTCAGGCCGGCCTCAGTACCAGTCCCCTCCAGGTAAGCCCCTGGCTTAGCCACTTTGCATCTACCAGTTATCACTTGTGCTATTGAGACACCAGCTGCTTAACAATGAACTCAAATTCCTAGGCCAGTTATTTCACTTGGTAGCAAGAAGACCAGGAATGGTATAGGGGAGTGTGCAGATGGTGAGGAGGACAGTGCTGACTTACAGGTTCAGGGGGGTGGTTGCTTTCAGAAGCAGTGCTTTGTAAATGTCTTTCAAAAACATGTTACCTTGGCACGCTCTAAGCCTGCTTCAGTGGTTGCAGGACTCAGGACTCTCAGAGGAAACAGGAATGAGCAGAAAGAAGTAGCGACTTGTCTGTGCCTTTGATGCTAACAATGGATAATTGGCCCCTTGACCTAAATTCTGCTGTTCATGCTGCTGTGGGAGCTTGGGTTGGTTGGGGTTCTCTAAGCAGAAGAGCAAAAGCCCATGTGTCTTTGCTCATCTCTGTTATTGGAGGTTTTTCCTTTCTGGTTTTTAATAATCACTTTTATAAGCGTCATTATTTCATGACAAGAACTTTCTTTTTTTTTTTTTTTTACTAGAAGAGAGATAAATGGTATATTTTACTCTTATGTTTTACTTATGGGTGCAAAAGAGCTAATTTGGCCTATATGTTTCATGTGATATGAAATTTTACATGAAAATAATTTTAAGGGTTCTATAGGACCAAAAAAAGACAGTATATAAAAGGTACTACTCCGGTATTCCTTACATTTTCCAGGTCAATGTGCCTAGGGCTCAGGGTTTCATATGTTGCTGTGCAGAGGATGGATTCTTTTTGGGGAGGGGGGGTTTCCTCCCACAGCATGTAGTCAATGCTTTGTCTGGGGAATGGGTCATAATATGATATGTGGTCTCTTAAAGGTTAGAGAAAACATCACATACAGTTTTTGAGATAAAAATATCTATCTAGGAAAGAGGAATTTCAATAGCTTTCTGTTCATTTCGACTCTTGACGTTTTTTTAAAATTTCTCTAATCATTGATCCAGGTGTGGCTCTTTAAAAATGTGGTAAATGCTTTCGATCTTATTTTTGCAGTATGTTGATCTTTGTTTGATAAGACTTGCTACCGTCGCGGTATAACCAATCTGCTTCACCAGGAAAGTCATAGAATTATAGATTTTGTTATCACGTATCATAGAACCGTGGTGATGAAAACCCCTTCTCCCTCTGAATGCCGGGGCCTTGGAAATTCTTGGGAAGTGAGAGACTTCTGGAGGCTCGGGTGTGGAATAGTTGCTTTACCTCTGAAGTTTCTCTTTTAGAAACCACACCACATTCTAGGATTGTGTGTGTCCCTCATTCGGAAACTGGGTGTTAGATACATTGAGCTTCAGTAAATGTTTATATCCTGGTTTAGAATTATCTTTTTATTTTGTTGCCCTTTTCTTATATAAAAAATATCATGAAAGCTCCATTGTACCTGGATCAAGGCAGGTGCAGAGGACACTCAGTTTCTACAGTGACGGATCATGAGCCCACCGAGTGGTAAGTTCTGTGGGTGGTCATGCTTTCCCTTGGCCTCTGCACACAATTGCTCAGAACAATTCCCCTTCCTTTGGCCCCAGCCCTCCACAGCCCTTTCAGGAGCCAGGCTTAGAATCATCACAGTGTGCTTCTAACCTTATAAAAGAAGGAGTCAGAAAGGAGGAGAATAGGAATGGGTGGGAGAGACTTTTGCTTCTGGTGTGGGTGACGTCCCTTTTGCTGGGACATTCCTCTAGGACATCCAAATATTGCCTTTCATCACTGTCTCTCTGAAAAGCATGAAGGGAGGGAGTTCTTCAACATAGTGGGTCTTTGATTTATATCTTATGTTCCTGTGTTCTTCTCCTCTTAATTCCCCTTTTCCATGGCCACGAGTGCCCTTCATGTTCTGGATCCTTCAGTGACTTCCTGCCACTGGTGGATCCATACGTATGGGAGAATTTTCCTGCTTCTGGCTGCCTTTCACTTCATTTCCCTTTTCACACCTTCCCATCAGAAGCCTCAGAGAGTCCTAGCAGCCCTGATGGCGGGTAGAGGGAGTAAAGGGGACATAACTCATTGACTATCACTGCACAGTGGCCCTTTATCTGAATCCAACTCCCACCTGTCTCCCATGTTAACTATTAACCAGGTTGAGTTTATGGTCTGTGGATATTTATTTCCTGTGGAAATAACATCTAGGTATTTCACTGAAGTGATGTGATTAAGATTATTGAAAGCTCTCGTTAACTGCTCAAGTAAGAGATTAAGTCTGGCAAAGTAATCGGATCTGTTTCCAGTTGGAAGACTCGTTAGTGTTATGGGCATGTAGCAATTCCCAGGAAAGAGTGAAATCCACTTCTCCTTCTCACAGGACCAAGAGTTAAAGCCAATATTGCCATCCACACAGGAAATAGCATAAAGGCATCGCACAGACTATTTGTCCACCTCCTATTGGCTTTGAAATTTTCTTAACTCTTCATTCCAAGGGCTACACATAGGAATGTCTTGTCTGGTGGTGATATGATCAAGTAGAGAATATACTAACAGTGAATGGTGGCCAGATTTGTCTTCCTTTGACCATGTCCCCCCCAAACCCCCCCACACACCACACACACCACGCTCTCCCTCCTCTCTCTTTGGAATTGGTTTTGTAGTATTTTATTTGGCGATAGAAACTACTGCAGAATATTCCCAAGCCTTTGTGTAAGGTGGCATTTTCTCAGACCTTGAGGGACTCTAGTGGTGCTAAATTGCACTGTGGTGTCCTTCGGGGCGGAGATTCTTTTCTGTTTTGATGGCTTTCTTTTTACCTTTGATCTGAAATAGACCCTTTTAATGCCAGAAGAATTTGGCTCACTACACTTAGAAAAATGCCCAGTGTTTGTGTGTGTGCTCCTCAGCAATCTCATGATCTTTGTCCTCTGATTGAAGTCACTGAGGCAGTGGTGAAAGCAGATGCCCCAGGCATAGTTCTTCTTCACATATGAGTCACTTGATCAGTTGTAAGCCCCATCAAAAGACATAGTTTGCATCAACTGCTTAAGAGTTGAGACTCACACTTGCAATAGATTTTTAAGTATCTAATGCTACTGTCAAAACTGTTATCTCTCTGAGCATATATTACAGGAAGTAGATATAAATTCTTCCTACAGTAATACTGAGGTTTGATACAAGTCCCATAAAAATTTAAAGAGGCTTCATAATGTTAGAGGACATATGCAACTATTTAAGATTACTACAGGAAGTGTAGAATACATAGAAAGTTATCTATAATTCATATTAAGAGATTCAAAAATTGCATATACCGTATCATACCCATATAAAACAAATATAAGAATTAAGAAATACATTACCGTATACTTTTAAGAAAGTAAGGGGGCTGATGCTTGAAACCATATGTAACTTTGACTTAGCAAGTGTATTTTTTGAAGTTTAGTTTACAAAAAATGCATGAGTGATCATATATGCATAAGGGTATTTTACTGTAGCATTGCTTGTTTATAGTGGCAAAAAATAGTTGAAATTTTTTGAATGTCCATCAGTAGAGAAATGGTTAAATTATAGTACATTTCTACTGTATGATATTATGAGGCTGTTCAAAGTATTGAACTAGATCTGAACCTGGCAAGTAGCAAGGTGATGTATAGCATGCTTGCAGTTTTTGTGAAGACAAGTATCACCCCTCTCCATATATGAGTTAATATATGTTTGCTATGGGCTTGAATATCATGGAGACAGGTGTAGAAAAAGACTGACCAGCCTGTTCACATTATTTTTCTGGAAGCAAAGCAGGATGAAGGTGGGGAATGAGGTGAAGGGGAAGGATCCAGAAGTATTGGGGAAGGGCATTAACTTCTTTTCTTTATATATTTTTACATTATGTCACTGGTCTCAGTAAATGTGTCACTTCTATGATTTTTAAGAGTGATTTAACTACTTTTTTAAAATGGTTATCCTTTATTTTTTGAAGTATAGTTGATATGATTATTATATTAGTTTCAGGTGTACAGCAGAGTGATTCGACAATTCTAGACATTACACACTGCTCACCAGGACAAGCATAGTTACCATCTACTGCCATACAACATTATTACAGTATTATTGACCGTATCTCCTATGCTGTACTTTTTATCTTCATGCTTATTTATTTTATCACCGGAAGTTTGTGTCTCTTAATCCCCTTCACCTATTTCATCCATATTCCCACCCTCTTTTAATGAGTGATTTTAACTATTTTTTAAATAAAAAAACAAACGCACCTAGAGCAGGCAGGTTAGTGTGTGTGGTGGGGTTACAGCAAAATCACACTTCTGTGTTCCCCACACCCCCTCCCCACCCCATGTCCTTTAAAGGAGTGAGAAACTCAGCTCTGAGCCTGCACTGTTATGCAGGGAAATGCAGTTTTTTAGAGAGCTGGGAAAGCAGTGCCCACGGAGTACTAGTTAGGCAGGGAAGATTTGGGGAGGATAGAGCATTATCTAGAAACCAATAGAGAAGAAGGAGCTTTATAAAGGCTCTTGAGGGATCCCTGGGTGGTGCAGCGGTTTGGCGCCTGCCTTTGGCCCAGGGCGTGATCCTGGAGACCCGGGATCGAATCCCACGTCGGGCTCCCAGTGCATGGAGCCTGCTTCTCCCTCTGCCTATGTCTCTGCCTCTCTCTCTCTCTCTCTCTCTCTCTCTCTCTCTCTCACTGTGTGCCTATCATAAATAAATAAAAATAAAATTTAAGGAAAAAAAATATAAAGGCTCTTGATAGACAAGGCCCTAACAGGGAATAGAAACCTCTAGGCCTTAGAGCAAGGGAAGCAGTGGTAACTGGAACCCAGACAGGGGAGCGTAACAGAGAGGACTGACCACATAGCAGCAGGAGTGGCCTGTGGTAGAGGCACCCAGCACACAGCCCAAGCTGTAGGAATAATGATCCTGGCCTCTCTCTCCTTTGATCTTCTGCCTGGAAACCTCTAACTGAACCAACCACAAGACAGAGTGTAAGGGAGTTGGTCGATGTGGTCTGCAAGGTCAGACTTTCAGGGCCAAGGACAGAGTGGAGAAAGGTAGAGAGTAGATCTGGAGGGACAAATGGAAGACAAGATGATGCAGATAGGGGAAGACCAAGAAATGTGGGAAGACAGACTGGTATTTTAAATGGACAACAAGGTAAAGAAGAATGTGTATGGTGGATGCTACAAAACAGTGGTTACCTTGATAATCAATGATAATCGCACATTTTATTTCTTGTCATAGGACCATTATACTTCTAAATTTAAGTAGGTTGACTGTCTCTTTTATTGTTAAAAGTTAAAAAAATAGAAGAAGTAAAAGAATTGGAAGATCTTGTGATACAGTTTTTACTCCATGGATTTAGAGAAAGTTATCTGGTTTTTAAAAACAAAACTCGTATATTTAACTGTGATTGATATCACATTGTGTTCAGTTGCTTTTTGTGAAAAACGGAAGAATTTAAAAATATCTTTCTCAATCACTGCAAATTAAGAATAGCTAATTAGCACGTGAAATATGAATTAGATTCTCTACCAATAAATGATTTGTATTTTGAAGTCAAATTCCATGTAGAATAGACAATGAATGTTTCTCTTATTCAAATTCTGTTTTTCAAAAGACAATACGTTTCAAAAGCCAGGACCATGACCACGATCTGATGTTTTAAAATCCCGAGCCAGCTCTATGTATGTGAATTTTTTTCCCAGATCAATATCCAATTGTATTTTGGGGATTGCACCTTCTATTGAATTGTTTTTCACTTGTTTCTTTTCTATTCTTGGATTCAGAGTACAAGACTTAAAGCGAGGGTAGCAATCTGCAGGCCTGGGCCACACAAATCCCTCTAAAGTAGTTCTAAAGATATATAGAAATAACAGAATTAACATTGTGATTACAAGTAATAGCTGCTAAAAATGTCTAAAAGAGAAAATAATTTTTTAAATAAATAGATAAACATGTTTCTTCACATACCTCAGCCATTCTGCCTCATAGCATTATTGATTGGAGCATTAAAAAAATGAACTTTTAATATGGTGATCATATCAATAGCATTTTATCAAGTTGATAAAGCAAAGTACTGCTTTTGAAGGTGTATGTTCTGTTTTATTCCTCATGGACTCTTCTGGGAGAGGTTGCTTTTTGAAAACAGTGGATATCCCTTGGGCCTACTTTCTTCCTCTTGATGACTCTCAACAGGGAAATGATTGCTATTGTCTATTTTACTTTACCTACTTTCTGACCACTTATAAGGACAGTAACTCCTGTTAGATAGTTCTTAAACCATATTACTTAGTCAATTTGGGGGGCCCCCGGGCTGTGGTATTAGGCCATAGCATCCCGCTAGAGTTTTTCTGTGTGCTCAGGTAGCTCAAGCTCCTGCTGGGGCATGTTACAGAATTTCTTGACTCTTAACAGAAGGCCCTAGGAACTTTTTTCACAGTCATGGATTATTCCAGTATGTTGAACCAGACACTTTCTATATAGCCCAGAGCCTTATAGGAAAGAACATGGACTGGGTTAGAATTGAGATTCAGACATCTATAGGATATAGAGGGACTGTGGGGTCCTTAAAGGCTATTGAACAATAGGGAGGAAAAATGGACAGTGGAAGAAGTAACATGAGAGTATAAGTCTGGGCCAAAAGTCTGTGCACAGATGTTTCCTCATCTTCCTGCAAGTGCCCCTAGACACTAGGGGGAAAGGGGCTCTGGCATGAAGGAAAGGAATAACTTTGTCATCAGAAGCCTGATAGTCTCGTAGCATGGAGGAGCTGGTCAAGAGAGGCAGGGACATTCTTACTGAGCCAGCTTCAGTGTCTAGGAGAGGTTGTTAGAAATTCAAGGGCAAAGAGTGATAGAGCAACAGAGCAGAGGGTGTCAAAGACAGCTAGGCCCATGAGCCCAGAAATCTTGTGGGACCCCTGGAGGGCAGAATTGGGGAGGAAGAGCCTGAGAAAAGACTGGACTTCATGCTAAACAAGTGAGTGGGGGCTTTAGACATTGAGCTTTAGATTCTCGTGATTCATTTAACACAATTTTATCCATGCTAAGGCAGTAAGTTGGGTCATCCAGGTGTCATATATTTTCCCAAAAGTGTCGTGATACAGATTTTTTGCTTATTTGTTTCAAATCCAAGTTAAAGTTTTGAGGTTGAATTTTGCATTTGGAGGAAGAACCCAAAAATAATTTTGCGGTTGATCAAAGCTCTTGGTTTCCAGGTTAGCCCAGAGGAATTGTGGAGGGAGCGAATAACATGTGCAGCTTGAGTGTTAGCATAGTCTCCCTAGGATTCAGACATAGGTCTAGGCACGTCTGGATAATTAGATGGTTAGAGCTAACCATCTAATGGTTAGAGATGTTAAGAGGCATTTGCTTGAGTGCTCAGAGGATGGTCATAGGGCAGAGCTCATGCTAAGGAAAGCAGGATTTGAGGCACATGAAAGGTACCAGCCTCAGGGAGGGGAGGGACAACAGTGAGAATAGCATAAGTATGTCCTCCAGAATCTCTGCTGTCCTCCAGAATCCTCTGGACTCATACCTGAATCATAGGGAGAGAGAACTGCACCAAAAAGCAGTGTGAAAATTTAAAGATAAATTTTACTAAAATGTTCTTAAGCTATTGAAGGCAGAGTCTGCATTAATAGAGTGTACCAAGCTTGTGGATGAAGAGTCGCTACTCCAGATGTTGTTGGAGCACGGCAAGACAGGAGACATTCTGGTGGAATGAACCAGATTTTACCTTGTTCTTAAGGAGCAATGGAGAAGTGGGAGATGTAGGCAGTAGTGCCTTGGGCAGCATATCTGGCGCGTTAACTACTGTAGTCCTGGTGACAATTCTAGCGGTGTCAAGAGGCACCTGCAGCAGCCAGACAGGAGGGGAGAGCAGTGATGATGGTACGACTGCATCCGTGAGCACATGTGATTCCTAGGATGATTAGGAGAAATTGGTAGGGGTGGGGGTTGAGGGGAGGGGAGGACCAAAATTGGTAGAGCCAGAGAAATATTGATTTTGCACACTGTTGTTATTCCCCTGACAGCATTTACTAGAAGGAATAATATCCAACCATAGGGTTGTTTTAAGAATCAGATGAAATGGTGTTAATGAAAATACTTCATAAAACATTAGAAAATATTAGCTTATTATAATTATAGTCATTGTTGGCTCAGTCAGAAATGATTTTATTTATTTTTTTAAGGATTTTATTTATTTATTTGAGAGAGAGAGAGAGAGAGAGAGAGAGAGAGAGAGAGAGAGCATGAGCAGGGAGAGGGGAAGAGGCAGAGGGGAAAAGCAGACTCCCTGATGAGCAAGGACACCCCCGCCCCCATGTGGGATCATGAGCTGAGCTGAAGGCAGACACCTACCTGACTAAGCCACCCAGGTCCCCCAGCAGAAATCATTTTAATAATCAACTCTTTTTGGTGTTTTCCAGTGATGAAGTGAGGCTATAAATAATAATTCACAGCTAGTTATTTTTTGTAGATTTCATGATTTGCTCTCAATTAAAGCTTCATATTTGCTTGTTTTTTTAGTTCCTTCTGATTTTTTCAGTCACTTCTAAGTCACTTATATCTTAATGATGGTCTCTTACTGTTTTGTGTGGGTTAACTTTGGATTTTCCACCTAATTTTTGAAAACTTGAGGGTGTCACCAGGTAGTATATGATCCACTTTCCATGGAGTCTAGCCTCCTATGGGTTCACCTGGTAGCTTTTGAATTTAATCAGGGGAGTTTTATTTTTAAATTAGTTAACAAAGTTATCAGAATTGCATTTCTAATATTAATGTCATTCCAATATGAAATCATAAATTAAAGAATGATACAGCAAATGAAAAGAAAAACAAAGGTCCCCTTTCTTCCTACCACTTATTTCTGAACCACCTGACATCCTATCTTCCCTTTAGAAAGCTTTTTTAGCTTCTATAGCTAATAGTTATCTTGTCTTTCCTGACTTCCATATCATTTTTTTTGTCCTTTTTGGATCTCCATTATTTGTATCTTCTTATGTTAGTATTATAATAATAATTTAAATTATTAAAATTTTAATATCCTTGTATTGTAATATATTTTATTATATTTATATTTCTTTTTAAATAATATTCTCTCATTGTTTGGTGTGTCAGTCTTGAGTTCCCATGAAGCTTTTTAGATATAGAGTCCTATCTTACAATTGGGATGGATGATTTGCAGTTTCTTGAATACTATGTCCCAAAGTAGTCAATATGTATCAGCCTAACTAAATTTTTGTGGTTGTTCACTTTAATTAAAAATAACCCTCCAACTTACAGGTGACAAGGCAATGACTGGGAGTGACAGATTGACATAGAAGTAGTTACACAGGATGGTTAGATGTTCCTTTAAATGGTATGCTATACAGCAGAGTGAAATGGGTTTGTTCCAGGTGAGCTCTTGGTGTCTCATCATCCTCATTGGAACTTGTTTTTCCTGGTGACAGAACACAGCAGAACTGATTCAGAAGCATCCTTATTTTTATTTTAAAAAAAGAGGCCTCCTCAAACAGAGGAATAGTGTCACATTCATCGTTATTTGCCTGGAATCAGGTTCAGTAACTGACACTTGGCATGTGTCCAGTGAATGTTTTTGTTGAATGAATGCATGATGAGGAAAATATGATTTGCAAACTGGTAATGGACAGATTTTTCCCTTTGTCTTATATCAAGCAAAATGAAAACGGTTTTATGCCACATTATGCTATTACTATCATATTTTGATAGATGATGCTTTATTTTTAAAGCAACCTTAAAACTATTAACCTCTGCATAGGTTTAGGAATTTGAATGTACCCAGAGGACAGAAATGAGGTTAAATGAAACATGGGTCCTTAAAGCCAAGTGTTTTTTGTGAACAAAGAAACTGTTCTTTTAATTGGAATAACTTTACAACATGATTGTTTTTTTTTTTTTTTTTTTACCAGAACAGACCTTTTTTAAATCTTAAAATGAGACTCAACTTTATTGTCAAAGCCAGTCACTGAGGGGTAGTCAAGTTGATCAAATTTGAAATGGAAACCAGAAGCAGTTTACCATTTCAGATACTTTGCTGGTCACAAATTAACCATGTTACATTATGCATGGATAAAGCAAAGCCTATCTGCACCGATATACACTTTATGACCTAACACACTGGTGAAATAGAAGGCCTAGCAGGTGCTTCTAACTTTTCTAGACTGTGAATCAGGGGTTTCTGCATGGCCCATTTGCTGTTTGCCTTTGTGCGGAAGAAAGGACTACTGCTAGAATAGTTGTGTATAATACCAGTATAAGTTGAGGCAATGTGTTTGATTTCTAAAAGCTATGCACAGATTAAGTCATACTAATTTGCTCATAAAGCTCCTGTTATTACCTAGCAGAGCAGGATCCTTAAAGAATGGGTTATGGGACAGGGTTCTAAGAGTAAAAGCAGAAGTCAAGGCCAGGAAAGGAGTAGGCAGACATGGATAAGGGAATGAGTTTGAGTCCCCTAACCAGTGCCAGCAGTATGGTAACATCAGAGACCTTAATTACACCTTCAAAACTCCTTTGCCTTTGTGTAATTAACTGAGTGACAGAGGTGATGTGCCATCATCTTCATCAGGGTCTGCTCTCCTTACCCAAGGAGAGGGGATTATTCTAGCATACCCCAGGGGACAGAAATCTAGGAGACTTATTTTATTTTATTTATTTTATTTTATTTTATTTTATTTTATTTTATTTTATTTTAATTTTATTCCCCTCCACCCCCTGCTCATCCTAGGAGGCTATTTTAGAATTCTGACTACCACAGTATCCTTCCATTGTCTGGCATTTTCTATTCCGTTTCTGGTCTTGTCTTCTGCTTCCACTATCAGAAGCCTGTCCCTACAACTTTCCCTAATGTAACATAATCTGTATACACAATAGACTTCTCCATTTCTGGATTATGCTATACTGGTTAACAGTGCGTGTGCCAAAGTTGAACATTTTATTGTCAAGTCCCAGCTCTGCTACCTACTAGAAGATTGGCACCTGCCTCAATTTCCTCATCAAAAGGGGAGTGATAGTAATATCCATTAGGTAGTATGTTAACCATTTATGGGTTTTTGTAAGGAATAAGTGATATGATATGCTTAGTGAACTTGGCACAATGTCTAGCACTTAATCTCCAAAAATATTTAGATATCATTACAGTATATCCTGTCTCAATAGTTTTACTAATAAATTATTACTCTACATAGAATACCCTGATAAATTTCTATGCTCCCTTCAAAATCTATCCTAACCTTGTGTGTGGAAAATGTCAATATCTGCATAATGTTGGGAAGCTGAGGTTAGGGTATATAGGGAACTCCATTTTTTTAACTTTTCTGTAAATCTAAAATTATTTCAAAATAAACAGTTTTTTAAAAAGTCCTAAGTGTTATCTCCATTATCATAAAGCCTTCTGATTCCCCTCATTGTGGTATAAATACTTTCATTCTGCTCTTAGGGAGCTTTACACATGCTGTTTATTACATTGCCTCGTGACTATTTGTTTACAAGTCTGTCTAGAATATAAAGTCCATGGATGCAGATACTAAGCTTTATTCATCTTTGTATCTCTAATATATGACATTATATCTGATATAGTTTCAGCATATGTTATGTAAATGCTGGCTTAATAACTAATTGTTGAATGAATTTTTATTTTTTGTGCACAAAGATTCACCAATGACCCAATGATATGTGATTATAGGAACCACTGAGAAGGTCAGTATGGTACAGATCAGTGGTTTTCAAAGTGTGGCCCCTGGACAAGCAACATTATTAGCCATAACTGGAGACTTGTTAAAATACTGTTTCTCAGGCCCCATCTCCCAGATCTACTGAATCAGAAATTCTGAGGGTAGGGGATGACTGTCTGTGCTTAACCACTTTCATGGAAACCAAGATTGAAAACATAAACAATTATACTAATGTATAGCTATGTTAAGTGAATTCAAAACCTTTTAAATGCAAATGTTTTATTAGAGGGAAATGATCTAGATGGATTATCCTGTAAGAAATAATTGAATTTCCACTTAGCCATTTTTGTAATGATTTTGAGTATTACAGAACATATCAGATTTAGGGATCTATATGCTTGTAAACATGAACAAGTTTTAAAATTTGCTTATTAGCCTCCTGCCAACCAATTCTTGTGATTTGCTTTAGTACAAGAAAGCGGAATGCTATTTTTGAGTACTCCCTGTCTGACATTTGTTGCTGTGATCACAACTTAAATTTTTTTTTTACCATTAATCATAATACTAATCATTCTGGCCTCAATACACATGTCTTCAAATATCTATGCCTGCCAAGTGCCTACTGCTGCCATGTGCTCCAAGAGACTACTTCTCCAAGTTGTATCTAAGTGTCCATTATGCTTTTAGGATATAGCTTTTACAGCCAGTTTTATGTTCTCAGCAAATACTGGTAGAGTTACAGGATCTCATGTACTAAGTAATTAAGATATTACAATCACACATCTGCAGCTTTATTCTAAAGAGCAGTACTTCTATTTTGTCATAATCTTTCTAATTCCTTTGAGAACAAGTGTCTTGGAAAAGCATATAATAATGTATGACTAATCTCACAAAGAGCCTGAGGCAAGGAAGCATTTGCCTCTTCGCTGCAGAAGTTCTTGAATGTTAGCCTCTGTATTATTGGAGAAAAAACATATTTTTATTTATTTATTTATTTATTTATTTATTTATTTATTTATTTGGGGGGGAAGGGCAAAGGGAGAGAGAGAATCCCAAGCAGAGTCCACACTCATAGTGGAGCCCAACACAGGACTGGATCCCACAATTTTGAGATTATGACCTGAACTGAAGCCAAGAATCCAATGCTTAACTGACTGTGCCACCAAAAATCACTTCTTAAGATCCTTTGGGCAGTACTTCTTTCAGAGATATGGAGCCTGCCCTTTCAGAACTCACCTGCTTTTCGAGGCTTTTTTTTTTTTTTCCTTTTCATGTGAAACAGACCATTCTTTACACAGCCATTTAGTTGAGCTAGATTGGAGGAGAAGCCCCTGCCTTGAAATTAGGAAACCCAAATTCATTCCCGCTATTGCCCATCACTAGCTATGTGTGTGGGATTAAGATACCACTTCTCCAACTCTTACGCTTAACAATGGCTTAATAAGAATACTCTTATAATGATTACAAATGGGAGCCTCACAAAGAACTCTCAGTTGTGAATTATCCTTACTGAGCCTAACAGAGTCTATGCCAAAGAGGTCCAAGGCTAAGTGGACATTCTCTGCACCACTACACCCTGGGAGGCTGCATTTATGCTCTCATTCCTCAGGGACACTCTTTACCGTCACCTCTTATAGGCAGGGAACCACAAAGGGTCACAACTTTATTAATTTTGTATTTCAAGGCAAGTAGGTTTGGCAATAGTGAGAACATGATCAGTTGAAAACAGAGGTAAGAATCAAACAGTCTGTAATGATGTTGGTATTAGTGGTGACAAGAGATAGATTCCAAATCACCGTGGACTCAAAGCTAGATGAATCTGATTGGGTTTTCAGTTAAGAGAGAAAACAAAGTCAAGGATTACTTGAAGATTCCTTTCCCAGGCAATTAAGAAGACAACCACTGTATTAAAACATGCCAGGGACCACTGGGTGGCCATGGGGTGGCTCAGTTGGTGAAGTGTCTGCCTTCAGCTCAGGTCATGATCCCAGGGTGCTGGGATCAAGCCCCACGTTGAGCTCTCTGCTCAGTGGGGCGCCTGCTTCTTCCTCTCCTTCTGCCACTACCCCCAGCTCATGCTCTCTCTCTCTCTCTCACTGTGCCGTCTCTCTCTCTCTTTCAAATAAATAAATAAATAAATAAATAAATAAATAAATAAATAAATACTATCTTAAAAAAAAAAAAAAACATGCCAGGTCTGCAACCAGGTGAACAGTTGATTAATGGGCTTGTGTGGAAATGTGGAAAGGTATCAGTGGCATGTCACAAGACTCATTGCTGCCCCTGTCCTCTTCAGATCTTTTCTTTTCAATATCTCGTTGGCAACTTCAGAGAAAAACTGCAGTGGAAAGAGGTGTTTAAGTGACAGAACTAAAGCCTGTTAAATTCTTCCTAAGCTAAATATAACAAGATTAAAGTCAAGAGGATACTGAAAACATCCTGCATTTAGATTAAAATATCCACCTACAAGTAAGGAACACAAAAGATTTCTGTTTCAGCTTTAGTTGACAACTTATTGATTCTGAGCTAGTGGCTGATCATGTGGCTGATTCAAACAGAAAGCTAAGCTACTTCAGTAATAGATACTCATATCAAGGGAGAAAATGCATCACTGTACTACATGTAATCTGGCAAATCCGGAGTTTTTGGTCAGTTATAGGTATGTATTTGAAGAAGGCTCATTGACAAATTGCATTATATGCAGGGGACAGAAAGGAAACCTATCTGGAAATTATATCATAGGAAAAAGAGTCCAAAGGAATAGTAGTCAATAAAATTAAAAACAGGGCATATGACAGGGGCTATGTAGTGGGAGCTTTGTGTGCCACCCAGATGTCCGTATCTGGATCCAGACTCGTTTTCTTAGCTGCTGGGAGTATGGCTGGCTGGTGGCTCACCACTGAGCCGCTCCCCAGGCCTGACCTTTTATGCAAGGGAGCTGCCTTGCCAGGGCATCTGCTCATTCCTCAGGAGCAGCCCCACCCAGTGCCTGGTCTGGGTGTGAGGGTACAAAAGCCCCATTCTGTTGCCTTGTGCAGGACAACTTAAAAGACCATCCCAGCCTCAAGACATCCCTTTGTGTGATCAGCTGAGGCCTCTGCTGCGGCTGCATCTCCTGCCTAGTCTGACCTCCCTTACTCGCTTAGAGTAGTTCTAGAAAGCACACCCCACTAAACCTTCTCCGTGGGATTTTCTGCTCTGTCTCTGTGCCAGGGAATTCTACCTGCAACAACTGACACTACAAAGGCTGGGAAAGAACACATGATTCAATAAATGATGCTGGGACAATCGATTACCCACATGGAAAGAGAAAAGAAAGTCAGAGCTACCTCATGTGCAAAATCTATTTCATGTGGATTTAGAATTGAACTATGAAAAGCAAAACTTTATGACTTTTAGTAGAAAATAGGCAAGAATTAGGAGAGGGTTTCTTAAAAGCAGAAGCCATGAAGAAGATTGGTGAATTTGTCTATGTTAAAATAACATAGAATTTAAATTAAATTGAGATAAAATCACTTGACTATGACAAATGATATCATTTTAAAAAATAATAGGGAAATCTGGGAAGGATACATGCAGCACTTAGGACTAACACAGAATTAGCATTGAAAATAGATAAGGAATCTTGTCATAAAGGAAGATAAATAGTCAATTGCTTAAGACAAAGTCTGACTGATGAATGAGTATATGAAAATATGTTTAGCCTCACAAGCAATTAGGAAAATGACAATGAAAATAAGATCCTAATTCATATACATCAGATTGGAGAAATTATTTAAAAAAAATTTTATAGTACCTTTCCTTTTTTTCCTTCCTTTTGCTGCTTCTGTGCCTTTGCACATGTGATTTCCATGTGTCCTTCTCATCTGTCAAGACCTAGAGCAGAGCCATCTTTTCCATAAAGCTCTCCTTGCCTTCGTGTTCAGAGTTAAGATTTTCCCCTTATATATCCCATATAGCACTTTGCACTTCTTTCATTTTAAAACACTGGGCATTGTTTGAATTTTTGCTGACATGTGAGTCTGACACTATTTAGATGATGAGCCCTTGTATGGCAGGAATGATGTTTATCTGAGTGCTTCTGGCATTTATCATAGTGCCTGGCATTTAACTAGTAAATACATATTGGATGGGTGAATGAACCAGTTCCTGGCCCCAGTGGTTTCTCCTTAGGATCCGACCCCTTCTAAACAGAGGTACGGAAAGTCAAGTGTTCTGCAGTAGTTCTTTGTTTACTTTTTGGTGCATCCTCTAAAATTAGTTCAAGATAAATGCCACCTTTAAAAAGAGTTTTTAATTACTCATCACCTGCAGGGGAGCATATGGTTAAATGTGGTTCTCACCTGCCATTTAATTAGAGGATATGCAGAAAGTTGGTTCTTTTTATCATAGGTGGAAAGTTGCATAGGGACAAAATAAATGTTGTTGTTGTTGTTGTTGTTTTGGTTATTCACTATTTTTCTTCCAGCCTATTGCTACCTCGTGGTACCATCAGGATTTATTTTTAATCCTGACAAAATGAAAGAAGTATACTTTGCCGAGAGAGATAAAATACGTTGACATATTTAAAAAAGTAAAATTTCCCCCTCAGGAAATCTAAGTCTTTGGGAACCTACACTCTCAAGGCATTTGAAAATTTTCTAATCTCTTTTTTAAAAGCCAACAGCAGTTCTACAAACTCCAGATGAGAGTACGTGATCTGGTTGGCATTTGTCATCTCCTAGAGTGATTATTAAATATTAAAGCTAGGAGAGATCCTTTGGCCTAGTGCCTTCGTGGTACGGGTAATGTAAGTAAGGTTCCATCTGATACATCATAACTGTTTAGTGATAGGATAGTCCAGATCTCCTGCGTTCAGCTTTGGTTCTTTCCTTTTCTCCATATACGGTGCCCACTACCAATTTGAAGGTAACAAGAAACTTGGATTTTCAGGGACTGTGAGTTAATGGTAGCTACTTAGGTATTCGCTTTGAAGCCCTTGAAATTTCCCCAGTAAGAACTGCCTGTTGGCCTTTGTACCACTAATAATTAGCTTTCATTAGCACCTAAACTCAAGGGGAGAGAGCAACTCCATTCTGGACCCGTATAACTATTTGGGCTCATGATGAATATGGAGTGAGAAGTAAAGATTTGAAAAAGAGATTAAAAACTTACTTGCTTATTAATTAAGCAAATTATGATAAAGATTCTAAGTGTAAGAATCTTATGTGATCGTTGAAATTAGTAATATCTCTGGACTTCTATTTTCTCATTGGTGACATGAATAACTTAGAATAAAGCTGAGGACAATAAATCTTTGAGGATCTTTTTCTTCTAAATATTCGGATTCTGTGATTGTAATAACAGAGGATTCACCCACGTTTTGCTGGTCTTGCAAAGTTAATTGATGCTTGAAGGTTAACAAAGAAGGTTTTCTTCTTCTTCTTCTTTTTTTTTTTTTGAAAAGTAATCTATGACTAAAATGCTGTCTTGTTTTTCTGAAAGGTTCCCAGGAATCTTACTCATTCATCTCCATATGTGTTTTTTCTGTCCTTCACTTACTTGGTAAGACTATGATTTATTGAAGCTAAATCAATTTAGTTATGTGGCTTCTCTGTCATTGATTGAATGGATGTAAGGTTTGAAGGGGGCATCATGGAAGAACACAGGTAGTCATACTTATGTTTGAATCTGAACTCTGTTGCTATGGGCTGATGCAAGTCATAGAACTTCTCTTAACCTCAGGTTTCTCTTATCTCCAATGTGTATAATACAATGTACATCCTAGGATCCTTATGAAGAGTGAATAAGATGCCAAACACAGTGTTGGGCACCCTGTATGCAGTCATGCCATTAGGGTGCACTAAATATACCTGCAAGTATCCGTGAGCCCTCTAACTCAACTATAGACCCCAAAAGTTAAAACCAGCAATAGACAAGACAGAGCTGCCTGAGTGGCTCAGTTAATTGAGTGTCTAACTCTTGATTTGGCTCAGGTCATAGTCTCAGGGTCATAGGATAGAGCCCAATCTTGCGCTCCGTAGTCGGCAGGAAGTCTGCTTGGATTGTCTCTCTCTCTCTCCCAATGCCCCTCCTCTCCCTCTCTCTCTTTTTTTTTTCTCTCTCTCTCTCAAATGGGTAAATAAATCTTAAAAAAAAAAAAAGAAATAGACAACACCACTTAACTCATGCTCTAGCTAAAGCCCATTGTGCTCTTTTCCTATTGCATTTTTCTTGAGGCATTTACTAAAACATTTTGCAATGACCAGAACATTCCAACTGTAGGCCAGAAAAGCCCTGATAGCAACAGAATGCCTAGAAGACCACTTCCCATATGTCCCTTTCCCTGCCCATGATCATGAGCTGAATATATACCAGTCCCCTTTCTCCACCCATGATCATGTATTTTCTGCCTGCTCTCTTGCATGTACCCACTGAACTTCTAGAACTTCTAGAAAGAAGATAGATAGACATCTAGTTTTATAGCTAGATTTATAAGATGTTTATCTTGCAAGTGAAGAAGTCAGCTGTTAAGGCTTGAGCCTGTCACTTCCCATGGCTGCCTGCACTTGAAAAAAATCTCTCCCTTTCTCTTTTCCAAACCCTCCTCCCTTGAGTTATTGCCTTCTTTTGTGATGAGTGTATCTGTTGCAACAATGTTGGACACACAGTTAGAAGCTATGCTCTACATTTGTGCAGCCAGCCCCCCTCAGGTGTCCCGAGATGGAGCAGTTGGCCCCAGCAGCACAACAGGACTCACCTGTTTGTTCTTTTGAGTTAACGGCTGTGATAGTCATTTGGTAACACAACTACTAGTGAAAGTAGGTCAGAATTTGATGTGCCAGTGAAGATAGGAGTGTATGTTTCTGATTCCACAACAAATTCCTCTTCTTCCTTTACCTACTGCCCTCCTCTGTAGAAATAGCATTACAAACAGGTTGCTGGATTTGCATAAAGTGTTCAGAAAAGACCAACGGGTAGATTCTCTGCAAGCTGGAATCAGTAGATTGTGAATTTCTTTAGTAGAAGGTTCTTTTTCATTCCCAGCACCTAACTGGCATAAATAAATTCAGTAGTGAACATTATATAGATCATATGGGAGGGAGCAAACCTCCTTCCAAATTCTCATGATAAAGATGTGATACTTAAAAGGAATTTTAATGAATTTCATAAGCAAAAAAATGATAATTTTCTGCCCATATTCTTAATGTTTCTGATATAAAGGAGCAGCAAAAATCAGTGAAGGCTGCATGAGACCAAGAAAGGGATGTTCATGGTACATGAGCAATAAACGAAGAAGGTTGCATACCAGACTTGACCTCAACTGACACTGTTCTCATAGACATACTGACAATGGGTTTTCAACTGGCTCTTCATAAAGAGGATCTAGAACTTTCTAACAAAACTCACCGTATTGTTTATCATTTATAACTTATTACATGTATTTATGCTTAGATTAGTGTGCACTGAATTGCATATAGTACTTCAATGTTAACTAAATATTTTATTGTCAGCATGAAGTTGTAATTTAAAAGAATAGCCCCTGACCTAGGTCATGTTCTAACAGATTAAAAGGCCATACCTAATTTTTGTAAACAATATTTTGATGCCCAGGACAAGTCAATAAACAGTAACTCTTACAGAATACTGCTTTTGCAAGGATTATTTCTAACCAGATGTGTTATGCATTATACAGGTACCAGCAGGTTTTTTTAAAGAGTATAAGAATATTAAAAACTGCTAATAACAAAATAATTTTTCTCCAGAAGTACTATTTAGTGGTTCAACAAATATGACTTTGCATTGCTGAAGCATTTCATTCCTGCCTTTGAAAATCCTCATCTAAAGGTAAGTTTTTGATCAGTGCCTCACTGCTGCTCAGAGTTGATTATTTCAACTTGAAGTTATTTTTATTTTTATTTTTTGGAGTTATTTTTTTAAGATGTGAAAATGTTCTGTTTACATGATTTCTGCTTACGTTTGCCAGTGTGTCCTCTCATGCTCTCCTGTTCCTCCAATTCAATAGGAGAAGAAATTAGAAGAATCTATTCATCATTAATCCACTGACTGCCAGAACCCAGCTCTTCTCTTCTCCCTTCCCGGGTCATAGATTCCTAGAATAGCCAATAATAAAGTTCATAACTGAGAGTGAATGAGACATGGGGATTTATTATTTGTTACAGCATCCCCACCTGTGCTAAGCTAATTGCATGGGATTTCATTTCACCCCGTAGAATCCAGGCCTTTCCCAATATCTGGTGCCTGTGCAGGTATAGGTAAGCAAATGGGATTTGCTGAAGGATTGCTCTGGGACCGTACAGTCTGGCTTCTGGGTATTTATCCTTTGAGTTAAAAAAAAAATTGTTCAATTAGGTAAGTGCTCTTTTATGACTGAGAAGGTCATTTTTTCTTTTTTTTTTTTTTAACCTTTTAACCTTGTTTTATTTTTTTTATTTTTTTTAAATTAATTTTTATTGGTGTTCAATTTACCAACATACAGTAAAACACCCAGGGCTCATCCCATCAAGTGTCCACCTCAGTGCCCGTCACCAATTCCCCTCCAACACCCGCCCTCCTCCCCTTCCACCACCCCTAGTTCGTTTCCCCGAGTTAGGAGTCTTTATGTTCTGTCTCCCTTCCTGATATTTCCCAACATTTCTTTTCCCTTCCTTTATATTCCCTTTCACTATTATTCATATTCCCCAAATGAATGAGAACATACACTGTTTGTCCTTCTCCGATTGACTTACTTCACTCAGCATAATACCCTGCAGTTCCATCCACGTTGAAGCAAATGGTGGGTATTTGTCGTTTCTAATGGCTGAGGAATATTCCATTGTATACATAAACCACATCTTCTTTATCCATCATCTTTCGATGGACACCGAGGCTCCTTCCACAGTTTGGCTATTGTGGCCATTGCTGATAGAAACATCGGGGTGCAGGTGTCCCGGCGTTTCATTGCATCTGAATCTTTGGGGTAAATCCCCAACAGTGCAATTGCTGGGTCGTAGGGCAGGTCTATTTTTAACTCTTTGAGGAACCTCTACACAGTTTTCCAGAGTGGCTGCACCAGTTCACATTCCCACCAACAGTGCAAGAGGGTTCCCTTTTCTCCGCATCCTCTCCAACATTTGTTGTTTCCTGCCTTGTTAATTTTCCCCATTCTCACTGGTGTGAGGTGGTATCTCATTGTGGTTTTGATTTGTATTTCCCTGATGGCAAGTGATGCAGAGCATTTTCTCATGTGCATGTTGGCCATGTCCATGTCTTCCTCTGTGAGATTTCTCTTCATGTCTTTTGCCCATTTCATGATTGGATTGTTTGTTTCTTTGGTGTTGAGTTTAATAAGTTCTTTATAGATTTTGGAAACTAGCCCTTTATCTGATATGTCATTTGCAAATATCTTCTCCCATTCTGTAGGTTGTCTTTTAGTTTTGTTGACTGTATCCTTTGCTGTGCAAAAGCTTCTTATCTTGATGAAGTCCCAATAGTTCATTTTTACTTTTGTTTCTTTTGCCTTTGTGGATGTATCTTGCAAGAAGTTACTGTGGCCAAGTTCAAAGAGGGTGTTGCCTGTGTTCTCTTCTATGATTTTGATGGACTCTTGTCTCACATTTAGATCTCTCATCCATTTTGAGTTTATCTTTGTGTATGGTGAAAGAGAGTGGTCCAGTTTCATTCTTCTGCATGTGGATGTCCAATTTTCCCAGCACCATTTATTGAAGAGACTGTCTTTCTTCCAAAGGATAGTCTTTCCTCCTTTATCGAATATTAGATGACCGTACATTTCAGGGTCCACTTCTGGGTTCTCTATTCTGTTCCATTGATCTATGTGTCTGTTTTTGTGCCAGTACCACACTGTCTTGATGACCACAGCTCTGTAGTACAACCTGAAATCTGGCATTGTGATGCCCCCAGCTATGGTTTTCTTTTTTAAAATTCCCCTGGCTATTCGGGGTCTTTTCTGATTCCACACAAATCTTAAAATAATTTGTTCTAACTCTCTGAAGAAAGTCCATGGTATTTTGATAGGGATTGCATTAAACGTGTAAATTGCCCTGGGTAACATTGACATTTTTACAATATTAATTCTGCCAATCCATGAGCATGGAATATTTTTCCATCTCTTTGTGTCTTCCTCAATTTCTTTCAGAAGTGTTCTATAGTTTTTAGGGTATAGATCTTTTACCTCTTTGATTAGGTTTATTCCTAGGTATCTTATGCTTTTGGGTGCAATTGTAAATGGGATTGACTCCTTAATTTCTCTTTCTTCAGTCTCATTGTTAGTGTATAGAAATGCCATTGATTTCTGGGCATTGATTTTGTATCCTGCCACGCTACCAAATTGCTGTATGAGTTCTAGCAATCTTGGGGTGGAGGCTTTTGGGTTTTCTATGTAGGGTATCATGTCATCAGCGAAGAGGGAGAGTTTGACTTCTTCTTTGCCAATTTGAATGCCTTTAATGTCTTTTTGTTGCCTGATTGCTGAGGCGAGGACTTCCAGAACTATGTTGAACAGCAGTGGTGAGAGTGGACATCCCTGTCTTGTTCCTGATCTTAGGGGAAAGGCTCCCAGTGCTTCCCCATTGAGAATGATATTTGCTGTGGGCTTTTCGTAAATGGCTTTTAAGATGTCGAGGAAAGTTCCCTCTATCCCAACACTCTGAAGGGTTTTGATCAGGAATGGATGCTGTATTTTGTCAAATGCTTTCTCTGCATCTAATGAGAGGATCATATGCTTCTTGGTTTTTCTCTTGCTGATATGATGAATCACATTGATGGTTTTACGAGTGTTGAACCAGCCTTGTGTCCCGGGGATAAATCCTACTTGGTCATGGTGAATAATTTTCTTAATGTGTTGTTGGATCCTATTGGCTAGGATCTTGTTGAGAATTTTTGCATCCATGTTCATCGGGGATATTGGTCTGTAATTCTCCTTTTTGGTGGGGTCTTTGTCTGGTTTCGGGATTAAGGTGATGCTGGCCTCATAGAACGAATTTGGAAGTACTCCATCTCTTTCTATCTTTCCAAACAGCTTTAGTAGAATAGGTATGATTTCTTCTTTAAACGTTTGATAGAATTCCCCTGGGAAGCCATCTGGCCCTGGACTCTTGTGTCTTGGGAGGTTTTTGATGACTGCTTCAATTTCCTCCCTGGTTATTGGCCTGTTCAGGTTTTCTATTTCTTCCTGCTCCAGTTTTGGTAGTTTGTGGCTTTCCAGGAATGCGTCCATTTCTTCTAGATTTCCTAATTTATTGGCGTACAGCTGTTCATAATATGTTTTTAAAATCGTTTGTATTTCCTTGGTGTTGGTAGTGATCTCTCCTTTCTCATTCATGATTTTATTAATTTGAGTTTTCTCTCTCTTCTTTTTAATAAGGTTGGCTAATGGTTTATCTATCTTATTAATTCTTTCAAAGAACCAACTCCTGGTTCTGTTGATCTGTTCCACAGTTCTTTTGGTCTCGATATCATTGAGTTCTGCTCGAATTTTAATTAACTGTCTACTTCTGCTGGGGGTGGGGTCTATTTGTTGCTTTTTCTCTAGTTCCTTTATGTGTAAGGTGAGCTTTTGAATTTGAGTTCTTTCCAGTTTTTGAATGGATGCTTGTATTGCGATGTATTTCCCCCTCAGGACTGCTTTTGCTGCATCCCAAAGAAAAATATGGAACACTTCACGAATTTGCATGTCATCCTTGCGCAGGGGCCATGCTAATCTTCTCTGTATCGTTCCAATTTTAGTATATGTGCTGCCGAAGCGAGCATGAGAAGGTCATTTTTTCAATGTAAACCACTTTGATTAAAGTCTAATCTACCAAAATAACTTAAATACCATCCATGCATCTTTAGATTTTAGGAATTGAAAAAAAAAAAAAAGATTTTAGGAATTGGAGTTTATTCTTGGTAAGAATTCTCCTTGCTGTCTCATTCTTGTCACTTTTATCTATTCGATCCCGTTTCACCCCAAACAGCTTGTTTTGTTTCCCTTCAGCTCGTGGGTACCATCTGAACAGCACCCTGCCCACTTAGGGAATTGTTTGAGAGCTTGTTTGAGAGGCAGGCTCCTCCTGTTTGGTGTGTGCTAGGGGACTTTTCTACTGGGATCCAAGAAGCTGAGAGGTGGATTTCGAGATAGCAGTTGCTACAAATAACAGCCTTAGTTGTTCAGAAACGAAACCATTTTCGTCATCAGGTTGCAGACATTTTGTGATATAAATGTTAGCTTATGTGGGGTTTTATTATACGTGGGTTGAGTGTGTGAACTGACTAGTGTGAGCAAGAACCGGGTCCCATGTGTGTGGCTTTTTGGGGAATCTGATTTCTTTTCTATAGGGAAAAAGAAGGATCCATGAATTTTAATTAAAGATTGTATGCTTTAGTAGAAAAGGCATAGATTGCTTTAAAATGGTTTAAAAATAAGTAAGGTAATATTTTTAAATGTGTGTTCCAACCATATGAAAACTTGTGTCCCAGATCTGAGTTTAATATTTAAACCTTGGTGTTACCACACAGCCCATCTTCTTGTGGGAAAACTGAACCTACAGGGAATCAGATATCCAGGGCTAACTTGCAGCTCACAGGAAATATGGAAGCCAGAGGGACAATGTAAGCAACACCGTGAGCAAGCAAACAGATAGGTCAGTACATGGAACTGTACTGTGTGTTTTTAAGATTGAAATACAATTGGCAAATAATATTGTGTAAGTTTAAGATATAGTGTGTTGATCTGATCCATTTATATATTGCTGTACGATTACCACGTAGGCATTTGCTAACACCTTTACCACATCATGTAATTATAATTTCTTCTTTTGTGGTGAGAACAATTAAGATCTGGTCTCTTAGCAACTTTGAAGTTTATAAGCCAGTAAACAAAAGAGACAGATTGGGGGTGTGGGGAGAGGAGACTGATTGGTCTAGCAAATATGTAAAAGAAATATAAGAAACCTAGCAACCAAATATAATGGGTGGACTTTGTTTGAAATATGACTAAAATAAGCCATCTATATAAAAAGACATTTTTGTGACAATCAGGAAAATTGAATACGGACTAGATATTTGATAATACTGAGCAATTATTTGTGAAATTTGTTAGGTATGAAATGGTATCATGAGTATGTAAGGAAGTCATTCTAAATGTGTGCTCTTGACTAGCATTTCTAGCATCACCTGGCAATATGTTAGTAATGGAAATTCTCAGCCCCACCCCAAACTTACTGAATAAGAAGCTCTGGGAGTGGGACCCAGCAAAAATAAGAGAATCATTGATGTAAGAACATATCCATATTTTAAAAGAGATACATACAAGGGTATGTGGGGATGAAATGATATAAAGTCTGGGAATGCTTTCACAATTCTTAAGTTAAAATAAAGGTAGGGATTTCATGAAGTAAGTGTGGCAAAATCTTGATAGTTGTTTTTCTGGGGTAATGCATTTATGTGGCTGCATTATATGGTTCTCTCTCTGTAATTTAGAAATATTACTTAGAAATTTAGGGGGGAAACTTTACACACACACACACACACACACACAGGAGACATCCTTCTCAGAGAAAACAAACAAAAACTTGATTTTAAATTTTATAAAAACTGGGGCACCTGGGTGGCTCAAGGGTTCAGCATTTGCCTTTGGCTCAGGTCGTGATCCCGGGGTCCTGGGATAGAGTCCCACATCGGGCTCCCTGCATGGAGCCTGCTTCTCCCTCTGCCTGTGTCTCTGCCTCTCTCTCTCTCTCTCTCTCTCTCTCTCTGTCTCTCATGAATAAATAAACAAAATCTTTTTTAAAAAATAAAAAATAAATAAATTTTATAAAAACTTCCATCTTGCCCTAGAAAACTGGGTTTTAGTTTTTGCTTTGCCACTAATCACTGTACTGGGTTCTCTTGATAAGTCGGTTTCCCAGGAAGCTCATCCTATCTGTGAGGTAAAGGAGCTTCGATATGTGGTATGTTGTGAAGGTTCTTTCGAGGCTGCTATCCTTGATACCCTGAGCATTCAGGTGAGTGGTCAGGCTCCTCAGCAGCATTTCTCAAGTCTGGAGTATGATCTGTGGTAGGGTGCTCTCTCGAGCATGGCTTCCCCCTCACTCTCTCTCTCTCCTTTGTCTCCCTCTCCCTCTTTCTCATTCTATTTCTATCTCTGTTTCTCTCTCCTTCTCTGGCTTTACATCCAATTCTCATCCCAGAGAACAGCAACATTCTCTGAGATGACTGAGACCCAGGCACATCACCCTCTGACAGTAAATAAGGTATGAAATTGCATGGAGAGGATCTCCAGGGACTTGAAATATGAGGTGACTTTTAGGTTACATCAGAGATGGTGAAAGCCTGGGTAGATTTTGGGACCTGTTGCTCCTGGCATTTGCCCTGAGCTTCTTCTCTTGCCTTCACCACTGCCAAGGCTACCACCTCCTCCTAAACAGAGAGACATAGCATAATGGTATAAACTCTGAGTGGGTTTGGAAGCCCTAATTCATACCTCTCATACTTCAAGAATCCACTTTATTAGGATAATCAAAACTGTGTACCAAGTTTAATAGACAGAAATGGTATCCTCAGTGGTAGGTGGAATCAGGTTATCTAGTAAATCCTGAAAATGCGGAATGGCTTGACTAACTCAAGCTTCTGTGTGTTCACCTTGAGAGGTTAAACACAGGGAAGGCTGTATCTCCTAGGGAAGGCTCTGAGGGACATACCAGGTTGTTCTTGGGGTGGGGATGGCTAAGGAGAATATGGTGGGAACATAGGAACATGATGTGTGCACAGGCGACACATGGCATTGGCAAGAGGGAAGGAAAATGAAACAGGAGGAGGCCAGTGGGGATAAGGAACAATATCTGCAGAGTCCGGCAGCCAGGAGTTGGTGATGCATCTTCAACCTATTGCTCTTCAGATTACCTGATGGAAATCTCATTCCCACAAGTGCAGACAGTCAGTGATAGTGTTCCCACTGACAGAGCAGTTCCTGGATGGCTTTTCCCAGTGTTGGCATTTGCTTACTTTCTCTTCTCATGTTCCTCCATTCCTTTCATTTTCCTGTATTCACTTTGGCCCTGCCTGCACCATAGCAAACAGGTTATGCCTATGGACATTGGCTCAAAAAAGAAACCAGTAGCCACAATGGCAGTTGTTAATTGAGCACTATGTACCGGGCATGAATTGAACAATTGATAAATAGTGTATAGTAATAGTTTCATTCAAACCACTATCTATACAATAGTTATTCTCTCCATTTTAGAGATGAAGAGCAGAAAGTCAGAGAAGTGAGGTTGCCAGGTCACTCAGCAACCCAGTGGCAGAACCTAGTGTTGAACCTAGGTATGACCCACTTCAACTATTGTCCCTCATCTCTGCACTTCATTACTATACCTTCTTTCATCGGTGAGGGGAACAGAATAAAAACCAGGTTCCCTGGGTGGCGCAGCGGTTTGGCGCCTGCCTTTGGCCCAGGGCGCGATCCTGGAGACCCGGGATCGAATCCCACATCGGGCTCCCGGTGCATGGAGCCTGCTTCTCCCTCTGCCTATGTCTCTGCCTCTCTCTCTCTCTCTCTGTGACTATCATAAATAAATTAAAAAAAAAAAAAAAGAAAAAAGAAAAAACCAGGTTCCCGAGAAGTAGGGCAATCTGCTGAGCAGGCCACATGGTAGAGAGCACTTTAGGAAGCTACAGTACAGTACTTGGGGCTCCCCTAGTAGCCCAAGGCCCATAAACACGTGCATAGAGAGGTCAGTTCCCCAGTATGAAGACACAAGCAAACATTTCACATAGCATGTTGAAAAGAAATATATTGTTTACTTATAGTAGGAAAATTAATTTCTTGAGTGGAATATGAACAAAAATTATAATCTCCTCTTAGGAAAAAATAAGGAACCAGGGTACTTCCTTGGTGATATCGTTAAATATTCTCCCTTGGGCTCATTCAATGGAGGTTTTCCTGATCACTCAAGTCATACTTGCTCTTTGGGGACTACATTAGTTCAGAATCATATAAGTTTCTTTTTTCTTCTTAGAAGTACATAATTACCCTTCTCATTCAAAGTAGGCAGAGAAATAAGATAGAATTCCAGATGCCTCTAAAACTCCTACCTTGCATGTCTCTACCTCTTAGCTATAAGAGGCAAATGTAGTAGAGTGGTGTAGGTGCAGAGTGGTGTAGCAATAGTGAAGGGTCTCACTGCAACAAGGAAGAGGGGAAGGCAAGGGTGGCATTAGCTAAAGAAGCTGTGGATAATAACTACCAACTGCACCATTTACGTCAATGAATAGATTATCCAGACAGAAAATCAATAAGGAAACATTGCTCTTAAATGACACATTAGACCAGATGGACTTATTATATTTATACAGAACATTCCATCCTAAAACAGCAGAATACACATTCTTCTCAAGGGTACATGAAACATTCTCCAAAAATGGATCATATGTTAGGCCACAAAACAAGTCTCAACAAATTCAAGAAAATTGAATTCATATCAAGCATCTTTTCTGACCACTATGGTATGAAAGTAGAAATCAATTATAAGAGCAACACTCAAAAAACTACAAATATGTGGAGATTAAACAACATGTCACGACTACATAGATCATCTCCTTTGAACAAATCAAAGGAGAAATTTTAAAAACTACCTGGAAATAAATGAAAACAGAATTACAGCATACTAAAACCTATGGACCATGGCAAAAGTGGTTCTAAGAGGGAGGTTTGTAAGATTACAGGCAAACTTCAAGAAATAAGAGAAATCGTAAGCAATTTATGCCTAAAGGAACTGGAAAAAGAAGAACAAGTGAAAGCTAAAGTTATTAGAAGGAATGAAATAATGAAGGTCAGAGTGCAAATAAATGAAATAGAGACTAAAAAGACAAAAGAGAAGATTAGTGATACTTAGAGCTGGTTCTCTGAAAACATAAACAAAGTGGACAAATATTTAGCTAAATGCACCAAGAAAGAGAAGGCTTAAATAAATAAAATCAGAAATGAAAAAGAAATTACAGCTAATACTACAGAAATACAAGGAATAAGAGACCACAATGAACAATAATACATGAACAAATTGAATAACCTAGAAGAAATGGATAAATTCCTAGAAACTTAAAATCTTCCAAGACTGAATCATGAAAAAAAAAAACAAAAACAAACAAACAAACAAAAAACCTGAATAGATCAGTGACCAACAAGGAGACTTAATCAGTAATCAAGAACTATATATGACAAACCCAGCTAATATTATCCTCAATGGTGAAAAGCTAAAAGCTTTTCCTGTAAAAATCAGGAACAAGACAAAGATGCCCACACTCTCCCCGCTTTTACTCTATATAATATTAGAAGTCCTAGCCCAGCAATTAGATAAAAAAAGAAATGAAGTCATCCAAATTGGAGAAGGAAGAAATAAAACTGTCATAATTTGAAGATGACATGATATTATATATAGAAAACCCTAAAGATTCTACCAGTAACTGTTAGAATTAATAAATGATTTCAGTAAAGTTTCAGGATACAAAGTTCATATATACTGTTGCATTTCTATGCACTAATAGCAAACTATCAGAATGAGAAATTAAGAAAATACTCTGGGGCTCAGGCAAAGAGCATGTGACACTTGAGCTAGAGGTTGTGAATTCAAACCCCACATAGGGTATAGAAATTACTTAAATAAATAAAACTTAAGAAAAAGAAATCCTATTCACAATTGCATCAAAAAGAATATCTGGGAATACGAACAAGGGGTAGTAGAAGGGGAGGTGGGCGGGGGGACGGGGTGACTGGGTGATGGGCACTGAGGGGGGGCACTTGATGGGAAGAGCACTGGGTGTTATATTATATGTTGGCAAATTGAACTCCAATAAAAAAAAGTATACAAAAAAAATAAACCATATCTGACTAGGTCATTGGCTACATTATCCCTTTGCAATAAGATTATAACATGGTATATGTTATACACATCATGTTTTCTTAGGATTAAACTCCTGTTGCATAAAAAAAAAATAATATCTGGGAATAAATTTAACCAAAGAGGTAGAAGAACTATAACTGAAAACTGTAAGACATTAATTAAAGAAATTGAAGAAGACACAGATAAATGGAAAGATGTTCCATGCTTATGGATTGAAAGAATTAACATTGGTAAAATGTCCCATACTCCATAAAGCAATCTACAAATACAGTGCAATTCCTATCAAAATTCCAATAGCATTTTTCACAGAGGTAGAACAAATAATTCTAAAATTTATATGGAACACAAAATATCCCAAATAACCAAAACAATCTTGAGAAAGAAGAACAAAGTTGGAGATATCATGCTCCCTAATCAAACTGTACTACAGATTTATAGTATTCAAAACAGTATGATATTGGCATAGAAACAGATATATAGATCAATGGAACAGAGTAGAAAGGCCAGAAAGAAATAAACCCACACATATATGGTCAACTAATTTTTTTTTAATATGGTCAACTAATTAATGACAAAGGAACCAAGAATGTACGATGGAGAAAGGTCAGTCTCTTCAATAAATGGTACCAGAAAAACTGGACCACTATCTTATACTATATACAAAAATTAACTCAAAATGAATTAAAGCCTTGAATATCAGATTTACAAACCATGAAAATATAGCTGGTAAGCTCCTTGACATTAGTCTTAGTGATATTTTTTTGAATCTGACTTCAAAGTTAAGGAAAACAAAAGCAAAAATTAACAAATGGGACTACATCAACCTAAAAAGCTTCTGCACAGTGAAAGAAGCCATCTATAAAACAAAAAGGCAACCTACTGGGGGCACCTGGGTAGCTCAGTGGTTGAACATCTGTTTTGGCTCAGGTCGTGATCCTGGGGTCCTGGGGTCCTGGGATTGAGTCCTTCTGCCTGTGTCTCCTTCTGCCTGTGTCTATGCCTCTCTCTGTGTCTCTCATGAATAAATAAATGAAATCTTTAAAAAAAAAAAAAAAGGCAACCTACTGAATGTGAAGATATTTGCAAATCATATACCTGATAAAGGGTTAATTTCTAAAATATAGAAGAGCTCATACAACTCAATACCAAAAACCCCCAAACAATTTGGTTTAAAAAAATGGGGAGAAGATCTAAATAGAAATTTTTCCAAAGAAGACAGGCCAGTGAAAAGATGCTCAACCTCACTAATCATCAAGGCAATGCAAATCAAAACCACAATGAGATATCACCTCGTACCTATTAGAATGGCTAATATCAAAAAGACAAGAAATAATAGGGATTGGCAAGGGCGTAGGGAAAAGAAACCCTCAGGCACTACTGGTGGGAATGTAGAGGTATGTCAAAATCTAAAAAAGAACTACCATATGATCCAGCAATTCCACTTCTAGGTATATATCCAAAGAATACAAAAACACTAATTCAAAAAGGTATGTATACTCCTATATTTATTGCAGCATTGTTTACAACAGCAAAAATATGGAAACAATCTAAATGTCTATTGATAGATAATTGGATGAAGAAGATGTGGTATATATGCAGAATGGAATATAGCTCAGCCATAAAGAAGGAAATGCTGCTGTTTGCAACAACATGGGTGAACCTTCAAGGTTTATGCTAAGTAAAATAATCCAGACAGAGAAAGGCAAATACCACATGACCTCACCTATATGTGGAATCTAAAAAAACAAAATGAATAAACAAAATAAAGAACAGGCTCATAGACATGGAGAATAGATGGAGGAGAAGGGGTTTGATTGGGGCAACATGGGTAAAGGGGATCGAGAAGTACAAACTAAGAGGTTTTTTAAAGATTTTTATTTATTTATCTGAGAGAGAGAGCATGAACTGGGGTAGGAGTAAAGGGGGAAGCAGACTGAGCAGGGAGCCCAACACGGGACTTGATCCCAGGACCCTGGGACCATGACCTGAGGTAAAGGCAGATGCTCAACCAACTGAGCCACCTAGACACCCCAAACTAAGAGTTTTTATAGTACAAGTTTTTATAAAACACACTTATTATAAAATAAGTCATGGGGATATAATGTATTAGCATAGGGAATATAGTCAATAATATTGTATTAATTTTGTGTGGTGACAGTGGTAACTAGGCTTACTGTGACGACTATCACACAATATTTACAAATGTTGAATCACTATGTTATTAAGCTGAAACTAATATAATATTGTATATCAACCATACCTCAACTTTTTAAATATTGGCAAAAAGAACCACCAACTGCAATGATATCTGTGTATACATAATGTTGCTTATATAGAACTTTTATATGCATTATTATTAGATCCTCATAAAAATCCCCATGAGGTGGGTGGATATATTTCTGTCTGTCTTTTTTTAGTTTTATTTTATTTTATTTTGTCTTTTTAAAAAATTATTTATTGGGTTTATGTCCTACCTTGTTCCAGAAAGGATTTGAGGGAACTGCATTCAACATCACACATAAAATACATTTATTAAAACAGATGATAAGAATTTAAGAACAAACATTCTTTTGATAGGGTTGTATTGATCTGAAGTAATTTTGGATCCAAAACACTATGGAGCCTTCAACATGATCCCTGCTCTGTTTTCAAGAGTATAACCTTGTCCAACAAGGAAATCCCTTGGTTAGATACTTTCATCCTGAAATATCATGGTTTAAGATTAGGAAGCAGGAGTTTAAAAACTATCCGGTACTTTCTCCTTGTTGGTTTGAAACCTGGGAGAGTCCCTGGGTGAAATCTGAATCTGGATCCTGTACCATCTGGCCACTCCAGATTGGTAGGTGGCAGGTTTAATAAGCAAATGGACTTATGTACCAGGCTTGTCTTCCGTAGCCACAAGACAGGGAGGTCTACACGCCTACCCACCTGAATCTTAGAAGTTTATATAGAGCCCTTAACTGGGCTTCATCATGGGTACCATTCGGATTGTCTGAACAACACAGTGCTCTCTCTCTCTCAAGGCTGCATCCTTGACATGGCTGCTCATGTGGGAACAGTAGAATGTGGAATTCCAGAGACAGGAAGTGGGGGAAGGGATCAGGAGCCCCCCCCCCCCCCCGCCATTGCCCCACAACCTGTGGTCATGTCCTTTCAAAGACCTCCAGGACTGTTCCTGTTTGAAATTGTGCCCAATCACACTCATCTGTGTTTATGCTTGTGCTTCTGTCTTTATTTCTGTGGGTCTGTAGTCTATGTGCATAAATGTGTAATTTTCATGTTCTTCCCAGAGATGTAAATCTTTTCAAGACCATTACCTTTGTGTGTGATTCCTTTTTGTTTGCTTGCTTGCTTAAAGATCTTATTTATTTATTCATGACAGACACAGAGAAAGAGGCAGAGACATAGGCTGAGAGAGAAGCAGGTTACCGGAGGGAAGCCTGATGTGGGACTCTATCCCAGGACCCCAGGATCATGACCTGAGCTGAGGGAAGATGCTTAACCACTGAGCACCCCCAGGTGCCCTTGTGTGTGATTCCAATCAGTTCTGTCCTTGAGGCAGAGTCCAGTTCCACTCAACTAAGGATGGAGCTAAGAGGCAAAGAGGGTGACTCACTAGGAAAATAGCAGGCAGAAGACTTTGAAGAACCACCTGTCCTTCCTGTTTTACCACATTGCCATGTGCCCTGTGGCCGGCCATGACCTCTCTCTGTGTGGTGACCATAAGCACAGCGGGCATTATGATCATTTTGTTTTTTATCTGCAAGGCACTCAGAAATCATTCATTCAGCAGTATTTATTGAGCACTTGTCATGTATTCAATACTGTTCTAGGTATAGTGGTCGCAGCAGTGACAGACCAAAAAAAAAAAAAAAAAAAGCCAATCCCATTCTAGAGAGGTGAGGACCAAAATATCAAGTGATCTTTAAGTTCTATACTATGTTAGCCAGGCACATGTGTGATGGGAAGAAACAAAGCTGAAAGCAGGTCAGAGACAGCCGCCAGAGTCTGTCCCATAGTTTTATGGTCCAAAGAATTGGAATCTTAGTATTGGTATATAATGCCCAATGATGATTCCATCCAGTCTTAAGTAATATATATTTTTAAAGATTTTATTTATTTGAGAGAGAGAGCAAGAGTGCTCACATAGAGCAGGATCCCCACTAAAGAGAGAACCCAGTGTGGGACACGATCCCAGGACCCTGGGATGGTGACCTGGGCTGAGGGCAGATGCTTAACCAACTGAACCACTCAGGTGCCCCTTAAGTAATATACTTTAATAATCTTGCATAACCTTGAGGAAGTGACCTAACTATTGCACTAGCACCCCATGGAGAGAGTCACTCCTTACCATAGGCCTTGCCTGCTAGGCTTTTGGTTTCTCCAGCTTTTCTCCTGCCAAGAGGCCTCCTTAGTCTTCAGGGGGGTTGCTTTTCTCACATTTCAGAAGGACAGTGCATACTTATGTCAGGTGCGAAAGGGATCTTTCCTACTTGGTGCCAGCGAGAAGAAGCGCTAGGGAAGGCAGATGGACAGAGCAGACATTCTCTTCTCTAACTGGGTTATTCTGTGCTCTGGCTTATCTTATTTTGAGATCTTCCCACTGTTGTTCAGTTGGTACCAACATTTAAAAATCAGTCTTCTTTTTATTTTCAGGGACATATCTTTACAAAAGAGAGGGGGTGAGATTCCAAAGGCTCTCAACATATTACACTGCCTTTTGGAGAAAAATATGTAGACCGACTTCTGGGACCAGAGCCCCAAACAGTGGTTTAACATCTTGCATGCTTCTTGGTTTTGTTGTGTGCGGATCAAACAGCACATCATTTGAATTTTAATACTTTCACAAAATTTCCCTGGGGAACCAAGGAAGAAGGAGAGGCATTGGAAGGTAATCTGAAGGGAGAAAATCAGCAAACAAAGTGTTTCAAAGGCTTTGTTTTAACTGCAAAACACTGTGGCTCAGATGCATTTTTTTTTAAAGATTTTTTTTTTTTAAAGAAAAGCCAAGAAAGATTAATCAACTCTCCCAGGGTCATAGTTTTCTTTTTCCTTTCAGTGCCTTTCCATTTAACCTTGTGGCTGACAGCCCAACAGTTGGTTGTGAAGCCGTCACTATCCACTGCTATTTTCCTAATGTCTGCAGCAAATCCAGACAGCCAGGTACAAGGTGGGGTCGTGATGCAACTGGAGAACTTGTTTTGAAACAGTGTTTTTCATGGCAAGCACACTTTTTAAATATAGATTGTCATTTACTGGGTAGTTTGGGATGAGGTAGACTGGACCTATCAGCTGGACCCCTCTATGCTGCTTCCAGAGCCATCCTTGGGCCATTAGGAAACAACCTTGCCATTGTTTGGTTTGCTTCTTTTAAGCTTTATGTCAATTCCTATAACTCCATTTAAAATTAGTGGAATTAATGATCAAACTTGATAGTTCATTCGGTCGACTTATTATTCCATAGAAAGCAGTGGTTTCCTGGCTGTTTTGTTGTATAGTTCACAAAGATTTGTGGTTTGGTGGTAGCCCCTTGAACTATTGTCTTGTCTGCTGCATAGGTTGGAAGTAAACACAATCTACCTGTGTTCTTCTGAACCCAAGCAAATTGTCTGGTGTATGTACCCTTAGTTATATTTATCATAAAACACATGGAAAGGTTAATAGGCTCCCTTCTTTGCCTCAAAGATGTGTGAACATGCCTTTGTGGTTTTAGGATCCTTTGAAGAAGGCATCAATACTCAGTTATTATTACTCATAATTATAGAAAATTAGGGATAGAGAAGGTGTAATCTTCCTAACAAGAAGATCATCTAGCTTCATCTGTATTCCTAGCACAGAGTTCCAGGGAGAGGAAGGCACTTTTCTAAGGTCAAGTAGCTAGTTGGTACCAGAGCCAGGATGAGGACAAGGTCTCCAGCATTCTGGGCGATGCACTTTCCTCCACAAAGCTGTGATCCTGTGTGTATTCTTTCGCCAACTCGTTTACAATTGTAGACCTCATGGGTCCACATAGTGAGAGGTTGGCCCCCTTAGAAATCATCTGTTCTGAGTCTTTCACTTTATGTGATCACAGGGAAGCCTAGAGAGTCTTAGTGTGTTGCCCACACTCAGAGGTTGGTAAGTGCTGGAACTGAGTCTAGAGGCCAGGTGCTCTGACTCCCCATCTGAGGCTCTTTCAACTAACCCTGTGCTTCTCCATCAATGGCTGTGCCTTGGAGAGTGTTTTAACTCGGAACTTAAGGGCTCCTATGAATTCAGTTGCATAATCCTCTTTCGAGTTGTGCTTGTGAAGTGTGCAAGTAGTTCTGCATGATGACGGCACCTAACACGGGAGGCAAAGGGACGTGGTGCTCTGCCTCCAGTTTGCTTTGTGACTGTTGACTCATGGCCTGTCACTAGGCTCAGCTTTCTCCTGTACTGTCAAGTGAGGCCCATGAATTCCGTGTTCCAGATGAAGAATTCTGTGGTTCTTTCCCAGACGGGTGTGTTTCTTTGTGTTTTGTCCAGTAGAGGGAGTTGTGTGCTCACAGACCAACCCCCACACCCCACCCCCGGGCTCCTCCTCCAGGTTTTTTGTTGTTGTTTTGTTGTTGTTGTTTTTAAATATAGAGAGTGTAGTGAAAGAGATGCAAGTCTGGACAAGATATCATGCGGGAGGAGCTGGAGGTGGTGGTGGAAGAGCTGAGGTGGCTGGGCTGCTTGGAATTAGCAAGGGAAATTGAAAGTATTCCTAGGAGACAGATCATGGGGGCCCCAGCCACTCTTTATAGGTTGATGCTGTGCCAAGAAGGATGATTGGCTAGGAAGCTGCTGGTTTGGATGTTCCTGTAGTTTTATCCTCTGCTCTTAGGTGTGGTGAGTAGCCCGGGTGTAATATAGCGTGATGTCATGCCAGTCCTGGGCGAGGGCTCCTTCTCCAAGTAGCATAAAGTGAGCTCCATTAGGAAGAACTATAACATCTCCCGTTGGCACCCTGCTGCTCTCAGGTGGTTTCTGCATACACGAAGCCTGAAGCCATGTACTGAGGTCTGGGAAAGATCAGCTGACTCTTTCATCTCCAGTTAAGGTCACAGGCTACAGTGGGTCACAAGATAATCCCAAGAAAAAATGAAATACCCATTTCTTCTGTAAAGCATGTAAGCACAGGGAGGAAAACTTTGTTATAGTCTCAGCCAGAGAAATGGAAGCTCTTAGAATAATTTTGGAGAAGTGCTGCTTTATTGAAAATATCCAGCTGGTCATATTTTGTACCATTGGAATTGAGACAAGCATATACAGCCAGGAAAGGGGGGAGGGATAGCAAGAGCGAGAAGGAGGAGCCAGCTTGGGAGTTAGAGAGTTGACGGTGGAGATGAGGAAAAGAAGCAAAAGAAAATCCTTGACTTCCTTCTGACCCAGCTGTGGAAAATATTATTTCTGGTCCCTTGCTAACTGGTCTGAAGGATTGCCCTGGGTGGCATAGGGCATTCCAGGGCTCTTCCTAGGACCCGGATGTCTTTATCTCCATTCTTATAGAGAGGGTCTAGGCAGGTCTAGGCAGCCTTGATAACAGGCTTCATTTAATCTGTATCTTTCTCCCACGATCTGAAAGAGCTTTTCTCACATATTATTTAAGCAACACTTAGTGGCTGGTGAGGCATTTCTGTAACTTGAGATGGGGGACCCCCAGAGGGCCTATTTCTAGTAAGTGTTGACTGCATTTCCCCTACTTTTCTATGCTCTTGGCTGCCACCTTCATCAATTCCCTGATGCCCTGACCCAGTGGCCACCCAGGCAGTTGCCTGTAGTGATATTAGCATCTGCCTCCATAAAACTCATGCTGATAGATGTGTGCGTGAAGGATATCTCTTGAGGTGAGGACTTGCCATTGTGTATTCTGTTCACAATCTATGAGAAATCACGTGGAATATACGGTGATGTGATCCCTGCCCCATAGGAGCCAACCTGAATGTGACCCACGGTGAACAAATATACTGAAGGTCAGTTGTGATTAGAGATTTTTCAGAACCTATTTCCATCTTTGACAACATTGATTTGTTCAGAGAGAACACCATATAAGTCAATAAAAACAGTAACCATCTTCATCCTCATCAAATTACAACCTCTTTATAATTTATACTATTTTTACAGATATCTTGTTTGCTCTTTTCGACCAACCGTCATTGCAAATACTGGAAGAACTACAGCATGGTAGAATCAGATGACTTTCTAAGCCTTCTAGAATAAATATCTTCTTCTCTTTTAGAAAAAATTCATTTGACATGACACACATATTCTTATATATTTCGTTATGGAAATTTTACATATACCTATCATTATAGAAACCCTTGGAAGCAAATGAATTATTTTTAAAACAACTAAATAAAAACTGCCTGGGATGCCTGGGTGGCTCAGTTGATTAAGTGTCTGTCTGCCTTTGACTCAGGTCTTGATCTCAGGGTCCTGGGATCGAGCCCCACATCGAGCTCCCTGCAGTCTTCTCTTCTTGTGTGCCCCATAGTGCTCTGCACTTACCTTTTTGCAGCACTTACCGTGCCATATTCTAATTGCTTTTTTGCTTCCAAATCTCTTCTACAAGACTGCAAGCTCTTGAGAAAAGAGGCCCTGTCTGACTTACTGTAACATTCTTGCACTCAGTGTAGTACTTGGCACCTTGTATTAGTCTGTCAGGACTTGTATTAGGCTGCTCAGGTGACTATAAGGAATTACCACAGCCTGCACAGCCTAAACAGCAGATATTGATTTCTCTCACAGTTCTGGAGACAGGAAGTCTATGATCAAGGTGCCAGCACCTCCTCTGTGCCTTCTCTTCTCAGCTCGGATGGCTGCCCACTTGTTACCTTTTCATACCGTCACCTCTCTGTGCACTCGTATACCCATGGTGTGTCTTAATCTCTCTATGTAAAAATATCGACCAGATAGATAAGGGCCCATATAAACGGCCTCATTTAAACTGAATTGCATCTTGGGGTGCCCGGCTGGCTCAGTTGGAAGAGCATGCGACTCTTCATCTCAGGGTCATGAGTTTGCACTCCACGTTGGGTGTAGAGATGACTTAAATAAACAAGCAAATAAATAAACTTAAAAAAATAAACTTAAGAACTTTTTTAAAGGCCTTATCTCCGCATGCAGTCATATTCTGAGGTACTGGGGGTTAGGGCTTCAACATATGGATTTTAGAGGAACACAATTCCGTCCATTACATTACTCTCTACATATTTTGATTGTGAAGTATTTGATGTGCTTGTAGATGAATAAGAAGATATTTACAGTCTCGCATCCTACCTTTGGGATATCCGTCCACTCCTTTCCAGCCAGAGGTCTGAATAACAAAGACAGTCTGGTATCTTACAGAATGCACCAGACTGGGAGTCAAAGCTCTGGGCCCATACCTTGGCTCTGCCAGTGCCCAACTGCATGGCCACCCCTGACATCAGTCTCCTCGACTATCAAACTGGGATAATAACACCTACTGCAGTAGGTGGTTGTGACAGTGGGTGAGGTCATGCATATGGGGGTGTCTAATATAATGCATGCCATGAAGTAGACATCAGAAAATGCCAGTTCAACCTGTCAGTTGAAAGGTATGTTAGAAATAAGAAATATTTCACTTTTGTGATGAGAGGGCTCAGGTATTGACAAAGCTCTAAAATCTCCCTTGGTTATTTGGGCACACTGCTAGTCCAGCCTCAGATTTATTTTAGCTCAGTTAAGATTAGATTTATTTCAGCTGAGTTAAGATTAGCTATTTACTAATTTTTTCTTGTTAAAAAAAAGACAGGTGTTTTATATTTAAGACATTTGTTAATAGGCTAGAATTTCCAGATTTCACTGAACGATTTCACTTCTTGCTCCAAAATTCTGGTAGCTAATTGTGTTCTGGTGTTGCCTAACTGCTTTTCTCACTGGGAGTTGGGTTACTTGAGCTTGAAAATTGTCTTTACATAATATGATGTCTCAGGGTAATGACCACGATAACTTCTGTGAGGCGTCTTATGCCTGGGCCTTGAAACGTCCTGGGAATGTAAATTCTCCTGGTAGGATTTGGAAAGAGTAATTTCACTGACCAACAAATGGTGAGCTGTGGGAGCACAGATAGAGGCCAGTGAATCTTTAGGATCCTTCAGGAATCAGAGCCCTCATTGCTGCTTTTATCTACGCAATGGTCATGGCCAAATTTTCAGCTGATCAGCTTCTGATTGCCTTTCTCTGAGGGTGTTAGAAACTATGTTCCTTGGTCGTTTACAAATCTGCTCTTTACTCTCCTTTTTCAGGTCAGGGTGCTTGCTTTCCCGGTTTCCCCATCCTGCTTCAGACAGGCCTCTCTGCTCATCCCATCACCGCGCTCTCCTCTGCTTTCTTCCTCCTGCCTTATTCCTGGTTTCTGTTCCAACAAGCCCGCAGCCTACATCTCACTGTCTTTTCTTGCTGTCTGCAGACCTGCCTCCATGGCTGGGCATTCTGCCAAGACCTCCTTCTCTGCCTCCCATTGTCTCTGTCTGCCTCATGTCCTGTTGCTGCCGTTTCCCCTTCTGTCTCCAAACTCTCGTGTAGAATGAGCAGAGGCGTGGGATCCCTCAGTGCACAGCTCCTTGTTGCCCTTCAGGGAGACCTAAGGATAGGGCCTGGGATTTGTTGCACCTACTTCTCCACAGACCCTGCTAGTGGCTGTGGCATCGCTGTCTGCATCAACACCACTACCACAAAACCTTTCTGAAGTCACAGCTTGGGCTGGGGATAGCCTCTGAGGAGGAAGTTTCACTTCCGGGGGTGGGGAGTGGGACTGGCACTATTTTTGGTCAAATAGATGAGAAGGAAGCTTTGGTTGGAATGGAGCTGGGTTGAAAATATTTTCATTTCAAATATTATGCTGCTTGAGTAGCTTTTTAGGACACTTGCACATTTGGCTTTCTTTCTTTCTTTTTTTTTAAGATTATCTATTTACTTATTTGAGAAAGCACAGAGAGCACAAGCAGGAAGTGGGGGGGGAGAGGGGCTCAGACGGAGAAGCAGACTCTCCACTGAGCAGGGAGCCCAATGCAGGGCTTGATCCCAGGACCCCCAGCATCATGACCTGAGCTGAAGGCAGAATTGAGTTGGTAGGAAGGTCTTAGGATCCAAGTTGAACCCAGAGGAGTATTAACCATGGCATAACTGAAAATTAGTGGATATCTATGGTTGGGTAAGGATGAGCTAGCCAACCATTTGATTTATTTTGAGATTACAGTCATAAAGGAAAACAGGTCCAGCCTCACCTCCTTTCTGCTCGAGGGAAGGTGAGAGGGGCAATCTCCTCCTTGCTCCTAATGGGCAGGACTCTGCCTCTCCCCACCCAGCTCCTAATGCTCAGCGTGTCTTTTTGCAGCATGCACCTTGTGCTTTCCTCTGACTTGTGTATGTAACTGTGCATGTATCCTCTTTGTAGTCAGCCAGCCATGGTCTTTCTTGGTCAGAAAAGCCACTCTGCCCTTTAATCAAAAAAGCATTTATCCTACTTTGCAGTTACATGGCCACAGTTATTTATGGGTATCAGTTTTTCTTCCCAAAATTTCAGAGCCAAAGGAATCACCGGGAAAGCACATCTAGGAGAGTTCAGGTTTCATGGCCCTGCAGATTGGTGGTTCTAGTAATTTGTCTTCCTCTCCTTCTCTGGTTTCTGCTCTAACTTGCAACCTACACTGCTGGGGTTTTTTTTTTTTTTTTTTGCCCTGTCTTCCTGTCTGCTATGCTTTCTCCAGTCTGGGCATGCTGCCAGAACTTGCAGCTCTCTTTCTTCAACCTATTCCCTGCCTCTTGTCTTTCTCTCTCTGGCCTACTGCAGGAGAAGCACAAGTGTAAGAATCCTCAGCTAAATTTGTGGGACTTTCTCAATGAGTTTTGGAGGCTGATATATGATAACATTGACTACATATCATATAAATACCCTGCAGGTCAGAAGAGATGTAGAGTTGGCCTGTCTTGAAACAATATTAGACATTATAGGCACTACTCTCTACTGTCTGTGCCCAGCTTCCTTTGTAGCTTCATCTTGCACTTTGCTTCTCTGCCAAACTCTGGGTCTCAAGGCTCTACATTTTTTCTGAGCACCCTGTGCTGCTCTGTCGGGCCACTTGCCCATGGTGTCCTTCTGCTTCCTCTCTATCCAACCCTTGCCCAGCCGATGCTCCACTGAGCACAGAGCCCAACAGCAAGGGGCTTGATCTCACCCTGAGGCCATGACCTGAGCCAAAATCAAGAGTCAGAGGCTTAACCCACTGAGCCACCTGGCACCCCACTGACTACCCCCATCTTATTTCTATATATCAGAACTTTTTCACAGTGGGCTTCAATGCTTTTTCAAACCACATGGAATTAATTGTCCTTTATCTGGCAATAGTACCCTATTTTGCCTTTGAGTAACCACCTCTCACTTTCTTACTTGTAATAAGGATGAGGCTGATCTCCTGGATCTAGAAGTGGTCATGTGACCTAGAACTGGACAATGGGATTTCACATCACATCACCACTTGGTGACCACATTTCCAAGTTATTCTATGGAGAGTGGTTCCTGGGTCTTTCGCTAGAACAGTTGGGACACTTTCTTAGTAGCTATGAGTACAAAAGCTAGAAGGGCATAATTCTGATGCTGTACTAGATCACTTTGACTCCACAAGGGGAAAGAAAGTTGAAAGATGTAGAGAGATTCTTTATATCATTTGAGTACCTACATCCAGCCATGCCCATGCCTTGGACTTTTGGGTTGCATGAGCTAATAAATTCCATGTTCTTAAGGCAGGTTAGCTGGATTTCTGTCACTTTCAACAAAGAGAGTTCTAACCACATTTCTTCAGTGGGGCCAGAAGGCCAAATGGAGGAAGAAGTATGTTGATATTGGGATAGAGAGTCATGGAAGGGATGTATCTCTCTTGGATATCTAAGTCTGTGTCAAAGCACATATCCCATTAAATAGCTACCTTTGCTTGACCAACAACCTTCACCACATCTCCTGCCCAGGTATGTTAGATTTATTTATTTATTTTTTTACTTCTGGGATAGACAGATTCTAGATCTTATTATTTATCTCTTGAAGACATGTTCAACACTTAATATGCTATGACATAACTTTGCGGAATGCTTGCCACACACAGTAAGCATTAGTTTTATGTCATGTATTCATTTAAGGAATTTGGATTGAATTAAATGTGTATACTCTTAGGTGTAGGGGGCCTTGAATGCCAGGTTTGAATGCCAGAAAGACTGTTTACCTAATGTAATAGACCACAAAAATAGCCATGGAAGACTTTTGAGCAGAGGAGTGATATGATCCTAGCAATGATGCAGGAAGATTAACCAGACAGTAGTAGCATGAAGGATGGCAAGAGATTAGAAAAAGGAAGGTCAGTTGATGATGATTGAAGTTGATGGAAAGAAAAGGATAGATATGAAAAACATTGTCCAAATAGACCCACACAGCTTAACCATCTGGCATTAAGAGAAAGAGAGGTGGGATCCCTGGGTGGCGCAGCGGTTTGGCGCCTGCCTTTGGCCCAGGGCGCAATCCTGGAGACCCGGGATCGAATCCCACATTGGGCTTCCAGTGCATGGAGCCTGCTTCTCCTCTGCCTGTGTCTCTGCCTCTCTCTCTCTCTCTCTGTGACTATCATAAATAAATAAAAATTTAAAAAAAAAGAGAGAAAGAGAGGTATCCTAGATGATTCCAAAATTTGAGTCTTAGTGGAAAGGCTATGGTCTAAACCCATTGAGTTGTGCAAGCAAGGGCAGATTGTTTAACCTCTCTTGGCCTATCTTTTCACTTGTAAGTGACATTAATAGTAACTATATAACTGGATGTTTTGAGCAGCATCTGTAAAGCTTTTAGTTCATGTCTGGCACGTAGCATATGCTAAATAAATTTTAGTGTCCCTTAGTAAGATTGGATAACCTGTACTATGTCAACCTTCTACCATCCCCACATATAGTAAGTAAGATATAGGAAGTTCCTTCTCCTTTCAGATTACGTAGCAAGATGATGGCAGCAATCAGGACAAAGACCCTAATTCTCTACTCTTTAGAGGGGCATACTTATTGTGGGACAGGCCTGCATGAGTTAATTCAGCACTTAAGGATTGGACATAGACATTAAGGTTTCTCTTTCTCACATTGTATGTCATCAGTGACTGTTAGATTCTAATATTGGTGGATTATTGAGTGGAACTATTTAAAAGGTGATGTCAGGATGTATCCTGGCTCTTTATCATGCTGTGTTTTATACAATCAGGATGCCTAGAAGGCATACATGAAACGTGCTGTGGGATAGCATTTAAAGAATGACTAATGCGCACTATCTAAAATGAATATACAACCTATTCTGAACTACCTTCCCTTCCCACTGTGACATGTACTTTTTGGAAGAAAATTCTTAATAAATAACTGGATTTTTTTTAAAACTTTCTTATGGAAGAGTACAGTTACTTGGTTACTTGAATTTAGCAAACATAACATTTTAAATTGGGATAGAAACAAATAGAATTGGAATATGACAAGAATGATTAAGAATAAGTCTTCTCAGCTTATTTGCTTTTTTTGGTGAAGATTTTCAAAACCTTTTAGGTGTCACATGAAAAAAAGCATTGCAATTCATTCTGCCAGCAAGGTGTTTTTTGTTTGTTTGTTTGTTTGTTTGTTTTCTGTTTGTTTCTCTGTATAATTAACTATAGAAGTCTCCAGGAACCCTTTCCTGCACTTCCAGAGTATTATTCTTCATTTTTAATTTTCTTTGTCTGTGGTTCTGACTATACTGTCAGCTCCTTGAAAGCAGGAAATGTATGTATATCCAAGGGCACCCGAGTGGCTCAGTTGGTTAAGAGTCTGCCGTCAGCTCAGGTTGTGATCTAAGGGTTCCAGGAATGATCCCTGAGTCAGGCTCCCTGCTCAGTGATGAGTCTGCTTCTCCTTCTCCTTCTGTTTATGCTCTCTCTTTCAAATAAATTTTTTTTAAAAAAAGGTAGAAGTAGATCCAAAAGAAATGTTTAAAAACTCTTAAAGCCAAACATACAAGAATATTTACTGCAGTTCATAAGAGAAATTGTTGTTAATATAAATGAACTGACAAAGAGCATTGACCAAAAAATATTGGAAAAGGAAAAGGGAATCAGAATAAGCTGCAAAATATTGTCTGGTATCACTACATGTGTGTATTCATCCATTTCTACATCTAACCTCAGGAGGTGCTAATGTGAGATCTTTTCACTTTTGCATTGTACAACTCCATATTGTTTGAATATCTTACAATGAACATGTCTAGGATTGCCAGCAATGAAAATCTCTTTCCTCTTGGTGCACAGAAAAAGTACACTGGCTAGCCATTCTGTATGGACAGTGTGAGCACTGCCTGGCCTGATCCATTGATGGTTAGATAGTGGTGGCCTTTGGAAAGGGTAAGGAAGAAGATTAAGTGATGACTGCAGTTAGCACATCTGCTGTCTTCAGCACATGTGCCATAATTTGAGAACATAAAATAATTTTTATTTGCCTTATTTTTATGTTTTTTAAAGCATCAGAACAAAATAACAGATTTTTTTTCCTGAGGAGTTGAAAACAAATTCTCATTTCAATATGAAGTTCTCTGTTGGTCAATTGGGTATGTCCTTGGAAAGAGAGTTCAGAGTCCTGAATCAAACTGTGCCTTCAGCTAGCATTGTGACCTCAAATTGAGTCATATAATCGCTAATCTCTTAGTTTCCCCACCTATTAAAATTGATAGTACAAGCCCTACCATCACATTCTTGAGTGGGTTGTTATGAGGCTTAATAAGATCATGCTAGCAAAATGCTTTGAGCTCTTTAGATAAAAGATGTAACATAAACACAAAGTCTCATTAAGTTAATTATACAGTGTTTTTTTTCATAGTCCGAGTTTACTTCTGAGACTGAATGTAGTGATGGAGGTCATTTTATAGGGACAAGGAAGGAAATTGGCTTTCAAAATCTGGAAATAAAATCCCTAACACATTTTGAAGGTAGATATAATAGAATCATTAGTTTTTAGAATGGGAGGACTTGATTTTGAGAGATGATTCAAAAAATTAAAATTAAAAAAATTTTAAGTTTCTGTATTTAACTGAAAACATCTTTTGAAAAGCAAAGCGATCACTTTCCCTAGTCTCTGAAAGAAGACAATGAAAAGAAGCTCTTAAAGAATACTGTGTATTTTTTTCAAAAGTTTTATCATTCATATGATTGTAAAGTGGTGAAACCTGTCTGGCCCACTGTGCATACGGAAGGTTGACTCATTAATGTGTGGTGGAGTCTCTTCCCAGGTGGCACTGTACCAGTTGGCTCCTGTGATGGAGCCAGGGAAATACATCCTTGACACGTTCCTTCTTCTCAAGCTGTCCTGAGAATCCACCATGTTTGCCGCAGGCTCCCCACCCTTTGGCACCATGGGTGCCTACTACTACTATAACCCCAGACACGGGCAGCCAATTTCAGTTCCCAAGATTTGGAAGTGCCGACACAGGAGGTCAATAGCCCCAGAGGAAGGTAAGCTTGAAAGCCAAAGCCCATGCTTGCATCCTTTTGCTGGTTTTCTAAGGCTGAACCATGGAAGTAAAATTCTTGGTGAAAGGTCATTTTTTGACAAATGATGGGTTTGTTCAGGTGTCTTCCGATTATAAGTTGCAGGGCTGCTGATCTCAAATTTTAAAAATTATACCATCTAATATTAATATACTCATTCAATTAAGTTGAAAAAACCCTAAGGATTAGTGTATTTATTCATTTTTTTGTAAAGGAAGGTTTAAGAATAATCTTCATTAAAGAGATTTTCAGGGATCCCTGGGTGGCGCAGCGGTTTGGCGCCTGCCTTTGGCCCAGGGCGCGATCCTGGAGACCTGGGATCGAATCCCACGTCAGGCTCCTGGTGCATGGAGCCTGCTTCTCCCTCTGCCTGTATCTCTGCCTCTCTCTCTCTCTGTGTGACTATCATAAATAAATAAAAATTAAAAAAAAAAATTTAAAAAAAAAAAAAAAAAAAAAAAAAGAGATTTTCATCATAAGGACTTTGGAGTATGAGTGTGACTAATTGTACTTTCAAAATACAGTTTCGTTATAGTTCTTCAGAGATAGGTTGATGTAATAAAATGCTATTATTAATATCAATAAATATTTAATCTTTTTTATTTAGTCAAAGTAGGTAAAAATGTGTTGCGTTTAACTGTTAGTAGGGATATTATTTAAATAATATTCCTTGCATTTAATATATAATATGGACATTACTGGGATGCTAGAGAGAACAATTGTATGGCTTCTTCTTTCTTATAAGAACTGTCCCTCATTCCTATTAAACAAGTTGTTGTGGGGCACCTGGGTGGCTCAGTTAGTTAAGCCTGACTCTTGGACTCTTCGTTTTGGCTCAGGTCATGATCTCAGGGTCCTGGGATGGAGCCTCTCATGTTGGGCTCCCTACTCAGCAGAGAGTCTGCTCCCCACCACCTTCTCTCCCTTTGCCCTTCCCTCTGCTCGTGCACTCTCTCTCTCTCTCTCTCTCTCTCTCTTCCTCTCTCAAATAAATAAATAAATAAATCTTTTTAAAAAAGAAGTTTTTGTGGCAAGGAGGTAAACACCTTCTAACTTTATATTCATATTAGATAAATTATCTAGGAGAATAAGTTATGTAAGATAAATTAATTACAGCCTTAAGGGAGACATTGACATTTTTTTTACTCTCTCATTTCTTTCTATTTGCTGGTGCTCATTTGAAGCTGTAATCTTTCTTTTTCTAGTTTGTCCTAAACTTTTAGATGGACTTCTTAGTATGCCTTTGAGAATCTCTTTGTTTGCAGAGGATATCATCAATGGTTCCAAAAAGACTGGATATTAAACTGTGATGAAACTCATTAATAAAGCAAATAAGAGAATTCCTTAAGTTATAATTGCTTAGTGGGAACTGGTAATTAAAACAGAAGAAGCTAAAGTTTCCCATGAAGGATATTGGGCAATGAGTCAAATAATTCTAAGTTTGTAAGCTATGTTTTGAGATTTAAAAGCATTAAGGAGACACATGAGCATGTATTCACATTTGCTCAGAATTCATATAATTTCATTTTATGACAAAAATCAGACTCAGAAAAAGTCTGTCCAAATTCACAACACATCATATCATTATTTCGATTTGAGGAAACAAAGATTTTCTTTCTAGGAACTTAGAGGAGGGTATTATTCCCTTTCCCTACTACCCATCCCATCACCAGTAACTTAGCCTAGATAAAGAAGAAACATTTGAGTACAGGGTAAGTCTGAATTTTTTTCTTTCTAGTTCAACCACTAATTTGTTATATGGCCCTCAGTATGTTTTACAACCATTGTTTGCTGTAGTGGTTCTTCCTTTAAGGAGATAAAGTAGTGTGCCCTTTCTGTCTCATCAAAATGGTACAAAAATGCAGTTTGCAATATGATAACTATCTCCTTAGTAGGTGTAGTTGAAGCACATATCAGAAATTAATGTTGTTTACTTATTGGAATCACAGCAGAACATTTATTAACTTTAATTTCTTGTTCTGTATATCTATTAGTTTTTTTGTATCTGTTTTTACTATGAGGTAGGCTCAACAAATTTATTGAGGAGCAAGGAACAAACATTGAGTTCAGTCCATAGTTGAGATCTTCCAACAGCAGATGTCAAGATTAAGTAATTTTCGTGGGGGAGAAGCTGTTCAGTAGCATACCCTAGTTAAGTAAGAATACTCTAAGAAATGAATGTACCTTGTAAATCTCACGGCACCTGTATTTCTCAAAATGCCAGTTATCAAAATGCACCTATGGTTTCTGAAACTTTCAAATTTTAAATTACTCTTACAAAGATGCAGGATTTCTACATTGTCTTCTTTATGGCAGGAAATTACAAACATGTTTGTTGTTATTGCCAGAATCTGAGGGCGTATAGCTTCTAGCAGTGGCACCTGGATGTGTTTTCATTCTGCTTTTTGGAGTGGGGGTTGGGGAGTGCTTAGAGATGGTAGAGGGGAGTAAGTTCTTTGCCAACACTCAATAGTTAAAACAGATTTTGGGCAGTCTGGGTGGCTCAGCGGTTTAGTGCTGCCTTCAGCCCAGGGCGTGATCCTGGAGACTGGGGATCGAGTCCTGCATGGAGCCTGCTCCTCTCTCTATCTCTCTCTCTCTCTCATGAATAAATAAATAAAAATTTTTAACAAAAACAACAGTTTTTCCCGCAGTAGTCATCCAGAAACTCTACTAGTAAAGACTTGTCCTCTTTGACTACTGGAATGTTCCCCAAACTAGACCTTTTATTTTTTCCTCATGCTATACTTACCCTTTCCTCTTGATATCTAAGTGACATGCCTGGATCTGAGACTAACTTTATTTCAAGTAGAATATTTCTCAGTGTCTGCAGGATCATCCATTAGCTCAGTTTAAAGTGGGTCATTGACTTTAGTTCCATATTTCATTGATTATGATAGTAATAGCAATAATATTGGTGGTCATAAAAGATTAACAACCATTTATTGAGTGCTATATAAAGTACCTTAAATGTTTCATATATTTCAATTCTCACAAAACTCTTGGGGAATCTCTACTTTATGACAAAGAACCTGCTCAAATGGATGTGTAGAGTAACACTTCTGACTCTCCAAGGCCTATACATTTCCCACTGTTGTATATCTTTCGTGAGAAAAAAAAATCGTATCTGGTATTATTTATCTTTGCAGCTTATAACCATGTTTAGACTTCAGTACAACTGCTTTATCATGGGCAGTTTTGCTGGGAGAGGTTGGAATGGAGTGCCAAAGAGTGAGCAGAAGTAATTTAATTGTGGGAGGTTGAATGCACATCTAGATTTTCCCATGTTTTTCCCTTGGGTGAAACAAGAATTAATGTGAGCCAAGGATACTTTGAAATAGCTAGAGAGTTTTTCCAAACAGATGGAAAATTTGGCTTCCTAGTCTGTAAGTGAACTCCAGTAAAAAAGTTAATCTAGGTGTCCATTGTTTTTGTTTTTTTCCTGTAAGATGGGAATTCAAGGACTAGAGCTAAGGAAGATCTAGCTCTAACCAAATCTATGTTGGGTCTAACCAAACATCAGGGACATTGCTAAAATTTGGGATGCCTTTTTTATGATTAGATCTCTAGTCTTCCTATAATTGTCTTTAAGAAAATGAACACACAGCCCAGAGCCACCTGAGAAATTTAGTGTTACTATTATTGCAAGCAGGTGTGTGAGACGATCTAGTGGAAATGAAGAGCAATGCAAACGAACCTGCTGGTAGAGGCCCATTGTAACCTGAGTTAAGGTCTATAAAATCATCAGCTGTAGGGCACCCGAGTGCCTGGGTGGCTCAGTTGGTTAAGTGCCTGACTCCTGATTTCAGCCCAGGTCTTGATCTCAGAGTTGTGAGTTCAAGCCCTGTGCTGGATATTAAGCCTACTTAAAAAAAAAAAAATCACTAGATCACAAAGAGTAAAGAACCAAGCAGCAATGCAGGAAGGGACCTCCTTTTTTTTTTTTTTTTTTTTTTTTAGGAAGGGACCTCCTAAGTGGTAACTAAAAACATGGCCAGAAGCAGCAGTATGAAAACTGAGGATAATTTAGGGATTAGAGAGGCAAAGAGTAAGGGAGAACAACAGGTGCAGGAAAAACTGGTAAGCATTTGTAGGTGCAGGCCACAGCAGTATTTCAGGTGTTCTACGCTTCTGCTTCCTGGCTTAGTGGGAGAATCATTTGCATTTAAAAGGCAGGGTCGAGGAGGTGGTAGGGAGGGCTGGCAAGACATCCAGTCTCTCTCTGATCAAAATATTTCTGTGACTTGAGGATGAAATCTAGCCTCCTTAGCAAGGCTGTACGCACGTCCTTAACCACCTGGCCCTTGCCTGACTCTTCCATAAGCAGCCCTCGTTCCAGTCATGTGGAAGCACATGCCATCTGTTGGGCACACGTTCTTTTATGCATAGATGTCTCTTTTGATTTGCTGCGTTAACTCTTATTCGTTCTTCTGGGAACAAGTATTATTTATCCTGTGAAGTATCCCATCCCAGACCCCAATGCCAATCCCAACCACTCCCCTTGGGACTGCCTTAGGTACTTGTGCTCCTTATTCCTCTCCTTTGTTGTACACTGACAAGAAATTTATTTACTTTTTCATTTTCCCTCTGGAATGCTGGACTCCTCAAAGGCAAAGACTTCTTTTGGTTATCTTTGTCTTACATGATTCAGTGCTTGGCACACTAGGTGCTTAATCAGTATTTTGATTAAATGGCTAAATGAAGTTTTGATGACAGTGTAAATATTACTTGTTAAATCAATACACTGATCATGCATTGAATTTAAGATGAGCACAGGTCACATACTTTCTAAGGTATGTTTGGTGACCTGAGCCCTAAACTTTTCAGTGGGTGGCTGAACATTAACTATGGAGATGTTTACATCTTTCCAGTCAAACATGGAGAGGTGAAATAAGGGAGAAAAATGAAATAATTTCTAGAAGTCGAAGATCTAACATTTATCATCTTTTAAAGTAGGATTGTTTTCTTTCTTTTAATTATGGTGCTTTGTGGGCATTTGGGGCATACATTCATGCATCCAGGCAATGAGAAATGCAGACTTTCTAGCTCAAGTGAGACATGATAGCACCCATTCCTTTTTCTTTACTGGCTGTGCCGAAGAAAGGAGCACTGTTGATCATGTGGCAGGGGAAGGAAATCTTAAGTGCTTCGGTTATGAGGCAAGGAGACGCTCACGTTTGCGTGGTATTCTTGTGGTGTACAAAAACAAGCAGCTGGATGAATCAAATGGTTGAACCAACAGTGACTTGTTCCAGAAAAGGCACAGATGTGACAGAGACGGGCTTCTAGAAATCTAGTAATTGCACATTGCATGTTCAACTCCTTTGTGAAAATTTCTTGGCAAACATTCAGATTTTTCTTTCTGTGTATTTATATTTAAGTTCAGGAAGTGAGAGGCCAATTATTTCTTCTTCTATCACTGCCCTGCATTTAAGACTCTTGGGATATGGGGCACCTGGGTAGCTCAGGGGTTGAGCATCTGCCTTCAGCTCAGGGCGTGATCCTGGGAATCCCGGGATCCAGTCCCACATCAGGCTCCCTGCAGGGAGCCTGCTTCTCCCTCTGCCTCTGTCTCTGCCTGTCTCTGTCTTTCATGGATAAATAAATAAGATCTTTAAAAAAAAAAAAAAACAGATTCTTAAAATACTTTGCTTAGAGTCCTGAGCTGCTTAATTCTTCCTCCTAGGACAAGCAGGGGCTCACAGAGGGAATACCCACCAGGGATGGACTGGGCAGAGGGTGTGGAGCCTCCTATCATCATCTGCAGAACATCACTATAGACTGCCCAGGGCAGAGCAGTTTCAGAGGGAAGCCAGGCTGACGTTCTGAACAAAACTATGTAAAGAGCAGGAAGGTAGAAAAGAGGTAGGAAACCAGTTTAGGAGACCATCTGAGGAGAGTTCACACGGAGAGCTCACACGGAGCTTGACCTGGACTTGGACTTGTGGGACCTGAGCCATTCCTGGACTAAGGAGCAGACCCTGGCTGCTTACCTGTTGGGCCACACTTGTGGGTGAAAGTGTAAGGAGAATAATTAAAGGGACAGTAGAAGCAGTTTTTGGTCAGGGTTTTATTATTACAGCAAGTTCTCTTTGAAATCTGGTGCTACATCAGGGACCTGAACTAGAAGGGGATGGTCTGGGAGGAATCAGGGCTGGAGAAACTGCCCCGGCCGTGGGACCCGCTTTGACAGGGAGCATCCGAAATCACATCCGCAGTGGTCAGAGCAGGACAGTAAATCTGTGTTTGTGTTTGGGGGGTGGTATTATCCTATCCTGTCTAGGAGGGGAAGAAGGGTAACAGAATGGAGACAGTGGCGCTATTGAACTTGGGGTATGAGGTGGGCTGTAGAGGAAGGGACCTCAGTGATGCAGGGTGATTTTTCCATTTTTCTGCAGGAGCCCAGGTATATCGACTGGAGTATGACAACAGAAATTGTGTCACAAAAGAAAGACTAGAACAAAAGTACATAGTATTCATCCCTGAATATGGGGGCTTTGGCTGACTGTTTCTTCTTCTACTCATAAATATCTTCTAAATCCTCAATGTAAGAAAATTCTGACTTAATAATGAAGAATAAAAAATTTTTTAACTCGAGAACATTTTTTATTTATAGATTTTAAAAAAGATTTTATTTATTTATTCATGAGAGACACAGAGAGAGAGACAGAGACACAGGCAGAGGGAGAAGCAGGCTCCCAGGACTTCGGGATCACATCCTGAGCCAAAGGCAAATGCTCAACCACTCAGCCACCCAAGTGTCCCTATTTATAAATTTTTAATAATTGAAATAGAGCTGACATGTAGTATTGTGTTAGTTTTAGTACACTAAAACTGCCCACTAAAACATAGTGATTTGACAATTATGAACATTACAAAGTGCTCACCATAATCAATGTAGTTAGCACCTGTCACCGTACAAAGTTATTACAAGATTGTTGATTATAGTCCCTATGCTGTACTTCTGATCCCTATGAATTATTTTATAACTAGAAATCTGTACCTCTTAAGCCCATTCACTTATCTCCCATCCCACTTTTCTCTGGCAGCCATGTTTGTTCTTTGTATTTATGAGTCTGTTTCTTTTCTTTTCTTTTCTTTTTTTTGCTGTTGTTTAGTTGTTTGTGGGTTTGTTCATTTGTTTTGTTTTTTAGATTTCACATAAAAATGAAATCATATGGTATTTGCCTTTCTTTGTCTGCCTTATTACACTTAGCATGATACCCTCTAGGTCCATCCATGTTGCTATAGATGACAAAATAGAACTCATGACTGAGTTTTATTCTACTGTGTGTACCACATCTTTATCCATTCCACTTTCAGTGGAAAGTTAGGCTGCTTCCTTATCTTGGCTGTTGTAAATGATGCTGCCGTGAACATAGAGGTTCATGTACCTTTTTGAATGAGTATTAAACGGTAAACTTTTTAATGGGTAAATTGGAGGGATCTTAAATTTCACCAGCTTCACAGTTTTGCTTCATTTTTATTAACTACTAATTTAAAGGTTAAGGGACTTGGATAGTTGAAAACATTAGAGGATTCAAACTTTCTACCAGACCTAAGTCACATAACCTGGGAATACTAATTTTGCTTAACTCCTACATGGAAGTTGATTGAATCCATGTCAAGGAGCCTGCTGTCCCTTCAGGGAACCCTATGTCAGAAAGTAAGTGATCCATTAACAAATGATGACATAGTACACAGGTCGAGCTCTGGAGCAAGGCATCCGAGTTACACCATTGCTTTTGGGATGTAATGTATTTGGAGGTACGTAGGTCTTGAGGGTATTAGACATTTTGATTCTACTTTACTTGTAAGGATTTTGTCTCTTCATCCCCTGTATATGCAGAGGCACTGTGAAAAAAGACACACTCTCTCTTGTCAAAGTACCTAATAAATTGGAGGGTTGTATTAGCACCACTCTACCCTTTGACTCATTCCTTGACCACCCGCACTGCTGAAGGCAGCTGTAACGTGGAAGCTGAGCCTTTCTGACAGTGTGAACACAGTAGCTGGAACCCTCAGATCTCTGCTCTGAATGGTCTTTCATTTCTTGCGCTTGTCACATCACTTCCTAGAAAACCACACTCTTGGCATCTGTCTGTATATTCCTATCACTTAAGTATTAATTAAAGATAATGTGATTACTTAACTTTTGGGTATGAGTTCTAGAACAAGGACAATATCTTCAGCTTGTATAGACTGAGCAGCAATGGTTGCTGGTTACCATGTACTTGACCAGTACTGGGAGAAAAACCTGCCAGTCACTTACTGACCTGGAGTTTTGGTGACCACCTTGTTGCCTCTGATATCATCACTGTTTTTTTGTGATGGAGTTTAAATTAATACCGGTGCCTGAAGTTCTTCCCCACATGTACCCAGTGTTCTTCCTTTACATCTCCAGGGAACCTTTTCATTTTATTGGATTGCTGTGCTTGCTACTTGTTTAATGGAGCAGTAACAAATTCAATTTTTTTTAATTAAAAGGATCATATAAGAAAGCTGCTACAGAAAACAAAAAGATGACACTAAAAATCTTCCACAATCCAACCACCTCAGTTCTTTTCCTAGAGATAGATGTTTTAAATGACTAAGGTAATTTATTTTATACTTTATATACTTCCATACCTACCTATGATTTTTTTGAAACTTTTTATATTTCTCTATAAGCTTACTAACTACAGTTTCATGATTTTAATGGATGATTATCTTCTGTCATGTAGATGAATCAAAATATTAAATCCATTGTTAGACATTTAAATTGTTTCCAAGTTGAAACTAATAGAAAGTACTGTGGTTGGCATCTTTAAACACCTAGTTTTTTGTCTCTTTTAAATAATTTCTTTAGGAGGTACCTGGATGACTCAATTAAGCATCTGCCTTCAACTCAGGTCATGATCTCGGGGTCTTGGGCTCCATGCTAAGCAGTGAGTCTGCTTCTCTTTCTCCCTCTGCCCTCCAACCTTCCTGCCCCGCTTATGCTCCTTCTCAAATAAATAAACTAAAATCTTAAAAAAATAATTTATTTAAATTTGTAGAAATATAAGAAATAAAGATATGTGAATATTTTGTCTGTGCTGTTCTTCCCAAAAAATGACACCAATATATAATACTACCAACTTACATGAAATGGTTAACTCACAGGGTCTTTAAAAAAGAACAGAACAACTTTATGGAGATGCAATACATATGCCATACAATTCACCCATTTAAAATGTATAATTCAACAGTTTTTGCTAAATTCACAGAGATGTGCAACTATCGCCACAATCAATTTTTGAACATTTCATTATCCTCCTTAAAAACAGAACTCTCATTAGCAATCACTCACCATTTCTCAGTTCTCTCCAGCCCTAGGTAAACACTAAGTTACCTTCTGCCTCTGTCGATTTGCCTGTCTGGACGTTTCCGTTAAAATGGAATCAGCAATAGATGGTATCTGTAACTGGTTTCTTTTACTTAGCAGAATGTCTTCAAGATTTATCCTTTTTATTGCCAAAAAGTATTCCACCATACACATATAGCACTTTTGGTTAATCTATTCATAAGTAGATGGAGATCTGGGTTGTCTCTAGCTTTTTGGCTATTACGGATAATGCTACAATGTATGTTTGTGTACAAGTTTTGATGTGGACATGTGTTTTCATTTCTCTTGGGTACATACCTAGGAGTGGAACTGCTGGGTCATATTATCATTCTATATTTAACCTTTTGAGGAAACACTAGGTTGTTTTCCAAAACCCGTTGTGCCATTTTACATCCCTGCCAGCAATGTATAAGAATTCCAGTTTCTCCACATCCTTGTCAACATTTATTATTATCCACCTTTTTGATTTTGCCATCTTAGTGGATATGAAGTAATACTTCATTGTGTTTTGGTTTGCATTTCTCAGGGTCCTTTGAAGTCTTTTCATATTTTAAATTACTTGTATAGGATGAGAGGCCTTTTGCAACATACATTAAAAAATCAGTGTAATTTGTAGGAGGCATATGCAAAGCGCCATAGAAAACACAGAAATGAATCAGTTCATGGAATAGGAGGGAAGTGTGACATCAGAAATAAATATAAAGTAAGAAATGACATACCATAAAAAATTTAAAACTAACATTTGAATAGCAGTTTATAATTACCTAGCACTTATTCGTGTGTATTATCTCATTTACTCTGAATAATTATTATTGTAGGTGCTATACAAAGACAGATAGTAGTCATACCTTATTGATGTTATTTAGGGTGTGTGACAGAAAACCCCTCCTCAGAAAGTAAACTTTCTATTCTATTAATACAGAATTTTACCTTTTTTTAATTACAAAAGTATTTTATGGCCATTATGGAAACATATAGAGAGATTTATAAAGATAGAAGAAAACAAAACTTTCTATTATCATTACCCATAGAAAACTTACTATTAAAATATATATTTATGGTCAATTTTTTTTACTATGCTTAAATAAAATCTTTATATTCATGTAAATACATAATTTTTGACTTAACAGGTTAAACCTTTTCCCATATCTTCAAACATTTTATAAATCTTATTTTAATTATTGTGAACTATTCTGTCCAGAGAACTATCCACCCATTGCTATTATTTACCTAATTTTGGACACTTCGCTTGTTTGTGATTTTTCAGTGTTTTAATAGTTAACAATAATAAACAATAATTAACATTTTTGCATAGTATGTTCCTTTATAGTGGATTCTTAGAAGAACTACAGTGTTAAAAGTGTAACTACTATTTGTATTTCAATGCTATGAAATTATTCCTCTAAATTTTATTTGGCATACACTCATCAGCACAGTATCCATGCACTGATTTTTTTTATTTATTCAGCAAATATTTAGTGGGAACTTACCATGTCCAGGTACGATGTGACTAACTTAGTAAACATGATAGGTGCTGTCTAGCTTTTTTAGAGTGGAGCGCCTGTTTTCCTGCTCTTTTACCAACATTGCATGTTCTTAAGGTTTAATCTTTCTGATTTGATGGGGGAAATGTTGTATTGTATTGATTGCTCTTTTGACTTGCATCTCTCATGACTAGTGATGTTGAACATTTCTTCATACTCACTGGTATGGTGATTTATCTTATTTTCCCTTTGCCCATTTATCCACTAAAGTCTTAGAAAAATTATAGAAACTATCATGGACTTGTATGTCATCATTCACAGGGACCTCACAAATCTGATTTACATGTTAGAGTAGTCAAGAGATGCTTGTTAATTTAATAAGATGCTTAAGTACTTTGGCTTTTAAACTAAGAACCCATCTTTATCCAGTAAAGTCTTGAAGCATACTCTAGATGAACTGTGGATCTTTCCATCTTTGACTTTTGGATAGGAAATGGATTGTGAATGATTTAAAGTTATGACAAGTTTGCTAGGTTGTTTGGTTTCTTCTTGGGCAAATCATAGGTCTTGGGGCATTAGACTAGATAACTCTGTTCCCCTTTTCTGGGAGAGGATTGATTAAAGGATTCATATTGGGAGGCAGAGTGGTAATCAATATTGTAGGCTGAGGTCACTGACAGGGGCGAAAGACAATAATGTGTGAAATTTAGGATGAATTGCTTTTTGGGTTTTGCCTGGATTTACTAAGACAGGGGAGTTCTTTGGGCAAATGCTGTTTCTTTGGGGTCTCTTTGAAGTGACCATCTAATGGATCAAAGAAAGGGCAGTTAAATCCCTCTCAGTGAGGACATCAAAAGAGGAACAGGATATAGTTACATGTCAGGAGCCAAGTGCTATCAGTTGACCTTTCATAAAGAGTGGGGAGAGGAATTTGGATGGTTGGGAAGGTTTTGTTATATAGAGATCTTTTTTATCCTTTCACCTTTTTTTTTCTTTTTCTATCTTCAGTATCTTCAGGCCTGTCTTTGCTTAATCATTCAATAGCAGAGTTAGGAAATTTTAAAATAAAAGTAATGTTTTATTAATGACAGAGACTCTTCAAGTGTCTTCCAAGTGGTAATCTCATAATTTCATCATTCAAGCTCTTCTTGAAGAGCAAAGAAAGATAATCTCATTCTCTTATAAACAGATCTTTGAAGTCATTTCCTTTCTTCTTGTATGCCATTATCTCCCTTGTCTACTTGTGGGAGTTAAGGGATACATAGATGATTCACCCTTACTAATGGTTTCAGCATATATTTTAGCTCTATGTGGTTTTTCCCTCCTCTCATAAAAACTTCTACAAAAGCAGCAACTATTTAGTTATCTGATGGAGTTTCATATCTCTTCTGGGTTTTTTTGTTACATTGATGAGGATGCCAAGAAATCAGTCATGTGATAATTGGAGAGACAGAATTCTAGCACAGGAAACACCAATGTAAACACCAGAAGCTGGAGTGACGTTGTTTTACTCACAGAACAGCAAGAAAGTTGAGGTGGCAGGAATGCATGGAATAAGGGAGAAGGTAGGAGGTGGAGAAAGAGGTAGACGGGGTCAGAGTCAGATTAGGTGAGGTTTCTTTTAAGGCCAGGAATTGCCTTTTTTTTTTTTTTTTTTTTTTAACTGGGATGGAAAGCTTAGCAGGATTTTGATCTGAGGAACATTGTGAGATTTTTACAAGATCCCATGGATCTATAGGAGATAGGGGTGGAAGAAGGGAGAAGAGCTGGGGGATTATTTCAGTTTGTCAGATGAGAGTAGATAGTGTCTCAGACTTGGAGCTAGCAGTATGCCAAATGGTCAGATTTGGGATACTATTTGGTGGTAGAGCACACAGGTCTTATTTATAAAGTGTATGTGGAATGCTAGAGAAGGAGAGGACCCAAGGTTTCTAATCTTAGAAACAGAGTGAATATTGATGAAAGACTGAGGAAGGGGCAAGGTTGGGGGGAAATCGAAGAGTTTAGGATGTCTAACAGCCGTGTACTGAGCAGCCAGTGCCTGTGTGAGATGGGAAAGAGGTCTGGGTGGATGGATTAATGTAGAAGTCACTAGAATTTAGGCGGTAATTAAAACTTTGAGATTGGGACACCTGGGTGGCTCAGTGGTTGAGCATCTGCCTTTGGCTCAGGATGTGGTCCTGGAGTTACGGGATCGAGTCCCGCATCAGGCTCCCTGCATAGAGCCTGCCTCTCCTCCCTCTGCCTATGTCTCTGCCTTTCTCTGTGTCTCTCATGAATAAATAAATAAAATCTTCAAAAAAAAACCCCAAACTTTTAGATTGAATAAGATGACCAAGGAAGTAAGTGAAGATGGAGAGGATAAGGGGGCACAGGACAGATTTTTGAAGGGCTGAAACATCTAGAGCCCTGGTTCTCAGCTAGGTAACATATAGCAATGTCTGGAGACATTTTTTAGTTGTCACAACTGGCTGGTGAGGAGGAAGAGGTGCTCCCGGTAAGGAGTGAGTAGAGGCCAGAGATGCCACTAACAGAACATCTTTCCACAATGGAGAATCATCTAGCCGCAGTGTCAGCAGTACCAAGGTTAAGAACCTTGATTTAGAAATAGGGAAGATGAGAAGCCACTGAGGTGACTGAGGAATGAGCAGTGAAGTAGGAGGAAGAGTTGGAGAGTGTTGAGGAAGTGGTTTCTAGAAAGGAATGGCAAGGAAACTAAAAGTGTGTTCAACTGTGCCTGATACTGCTGCAAGGTTTCATGGGACAAGGCCTGAGACTTAGCCACTGGATTTGGTAAGATGGAGGATCTGAGGATGCTCCTGTAAGATTCTAGATTCCTTTGTATATGTGCTGCCAAAGTGAGCACAATTCTAGATTCCTTTGAAGGCTGATAGATTCAGATAATGAGATTTAGACATTTTTCCAAAATTAAGTGCAGGTCAAACAAAGCTGCCCCCCACCCTTTTGTTTTAAGCCACAGAGGCAATGCCAAATGAAAAGTCTGGTATTCTCATTGCTTGGCCTTTTTGTGTTTATGATGCACTGATGTAAACTAAATGACTCTGGAAGGAAAAGAAGAGAAAGTAAATAGTATCCATTGAAAGAGAAAACAGGAAAGTAATTTGTCAATCTCTAGATATCCCAATATTATATAAGAAAATATAAGTTCAGGTAAGACTCCCTGTTTATCCACCTAATTGCGAGGCCATAAACTGTGCTTTCTCCCATTCATTACTCATTTCAAGTTATTCTTGCCTTTAGCCAGCATTTTAGCTGCTTTGAGGTTTTCTTGGGAAGGGGGGGAGGGCGGGGACAAACCTTCACTTTTGAGAGGTCTGAATCCTCAACAGTCCAGATTAGGTAACATCATGAGAGTCTTCTGCTAACCTGTCCTCAGACTCCTCTTATATCTCAGTGAATCCCCAGTGATTCTGTTTCCCTTTAATAGGATAAAGTATGCTACCTATTAATCATAACCCCGCCCCCCATTTTTTTGCCTCTTCATGTTTGAGGAGCTCAAAATGGCCCAGAGAAAGTCTCTCTTTCTAATTCTGGGGGTGACCTCTGCCTCCCACACCTCCCCAGTGGGAGCATATCTCCATTTGACAATGAAATATCCAGAGCTCCCACAGCATCTGGCCTACAGTCATTAGAATCATAATAAAAATGTTTAATGTTAACCTTTCAGTTTTTGGTCCCTAGTATCCAGGAAGTGGGAAACTATCCTTTACTGGTCCTCAGGTCAGAGCATGTACTTGATGTTTGAAGACAGCTCCCCAGCTTACAAAATCCTGCCTCCACCATCTCTTAGAACCCATGGAGAGGGTCAGTCTAACTTCTGCTCATCATGGAAGCCTTCACAATGGGATTTCAACATTCTTCTTCTTGCTTTTTTTTTTTTAATGGTGCAAATAGTAAGATTCAAATTGGCAATGTTTTGAAAATAGAAATGAGGGGTGCCTGGGTGGCTCAGTTGGTTAAGCATCTGCCTTCAGCTCAGGTCATGATCTTGGGAGTCTGGGGATTAAGCCCTTCGTTGGGCTCCCTGCTAAGTAGGGAGCCTGCTTCTCCTCCCTCTGCCTTTCCCTCAACTGGTGCTCTCTCTCTCTCTCTCTCTCTCAAGTAAATAACATCTTAAAAGAAAATAGAAATTAAAAAAAAATCTACAAGAAAAACAGCTTCAAATCCCTCCAACAAAGTAACATCTTTCCTAATTTATCTTCAATTATCCATTTTTTTCCTTTACTATTTTCTCTTTTCAGTTAATTTATACTATCCTTGATTCCATTGCAAATTGTGAAATTATTTTAGAATTAAACTATCTGGAATTCATTACTGCAGGAATAGATTGATGTATGTTACCAGTTTCCCTATTAAATATGTTTTTATTTCCTTTCATTCTGAATGGCTGGAGCCGTCTTGGGTGTATCTCCTGTTTCAATTGTGCTGAATCCACTCAAATGTCATTCTCCCCTAACCTTGTACTAGAGTGGTTGTGGCTTTCCCTAGGAATTTTCTATATCCCTCTCACTGAGATAGCTAGGACTGTCATTTCAAATAAAGTAAGAGAAAATAAATTATTTTGTGCCTCTATTCATCAGTGGCAAGTCACTGCAGTGGCTCATACTATTATTTTAAATGACAAATTGTGAAAATTTGGCAAGGAAGTCCACTTCTATGTAGGTGAACAAAATGTAAACCCACATGAAAAATATTACCCCTGAAATACTTGTTAGTGCAATATAATTCATTCTTCCTCGCTCTTTGGAAGCCATTATTGACAGTCTTATGATTACTTATAATTTCTTAGAAAGAAAAAAAAAGTTCCTATTCTATTATTTGTTTAGTGGAATCATTTCAGAGAATGTTTATCATGAACTGGAATACAGTGATAAGTTCTTCTTGACTGAAAAACATATAATGAATTCAGTTCTACTCTTAGTATAGATTTAGCTCACTTTTGGATCAGTTGCTTTCCTGGAAGATTTGCCTATGAAGTTAATTTCTTTTAGTAAATTGATTTTTCTACTGACGTGCAGAAAAAGCTGTGCAGACACAGCTTTTAAATTAGAGCTGTGAAAAAAAAAATAAAATAAATTAGAGCTGTGTTTCCTGATAAGACAGTAGCCCCTGGACATAGCATAATCACATTTGAGATAATAGCAATCCCCTCAGGAAAGAAGGCAATTTCCAGATTTTGATAAAATGTAAAAAATAAGTCACCAAATTGAAGATGATTAGAGTTAATTTTATGTTTGACCAAGTAAATTCACCGTATAAAGGAAAATAAAATATTGTGATTTAGCTGAACAAAGCATTATGGAAAGATCCCAACTCTTCTAATATTCTATGTGAAAACATGAAACTCATTTTGGTGGCTTAGGTTTTTTGTTGTTTTTTGTTTTGTTTGGGGCATATTATAATTTGAAGGGTGAATGAAAAACAACGAAAATATTTCAAAATGAATACAGTAAAGTATGAACCATCTATTTGAACTTAAAAGCGAACCCTCTGGAGAAATGGGAGTCCTGTGCCATTCTTCCTTTTGGCTGTCCATGGTGTCTAATTCAGCACCAAACCAAGGGGAATAATTTTAGTAGTAAGGATCTATGCGGTATTTATGGCATTGAGTTTCTCACCTTTTACTTTCATAAAGTGTACTTTGATAGACATCTTATCCCCTTTTTTTAAAGATTCACCTACTTATTTTAGAGAGAGAGAGAGAGAGAGCATGAGCAAAGGAAAGGGCAAATGGAGAGGAAGAGAATCTCAAATTGACTCCACACTGAGCATGGAGCCTGATGTGAGGCTCATCTCATGACTGCAGGATTGTGACCCGAGCCAAAACCAAGAGTTGGATTCTTAACCCAGTTAGCCACCCAGGCACCCCTAATATCACTTTGTAATAGATCTTGATTAACAAAATGATTTTTCTACCAGGACAGATGCACACAAACCATTATTGGTTAAAGGATAGAACATGTGTAACCTTTTAGAATGGAAGTCAGCAAAATTTTTGTGTAAAGAGACCGATAGTAAATGTTTTTGACTTTGCAGGCCAGAAGGGCTCTGTCGCTGCTTTTCTTTCTCCTCCTCTCTCTTTTTTTTTTTAATTATTTATTTATTTATTTACTTATTTATTTATTTATTTATTATTCATTTATGATAGTCACAGAGAGAGAGAGAGAGAGAGAGAGAGAGAGAGAGAGGCAGAGACACAGGCAGAAGGAGAAGCAGGTTCCATGCACCGGGAGCCCGATGTGGGATTCGATCCCGGGTCTCCAGGATCGCGCCCTGGGCCAAAGGCAGGCGCCAAACCGCTGCGCCACCCAGGGATCCCTCTCCTCCTCTCTTATTCCCACTCCCAGCCCCTCCTTCTCCTTCCTTTCCTTTAAAAATGAAAGAAATGCAAAACCCATTCTTAGCTCACAGGGTATACAAAAATGGCCTGTGTGCTGTATTTGGCCTTTGAGCCATAACCATCAACCTCTGTGTCAGGTATATATTCCCAAATAGTTCTGCAAGGATGTATTCCAATTTACTCTTTTACCAGGAATCTTAGAAAGTATTTGTTTCACAGTAGCTTCCTTGTATTGTTTCAATATTAATATGGACATTCATTCTGTACTATTTGTTCCTTAATATTTTTCAAAATATGTAACTTTACATTTACCACTGGGTTTTTAAAGATGTTTTTGTACTATAGGCATTTAGTACTCTAGGTCCAATTCAAAATATTCTATGGAAGACATTTGTTTTGTTAGGCACTGAAATCAAATACATGTATCTCTAATGTATGAGAACCTAAAATGGCCAAGTTGCACTCTTAGCTTCCTGTCTAAGAAAATCATGACTACATTCCCTAGTAGAAGCATTGCTCCGTGGGTCACTAGGATCCAAACCCAGCAAGCCCAAGGTTGCCAGGATAAGAAGCAAAAATTATGCAAATGATTTATTAAGTATAATATTGTAAGGGGCTAATCTACCTTTGGTTTCCAGACTTGTGTGTTCTGAGAGGAACGACACAATATTTTTTCTACTAGTTGAAAACATATGCTACATTCTTGGGGTAATTGCAGAGATCTGTGCCACGATAGAAGATTTGAAAGATGTAGGGGTGGCGATTTATACCATGCTCCCATTTAAATTCTCTTTTGGCTAGTGAGGAAACAGATGGCTTTCAGAGAATAACTGGATTCTTATAAATTTTATTACATGGGATGCAATTTAGAAGTGCTGTTTCAGACATGGTATCCTTACTGAATATTATCAGCATAGCCTCTGGGAGCTAATATGCATTTATTGATTTAAAAAATGCTTTATTTTCATGCCAATCAATTCATCTTCATCTGTAAGAGACAGCAGTATGCCATCATTGTCTGACTTTAGGACCATGACAATTTACCTTTTATCTATCATAATATAATCTGAAAGGAGTCTAATTGTTTTGATTTCTCTTAAAAGATTACACTGGCCCATTACATTACTGCTATTATTCTAACTGGGCATGGCAAGCATCAAGGAAGCAAGCACCCTAGATGCTTTAGTAATACTCAAGCATGCTACAGGGTAGGAAATAAACACCATTCCTGATGCCAATGACTCTAGCAGTCAGAGTCCTGGCAGAAAATAGTTGGTACATTCAGAAGGGTTTAAACTGAGAATAACTTAATGAAGAGATTATGTCCAGACCAATTAAGAAAACCAGCTTGGGTTTGTAAGGTTCCTAGAAGCTAGCGACAACAAAAAGCCATTTACCAGCCCTAGGCCTGAAGAGGGAAAAGGTGGGTGAAGAGTAGTATAGGAAGCTGGTAAGAATTGGAGCATGGAAGAGGGTTAGGTAGCAAAAGATAGGGTTGCTGAAAAAAGTAGCCACCACTAAGACTATACATTTTCCTCTGATCACCACTTTTGCTACATCTCATATGTTTTCTAATTTCCCCTGTGACTCTTTTTTTTTTTTGACCTATGAAGTTATTCTTCAAATATGGTGTCTAATATTTGGAAATTAGAAATTCCAAATATTTGGAATTTTCCAGGTAGTTCCACTTATTAGTATCTGAATTTAATTCCATTTATCAGTGTAACATATTTTTATGATGTTGATATTTTCAGATTTATTAATGGTACAGTATGTTGATGATTTTGATAAATTCCATATGCACTTGAAAGAATATGTATTCTGTAGTTATTCGGTAGTGTATCTTATAAATATCAATTAGGTAAAATTGGTAGCAATGTTGTTTAGTTCTTCTATATTCCTACTGATTTTCTATCAACTTGATCTGTTGACTACTAAGACAGGAGTATTGAAATCTCCAAATATAATTGTGAAGATAGATAGATAGATAGATAGATAGATAGATAGATAGATAGACAGATATATGATAGATATCTCAGACCAGTTCTGATAGCTTTGCTTATGTATTTTGAGTTCTGTTACCAGATACAAACTGGTAGTTTAGGATTTTAGGTAGTTTAGTAGCTTAGGAAGTTTAGGATTGCTCTTTCTCTCTGATAAATTGACTCCTTATCATTAGGAAGCTTCTTTGTTTATCCCTGGTAACATATCTCATTTCAAAGTTTATTTCTCCTGATATTAATATAGCCACTCAAGCTTTCTGTAATTAGTATTTGTATATATAGCTTTTACCATCGTTCTACTGGTACCTTATTTATAATTTTATATTTAAAATGAGTTTCTTGGAGATGATGTATAATTGAGCCTTACTTTTTTACCCAGTCTGATAAACCCTGACTTTAAATTGGAGTGTTTAGGTGATTTATATTTAATGTAAGTATCAGTATAGTTGAGTTTTAATCCACATTCCATTTGTTTTTCTTCCTTTTTACATAATTTTCTATCTCCTTTTAGCTAGAGTGCTTTCTAGGATTCCATGTTATATCTACCATTGGAGATAGCATTTTTAAAAACCAATAACTCTATAGTTTATAATATGCAAATTTAATTTATCACAGTCTATTTTAAATTATACTGTTTCACACAAATGTCTGACTCTTAAAACAGAATATTTCCATTTCTGCTTCTTGAATATGCTGCTATTGTTGTTAGCATCTCTATGTCCATATGTTATAAACCACACAATACATTATTTTTATTTCAGTTAATTATATTTTTAAATAACTTCAATAATGAGGAAAATGTCCTGTGTATTAATTTACATGTTTATAATTTTTGGTATTTTCCAAATTTTCTTCTGATTTTTTTTAAGATTTATTTATTCATTTTAGAGAGAGAGTCAGGGGGAGGGAGAGAGGGAGAAAGAGTCTTAAGCAGACTCCTTGCTGAGTGCAGGCTCAATCTCATGACCCTGAGATCATGATGTGAGCTGAAACCAAGAGTTGGACCCTCAATCAACTGAGCCACCCAGGTGCCCCTCTTCCGATTTTTTTTCCCTTTGCCAGAAAAAAAAAATTAACAATTTTTTGACATTTCCTGTGGTCTTAAGTCAGCTGAAGATGAATTGTCTGGCTTTTAATTGTCTGAAAAATCTTTGTTTTCCTTTCAGTTTGGAAGATATTTTTACTGCATGTCAAGTTCTAGGTTGACTCTTTTATTCCCTTATCTTTCAGTATTTTAAAGTTGTCATTCATTGCCTTCCAGCATGGATGTTCAGCCAGGAAGTCCTTAATTATTCTTTTGTTTGGTTTCATATATAATATTCTTTTCTCTGACTGCTTTTATAATATTCTTTTTATAACTGGCTTTTTACAACTTTATTTTTATAGTTTCCTTTATGTTTATCCTCCTTAAGGTTCATAGAGCTTCTTTGATCTGTGGGTTTATACTTTTTGTTAAATTTGGAGAATTTCAGCCAGTATTTCTTTTTTTTATAATAAATTTATTTTTTATTGGTGTTCAATTTACCAACATACAGAATAACACCAAGTACTCATCCCGTCAAGTGCCCCCCTCAATGCCCGTCACCCATTCACCCCCACCCCCTGCCCTCCTCCCCTTCCACCACCCCTAGTTCGTTTCCCAGAGTTAGGAGTCTTTATGTTCTGTCTCCCTTTCTGATATTTCCCACACATTTCTTCTCCCTTCCCTTCTATTCCCTTTCACTATTATTTATATTCCCCAAATGAATGAGAACATACACTGTTTGTCCTTCTCCGATTGACTTACTTCACTCAGCATAATACCCTCCAGGTCCCCCCATGTCGAAGCAAATGGTGGGTGTTTGTCATTTCTAATGGCTGAGGAATATTCCATTGTATACATAAACCACATCTTCTTTATCCATCATCTTTCGATGGACACCGAGGCTCCTTCCACAGTTTGGCTATTGTGGACATTGCTGCTAGAAACATCGGGGTGCAGGTGTCCCAGCGTTTCATTGCATCTGTATCTTTGGGGTAAATCCCCAACAGTGCAATTGCTGGGTCGTAGGGCAGGTCTATTTTTAACTCTTTGAGGAACCTCCACACAGTTTTCCAGAGTGGCTGCACCAGTTCACATTCCCACCAACAGTGCAGGAGGGTTCCCTTTTCTCTGCATCCTCTCCAACATTTGTGGTTTCCTGCCTTGTTAATTTTCCCCATTCTCACTGGGGTGAGGTGGTATCTCATTGTGGTTTCGATTTGTATTTCCCTGATGGCAAGTGATGGGGAGCATTTTCTCATGTGCATGTTGGCCATGTCCATGTCTTCCTCTGTGAGATTCCTGTTCATGTCTTTTGCCCATTTCATGATTGGATTGTTTGTTTCTTTGGTGTTGAGTTTACTAAGTTCTTTATAGATCTTGGAAACTAGCCCTTTATCTGATACGTCATTTGCAAATATCTTCTCCCATCCTGTAGGTTGTCTTTTAGTTTTGTTGACTGTATCCTTTGCTGTGCAAAAGCTTCTTATCTTGATGAAGTCCCAATAGTTCATTTTTGCTTTTGTTTCTTTTGCCTTCGTGGATGTATCTCGCAAGAAGTTACTGTGGCCAAGTTCAAAGGGTGTTGCCTGTGTTCTCTTCTATGATTTTGATGGACTCTTGTCTCACATTTAGATCTCTCATCCATTTTGAGTTTATCTTTGTGTCTGGTGCAAGAGAGTGGTCCAGTTTCATTCTTCTGCATGTGGATGTCCAATTTTCCCAGCACCCTTTATTGAAGAGACTGTCTTTCTTCCAGTGGATAGTCTTTCCTCCTTTATCGAATATTAGATGACCATACATTTCAGGGTCCACTTCTGGGTTCTCTATTCTGTTCCATTGATCTGTGTGTCTGTTTCTGTGCCAGTACCACACTGTCTTGATGACCACAGCTTTGTAGTACAACCTGAAATCTGGCATTGTGATGCCCCCAGCTATGGTTTTCTTTTTAAAAATTCCCCTGGCTATTCGGGGTCTTTTCTGATTCCACACATATCTTCAAATAATTTGTTCTAACTCTCTGAAGAAAGTCCATGGTATTTTGAAAGGGATTGCATTAAACGTATAAATTGCCCTGGGTAACATTGACATTTTCACAATATTAATTCTGCCAATCCATGAGCATGGAATATTTTTCCATCTCTTTGTGTCTTCCTCAATTTCTTTCAGAAGTGGTCTGTAGTTTTTAGGGTATAGATCCTTCACCTCTTTGGTTAGGTTTATTCCTAGGTATCTTATGCTTTTGGGTGCAATTGTAAATGGGATTGACTCCTTAATTTCTCTTTCTTCAGTCTCATTGTTAGCGTACAGATATACTTCTGACTTCTGGGCATTGATTTTGTATCCTGCCACACTGCCAAATTGCTGTATGAGTTCTAGCAATCTTGGGGTGGAGGCTTTTGGGTTTTCTATGTAGAGTATCATGTCATCAGCGAAGAGGGAGAGCTTGACTTCTTTGCCAATTTGAATGCCTTTAATGTCTTTTTGTTGTGTGATTGCTGAGGCGAGGATTTCCAGTACTATGTTGAATAGCAGTGGTGAGAGTGGACATCCCTGTCTTGTTCCTGATCTTAGGGGAAAGGCTCCCAGTGCTTCCCCATTGAGAATGATATTTGCTGTGGGCTTTTCGTAGTTGCCTTTTAAGATGCTGAGGAATGTTCCCTGTTCCCTATGCTCTGAAGAGTTTTGATCAGGAATGGACGCTGTATTTTGTCAATTTTGTCTCTACATCTAATGAGAGGATCATATGGTTCTTGGTTTTTCTCTTCCTGATATGATGAATCACATTGATGGTTTTACGAGTGTTGAACCAGCCTTGTGTCCCGGGGATAAATCCTACTTGGTCATGGTGAATAATTTTCTTAATGTGTTGTTGGATCCTATTGGCTAGGATCTTGTTGAGAATTTTTGCATCCATGTTCATCAGGGATATTGGTCTGTAATTCTCCTTTTTGGTGGGGTCTTTGTCTGGTTTCAGAATTAAGGTGATGCTGGCCTCATAGAACGAATTTGGAAGTACTCCATCTCTTTCTGTCTTTCCAAACAGCTTTAGTAGAATAGGTATGGTTTCTTCTTTAAACGTTTGATAGAATTCCCCTGGGAAGCCATCTGGCCCTGGACTTTTGTGTCTCGGGAGGTTTTTGATGACTGCTTCAATTTCCTCCCTGGTTATTGGCCTGTTCAGGTTTTCTATTTCTTCCTGTTCCAGTTTTGGTAGTTTGTGGCTTTCCAGGAATGCGTCCGTTTCTTCTAGATTGCCTAATTTATTGGCGTAGAGCTGTTCATAATATGTTTTTAAAACCGTTTGTATTTCCTTGGTGTTGGTAGTGATCTCTCCTTTCTCATTCATGATTTTATTAATTTGAGTCTTCTCTCTCTTCTTTTCAATAAGGCTGGCTAATGGTTTCTGTATCTTATTAATTCTTTCAAAGAACCAACTCCTGGTTTTGTTGATCTCTTCCACAGTTCTTCTCGTCTCGATTTTGTTGAGTTCTGCTCGAATCTTAATTAACTCTCTTCTTCTGCTGGGTGTAGGATCTATTTGCTGTTTTTTCTCTAGCTCCTTTATGTGTAAGGTTAGCTTTTGTATTTGAGTTCTTTCCAGTTTTTGAATGGATGCTTGTATTGCGATGTATTTCCCCCTCAGGACTGCTTTTGCTGCATCCAAAAAGATTTTGAACAGTTGTATCTTCATTCTCATTAGTTTCCATGAATATTTTAATTCTTCCTTAATTTCCTGGTTGACCCTTTCATCTTTTAGCAGGATGGTCCTTAACCTCCATGTGTTTGAGGTCCTTCCAAACTTCTTGTTGTGATTTAGTTCTAATTTCAAGGCATTATGGTCTGAGAATATGCAGGGGACGATCCCAATCTTTTGGTATCAGTTCAGACCCGATTTGTGACCCAGTATGTGGTCTATTCTGGAGAAAGGTCCGTGTGCACTTGAGAAGAATGTGTATTCAGTTGAGTTTGGATGTAAAGTTCTGTAGATATCTGTGAAATCCATCTGGTCCAGTGTATCATTTAAAGCTCTCGTTTATTTGGAGATGTTGTGCTTAGAAGACCTATCGAGTGTAGAAAGCTCTAGATTGAAGTCACCAGGTATAAGTGTATTATTCTCTAAGTATTTCTTCAGTCTGGTTATTAATTGATTTATATATTTGGCAGCTCCCACATTCGGGGCATATATATTGAGGATTGTTAAGTCCTCTTGTTGGATAGATCCTTTAAGTATGATATAGTGTCCCTCTTCATCTCTCACTACAGTCTTCGGGGTAAATTTTAGTTTATCTGATATAAGGATGGCTACCCCTGCTTTCTTTTGAGGACCATTTGAATGGTAAATGGTTCTCCAACCTTTTATTTTCAGGTTGTAGGTGTCCTGTCTAAAATGAGTCTCTTGTAGACAGAAAATAGATGGGTCCTGCTTTTTTATCCAGTCTGAAACCCTGCGCCTTTTGATGGGGTCATTAAGCCCGTTCACATTCAGAGTTACTATTGACAGATATGAGTTTAGTATCATCATGATATCTATTCAGTCCTTGTTTTTGTGGATTGTTCCACTGAACTTCTTCTTAAAGGGGAATTTTAAGAGTCCCCCTTAAAATTTCTTGCAGAGCTGGTTTGGAGGTCACATATTCTTTCAGTTCCTGCCTGTCTTGGAAGGTCTTTATCTCTCCTTCCATTCTGAATGAGAGCCTTGCTGGATAAAGTATTTTTGGCTGCAGGTTCTTCTCATTTAGGACCTTGAATATATCCTGCCAGCCCTTTCTGGCCTGCCAGGTCTCTGTGGAGAGGTCTGCTGTTACCCTAATTCTCTTCCCCATAAAAGTCAGGGATTTCTTGTCTCTTGCTGTTTTTTTATTGATTTTAGGGGGGATCTCTCTATTTCCTGGATCTGAATGCCTGTTTCCCTTCCCAGATTAATAAAGTTTTCAGCTATGATTTGTTCAAATACATATTCTGGCCCTCTGTCCCTTTTGGCACCCTCGGGAACCCCAGTTAAACGTAGGTTTTTCTTCCTCAGGCTGTCGTTTATTTCCCTTAATCTGTCTTCATGGTCTTTTAATTGTTTGTCCCTTTTTCCTCAGTTTCTCTCTTTGCCATCAACTTGTCTTCTATGTCACTCACTCGTTCTTTCACCTCGTTAACCCTCGTTGTTAGGACTTCTAGCTTGATTGCATCTCATTCAATTGATTTTTAATTTCTGCCTGATTGGATCTAAATTCTCCAGTCATGAAGTCTCTTAAGTCCTTTATGCTTTTTTCTAGAGCAACCAGTAGCTGCATAATAGTGCTTCTTAATTGGCTTTCTGACATTGAATTGTAATCCAGATTTTGTAACTCTGTGGGAGAGAGGACTGTTTCTGATTCTTTCTTTTGAGGTGAGGTTTTCCTTCTAGTCATTTTGCTCAGTGCAGAGTGGCCAAAAACAAGTTGTATTGGGAAAAGGAGAAAAAGAGAGGAGAGAAAGAAGGAAAGAAAAGAGAAAAAGAAAAAAGAAAAAAGGAAGAAAAAAAGAAGAAAAAGAGAACGAGAAAAAAAGAAAGGAAAAAAGGGTGGGAGAAGGAAACAAAAAGCAAAAAAACAAAACAAAACAAAACAACAACAAACAAACAAAAAATACCACGGGGGAGTATCTTCTGATTCTGTATACTTTAAGTCCCTTGACTTCCCCTGGAACTGGTCCCTGTCGCTGGTCTTCTGGGGGAGGGGCCTGCTGTGCTGATTCTCAGGTGTTAGCACTTGGGGGAGCTGCTCTGCCCCTGCCTGGTGCAGGGCTCCGTGGGGGTTGTTCACCCCGTGAGGCCCCAGGAGGAACAACCGCAGTGGCGGGGCCAGCTCTGCAGCCCTGGAGTCAGCTCCCGCAGTAGCTCCGGGGCTCTCCGTCTGCAGGGCCTGGGGGCTCCGGGCGGGGCCGCTGATCTGCTCAGCTCGGGGCAGGAGCGTCCTCGCTGTCCTGGGCCCTCCCGGCCTCTGCCTGTCCCGGGGGAGGCCGGATCCTGGGCTGTGTCCCGGCGCCCTGTGCTCCGGGGCCTGCGCTGTTGGATTCGGGCTCCCGCCCCGCAGCCCCCTCCGCAGAGCCGCCGCCCAAGCCCCTCCGAGCTGCTCCGGGTCCCGCCGAGCGCTGCAGCCCTTAGGGAGCTCGGCGCACTCTCCTGGGGCGCAGGTGCCTGTTAGTGTCCCAGGGAGCCCGAGGGCATCCCCGCCCTCCTGGGTCCTGCTCCGCCTCCCTGCGAGCCCCTTTCCGCGGGGAAGGTTGGTGCAGCTCCTGCTCCTCCGGGACGGGGCTCTCCTGTCCTGGGGACACTTGCCCCGGCCTCAGCCCGGCTCCTCGAGGGGCCCCTCCCCCTTGGAGGCCTTTTGTGTCTTTATTTCTTTTTCCCCGTCTTCCTACCTTGATAGAAGCGCGGACTCTTCTCACTGTAGCGTTCCAGCTGGTCTCTCTTTAACTCTCAGGCCGAATTCGTAGATTTTCAGGATGATTTGAAGGTTATCTAGGTAATTTGGTGGGGACAGGTGACCTGGGGACCGTACTCTTCCGCCGTCTTGCCCCTCCCCTCAGCCAGTATTTCTTTAAATATTTTTCCACTTCTCTGCTTCTAATTTTATATATGTTAGACTGCTTGATATTTCCCAATAGGTCATTGGGCCATATTAATTATTTTTAGTCTAGAAATCATCTCTTCAACTGTAAGCCCAAGCAATTATGAGGCTCACTTCACTTGTTATACCTCTTTTAAGGATTATTGAACTACACTGCTTACTATCAAACATTTAAAAATAGTTGTTTAGTATATTTTGTTTAGTTTTTAATTATTTATGGTAGGAGGTTAATTCTGGGCTCTGGGTTCAGGACCCATTCTCCTACATACTGTTTGATCCTGGGTAAAGTTAACTTCTCTGTTTCATTACTTTTCTCATCCTTAGAATGTGATTATTTATACCACCCTTGCAGGATTATTGTGAAGATTCTCAATAACACGTAATGTATATAAAGCATGTGACACATAGTAAAAGTCCCATATGAAGGACATCACTCACCCCTAAGAAAATAGATTTGTGAGGAAAGAGGGAGTGATAAATTAGGCCTCAGCTAAGATTGTTGGGATCAAGTGCAGGCCTGCTCTATAGTAGTGATGGTCGTTGGAAGAAGGAAGGTAGAAAAGCTCTAGTCTCTAAAACACTTGGCAAAGCAGGCCGTTTAAAAATCTGTTTCAGGGCAGCCACTACTTAGTCGTGCTGCTGAGGAACTCTTTACTTTACTTTCACATCACTGGGTTGTCAAGATAATTTCCAAACCTCTCTGGTTCAAAGGACAGAGCCTATTTGTAGACAACTAGATCAGCATCACTAGCTCTGTGAAATCAACTGTTGGTCAAAACAGCCTGGATGGAGCTAAGGCCAACATGGGAATTGACTGTATTATGTACCAATCTCTCTCATAATTTAACATCAGAAAAATCTTGATCAGCCCTGAATAATATGTATGTTTCCCCCCCTTTTTTTTATTTTTTAAAGATTTAATTTATTTATTCATGAGAGACACAGAGAAAGAGAGGCAGAGACACAGGCAGAGGGAGAAGCAGGCTCCCTTTAGGGAGCCTGATGCAGGACTCGATCCCAGGACCCCAAGATCATGACCTGAGCCGAAGGCAGATGGTCAACTTCTGAGCCACCAGGTGCCCCATTTCCTCCTTTTAAAAAAGAGATTTATTTATTCCAGAGAAAGAGAGAGAGCATGGGGGAGGAGCAGAGAGACAGGGACAGACCTACTGGTAGTTGAGCAGGGCTGGAGCTGAGGCTGAGGGACTCTAGTGGGGAGTCTGCATGGGGCTCCACCCCTCAACACAGAGATCACTGGCCTGAGCAGAAACCAAGACTCTAACCCTTCACTGCCTCACCCCTCCTCCTTTTGATAATAGAACTGCTTTGTTTTCCAGGACACTCAAAGTCATATTGTGTTCTTAATCTCTTAAATGTTTACCCTTAATATTGACATATGTGCCACCTTTTTTTCTTTGTCTCAATCTTGTTATGCATATTCATGTTTTGTGACTCTCTTAAGATCCCTTCCTTTTGAAAAAAGATTTAAAAAAACTCATCGTATATTTTATAATCCAAGCCTTAGTATTTTATAGTTTTTTTTCTTTACTATACCTCCTTAGCTATTAAGACAATTAGTAGCTATGTCATATCTCTTCAAGAGTTGGATTCCCTATGGGTATAGCTATTCCCATAACAACTGAAACAATGTGATATAAAGTGGAAAAATGTGATTCAAATTTATTTAGAATGAATATGATAAGAAATGTGTTCTGTATTCTTGTTCTTCACTTCAGTAATATTTTTTGTTAATGAGCAAGTATCTTCCTTAACATCAAATATACCAAGATTTTTTGAAACAGGCATTTGAAGTACCAACATCTAATTTCCTCAGCATTTACTATCTGAAAATGGACAGAGGTTCTTATGTCTCAGGGAATCCTACAACCTTCCAAATGTGATTTTCTCTTAATCTTTTCTGCACCAAACCTTACTTAGAAGCATCTTCTCCTACCTTCCCTCCATTCTAAAGCAGAGTGACTCAGCATCATTTGTGCTACTTTAAAACACACCCCTGTTTTCCAGGTGTTAAAATATTCAGGATAACTATAGCCACAAATGAGTTTCCTGACTTAAGCAATATTTGTCTCTCACTTGACATCTGTATCCCTTGCAGGAAAAGATCATGGAGAGAAGTTAGTATAATAATAATCATAGAAATATACATATATTTATTGTACCTCCTTAAAATGCTATTTCATTTGAATCTTTGCCTATAAATAGTTTCATTCATGGCCCAAGGCTCAAGTGTTTGAACTTTAGGGAAGATGTATCATTGGATGTCATTTCTAAGGAAATGCCCTGAGGAGTTGCTCTTTTGGAGGATGATCAGCCACTTACTTACTTGGAGCTATTGCATTTGATGATGTGAATTCTATTTTTAGGACTTAAGCAGATTTGGGATCTGCTGCAGTGGAGTGCTACCATGAATTCTTATTAGCTTAATTTTTCTTCCCTTTATCTTCCTAGTCAAAGAAATAGTCCTTAATATGGGTATGTGATGTTTAGTATGGCCTCATTGTGTACAGGCTTCTTTTCTTTATTTAAAATCGGGATTTGTCTGCATCCCCCGTCAATCTGTCATCCCTGGCCCAAGTAAAGTTTCCTGGAAGGAAACAATTTTGAATACTGCTCACTAGCAGGCACTTTCTTATTCTTTTCTTTTCTTTTCTTTTCTTTTTAAGATTTTATTTATTTATTTGAGAAAGAGAGAACACACACACCAATGGGGGGGAGGAGAGCTAGGGAGGGAGAGAAGCAGACTCCTTGCTGAGCAGGGAGCCCTGATGAGGGGCTCCATCCGAGGATCCTGAAACCATGACCTGAGCCAAAGGCAGACGCTTAACTGCCTGGGCCACCTGGGTGCCCATAGTTATTTTTATTTTATTAATGAGGAAATAAAGATTCAGAGAGGTTTATTAACTCCACTGGTTTCAAACAACTAGTAAAAGTCATAGTCAGGAATTGATCCCACCTGTGAAACCATTCACATCTACTTTTTATCAGACCTCAGTGTTCTCTCATCCATGGATTGGCAATAATGCCGTTCTCTAGATAACATAAAAGATTTCCTTGGAACCTGGATTTTAGTCTGCCTTTGCCATCAGGTGGGTATTTGGAGATACCACAAACTTTTTGGTTTCAGTTTCATCAGGTATAAAATGAGCAGATAAGAGACGTACAAGATCCCTTCTAATTCTAAATTTGACTTCATGTCATTTGACTATAAACATAACTTTAGAAATTCAAACATTGCATTGGTTGGATGGATATGGATTCCTTCCTACTTCCTGGTCTACCCCATAGCCTTGTCCTGCCCTTGTACACCTTCCACCTCCACCTGCCTGTCCTTGCCCATAAGTTTTCCTTCCATGGACTTCTTGCCAGGAGTTAGAGACTGGAGTGGATGGATAAGGTGAATTCTTAGAATTAAAGCTACCTATCTGCTTAGGACACTGTATCATTCAACATCACAAGGAATGAAAATGGGGGCAGTGGGATTGGCAAGTGGTGATCTCAAATTGACAGATACCAGCCAGGAGACTATACTTTCACCAAAGCTCTGTCTCCCTGGATAAAGACATGAATAATTACACATAAGCACACAGCCTCTTTACAAGTACTTAACAATGTCACTTCCCATTAGCTGCACATCTAGATTGCCGTCTTTTGCTTGTAAGTACATGTTTGAATAACATAATGGAAGACAACCCGTCTACCTTTACATATCAGTTCTGATATTCATGGTTGAGAAAACTGCACCTCTTTGGATTTATTTTAAGTCAATATGATGGATGGCCCTGGGAACTACAGCACAGGAGGAAAAAAATTCAAGAGAGTCTCAGGCTAAGGGTTTTTTTCCCCCCCTTTCTCCTTTTGAAAGCATAACTACTTCATCACTGCTGTCAAGTGAGGGCTCAGTGTGACAGGAAAATTGAAGGAGGAAAGCTGAAAGGCACTGTAATTTTGTTCCTTAGGGACTTTTGTCCAGATTTGATTATATGGTATGTTTGCAAACTTCTCTTTAGAAGTGGATTTAGACATGTTTTATATATGTATGTTTCATACACATGTATAAATGTATTTATGCATTTATATATGTTCCTTAGATAATTAAAGACAATGCCTGCTAAATAAAGTTAATTTTTCTAATGAAATAGTTTGAGTGTGAATCTTGGTATGAATGAGGACATGGATATGCCATGAGTTTTTGATTATTTTCCAAAACCTGATATGTCAAATCATTTTTTTAGGAGGAATTATTTTTTAAAATGTATATTAATAGCCCTTAAGCCCTCTCAGCTGAAATGGTTCAAATTTTTTAATAGAGACGGTGCTTCTGGTGGGGAGAGATGATAGTCTATTAGGGAGCTATTTTGAATAGCCTCAAATCTCAAAGGCTCACAGCAAATATTTATTGTTTTCATTCACTGTCCGAAGAGTTGGTTGGCTGTCATTCACTTGATCTGATCTGGGTTCATTCTGCGGCGGAACTGTGTTTGGATCTTCTCTGTGTGTCTCATTTGGGCTTCCTAGCACATGCTTGTCACATGGTGATGGCAGAAACACAAAGCAGGGGGAAAACCACAAAATGCCTCCTAAGGTCTGGGCTCGGAATCAGCATCCTGTCACATTGCCCACATTCAGTTGGTTAATGCAAGTCACAAGGCCAGATCCAACATCCGTGGACCGGGGGGAAATACACATCTATGCCAGTGGGAGGAGCTACAGACGCAACTGGAAGAGGCCTTGGGTGTATACTCATAATTCAGGGAGTCAGTGAAGCAATGGAAACAATCAGCAGCAGCATCATCATCAGGAAGGGACACTGATTCTGTTTTGGAATAAACTGCTTCCAGTTTGAAATGGCTTATTACCTTTCCTTTCTGTTCTGTTGTATTGATAATTGACAGCAAAACCCCAGTCTGATGTTATAGGTTAGCACCAGGAAGTGCAGCTCATCACTTGAATGGTTGGGAAAAAGCACACACTTTCAAAGTGGTCCCCAGGTAAGCTGCCCTGCCTGTACTGTGTCTGTGCTATATGTCGTATTAAACAGTGGTCAGTTGTAGCATTAACCCCGTGTGCATGTGTGGTTCATCAAGCTATTGAAATGTCTTTGAGAAACAAAATAACCAATAAATATGGAGTGGAAAATGGACTTAAAATATGCACATGGAAGGGAAAGACATGATTGAGTTGAGGAGACTGTTCTAAGCTTTTTGCAAAATGTTCAATGAAAATATAACCCCTCAAAATCTATTGGTGTCATAAAATTAGATGACATTTGCCCATTTGACAAAACATACTTACCTAATTTCAGGTAATTTTTTTTCTCTTTATTAAAATTTATTCATTTGAAGAGAGTAGTGTGGCCACTACCTATGTTAATCAACATGGACATTTGCTTTATTTTCAACTGTTCAAAAAACTTGTGTTGGTTATATTAAAACTCTCCATTCAAAGACTTATTTTGTAAATCTGTTGTGTCCTTCCTACTGGAGAATTTGTCATTTGCACCTTGGCCCATTCCTGTCCTAATGATCTTTACCGAAATGTTTACGTGTCACCGTTGTACCTTGTGCGTTTCCTTCCTTCATAGGGATATTGTCTGGTTAAATATTAGATGTTTGAAATTAGCTCTTTCAAATGAAAACTATCTCCAAAATGAAGTTGCTTTTCTTTGTCTGTGCCTAAACTTGATGTTGTCTTTCCTCTGCATAAAGAGTGAATTGGATTGCGCTGTACACCTTATCAGTGAAGTGTCAGATAGCCTCTGCAGGGTGTGTGAGTGTGTTTGTGCATGCACCTGCATCTCATTCAGGGACACCAGACCCTGGTTATTATGGGCATTTCTCACTCTTTTATACCTGAATGACGAACGTCCAGTCACCAGACAATGTGCCTCTGATGGTATAGATGTCTTGCCTTAGATGTTGTACATCATGTTGTTTGTGATCGACATATTACATTTTGTGTTGTGTTAATCTGGGGAAACTTTACCCAAAGTCAGCAGCTCTCCCAAAATCAAGATGAAAAGTAGAGGGATTTGGAAAGAGGGGATGGGATTAGTAATTAACACATTTCTGAAGATGAGGGAGCATAGTGAGGGTCCCACACACATCTAAAAAGGTTGATTTCCTCTTTCTTGCCAGATATAAACAGTAGTATTCAAGGAGGGAGATGAGACCAATAACTGGAAGTTAACCAGAGGCAGAGCTTTCATGTCTCCATCTGTTAAAGTACAGCCGGGATGACTTTCCTCTCAGGGTCACTGTGAGGATAGAGGGGACATGCTTAGCAGGGTGTTCCTCTCCTCTCCATGGTCTCTTTAGGCAGGAGCCCTTTTCTGTGTCTTCTGAGCAGGAGCAGTCACACTCTGCAGCATCTGAGGCCCTGAGCAAAAGCCCACGAGGCAGTCTGTCTGGAGAGAGTAGGTAGTAAAGGGTATAAGGCAGGGGTGAGGCCAGGTGAATAAAAAGGCCCTCACTGTAGGACATCTGGCTGAAATGAGGGAAGAGCCCAGTTATGACTTTCCAGATATCCCAGGTCTGCAGAGGAGGTGCCTGAGGTCTTGGATCCTCATTTTCTCAGTGGCTACAGAAAAGTGTTCTGTCAACAAACAGCCTGTCAGGGGGCAACTGTGGGGATGCCGTGACCTGTATCACTTTTCACCCTGAAGTGTGATTGGAAACCAGCCAACCAAACAAGCAAACAAAAAGCAAAGCCTTGGCTGTTTTCAAATTTTCTCTCTTCGAAAATCCTACTCTAATCTGAAGGAGAAGCATGTTAGCCCACATTCCTTTTGCTAGCTAACTTCTCATCAGCTCAAATCACCTGGTATGTCAGGTTTTCAGTATGGCCAAAATCGTTGGCTGGATTTGGGCCACTCTCAAAGAAACACTATTGCAAGGCTTCGGTGTGATAAATGCTCTAGCATATATTCAACAGTGATCTCTACTGCAGAGGATACTGAGCCTAAACCCTTCTGGCTGGTCACTTAATATTTTGCCAAGATTGTTTACCAGGAATTAAAAGAGACTTCCGGACTTGAGAGCTGTATGGGACTTTAGAGGTGATCTAATCTAGTAATTTCCAAACTACGTTCCAGTGGAACACTAGTGGCTTCCAGCATGTTTAATGGGTATCCTTTACATGGATTCTGTGGTCAAATAAGTGGGGAAAACACTATTAGAGCTCTGCTTCTTTACTAAAGGGCGTTTCAAAGTCTTTAATACACGAACATGAACCGTGGCTCTACGGGATACGGCATGCAGCCTCTCTCACATTTATTTGACCATGAAGTCCTTTTGTTGTACAAGGTGTGTGGCCATGTCAAGAATGCCAGGCAGAGGCTACATAATTTAGTTATTAAGAGCAGGGGCTCTGGTGTTTAACTGCCTGGGTTCAATTCCTGGCTTTCCCATTTCTTGTTCTGAAGCAAATTGCTTAATTTCATTGTGCTTCAGTTCCCCCATTTGAAGTGGGAGCACTGATAATGCCTGCCTATAGAGTCATCTTAGAAACTGAGGAACAAGGCTGAGAACAATGCCTGGCACATCCTCGACTATTATCATCCCAACATAGTATAGCTAAAAACTAGCATCAATACCCCCATTCCAGAGATGAGAAAAGTGAGTCCCCAGTAGTTCATGCATGCATGATAATTCTATCCCCAGAAATGAAGATGACCATGATGCAGCTCCTGCTCCAGAAGAACACACAAGCCAGTGACTAGTAAATGACTCAGGTAACACCTTGTAGTAGTGAATCCAGCAACTCAGGCCTCCTGACTTCTGTTCTGAAAGAGAATGGTCTGTATAGCCTGCATTGGTAAGCAAGGGTAGTGAACATAGAGTATGGCTAATAGACTTCTCTTTTTAAATTGGGTATGAGGGCAAATGTTTTAAATTCTTTGTTAGCGTGATCCAGAAAGAGTAATCAAGCTCTTTTGGGAGAAAGCATCCTCTAAGTGCAACCTAGGAAGGAATGTAGGAGGTAGTATGAAATGGCCCATGTAGGAGTCCCCAGATATGGCTGGGTTAGTGTTCTTCTAGCCACCACATCACTGATGGTCTTCCCTGTTTTTGTCTAGGCATCTCCTCTGAGGGCTTGTCCCGGGATTGTTTCAATGAGCAGACAGCAACCAGAGACCTTCCCAGCAGGGATGGAAGTGCATGGTTCCTGGGCTATAGAGCAGGGCCAGCCTGTCCATTTCTGCTCCACGAGGAGAGAGAGAAGCCAAACAAAAGTGAATTGTACTTGGATCTCCATGTAAGTAGAAATCTTTATGCTTGAGCTATGATTCTTGGCAGTCAACAGAGATGCACTTAATGTAAACTGTGTTCGTTAAACTGCTGAAGCTGCATTTTGTGTGTGGGTCATTGTCTAAAAATCAGTCGGTTGCAGAATACAGATGCACCTCCATGGCCTGAAATTTGTGTGCTAGAATGTGACTGTATCTACAATTTACCTAAATGTTTTCAGAGTGCTTTCCCCACATCCGTTTTACTGCCTAAACCTCATTGTGAGAGGACGTTTGCTGCTTCTCACCTCTTAATATCATTTTTCTAAAAATTTGAGAACATACGTTTGAGAACATCCTCCAGAGCAATCTTTTTTTTTTTTTAAAAGACTTTATTTATTGATGAAAGGCAGAGAGAAAAGCAGGCTCCTATGCAAGGAGCCCGATGTGGGATTTGATCCTGGGACTCCAGGATCACACCCTGAGCCAAAGGCAGACACTGAACAGCTGAGCCACCCAGACATCCCATCGCCAGAACAATCTAAATAGCCTATCTTTCTCACACATTCCTAAACCTGTCTTTCTCTCCAGGGGCTCAAATAACAGGTGAACAGGTGGGTGGGACATCTGCAAATACAAGATGACTCAGCCCTCTCCCTTCTCATTCATCCCTGTATTGACATAGAACCATCAGCTACACTAGACAAAACAGTAGGCTGGGTTTTAGCTGCTTCTGCATTGTAGATGGCCTGATAGATTGTCATTGTCACCACCCCATCTCTCAGTTTCTTTTCAGAGATGAGGATGAGCGTTAGGTATCCAAGAAGGATTTTCTATTTCTTTCTTTTCTTTCTTTTCTTTCTTTCTTTCTTTCTCCATTAACTTTAAAGCCCATTGGCAATCTTATGTCCTTGATTCCTTTTGATACCTTCCAACTCATTACTTTCAGGCCCAGAAGTATGTGTTTGATAAACGTGGGTTAGATCTGTAATGTTCGTTCATGTGACTGGATATTTTCTCAAACAACCCAAGGGCAGAGGAACTTTGGCCCTTTTCATAACCATATTAGCATTGTTATTTTAGAAAAGCATGAAACATCCCAGGTATTGTAAAAGGAGGTTTGGAATGAAGCTGAAAGATGAAAATCTACAGCCCTTTGTGAAGTGAAATGGAAATTTGTAATATTTTTGGTTTTGGCCTTCTACCTCCAAAGTTAGGTCATGCATCTCAAGATGTGGTCAATGAAAGAAGTGTAACAGTGACATCTATTGGTCAGATTACTTTAAGCTGTGTTTGCTGCAATCGGAGGCTTGGGGTCTGAAAGTGCTGAAGTGGATTTTGGGTTTTGTTTTTTTTTTTTTTTTAAAGCTTTTATTTATTTATATAATCTCTTCACCTAGTGTGGGGCTGGAATTCATGACCCTGAGACCAAGAGTCAGATGCTCCTCTGACTGAGCCAGCCAGGTGCCCCTGAAATGGATTTTGAAAGACTGCTTTCTTTTACTTCTGTATTTTAAAAAAATTACGTTTATGTGCTTTTTTTTTTTTTTAACACATTGACTAAACTATGTATTTCTGGTTTCCTTCTCCCCTGTGAATGAAATTATTTCTTATGTTTTCTTATTTCAGTTATAAAAATCATACGCAGTCCTTTTAGAAATTTGAAATATGTAATAAAATTGAAAGAAAAGAAATAACTTTCAGCAGCCAAGGACAACTGTGAATATTTGATACATTTTCTTTGTCAAGAAAGAAAGAATAATAATTTATTATTATATATATTTTTTGGAAAAGATTTTCCAAAATATTTTGGAAATATAATATATTCCAATAATTTTTTGGAATATGTTCCAGTAATTTTTTGGAAAATTATTGGAATTTTTTGGAAAATTTTTTGGAAAAAGGTATTTTCCACTATGTCTGACTTATTTTAAATGAGGACTTGTTTTAACATAAAAGCATAGGTTTTATATGTTTCCTCCTTTTTTTTTTTTCCTTTACCAGTTATTCTTACATTGCTTGCCCATATTGTTACATATTCTTTCTAGGTGTGTTTTAAATGAATGTGTAATATTCTATGACATTGCATCTCAGAAATATTTTAAATCATTCCTCATTATTTGATGTTGACATTGTTTTCAATTTTGGCATAGTCCACAATTTGGAAATAAATAGCACTACCAAACATATAATTTTTCCTATACTCCTCTTCCTCCCCCAATATTTTGGACTATTTCCTTAAGATAAACTTGGGATTATTAACTATGAATATATTTAGGCTTTTGATACGTATCACTGCATTAAAAAGGTCTATTTCCTGAACCAGACTTTAATGGTTTATATATTTATATATTTATAATATTTGTGTATTATATGTGTTATATGGGGTGTGTAAATTATATTTATAAAATAATCACAAATATATTATAAAATATATAAATATTTATATTTCTTAGTTTTCCATTAGTTATACTTTTTAAAATTGGCATAGTTTCTTTATTTTTTTTTAAGATTTTATTTATTGATTCATGAGAGACACAGAGAGGCAGAGACACAGGCCGAAGGAGAACCAGGCTCCCTGCAGAGAGCCCGATAGGACTTGATCCCAGGACCCCAGGATCATGACCTTAGTGAAAGGCAGACATTCAACTACTGAGCCATCCAGGCATCCCTGGGATAGTTTCCTTAGATTATTTCCTACATCTGTGGTTTTTACACCTTGGGCCCTAAGGTTCCTCACCTCCAAGTCCTCTGCCCTCTTCAGACAGTACAATTTAACTCCTCTGTTTTAAATATTGATATTATAAGCATGATGTCCATTTGAAAGGCTTCTACTCATTTAGTAAAAGTTTTGATCACCACTCCAGCTTGCAAGGAGGTTTTTCCTCTTGGGGGGGTGGGGGTCTTTGAATAGTAAAATCAGGGAGGCATGTATTGCTGTATGATATTTTGATCAGTTTTAAATGTTAGACAAGACTACCCTGTTTTCATTTTCAGTTCTGGACCTGATTTGCTGCATCAATATCAGGAAGGTACCTTCCTCACCCTTCTTCTATAGTTACCCTGCTTCTCATTAGTATGCAGGGGTGATAGCTAAAACATTTAAGAGTTGATAGGAGTTTGACACCCAGAAATTAGAATGGCCACTGGCATTAGGGCTAGGACTGCTATTAAATTATCTTATTTTGGGGGGATCCCTGAGTGGCTCAGGAGTTTAGCACCTGTCTTCAGCCCAGGGCATGACCCTGGAGTCCCAGGATCGAGTCCCACATTGGGTTCCCTGCATGGAGCCTGCTTCTCCCCTGCCTATGTCTCTGCTCTCTGTGTGTCTGTCGCTCATGAATAAATAAATAAAATCTTAAAAAAAAATTATTTAGCTATACATAAATTTTGTGGTTTTTTTAAATATATATAGAACCAGAAAGGAAATATTTTAGATGTTAGGGCCCATTAGTGTCTGTTGTAACTACTCAACTCTGATGATAAAAACAGCCATAGAGAATATATAAATGAATGAGTGAGCTTCTGCTCCAGTAAAAGTTTACAGATGCTGAAATTAGAATTTCATCTAGTTTTCACATATCAAGAAATATATATCTTTTGATCCCCCCCCCCCACACACACACACACCCGCACCATGTAAAATGTAAAGATCACTCTTAGTTTATGAGTCATTCAGAAACAGGCCATGGGCCAGATTTGCAGTTTGCCAACATCTGCTCTAGACCAAGAGGTGGAGATCTCCTTCACTTTCACTCTCAGCTCAACCACTGACCAGCTAGGGGACTGTGGGCACTTGTTCACTGTCAGTTTCTTTATCAAGTGTGTTTTGACAGAATGGAGAGGAACAGGAACCGATGAAACAAAATACTATAATGTTAAATTTTCTGATTATATCATGGGATATAACATTGCTCACCCGAGCAATGTTAATATATGGGGAGTGGGAATTATTTAATGAAAACCAATAGATCTTAATATTCTCAATGTGAAATCTCTGTCCCCATGTCACAACTCTGATTGCAAGACCAAAATTTATCTTCTGGCTCTATTTGAAGGCTCATGCAACTTTCTGTACTTCTAGCGCTATCCTTCCCTCCTCGAGGTATCTTGACCTATAATATTGTATAAGTTTCAAGTGTACAGCCTAATGATTTGATGTGGGAATATATTATGAAATGATTACCACAACAAATTTAGTTAACATCTATCCCCTCACAAAATTACGCATATTTTTTCTTGTGAGGAAAACTTTAAGATCTACTCTCCTTGCAACTTTTAAATATGCAACACAATATGGTTAACTCTAGTCACCATGCTGTATGTTATCACCAGAATTTATCAGTCTTATAACTGAAAGCTTATACCTTTTGACCACCTCACCCATTTCCTCCACCTTCACCCTTTTCCCTTGTTCCCCATTTCCTGCCTCTGGTGACCACCAATCTGTCCTCTGTTTCTGTGAGGTATTTTTTTGGGGAGAGGGGGGTTCCACATGTATGTGAGAACAGTAGGCATTTGTCTTTATCTTATCTCATTTAGCACAACACCCTCTAGATCCATCCATATTGGCATGCACCATATTCATTTTTAGGTAATGAATAGTGAGAAGATACAGAGGTTCCATTGGGGAATGGCAGGAGGTAAGGCTGCTGTAGGGTAGACCCTTGGCAGCCCCAGGGCACCGTCTCTTTTCCAACCCGTGTGTATTTCAGTGTTTAAGCAACCAGTGCCACTTGTTAGGGTTAGCATCAGTCAGCTGAATGTCAGCCAGGCTGCTGTGTGGAAAGCTGTTGGAGTGATTGTCTTCTAGTCCTACTCAAATACTGTGGGCCAATCTGGTTGATCTATAAAACTCCTGAAAGACTATAAACTCTATGCACAGTCAGTTCCACATCTAGGTTGGAAGGTTGCTAAATATTGCATAGGACATACTTACAGTGAAAAATAAATATTTGTTGTCTGAAATGCAAATTTAATTGGTTGTCCTTTATTTTATTTACTAAATCTCACAGACATAGGTATCAATTTTGGGCACAGTGTCCAAATGCACCAAATGTGTGAATTGTCCTGGGGTAGCATCTCTATATAAGAACCCTTGGTCACCCCAGAGTGCACATGTAGAATATGAACATTACAAAGTGAGCTTCAAAGAGCAGTATCTTAAATCCACCCAAATAGGAGCTATCATTAGCCACATTCCTCAGTTTCTGGTACACCTCAAATGAGATGTGTCAAAGGCAACTGACTTTGGACAGACTAGAGAGCAAGTACGGCTTCACTCTTACAAGTGCCATCTCTTGAAAATTCCATCTGAGAGGAATTTTCCCTGTGGGGTATGGTTTATAAGATGTCTGTAAACACAGGACAAGGCTGGGGTAGAAAAGACACTAAAAGAAGTGTGGTGGGATGCCTGGGTAGCTCAGAGATTGAGCGTCTGCCTTTGGCTCAGGGCATGATCCCTGTTCAGGGATTGAGTCCCACATCGGGATCCCTGTGGGGAGTCTGCTTCTCCCTCTGCCTGTGTCTGCCTCTCTCTGTGTCTCTCATGAATAAATAAGTAAAATATAAAAAAATAATAAAATAAAAAATAAAAGAAGTGTGGCCTGAGATTGAAAAAAAGCTGTGAAAAGCAAGAAAAGGTAAGCAGTCATCCGGGTTGTATATTGGCTGCATGAATTCTGAGAGTCCGCTTTTGCACACCGGCTTTGAAAACACAAAAACTTAACTCTTGGTGATTTTAGACTTCAGTGATCATCTCAATCACCTTCTCACCAGTGTGGCCATGAATTCTCGCTCCTAAATTGGGGTCACCGGCTGGGGAGGATACAATATCAGCTCCCAAGTAATTGCATCTCAAGAATGGAAGGATATAATTACCAAGGCCACACCCCACCTTAAGTGTTTAAACAAGTAACAGACACTTTCCTGTACTGATCACCTCTTAAATGCCTGGCACCAATTCCTTTCAGGTATTATTATACCTATCATGCAATAAGAAGAAAGGTTCAGCCAAGTCAAGGGGAAGGATTTGAACCCATGTCTGTAAGCCTAAACCTAACAGCTTAAATGTTAAGCTCCTCTACTTCTCCACTACTTTGGCTGTTTGTTTGTTGTTTTGTTTTCAACTTAAGAAACAAAGAAAGTCATTTAATGGATATAAATTAGCTCCCATAACCAGTGAGGAGTGAGAACCAGGCTCAGAATTAGATAACTAGAACTGAAGTCAAAATCACCCCACAGAACTCAGTCTACTGAAGATTTTGCAGCTGCTAATGTAGCAGACTGGATGCCTTGGCCTTGAAGACGTTGGTCTCTAAAATTAAAGGGGAAGTACTGACAAGAACATGAGATGATGTCCTTCCTTCCACTCACTCAAAATAGCAAACTGCAGAGCATTATTTAGGTTCAACAACAAAGAATGCAGGGTGCCTTTGCAGTCCATGGAGAAGGCCACGTCCTGGTCTTGTTTTCTTGGAAGCCAGTGAGAGCCACTCCAAGCTAGAGGCCCCAGATGGACTTGCCCAAATCAGTAACATATCCATGACAATGGGCCTGTATTTGCTGGTGAAGTGAATTCAGAAAACCAGAGTCATTTGTTTCCTGAAGAAGCATGTTTATTTGTATCTGTGAGTACATATGTGCAAGTGTATGTGTGTGTGAAAGAGAGAAAGAGCAAGAAAGACAAAGAAAGGGCAAGACAGAGAACATGTGCCTATTGGCTATGGGATAAATGATCAAGAAATGATCCAGGTAAAGAGAAGAGGTAAAAAGTGATGAATTTTGGATTGAACTGGAAAATCACTTTTTTTTCCTTACAAACACTATCACTTTAAATCATGACAAAGCAGCTGAAAAGGGGTTATCTGATTTTACTCCTAAGCCCTGTGAAATTTAACCAGTTTATCTCTCAAATTAGTTCTAATTTTGAAATTGGTGTGGAAGGTTATTGTATTTAAATAGAAATCTTCATTTATGCCCATCATCAAGTTCAGTTCTTTCTTTTTTTTTTTTTTAAGATTTTATTTATTTATTCATGAGAGACACAGAGAGAGAGGCAGAGACACAGGCAGAGGGAGAAGCAGGCTGCATGCAGGGAGTCTGAGGTGAGACTCCATCCCAGGACTCCAGGATCATGTCCTGGGCCGAAGGCAGACGCTAAACCACTGAGCGACTCAGGGATCCCCAAGTTCAGTTCCTAAGCCATTTTCCACACTTCCCTTAACATCCACCTGTCCTCTGTACGTACTGCAGGATAATGATACATCTAGTGATGACTCGTATTTCTTTATAAAATGAAAAGAACTTGGCTTACCCATTGAGCCAGGTTAATGTTTAATGGAACTGTGAAATTCACTTTTCTTTGATCTTGATAACACTTACTGTCCTTATTTCCTCTTTGTCTATTCCTATAGACACCATAATAGCTATGCATATAAAATTTGGACTCTTGAGAGTGTACAGAGAAAACTTCGCATTATGCTTTTTTTTTTAAGATTTTATTTATTTATTTGAGACAGAGAGTATAAGCAGGGGGTGGGGGGTGCAGAGGGAGAAGCAGGTTCCCACAGAGATGGAACCTGAGCAAGGATGAGGGGCTCCATTCCAGGATCCCAAGATCATGACCTGAGCCACAGGCAGACGCTTAACCTACTGAGCCACCCAGGCCCATGTATTATGCTTTTATAACCTGGGAGAACATAGAACAGAACTGAATTTTATAAAAATAGTGAGAAATTTGCCTAGGAGTTTTATTTTAAATACCTTGGTATATTGCTGCTGAAGTATTTTGGGGTGATTTGGTGTCCCTAAAATTCAGATACTTGCTTTTTTGCCCCATTTGAATGAGTTTCACTTTTTCAGCCTGCTTTTTCTGTCTTAAAAACTGCAGCTCTGTATGTACTCATTGGACCGAGTGTTGTGTCACATGGTCTCTTTAAACCTTGGTCTCGATTCTACATGTATCACCTATGTTCCATGCGTGTATTTCCGAAAAGCATTCTCCTTTTCTCTCCAGGATACACGCGGACATCTGTGGTTAAAATGACAATCCCACATGACCTATTCAGAATTTTAAAGACAGTCATCTTTGACTAGAGAATGTCTAGGGCACTCTTATGTTAACATGAGGTTCCAGTGGAATGGCCTAGTTATTTTTCTCTTGCCTTTTGATTTTTATAGACGTTAATGAAGCCATCTTGATTTATTATTATCATTATTTCTGAATTGCTTTAAGAATTGCAGCTACTCCATAAATGCCCTGTGTCATGAACTCCCCTCTCCACCTATAGAAAGTAAATGACCTTGGTTAAAACATTCCTTCAGAATATTTCGTGGTACTTTTTAAAGTGTTGACAGTGGCAGTAGCGCTATGTATACTTTTGTTTAAATCCCAAATCAAAATGATATACAAAGGGGAGGCAACAGTGAATATATTTCAAAACTATGGAAATGTGATTCTCTCACCCACTGACCCCTGCAACTAACCGCACTCCACAATGATAGCTACTATTTAATGAGTGTCTTTGGTGATCAAGGAAGCATCGGTTAGGAATATTAGCATATTTAATTCTTAGAACAGTCTATGAGTTAAATGTTATTTTTCCCATTTTATAATTGTAAGTTAAGGAACTTGCCTACTTGACACAACTCATATGCGACCAAAAGGTAATATTTCATATTGAACCCAAATATGTCCCATTTCAAAGCTATAGCTCTTGCCCCCTCCTCTCTGACCTCTCTTTAACTGTGTTCAAGAATAGGATCATAGCTATGACAGTGCCTACCTTTCTTCTTTGTAATTTTAGTGCATTTACATTTGTTTCTTTTTTTTTTTTTTACATTTGTTTCTGTATTTTTCTCTTAACATGACTAAATTGTATTAATTTAAAAGAATAACTACTGGTCAAATCAGGGCTCATAATCTTTGTTTCCTTTCTGTCCTCAGCAAATTCAGTGGCAGCATGTGTCAACAGACTCTTGAGAAAAGGATTTTCTTGAGAAAATCCTAATTCATGGATTTTTATTTTATGTTTTGAAATAATTGAGTTGGCTTAAAACTCATCTTGGAGGGGCACCTGAATGGCTCAGTTGTTAAGCATTGAACTCTTTTCAGCTCCGGCTCCGGTCAGGCTTTCTGGGTCTTGAGATCCAGCCCTAGGTAGAGCTATACACTCAGCAGGGAGCCTGCTTGGGATTCTCTCCTTCTTCACCTCCCCTAAATCACATGCAGACGTGTGTTCTCTCTCTCTCTCTCTCTCTCTCTCTCTCTTTTTTTTAACCTTTTTTTTTTTAATATATTTTTTTTTATTATTTATTTATGATAGTCACAGAGAGAGAGAGAGAGAGAGGCAGAGACACAGGCAGAAGGAGAAGCAGGCTCCATGCACCGGGAGCCCGATGTGGGATTCGATCCCGGGTCTCCAGGATCGCGCCCTGGGCCAAAGGCAGGCGCCAAACCGCTGCGCCACCCAGGGATCCCTCTCTCTCTCTTTTTAATGATAGGCACACAGTGAGAGAGAGAGAGAGAGGCAGAGACATAGGCAGAGGGAGAAGCAGGCTCCATGCACCGGGAGCCCGACATGGGATTCGATCCCGGGACTCCAGGATTGCGCCCTGGGCCAAAGGCAGGCACTAGAACCGCTGCGCCACCCAGGGATCCTCTCTCTCTCTCTCTCTCTCTCTCTCTCTCTCTCTCTCTCTCTCTCTCTCTGTCTCTTAAATAAATAAATCTTTAAAAAATCATTTTGGAGCACAGGAAAAGTAATAAAGAACGTCCTACAGTGGCATCTGGGAGAATTTTAAAGTCATTTACTCCCTTTAGGTGATACAGATGGACAAAACAATCTGGAGAGTCTTGGCCCTGAAACACCCAAAGGGATCCCTTGAAAGAGTTTCCTTTGATGCTCTATTCACTCTTGGCATGGGTAGGTGTTATATATATTAGGTCTTTTTTTTTTTTAAGATTTTTTTATTTATTCATAGAGACACAGAGAGAGAGAGAGGCAGAGGCACAGGCAGAGAGAGAAGCAGGCTCCATGCAGGGAGCCCGACGTGGGACTCGATCCACGGTCTCCAGGATCACGCCCTAGGCTGCAGGCAGTGCTAAACCGCTGTGCCACTGGGGCTGCCCATATTAGGTCTTTCTATAGCAAACGATCCTGTTCAAACCAATTGCCTACTCTGCCCAAGTGTGTATGTAGAAGGAATTGGGAGGGGCGGCTTCCTGCTTGGGCTGTCAGCTTCTCTGTAAATACTTGTTTTATATTCACAAGGTTAAAAAAAATCTCTTAAATGTTGATTGATTGCTTTAAGAAGGTTGTTGCTTTACTATGAAAATATAGGGATCCCTGGGTGGCGCAACGGTTTAGCGCCTGCCTTTGGCCCAGGGTGCAATCCTGGAGACCCGGGATCGAATCCCAAGTCAGGCTCTGGGTGCATGGAGCCTGCTTCTCCCTCTGCCTGTGTCTCTGCCTCTCTCTCTCTCTCTGTGACTATCATAAATAAATTTTTTAAAAATTAAAAAAAAAGAAAATATATCATGCCCATGTAGTACCTACTATATGCCAGACATTGATGAGAGTGCCAAATATATTAGTTCACTTAATGTTCCTAATCCAGGTGAGGAAGCTGAGGCATAGGTTGCTCCCAAGGTCAAGTTTCTGGAAGGAGCAGAGTAGGATGTGAGCCCAAGACCCAAGGCCAGGATCTTAACTGTGCACACTGCCCTGGCTCCTGCTCATTGAAAGATCACATAGAAGATGAAATCTCTTATTTGCTTCCATCCTCACAAGTCTGCCCTTATCTCTCTGTTAGACTCTCAGAGTCTTCTAGTCTGTTACTAACATTTGACTCATTTCCCCTCAAGATTTAATACTGCTCAATGGAACCAGGCTTAGCAACATGTTACGCTAAGACCGCTCAGTAGAAAAAAACCTTCATCCCTGAGACCTGCCCTTGTAATGGGGGAGTCTGTTGTTTATTTGTTTATTAAAGATTTTATTTATTTATTCATGAGAGACACACAGAGAGAGAGGCAGAGACACAGGCAGAGGGAGAAGCAGGATCCTTACAGGAAGTCTGATGTAGGACTCAATTCCAGGACTCCGGGATCATGCCCTGAGTCAAAGACAGATGCTCAACCACTGAGCCACCCAGGTACCCCACCTTTTTAAAAAAAAAAATTAGTTAAAAGCAGTTGCCAGCTTCTCATAGGCTGACCTAGAGGGGCTGTTGTGGGTGTTGTGTTAGTGGGCAGAGGGAAGCTGTACCAAGAAGGCAGGGAAGATGTCACAAAGCTGATATAGAGAAGTTTAAGGTCGTCTCTGGCTTTGTCTTTTATTTGGCCTTATGGTTCCATTTTGAAAATGTGGAAAACCTAAGGAGGATGCTTCTCAGGAAGAAGCTAAGCTCACAGGCCAGGGGCAGTAGGAAGATGGCAGGTGCACAGGAGTTAGGATACCTGTTTCCCATCTTGTTGCTGCAACTGAGAAGTATGAACTGGTACCAATTCTTTAGCTTCTCTTGACTTCAAGTGGCTTCATCTTTAAAACAAGAATGTTGAAATAGTTGATTTCTAATATTTCTGAAATCCCATTCAGCTTCCCAGCAATTTGATTCTACATACATTCTTTCAGAATCCTAAACTCCTTTCAAAGGATGTTGTTTATTTAACAAGTGTCTTTTTTTTGAGTGCTGTGATGTCATAATTTCCTCAGATCTCACCATTCATATCACACTTCATTTACTAAAACACCCTTCCTAAACCCAAAAACCTATCTCCATTCATTATCCCACTCACATCTTTATCCATTGCTTACTTACTTACTCTCCCCAGTCCACTGGTCTAAATTTCTCTTCCACAGAAATTGTTTCTACATTCTTATTCTTAGTAATTTTAACTCCTTTCTACTTTTCTCAAGCAATCCTCACATGAAGCTAGTTGAACCACTTTAGAAGCTGGAAGCAATTAGTCATTAAAAGCAGACCCAGAACTTGAAATAAGTTGGGTAAGAGAAACAGGAGGAGAATCATGTAGCCTAACACCATGAAATTAATCTCACTTGCCTCACTTTTCCCTTGCCTTTCTGAGGTCTTATGAGAATGTGGGGGGAAGGAGGAATTATCTAAACTGAATGATGTGGGGGAGGGCTTCGAAGAGTAGAGGTTAGGAGGACTTTAGGAGATTTTTTCTTTTAGGCAATGTCCAATTTCTGCAAATTGACTTTAAAAATGCTTTTTAATGCTCATTCCTTTTTATGAGATGCAAGAAGCTGGGTACTACTGACTGCCCTCCGGTGATGTGCCTTTTTTGTTGCACTCTTTTAGGCTTATTTCACCAGGTATCAGTTTGTTAGACTAATTTTCTTATCATGAGGTATAGTTGCCCTCTGCCTCAGTCTAAGAGGATGGTGAGATGGGAGAAACATGGAGAATTCACTACAAGTAAATTCTATACTCAAATATGTGTTCACTTTTCAAGTAGCTGGGTATCACTTTTTTTTTTTTTTTGAGATTTTATTTATTTGTTTGAGAGAGAGAGCAAGAGGGCCAGAGTACACAAAAGTGAGCAGCGGAGGGGTTGGGGGGGCAAGGTGAGGGAGAAGCAGATTCCCCACTCAGCAGGGAGCCCCAATCCCAAAACACTGGGGACATGACCTGAGCTGGAGGCAGATGCTTAACTGACTGAGCCACCCAGGTGCCACTGGGTACCGATTGTTTTTATTTATTTTATTTTTTTTTAATGATAAATTTATTGGGATCCCTGGGTGGTGCGGCGGTTTAGCACCTGCCTTTGGCCCAGGGCATGATCCTGGAGACCCGGGATCGAATCCCACGTCGGGCTCCTGGTGCATGGAGCCTGCTTCTCCCTCTGCCTATGTCTCTGCCTCTCTCTCTCTCTCTCTCTCTCTCTCTCTGTGACTATCATAAATAAATAAAAAATTAAAAAATAATAATAATAAACTTATTTTTTATTGGTGTTCAATTTGCCAACATACAGAATAACACCCAGTGCTCATCCCGTCAAGTGCCCCCCTCAGTGCCCATCACCCATTCACCCGGACCCCCCGCCCTCCTCCCCTTCCACACGCCTAGTTCGTTCCCAGAGTTAGGAGTCTTTATGTTCTGTCTCCCTTTCTGATATTTCCTACCCATTTCTTCTCCCTTCCCTTCTATTCCCTTTCACTATTATTTATATTCCCCAAATGAATGAGAACATACACTGTTAGTCCTTCTCCGATTGACTTACTTCACTCAGCATAATACCCTCCAGTTCCATCCACGTCGAAGCAAATGGTGGGTATTTGTCATTTCTAATGGCTGAGGAATATTCCATTGTATACATAAACCACAGCTTCTTTATCCATCATCTTTTGATGGACACCGAGGCTCCTTCCACAGTTTGGCTATTGTGGACATTGCTGCTAGAAACATCGGGGTGCAGGTGTCCCGGCGTTTCATTGCATCTGAATCTTTGGGGTAAATCCCCAACAGTGCAATTGCTGGGTCGTAGGGCAGGTCTATTTTTAACTCTTTGAGGAACCTCCACACAGTTTTCCAGAGTGGCTGCACCAGTTCACATTCCCACCAACAGTGCAAGAGGGTTCCCTTTTCTCCACATCCTCTCCAACATTTGTAGTTTCCTGCCTTGTTAATTTTCCCCGTTCTCACTGGTGTGAGGTGGTATCTCATTGTGGTTTTGATTTGTATTTCCCTGATGGCAAGTGATGCAGAGCATTTCCTCGTGTGCTTGTTGGCCATGTCTATGTCTTCCTCTGTGAGATTCCTGTTCATGTCTTTTGCCCATTTCATGATTGGATTGTTTGTTTCTTTGCTGTTGAGTTTAATAAGTTCTTTATAGATCTTGGAAACTAGCCCTTTATCTGATACGTCATTTGCAAATCTCTTCTCCCATTCTGTAGGCTGTCTTTGAGTTTTGGTGACTGTATCCTTTGCTGTGCAAAAGCTTCTTATCTTGATGAAGTCCCAATAGTTCATTTTTGCTTTTGTTTCTTTTGCCTTTGTGGATGTATCTTGCAAGAAGTTACTGTGGCCGAGTTCAAAAAGGGTGTTGCCTGTGTTCTCCTCTAGGATTTTGAATCTTGTCTCACATTTAGATCTTTCATCCATTTTGAGTTTATCTTTGTGTCTGGTGCAAGGCAGTGGTCTAGTTTCATTCTTCTGCATGCGGATGTCCAATTTTCCCAGCACCCTTTATTGAAGAGACTGTCTTTCTTCCAGTGGATAGTCTTTCCTCCTTTATCGAATATTAGTTGACCATAAAGTTCAGGGTCCACTTCTGGATTGTCTATTCTGTTCCATTGATCTATGTGTCTGTTTTTGTGCCAGTACCACACTGTCTTGATGACCACAGCTTTGTAGTACAACCTGAAATCTGGCATTGTGATGCCCCCAGCTATGGTTTTCTTTTTAAAAATTCCCCTGGCTATTCGGGGTCTTTTCTGATTCCACACAAATCTTAAAATAATTTGTTCTAACTCTCTGAAGAAAGTCCATGGTACTTTGATAGGGATTGCATTAAACGTGTACATTGCCCTGGGTAACAGTGACATTTTCACAATATTAATTCTGCCAATCCATGAGCATGGAATATTTTTCCATCTCTTTGTGTCTTCCTCAATTTCTTTCAGAAGTGTTCTGTACTTTTTAGGGTATAGATTCTTTAGCTCTTTGGTTAGGTTTATTCCTAGGTATCTTATGATTTTGGGCGCAATTGTAAATGGGATTGACTCCTTAGTTTCTCTTTCTTCAGTCTCATTGTTAGTGTATAGAAATGCCACTGACTTCTGGGCATTGATTTTGTATCCTGCCACACTGCCAAATTGCTGTATGAGTTCTAGCAATCTTGGGGTGGAGGCTTTTGGGTTCTATGTAGAGTATCATGTCATCGGCGAAGAGGGAGAGCTTGACTTCTTCTTTGCCAATTTGAATTCCTTTAATGTCTTTTTGTTCCCTGCTTGCTGAGGCGAGGACTTCCAGTACTATGTTGAACAGCAGTGGTGAGAGTGGACATCCCTGTCTTGTTCCTGATCTTAGGGGAAAGGCTCCCAGTGCTTCCCCATTGAGAATGATATTTGCTGTGGGCTTTTCGTAGATGGCTTTTAAGATGCTGAGGAATGTTCCTTCTATCCCTACACTCTGAAGAGTTTTGATCAGGAATGGATGCTGTATTTTGTCAAATGCTTTCTCTGCATCTAATGAGAGGATCATATGGTTCTATTTTTCTCTTGCTGATATGATGAATCACATTGATTGTTTTACAAGTGTTGAACCAGCCTTGTGTCCCAGGGATAAATCCTACTGGGTCATGGTGAATAATTTTCTTAATGTGTTGTTGGATCCTATTGGCTAGTATCTTGTTGAGAATTTTTGCATCCATGTTCATCAGGGATATTGGTCTGTAATTCTCCTTTTTGTGGGGTCTTTGATTTTGGCACTAAGGTGATGCTGGCCTCATAGAACGAATTTGGAAGTACTCCATCTCTTTCTATCTTTCCAAACAGCTTTAGTAGAAGAGGTATGATTTCTTCTTTAAACGTTTGATAGAATTCCCCTGGGAAGCCATCTGGCCCTGGACTTTTGTGTCTCGGGAGGTTTTTGATGACTGCTTCAATTTCCTCCCTGGTTATTGGCCTGTTCAGGTTTTCTATTTCTTCCTGCTCCAGTTTTGGTAGTTTGTGGCTTTCCAGAAATGCGTCCATTTCTTCTAGATTGCCTAATTTATTGGCGTATAGCTGTTCATAATATGTTTTTAAAATCGTTTGTATTTCCTTGGTGTTGGTAGTGATCTCTCCTTTCTCATTCATGATTATATTAATTTGAGTCTTCTCTCTCTTCTTTTCAATAAGGCTGGCTAATGGTTTATCTATCGTATTAATTCTTTCAAAGAACCAACTCCTGGTTTTGTTGACCACAGTTCTTTTGGTCTTCTGGTCTTCTAGTCTCGATTTCATTGAGTTCTGCTCGAATCTTTATTAACTCTCTTCTTCTCCTGGGTGTAGGATCTATTTGTTGTGTTTTCTCTAGCTCCTTTATGTGTAAGGTTAGCTTTTGTATTTGAGTTCTTTCCAGTTTTTGGATGGATGCTTGTATTGCAATGTATTTCCCCCTCAGGACTGCTTTTGCTGCATCCCAAAGATTTTGAACGGTTGTATCTTCATTCTCATTAACTTCCATGAATCTTTTTAATTTTTCCTTAATTTCATGGTTGACCCTTTCATCTTTTAGCAGGATGGACCTTAACCTCCACGTGTTTGAGGTCCTTCCAAACTTCTTGTTGTGATTTAGTTCTAATTTCAAGGCATTATGGTCTGAGAATATGCAGGGGACGATCCCAATCTTTTGGTACCGGTTTTGACCCGATTTGTGACCCAGTATGTGGTCTATTCTGGAGAAAGGTCCATGTGCACTTGAGAAGAATGTGTATTCAGTTGAGTTTGGATGTAAAGTTCTGTAGATATCTGTGAAATCCATCTGGTCCAGTGTATGATTTAAAGCTCTCATTTCTTTGGAGATGTTGTGGTTAGAAGACCTATTGAGTGTAGAAAGTGCTATATTGAAGTCACCAGGTATAAGTGTATTATTATCTAAGGATGTCTTAACTTTGGTTATTAATTGATTGATATATTTGGCAGCTCCCACATTCGGGGCATATATGTATTGAGGATTGTTAAGTCCTCTTGTTGGATAGATCCTTTAAGTATGAGATAGTGTCCCTCTTCATCTCTCACTACAGTCTTCGGGGTAAATTTTAGTTTATCTGGTATAAGGATGGCTACCCCTTGCTTTCTTTTGAGGACCATTTGAATGGTAAATGGTTCTCCAACCTTTTATTTTCAGGTTGTAGGTGTCCTTCTGTCTAAAATGAGTCTCTTGTAGACAGCAAATAGATGGGTCCTGCTTTTTTATGCAGTCTGAAACCCTGCGCCTTTTGATGGGGTCATTAAGCCTGTTCACGTTCAGAGTTACTATTGACAGACATGAGTTTAGTGTCATCATGATATCTATTCAGTCCTTGTTTTTGTGGATTGTTCCACTGAACTTCTTCTTAAAGGGGAATTTTAAGAGTCCCCCTTAAAATTTCTTGCAGAGCTGGTTTGGAGGTCACATATTCTTTCAGTTCCTGCCTGTCTTGGAAGGTCTTTATCTCTCCTTCCATTTTGAATGATAGCCTTGCTGGATAAAGTATTCTTGGCTGCAGGTTCTTCTCACTTAGGACCCTGAATATATCCTGCCAGCCCTTTCTGGCCTGCTAGGTGTCTTGGAGAGGTCTGCTGTTACCCTAATACTCCTCCCCATAAAAGTCAGGGATTTCTTGTCTCTTGCTGCTTTAAGGATCGTCTCTTTATCTTTGGAATTTGCAAGCTTAACTATTAAATGTCAAGGTGTTGAATGGTTTTTATTGATTTTAAGGGGGGATCTCTCTATTTCCTGGATCTGAATGCCTGTTTCCCTTCCTAGATTAGGAAAGTTTTCAGCTATGATTAGTTCAAATACATATTCTGGATCTCTCTCCCTTTCGCTGCCCTCGGGAACCCCAATTAAATGTAGGTTTTTCTTCCTCAGGCTGTCATTTATTTCCCTTAATCTATCCTCATGGTCTTTTAATTGTCTCTTTTTTCCTCAGTTTCTCTCTTTGCCATCAACTTATCTTCTATGTCACTCACTCGTTCTTCCACCTCGTTAACCCTCGTCGTTAGGACTTCTGGTTTGGATTGCATCTCATTCAATTGACTTTTAATTTCTGCCTGATTGGATCTAAATTCTGCAGTCATGAAGTCTCTTGAGTCCTTTATGCTTTTTTCTAGAGCCACCAGTAGCTGTATAATAGTGCTTCTGAATTGGCTTTCTGACATTGAATTGTAATCCAGGTTTTGTAACTCTGTGGGAGAGAGGACTATTTCTGATTCTTTCTTTTGCGGGGAGGTTTTCCTTCTAGTCATTTTGCTCAGTGCAGAGTGGCCAAAAACAAGCTGTATTGGGAAAAGGAAAAAAAGAGAGGAGAGAAAAAAGGAAAGAAAAGAGAAAAAGAAAAAAGGAAGAAAAAAAAAGAAGAAAAAGAGAAAGAAAAAGAAAGGAAAAATAAAAGGGTGGGGGAAGCAAACAGAAATCAAAAAGCCAAAAAACAAAAACATAAAGAAAACAAACAAACAAACAGAAAAACCACGGGGGAGTATCTTCTGATTCTGTATACTTTAAGTCCCTTGACCTCCCCTGGAACTTGTCCGCCTCGCTGGTCTTCTGGGGGAGGGGCCTGCTGTGCTGATTCTCAGGTGTTAGCACTTGGGGGAGCTGCTCTGCCCCTGCCTGGTGCAGGGCTCCGTGGGGGTTGTTCACCCCGTGAGGCCCCAGGAGGAACAACCGCAGTGGCGGGGCCAGCTCTGCAGCCCTGGAGTTAGCTCCCGCAGTAGCTCCGGGGCTCTCTGTCTGCAGGGCCTGGAGGCTCCTTGGCGGGGCGCTGATCTGCTCAGCTAGGGGCAGGAGCGTCCTTGCTGTCCTGGGCCCTCCCGGCCTCTGCCTGTCCTGGGGGAGGCCGGATCCTGGGCTTTGTCCAGGCGCCCTGTGCTCCGGGGCCTGCGCTGTTCGATTCGCGCTCCTCCCCACAGCCCCCTCCCGGAGCCGCCGCCCGAGCCCCTCCGAGCTGCTCCGGGTCCCGCCGTGCGCGCTGCAGCCCTTAGGGAGCTCGGGGCATCTCCCGGGGCGCAGGTGCCTGTTAGTGTCCCCGGGAGCCCGAGGGCATCCCCGCCCTCCTGGGTCCTGCTCCAACTCCCTGCAGGCCCCTTTCCACCCTGGAAGGTTGGTGCATCTCCTGCTCCACCGGGCCGGGGTTCTCCTGTCCTGGGGACACTCGCCCCGGCTTCAGCCCGGCTCCTCGCGGGGCCCCTCCCCCTTGGAGGCCTTTTGTGTCTTTATTTCTTTTTTCCCCCGTCTTCCTACCTTGATAGAAGCGCGGACTCTCCTCACTGTAGCATTCCAGCTGTTCTCTCTTTAAATCTCAGGCCGAATTCGTAGATTTTCATGATGATTTGAATGTTATCTAGGTAATTTGTTGGGGACAGGTGACTTGGGGACCCTACTCTTCTGCCATTTTGCCCCTCCTCCTCTACGGATTGTTTTTTTTTTTTAAGATTTTTTTTTAAATTTTTTTATTTATTTATGATAGTCACAGAGAGAGAGAGAGAGAGAGGCAGAGACACAGGCAGAGGGAGAAGCAGGCTCCATGCACCGGGAGCCCGATGTGGGATTCGATCCCGGGTCTCCAGGATCGCGCCCCAGGCCAAAGGCAGGCGCCAAACTGCTGCGCCACCCAGGGATCCCTATGGATTGTTTTGAATGTATAATTACAAAGAACATCACATGGGTCAAATGCTACCTGTTTTGACTCAGTTGTCTAAGGTGAATCACTTTAATCTGGCCTCTTGCATAGGTGTAGCTACAGGGTTTACGGGTCTTGAGGTTAGACGTGTCAAGGAGCCTGAGTTTCCTGTCCCCTTGTACCTGGACTAAAAATCTGGCCTCTTGCATAGGTGTAGCTACAGCGTTTAAGGGTCTTGAGGTTAGAAGTGTCAAGGAGCCTGAGTTTCCTGTCCCCTTCTACCTGGACTAAAAATCAAATTAACAGGAGAAAATAAAATTTAATTTCATACATACAGAGAATCCACAAAGACATGGAAGTTCCAAAGGTAGGCAAAATGAGGTATATATGTTATCCTAAACTAAGGAGAAGGGGGTGGAGGTCTGGGACTTCAAAGGAAAGGAACACAATTCACAGGGCAATAGGAACAGATGTTTGGTAACTAGATGTTTGTCCTACAATACAGATGGGTCACTCCAATAAAATTTATCTCTGGTAATAACCATTCTTCTGGGGAAAATCCCCAATATGGATTCTTCTGTGTACTTAAGGGAGGGGCAAAAGCTTCTCTTGAGCCTGCAAGGCCTCTATTGCCTTCAACACAAAATAATCTTCATGCCAGAGTGGCCCATGGAGGGTGGCCTGCCTTTGACCCGTACAGAACAAAAGAGATTCAGGGGAGGTTGTAAAGGAGAAAGTCTTGGCTCTTACTGGTTTTGTGTAGTAGGTATTAATAAGTATGCATCACAGAATAAGACACTGAGATAAATGATGTCCAGGTGAAGTGATTATTTCTCCTCCTGAAAATGTTAAAGCATTAAATAGACTCATTTTTCAAGACCAATCAACTAAGATCAAATTTGTAGGCTTCTTAAAAATTCTAGGAAAGAGCACAGGCAGTAATGTCTCTGATGTTGGTCAGCATGTTTCTAGATATGTCTCCTGAGGCAAGGAAAATAAAAGCAAAAATAAGCTATTGGGACTATGTCAAAATAAAAAAATTCTGCACAGTGAAACAATCAACAAAACTAAATGACAACCTGCTGAATGGGAGAAGATATTTGCAAATGTCATATCCAATAAAGAGCTGCTATCCAAAATATATAAAGAGCCAATACGATCCAATACCCAAAAAGCAAATAATCCAATTAGAGATGGGCAGAAGACATGAACAAACATTTCTCCAAAGAAGACATCCAGCTAGCGAACAGGCACACAAAAAGATGCTCAACATCACTCATCAACAGGGAAATGCCAATCAAAACCACAGTGAGATAAAAAAAAAAAAAAAAAAAAAAAAAAAAAAAAAAAACCACAGTGAGATATCACCTCACACCTATCCAAACGGCCAAAATCAGTAACACAAGAAACAACAAGTGTTGAGGAAGATGTGGAGAAAATGAAAGCCTCTTGCACTGTTGGTGGAAATGCAAACTGGTGTAGCCATTATGGAAAACAGTGTGGAGGTTCCCCAAAAAGTTAAAAATAGAGCTATCCTACAATCCAGAAATCGCAATACTGGGTATTCCCCCCCTCCCCACAATACAAAAACACTAAAAGGGATATATGCACCCCAATGATTATTGCAGCATTATTTACAATAGCCAAGATATGGAAGCAGCCCAAATATCCATCATAAAGAAGAAGTGCTGTGTACAACAGAATATTTTCAGCCATAGAAAAGCATAAAATCTTGCCATTTGCAACAACATGGGTAGAGCAAGAGAGCATAATGCTAGGTGAAATAAGTCTGTTAGAGAAAGACAAATACCATATGATTTCACTCACCTGGTATTTAAGAAACAAAGTAGCAAAGGAAAAAGAGACAGACAGACATATAAACTAAGAAACAGCTAACAAACTTAGCTATAAAGAACAAAGTTATGGTAACCAGAGGGAAAGTGGGTTGGAGGCTGGGTGAAATAATGGATGAGGAACTGGAGGGTATCATGCTGAGTGAAGTAAGTCAATCGGAGAAGGACAAACATTACATGGTTTCACTCATACAGAGAATATAAGAAATAGTGAAAGGGATTATAGGAGAAAGGAGGGGAACTGAGTGGGAAAAATTAGAGAGGGGGAAAACCATGAGAGACTCCTAACTGGGAAACAAAGGATTGTGGAAGGGGAGGTGGGCAGGGGATGGGGTGACTGAGTGACAGGCACTGAGGAGGGCACTTGACAGGGACGAGCACTGGGTGTAATACTATATGTTGGCAAATTGAATTTAAATGGAAAAAATCAAATAAAATAAATACATAGGTACACATAAAATGGAATGATTAAGAAAAAGTACAGGCTTCTTATTTGAACATTGCCGTCAAACACTTTTCAGTTCCTTAAATGACCAGCAATAGTCACATTTCTCATGGTCTGAGAGACAATCTTCAAAGACCTATTTGGATTACCGGGCTGCTCTTTCTTACTCATCTTCCTATTTAGACAGTCCCTGCTCGCTTTCATTCAGAACTGCGTTTTATGTCTACCTGTTGTTATTCAGACTGAGTGTGGGGTGTAAAGTACCTACAGTATAAGAATATGACGTCATCTCTTTCTTAGCTGATTTCCCCTATTAGACTCAATGTTTCATGAACTTGGAAGGCTAGGGTTTTCTTCATTTCTATATCCCCAGAGCCTCAGACATAGTTGGTGCTTAATAATGGTGGTTGTAGGAACACATCTTTTGTAATAGAGTTACGCTTCATAAATGAAGGAGAGTTGAATGGGGGAGGGCCTCTTACTGCGTTTGAGTCTAGAAGATTGCATGTCTTGTCTGGGACAAGTACACAAGCCAGCTCAGAAACTTATCTGGAAATCAATAATTAGTTAGGTCTGAGAAAACAGAGCTTTTCAGTTATAAAGGACAACACCAATTAGGTGTCACGTCTCTTCCCCACAGTCCTGTGTTGGGTGGTCTATGTAGTTCTTAAGAACCCTGATCTTATGATCTGGTGGGGGTGATTCCTTTTTTCTTCAGGCTTGAAGAAGCAGAAGTCTGATTTTTATCTATAGGCATTTCCTCTGGACAGGAAGCTGTTCTAAGGCTTAAATGGTGCCGGTGGAGTTTTGTGCCGTGGTGGCCTTTTGGTTAAGTGTGCCCTAGTTAATAATCCCAAACATCCTAGCGTCAGGTGCAGGTGTCCATTTAGACACAAGGTCCAATCAGGGATCAGGAAGTGAGGTCTTCATCTTCCCGTAGGGGTTGGTGGGATATTATATTTGTCCCCTTTTGGTGCGAGGACTTCTTTTTGAATGCATTGCTGGAAAAGTGTTGCAATCAGAATTCTCAGTATTAATACCTTTTGGGGGATGTGATTGAAGTCATCAGCATGATATTCCCAGCCGTTCTCTGATGCAGATCAAGCCAGGCTGTTGCTTTGCTCTGCTGGTGGCTACTGCTTCTGTTTTGCAGAATAAATTGCTGTTGTGTTTAACACTCAATTCTGTTGTGTTAACGCTCTGAGAGCCAAGTGATTAGTTTTAAGGCAGTTTGTCCTGAGCTGGGCCGTAAGTAACTTACTTGTCCATCCCAGGTGCTTACTAAACGCCTGCTGACCCGACCAGACCTGAAACACCCCGAGACCTTCAGCAGGGCAGGACACCGGCCCAAGAGGCAGCTGTGCAGGTAGCAAACAGAGCTGCAGTTTCTGCACGTTCTTGGTTGCCGGGTTCCCAGTACATAACCAGAGTGCTGGAAACTACCTGGAGCTGATGTTTGGTGGTGATTTCGTCTGTCCTGTTCTTGTTTTAGGCAAATTGGGTCCGTGATCGAAACCTGACAGAGACCTTTCAGATGTTTCGCCCTTTAGGGGAATGTGGCTTTGCGGGGACCTTTGCTGAATCGCTTTGCTTTACAGGGCAGGTTGGGTGCTACCTCGTATCATGCCAGGTTTCACTTGGTTGCTTGGATAACTGAAGCAGAGAGGGGTGCCCTTCAACCACCAGGACTCCCGAGGGAACCAGGAAGTCAGAGCCGGGGAGCAGGAGCCCAAGGTTGGCACAGAGTGCGTGGCGGGTGATCGTGCCGGCAGCCTGAGACTGGTGGACCCTGGGCGCGGTGGGCGTGCCCGCCTAAGTACCTGTTTGTGGAGCAGGGAGACACTGGGCAGGGCGGAAACAGCAGTAATCTGAAACCAGTTGTGTTGGGTTTGTTTTTTTTTGTTTTTTTTTTGTTTTTTGTTTTTTTTCCTTTCCTTCTGTGGCCGCAGCAGCTAAAATCTGCATTCCAGATGAAACCTGCAGGGAAGCGGAAAAAAGCATTTAAAAAAAAAAAAAAGAGAAAAAAAGCAAGAGCGGTGAAGAGTGCCTTGGGGAGTGGAGGGCGCCCCGAGGTCGTCTCTTTCTTTCGCGTCTGCTCTGGGCTCTGCGAGCGGCTGAGCCTGTGCGTGCCTGTGTGTGCTGCTGGGTCGGGCCTGGACGGCGGTCCGGGCGCCAGAGGGGACGGCCTCACGCGCCTGCCGCGCCTCCCGTGCCGGTGCCCGCTGAGCCCGGGCGCCCAGGGCCGTCCCCGCCTCCGTCGCTCACCGGGGAGGAAGTCGCGAGCCCCCGGGAGGCACCGGGGCGGGGCCCGCAGCGAGGTCCCGGGCCGGGGTGACTTTCCGCGCGACAAAACCCCTTTTGTCCGCAGAGATGAACACGGAAGTCCCAGAGGGCGGCGTCCCGCTCCCCGCGCCGGCCCCCCCCACCCCCCCGCCGGCCTGGGCGTGCCGTCCTCGCACGCGCCGGAAGGACCCGGGGCCCGAGCGTGCGGCGCCGCCGGAGGGAGCCGGGCCCGCCTCGCGGCCGGGACATGGAGCGCGCTGGGGAGTCCCCGCGTGGCGGCGAGGCTGCCCCGGAACCGGGAGGAGCCGAAGGCAGAGCTGAGGCGGCCCCGAGCGTCCTGAGCAAGTTCTCCGTGAGGACCGCGCTGGGCCCTGCCAGGACGTCGGAACCCGTGAGGCTCGACGACGAGGACGCGGCCCTGCCGGCGACGCGCGGCCTAGCGGGGGGGCCAGTGCCTCGGCCGCGGGGCCCCAGCGACGGCGCGGCTGAGGCGCGGGGCCCGCCCGACCTGGGCCCCGACGGCGCGACCGCGGGCGGCGACGCGGGGCCGGGGTCGCGGGGAGGTCACGGGCGAGCGGACGCGGCGCCGCCGCCCCCCGCGCCTCAGCGGCTGCCGCCCGGCGCCCCGAGTGAGGACTGGGACGACGACGCGATGCCGGCTCGAGGGACCCTAGTGAACGCCGCCAGGGACTCGGACTCGGACGACGCGGGAAGCGACGGCAGCCAGCCCCGGGCCGCGGGCCTCAGCGGGGGGCCCCGGGCCTGCGGGGAGCCGGGCCCCGCGGGGGAAGCGGACGGTCCTCGACGGGCTGCGCGTGCGCGGAGCGGCGGTCCCGAGCCCGCGGCGCCTCAGCAGGGAGCCCCTGGAGGCAGGTCGTCCCCGCTCCCCGCCTTCTTCTGCGGCCTGCGCGTGCTGAGGAGGGGCGCCGCGGGGCGCGGAGCGAGGACGGCCGCCGAAGTGACGCCGACGGCGGGAGGCTTGGCCCTGCTCAGGCCCACGCAGCCCGCGCACAGGCCCCGAGCGCAGGCAGGGCCGCAGGCGGGGCCGCCGGCGGGGGAGCCCAGGGCCGCGCGCACTCTCCTGGAGCAGCTCTCCCAGCTGTTCGCCCTGGACGTGCCCAAGGCGGAGGTAGAAGCAGAGGGCGCTGAGCTGCCCGGAAAGGACGAGGTGGGCCGCGGCGCTGCGCAGGAGGGCCAGGCTGCGGAGGTGAAGCCCGGGCCGCCAGACACAGCCCTGGAGGCCTTCAGAGCCATATTCGTTCGCCCCCCCAAGAAGGGGCCCACAGCCGACACCTCGGAGCTGGAAGCGCTCAAGCGCAAGATGAAGCATGAGAAGGAGTCCCTCAGAGCCGTGTTCGAAAGGTCCGGGTCGAGGCCAGCGGACGGCCCCCCCGATGCCAAAAGCGTATGTAGAGTCGGGTTGTGCATTTCGTCGCGATGTGCGATGTGCGGTGCTGCCCTATTGCTTTTTCCGGTTTCCCGTCAAAGTGGACCCCGGTTACCTGTTGTTAGGGGGTGTCCTTTTTTTTTTTTTTTAATGATAGTCACACAGAGAGAGAGAGAGGCAGAGACACAGGCAGAGGGAGAAGCAGGCTCCATGCACCGGGAGCCCGACGTGGGACTCGATCCCGGGTCTCCAGGATCGCGCCCTGGGCCAAAGGCAGGCGCCACACCGCTGCGCCACCCAGGGATCCCCTAGGGGGTGTCCTGTAGGTGAAAGAGGGTCATGATCAAATTGTCCTTGTGAGGAGTTAAACGAGCGACTTTTTTCTTCCTTGTATGTTTCTGGATATACAGAATGATGTGTGGGTAGGAAGGGGAAGCTGTCACTGAGCTTAAACACTAATAGATGCTCTTTTTTTTTTTTTTTTCTTTTTTGGAGATTTTATTTATTTGAGAGAAAGAGAGAACATGAGAGAATACCACCAGCGGTAGAGAGGGAGAAGCAGGCTGCCCACTGAGCAGGGAGTCCGATGTGGGGCTTGCTCCCAGGACCGTGGGATCGAGACAGGAGCTGAAGGCAGACCCTTAACCAGCTGAGCCACCCAGGCGCCCCTGATAGTAGATTTTTTTTTTTGTTTGTTTGTTTTTTTTTATGATAGAGATAGAGAGAGGCAAAGACACAGGCAGAGGGAGAAGCAGGCTCCATGCACCGGGAGCCCGACGTGGGATTCGATCCCGGGTCTCCAGGATCGCGCCCTGGGCCAAAGGCAGGCGCCAAACCGCTGCGCCACCCAGGGATCCCGATAGTAGATGTTCTAGTGAAAAATTAAGCAACACGAGGAAGCAACGCAATGGGGAGATAGAGCCCACATTTCCTTGCCTCTTAATTATAACTCTGCAGAAACTCCGTTTTGACTCTGAAAGTCTGTCATTTGGCAAAATGTGAGTTTGTGACGTGATAAAAATGTTCCATGTTGGTTGTAAGGCATCCTGATCACTGGGTCTGGAACAAGACCTGGTTTTAATTCTGACTCTGCCATTTACTGACCGGGTTGACCTCGATCACCTCTGAGCCTCCATCCTCTCATCTACAAAATGAAGAAAATCACCCTTACCTACACAGGAGTTGTAGAGTAAGTGAAGTTGGCACATGGCAACCACCTAATTAGTGAATTAGTGTCACTAGTAAGAAAATCAATTCAGGTCACTTACAAAGACTAGCAAACAACCTGCCAGTAGATCTTAAACATTCATAAGAACAGTAGAATTTTAGTATAATCTCAGCATATAGTTATCATTCCCTCTTGTGTAGTTGATCATTTAAGGTGTTAAAAACTTAAAAATCTTTTGGAAACCTTCTTAGAATGTAGTTGAAAATTAAACACAATCTAGCATTCTCCTAGTTGTAAAAATCAACCCCTATGAAAATGGCTTCAATATGAAGGCTATATCATTTATTTAAAGGAAAGAAAAACACATTGAAATCAGCAGTGCCGAGTGCTTAGAGAAATGTATCTTGACCTACAGCTGATGTTCATGGAAAATGCAAAACTAGTCTTTATATTATAAATAACCCTGGAGTTGTTTGGGACCCATGTATAATCATTCCTATAAACGTACCTGATTATAGAACATTTATATCTGTATCTTCGGCTCAGAGTTTGTGATTTAAAAAAAAAAAAAGTTATAAGCATCATCTATTAATTGTATCATACTTGGCCTTCAGGGGGTTTTGTTTTGTTTTATATTGTTGTTTTTTTCCACCCTTACTGATTACTTTACCTTTGTGGTAAAGGGTCACTCTGTAGTGCAAAATGTTTCAATTACAGTGAATGAGTGCACTGGGCAACTGGCCATGAAAATTAATTTTAGAATTAGGGTTAGCATGTTTCAGGGATTAATTCGCCCTGGCCACATTTCATGTAATATACTCTTTCCTTTACCTACTTTTTCAACAGCCTGACCACAGCCCCACTGAGCAGGACGATAGGACTCCAGGCAGACTCCAAGCTGTCTGGCCACCCCCAAAGACAAAGGACACAGAAGAAAAAGTGGGATTGAAGTACACCGAAGCAGGTAATGTGAAAAGAAGCCAGGTACCCATGGAAAGAATCCTTTGCTGCAGTGGCTTTTAGTGGCTGGCTCGGTACTCTCCAGATTTGAGTGTGTGTTTCACTGCAAAATGTAAGGCTGAAGGCTTTTCTTTTTTTGTGGTGCTGTTCAAGAGAACCTTTGCGCAGTTATCATTAATGAATCTCTTAGAGACGAAAGGTGAAGGCTGTGGAATGAATGAAGGGCAGCCCGTGTGTAAGGTAGGAGGACCTCTGGGGAACAGAGGAGGTGGATTACACATTCCTCAGGAAGCAGGTGGTGGGCTCTTGTCCTGTTGTGAGCTGGCAGGGGTGCTGGAAGAGGCAGAGAATGACTCTCCAGAGCTGCGATCTGATTTGTTGTCTGTCCCTGAGAATGCTTTCGAGCTACAGGAACCTTGTGCTGAGTGAATGTACAGAGCCTGTATCGGTTACTCTTTGGCCTTTCGTAGACAAAGCTTTATTTAATGCATGGCCAATTTTAGAGCAATCTAACTCTCTGGAAACCTTCCCAGGAGCTTTGCTTGAATATATTAAAATGGAATGGACATCTAGATTTTTTACTCTAACTGAAATGTTCACACGAAATTTAAAAAAAAAAAAAAAGGGGGCGTGGTATATCTGAAATGGATATATGTGTTTATGCAGTTCCGGTGAAACCTGTTTTCTTCCTGATATTTGAAGATTACCTATGCAGCCTTGTATGTTGCTGGTTGTCTTGGGGTATGGGTGTCCTTGAAGATTGGCCTAACCATTTATATATAGAAAAATGTTTTCCGTTCCTATTCACTGGTAGACATAAATGGATCAAATTTGGGCTGGTTTAGTAATATGTGGGTTTTCTGCAGTATGGTCAGTTACTTCAGTGTTTGAGAACACAGATGCATGTTGAATTGGCAAATGAATCTCCAGATCTACAACCTGATGGCTCTTAGCCTCCGTTTACACGATTGCAGACTTTTGACCATCCCAAGACACGTACTACTTCACAGCATTTTTTTCTGCAGTGCTTGACTTATAGAATGGAAAGTATCATAGCCTTAGTGAAAAAAATATATATTACTGTTCCAGTGTTCTTACCCACAGCTGATTTTTCCAAAATTGGAGTGCTTGCAGTTGCAGTCATTGAACCCCCTATCAAGTTCTTATGATCTGTCACAGTTTGAACGATTAAAAGTTCTGAAGTTTGCTTTAATACAAAACCAGGACACTGTGAGTTCTTATTCCTGGTTTGTATTTGTGAGCTAAGTCTTGTTCCTACCAATAGATCATGGTAGTCTTCCTTGTCATGATGAGCATTTGCTGAGTAGAGAAGTTAACTAAATGTCAAAAATGGTTTTTCAACCCACTTCAGGTAATATTTTGGGAGCATTTATACCTTTACAGAGATTCCTTAGTCCATTTCCAGAAGCTCAGAGGAATACCCGAGATGAGGTAGTTGACCTCATCAGTGGCTTTCCCAGTCTTTGCTTGTCATGCTATGTATTCTCAGAGCTTTCTAAGGTCTGGGATAAGATGGGGAAGGGAAAGACAGATAACAATAGTGCTGCTGGATGAGCTGTGATAGCATAGTGACTGAGTGAGAGGGCTGGCTGTTGTCTGAAGAAGGCATCCAAGTCCCCAGCCAGTTCCCAACGAGTGACAGTACTTCCTTACCATCCTCCCAGGTCTGGTTCTCAGCTCCCTCAGAGCCTTCTAGGTGTTCCCTATTCTGATGTCCTTTTGGTGGGTGTCACATAAGATACCCCATGCCTGCAGTAAACCTATTGTTACCCTATTACTTGATATCAGCAGAGGGTTCCCTTATCATTTATTGCTAATTATCAAAGTTGCTAATTTTGAGAAAGTTAACATTTTCCCTGTGATTTTCTTAACCTGCTGTTGAGAAAACTTTTGGTTTGTTATTTAAAGCATTTTGTGGCATTTCCACTGGTGTCCCTCCTTGCCTTTAGGGAAACATACAAAATTTGCCACTCCGCAGAGTGCAAAGAAACAGTGAAATTAGATTCAAGATATTTCAAGGTGTTTGAAGTCTTGTGCTTTTATATCTTCAGTGTTCTTTATTTTTCCTGGGGTATACAAGAATCTAGCATTCCTATTTGAAGTGTGTTGTTGAACTTCTCTGCTGTCAACATTTAAGCCCAGTCCTTGGCAGAGCTGGGAAAAAGGATGTGTTTTTCATCACGAGTCCCACATTGTCCTTGTGCTGCCCTCGGCCACTTTAGACTTGCCATTGCTTAGATTTTCCTTTATACAGTGTTTGTTATTCAATGGCTTTTTTTTTTTTCCTGAGGGCTTAAGAGATCACCTAATACTGTAAACTCACCTTTTGTTCAAGGATAAAAAGAAAGCAGATATCCGAAAACTTGTCCCTTTAGACTATGGCTTCTGGAGTTCTCTTAGCCGTATGAGGGTAGCTGACCACTGTTGTTGCTGTCCACTGCTAAGAAGGCTCTCTGCCACTTCTAAAACCACCAGCATCATCTGTAGCTGCTGACACTGTAACTGTCTCCCTTGGCAGATAAAGCTTTTGGCCCACCAGAGCCTCCAATCAATGCCTTTCTGATAACACTGCACTCACCATCAAGGACACTTCTACTACCAAAGTATGAGCTCTTGGAACTTTGGTGATGTGCCAGCTAAAAGAATCACCGGCACCCATCAGAGCCATTATGTAAGAGCCTTGCCACTGGTGCTGGAGTTGACCTCTTCAACTCAGTGAGGGGCCTCTGTGTTAACTCACTGTTCCTGAATTGCTCTGCTCAAACGAAAGTGCATTGTTTTCTCCCATCTCCCATGCTGTGCTTTTTTACAGTATCATCTCTGCAATTCTTCTTTGTGTTTGGGATGCCTCACAATAATTTGGAGTGGAGAGAGCACTCCCCACACACCCCCGTGCCCTGTTCCTGGCACTTGGAATTGAGACATTCTGATTGACAGACCCCATAATCTCATAATCTTTTTTTTTTTCAAAGATTTTATTATTATTTTTTTTTTAAATTTTTATTTATTTATGATAGTCACAGAGAGAGAGAGAGAGAGAGAGAGGCAGAGACATAGGCAGAGGGAGAAGCAGGCTCCATGCACCGGGAGCCTGATGTGGGATTCGATCCCGGGTCTCCAGGATCGCGCCCTGGGCCAAAGGCAGGCGCTAAACCGCTGCGCCACCCAGGGATCCCGAAAGATTTTATTATTTATTCATGAAAGACACAGAGAGGGAGAGACACAGGCAGAGGGAAAAGTAGGCTCCCTGCAGGGGAGATCCCAGGACCCTGGGATCACGACCTGAGCCAAAGGCAGACGCTTAACCACTGAGCCCACCCAGGCATCTCGACAGGCGTCATATTCTTCTTAGAATTGTCTTTCCTTCTTTGGGTAAGGAGTTGGCTCTTGAAACAGGTTGTGGGATGATCTTGTTTTTTAGGAGGAATCTCTTTCAGTGGGCTCTTCACATCCTTAAATGGTTCATCAACTTCTGTTGAGTCCATACCACTTTACCATGCTGCAATATCTGGATTCAGTAAACTTAATTAGCTTTTGAAGCTTGGGGCAAAGTACAACTCAATCAGAGCAATATGAAAAGGTGTGTTGTAAAGCATACAAGGGGCTACCTAAGAAAAATGTCTACCTTTATATTTGATGTGGCCAAAGCAATTTCTCTCATGAGAAATAGATAACTACTGTTCTGTCTCTGCTGTTTCTCTTCTAATATACTATTCTGTGTGTGGTGAGGTGATATAAGGGTTAGTTACTTGCCCAAAGTCTTAAAAAACAAAACAAACAAACAAACAAACAAAAAAACTGGAAAGCACAAGGACCTTGGTATCATAGAATCATTGAATCATAACATTAATATAGGGTTAAACTTATTTTTATCTCAAACAAGAACGAATTTTTCTAAGCCATAGCATGTCACTTTTGTTTTCTTTTTGGTTTGTGAAGTGTAAATGCACTTAGCCTTATTTTTTTTTATTTATTTTTGGTTAATTATGTATATCAACCAGGGTTCTGCCAAGAATCAGGAGACCCAACTCAAACTGGATGATTTGATCAAGAGTTTGTTAGAAACTTTATAAAGGTAGGGGTAGCGTTTAGGAAAAGCACTAAGAGCTGGAGTAGCATCTGGCACTACTAATAGAAACGTTTAAAACCCTAGACTTGGAGGGGTCAAGGGTAGGAGAAGCCCTTGGGGAAACCCAGAATTTCAGAGGGAGGCTGAGTGGTATGGCTAGGGCTGCCCAGCAGGAGCTGTGGCCTTGAGTAGAGGGATACAGCTGATCCATGGTGTCTCGACTGGAAAGGATCTGTTAAATAAATAGCTTGAGTCTCTTCTTTGTCTTGTCTCGTCTCCTGCCATCGTTCCCATGGGCCAAGTCCAAAGACAAATCTGAGGACTCAGAGCCATCTTATGCCATTTCTTTAGGACTGCAGGCCCTAGAATAGGGCATGGAAGGGGGAAGTGTGGATCTGTAGCAGCACATATAGGATACCCAGCCAGCACCTTTACACTTCCAGCAGATTCCAGGTTAGAGAAGTTCCTAAATCTCCCCAGCCTACATGGAGAATTGGCGCACATTTATCTCCATCACACCTGACCACACAGGGTTCTAATACAATAGCATGAAGAGAAAGCTCTCTTTTTTATCCTATGGGAGGATTATGTCTTCTGCTTTGATCGATTCTTAGAAAATATAATGCCCGTCATTCAGAGCCTTGCTCTGTGAGCACCTTCTTTATCTTAGTGTAGAGAGTTTGTTTACTGATTTTCTCTAAGTTTTAAATGTTTCCATATATTACTAAGTAGAATAATACATTTTGGAGATAACCAGAAATATCACAAATCAAAAGAAACTTTCTATGATTCTGTTTCATAGGGAAGCCATTGCCAACATTTTGAATTGTGAAAGGCCAATGTGAATTGAATACTTAAAAATTTTTTTTGATCATCTTATAAAGGCTGCTTTTCACACTTGAAAATGTGACTCTATTCTTTTATTGACTACATTTTAACCATGGCTATATTTATAGACCTTTAGTTTTTTAAGGTATAAGTAATATGGAAATAACAATTCTATAAATATTTTTGTTCATAAATGTTTAATTATGGTAAATTTCTTGTGCTAGAATTGCCAAATGAAAGTATATGCCTTAATGCTTTATGTATATTAATTGCCACAGTTAATTTTTTACATAAATATATTCGGTATGAAGACAGTACTTTTCAGACATTGGAAAAATGTTTCCATCTTTACCATTTGCTTTTAACTTGTCCAACGTGAAAACATTTTAAATATTTTTGTATAGTCAAGTCTATTTTCATTTTAATGTGTAACTTTTCTTTTTTGGCTTAAGAAGACCTCTCTTAATCAGATCACCTATGTCTTCAAATTGCTCAAGTGATTTTTTTTTTTCTAACTTTTCTTTCTTTCTATTTTATATCAAAAATTTGTTTTGGTGCATAGATTGAGGCAGAGATCTAAGACCACTTTCCCCTCCCCCAAGGTGCTAATTTAACAACAGGCTTCTAGCATAGTTACTCTCTATGCTAAGTTTGGGACTGTTCAGGGCTTTCTGTTGTCTTTGTGTTTATATTTTGTATGGGTGTCTTAATTATTCCAGCATTAAAATACATTTCAGAATCTGTTCAAGTTTTTATGCAATTAAAAAAAAATGTTTTTGGCTTACTTATTCTTCCAGAAAACATTAGTTTTTTGTTTGCCTTGGTTTCAAAAGGATCCATTTAGGATTTTTACTGGAATTGCATTAATTTGTGAATTAATGTGAAGGTAGAAATGAGAATGGAGATCTTGAAAATGCTTAATATTTCTATTCTATGTGTTCTATTGAGAAGAACACATCTTCTCAAACTATTCAAATTTTCTTTTTTTGACTCAGTAAAAAATATTGCCTGATTTTTTTCTAAATATATTCCTAGGCATATTATTTAAAAAAAATATTATATGCATCTCGTGATTTCATTTTTCCTAAAAGTCAAATGCATTCCTGAGAATCTAGTGGTTCAAGTAATACCAGCTCCGAGGCCATGGCTGGACTGAGTGAAGGCTGCATTTTGAATTGACTGACCGGCTGATACCAGGGGAACTTTACCTCTATTTCACTCTGGTCAGTGATTCTGAATATTCTGAGGTTTCTTTAAAAATCTAACAAAGATAGAAAGCCATGGAAGAAGACACTGCAGTTAATTTTGCGTATAGACTCTCTTTATCCCTGGACTTGGCCCCTGCCCCCTCCCCATCTCCCCCACCTGCCCAGGTTTAGATGAAGAACCTTTGATGCAGAAGCTCAGCCCAGAGCTGGGCTTCCTTTCCTGCTCATCTCCTATTTTATGTTATGAAGGATGACCCGAAATATCTAATTATTTATTAAGTAATGTAAAAACATATTATCATGGTGTGTGCGTTAGCCTCCTGAGAGGAAATGAAGTTAATATTTGTGAGTTTTACATTAAAATGGTACTATTTGGGAAACTGGCAGTGACTTAATTACCCATGGAAGGAGAAAATACCCAGAAGAAAAGAGCACTTATTTTTTTCTGAAACAAGATGAATTATGCCCTCTGGTTTTTCTTCTAATATGCATCTGGAAAACTCTTCTCTCCACTGGCTGCAGCTCCTGCCCTGGGGCTGGGGGATGGCATATGGACTGGACTGCCCTGCTGAGAGTGAGCACCGCAGCTTTAGTAGAAGAGAGAGAACCAACCTAGCGTGCCATTATGGTATTGCGAGTGAGCAAGCTGTCAACGCATGTGGCATTTCTTAGGGCTTACTCATACCATCTTGGAGCTCAGGAACATCCCTCTTTAGAGTATTTTGGTTCAGATAGGGCAATAACCCATCCTTCAACTTAATAAATGTCTGCCTACTTTCTGGTTTGTTTCTAATTTTGGTTCCCTTGGTTATATAGGATAGAGCTGTTTGCTATGCTTCCTGGTGAGTCAGACATCCTTGCTTACCAGAAAGAGCTACATATATATTATTTTATTGGCCTGCTGTACTTTAAAAAACTTCTCCATTCATAGCTGACAGGCTGCATTAGCTGTGAATATATTTTCCTTTAATGTCCTGTGTCTATATAAATGATCCCAGGTGTCTTCTGTCACGACCTAGGCAATAGGTTTATTCATTGTGTATTTTATAGGCCTTTGTGACATGTCACCATCATTCGGATGGAATTATGGTGATAGTCCAGAAAATTGGAAGCTGTACAGACTACAAAGCAGAAAAGTCTTGCATTTTGTGGCTATAGAAATAGGGTATATTAGGGAACGAGAGGTGATTAGAATGTGTGCTGGGCTTCTACTTGCTACATAGCTGGGAGCCATGGGGAGGGAGATAGATTCTGCCAACACAAATGAGAGCAAAAGCTTGATACAAAGCAGAAGCAATGGGAATTCCAAAATGTGGACCAGGGACTTGGGAATTTCATGTTGTGTTCCCAGACTTTAGATTGGTGGGGGGAGGGGGGAAGTAGAAACAAGAGATTAAAATATAGAACCCCAAATTCAGCAATATTGAAAACTGAGAGCTGCAAACACTTTAGAAATCATTTAGTTCATTGTATTCATTTTCTGCCTGAGAGCCAAAGAGGTTATGACTTCCTGAAGATACACATAATTAACAAGAGCTGGAATTACAATGGGAAGAGACAAACGAATGGCTGCTTCAAGTCAGGGAGGGGCTGGAGAGTGATGAATTTTTTTTTCTCCTGCCAAAATACTGACATTTAAAGATCCAACAAACAAACAAAAAACACATGGGGGGAAAAAAACACATGGGGACCAGGAGCACTTAAGAATTATGATGGTTATTTAAAAAAACAAAACCAAAAAAAGATGGGACCTGAGTGAGTCAATCTGAATAATAAAGGAGGTTGTAGGTGTACCCTACCAGCTCATAGCCACAAAAATTGACTGGATCATTTCATGTTGCCTTTTTGATGCCTAAAAAGAGGAGGTTTAATATTATTTTTAATGCTGCCAAGGCTCACAGAAGCTATTCAAAGCAAATAAAAATGCTTAAAAAAATGCTCTGGTTTGCAGATTCTTGCAGAGTTCAAGTGGAGCTCATTGTTGGGCCACAGTTTATGTGCTAACGTACACAGTATGTATACATGTATTTAATTTTAGGAGCTACTTGAAAAAAAAACATTTTTATTTTAATGGTTGTATGTATCAGTAGTTTTATTGTGTCATAGAGAAAACAAGGACTCCAGTCTCCTTCGAGGCTTCTTTTGGGAAGATGAGAATTAAGTTTGTACCATATCCTATGACACATCTTTACATATGCCTCTGCGTATTTTTCTTCTTCCTTAAAAACCAATCCAGGCGGTTCCATTTTTCTTCTCTTTCTCAAATCTCCATCTATTTGCAGCTGTCAAGTGTTCTTCCTCTGGTTCTTTCGCCAAGCAGCCCCTGCAGGCCCTGCCTCAGCATCCTCCCCTTGAGCTCGCCACAATACCTTTCCGTCTGCAGCCCATTTGGTTCCTTCCTCTTGTCCTCCTCCAGTGGTCTCACAGCCATCACCGAGCTCAGCGAAGACAAGGCAGCCACAAAACTGTAAAACTTTTCCCGCTGTGCAGAGAGACCAAATTACTGTCTCTCAGAGAAATAACTGAAACACAAGGCTTCAATGTTTAAACTCTTGAGTGTTTCCCTCCAGATAAAGGGAGACACTGGATAAGAGAGTGAGAACATCTCATGAGAAAAGTGAACTCAGAAACTGACCAGGGAAGTCTTGAGGACAGTCCTAAGTTTGGAAGTAAACCTTTGCTGACGGTGCCATGAGTTTGTGCATCACGCGGACTTGAGCATGGAGCTTGGCTCTCTGCCTTGTAGTAGCTGTGACCAGTTGCTATCCTCATACAAGTGAAGATGGTGATGATAATTGTAAATAGCTATTGTACAGATAAATTGAGATCATTGTGGTGCTATTGAACTTTATATATGGGCTCTTTTAGTTTTTTTTTTTTTTTTTTATTGGAGTTCAATTTGCCAACATATAGCATAACACCCAGTGCTCATCCCGCCAAGTGCCCCCCTCAGTGCCCATCACCCAGTCACCCCAAACCCCCACCCACTTCCCCTTCCACCACCCCTTGTTCATTTTCCAGAGTTAGGTGTCTCCCATGTTTTGTCACCCTCACTGATATTTTCACTCATTTTCTCTCCTTTCCCTTTATTCCCTTTCACTATTTTTTATACTCCCCAAATGAATGAGACCATGTAATGTTTTCCCTTTTCCGATTGATTTATTTCACTCAGCATAATACCCTCCAGGTCCCCCCATGTCGAAGCAAAGAGTGGGTATTTGTCGTTTCTAGTGGCTGAGTAATATTCCATTGTATACGTAAACCACATCTTCTTTATCCATTCATCTTTCGATGGACATCAAGGCTCCTTCCACAGTTTGGCTATTGTGGACACTGCTGCTAGAAACATCGGGGTGCAGGTGTTCTGAGATTTCACTGCATCTGTATCTTTGGGGTAAATCCCCAGCAGTGCAATTGCTGGGTCGTAGGGCAGGTCTATTTTTAATTCTCTGAGGAACCTCCACACGGTTTTCCAGAGTGGCTGCACCAGTTCACATTCCCACCAACAGTGCAGGAGGGTTCCCCTTTCTCCACATCCTCTCCAACATTTGTTGTTTCCTGCCTTGTTAATTTTCCCCATTCTCACTGGTGTGAGGTGGTATCTCATTGTGGTTTTGATTTGTATTTCCCTGATGGCCAGTGATGCGGAGCATTTCCTCATGTGCGTGTTGGCCACGTCCATGTCTTCCTCTGTGAGATTTCTCTTCATGTCTTTTGCCCATGTCATGATTGGATTGTTTGTTTCTTTGCTGTTGAGTTTAATAAGTTCTTTACAGACCTTGGAAACTAGCCCTTTATCTGATACGTCATTTGCAAATCTCTTCTCCCATTCTGTAGGTTGTCTTTTAGTTTTGTTGACTGTTTCTTGTGCTGTGCAGAAGCTTCTTATCTTGATGAAGTCCCAATAGTTCATTTTTGCTTTTGTTTCCCTTTCCTCATGGATGTGTCTTGCAAGAAGTTGCTGTGGCCAAGTTCAAAAAGGGTGTTGCCTGTGTTCTCCTCTAGGATTTTGATGGAATCTTGTTCCACATTTAGATCTTTCATCCATTTTGAGTTTATCTTTGTGTCTGGTGTAAGAGAGTGGTCTAGTTTCTCATTCTTCTGCACATGGCTGTCCAATTTTCCCAGCACCATTTATTGAAGAGACTGTCTTTCTTCCAGTGGATAGTCTTTCCTGCTTTGTCAAATATTAGTTGACCATAAAGTTGAGGGTCCACTTCTGGATTCTCTATTCTGTTCCATTGATCTATGTGTCTGTGCCAGTACCACACTGTCTTGATGACCACAGCTTTGTAGTACAACCTGAAATCTGGCATTGTGATGCCCTCACCTATGGTTTTCTCTTTCAGTATTCCCCTGGCTCTTCGGGGTCTTTTCTGATTCCACACAAATCTTAAGATGATTTTTTTTCCAACTCTCTGAAGAAAGTCCATAGTATTTTGATAGGGATTGCATTAAATGTGTAAATTGCCCTGGGTAACAGTGACATTTTCACAATATTAATTCTGCCAATCCATGAGCATGGAATATTTTTCCATCTCTTTGTGTCTTCCTCAATTTCTTTCAGAAGTGTTCTGTACTTTTTAGGGTATAGATTCTTTAGCTCTTTGGTTAGGTTTATTCCTAGGTATCTTATGCTTTTGGGTGCAATTGTAAATGGGATGGACTCCTTAATTTCTCTTTCTTCAGTCTCATTGTTAGTGTATAGAAATGCCACTGATTTCTGGGCATTGATTTTGTATCCTGTATATGCGCTCTTTTAAAGCCAGTTTTTATTGAAGTATAATATACATGTGGAAAAAAAGATCAAATTTCAAGTGTATGGCTCTGAGTTGTAAACAAAGTGAACATGCAAATCAGGAAATAGTACGTTACCTACCTCCAAAAACCCCCCAGCTTGCCCCCTTCCAGTAAACCACAATGAACCCTCCTTCAGAGGAAACTACTATCCTGATTTCTGACATTACAGATTAATTTCGCCTGCTCTTGACCTTCACTTAAACTGACTCGTTTTGTGTCTGGCTCCTTTCCTTCAACATTACACTTGGGAAAACTGGACACATTGTCGTGTGTACCTGTAATTCAGTTATATAGTATTTCATTGTGTGAATATATCATAATTTATTCATTGTAGTGATGGTGGACATTGGTGTGGTCCCCAGGTTTGGGCTGTTACGATTATGTTGCTGTAGACTTTCTTGTATAGGTCTTTTGGGGGCACATAGGAACAATCTCTCTTAGGTATATTCTTGGGAGTGAAACTGTTGGTCACAAGGCATGTCTGTATTTAATGTTAGGAGATGATACTAATAGTCTTCCAAAGTAATGATAGCAATTTTTTTTTTTCTTTCACAAATGCGGCAGGTTTGTTCATGATGGCCATGGAACAAACCCACATGTCCATCATCAGGTAAAAGGGTAAACAAAGTGTGTACATACAGTAGGTAATAGGATACTTCTCAGCAATCACCACTGATACACTCAATAGCATGGCTCAATCTCCAGACCCTTATGCTGAGCAAAAGTAGCCAGACACACAGGAGTTCATACGGTCCATTTCTATTCACCAAATTTACTAGAATAAACAAAACTAACCAATAGTGACAAAAACCAGATCAGTGGTTGTCTGTGGCTAGAGTAGATGAATTGACTGGACAGGGATGTAAGGGGACATTCTGGGGGGACATAGCTGATTGTGAGGTTGTACCCTGGGATTCACTTGTCAAAACTAAACTGTATACTTAGAGGGGAACATTATATTATTATACCTTTATAAAACTAATTTAAAAAATATTCTATAACCTAATGCTCTCCTCAATCATTCCCAGAGCTATATTTACTTATAGCCTTACTTAGAGACTCATATGGGCCCTGTTCTAGAATAATATCACCTTATTCTCAGTAATTTTTCTTTTTGATTGGATTCTTCATTTTTAAAGCTTTCCAATATTACTTTCTTATATTTGTTTTCATGATGTTAATAATTTCCACTCCAGTCATCGGTACATCACAGTTCTGGTTGCTTCATACCTTTGCCAACATTAGGTGTGGTTGGTCTTTTTAATTTGAGCCATGCTGTTTTTTATGTGTGTGTGTGTGTTTTTTTAAGAGTTTATTTATTTATTTATTCATGAGAGACACAGAGAGAGGGACAGAGACACAGGCAGAGGAAGAAGCAGGCTCCCTGTGGGGAGCCCCAGGCAGGACTCATCCCAGGACCCCAGGCTCCTGACCTGAGCCAAAGGCGCCCACGCCATTCTGTTTTTTTTTTTTTTTTTTTAATTTATTTATTTTTTTAATTTATTTTATTTATTTATGATAGGCACACAGTGAGAGAGAGAGAGAGAGGCAGAGACACAGCCAGAGGGAGAAGCAGGCTCCATGCACCGGGAGCCTGACGTGGGATTCGATCCCGAGTCTCCAGGATCGTGCCCTGGGCCAAAGGCAGGCGCCAAACCACTGCGCCACCCAGGGATCCCTGCCATTCTGTTTTTAATTCGTGTTTCCTGATCAAGTATTCTTTGATATGCTTTTTGGCTCATTGGGTATTCAGGTTCACTATTCAAGTCACTCGTCTGACTTTAAGAGATTGTCTATCTTTTATTATATTGTAAAGAAGTTCTTTTTATATGCTGCATATGAGTCCGTTGGTTAATTGTGTTGGACATGTTTTCTTCCACCTTTTGGGTTATCTTTTCTCCTCCTTAATGGAGCCCTTTGATGAATAGAAATTCTCAGTTTTTGTCCTTATGGTTAGGCATTTTGAGCCACTTTCAAGTAATTTTTATCTTAACTCCATCATGAAAATATTCTCTTCAGTTATCTTAGAAAGGCATTAGTGCTCTTCATTTAGACCTCCGATATTCTTGGAATTAACTTTTGTGTCGGAGTTGAAGTGTGTGTGGGGGAGTGTCAAGTTTGTTTTTCACATACCCAAATTATCTAAGTTTTTCCAAAAAAAAACCAAAACCAAAACCAAACAAACAAAAAACCACCTTCCCCTGACCACACCAATTCTCCATTCTGTTCTACCATTCTCTAAGCTTATCTAACCTTGTAAGAGTTTAACACTGTGTTAATAACTATAAATTTGTAATAAGCCGTGATCTGCTGGTGGCCTCTTACCTTGGTTATTCTCAGGTCTTTGTATTTCCACACTTGATCTTAGCCAAAAGGCCGAGAAGCGATTGGTCTTTGTATTTCCGTATGCGTTTTAGAATTTTTATCAAATTTGGCATGGTTTTGATGACATTGGCATCCTGATAATACTATGTTTTTAATTCCATAAATATCTTTACATAATGAAATAATTACTTGAATATAGTCTTCTCTAATTTCTCTCACTGTTATAGTTTTATTTGTAAAGGTCTTACACAGTTTCCTTTAAACTCAAATTTATTCCTAAGTATTCTCAAATTTTTGATGGAATTAAGCCTATGTTTTTTTAAAATTCCATTTTCTGACTTTTTTGTTAGAATCTCTCTCTCATTGACCTTGTATTCAACTATGTATCTTGCACACCTGCTACCACATGGCTGTTTTTATTTTGGAAAAATAAGGAGATCTGGGAGTCTGGGTGGCTCCATGGTTGAGCATCTGCCTTTGGCTCAGATCACAGAGTCCTGGGTTCGAATCCCATATCAGGCTCCCTGCAGGAGCCTGCTTCTCCCTCTGCCTGTGTCTCTGCCTCTCTATCTGTGTGTGTGTCTTTCATGAATAAATAAATAAAATCTTTAAAAAAAATGGAGATCTTTCCATGACAATACATACAGAGCATTTCCCTTCTACCTCATTTTTTGAAATGGCTACAGAGTAGTCAATAAAATAGTAACTGTAACGTATTGAACCATTCTCATATTGATCTTCTTATTAAAGTTTTTTACCATTCTACACAATTTCATGAAAGTATGTTTGCATCTGTGTTGTGCATATCTATAAGTACTTTGATAGTTTAGAAGCAGAATTTCTGTGTTAGAGCCCTTGCCCCTTTTAACCACTGGTATTTATAGCACAATTGCTCTCTTAAAATATTGAATCAATTAATACTAAAGTAAAACTAAACTAAAACAAGACCGGCCATTATTCACACTTTACTAATATTCATTGAATTTTTGCCAACCTGATGTTGAAAGTGCATCGTATTGTCTTTGATTTGCATTCCTCTAATACTAGAATACTAATAATACTAGAATGGTTGGATATCTTTTCATTTTATCTCTTGTGACTTCCTTTCTGCCCTTTTCCCTTTCGTAAATTGGGTCATTAGTCTTTAGTCTTACTGTTTTGAAGCAGTTTTTTATATACTAAGGGAATTAATCTCTTGGCTTTTTTTAGAAGATTTTATTTATTTATTCATGAGAGACACAGAGAGAAAGACAGAGGCAGAGACACACACAGGGAGAAGCAGGCTTCATGCAGGGAGCCCAACGTGGGATTCGATCCCTGGACTGAAGGCGGCGCTAAACTGCTGAGCTACCGGGGCTGCCCCAATCTCTTGACTGTTGTATGTATTGCAGTCATAGTTTCCAGCTTGCCATGTTGTTTGCCTTCTGTCGTCTTTCATTACGTGGAAATGTTGTTTTATGTAGTCATAGTCCTGTCTTTTCTGGATTTGTTGGTGGTGGTTCCTTTTAAGGAAGATTTCCCTAACTTAAACTGTAACAATATCCTTTACTGTACTTGTATACTTTAGCTAACGCACCCATGTGTTTGGATTTTTTTTTCCAATCTAGAGTCAAGTTTTTGTGTGCAGTATAGATAAGGATGTGTCAAGCCTGGCCATGTGCTGTAATAATTAGGGAGTTTGGGCTGTGGAATCTAATGTCATGGGGTTTAATTTTAGGCTTCAGCAATTATTGAGGCAAATTAACTACCTTTACTGGGCAAATTATTGGGCAAGCTAATTGATGTAGTTTCCTTCTGTGTGTGTGTGTGTGTGTGTGTGTGTGTGTGTGTGTGTTTTAAGTTGTTCAGTAGTCAATGAACTAATACATTTAAAGACCTTAGCACAATGCCTGGCAAGTTGTAAAACCAAAGCAAAGTAAGCTGCTCTTAGTTTTGTTTCTTCTAGGTTGTTAACTACTTGCTCCAATACCATTTAATAGTTACTGCTCTCCTGATGTGGAGTGCCATCTCTCACATATGTAAATTCCTTTCTATCTGCCAGCCTGTTTCTAGATCCTTTAATATTTTCTGTTTTGTTTATCTAGGCCTTGTGCCAATTTTTATGTCTTTGCAGTTGATGTAGTTTTAAATTTATTTAGTTGTCTGGCAATTCAAATCACCTTAATTTTTTTTTTCCCCCATCTAAATTTTGTTTGGGTAGTTGTGTATATACACTGTTGAATGTGAACTGGAAAGTCAGCTTCTCAAGATCTATGAAAGGATCCCAGTGGAATTTCATATTATTATGCTTAATTATATTAAAATGTAGATCAATATTAGGGGGGCCTAATAATACTGAGTCCTCCTATTCAGAAACATAATTTATCTCTTGATCCTGTTCAGGATTTCTTTTATGTTCTTTAGTAAAGTTGTACAGTTTTCTTAGAGCTTATGCACATTTAAATTTCTGCATATTTGATTATAAATGGGATCCATTTCTCATTATGTTTTAAGTTTGGTTTTGTTGATATAGCAAAGTGATTTCCATGTTTCTAGTTTTAACTTTTTATGATTGTATTGGTTCTACTAGTCTTTCAGTTGAGAGCCTTGGATTTTTTTTTTTTTTGTAGATAAATTATGACAATTTCTGTTTCCATCTTGGCCGTTAAAATTTTTTTATTATTTTATTCATTCAGAAGCGTTTATTCATATTTTATATATGTACCATATAATGGTTTACATAATAAAATGAGTAGGCATTAACCATTTTTAAGTACAGTTCAATGATGTTAAGTATATTCATATTGCACAGTGAATCTTTTTCATCTTGCAAAACTGAAACTATACCCATAACAGAACTCCTCATTTCCCCCTTTCCCTCACTCTGGCAAGCACCATCCTATTTTCCATTTCTATGAATTTGACTACTCTATGTACCCTATGTAAGTGCAACCATACAGTACTTGTTTTTTTTTGTCTAGCTTATTTTACTTAGCATAATGTCCTCAAGGTTCATTCATGCTGTAACATGTATCAGTTTCCTTTTTAAGGCTGAATAGTATTCCATTCTATGCATATACTGCATTTTGTTGATCATCCATCCATTGATGGGATATTGGTTGCTTCTACTTTTTTGGCTATTGTGAATGATGCTGCTATGAACATGACTGTACAGATATCTCCATGAGATCCTACTTTCAGTTCTTTTTGGGCCTATACCTAGAAGTGGGATTGTTGGATCATATGGTAATTCTCTTATTTTTTGTGGCACCTCCATACTGTTTTCCCCAGCTGTTGCATTGTTCTACATTCCTTCCAACAGTGCACAAGCATTCTGGTTTCTCCAGAGTCTTGCTAACACTTGCTATGTTCTGAGTTTCTTGTTTATTTTTTTAATAGTAGCTGCTCTGATCCATGTGAGATAGTATCTCACAGTAGTTTTAATTTGCATTGGAGTCTTCATGTGCCTACTGGTCACTTGTATATCTGCTTTGGGGAAATGTCTATTCAAATCCTCTGCCCGTTTTCAATCAAGTTTTTAGCAGTAAAAAAATAAAACACAAATTGTACCTTTCTTTTTTCTAGTCCTTTTCTACTGCTTATTACCTCCAAAACAAAGCTGGAAAAGTAGTGAATAGGAGACGTTGTGTTATTTCTGATTTTATAGGCTCCCTTCTAATGTTTACAGTTAAGCATTATGTTGGTCACAGATTTTTGGTCAACAACTTTTTTTTTTTTTTTTTTTTTTTTTTTTTTTTTGGTCAACAACTTTTATCAAGTTGAGGAACATTCTTTATAGATCAGGGTTTCTGTGATAATATCGCAAAGTAATTTGAATTTGCTATATTAAATTCAAGGATATATTTATTGAAATGACCATTTGACCTATGTAATTTTCTTTATTCTGATTATCTAGTGATTACATTTTAAGTTTGTTAGTGTGGAACTATTTCAATATTCTTGGGCTAGTCCTATTTCATCATGATGAAATACTGAATTTGATTTGTTGATTTTCTGGTTATTTTAAATAAGGAAAAGTCTTAGCCAAAAATAATGAATTCTGTGAATTCATGATAAAGAAAACTAACGGAGGACATTTCTAATATTTTAAGTAGCAAAGTATATGATGACTACAGCAAAGCTCTAGATTTGTTAAAGTAGAAATGACAACCAATTAGTTTTTAGATAATCTGCCTTGTTTTATTCTGATGTTATCTTTTCCTAAATATTAAGATTTCTTCTTCAGTGTACCACCAATCAAGATAAGTAGAAAGGAACTTTGAAAAAAGCTGCTATTGTGTGTTGAGCTACATGGCATGGCTAGGATGATTCCTAGGGGGTTCTCTTGACTTAGAACACATATTGTATCTTGTGTTGTAATCTTAGAAGGTACAGGTAAATGCCCGTGACATCAGAGTTAGTGATGTTCCTAGATTATCTCTGTTATTTAGTAACATCTAGCACATTATTAGTGTTGAATCCATTGATGTTATTAGTTGCACAATTACAAATAAAAATGTTTATTTAGCAAATGTTTACTGAGCATCTACTATGAACTAGTAAGTGTGATGAGTGATTAGAATATAAAGATGAATAAGACAAGATCCTTGCACTCAATCAACTCATGCTTTTTTTTTCTTTCCTTTTTTAGTAGAGGGGCAGTAGGTAGGTGACAGAGTACGGTGGCAGAGGTGATATGTACAAAAATAAGTACAACAAAACATTTACATATATTCTTGGTAAGATATACACACATTATGTACGTACAATATTATGTATATATACACACACACACACACATATATATATATATAATGTATTTTTAACGTTTATAGTAGACCACATAGAAAAGTACAGTCAGTCCTATCTAGAGTAATTAGGGTGGGCCTTCTGGGCAGATTTGGAAGACAGTAAGCTGGATAAGTCAGGTAGAGGCAATGTAGACCAAACATATAAAGGAAAGACAGAGCAGGGTTCGTTTGAAGAACTGCAAGTAGTTTATTATGATCAATAGATAAGACACAGGAAATGATATGCAAAAGCATTAAGCCATATCTTTGGGGAGCCATTAAAAGATTTTAGGCAGGAGAATAACAGGTCCAAATATGAGTTTTGTAAGATTGCTCTAGAGGTATTGAGGATGATTATGGAACTAGGATGGAAGTGAGTGGGTGCTTGGGGAAGTAGGAAGATGAGTTTGGAGTTCCTTGTAGTCTCCAGAGGATGGATGATAAAGATAGATTTCTATCTTCTTGTGAACGGATACATTGAAAAAATTCTTTATTTATGATACTGATTATGAAATCAGAGTTAATAAAAATCAGTTTATACTTTTGGTTTCATTTTAGGTGATGACTTATACCTCTTGCTAAACCTATTTCCAGGGCTATTAAAAAGAATAAAATGAGAAAATATGAATTAAAATCTTTTCCCAGCCTGAATGACTGTGGGATTTAATAGTGATATGTATTATTATTAAATACTATGTTTATAGACTATCCAGTTTGTGGATAAAATATGTTCAGCTCTAGGTCAACTTGCCTGAAACTCACATAAAATTAGTTGCATAATTTACCTCAGTTAATATTCTCAACAGTCTTGTTTCTATTTTAAACATTAATTGTCATGATTGCAACACTGAGACAAAATAACCCACTGCCATACCATGAGGGTCTCCATAATGAGCCACTCACTTTCTGAAGACATTAACTGCTCCTTCTTTGTCAAGAAGATCAATAGCATATCTTTTGAAGTTGGTAAACTGTTTACCTCTGCCTTTTTATCTTTCAAATTCTACCCATCCCACCCTGACCCCCAGTCCCAGCCTTGCTTCCTTTAGACAGCCTTTGACTCCCACTCTCTAGAGCCTTCTGAATTCCTTGGTTGCTAGGTACTGCTCATGATAGGTCTTTTATTGTTGCGTTTTCAAATCTTAATATTGTTTAACATTTTGTGTTTGTTTTATCCCCCAATTAAGTCTTTCTCAATCTTGAGTGTGTGTGTAGGTGGAGAGGGTGCAAGGAACAACTGGGGAGCCTGATATCCAGAGTAGGCCCATGAATCTGCCTTTTTCACAAGATAACCCAGGCAATTTGGATCAGCAGTCTTCAAACTGGGGGGCATAGAAAAACCTTCAAAGGAAGAGTGGGGGATAGATAATTTTGAGCAAATTACTTTCCAGATTCTCAGCTTTCATGAGTACTCTTAATTTTTTTTAAAGATTTTATTTATTTATTCATGAGACACACACGAGAGAGAGAGAGAGAGAGAGAGAGAGAGAGAGAGGCAGAGACACAGGCAGAGGGAGAAACAGGCTCCATGCAGGACTCGATCCCAGGTCTCCGGGATCACACCTTGGGCTGAAGGCGGCGCTAAACCACCGAGCCACTTGGGCTGCCCGAGTACTCTTAATTTAAATGAGCCGTTCACCCAATGTATTAAAGGCATAAGTGCGTAAGTCTCACCTATTCTAAATCTTGCTGTACCTTCCTCAAGTATAAAGACCTCCAGGGTATCAAAAGATAATTGTAAATAGTAGTATCTGGGAAGCCTTCTTTATTAGAACATAAAAAAAAAAAAAAAAACAAAAACCATTCTATTCATTCATTCCAGGAAGAGAGTAAATATATTTCCAATTAAATTTTAATGTTTAATAATCACACCAATATGTTTTCATGTACTGGGTATTAATAAAAAATTTTGATACCTCAGTCCAATAGGAAACTGGGAGCTAAAATTCTGTGATCCTGGAAAACTTTTAAAAATCGAATTATTTTTGTATTTGTATTCTATAGAAATTATGAAGGTGAAAGATAATGGACGTTTAAACATAAAACTATATGACTTTGGGATAAGTTCTGGAAAAAATTGAAATGTTTTGAATGATGAAAAAGAACCATGTAAAATTTCTGAATATTTAAAAAAGATTTTTATTTATTTATTCTTGAGAGACACAGAGACATAGGCAGAGGGAGAAGCAGGATCCCTGCAGGAAGCCTGATGTGGGACTCGATCCCAGAACCCCGGATCACAACCTGAGCCGAAGGCAGACACCCAACTGCTGAGCCACCCAGACACCCTGAATTTCTAAATGTTAAAGCAAAGTTTGTTCACAGCCTTTTAAAACAGATAATGCTGAATGGCAAGTCATGGTGTTATTGCATTTCATTAGATACATTTAAAAGTGTAGTGGCTTTATTTTTAAGGTATCAGTATTGACAAACCCCTCAGAATCTGTCCTTTGTAAATGTTTAAACTTATAATGAAAAACTTCAGATTTCAATTTCAAAGTGTATGAGGAGTATGTTATTTTTGGGGGAAAAATTTTAGTGGGTGCATGAGCAAAAAAAGTTTGAAGAGCCCTGTTCTCATTTACACTTTGAAAAATACTGCCTCTGAATCACCTGTGACCGAGTTAAAAATATAGACTATGGGATCTGATCCAGGAATGACAATATACCTGATAACAGCTGACATTTATTTAATTCTGAGTGCCAAGTGAAAGTGGTGGATTCATTTCTACAGAAAGTGTCCGTGGTATTTGTCTTTCCTTGTGGTTTATTGCCTGGTTTTTAGTGGCTATAACTGGAAACTAAGGTTACGAAGGACACGTTCGTCACCAACAAGCCCTGCTCAGAGAACCTGCTCCCTCCCCTGCTACCCCTGCACCTGTGGAGTCAGCTGGTCTTTACAGACTCTGAGAGGAAGCTCACTCACACTCAGATCAGGTGCCGGGTGTTGGAAGGAGAGCCGGAACGTGGCTGTCTCTACACCTGGAACTAAGAGATTCTATCCTGTTGTGCTAACGTGGCTGTCTCTACCTGGAACTAAGAGATTCTGTCCTGTTGTGCTGCCCCTGGAGAACCATCCAGCTTCTGTTGTCTGGGGTATGAGCTAATAATCTTCCAGAACTCTAAGACTGGTCTCTGAGAGGTCAGCAAGAAACGAGTGCTGTGCCTGTCTTACTATATTTCTTAATTGTACTATGGATCAGGAATAAAATAAATCAGTTACTGCAAAGTTCAAAGTCATTAAAAAAAATGTGGTTACAACCTTGATAAGATATATAGGACAAAGAACAGAAGGAAATATAGCAAAATGTGAACAGTGGTTGCTTTAGAGGGGTGGATTTTCCTTTGTTTCCTAAATTCGAATACTAAATATAAGCATGCTTCTATTGCCTTGATAATCTAGAAGTCTTTTCTAAATTATCCTCTTTGAGGGAGGGAATATGAGGCACTCATAAATGGTCAAAAGGGTACTCTACTCTTGTATTAGAGAGTATTTCCATATCTTATTGATAATAATAATGAATTTTTACATCTCCTGAGACATATAGAAATGAACTAAATGTACATGGATTAAATAATTCGATTTTAATGTTTATTTTAATGCAGTGTAGTAGATAATTATCCTTATTTTACTGATGAGACTATTGTAGCTTGTTAAGGTTATATACTTTTCTTGGGCTTTGCAAAACTAGTAAAGAGAGGAACCAATACTTGAGCCTTGGCAGTTGGCTACAGAACCAATATTTTGTGCTATTGAACTGACAGACATGTCAGTTCACAGCATGCTGTCTCCCTTCAAGATAAAGGAACATTTCTAAGAAATGGGGATTCACTTTGGAATGAATAGAAAGAAAGGAGTATGGAATATACAGTGATAATGGATGGATAAAATCTCTTAACATTGGTTTCTTAAATTGCAAAGTGTTTAACTTAATAGACATTCAAATGAAGCATTTCAAATGAAATTGGTGGTGTTGCTTGAATGCTTCCTACACGCTTGCTATTATGTGCTAGACATTTGAGTTACATCTATGAGTCAAAACAAAAAAAAGCTTCCTGCCCTCAAGAAGTTTACATGGGGGTGACGGGTGGGAATAGTGATGAATACAGATAATAAAGAACTATGGTAAATAAATTATATAGCATATTAGATGGTGATAAATGGTGCGGGGGGGGGGGGGGGGGGGGGAGCTAGATAAGATAACCACAATGGGACTGTGGTAGTAGGGTTTGTTGCAGTTTTAGATAGAGTGGTTAGGGTGGGACTCATTGAGAAGACAACCTTTCAGCAAAGATACAAGGCAAGAGAAAGAGATAAAGGAATGCCCGGAGAGGGAATGGCCAGTGTGATGACTCCTAAGTATGGAATGGGCATGGTATGGTCTGTTTAACTGGAGCAGTTAATCCACTAGCCAGAAGGAGAGATTCTTAGCCTGGGATCTAAGGACCTTTGAGGGGTCTAGGATAGAATTTTCAGGGGTTTATTAACTTGGATAAAAAAAAAAAAACACATCATTTTTATCTTTAATAATAACATCTAACTGAAATCAAACATTTCTTTCAACCACAAACGTAGGCCAAAAACCTCTGTGACCTTGTCAGAAATAGAAATCACAGATAGTGTCATGTTATATTATAGCTGTTGCTATCTTAAAATATGGTTTTGTTCATCACCACGTCACATCAGAATTATGTTAGTAGTTAGGCCTGCCACTCGATCTTATTATTTAGTGACCTAATAAAGGAATGCATCTGTCCCTGTGTTACAATTAAAAATATTTTTACAATTCAGTTGGCTTCCTTTATGATCTGTTGTATCTGAGAAAGGGTTCATAGACTGCCAACTGCCAAAGGGGTCCATGGCACACGCACAAATAGATTAAGGAATCCCTGGTGTGCAACACTGTTGGCCCGTGTAGGACGTTGTTTGACACTGACGTCTGTGCTGAGAATGGAATGGGGAGCTGGTAGAGAATTTTGAGCAGAGCAGGACATGAGTAACGTTTGTTTGCAAAAGCTCACTCTTTGGCTGCTGTGTTCACCTCCAGTTAGGCAGCAGGTAGACCCAGGGTTGCAGTTACGGGGTTATAATGGTGATTCAGACAAGAGATTGTACTTGTTCAGGAGATGGTAGCTTGGACTACAGTTGTTAGCAGTGGATGCAATAAAAAGTGATTGGATTCTGGATTGATTTTGGAGATAGAACCATCAGGATTTAGTGATAAATTGGATGTGAGGAAAAACAGGGATGATGTCAGGATTTTTGGCTTGAGCAATGGAAGGATCAAATTGACATGGCCTGGGGGAGAAGACTGGGTGTAGAGGGAATATCAAGTGTTTGTTTGTTTGTTTCTTTCTTTCTTTCTTTCTGGCATTGTTTCTGATGTGAAACTTAGGATATTGATTTGACATACACAAGGAAGTGTTAGCAGGCATTTGGCTTTGTGTGTGGAGTTGGGGAAAAGGGTTTTTTGTAAGCTGTGGATATACATTGGGAGTTATTTGCACATATTGGTGTTTAAAACTCAGGTTGAATGAGATGCTTGAGTGCGGATGGAAAAGGGGAACGAGGAGTGACCCATGGGAACTCCAACAGGAAGAGATTGAGACAAGGAGAAGGAATCTGCAAAGTAAACTGAGAAGGGGAGTCCAGTGAGGTAGGAGGAAAACCAATAGATCTGGAGTCCTGCATGCTAAGTGTAAAAAGACCTATCAAGGAGAGACGTAATGTGCCAAATGGTAGAGCAAGTAAAGACTGGGAATTGGCCACTGAATTTAAAAACAGAGGATATTGGAGAGTTCTTGTGGGGGAGGGGGTGAAAGTTTAAATTGGAGTGGCTTGAAGTGAAAATGACAGTTGGAGACAGTTATATAGGAAATTTTTTTAGAAGTTTCATTGCAAAAGGAACAAAGTTGGGGGAATAGCTGAGGGGGCACACAGAATTAAAAGAAAGCTTTCATTTTTTCCTGACTAGGATGGGACAAATAATAGCATTTTTATATGCTAAGGAGAGAGTTCCAGTAGAAAGGGGAAATTTGGTGTAGGATGAGGGAAGAGCTGCTGGAGTTATCTCTTTGAGCATGTGAGTAGGGTAGAGATCTTGTGTACTAGCAGAGAGGCTGGCTTTGACAGGAGCATGGAAAAGCATCTCTAGTAATCTGAGCAGAGAATGTGGGTATCTATGCTGCTATGCTGGGTGGGAGGATGTGGAGTTCTTGTAGCAGCTTCAGTTTTTTCAGTGAAGCAAGAAGCAAAGTTAGCCATTAAGAGTAAAGATGAAATAATAGGAATTGTGAAAACAGCTAAAAATACATACCTATGTGCCAGGCACTGCTCTAAGCACTGTGCAAACATTAATTCCCATCTTCATAATAACCTTGTCAAGGAGGAAACATCATTATCCCCTTTTACAGATGAGGAAACAAAGGACACAGGAGGTGAAATAATTTGACCCAGGTCCTACTGCTCATGAGTGGCAGAGCTAGAATTCAAACCAGGCCTTCTGGATCTAGAGTCTGCTCTCTCAATCATAACGGTATCTATTGCCAGATTGACCTTCCAAATGGTAGTGCCCACTTCTTTTTCTGAAGCGGTGACCTCCCATCTACAAAACGGGATATTATACTATCTGCCTCTAAGGATTAGAAAAAGGATAAAATGCTTATTAGCACGTTGCCTGGTTCATAGAAGATAGTAAATGTTGATGCTAACAATAATTCTGGCAGCAGTAATCTTTTTGTTGATAATGATGAGGTCATTACTTTAGGACTCTATTGATTGCTTTTTAGACAACATTAGGTTTCGTGATTTAAAGGTGTTTTTCAATTGGACGAAGACGGTATCTTAATCTTTGTTACTATTTCTTTGATTACTGGCAAGATTGAACACTTGCTGATATGTTTATAAGACACGGAAACAGCGATCTTTGTATTTCCATGACATCTGTTCCCACAGTTACTGGGGCCATGAGCTGCAAAGAGAATGCATGGATTCCTGAGCCTGGTCTCCAGCTTATTGGTTGTGAGAGCAAAGGGAATGGAGCTGGCAGAGGCTGGTTGGCTGGATGCATGTGGGGGCTCATGCAGCTCTGGCTTCTCTATTAGGGATAGCCATGAATGTGGCTCCAGGAATCACCTTCATGAAATGAAGCACATAATGACTGTTGGAAGAGGAGAAGAATAAATGTTGCTAAAGATGGACACTGTAATGGCCATGGGGAAAAACCTGTGGATGTGTGGGGATGAGTTGGTGCTGATTAGTTGGTGCCATGAGCAGTGGGTTTCAAGAAACCACTAATTGGGGTGGATCTCCTGGAGAGGACTGGGTATGAATCAGATCTGCTCTGTGGAATATGAATCCTCTCTGAGGAAGTCCATGTCCTCAGGCTTGACCCATAGCACATACTCCATGATGCTGGCTCCTTCTGGTGGTGATGGCTGAAAGCTTAGGTTGGCATACCATGCTGTTTTTTGTCCTCTTCAATGACTATTGAGCTGGGATAGGGTTAAAAGTGAATTCTGTCACCAGGCTTTTTGGGTTCAAATCCTGGCTGTATTCCTTATTACCTAAGTGAATATGGACAAGTACTTAATCTGCGACTTGGTTTCTTTATCTATAATATGGGGGTAATAATAACAATACCTCTTGCATAAAACTTTTGTGAAGATTGAGTTAAAAATATATTTCACCTAATGTATGATACACATTTTCCAGTTCTGTAATTATGGTGTGTTTTACTGTTGATGACATTTTACATTTATTATTGGTAGCATTTTCTTCTTTCTTGGTGGTACTTAAATACTGATGGATCTTAGAATCACTGCGTGTCTTGTGTTTGAGGAAATGTGTATTAGTAAATCATTAGACATGGGTTAGTAATAGAAAATGCTATATAAAGCATCATTTATTTGGTTTATAATCACAACCAGAACCTAATGATTCCACTAAACCCACAGGGATATTTTTATTGCAAGTTCCTTATCCTTGTACTGTGAAAGCTCTTAAAAGCAAAACAAAAATTCAAATAAGTCAGAATATCAGCGCATAAAGAGTCACATGATCTTTTGGTCCTTTGGGGCTTCTGGGATGTATTATGTGACTTTTAAAATTTATTTTTATTTTTTAATTTTTTTGTATTATGTGACTTTTAAGGCTACTTTTCTTGTTATGCTCCACTCTTGACCCCCCAGGTTAGACCCTCTACTTTGCTTTCATGACCACGTGGACAACCCATTTTCAATACCAGCCTCTCCATCCTTCCAGTGGTATTCTTTGCCAGTGCAGCCAGCTATACTCGATATTCTGGACCTTACTTTTATTCAAGAGAGCTTTAATTTTGAAATTGAATGATAACATCCCCATTTCTGTCCACCACCTTCTGTTATTCCAGCTTTCCCCTTCCAGTTCTCCAAAAACACAGATCCCTTCTCTTCCACACAGGCTTGGCTCCAAACATCTGTCTTCATGCCTGTTGGCCTCTGCTGCCTTCACTCCTTCCTAGGGCACTAAGATTCTCTCTGTTCAGCCACATTCTTGGTGTTGTCCTTGATTTCATTACCTTATCACCTTTAGTAACATGCATCTGACAAAATCCCAGCCCTGGAGAGATCCAAATATTTGTTTCTTCCCACACTGTCCAGGAGCTCTGTTACATGTTCCTGGCCTATGCTCTTCTCTTCGCAGCACCTGCTGCTTCAAATATTTTCCACTTCCTTCAAAACCCCTAGTTCTTTTACTCTCCGTTTATTATAAACCTATGACCTCATTTCAAAGCCATAACGAGGCTTCAAAATATGGTAGAAAACATATTAGAAGTAATCAGGAAACCTGTGTTCTGAACAGCCATGTGACTACCCCCCCCACACACCAAGTCATAAAATGTGTTTTTGCCTGCTGATTGAGATTTTATTTGGCTATTAGTTTTTCCCTATGTACTTTGCCTACAAAGTACAGTAGAGAGGTTTAGCCTAGGTGACTTCTGAGATTCCACCTTTAAGATTCTGTGATTTTATGATTTAAGTTTTGTGTGGCTTTTTTTTTTTTAAAGATTTTATTTATTTATTCATGAGAGACACAGAGGCAGAGACATAGGTAGAGATAGAAGCAGGCTCCCCACGGGGTGCTTGATGTGGGACTCCATCCCAGAACCCTAGGATCCATTCCAGAACCCAGAACCTGGGCCAAAGGCAGATGCTCAACCACTGAGCCACCCAGGCATCCCTTTGTATGGCTTTTAAAACTAGCTTGAATTTGCAGAAAGATTATGATGATATCATTTCCTTAGGTAAAACGTAAGAATTCTCACATGTCATAAAAACTAAGAAGACCTATTACCTTTTGTGATGGCAAATTTATCCTTTTTCTCTATTATTATTTTTGAATTGTGAAGATTACTTCTTATAGTTTGACCTATCATTCTAACCATAGGAAGGAGGAGAAACTCAAAAAGTGCCTTGTTTTTATAATAGTTAATCAAGACTTGGCCTTGGGGAGCCTGGGTGGCTCAGTCGGGTAAGCCTCTGATTCTTGGTTTCACCTGGGTTTATTATCTCAGGGTCATGAGATGAGCCCGGTGTGGGGCTCCATGCTCAGTGCAAGTCTGCTTGAGATTCCTTCCCCCTTCTGCTCCTCCCCCAGCTCGCATGCCTGTGCATTCCCTCTCTCTCTCTCTCTCTCTCTCTCTCTCTCTCAAAAAAAAAAAAAAAAGACTTGAACTTGAATCTTAGACTGGGAGCTTTGCAGAAGAAAGATGTGTTTCTTGACCGGGTCCTATTCTGGAGTAGGTAGGGCTGTCTTGGCATCGCAGCCCTAGGAGCTTTGTTGCCAGACTGAGCTAAGCATGGCTATGAAATGAGCTGATCCCTTCTCATGCTGCCCAGATGGTGCATTTCTAAATGATAATCTGGCAGGTTACGTTGGGATTTACCACTTAAGTGGAATTGCCTAAAAGCTCTTGCCTTTTTTATGCCTATTTTTTCCCCATCTGCCATCCCTTCTATGTATTCCCAACATTTGAGCATTATTTCTGGATGCTAGAATTTCAGGGGAACTATAGTACATCAAGGAAGAACCCAGTTCCTGTATAATAGCTTTTGGATCAATGCAGAATTAGCTTTCATGGCCTCATTAGCTTGGATAGAGGAGAGCTTGGATGTAGCAGCCAGCAGAGGAGCATACTTTTTATTTTTTATTTTTTTAAATTTTTTTTTTTTTTTTTTTTTTTTATTTATGATAGTCACAGAGAGAGAGAGAGGCAGAGACACAGGCGGAGGGAGAAGCAGGCTCCATGCACCGGGAGCCCGATGTGGGATTCGATCCCGGGTCTCCAGGATCGCGCCCTGGGCCAAAGGCAGGCGCCAAACCGCTGCGCCACCCAGAGATCCCGAGGAGCATACTTTTTAGAGTCAAGATGTATGTGTCACTTTCTAGCCTCATCAGACATCATTGTTTGGGGATAAACCCACGGATGCCATGGTTCTCGAGCTTGGCCGTATGTCAGAATCACTTGGAGTGCTGTCAATCCCAGTGCCCAACAAGCATCTCATACCAATTACCTCTGTCTCTGGGCTGGGATCTATGCAGAAGTAGTTTTTTAAACCAGCTACGTATTGGGTGATTCTATTACGTTGCCACAGCTGAGAATCTCTGAGTAAGGGCATTAAATTGGTTGGCCTTCCCAAGTAAGCTGGTTGTATCTCCAGTTCATCTCTATTGATTTTTTTACTCTGGTAATAATGCAGCAAGATCAGAGGTGGTCAGCTGCACATGAGTGGTTTTCCAAAGTGTGTTGCAACCTCTGAGTAGTGACTGTATTTTGCCTGTGAATCAGTATAGACTTCTCTTTATACGTTGTCAGTGGTATTCTGAAGTTTCTACAAGAAGGGAAAGTGGGTGATTTGTGTATTTGTGTGTGTGCATATCTTGTCTCTGTTTTAGTTAATATGTTATTGTTTGTTCACTCGGAAAACTTGATAATTTACTTCATCATAACTTTTGGTGAGAAATTATCCGAAAGGATCAGATTACTTGGGGAAAAACAAAACTGAAAGTATCATTGTGAAACTAAACAGCATCCGGAAGATTTTTAAAAAGACGTGTTAAACTGAAATGTCTAGAACCAGTGTTTCTGGCTGGTGAAAAGGCTGGCATGCCAGTTGCCACCCTTGGGTATACACATTCTTCCAATATTTATACATTCTCAGCCCTTTGAATACAGTTGCCACTAAGAATTCTTAGAGATCCAAAAGTGGGATTGCCAGATAAAACATAGGTTGTCCAGTTAAAATGTGAACTTCAGATAAACAATGAATAATTACTTAGTATAAGTATAAATAGGTCTTAAGTATGACATGAGACACACTAAAACAGTTATCTCTTATTTATCTGAAGTTCACGTTTGACCAAGTATCCTGTATTTTTATTTTCTAAATCTGGCAACTCTGGAGATGTTGGCTGGATGGAGAGCCAGAGCACTGTGCAGTTCTTCTGGGCTGGATCTCCTCCATGTGACCTTGCCTCTCACCATATTCCTGCATGGAATATGCAGAAGCTGCTACTCAGCTGTGCAGCCCACACTCTTACTCTGCTGTCTTCCTATATGTCTGATAGGTTTTCCCATCTTTGGTATTAGAGACATAGGTTTGAAAAGAACCACACACGCACACACACAATCTGCACTTAAATTCTGAATGGTAGAAGCAATGTTAGTTATGACCTCCTACTTCCAGCCAGTAAGCCCTGTGGCAGGTGCAGTATGTTGTATTTGAGTACTTTTCCACCATTTGGGAGATGCAAGAGTCCTGTCTCCCTTAGAAACCTGGGCATGTGGCCTGGCCTCCTGGGTACTTGTCTGGCTTGGTTTACTAGAAAATTCCACTCTCAATCAAGTTAAAACTGGCTAGCTTTCACCTACCTCTCCAGAGACTGACCTTCACCTTCCTCTCCTGAGGTTCGTTTTGTTGGTCTTAAATAAAGGGCTCTGTCAGTTGAGTCGAGGCACAAGCTGGAACTTCTTCCAAAGTTTTCCATCAAGTCAACTAATGCTTATATGTGCCACCTGAAAAGGGTAGGGGGGAAGGGAGGGAGAGAATGTGGGTGTTTCTTACTAGTACTGTGTATATTAATTCTGTTTGAGGTGGGCAATTTTTCTCACTTGATTATAAAGCTAAACCCAGTCTTACGTGCACATAGTCTATACTGTGAAATTTTGGAGATAGCCATTATTATTTATAGAAGACAGTCCCGAATCCTGAATCATTTCAAACTTGTAGAAAAATAGCAAAAAGTATATAGTATATGTATACCACCTGTATGTAAACATTTTGCCATAATTTCTTCAGACTTTTAAAAGCCAGAGCTGAGGCCCGTGTCGCAATCCTCCTTTAATCCATTTTCTCTGCTCACCTCCCCAGAGTTCCCAAAATTGGGGTGGGAGCCGCCGCAACGCAGAACTGTAGGAGGCGCCATTCCCAGGCAACCTGTCTTTGTGTTCCTAGGCAATGTGCAGTGTGGGTTTTCTAAACCCTGTACAAACAGTATTAATGTATAAATTTTGGTGATCATATTATTGTAAATGACACCAGTTTTGTCTCTTCCTAATTCTTACGTGTTATTTCTTCCTGCCTTGTCCCAGACCTCTGGCATAATATAGGAAAATAAGGGCAACAGTGGGCATTCTCAATCTTGCTTCCTGAAGTTTCTTATTACATTTGAAGTTTGCTGAAAGTTCTTGATAGATATCATGAATTCGACTTCCTTCTGTTGATGGAAAGTTGGCTTTTCTTCTCTTTAAAATCAAGAATGAATGTTGAACTTTATTAAGATATTTTTCTGTGTCATTCTGTATTGTTTTGAGATTTTGAAGTAATGGTTTTTCTCCTTTAGTTTATTGTTGTAGATGTCACTTGATAAATTTTCAGATGTCATGTAATTCTTGCATTCTTAGAATAAACTCTGCATAGTTGCATGGTTTATTTTCACAAATCACTGAACTAGCTTTGCTAATTTTTGTTATTTTTAGTCTATCCTTTTTCTGTTTTTAATTGCATTATAAAAAGAGAACATGGGGGACACCTGGGTGGCTCAGTGGTTGAGGGTCTGCCTTTGGTTCAAGGTGTGATCCCGGGGTCTTGGGATCGAGTCCCACATCAGGCTCCCTGCATAGAGCCTGCTTCTCCCTCTGCTTGTGTCTCTGCCTCTCTGTGTGTCTCATGAATAAATAAATAAAATCTTAAAAAAAAAAAAACATGGTCTGTATGATAGTATTCACTTTGAAATTTTTAAAGAGATTTTCAATATGAATCATCAGTTTTTGCAAATATATGTGCCTAAAAAGGATGTGTATTGTTGATTTGTTGGGTTCTGGGTTATATATGATCAGGGTTATTAATTGTATCAGTCAGTGTTTTTATTTGCTTGATTTATTAATTTATGATGGAGGGGTATTGCTAGTCCCCTATTTTACTTATTTCTGTCAGTTTTTGCTTTATATATTTTAGGAGTAACGTGTTAGTTGCATTCAAGGTCATGATTATACGTACCACCTAACTTAATAAATAAAACATTACAAATGCGTTCGAAGCATTTTGTATGCCCTTTACCATCCCCTTAGGTGAAATTGTTTGTTAATCCTGTGTATTTCTTTATACATAGGTATACAGTCCCCAAACAATATATAAAATGGTTATGTGTTTTAAAAGTCTATAAAAAAAGGCATCCTCCTATGTGTATTTTTTAAACATTTTTTTTTTTAATCTTTATTTATTTATGATAGTCACAGAGAGAGAGAGAGGCAGAGACACAGGCAGAGGGAGAAGCAGGCTCCATGCACCGGGAGCCCGATGTGGGATTCGATCCCGGGTCTCCAGGATCGCGCCCTGGGCCAAAGGCAGGCGCCAAACCGCTGCGCCACCCAGGGATCCCTCCTATGTGTATTTTTTGGTGACTTTTTCTCTCGGAATTATTTGTTAGATAATCTGTGTCAGTATGTATAGCTCTAGGTCATTTATTTTATTTTTATTTTTTAAATTATTTTTAAAAATATTTTATTTATTTATTTGAGAGAGAGCACAAGCAAGGGGAGCGGCAGAGGGAGAGAGAAAAGCAGACTCTCCGCTCAACAGGGAGCTGCTGTGGGCTTGATCCCAGGACCCTGAGCCACCCAGGAGCCCTGGTTCATTCATTTTAATATCTGCATAGTATCACTTTGAATATATCACTCGATATTTTCTTAGCTGTTTTGGTGATACAGATTTAAATTTATTCCCACTTTTCATGGTTAGGAACAATGCTTCTAGTAAATTTTTTTTTTTTTTTTTTTTAACATTTGTGCTCATATGTGAATGCTTCATCAGGAGTAAATTTGAAGTAGCGTTTTTGGTGTATACCTGTAAATTTAATATTGACAAAATGATCTTTAGAGAGGCTGTAGCAATTAATGCTCTCATCAATAATGTGTGGAATTCTCATTCTTCTTTCTTACCAGCAGTTGGTATTAGCAGACTTTTTAACCATTCCCAATCTGATGTGTGTGACATAATATCCCATTGTGGTTTTAATTTGTGTTGTTTTGAAGCCAAGGGAGTTTGTTCTTTTATAGGCTTATTAGCCATTTGGAGCTCTTCTTCCATGAATTGACTGTCCGTTTGCTTATTTTTTTTTTTATTCGTTGCTTCTTTTATTTCTTTATGGTACCTGCTTGTTCTATATGCTAATCTTTTATCAGTTATATGCTTTGCAAATGTTTTATCTATGTATATAGTGTTTCACTTTCTAGCAACTTAATATACATCATTTTGGTAATTTTAATGCAACTCAATTTAAAAATAGATTTCCCTCTTGTAAAAAATCTTTTTTTAAACCCCAATTTCATCAAGATACTGTAATGTCCCTCCAAGGTGTTTTTTTTTTCCCCCTTATGCTTTTCACATTTAGATTTTTAATCCACTGGAATTGATTCTTCTGTATGGTTTGAAGTATGAATACTTCTTATATTTGGATTAAGAAATAATCTACCCTTTCTCCATAAGTTTCGATATACTGTCCAACCACACATTCAGTTTCCTTATGTGAGTGGCTCTATTTACAGTCTTTATTTCCTATTTTATATGGTATATTTTGTTGTCTGTGTACCAATGGCAGAGTTCCTCAATTATGACTTTTTTATTATCCTTGTCTTTTCTGTGCTGTGTTTTTCATTAATTATTGTGTTTTTTATTCACAAATTACTTCCTTGATTGTGCCAGCTTACCTAGCTTTTCAGCCTTTAATTTCAATGAGTATACTTTACATTCGTAATATTTATGAATTCTTTAGTTACCTACTATTCTTTTTTAATCCATGGTGTGCTGTTACTGTCATTGTTCATAATGGTTGTTTTTATGTTGGTGAAGATTCTAAGCATGACAAGAATACTTGTAACATGTTTAATATTTAAAACTTGTGGGATTATATTTAATATTTAAGTATATATTTAATATTTAAAACTTTAATACTTATTGTGGGATTTTGTGTTTCAATATTTGGTTTTGTTGCCTATGTTGACATTTAGCTTTCTTCACATGTACTGGCAGCTTGGTTTGAAGGCTCCCTATCTATAGGTTGCTTTAAAAGAAAAAAAAAAAGACTAAAGAAAATAAGTTATCCCTCCACCTTTATGCTTGTCTATTTTGCAATTGTCTTAGCTGGTCCTTGCAAGGTCCCCAGACCAGAAGTTGGTCTTCCATTGGTGTTTGGGGTTCCCAGGCCAAGATGGTGATATGGGTATTGCAGATTTAGTCACTGGGGACAGGAGTGGGCAGGGTTTGGAGTCTGGTCTTCATCCCTGTCTGTATCCTCCAGTTCAAGCCTCCAGATAGCAGTTGACAGCAGATTCTTCTATCTTCTCTTTAGCTACCCTACTCCTCCTTTCTCACTCTTTCTTTTTTAAGATGTATTTATTTGAAAAAAAAAAAAAAAAAAAGATGTATTTATTTGAGAGAGAGAGAGCGAGCGAGCAAGTGAGCATGGTAGGGAGGGCCAGAGGGAGAAGGAGAGAGAGAATCCCAAGCAGACTCCATGCTGAGTACAGAGCCCAAGGTGGGACTTGATTTCACCACCCTGAGATCAGGACCCAAGCAGAAACCAGGAGTCCAATGCTTAAACCACTGCACCACCTAGGCACCCCTCTCCCTTTTTCTAAGCAGCAAGCTTGCCCCCCTCCGTTTTCTACCCCGCCCCTCCCCGGGGACCCTCTCAGCCCCTGTTGCTCTACAGAAACCTGACTCCAGGCCATCCTGTCTGCCTCTGGAACTGGGGCCCAGCATTTCGGGTGCAAAGTACTGCTTGGCTGTTCTTTTCCAGTTCTGTTTCTCCAGGATGTTACTATATTTTGGTTCTCATTTGTGACTTCTAACTTTCTTGCTTTGTATTTTAGATTTCCTTGTCATGCAGGTTTAGGAGAGACTGAAAAAGGTGAACCTATAACAACTGGAGGTCTGTTGGGTCCCTTAACTTTTTGGAAACCTGGTCAGAAATATCCCTTACTTGTTCCAGTTTTTCTTTTTCCTTTTTTTTTTTTTTTTTTAAGATTTTATTTATTTATTCATGAGAGACCCAGACACACACACACACACATACACACACACACACACACACACACACACAGGCAGAAGGAGAAGCAGGCTCCCTGCAGGTAGCCCAATACAGGACTCAATCCCAGGACCTGGGATCATGCCCTGAGACAAAGGCAGACCCTCAACTGCTGAACCAACCAAGCGTCCCCCAGTTTTTCTCATCTAGTTACCATGTCCACATTAGTCCATCTTTCATAGTAAAGAAAAGCGTTCATTTCACACTCTGGTCCACCCTCCTCAGTCCCCACGTGCCCACCCCTGCAGAACCCTGTGTCCTGGTGGCTGAGTTTCAAGTTTAAATATGAAGTATTGTGACTGCCACCTAATGGCAGTCATGGGGTACTTTCAGCCGTGGCCTGGATTTTTTTTTTTTTTTTTTTTTTCTGGATTTTATTCTGACAAGTGTGTGCCTCTCTAGATTTGCTTCCTGGCTTTGACATGCTACATGAATAGAAAGGGAAATATAAGTCCTAGGGAGCTTGTTATGTTCCTGGGGTTCTAAGCTGTTTAGTATCTCTCCTTTAACAGATAGAAAATAGGGGTGTCAGAAGAAAACCACAGGGAAAGGTGAGTTATCCCACACTGGGAGCTGGAATTTCATTGAATGGATGTCCCGGTGGTAAACTGTCTAATGGGGCCTGGCCCTGAATACGTGCCTGGGGCATCTGGGTAAAGTCAAGACATATAGCCATGAATTTGCTGACCTTTGTACCTATCTTATACCATCACCTTGGGACATACAGACTCAACTGCTGAGTATTTAAAGGATACACATACCTTAATCATTGCCCGCTTCCCTTCAGTTTATCCTCTTCTCTAAGCCCTTTTCTGTCCATTCCAGTTATTGAAAGCCTCTAAAGTGGTCTGAGTCTCCACATAGTAAATAAACTTAGCTGGACACTTAGCATGTTTATCAGCTATGACTGCAATAATGCTGTGTAACAGGCTGTATGAAACCTAGTAGTTTTCCATCTCAAGCATTTATTTGCAGAAGCCATCTGTGGTTCAACCGAGGCAGGCTGGGCTGTTGCATGCTGTGCACAGACTGGATGTGGCCACTGACTATGGTGAGGGCATAGGTCTGTGCTGTGGGACCCAGGCCGACTGAGGAGTGGTCACCTGGGGTATGTTCTTTTGTGAAAGAGTGGGAGTGACAGAGGCAGGCCAAACTGGGTGCAAGCAAATTTAAATAGTCTCTTTCCCATCATGTCAGTTCACTCTCCACTAGGAGAGTATCTTCTGGGGCTTCTGGAGATACTCTGTATTCCAAGCAGAAAGGGCAGGCATGAGTGCATGAGTACCTGCTGAGCAATGTTCCAGGCTTTGACAGCTGTGTATCAAACAAGTGAATGGAATCAAATCTTTTAAGAAAACAAAAGCTTCATGTGTTAATACTTCAGTGTAAGTGCGAAAAGCTTCTACGACAATTCAAAAGAGAAGTCTTTCAGGCTGGAAATGTGTGCTGTTCCCTTTCTTATACCCACCCACTGCCTCAACAGTGCCTGGCTTGTGGAGACACTAAACACATGAATGAAAGAGCTACCAGGTTTAGAGAGAAACTCCTAGGCTTCAAGAGTTGGGATAATCTCCCGGTCTATGAATACTGGCATTTTTATATTTCTGCCTGAAAAAATCCTAAATGTCCTTAACCACGGAGAGAGATTGAAAGATAAATTCCTAACTTCGCGGGATGTCTTCCAGCTCTTGTCCAATCATGTATTTTTCTGATAATGGAAACTAGTCATCTCCTTTTTATACCTATCTAGAACAACATAATGGCTACTTTCACTGATGATTCGTATAACTTCTACATGCCCTCATCCTTTTTGAGGAGACAGGATGAATCTCTATCTAAATTTGATTCAGATGCTAAGATTGATAACTCCACACATAAACCACACACAAAAGAGGATAGGAAAAGGTTCACTTACTAAAATAATGAGACTTCTGGGGAGAGCAGGCCAGAAAAGGCCTTGAAAGGAAGGAGACTGGTTTGGGATTTTACAGTGTTTAGGGTATAGAGCCAGGCTGAGGATCCCCACTTACGGGGCAGTAGCTTGTGTGGTTCTAATTCCCTGCTTATGTCAAAGGCTTGTTATTTAGATTGTCCAGATGTGAGGCAAAGGGGACGAGGGAGAGGTATTATTAGCAGTCTGGCATCAAAAAAAAAAAAAAAAAAAAAAAAGGTTGGGCTCCTTATTATACACTTCCACTGTTCTTGTTGCAGGTCCACTAATAAAGAGGTGTTATATTGACATTTCAGGTGATGGACTTGCTGACAGCTATTGACTTGGATTATACCCCATTTTTTTCTCTGGACTCCACTGACTTTAATCTTCCTCGATTGTTTCTAACAGATACGAAAGCAGCGATCCCTGCCCCGACCTGTACAACTACTGCATTGTTTATAGGCACATGGCAAGGGAAACAAATCTAGAAGACCTACCGTGTACCAAGAGCAGGCCAAATGCTTTGCCCTCCTGAGCATATAAATATGAAAGCTCAAATTTTATTTTATTCTTAGGTATTGAAGTAAGTTGTCTGTGATTTTGCCTTTGATGACCCAGCACCGTTTTCATTAATGTTAGAGATAGTTGGAGAAAGTTTCTGCATTTGTTCTTGGGTAACTTTGTTTGAATTCATCCGTCAGTAATTCCCAAATGACATCTCTTATGTACCAGCTCTGTGACTTGGAGCATATATTTATACATTTTTACTACTTTAAAAATTTTAAACTTTTTTTGTACTGTGTAGGACTTTCTGTGTGATTAAAAGTAACCTATCTTCAGAGGCAGTGGTTCTCAAACTATAGAATGCATCATGATCACTTGGGAGCCTCGTTAGAGCATCCTCTGAGTTTTTATTGAGTCTGAGGTGGGCCTGAGAATTAGCATTTCTGAGAAGTTCCCAGTGATCTTTAGTTCCAGAGACTAAACTTTGACCAACACTATCTTATAACAGTAATATTCATAAAGTTGTGGGTTTAATGTGCTAGTTTGATTTTTTTCCTAACATACATTAAAATAACTATTCACCTGTTAAAGTTCAGCTGTCTATTAGCAAAACAAAACAAAACAAAAAAAACCCCTCATATTGTGCATGCAAAGCTTTGGAAACTCTGACTGAATATTCTCCAGGTATAAATTCAGAGAAAGGATCCTTTGCCTTTAAGACTGAAGGTATGTGTTTTAACCTGTGTGTAGCAATGTGAGGCAATGGGTCAAGCCAATGAAAGGTGAAGGCAGTGCAAATTAGAATGCATGAGCAGGAAGAGAGCCACAGTTCTCATCCATTAGGGAATCAGGAATTCTCTAATTCTCCAACTGTATGCATGATCCATTTCTTCCAATGAGATGTGTGTATATCTGTGTAGGGGAAGGGTTTGGATACATGTAAGAGCATATAAGTGAAAACCAGATACAACCACAAACTGGTGGCCATAGTTCTGAAAGTCCCAATAGAGAAAATAGATGAATCATAATCACATAACTTGATGGGACCAGCCATTGTAACTCACACTGTTCATGTTAACCCTGGACTCGTCAAACCTCCTTGGGGTTAAAAATGCCCCAGGCCCCTTTTAAAAAGTTATAGAAAGGATTTATCAAGTCCACTAGTGATTCTAGTGATTGGGTGAAGCCAGCAACCTTTAAATGCCTAGGAACTTTGAGCATTGGTTGTACCTGAAGCTTACCCAACTATAAGAAGAACAGTAGTAGCAAACGAACAACTCCACAGGGGAAAAATCACAGGCTTGTGGGCCAGAATGACCTTGCCGGCACTTACTAGCATTTGAATTGGGGAAAGGTGTTCAAACCGTGTACCTCAGTTTCCTTATCTGTAAACCCACCTTGTGAGTGTGATGTGAAGATGTCATATATTAATTATTTGTGTCAAGTGCTTAGAACAGTTACTGAAAAATAGCACTCAGTGTTACTTGTACCCATTTATAATTAAGGGAAACTGAGTGGAACTCTAGTTTTGGTGACTACATGCCTCCCTATGTTAGCAAGATCACCTTCAATTCTGCTCTTGGTGAATTGGAAGATGCATACTCTCATGATATTCGGCAGAAAGCCTGTTTTGTTGTTGTGAGCTGATTGAAAAAAAAAAAAAGGAACTTTTGTGCTACAAAAGGGATCCATTCAAATTAGATTAAGTACTTGACTAGAAAGATTTTTTTTTTTTTTAATGGAGGTAAGTTCTTAAATATTTTCCCCCAAAATGTTGAATCCTGCCTGTCAGGATCCTTTTTCCTATTTCTGTCTTTTCATATAATATATTATTTTCATAAAAATATTCTTCAAGCTTCTTTCTTGTGGGCTGGGTTAATTGAATTTATTTGTTAATTTCCTTTGGGGCTAATGTAGCCTCAAAGTGGTCTGCCCTTCTCAAGCCCTGAAACTCAAAATCTTGATTTCTCTTTTTCATGTGGTAGTCCCAGAGCTACTGGAGACCAGGGTGAAATTCTCTTTTTAACAACAACAAAAAAAACATCCTTAGTCTTGAATTGAGATTTCTGCCTCACTACCCTCACGTCCAAGAAAGAAGGGCTCTACCTTTGCATCTGCAAACTTAGAAAATGTAGAGGAGGGGACTGCCACTAACTAGTCATGTTTGGAAACCACCAATCTTGCCTAGACTCATTATTCTGTAACTTTTATATTCTCTTGTAAATCCATGGCATGAGCATTCCTTCTCAGCAGTGGGGATGTGTTCTTTGCCACTTGTAACACTGGGAAATATTCAAAAATATTTGAAGAAGGGATGAATCATGATTTGCTGGGTGTTAGCTTTGCAATAATAGTCTCCATCAATCTCTAAATTAGTCATAACTATATCTGTCACACCCTTACAGGTACAATTTACACAAAATGAATAATTTCAAATATATTCTGTGTAATTTCTATTTAGAATGCATATGTTATTTCCAAGGAGCATCAGTTTTGTAAGAAGGTTGGCTTAACTACAATTTGCCAACTTTGTAAAGGCATGGAATTGAGTTTTGATTATGCTTTTTTTCCTTACATTTTAATGTTAGGTATACATACAGAAAATGACATAAAACACATAGAGGTTAAAGAATAATTTTTCATTGACCCCCTCATGTGATGCCACCTTGCTCAATCATAACCCGACTCACTTTGTCTTTTCCTGGATCCCACCATTATCCTGACTTTTGTTACTATTATTTGCTTTCTTTTTATAGGTATTTTTTTCCATTGATGTGTAGCCAGGATGCAGATTGTTGGGTAGGGAGGTATGAGTAGCTTCAACTTTATTAGAAAAATACCAAGCATTTTTCATAGTGATTGTACCAGTTTGTACTCTTGCCATGATTATGTGAGTATTTTGTCAGCCTTCCAGTATTCCTGATTACTAATGAGGATGAGTACCTTTGAATATATCTGTACTAGCATGTTGTCTTTTTAGGTGCCTGTTGGCATTTTTTCACCCATTTTTCATTTTGTGTAGTTTTGTAGGAAATAATGCACATGCGTGTGCACACACGCACGCACACACACACACACACAATTTTTTATTATTTGTTTTAAGTGTATTTTCCCAATCTGTGGCCTTGTCTTTTCCCTCTATGGTGTATTTTGGTGAAATGAAGTTCTTAATTTTAATGTAGTCAAATTTTCTTTCCTTTATATGTAATGCTTTTTGAATCTTAAGTTTTTTTGTGACCTGAAATTATAAAAATATTCTGTTGTATTGTCTTATTAAACATTTGTAGTTTGGTTTTTTACAGTTTAGGTTTTAATCATCTTAAAATTGGTTATTATCAGATATTAAGTTGGGATCCGATTTTTGTTCTTCCATAGGCATATCCACTTTTCCTAACCAATAATTATTAGAAAGAACATTCTTAGTGTAAACAAAGGTCTTCCATGATACTTCTGTCTTGTAAAGTGACCATGAATTCACCATGTCTTTCTGAGCCCTGTAGTCTGTTCTGTTATCGATGAGCCCTCTTTCAACACTGTGCTACTTTAATTATGTTGTGATAAAAATAATTCTTATCAGAGTGTAAGGCAAGTTGTCTTATTTTTGTATTTTCAAGAGTTTCTTGGCTCTTATTTTTTTTTGCATATCTGTGCTTCGTTATATGTTTTAGAATGAACTCTTTATTCAAAAAAAAAAAAAAACCGCAAACCCTTAGAAATGTTTAACAGCATTGCACTGAATCAGTAAATCAACTTGGGAAAATTAACAACTTTACAATATTGAGTCTTATTAAAAAACATAGCTTGCTCACTCTCTGTGTCTTGGCAATATATTTAAATATGATGTTTTTGTTTTCTCATGAGGTCTTGCAAATTAATGAGGTTTTTCTAAGTACTTAGTGTTTTTAGAGGTACTGTGAATGTTAGGTTTTCCTTTTTTTTTTTTTTTTTTTTTTTTTTAAGATTTTATTCCTTCATAAGAGACACACAGAGAGAGGCAGAGACAAGGCAGAGGGAGAAGCAGGCTTCCTCCAGGGAGCCTGAGGCAGGACTCAATTCCAGGACCCCAGGATCATGACCTGAGCCAAAGGCAGATGCTCACCCACTAAGCCACCCAGGTGCCCCAGGTTTTCTGTGTGAAACTTGCTGGTATCAGGATTTTGTATACTTATATTTAGCAAATCTACTAAACTCATATATTAATTCTAACATGTTATCTGCAGGCAGTCTTTTGGATTTTTCTAAATATATGATCATAATAATAGCTTAATTTTTTCTTTTATTTTTTATATGTAAATGCATGTATGCGTGTGTGTGTGTGTGTGTGTGTGTGTGTGTGTGTGTATGCACCCACGTTTTCTTTTTTCTTATCCTATTGCATCTGCTAGTATCTTAGGAAAATAATGAATAGAAATAGTAGTAACAGGTCTTGATGAGTTATGCTGAGTCTCCTAGAGAAAACATTTAAAAGTGAAATATTTGTTGATTTTTTAAAAATATTAATACACTATGGGGGCAGCCTGGGTGGCTCAGCGGTTTAGCACCGCCTTCAGCCCAGGGCGTGATCCTGGAGACTCAGGATCGAGTCCCACGTCAGACTCCATGCATGGAGCCTGCTTCTCCCTCTGCCTGTGTCTCTGCCTCTCTCTCTCTCTCTCTCTCTCTCTCTCTCTCTCTCTCTCTCTCTGTTTCTTATGAATAAATAAATAAAATCTCAAAAAAAATTAACACATTATCGAATGAACTTTTTCTTTTTGATGCACAGTTTTATGAATTTTAACTCATGTGTGAATTCATGTAGCCAGCACGGTAATCAGGATTAAGAAAGGTTATTAAGAAAGGTTTCACCCCCAAAATTCCTTTGTGTGCCATTCCTTTTTAGTCAAATTCTAGCCCCCCTCCTTCCCACCTCTGCCCACTGATGCTCTGATCTGTTTTTATCCCTATAACTTTCTTTTCCAGAATGTCATATGAATGGACGTAAACAATACTTAGCCCTCTGAGACTTTTTCACTCTGCATAATGTCTTTGAGATTGATTTATGTTGATGTATGTATCAATAGTAATTCCTTAGTATTGCTGAGCAGTATTCCATTCTATAGATATACCACAATTTGTTTATACATTCACCCTTCAATTACGTGTATTTCCTAGCTCTGCAGTTTATCCATCTTTTTTGAATAAGAAAGCTGCTTAACTTCTTAATGCATTGATTTCTTCATCATTAATGGGGGTAATGTACCTACATCATAGGGTTATTGTAGGAGGAAAAATGAGTCAATATATATATGAAATACTTAGATAATGCCTGATATACATACAGTAAATGCTCAGTAAATATAATCTATTATCATTATCTCCAGTATTGTAAAGATTTTGTGGTAGAAAAACTTGACAAGTTCAAGAAAGTCAGAGTGCCTGGTCTGTAATGAACAAGGCAAAGACAGGGAGAGGTATGTGGGAGCCAGGTCATGAAGGACGCTATGTGCTGCAGTAAGGAGTTAGGATTTCACTCTAAGTGCATTGAAAAGCTGAGGATGAGACATAATCTGGTTCATGCCTTTACTAGATCATTCAGACTGCTGTGAGGAGAATGGGTTAAGGTGGTGGTAGTGAGAGTCAAAGCAGTTGACCTTTCTAGGATATTATAGAGGTCCAGGAGAAGACTATGGTGGCTTAGACCATAGTGGTGATTGATGAGTGTGGGGTTTGATTCAAGGTGTAGTTTGGATGTAAAATTCACAGAACTTGCTGACAGATTCACAGCTCAGTATGACACATTCCCTGTAAGAGCAGCAGTGTGACCATTTATAATAACAGCAACACTCCTGTCCTGTTATGGCTTTACCAATGATTTCCCTCATCCATTTTTGGTTTGACACCTGAGTTTTCATGCCTGATTTCTGAAATCCACTTGAAGAAATAGTCTGTCCTTTTATATATTTTTTAAACAACATCTAACTACTTCTTTAGTACTCATACTCATAACCCCAAACACATTGTTAAGAAAACAACTTATCCTACAAAAATGTTTTTCCATAGCATTTTGCTTTGTGGTCCTCCAGTCTGTATAGTTCTGTGACCCCACATACTTAGTCCTCCTGCTGGAAATAAAGTTGTCCAAGCTGCTTCATGCTTAGCCAGCGGGCTGGTAGTTTTGGTTGTTGGCTGGAGTTCTTGTATACACTTGGAATTTTTTTGTTGGAATCAAGGTTATTAGACTCAGGCTAAAATTGGATCAAAATTTATTTTTGTCCTCCTTTTCAACTTCAAGGCACCCTAGATTATCTCGTCCAAATGACAAATGGTCTTGACTTTCTGAAGTGATCTAAAGATTAAAATCAGCCCTGGGTGCTTGCTTATTAGCCTTGCATTCAAATGGAGATTTTTTTTTTTTTAAGCAGTTAAAAATAGAGTTCTCTGATCTTACATACAAAGTTTTGTTTCCTCTGTGTCTGCTTTTTAAAAAAAATTTTTTTATTTATGTATTCATGAGACACAGAGAGGCAGAGGGAGAAGCAGGCTCCTCATGGGGAGCCCAATGCGGACCCCATCCCCTGACCAATGTTCCCGCTCTGAGCCAAAGGCAGTCAACTGCTGAGCCACCCAGGCATCCCCCAAGGTGTGTCTGCTCTTAACTCGTCTGTATTCTCAGTGCCGCCTGAGCTTCCAGCTCCTCCTTAAAGACAAACACCTGACCCAGTCTTTATCTGGAACACTTATCATGGTGTTTTTTTTTTTTCTTTTTTAACCCTGTCCTATCTGCTTAACTTGGGGCCTCTCATAATTCAGAGTTTGCCAAATGGAAGGAAATTTCCCTTCTATCCTGAGCTACTTGTCCTATCTTGTCCCATTTTTCAACATCTCTTATCAGGTTAATGTCCAGCTGTGGCGTTTATTTACTTAGTTTACTTGTAGGAGGGACTCTGGCATCTTGGAGATTCTCACTTGCATTTTGTGCATAATTTTGTGTGCGTCTTTGTAATTGCCTTCTTTTGTGATCTTACAGAATACCAAGCTGCTATTTTACACTTGAAGAGGGAACACAAAGAAGAAATTGAAAACCTACAGGTATATCTCTTTGATTCTACTGAACCGGTTATATGAGACTGATGTTTCGTTTTCTCATGGGCCAAAGTAAATACTCCCCTTTTGTTGCCATATTTACCTAGACGGCATCTGCAGCTGGTACCTGCCAGTGGGCACTGCCTACATTTATCGTGGGAAGGGAAGACTTGAACTCCATTTTTAATGTAATTCAATTCCTATTTCTAAGAAATGCCACAAGTGCATTTGAGTGGGAAAGGGATATGCTTAGAGAAAATACTGGTTTTATTTGTAAAGCAGGAAACAAGATATTTAGACTTTTACTGTTTGTAGGAAGTCTTTAAAAATCTGTTTTTCCGAACTAGGGGTGGTGGAAGGGGAGGTGGGCGGGGGGTAGGGGTGACTGGGTGGCGGGTACTGAGGTGGGCACTTGACGGGATGAGCACTGGGTGTTATTCTGTATGTTGACAAATTGAACACCAATAAAAAAATAAATTTATTTAAAAAAATCTGTTTTCCCTATGTGCACTGTAAACTATTTTGTTTGGCTTATTCCCATTCATGTTTTTGTGTCCATCCATCTCAGGACATCCTTGCAATAGGATGTCATAGGAGCCAGAGTTGTGCTGAGCCATCCATTCTCTATCCCTAAGGGGTGCTTGGAGATTGCTGACTTGATCTCAGAAAGACTGAGGGATTATTTATTCCTTCCACTATCTAATTGTCATTCCCTTAATGTTTGGTCTTTGTTTGCAGTGCCTATAACAGGAAGTTGTAGGGTTTTAATTTCAAATAACTAAATGTTGAATCAGGCACTGATTCTAGTTTACTGATGGTTGGATTGACCCATGCCTTAAGGGACAATAGCAAAATTTAAATAAAACTTGGTGTTTATTCAGTGCTAACTCATTACTTGCTAATTTAATGAATTTGTAGATCAAACATTCTTCTTTCCAATAAGTGGTAATGTGCTTTTTAAAATAACTGAGACACTGTATTGGATTATAGATAAAGCCATTGCAAATAGCAAAGAAAGGTTATTAAATAGGTCATATGGTGCATAAATTCAGCTTGTCTTAAGCAGTTTGGAGGGATGAATGAGTCCATTTCACAAAGAAACAAGAAAAAAAAAGGGGGGGGGGAGTACCTTTGTCTCCTGTGGGGGAAGAGAGGTGGTGGCTCTTAGCTCCTTTGTTACAAAATGCTCTACAGAGACCTCTCTTCTTTGTTTTGGTGTGAAAAGAGTCTCAGCTGTCTCAAAGGAAGTGAAATGGGGATCAATTTAAGAAACAGACTGCTAAAGAGGGTAGGCACAGAAGCGATTCTGTGAGCAGAAGTTTGTGAACAGCTAGGTCGTAAGTTAACACTGGCTTCCTGAGGTTTCAGACCAGCCTTATGAGGGCTTTGATAGCTAAATAATTTTCACAGTTATCAGCAGGCTCTTACTGTTTGAGTTCTTACTTTGTGCTGGGCATTGTTCTATGTATACTACATATGTTATCTTGTGTCATTTCCACAAGAGTCCTATTATCTTACATCTCAAACTAAGGAAAGGTTGGACAAGAAAAAGAGAAAAGTAAATGGAAGGGGAGAGATTATATTGCGATCATGATCTCCAGTTCAAAATAAGAGTTAAATTGAGATATGATCGACAATAAAAAAGGCTAAAAAATGTTCCTAATTTTACCTTAAGTTTTCTTTGCCTGGGAAAGAATGATCTGTTCCCTGGATGCTACTAGTAAACTTGTATTCTTTAGGTACCATATTTACGATTCATACAAAATTGCTGAAATCCTGCGGTCATGACACACTACAGCCATCAGGATGGGGGCAGGGTACCCAATCTCTTCACTTACCTGTAGTTTGGGACTATTCCAGCGATCATCGACTGACAACCTTCAATAGGAACCTGAGAACTCCTATCCCTGACCTGACCTGAAGAAGTGTTTTTGGGCCAGCACAGCATTTTAAAGGTTGAATTAGGAATACATATTTTAAAATATGGAGGAGTTTCTAGCTGCTTCTAAAAAAACATGAGAAAACCTAGCAACAGTGAGCTTATTTTTGTTTGACTTCAACCATCTGGGATTGAGGAAGCAGGTGTTTATTTCAACTGAGGTATATGTTCTCCAGTTTGCCACTGTCCCCACGCTGGGCCATTTCATCTACTTGGCCCCTTTCTGCTTTAATTAACCCCCATTCTCTGGCAGTTGAAAAATAACTAGATGGGCAGCAACACCAACCAGTCAGAACAGAGGTAGTTCACAAAATAGACAGTGACCCAGCCTGACTGTGCTTGTGTGTGTGTTCATCCTCACTTGTTTTATTCCACCATCCTCACCATCCTCACTTGTTTTATTCCACAAAGAAACAACCACATCTGTTGTGACAGGACTAGTAGAACACAGTGAGTGACAGATCTGGTATCTCGATGTTCATTTCCTTATACGTGATTTCCGTCAGCAGCCCTTATTAGGTTTCCTTTCTCCACTTACAGGTCAAGAATGTCATATGTGCTTCAGGACTTCTTCAGCATACCTTTCTAGAATAAAAAGGATTTCATACTTAACATATACAGGAAAAGTGACTCATTCTGCCACTATATACGAGAATTGATATGTATCACTTTAGTTTTTTTAGTTTGTTTCTACAGACTTTAAATAAATGGCATGATTTAATAAACAGAGAACCTAAAATCAGCTATTTTTTAAAAGAATTTATTTGTGGGGGAGAGCAGGAGGGGCAGAGGAGAGGGAGAGAGTCTCCAGCAGACTACCTGCTGAGCACAGAGCCTGACATGGAATTCAGTCCTATAACACTGACATCAGGACTTGAGCCAAAATCAGGAGTTGGTTGCTCAACCAACTGCCCCAACCAGGCACTCCAGCTGTCTATTGTTTTTGAGTATAGATTTGTAGAGAAGTCACTTAATTATTCAGTTTCCCCCTTAGCAAAATGGAAACCTTACCACCTAATGTAATTTGATTGGAGGTTGACCTTTCTAATCCAGAGTCCCAAGGCTAGTAAGTGGGAGGTGTTTGGAGTTTGTAATCTCATGCATGCTCTGCAGTTAAGATGTATGGAGCACTGTGCACTACTAAAGCACTTAGTCCTCAGGCTTTGTCCTAGAACTGGCTTTTCGAAATATATAGCAACTTACATGCATATTCTCCTTATATTCTACAGCAAAGATTTATTTATGCTTGGAATGAATTTACACATCATCTACATAAATTGAGAGCACTTGGCCGACTCAGATCTCCAGTAGGAGAGTGGTAGCAGATCAGACATTTTTTGACTTCACTACATTGTCATTTATGATGTAGCCACAGAAATCTTGCAATTTTGTTTCAAGTGTGCCCTTCATTTAGCAAACTCTACTTTGAAGGTTTATGATCCCTTTATGATACTCAGCATCATCTGGCTCATTTTTCATTTTTGGATAGTTCTGTATTGCAGACTTCATTTTTGAAAAGACAGTACCTTCCCTTTCCAGGTTCTCACTTATCTGGGAAGTGTTTGCCTGGAGTTACCATTGTACAAGTTCATGACTATTGGGTGGAAATGAAATGTATTTCAGACCCGCCCTTTTAAGGCACATGATAAAACTAATCTCCCATGCTACAAATAAAGAGTTACTTCTTTGAGATTCCTAGGATCAAAGTTTTTTTGAATACTGTTCTGTGTTTATTCATATAATGTTATCTCAATGTACAATCCACTCCTTAAGTTCAAGTTAAAGTCTTCATATGGTTTTGTTACATTTTTTTATACTGTCAAAGTCCTGTTTATTAATCTGCTGGTGGTAAGCATCTTGGAGAGAAAAATGATTTTTTTTCCTCTCTCTGAAAGTACCTAGCAAAGTGCTTGGCCACATAGATGATACGTAAACATATCTAACAACCTATAACTGAAAAATAATAGTACCTAAATTTAATCTTATCCCTACTTTGTGCCAACCTTTGTTCTAGGTACTTAACATTATTATTATAAAGCATAAATGTAGAAATATAAGCTAAATAATAGATTCGTCACCATTTTACAGTTGATAAAACACGAGGCTCCCAGACTAGTCAGTGGAGGAACCTGAATTTGAATTTACCTAGACCTGTCTGACTCTGAAACTGATACCCTTTACATTAATCAGTGAAGCATTACTGGAAAGAACATTAGATCCAGAATCAGAAGGTCTGGATTGTGGTCTTAAGTTTGGGATGATGAATAATGTGAACTTTGGCAGGGCTTTCAGCTCAGTTTCCTAATATCTAAAACGAGGGACCAGGCCATATAATCTCTAATAGTGCCTTTGAATTTTATTTATTTATAAAATTTTATTTATTTACTTTATTTACTTATTTTTTAAGGCTTTTAATATTCATGAGAGACACAGAGAGAGAGAGGCAGAGACATAGGCAGAGGGAGAAGCAGGCTCCCTGCAGGGAGCCTGAGGCAGGACTTGATCCCAGGACCCCGGGATCATGCCATGAGCCAAAGGCAGATGCTCAACCACTGAGCCACCCAGGCACCCCCAGTGCCTTTGAATTTTATTATTTGTCCCACCATACTTGGAAAAAAAAATTCAGTTTATCCATAACATTGCCCTTTCAGACTTGGGGTTATCTAACTCAGAATCTGTAAATCCCCGCTATTTACACACATGCCCTTTTTTATCTTTTACCCTCTTTTGGAGGTTCCCCTCTCTAACATGGGCTTTCTTCTCAATTCTGCCCACCTCTTTGGGGGCAGTGTGTTCATGGTCAGTAATGCTCTGCATGCTCGCTTCCTAGTGCTTTCTTAGATGCCTGACTCAGTGAAGGATGCAGCTCTTAAAATGATAAATGAAACTTTTACAAGCGGGCCAGTTCTTTATGACAGGAGGGAAGCACGAGCATGAAATGGCCCCGGCTTCTTTGGCTCTCTGCTTCTTCATTTTTGAAAGTTGGAGTGTGTGAATGTGTTGGGAGCGGGATGCATGCCCTCCGCCTGGCTTTTGAGGAGCTCTGGATAATTTAAGAATGTTGTTTTTGATCAGCACTTTGAGCAACTTGGAAGTAGGTGCCATGGAAATAACGCCGTTTTATCTCTTTTTAAGTAATGTTCTTTGCATTATAGGACAGAAGAAAGAACTAGCCAGCAGTGACATTTCCCTCACGGGAACCTTTCTCATTTCCCCCATTCATCACATGGATAGTCCATAAGTGAGGGGAAACTTGACTGACTGATGGCCTCTGGCAGGCACCTGCTTATTGTGCAATGCAGTCACATTGCTAATATGGTAACTCCCACTGTGAAATGATCCAGGGACAGATGCCAAACTAGAAATTAACTTACGTTGTACCTTGTTGTCCCCAAAAGAACCAAATGGTATGTTGGCCTCCATTAAACAAAACTTGTAGACTTCCTTTTCTCTCTTCAATCCACCCCACAGATCCCTTTCTCATTTTACACATGCTGTTGACACAAAATTGATTATAAGCTACATATGAGCTGATACAGCTAAATTTATAAACATAAATCCTGAGCCCTTTCCATTTGTTACGTTCTTGGTTATCAACACAATACATTTAAATCTGTTAGTTCCTGGAGAATACTGTGAGGAAGAGGGAGTCATTTGTAGAGGGATAAACAAAACCTTCACAATTATGAAAAATGATGATTTCATTAAACCCTTGTAATATTCCCCTAAGTGTTGCTGTTAGTATAATTAATTACCAAGATGTCTAAAGAGAAGACAAAATTTAAAATGTTGAAAGATATTTTAGTTCATGGTTTCAATGTGGGTATAGAATACAATGTTATGCATTCAGTGGATTTGTTGGTTTACTGGGGTTGAGATGCTTCTTAGGCTGTTGGCTCCCTGGAAGACCCAGATATCATATCTGTGTTCATCAGGTATATTGGCCGGTGGTTCTCTTTTTTAGTGGTGTCTTTATCTGGTTTTGGTTTCAAGGTAATGCTGGCCTCGTAAGATGAATTTGGAAGGTTTCTTTCCTTTTCTATTTTTTGGAATGGTTTGGGAAGAATAGGTATTAACTCTTTAAAAGTTTGGTTGATTTCCCCTGCAAAGCTACATCTGGTCCTGGAGTTTTGTTTGTTCGGAGTTTTTTTGATTACTGATTCAATTCTTTTGCTAGTTATTGGTCTGTTCGACTTTTCTGTTTCTTCAGGTTCCAGTTTTGGGAGGTTATATGTTTCCAGGAATTTATCTGTTTCTTCTAGGTTGTCCCAATTTGTTGGGGTATAGTTTTTCATAATATTCTCTTATACTTGTTTGTATTTCTGTGGTGTTGTTATTTCTCTTCTCTCATTTGTGATTTTATTTATTTGAGTCCTTTCTCTTTTTTCCTTGATAAGTCTGGCTAGAGGTTTATCAATTTTATTGATTTTTATTATTTTAAGAACCAACTCCTGTTTTCGTTGATCTGTTACATTGTTTTTTCAGTTTCTATGTCATTTATTTCTGTGCTAACCTTTATTATTTCCTTCCTTCTGCTGCCTTTAGCTTTTGTTTGTTGTTCTTTTGCAGATCCTTTAGGTATAAGGTTAGATTGTTTGAGATTTTTCTTGCTTCTTAAGGTGGGCTTGTGAACCACTTTTTGCTACATCACAGAGGTTTTAGACCATTGTGTTTTCATTTGTTTCCATGTACTTTTTGATTTCTTTCATTTCCTGCTTGACCCATTCATCGGTTAGTGGGGTGTTATTTAACCTCCATAATCCTCTTTGCAGATTTTTTCTTGTGGTCGACTTCTAGTTTCACAGCATTGTGGTCAGAAAAGAAGCATGATATGACTTTGATCTTATTAAATTTGTGGGGGCTTGTTTGTGGCCTAATATATGACCTATTCTAGAGAATGTTCCACGTACAATTGAAAAAGAGTATGTATTCTGATGTTTTAGAATGGAATGTTTTGAATGTATCTGTTAAACCCATCTAGTCCAGTGTGTCAATTGAAGCTGTTGTTTTCTTGTTGATTTTCTGTTTAGATGATCTGTCCATTGATGTGAGGTATTAAAGTCTCTATTATTGTATTATTATCAATTATTTTCTTTATGTTTGTTATTAACTGTTTTATATATTTGAGTGTTCCTATGTTGGGTGCATAAATATTAACAATCATTAGATCTTCCTATTGGATTGTCCCTTGTATGATTACATAGTGCCCTTCTTCGTCTCTTATTACAGTCTTTATTTTAAAGTCTATTTCGTCCAATAATAAGTATTGCTAATCTGGCTTTTTTTTTTGACATCCACTTGCATGATAGATGTTTCTCCATCCCCTCACTTTTAGTCTACAGGTGTCTTAAGTCTAAAATGAGACTCATGTAGGCAGTATTATAGATGGGTCTTGGTTTGTTTGTTTTTTAATCTTTTCTGTCACCCTATATCTTTTTATTGGAGCATTTAGTCCATTTACATTCAAAGTAATAATTGATATGTACTTATTGTGATATTATTATTTGTTTTGTGGTTGTTTCTGAAGATTTTTCTCTGAGCCTTTCTTTATTTCATGGTTCAACTGATTTGCTTAGTGACATATTTGGATTTCTTTCTCTTTATTCTTTGCCTACTTATTAGTGGCTTTGGATATATGGTTACCTTTGGATTTGTGTATAACCACTTTTGCATAAAGCAGTCTATATTGAGTTGATTGTTCTTTAAATTTGAACCCATTCTTTAGTCCTCTCCTCCTCACGTTTTAGGTATATGTTGTCATGTTTTACATCATTTTATTTTGTGAGTTCTTGACTGATATCTTACACATTCATTGTTAAGTGCCTTTGTGTTTCCTACCTCCATACTGTCATTTTTGGTCTCTCCTTTCTACAAAGAATCCCCTTTGATATCTCTCACAGTGGTGGTTTAGTGGTCATGAACTCTGTTAGTGCTTGTTTGTCGAGGAAACTCTTTATCTCTCCTATTCTGAATGTTAGATAGAGTATTCCTGGCTACAGATTTTTCCCAGTTAGCACTTTGAATAGATCATGCCACTCTCTTCTGGCTTGTAAAGTTTCTGCTGAAAAATCTCCTACTTGCCTTTTGGGGTTTCCCTTGCATGCTACTGTCTTCTTTTGTCTTGCTGCTTTTTTAGTTTAGTTTAGTTTTTTTTTTTTTTTATCACTATACTTTGCCAATTTAATTACAATAGGTCTTGGTCTGGATCTGCTTTTGTTGATTTTGCTGGGGGTTTTCTGTGACTTCTGGATCTGGATATTTGTTTCTTTCCCCAGAATAGGGAAGTTTTCAGCTAATATGTCTTCAAATAAGTTTCTTCTCCCCTTTCTCTCTCTTCTTTTCCTGGGACTCCTGAAATTCGAATGTTACTACATTTGATGGAGCTACTGAGTTCCCTAAGTCTATTCCCATTATGCATAATTCTTTTTCTTTCTTTCATTCAGCTTAATTACTTTCTATCACTCTTTCTTCTGGGTCATTAATTTGTTCCTCTGCTTCTTCCAGCTGGCTATTCATTCCATTATGTTTCTCATTTAGTTTATTAAGCCCTTTATCTATGCTATGTTATTCCTTATCTCTGTGTTAAGGATCTCATGCATGTCTTCCACTCTTTTCTCAAGTCCAGTGAGTATCCTTAGGATCACTACTTTAAATACTCCATTGGGCAGGGCATGTTACTTGTACCTATTTTGCTTAGATCTCTGCCCCTGGACTTGTCCTGTTCTTTCATTTGGGATACATTTCTCTGTCTTCTCATTTTATCTAAGTCTCTATGCCTGTTTCTCTGTGTTAGAAAAGTTAGCTTTGTCTCCTGCTCTTGAGGACAATGGCCCTAAGAAGAAGAGGTCCTGTGGTGCCCTGCTGTGAACAGTCCCCTGTTCCCCAGGCACTTCCATTGCCAGTATCTCCAATGTGTCCTCTGCTATTTTTGTCCTGGCCACTTTATCCTTCAGGCCAGTCATCTGCAGAGGCTCTCTTTGCCTGCTGTGGGCACTGTTTGATCCCTGGCCTACATGTGCTTGAGTCTGTTTGTGAAATGAGACCTGTTGCCACTGCTTCCAGAACTGAGGATCTGCAAAACTCCCACATCGGGAGACACTGTAAAAGCAGGGATTGGGCCTGTCTTCTGGGGGAGGGGACCCCCTCCTGCTGGGACTGAAGCAATCATGTCTGGAAGGAGCAGTTTCACTAGAGTGTGGGGGGTGAGGCTTGGTGTAAACAAGTTGGGTAGCAAGTGTTGGGTCTGCACTGGTTCCCACAGGTGGCCCTGTGCTTATGCTAAGGGATGGGGAAGAGAAATGATACCTCCAGTTCATTTGGTCCTGGAAGGGATTCTCTGTGAAGGCAGCCAATCTGGCACACACTCCAAGATGAGCAACTAACCTCCCTACTTGTGCCCAGGCACTGTTCAGATGACTCTTTCCATGCTGTATGTCTGAGAGTTGTTTGCCTACCTTTTCTCCAAGGGCAGCCTCAGTGCTTCTGTGCTCTCCTCAAGTCAAACATGCTGACCTTTAAAATTCCAGTCTTCAAGTCCCTCTGTTTGCAAGAACTCAGGAAATTTGGGCCCTTTCCCTTTCCAAGCCAGTTGTATGGGGAATCATCTTCTCCATGTGCTCCCCTGTGTGCTGGTCTATCTCTTACCTTTCTCCATGACTGCGACTTCCTCCCCACTGCAACGGCCAAGATCCATTTCTCTCTCAAGCCGCATCTCTGTACCCCATATTTTCTTTAATGTGGCCTTCTCTGTACCTTTAGTTGAAAAGTTTGTTCTGCTAGTCTTCAGGTTGATTTCTCAGGTACTTGGGATGATTTGATAGTTATCTAGTTGTATTTCTGGGAGAAGGGGAAGCCAAGGGTCTTCCTGCTTTTTTTTTTTTTTTTTTTTGGGTCTTCCTGCTTTACTGCCATTTTCCCATCATCGGAAATCTGGACTCCTTTATTTGTTTATGTTGGTTGCCTGGCTCTGCAGACATCAGAGTTGATGACCCCGGGCTGAGGTGTAAAAAGGCTGAATTAGGATGTCCTCATCCTCTTTCTCTCCATGGTCTCTTGAATACCAAGCAAAAGTCCCTTGAGCTCTTAGATCTTTGTGGACTTTTATATTTCTTTTTCTTTCCTTTTTCCTTCTTTCCTCATCCCATTTCTTCCTGCCTCCTGTGTTTTCCTGAAAGGGCTGTTGATGGAATAGAAAGGACAGCAGTATCAGAAGGGGAAGTGAAAAATAAGCTCTTGGTACAAAATACTGGGTATGTTCTAGGACATTTAGGGAAGGAATGGGAAGAAATTTTGTTTGATTTTAGAATTTAAATGCTGACTACCCTTTGCTTTCTAACTTTATTGGAGATGGTTATAATCCGTTGCCGAATATGAGGTACTAACTCATATTCGCACTGTACTCAGTGTGTCATATATAATTTCTAATCAATTGAGACTCAGAGAAGTAAGGTCCTGTCCTGAGGTTTCATAGCTGGTTACTATGATGGCAAGATTTACTAACTAGATGTAACATATTTCCAAATCTGTTCCTAGCCACTGTAAACTTAGTAACTGATTTTATATACTTTCTCTTAGTATAGTGGTTTTCAGAATTTTCGTTTTCCTTCTTCCCCTAATCCTGTGGCAAAGACTTCTGCAGATCACCCTTTTTTCTTATCCTATACAAGCTCTTCATATGAAATTAAAAAAAAAAAACACAATGGTGACATTGTTGTGGTGTTGGGAAAGAGATATGGGATGAGTCCTCTTATTTCACTGGTTTCAGAAGTCACAAGCTGTTCTGGTATTCTTCTCACCAAAGTACAGAAGGAAGCAGCAGGTAGAAGTTTCCCTCTCCAGCTTCATTGCTCACAGTTGGTTCTGAGCCCAGTTTGAAGAGAGACTCTAATACTTCTCACCATACTCTAGATAGTTGTCTATATTTATCATAGGGATTTGAAACCTGGGTCTCAAATCAATTTGTCAAGACCACAAAGTAGGTCAGAAGATACTGGGGCAAAACTTTCCGGCATCCTGCCAGCTAGTTTCTTCATTGATTTCTGCATCAGGATTTCCTTAGCTATTCCCAAACCTTATTTTCTCTAATACAGCTTCTAAAACCCAGTATTACTGATCCCTTCAAACATGGAATGATGTGGCTATTCCCCTATGCTGTCACCTATTTGTTGCATGTGCCCATGTGTGATACATGGCACCTGTAGCCTCTTCTGAGTCCAGCCTCCTGTGGGCTTTGCAATGCATATTGTGTATTTGTGTATTTGTTGCATGTTTATGTGTGTGCATGTGCATATATGCTTGTGTATATTCTGAGCATTTCATTCCAAGTTATTCTAACTTGCTCTGTGTCCCAGTAGAGGAATAACAACAATAATAATAGCTGGTGTTTACTGAGCATTTACTATGTGCCAGTCTTTATATATGAGGATTAGATGGGTTAGTACACCAATTCTATGAGGTGGCACTCCTAACCTCTACCTGAACTACCTCTGAAAATTCTTACATCTTGAAAGTCCTTGCCAGAGAGTATTCATGACATGACCCTTGTTTCTGGTCTGACCCTTGCTTTTGATCTATCGTTGAGTAGAATATCAGTCCTTAAGAGTGGTGGGCCTTAGAAACAGAACCTGCTGAAGAATGAATCTGTATAGTGAAGTCAACTAACCATTTGTTGGATGAAATTCAACTTAATTCCAGGCAATACAGCTGTATAAAAACCCAGATGTGGATTCTTCCTTGAGTTTGAATCCTAGCATTACCATATACTGTATGTGTTGTCTTGAACAAATTACTTAAGCCTTTATGAGCTTCATTTTATCATTAGAAAGAGGTGATGATGATATTATAACTTGGTTGATGTGTGTGCTGAGGGTAAGTACTGTGGTAGTCACGTATGGGATTGGAGGTACAATGGCATGTAGTAGTAGGTAGTAGGTAGCCCTACTAAATTATAACTATTGTAATTTTTCTGATGACCAGCATGTTTAGTTTAAGTCAGTGGCTTGTTGAAGTTTATTTTTTGGTGGTAAAGTTCTTTCATTATAAACTCTGTACCTATATAAAATAAAAAACATTCTGTAATTAGTGTTATATCTAATGGTCCAAAGAGCATTGCTTTTCATATTTTTGTCATAGAAGTGTGATGCTCTCATTTCCATTACCTCCTATTAGTGGAACTATTGTTGCTGCTGTGATTTTGTCAAATAAACCTCTAAGTATGTAAAATCATCCCAACAGTTACAACATAGATTTGGGGGGTACCTAGGCAAGATGTCACATTTCAACTTGTTTTTGCTATAAAGATAAGCACTTCCTAAAATATAATTTCATATATGTAATTCTGCTTTTTATGATCAAATACCAACTGAGTACCTCTCAAACCTAAGAGGTGTGCTAGACATAAAACATCATTCAATAATGATAACAATAGCAGCTAACATTTACTATATTACTGGATTAGTATATGCCAGACACTCTACTTAGCACATCTTTTGGATTATTTTATTTAATCCTCACATAAATTCTTTACTCAGAGGATTTACTATCTAGTTAGAAAAATAGAATTTATGCCATAAAAGTCAAATAGCAACAGAGAGCCTAAAATAAGTACCTAGTATTACCTAGAGACTAATGAAAGACTATATGAGTGTTAACATCTACTTTTAAAAATATTATCTAAAAAAAAAATAAAAATAAAAAATAAAAATATTATCTACTTTTAGCATAATTTGAGAATTTCAGATCCTAGATCTCAACTAAGAGAATTATCAAGTCTCCGATTTTCTGATTACCATAAATAAGTGGCAGTCGTTTTTTCTGTTTCTGGAAGCTACTGTGTCTCTGTAATACACTTATCTGTATTTCATTCTGGTGTTTTGTATGGTATGACTCCTATCTGTTGCAAATACATATAATTTGCATAATTTAAAGAAGGGTATATAGCATAGATATATGGGTTTGTGTGACAGATAATCTGGGTGTTTTACAATTATTTTAGAAGCCATTCCCCATTCTTACCACCGGAGGTCAGCTTGACCCTTTTTCTCTTAATAAAGCTCCAAGTAGATTTTCTTTGTATTGAAGCAGCTTTCGGGACCCCTGGGTGGCGCAGCAGTTTGGCGCCTGCCTTCGGCCCAGGGCGCGATCCTGGAGACCCGGGATCGAATCCCATGTCGGGCTCCCGGTGCATGGAGCCTGCTTCTCCCTCTGCCTATGTCTCTGCTTCTCTCTCTCTCTCTCTCTCTCTCTCTCTCTCTCTCTGTGTGTGTGTGTGTGAGTGTGTGACTATCATTAAAAAAAAAAAAATGTTTGAAGCAGCTTTCCAGTTCAGAACTTTGCTTTAAACACATGAAGAATAAAACTGCTCTTAATTTCATTCTCAGAACAATATGCACAGATATGTACATATAGGTCTATACTCATAGGCATAAGGCTCAACGTAGTTAAGAAGCAGTATGTGATGTGTTGATGACCATACATGTGTATGCACATTCTATATGACAAAAGAAAAAGAGACACCAGAAAACAGTGCCTTATGAAAGTGATCATCTATGTTTCATCAAGTGGAATCATTAGGAGAGAATTAGAATTCTATCATTCACTAGATATTAAGTGCCTACTGGATGTCAGGTGCTGTGCTAGATGCTGGAAGAAGGAACAGAATAGACATGGTTCCTGCCCTCTGGGAGCTTGTAGTCCAGTCAAAGAGAAAGATATTGATAAAAATAATCACTCAGGAAGTATAATATTACAGTGGAGCAAAATACAGTATAGGTTGCTATGATAGGATGTAATTTAGCTTTGAAGTCACGGAAGTATTCCTTTAGGAAGTGACATTTAAGCAGAGGCCTGAAGGGTGAGGAGGAGCCTTGGCTGGTTTGAAGGACTATGAGGAGGCCAGTATGACTGGACAGAGGAGAAAGGTTGAGGATGAAGGTCTGGAGTAGTGGCTTGCAAAATTTTTAAATTGCATCTTGGAATAAGCAATGGATTTCACATCGAAACCTAGATTACATATTTGTGAGAAATAAGAGTTCTATTAAACAGAACTAATTTCAGGTGAACTTCTTCTGATATATTTAACTCTCTTATATTTAAAAAAAATGCTGATGGGAAAGCATAAATTGATTTCCATCCCATGAATGGGTCATGGGCCATGGTTTGAAAAGCACTGCCATAGAGGAGGGCAAGAAGCCATAATCTGGAAGGGCCTTCTTGGTCCTTAAGGTTTTCCAATTTCATCCTCAGAACACTGGGAATCTAGTTCTGAGCAGAGAAGTGTGAGATATGAAAAGATTGGCATTTTCAAAAGACCTGCCTCCCTCCTAGGCTGCTGTTGTAGAGGGTAGATAGTAGGGGAGCTAGAGTGCAAGTGGAGAGGACAGTTGGCAACTGTTGCTGGCCTAGAGGTAGGAGGTAATACTGGCTTGCCATAGGTTGGGGCGAGAAAGAGAACTCACGTGCTCTGGCAAGAATCGTGAACCTTCTCTCCAGAGCTGATGGTTGCTTCTGCTAAAGCTGGAGCTGCTGACACTGCCATTGTGGCTTCCCTGTGAATGTTTGCACAGCTTGATTCTCCATTGGGTACCTAGACCCCTACTTGAACATTGTAAGTACACAACAAATATTTTTTGAGTAAGTAAATAATAGGGGGAAGAGAGTGCTGACAATAATGCTATGCTTTCAAGCATGAAAGGAGGACACTGTTTCTTGGTATCTGCATACCCTTCCCTCATCATTACTGTATGTATGCATAACACCAAGGCAATCACTCTTCTCTACAAATAGATGACTTTTTTTATACTCTGGAAGCTGTTGTGGGTATCTGATACAGTTTATTAATAAGAATATGGCATGAGTCATATCTGCTGCAAAGAAATATAATGCACATAATTTAAAGTATTAATTGATAAAACACAGAAAGATTTTTTCAAACTTGGTTGAAGTTTATAAGTTGAACCATATGAAATTGCTGACATTTGACTTATTTTGACTTATAAAATGGCAAGTTCACTTATGCTTAATCTAATATATTCACAAACGCAAGGAGGTGAATGTGTGTCAGAATTATATTCTGGCTGGAACACTTTGAAATGTTCACTGGAGCCTCAGGCAGGGATTGAGAAACTATAACTGACAGTATCATGAGGCATTGCCCACTGGATAGCGACACTGTATTCTCTGGTAACTCTTTTCAAATTCGAATTAGACCTATCGTGACCCTTGTGCCCCATGTTATTTTATAGAATTATTCTGTTGAACAATTTCCCAGCCTTCAGACAAGCCATAAAAAAATACTGTGAACTGTTTATCCAACCTAAAATTAGTATTCCCTGCTCTAGTGAAAAGGCTAAGTATGTCATTGATCTTTGAGTCCAAACTACTGTTTTACTCCATAAAAAAATGAACAGTTGTGACCCACTATTGATCATTTGGTCTCTGTAAAAGTATTTGTGCTTGTCTTCCCTCATAGACCTTTTATAGTAAAACCTTCATTTCTGGAATTAGAAGTTATAGGAATATTGTGGTACAGATCAGTAAAAGGAGATTAAATGGAAAATCATTAAAAGATTGGGAATGGAAGTGAATTAAACATATAAGTTTTATTTATGGCATATCTTTTGTTAAATGTCTCACTGAATATTTCTTTTACTTCTTCCATAGATAGCAGGTTTTGTTTTGTTTTGTTTTTGCGGGGGCAGTTTGGGGTTTTTTTAGGTAAATGAAATTTGAAAGCTAAGATGGGGTCTGCCACTCATTAATAGATAACCTGGGGGTCTTTTTATTTTTTTAATTAATTTTCAGTTAGTCTTGCTAGAAATTTATGAACACTAAATCTGATATTCTTCCTACTTCAGACTTGTCATATAGTTCTCAGCCACATTATCCTCTAACTCCTAAGTAGTGAAAATCTGTAAGTATTTTCATCCGGAAAATGGGCTTTTTGATATTTTATTTTCAGCACCTAAAATAACAGTGATTCTTCTGATGTTGATGAATATAATACAGTATCATTATTTTTCTCCGGAATTCCGGCATTCTAGAGTAGTGGCTCACTCTTGAAGCTTGATTGCCAAAAACAAATGGAAACTCCTTTCCTTTGGCTATAAAATAAAGGTGGATGGGCCCAAAAAATGAGGAGGGGAGAAAACAAGATTGCATTACAAATCTGGCAACATCAGCCACACTAGTAAAATCAAATCCAATGTTGTTTTATGACTCTGAATTTATGTGAGTGCCTAGGATCAAAGGACTCCAATCCCACTGGACTACAGGGTCCAAGGTTCATGGCAAAAACTCATCAAAAAGAACATTTTAGTCGTTTAAGCTTTTCATTTTAATCAGCCTCAGTAATAAAAGAGCCTTTAGGTGTCCAAAAACATTTTGCAAGATCAAGAGGTTGTTTTCTCACTCGTAGAAGCAGCTTTCTTATTGGATCCATATAATGCCTGTGGCCTTAGAGTGTCAAAGGGCCACCGCCTCCACATTGTTTGCCCTTGTGGGATGGTTTCTTTTGATTCTTCTGTGTATTATGTGATAGTAAATTATGGTGTCTGACAGAAGGACCATAAAATTTTCACACAATCTATCAAGCTATTTCAGCCATTTAACGTTTGGTCTCTGACAGCAAGCCAGGTACTTCGTAATGTTTAGACAGAAACAGAGTCTACTGCCGACATCTTGACACATATCTGGAGACAGCTCTGCATAGGAGAAAGAACATGAGGCTTGACAGAAGATCCAGTCTTGAGTCTTAGTGGATACCTCCATGATTGTGGTTTGGGACAGTCTACAAAATGGGGATCCTACCTTACCATAGGTAGGATTCAGATTACCTAGGCTAATGTTTGTGAAGTTGCTATGCAGTGAGAAGAACGGATATGCACTAGGCATAGATTATGCACAGAACCAGCCTGAGTAGTTGTGCATTTTCAATAGGAGACCTGAGTAGGTAAAGGGGAGAGCCAGCCAGAGAGGAGCAAATTAAGGAAACGTTCCTGGAGAACACAGGAAAGGGTGCAATCAGAAACCCAGGAATTTGAATTAGCTTTAGGGGAAAGGGAAAAGGGCATAGAAGACAAGCAGAAAATAAAAAAGAATGTGTGCCTTCATCTCTAGACTATGCACACCTTTATTTCATTGCCTCGTTTTAAACTTTGGCCCCCATACGTACGAAAAGAAACGGCTAAGACCACAGATGAAGTAATTATCTCCTGCTATTGGTCCCCTATTGGTCTTCATTGGCTTGGATTCTAGATCGAGTGTCAGTGTTGAGATCCTTCTCGGATCTCCTCCCTTGACCTCTAGGACACTGAATTCTCATTTTTCTTCCTCCTTTGACTATGCTTCTCCATCTTCTTTGCTTCCCCCCAGCCCTGACTCCACAGCACCCCCCAAATGTGACCCTGAGAAAGGTAGCCTTTAGTTACCTGACCTTCCATGAGTTGTCTCTTAAAGATTTTATTGGCTGGGGCACATTGGTGGCTCAATGGTTGAGCATCTGCCTTTGGCTCAGGTTGTGAAAGCAGAGATATTGTCTCTCCTTTGCCTTCTGTGATGAACATAAGATTGACATAAACCTTCAATAAATAGCAAACAGATGGGATCCCTGGGTGGCGCAGCGGTTTAGCGCCTGCCTTTGGCCCAGGGCGTGATCCTGGAGACCCGGGATCGAATCCCACGTCGGGCTCCCGGTGCATGGAGCCTGCTTCTCCCTCTGCCTGTGTCTCTGCCCCTCTCTCTCTCTCTCTCTGTGTGACTATCATAAATAAATAAAAATTAAAAAAAAATAGCAAACAGATGAATCTTCTATCACAGTAATACATGCATTAGTGCATAAATTAACCGCTGATTGGTTTTCCCTTTTTCTTCCTCCATAGTGGAACTAGATTTAAACCAAAGTGATTTTGCAGGCAGTATTTTTCACATTTAGAGACATGGGAGAATTATACTAGGAAAACTATGTTCTTGGAACATTTTCAAAACATAATTTTGACAACTTATGGTTTTCTACTGGGAGAATACTCTCTGTTTCTCATTGTCTTAGATGCACATTTATTAGATGTTGCACGTTGAAACAAATTATGGTGAATGTGTGGTCATTAGTGGTGGGTGGTACTGAGAGTATGCAAAGGTGTAACAGAACATGTTTAAAACCAAAATTCTGGGGACGCCTGGGTGGCTCAGTGGTTGAGGTCTGCCTTCGGCTCAGGGCGTGATCCTGGGGTCCTGGGATCGAGTTCCACATTGGGCTCCCCGCAGTGAGCCTGCTTCTCCCTCTGCCTGTGTCTCTGCCTCTCTCTCTTTGTCTCTCAGGAATATATAAATAAAATCTTAAAAAAAACACAAAATCTTTGAACACACCAACAAAATTAAACATAATTCTTTTAAGAATGGACAAGTCAATTGGAGGAAAATAAGGCAACCTCTTCCAAATATCTCATTCAATTTCAACTTTTTGCCTGCCATCACCATTCTGAGGTCAGAAGGTTGTCTAATACTTTTTTTCCCCTCCTTTCCTCTCTTTTTGTCTCTGCAGATTTCAAATTGAACCCAGGATTTATAAATAGAGCTTGAGAGTTTCATTTATAATTTTCATAGGAGATTTTCTAGACTTGTGAGATAGGGATCAGTGGCCAAAGTAACTCTGTTGTCACTTAGACTCAAACATTGGACTCCTACAGCATCACTCACTTCTTGCTCATTAGCAACCTAATTATCTTCTAAAAAATAAAAAAGAGGGGGAGAGGCAGAGGCTGCCAGCTATCAGGAGTATCTCTTGGAATTATTTTACATTTTTCCCCTCTAACCTGCAACCAAATGCCATAAGAAAAGGTTTCTTTCAAATTTTATTTATTTAAAAAATATTTATTTACAGGATCCCTGGGTGGCGCAGCAGTTTGGCGCCTGCCTTTGGCCCAGGGCGCGATCCTGGAGACCCGGGATCGAATCCCACGTCGGGCTCCCAGTGTATGGAGCCTGCTTCCTCTGCCTATGTCTCTGCCTCTCTCTCTCTCTCTCTCTCTCTCTCTCTCTCTCTGTGTGTGACTATCATAAATAAATTTAAAAAATTTTTTTTAAATTTATTTATTTATTTGAGAGAGCATGAGAGAGAATGCTAGCAGTGGGGGAGAGGGAGAAGCAGACTCCCTGCTGAGCAGGGAGCCCAATGTGGGACTCAGTCCCAGGACCCTAGGATCATGACCTGAGTCAAAGGCAGATATGCTTAACCGACTGAGCCACCCAAATGCCCAAGAAAAGATTATTTTTCAAAACCAGTACTGAGGAGATGTGAATGTTGCTGGAAGATTTTGCATAGCAAACCCCCTAAAAAGTAGCTTTTATAAAACCAATTGTATCCAGAAACAGACAAATGTTTCCTTCTTTATAAGCTCCAACTTTGAGTACTGGACTGTTAGGTGCTTTCCTCACAGGTACATCATATTAGCGTTTAATTCTATACTTTTATTCTTACCTGTTGTTATGTTGATACGAAAATATGAAAAGCATATAAAGGAAAGTAAAAGAAAGTGATTGAGAAGTGATTTGCTTTTATATTTGGCAACCATATTTGAGACTGTGGAATGTTTTCATGTAGTAAATTTGGACCAAGAAGAATGATCTTCATGTCCATCTTTATAAAAATCAAAATTCCTTTCTTCCAAACACCTCCACCATTCTAATCTGTTTCATATGTGTATTAATACTGTATTCAACGGCTTGTAGTCAGAAAGCTTTCTATTGCTCCAATGTGTGGTGAGGGGGAAGGTGATGGTCCAACATTGAGATTCCTAGTAATCTAAATATTTAAGTGTAAGTAGTTTGTAGTTATTTAGAATGGAGCCAGTTCATGTTCTCATGAAGGGTGCATGGCATAAAACTGGCAGGATCAAGCTCTTGTAGCTGACAAACACATTCCATGAGATAGTGGCATGTTGTTGGTATAAAACACTACAGCAGTCATGGGGTTTGATAGACATGATATTGCTGGCCCTGTGTCATCCTTAACCTGTGTATTTAGTTATTAACTTTTGAATGACTTGTGAAGAAATTATGTATGAGTGTTCAAGTAATAGTGCCCCTACCTTTTCACATTATTAATAGGTGTAGCTGTAATGTCTAAAATAGAAAAATTGGTGGAGAGAAAATTATAGCCATTTCAGCCCCCTGTCAAACTAAATTTGATGTGACATTTAAGCTTTGCACAGAACAGTTAAACATTTATTTTGAAAATATTTCATGAATTATGTTCAGTGTTTGATCACTTAGGAAATAAGAATTCTGATTTAAATTCATATCTTGTAATTCCTGGAAAACTGAAAAATGTAATTCTTGTAACAATTATCCTTTCAAAAAGCACAAATTATGGAGATGACTATCAATCAAAAGTAATATAGTTTAATCTAAGTTTGGCGGGGATAAGGGGGGTAGTGCAGGAGGAAAACAAGAATGTGGTTTGTCTATATTCCAAGAGAAAACAAGTCAAAATGAGATCTGATCTTTTCCAAGTTATTGTGTGCCTCATACTTGAGTGTAATTTCACATGCATCTTGATGTTCCAAGTATCGTTAAACATCTAGTAATTGGAATAAATGTTCTGCCAAATTCCATTTATTATCATAACTGTTAAAGGCATTCAGCACCCTAGATTTATAAATATATAATTAATATTCTTATAAAAAAATAAACCTACATGGGGGATTTACATTTTTCTTAATCCATGTTTACACAAAGAAGAGATCTGTTTTTAAATATTACATCAGATCTTTGTGAGCTCAAATTAATCAGTGTAATACTTTGCCAAAACTGTTTCTAAAAATGATGTGTATTGATGCCCCCTAGTCAGGGGACCTTCTCTGTGAACTTTTAGAATTCCCTGACCATTATTATAGGTCTCTCTGTTTTCAAGAATAGGTATTACAGATGTGCTTTGTCACTTGTTTCCTGTCAACCTCAATTACAAGGATCCCAAATGAAGCAAGCACGGCTCTAGAAATATTTCTGCCCCTTCCTAGATAGATCGATCTGTAGCCGGAGATGTTTAGTAAACTTGATTGCTTGTATACAGAAACTCAGAAAGAGCCTAGCCACCTTGAAGAATAAACCAGTCACTCACATCGTCACAGGTGCTGTTTCAAGACTTCTTGTCAATCAAGGCATTTCTATGACCCCATCACTTTGGTGTCTATCCTGGTGAAGGAAGATTGGAAAATAAGTCACAACATTTGAATACACATGAGATAACTCATATTTATGACTTCACTTAATCACTTAATGATTTTAAGGTGTAAAGATGTTTGGAACTATAAAAACTCATACCAATAAAAGTGTGTGTATTCAAAACGATGGCATTATTAACATTTTTGGTGTAGAATGCTAATTTTGACTAATTTGGGGTCAATTTGTTGACCCCCATGTAGGTCCTGTGCTTATTATACAGTAACTCAGTTTGGATGTTCACTGAATGAGACAGAGTTAATCAGGTCTGGATGGAGATGGACCTAAAACTTTGGATTTAGGAATTTCATGAGGCTTGTTGGAAAGAACACAGTCTCACATCAGCAATGCACTTATCAGGGCCTAGTTAAGAGATAATAGCAGTAATCATATAAGTCAGGGAGCTTTCATCATATTTGTAAAAGGTGTTGCATGGGCACTCCTCTGAGAGTAGTTCCTTCCTTTTGCTCTTCCCCTTCCTAAGTGAATGCAATAGCTATAGGCACAAGAGCCTTAGGGATGTCTTGGCTGGGGACATTGGAAAATTCATTTATTCAACAACTATCTGAATTCCCTGGCAGGACAGGCACTACTCGTGGCTCTAGGACTACATCAGTGAAAAGGGGAGATGAAAACATTTGTCCTCTTAACTTAATGTAATTGAGGTACTTGGAAGATGGAAGGAGGAAGGGAAGGTAGCAGTAGGTAGAGTGATTGCACGGTAGGAAGAGGACCTGGGTGTTGTACGCTTAAGTTCAGCTGCAGAGCCCCAAAAGAGACGGAGGAAAAATCCACCAAATGGAGTAATTCAGGAAGCCATTAACAGTGGTTTTTCATGAGCCTTTTCAGTAAAATGGTGGCGACTGAGACTGGATTTTGAGAAAGTACACAAAGAATATGGTAAAAATGCAAATACAACTGACAACTGCAAATCTTTTAGAGCAACACTTGTCAATGAACATAACGGGAGATTTTTTTTCTTGAGGATGGAGTAGAGTTAAGGCACATGTTCTCTTATTTGTGAGAAGGGGGCACATTTGAGAAGAAGGACTCAAGCACTTATTAGGTAGAGGTAAAAAGGCAAGAGAGATATGTGTCAATGAATATGCAAAATATTGCTTGAGAAGAACTTTGACATAAACATTGTGTCTTGTACATAGCGATATCCTAGCTTTTTGTTAAATGATACAATTCTAGTGCATTTGAATGTTCATTCTCAGGGTATTTGGATCCTACTTAAGGCCTTTTATTTAGAAAATAAGGTTGACTTTTATTTAACTGTGTTATGTTCATCTGTTTCTCTAAGGTCACCATCTAAGCAGGCATATACATATTAATTGTATCCAATATTAAATAAACCCTGGAGTATTTTTCAGTCAGTTATTCTTGATTTCTCCTGGGTACATTATTCTGAGATTCTTTCACCTTCCATGAAAAGTATATTGGGAAGCAAGAGAGAAAATGTGATCCTTGTTTTACAGAATAGAATTTGCCAGCCTATAACACTGATGGGATCATAGGCCTTGGAGATCCTGTGAATAAAAGAGGAAGCTGCTCTAATAGTCCTGTGGAATAGACCGTTTTTATCGTTTTGGTTTCTTCCCCCTAGTCACAGAAACACCACCTGTCAACCTATTGCAAACCCAAAGCACATTTCCTCATGCCCTGATCCTTCCTTGGAGGTAACATTAGAAAAAAACATTAATAGAGAAAATTCTTCATGTTGACCTAAGAATAGAAGACGTTAGGTCTTTTTACTTACAGAAGCAGAGAAGTAGGAACTGGTATCCTTGAAAACACTTCATGATCAATTACAATGAGAAAATCAGACTTGTCATAAATAATGTGATAGGAAGGAGACTGACAGAGGGGAAGTAATGGGACATCACAGTGTTAAAGGCAATGTAACATCCTTCCCAGATCTCTGAGCTCTTAATAGACGTTGCTTGCTCCTGGATGTGATGTCACATAACAGTTGATGTGAGAGTGATGCTGAATGTAGTGGTACTGTCTTAGATGGTCACCACTAACCCCATCTGAGCCCTGACCTAGACAGAGAAAGTTCCAGAACCTGGGCCACAGGTGTGAAAATGCTATAGCATTGATGAGAAAGGTTAAACTGTTATGTTAGGGAAGCTAGACCTTTGTTCTAGGGACTTCTTTAGATGTTTTTGGGACTCATTTTACTCTGTGTCTGTAGTAATGTCTTCTCAAACACAACAAAGTTGCTTGGAAGTCCAACTGATAAGTGGCATTTTATTAGTATGTATTTATTTTACAGTTTTAAATTTATGCAAATGTGTACATATTATTATAATGTCAATCTATAAGATGCTTTTTAAATTTGAGATTCTTTTAAACACACTAAAAATCACCCTTTATAGTGTACAAGTTTTGACAAAACCATGCAGTCATGTTACCATAACCACAATGAAGACATAGAACATTCCATCACCACAGAAAATTTTTCTGTGTGCCTTGGAAGACATCCTCTCTCCTGACCTCAAGCCCTTGGCAACCATTTCTGCTTTTTCTGTCCCTATAGCCTTGACTTTCCCAGATTTTGATATGAATGGAGTCATATAGTATGTGGCCTTTTGAGTCCAGCTTCTTTCCTTTTTTTTTTTTTTTTAAGATTTTTTTAATTTATTCATGAGAGACAGAGAGAGAGAAGAGAGGCAGAGACATAGGCAGAGAGAGAAGCAGGCTTCATGCAGGGACCCCAATGCGAACTCCATCCGGGACTCCAGGATTACACCCTGGGCTGAAGGCAGATGCTTAACCACTGAGCCACCCAGGCATCCCCCAGCTTCTTTTCTTAACATTTTTGAGGTTCATCCATATTGTTGGACCTAAGAGTATTCCATTCCTTTTTATTTCTGAGTAGGTTTTACTTTGTGCATGTACCATTTGTTTATCCTTTCCCTGTTGAAGAACATTTGGGTGGCTTCCAATTTTGGCAAAGTGCTAGGGTTCTCCACAAGAAAATCAATAAAATAATAAACTAAAATAAAATAATTGAGTGTATATGTGTATAGAGAGAAAGATTTATTTTCAGGAATGACTCATGCAGTTATGGAACCTGACAAGTCCCAATATCTCCAAGGTGAGTTGACATGCTGGAGACCAGGAGAATGGATGCCATACTTCAGCCTGAAGACCAACAGGTTGGGATCCAAGGAAGAGCCAGTGTTGATGATTCCATTCCAAGGCAGGAAGAGGCTAATGTCTCAGTTCAAAGGAAGTTAGGAGGAGTTTGTTCTATTCAGGCCTTAAACTTGAATGGATGGTGAGTACCATCCCCATTAGGGAAAGCAACCTGCTTTACTCAGTCTGCTTTACTTAGTCTACTGATTGATTCAAATGTTAATCTCATCTAAAAACACCCTCAAAGAACAGTTTGAAAAATGTTTGGCCAAATTACTGGGCATCCAGTGGCCCAGTCAAGTTGACCCACAAGAATAATCATGAGTGACTATTAATAAAGCTGCTAAAAACATGTATATGGATTTTCATTTTAAGATGTCTCATTTCGCTTGGGCAAATACTTAGAAGTGGTATTGTTGGATAACATGGAAAAAGTGTGTATTTAGCTTTATAAGGAACAGGGGAATTGTTTTCTAAAGTGGGGGTGCCATTTTACATTCCCATTGGTCACCTAAGAGAGTTCTAGTTGCTTCATATCCTCACTAGTCCATGATATTGTCAGATATGTCAGTTTTACTTCCTCTCTCTCCCTTCCTTTCAATAAATATGTAGTGGTATCTCATTGTGGTTTAGATAAGGGATGTTGAGCATCTTTTTTGTGTGCATAAATGTTATCCATGTATCTTCTTTCATGTGCTATTTGAATCTGTTTGAATCCTTCCATCCTGGAAGGAGGAGGTTATTTTTTTTAATTTCTTTTAAAATTTTATTTAAATTCAATTTGCCAGTATATAGTATAATACCCAGTGCCGATCTCATCATGTGTCCTCCTTAATTTAATTTTTGTTTTGAAAGTTTTTTTACGTTCTGGGTACAAGTCTTTGTCAGATACATAATTTGCAGATAATTTTCTCCCAGTCTGAGGCTTATGTTTTATTTTAACACTGCCTTGCAAAAATTGGACTTTTGAAAAATTCCAGTTTACCAATTTTTGTGGTGGATTTTGCTTTTGATGGCATATTTAAGACCTCGTTAAGAGTACATTTACTATGTCAAGCACTGAGTAATGTATAGAATTGTTGAATTTCTGTAATATACATATGAAACTAATATAACACTGCATGTTAATTATACTTCAATTAAAAAAAAAAAAAAAACAAAAACTCTGCCTAATCCAGGATCATAAAGGTACTCTTACATGTTTTCATGAAGATGCTTTTTTGATAAACACAAATTTGAATTTAGGAGTTTTAAGTTTTGAGTCTTATATTAACCATAGCATCCAATTACTTTTTTTATTTTACTAAAATAAAATCAGAAAAAAATCACATTTTATAAAATATATAGTTAAAAATGGGAGCAATTTAAAAAATTTCCCTTAGAATCCTAAGGTTATATTCAGTTAAAACAATACCTAAGATTGAAATATGAATTGCAGGGGATTTTTACAGTTGAATTAGTGACAATTAAAAATGGCTGCAGTTATTTTTAATCATGCACATCACTCTGTCTAAAAGCATCAATTATGAAAATAAATCGCGGGATCCCTGGGTGGCGCAGCGGTTTGGCGCCTGCCTTTGGCCCAGGGCGCGATCCTGGAGACCCGGGATCGAATCCCACATCAGGCTCCCGGTGCATGGAGCCTGCTTCTCCCTCCGCCTGTGTCTCTGCCTCTCTCTCTCTCTCTGTGACTATCATAAATAAATAAAAATTAAAAAAAAAAAAAAAAAAAGAAAATAAATCGCCTGTTTTTCTGCTCATTCTTTTGCTTGTTATCAAACAACAGACTGGTTTGCCAATGTAGGAGCCTGCACAGAGCTGATGAACCTGAGCCTTGGCTCTGCTTAATTAAATATGTTAACTCTGCCGTAGCGATATACCTGCATGTGTAAGTGCAAGCTTGAATTTTAAAAGAGAGACCAGTGTAGAGTTACAACTTTCCTAATCAATGAAATTTGTCTTCAAAACATCCAAATAGATCCTGAAATATGTCAGGGAAAACTTTGTATTCCAGATTGCCGGAAAAACGTAAACAAAGCCATTAGTATTGAAATGGGTATATTTTTTTTCATATAACTTTATGTCTTTCTTAAAGGCTAATCTTGTTCTTAGGTTAAATATCCTTTTAAAATAGCATTATAACTAAGTGTTTGCAGAACTGCTTAGATACCTCCATGGATCCCAAGATACCTGGTTTGTAAGCCTTCTGATCTTTTTCTAACCTGCTTATTTTACAGATGAAGACAATAGCCAGAGATAAGATGGGAATTTGAGGTTCTACAGCAATCTTATGCTGAACTAAATCCAGGCACTCTGACCGCTATTTTAGTGTTTTTTCCATTACCTGACCCAGTCTCTCCAATTATAGTAGAAAATATTTCTCCTTGGGTCTATTACTTAGAGAACGAAGACTATCCCTAATTTTGTGAGCCCTTTTCTGGCATCTCAATTTATATCTTGTATAATGAGTGTGCCTTTTGGCTGGGGTGAGCAATTTTTGGAAATTTAAGACCTTTCCCTTCCTAGCTTCCTTAGAGGACATGTCCTAGGCCAGAGCCCAGATCTTAATGAAAAACATGTAAACCCTCTTGTTTGTTTTCCTTGTCGATTAGCCTATAATTTTAAATCCATTCAATGGCAGATTTATCAAGTGACTAATCCCTAGGAAGACTCGAAGTGGCAAGGAGAAGGTGGTTGTGGCCTAGGCACACATCATTGGTCATTTATTCAAAATGTTAAGGTAGGGAGCCAAATCCTCCAGCTTACTCATTGAAAATATATTCCGAGAGGTTAGTTTTAAGTGTTTAGGCCCGGAGTGGCCTGTTCTTGTGTAGTAAAAGCAACATGAATAACCTGGGATATCTTTGCTGGACAAATCAACTATGGTCCTTGGTTTTTTTTAGTTCTCAAGGAAAATGTTATGTGTCAATAATAATAATATAAAATCCATACAGCTCAGCTGTCTTAAAAATTGGGAATAACTCACAAATATTTCTTCTCAGCCAGAATGTCTCAAAGCATGGATTGTTTCTTAATGTCATCTCTCTGACTTTTTTCACAAGATCTGATGCATTATAGATGCTCATTAAAGCTTATTTGAACATTAGATGGTAGTCAGACTTTGGTAAAAGTGAGATACAGTCTGTCTGGTTCATATATTACCACTATGAAGTTTAAGTCCATAAGTAGATATTTGTCACAATCATGTCCTGATCTCTTCCTTGCTATCAGAGAACTATGCTTTGGAAAAGACGTGGAAACTTTTTTTTAATCGTTAATCCCAGAGTTTATGCATAAGTGTCACCTTTACCTTTAGTACCAGACAGAACTCAACAGCTAGCCCCTCCTCACTTGCTCCCATTTGGTAACACTATTTAAGTGACCTACTATCACTTCTCACTTCAAGGAAAAAATATATATATAAGGTTGGGTAGTAGGTGTGGCAAACATAATTGAGGAATCCACTTTATAGTTTCCAAAATGATACTATGGGACAGGTTGACATTGGCCATTAAATGGTGTCCCTTCATAGACAGTTCATGAGTTGAGAAGGAAACAGTAAAGTAATTGCTATAATTACTTGAGGAACCTCAGTTTGTCGCCACATTAAGGATCAGTATTTGCCATCTGTTGCTTCTAAGCTCACGTGTACTTTTCAATGGGTCGTACATACCTTATTGGACTGGCTGTAGTTCCAGTGGTGATAATAATACAACATAAAATTCCAAGTCCTCTCTCTTAATAGAGGAGTTAGTGTGTTGGCTCGTTGCCCAAAAATGTGCAGTCTTGGGTTTGCTCATTAAATTTAGAATTAATTTTTGTGAAAATGAAGTCTGAAAATCATTTTCGTGGATATCCCAAGGTATATCCATTCTGTGACTTACCCTACATTTTGTGATGTTAATAAGTTAGAAATAAAATGTTACCAGAATCCCCTGTGAGTAATGATTTTTTTTTTCTTTTATTCCACAAAAGCACTCTGGGTACAATTAAGTTTTGCTTTGTTTTGTTTCCCAGGTAGGAACCTCAGTTCAGATTTCAAAACTTTTTTTGTTTTCCTTCCCCACTATTTCCTTGGATGATGATCCATGGTTATATTTGTTTATTTTTGAAGTATATTCCTGAATCCTCATAGTAACCTAAGATTGCAAAAATAAAGCATGACCTCATCGAAACAGCAAATTGAGCCACTAGTGTGTTTTCAGAGCACCTGAATGAGTCTGTTTGACCTCATGTGTACATTTGCATTAATAATGAGAGTTGGGACCCTATATGGCTTAGATAATATTGTGCTTTAAGACTTTCTCATGCTTTTATTCTAGGAAGGTTTGAGGGAAAGAGATAAAATATTAGGTGTGAAAATTATTAGCATTTTAGAACTAAAGGAAAACTTACTAAGTATTTTATATCTCTCATTTTAGATATTAATAAAATGAGGATGACAGGAAGTAAAAAAAAATTGGAAGTACAAGTAGCTAATGACTGAGATAACCAGGAGTAGAATCCAGATCTTTTGACCCTCAGCCAGTGCTTTCTTCTCCTCTTTCCTAGGAACCAAAAAACTTCAGATCTATTATTTACTCAGTGACTCCAATTCTTTTCCAGAAGAATAGAGGGCAAATATTTTAAATATTTTTGAAAGAGCATCTTTTGTCAAAAAAAAATCTCTATTTTGTGTTGGCATTCCAATTTGAGAATTTTAAATGGGAAGGATTATTAATAACTGAGGATCTGGGATAAGGTGAAAAAAGCTAAAGCGAAAAGGTCTGAATTTGAGTTTATCTCATTGGCAGTTTACTTACTGTCTTAATGTCTCTATACCCTTCTTCAACTGGAAAACGGTTACAGTACCAGCCTTGTCAGAGGTCATTGCCATAATTATAAACATTAATGTAATACAAATGCATTGTAAGCCATAGGTAGTATGTAATGTTGTTACTCAATAATTATCATGGACCAGTTTCTTATACCAAATACAAAAAAAAAAAACAAACTAAAAATGAATTGAAGATCTAATGTAAGACAGTGAAACTATAAAGCTTCTTAAAGAAAACATAGACAATAATGTCTTGGACATTGGCCTTAGCAACACTTTTCTAGATATGACTCCTCAGGCAAGGGGAACAAAAGCAAAACTACATTATTGGGACTACTCTAAAATTAAAATCTTCTGCATGGTGAAGGAAACTGTCAATAAAAAGAAAAGGCAACACGCTGAATGAGAGAAGATATTTGCAAATGATGTATAAAATAAGGGTTAATATAAAAAATATATAAAGAACTTATACAACTCAACACCAAAAACCCTCAAATAATCTGACTTAAAAATGGGCAGAGGACCTGAATAGACATTTTCCCAAAGAAGACATGCAATTAGCCAACAGACAGATGAAAAGTTGATCAACATCGGGGAGATGCAAATCAAAACAATAATGAGCTATCACCTCACACCACTCAGAATGACTAGAATCAAAAAGACAAGAAACAACAAGTGTTGGTGAGGATGTGGACAAAAAGAAACCCTGTGCATTGATGGCAGGGATGTAAATTGGTACAACCAGTATAGGAAAATAAAAATAGTAATATAAGAGAAAACACTAATTTAAAAAGATATATATGCTCCTCTGTTTATTGCAACATTATTTAAATGAGATATGGAAGCGACCCAAGTATCCATCAATAGATGAATGGATAAAGAAGACGTGGTACAGGGACACCTGGATGGCTCAGCGGTTGAGCGTCTGCCTTTGGCTCAGGTCATGATCCCAGGATCTGGGATTGAGTTCTGCATGGGACTCCTGCAAAGAGCCTGCTGCTCCCTCTGCCTATGTCTCTGCCCCTGTCTCTGTCTCTCATGAATAAATAAATAAATCTTAAAAAAAAGAAGACATGGTACATATACACAATGGACTATTACTGAGTCATTAAAAGATAACTGGACCTTGATATTTGTGACAACATGGATAGACCTAGAGGGTATTATGCCAAGTGAAAAAAGTCAGAGAAAGACACATACTATGTAGTGATACTTATATGTCTAATCTAAAAAAACAAAAACCAAACAGACCTATAAGTACAGAGAACAAACTTATGGTTACCAGATGGGAAGGGTTTGGGGGGGGATGGATGAAATGGGTGAAGGGGAGTGGGAGGTATAGGCTTCTGGTAATGGAATAAAGAAGTCAGAAGCATGAAAGGAACAGGATAGAGAATATAGTCAATGGTATTGTAATAAGCATTGTATGGTGACAGGTGGTAGCTAAACATCTGTGGTGAGCACAGTAGAACATATAGTGTGGTTAAATTACTGGGTTGTATACCTGAAACGAACATTGTGTGTTAGCTGTTTTTCAGTTTTAAACATTATTATGAAATACTATTATTTTAGCTTCTGTCCATTCAAAATGGTAAAGTGGAAGAAGTGTGAATTTAGTATCAACCAGATTTAAGTTTCTTTGTCACCATTTTCCAGATATGGGGTCTTATAGAGGTTAACACATCCCCCAGACTGTCTGCCTTGCAGAGTTGCAAGGATTAAATTAAGGCATCTGGCATGGCGTCTAGCACACTTACTTTATGTTGGTTTCTTTTCTCTCACTATCTTGACTGAGCAGCAGCATGGTAGATGATTACTGGAGATAGCACCATTTTTACATGCACAATTTAACTTTGTATTCTACAGCTTTGCATAGAATGGGTTTTACTCCCAAGTCAACTTAAGTGCCATTTTATCTTTTGATTGCTCTTTACTCCTTTTCCTGCCCAGTTTCTTTATTTATTCCTCCTAGCAAGTTCTAATTACGTTGATGTATCAGATGTGCCTCATGTTTTTGAGTGTCCCTGAGATGGCCTCTTAGTTATAACATGATGTGATTTATTTCTGATAAGAACCAAAAAAAATTATTGATAATAGTTAATTAAAACCAGCTTTTGTTAGCTTTTGGGAATTTTGTCAAGCCCGATGCCATTTTTTTGTTGTTGTTGTTGTTAATAGAGACTGGTTTTTATAGTAATAAGTGTCATGAGACACTTGTCAGGCACCCTAACTGCCATTGTGCAGCCTTCAAAAACAAAATAGAAAAGCCAGGATGCGCACATCCAAAGCCATACAGTCACTGTCTTCTCACCTCACCTGAGCACTCTGTAAGGCCCCAATTCCATCCCTTTGAGGCACTTGATGCTCTTGGGCCCTGTTTTCTTTCCTTCTGGCTGCTCAGACTCTACTTCTCCGAAGTGGTGAAGCTTCAGTTGTGCTTCTGTGCAGTCCCTGGGAATATTCTAACTTTCCCCAGCCTAGAATGTAGAATTTGGGAGAGTCCCTGGAAAAGGCTGACTTACTCTAGTTGTATAGTAGATAACCTGATTTTTTACTGGCCCTGGCAGCACCACTGGGAGAGATTGTTCATAACAACAGAATCCTAACAGATGATTTTTCCACATTGTTTGGCACCATCATGATGTCTTTCATTAGCTGGCACTTTTCCACATTCTTTTTGACAGACTTGTTTGTGGGGACCAGAGAAGCAAAAGACTCCTTCTGTTGCTTGGGTTTCAGTACAGTGTGTTCCTTCAATGATATCTCTGGGTAGTTGGTAATGTGAAGGATATTAAAAAGTAATGAGGATTTGGTAAGGGGAAGGAAGGACCAGCCCCTGAGGAGGCTGGGGGAGTTACCTAGAGTCCAGTCCCTAATCAGATTAAAATCACAAATGTGGTTCAGTTCTACTGGATAGTTTATTATACTTCTGGGATCAGCCTTTAAGACTATTGTGGAAAGTACACTAATCTACCGTATTTTGAGTTGTAAAATTAAAATGAATGTCAACTTTTAGAAATACCCACACCCTAAAAAAGAAAAAAACAACCCTGGATCTTTTATTTGAAATTTGTAGGCAATACGACTATGAAATCTCATAGCTTATGTTGTGCTTGGGACCGTCAAAGAGGAAGTACTACATGTGATTCTGTTTTAAAATTTTTCTGAAGCTTCAAGTCTAGTTGTGTGGGTAAATACAGAGGCACAAAGAAATCTGAATATTTAAAACTAAGGAAATAATTCAATTCCATAAGCATTTATGGATCACTAACTAGCCAAGCAATGTGCAATGTTCAAACATGAATAAGGCATGGTCCCCAACTGCCTGGAGCTTTTAGATTTACAAAGAAGATAAGCATAAATGACTATAATGTTATGTGAACCTAGCAAGTTCTTTGGCGACAAAGTCAAAGAAAAACTTTTGTCAAGAGAAGTCAAGAAAAATTTAAGCCAGAAGATTCAGCTGAACTTGACTGAATTTTCCTTTGGGGATTTTGCTAGGTGAAAATGGAGAGAAAAGGTGTTTTTAAGTAGTGCAAATAGCATGTGCAAAAGCATAAAAATGTGAGATTTGAATGTATGCTTGATTCTGTAACAGCGTGGCACAGGGAAAGTATAGGGAAATATCTGGAAAAGTTAGCAGAGGCCATGTTTTAAAGAGCCATGAGGTATTTTGGAAAGAATGTAGACTTACCTGCTGTCAAGAATAACTATTTTCAATATAGGTAATGAAGGGGTAGTCTCCTTAGAGGGACATATCAGAATCGGGAAGGGGCTTTTTCAAATAGCACGTCTTTGTTTGGCAGTTCTGAAATGACCCACAGGTAAGTCATTGCTAAAAGGAATGCACTGATATTGTAGCATCATGCTGTCTCGGCTGTGCTTGGAGCAGAGTGACGATGAAGGACAGTTGCTATTGATTTCAACTCTGGATCCTCTTTGGAATCCCTTGGCAAGCTTTAAGGATATCAGTGCAAGGATACCATCTCAGATCTCTGAGGATGGTCCTGCTCATCAGTATCTTTTACAGAGCTCTCTAGGTGTTTCTAAGGGGGAGCAGGCTGAGAAGCATGACATTAAATAGATATAAGTAAAGCCAGTAAAGAAAAGGAAAATGAAAACATAATGGTTTAATTGGGGTTGTTCTCATAAGGATTGTGAATTTGAATCTTTCTTAGAAGGAGACAGATATAGATTACTAGGCTATTGCAAGTAGGAAGAGGGTACAATTAAAAATGGAGGCAGTAGAAGCAATTCAAGTTATGAGTAGAAGAAGGTGAATAAAACATGGATGGCATCTGGTAAATAAAACCGAGGAATCCTGGAAAGGTGTCAAACGTTAGCACCTGTCTCCTTTCAAATGATATATTGGGATGAATGTAGAAAGAACAAATTTGTGACAGGGACGGGGCAGGGAGAGGAAACTCCTAGTGCTTCATATGATCCAAAGATCATTTAACTAGGAATAAATGGAAGGTTCATAACTATCTTGTCTCCTGTGTATGAGCATCATGTTCAATATGAAAGTAAAGGAGACTGAAAGGAGAGTCACCAGGATTCAAAAGGATTATGTTCTCTTGACCCAACATCATCTGTAGCTTTGGCTGTAAGGAAATAAGGCTTGACATTTCATAAGTACTCCTATGACTTTAGGCAAACATTGTCCAGGAAGGAGTACATGATTACCTGACAAAAAGTTCTACTCAGTGATTCACCAAATCACTAGCAGTCCTTCTAGCTGTGGCTCTAGGTAAAGGAGAGGTTTCCATGTGCAGAGTGGATGTGCAAAGGGGCGCTTAACAACAAGTCGAGTGGAAAACAGGGTTAAAAACTAGCTTTGCCAAAGCCTCAATTCACATAGTATGTGTGGACTTGAGATGCTTCATTATTATAGCTAGGTACAACTTGAAATAATTTTTCTAGGATGTGGACAGATGCAGAGTGAATGAAGTAACTCCCACTTTAATCATTTTGAATTACTCTGCCATGCTGTCCTCCTGAGCCACAATCAAGACAATATCAGAAGGGGTTGTGAACTGGGAAGGGCAAAGATAAGTTGTCTGTTTGGGCCATTTGAATTTAAGTGGTCAGAGGCTTTCTTATTATAATCCCAACATATTGGAATGGAGTACATGGAACTCTGTATTCTTTCTTATTTGGGAATTCTTCATATCAGTGGATACAGATTGTGAGGAAGCCCCTCATGAAATCTGTGCTTAGTGATCTGTCCCCCTTACTTTGGGTCTGTGGGTGAGGAGGGGAGTTGAGAGAAAACGGTGTTTGCAAGGGCCCAGATGCATGAAAGAACATGGTCCTGGGAGAGGCAAGATGCTATGCAAGAATGGTGTCTAGGGCATATCTGGGGAAGAGGTAGGAGCCAAAAGTGAAGAAAGTTGACAGAAAATAGATCAGAGGAGACTTCATTAGGTCCAGGCTAAGAAGTTTTGGTGTCAGTCTGTAAGTAATGGCCAATTATTATTTTTTTAAATATTTAATTTATTTATTTCCTCATGAGAGATGCAGAGAGAGGAGAGAGAGAGGCAGAGACACAGGCAGAGGGAGATGCAGGCTCCCTGCAGGGAGCCGGACATGGGACTCGATCCCGGGACTCCAGGATCACACCCTGGGCCGAAGGCAAATGCTCAACCGCTGAGCCACCCAGGCATCCCAATGGCCAATTATTAAGGAGATATTAAGGAATAAAAATCTTTACTTATTAAAAAAAATTCTCCTGGAACCAGTATGGCTAAACTGTGGTCAGGAAGATTAGTTAGGTGGCTCTTTCCTTTGTCCAGAGAAAGAGGAGCCAGTGAAAAGTTGAGGCAGTTGGGATGAAAGGAAGGGAATGAATCAGAGAAATCAATGAGGTTGGTTGATAAACCATATGATGGGAATGAGAGAGAGAAAACAAGAAATCCAGTAGGACATCCAGGTTTCTGAATGTGAGGACTGGGAAGATGATGATGCTATTAACTGCAAGAAGGAATTTCAGAGGAGGAACAAATTGAGGTTTGGCAATGATGAGTTCATGATGGGTTCAGACATGTTGAATTTGAGGTGCAGGTAGACCTGTCAAGAGAATAGTTGGAATTATGAGTTTAATGTACCACTTTGGAAGTAATATTGTCTAGTAAGTAATTATTGCTTACCATATAAGCATGTAAGACGGTCTAGAAAGATTGTGTGATAAGGGTAAAATGGCAAGCCAGATGCCTGGGGAACAACATTTAAGGGATGAATGGAGAGAGAGGAGTCTCCAGACTGACTGGAGAGAGCTGAGGAATGGGAGGAAAGTGGGGGTGGGTAGAGAAAGTATATAGGGTTCAGGGAAGCAGGGAAAATCTCAAGGCACGGACAATAGTCAACTCTAACAATACAGCCTAGAGGACAAGATAACTGCAAAGTGCTGACCAAATGTAAGACTCAAATCACAGGATTTCAAAGAGTTGGGGGTGAGGGACAGGAGGCAGAAGCCAATTGTAATTGGATTAAAGGGGAATGGATGAGAAAATAGATGAAGCAAGAGTTGTATGCTTTTTTCACCAAAAATTCCGCTGTGAAGAAGAGACAATGAGAAAGAAAGGGCAACAGATAGAACGGATTAAAGAAGATATCTTTAGGGGTGCCTAGGTGGCTCAGTCGGCTAAGCATCTGACTCTTGATTTCAGCTCAGGTCATGATTTTAGGGTCCTGAGATCAAGCCCCGTGTGGGGCTCTTGCTCAGCGGGGAGTCTGCTTGATGATTCTCCCTCTCCCTCTGCCCATCCCCATCACCCCTTCAAAAAAAAGAGGTATCTTTATTTTTTAAAAGATCTTATTTATTTATTCATAGAGACACAGAGAGGCAGAGACACAGGCAGAGGGAGAAACAGGCTCCACACAGGGAGCCTGATGTGGGACTCAATCCCGGGTCTCCAGGATCACGCCCTGGGCTGCAGGCATCACTAAACCGCTGTGCCACCGGGGCTGCCCTATTTTTGCTTTAGATGGATAGAACATGGTGTGAGGAGCCTGCGGAGAACTGAAAGCAAGATGGTGTGGCCACTGGCCTCTGGGATCTGTCAGGCAGCAAAGAAACAGTAATAATGATAGCAAACTTATGTGGCACCTACTGTGTTCCAAATACTCCTTTATATACTGTTTTACGTTTATCGACTCATTTACTTCTCAGCTGTCTTGCGAGGTGGAATCTGTTAGTATCCCCATGGTACTAATGGGGGTCCAGAGAGGTCAAATAACCTGCCTGATTTGCGCTCTACCCCACTGAACTAAGCAAGTGCGCCATAGTCACCAAAACAGTGTGTAGGTCCGTATATCAGCTCCAGTGGCTTCAGAAGACCATTGGTTGAGAGGGGGTGGGGCAGGACCAAGGTGTTTGCTGTAGATACAGGTCAGTCATGTGATTGAAGGAATGTTTCTCGGTGGAACGTGTCTTTGCAACTTTTTCATATTAAGAAATTGAAAATTGAAGAAAGTTATTAGTTTATCATTGCTATTTGACTCAAATTTCTTGGAAGAAGGTTAGTTGGGAACAACAGGCAAGAGTTAGTTTGTGGCAGAAAAGAATCAGTCACTGTAATGAAACTGACACGTTGGTGAGGGATTCTGTGGTCATCAAGGCAGGCTGTAGATAGAGGTGGGCAGGGGAGTGGGGAACAGATGGCGATGGGCAGGTCATTGAAACACCGATAATCTTGATCACATAGTTGAATGAAGTTTGAAATTACTTCCAGGCACTTGGTAGTTGAACTCTGGAAAGACTGGGCAAACTTTTATATTTGAAATGTCTTGTTTATCCAGACTTGACAAAGCTTTTCCTGGTCTTGTGCCCATCATTCCACAAAGGTGGCATTATTTGGAAATGTGAAAGAATCATTGAAAATCTGTTAGTCTTTTCTTCTATTAGCATTAGCAACAGTACCTGATAGTAACATTTATTCAGATGTCATATACCTTTCTAAAAACCCTTGAGATGGCACACGATAATCTTCACTTTACACTTGGGGAAACTCAGGCTTGAAGACACAAAGTTCCCTGTATCTGGGCTGCAAACCAGGAAGTATGAATCTAGAGCTCAGGTGCCTAACTTGCTGTACAAGAAATAGATGGTGTCTAGATTTCTCCTGTTTTTTCAGAGTTGCATCATATGAACACATCATCTCTGTTCACAGATGAAAAAAAATCAACTTTAGAAAAACCTTGACTCTGGCTCTTCTGACCACAGTTATTTGGGAGTTGGTTCATAAGGGGAAAAGACTAGTATAAATACAGATTTCTATAGTATAAAATTAGTATAAAAAATTTGTCTTAATGTGGAGAATTTTCACATGTCTTTACCTTCTCTGATGAGGTCATTACAAATATTCTCTACCTTTCCTACGGAAAAAGGAATATACGCTCTTGTATACACTTTGGCGTTCTAGACATTTGTGGGCTGAAATTATAGTGAAGAGTTTGGTTAGCCATCAGGAAGGCCCATAGGACAATGACTGGATAGAACTGTTGCAGTGGTTTTTATCTATCCATCTCTTCAGTATTATGTACTTGTCATGCTAGCTGCTAGGATACAGAGGTGAAGGCAGGTAGCCTCCCAGATTGTATCTCATAGAATGTATAATCTGACGAGAAAGGCAGAAATTAAATAAGGTCATCAGGAATTTTTAATTACCATGAAACTGGATTCTAGAAACCCTAATAACACCATAAATTTGATTGCTTCCCATTTAATCATAGTAGGCTAAAGGCTTTGAAGCCGAGGAAACAGACTAGTTAATGATCGAGAGCATGTCAGCTCTGTGCTAATAAGTGTAAAACCATAGACTCTCAAGGCGTTGAAATACCTGAAAAGATAGGTGTTAAAAAGGTGAATGTCCTTTCCATTTACAACTGCGCCAAAAATTTTAAGATATCTAGAAGTAAACCTAACCAAAGAGGTAAAAGATCTATACTCTGAAAACTACACAACACTAATAAAAGAAATTGAAGAGGACACAAAGACATGGAAAACATTCCATGCTCATGGATTGCAAGAACATATATTGTTAAAATGTCTATACTACCCAAAGTAATCTACACATTGAATGCGATCCCTAACAAAATATCACCCGCATTTTTCACAGAGCTAGAACAAACAACGTTAAAATTTGTATGGAACCACAAAGGCCCTGAATAGCCAAAGCAATCCTGAAAAGCAAAGCTGGGAGGCATCACAATTCTAGACTTCAAGCTCTGTTACAAAGCTGTAGGCATCAAGATAGTATGGAACTGGCACAAAAAACAGACACATAGATCATTGGAACAGAATAGAAAACCCATAAATGGACCCACAACTTTATGGTCAACTAATGTTTGACAAAGTAGGAAAGACTACCCAATGGAAAAAAAGTCTCTTTAACAAATGGTGATGGGGAAACTGGACCACTTTTTTACACCATACAGATAAAAAAAATCCAAAATGGATGAAAGACCTAAACGTGAGCCAGAAATTCATCAAAATCCTAGAGGAAAACACAGGCAGGCAACCTCTTTGACCTCAGCCATAGCAATTTCTTACTAGTCATGTCTCTGGACCCAAGGGAAACAAAAGCAAAATGAACTATTGGAACTTCATCAAGAAAAAAGGCTTCTGCACAGCAATGGAAACCATGAATAAGACTAAAAGACAACCTATGAAATGGTAGAAGATATTTGCAAATGATGTATCTGATAAAGGGTTAGTATCCAAAATCTATAAAAAACTTATCAAACACTCAGGAAATAAATAATCCAATTAAGAAATGGGCTGAAGATATGCAGACATTCTTCCAAAGAAGACATCCAGATAGCCAATAGACACATGCTCAACATCACTTGCCGTCAGGGAAATACAAAACAAATACAAAACAAAACCACAATGAGATACCATCTCACACCTGTCAGAATGGCTAAAATTAACACGGAAAACAACATATTGGCAAGGATGCAGAGAAAGGGGGATGTTCTTACACGGTTGATGGGAATGCAAACTGGTGTAGCCACTCTGGAGAAAATTTGGAGGTTCCTCAAAAAGTTAAAAATAGAACTACCCTATGACCTGGGAATCATACTACTAGATATTTACCCAAAGGACACAAAAATACTGATTTGAAGGGACACATGTGCCCTGATGTTTATAAAAGAACATTATTAACAATAGCCAAATTATAGAAAGAGCCCAAATGGCCACTGACTGATGAGTGGATAAGGAAGAAGTGGTGTGTGTGTGTGTGCGTGTGTGTGTGTGTGTGTATACACACATATAATAGAATATTGCTCCACCGTCAGAAAGAATGAAATCTTGCCATTTACAATGGCATGGATGGAGCTAGAGGGTGTTATGCTGAGTGAAATAAGTCAGTCAGGGAAAGACAAATACCATATGATTTCCCTTATATGTGGAATCTGAAAAACAAAACAGATGAACATAGAGGAAGGGGAAAAAAAGAAAAGCAAACCATAAGAGACTCTATGAAGAACAAACTGAGGGTACTGAGGGTTGATGGAGGGAGGTAGGCAGGGAATGAACTGAATGGGTGATGAGTATCAAGGAGGGCACTTGTTGTGATGAGTGCTGGAGGTTTTATGTAAGCGAGGAATCATGAAGTTCTAGTCCGGAAACCAATATTACACTATATGTTAACTAATTAGAATTCAAATAAAAAATTGAGATAGGAAAAAGGTCAATGTCTTAAAATATAGTTTAAAATACTGGGTATGTGGAAGAGAAAAATAGCAAACCTTAATGTTGCCATTTTCTGTGCATTTGTATTGCTTATTTATTACCATATTATGAAAGATTATGAAGTAGACCCAAATACTGATCAGAAACAGCTGTGATGTGGAAACCTCTAGAAAATACACGTGTGATAGCTTCTTCTCACACCTTTTGTTTCTGCTGTGTTGGCCCAGAAACCCAATAGAAGAGGTAAGGAGACTATGAGGATAGCCAGAAGTATCTCCATTTTTTTTCTTTTTCCAAACCAAAAGTAGTGAAAGATATATTCAAGCATGTGCCTATTGTTATGAACACTTTGTTTTGCATTTGATATTAAAACTGGGTGCAAGTTCTTAGGGGGGCAGTTTTGCTTTAAGCCTTAATCTATGGTAATTATTCCCCAGCAAATTCATAAAGTGAAATTTATAGCCTGTTAAATCCTCTAAAGAGTATCTCTGTCTTTCCCTGTGTTGATGTGGGCTGTGCTATGGTGGCCCAGGGATGGCTTTGAAGTTTTTATTTCTGATATTTGTTTTTTTTTTATAAATTGTTTTGCTTTCTTCATCACTGCTGTCTCTACAGGCTCAGTTTGAACTTCAGGCATTTCATATCCGAGGGGAGCATGCCGTGGTTACAGCAAGACTAGAAGAAACCATTGAAAATCTCAAACAGGAGTTAGAACACCGATGGCGAGGAGGATGTGAAGAGATGAGAGATGCGTGTATCTCCACTGACGATGATCATCCTCCAAAGACCTACAGAAATGTGTGCATCCAGACAGACAGAGAGACTTTTCTCAAACCCTGTGAAGGTGAAGGCAAGACAATCAGAAATAACCAGATAATACCCAAAAAGCTGAATATCTCCTCTTTAAGTCAGCTTTCTCCCCCAAATGACAACAAAGACATCCATGTACCACTTCAGGCTGTGGAATGCATTTCACCAAGTCAGCAAAAGACATCACCTCCCCCTCCTGCACCACCCCTACCAGCAGTCATCCCTCCCCCTCCCCCCCTCCCCTCCCCCCTGGACTTGAACCTTTGCTACCAGTACCTCCAGCACCACCTGTGAGTGCTGGACCGCCACCCCCTCCACCCCTTCCACTGCCGCCAAGTGCTGGGCCTCCTCTGCCTCCTCCTCCACCACCGCTTCCTAATTCCTCTACTCTGCCCAACAGTGGGGGGCCTCCACCTGCTCCCACACCTCCAGGACTTGCACCCCCACCTCCTCCTGGACTTTTCTTCGGAGTTGGCCCTTCTAGCCAGTGTCCTCGGAAGCCAGCCATTGAGCCAAGCTGCCCCATGAAGCCTTTGTACTGGACTAGAATACAAATAAGTGATAAAAGGTAAGCCTAAGTCCTCTGGCCCCTTCTCAGATTGTGAATTCCCAGGATTTTGCACAAGTGACATTTTATTCTTACCAGTTGGATATCTGTGTACTGTAGCATTCATTCTCAGATGCAGTACAGTGAATACCTTGGATAAACAAGGTTCAAATGTTTAGGGGGAGAATGTGTGCCTCTACCAGGTCTTGTCTGTATTTATTACAGACTCTTGCTGGAAGAAACAGTGTCTGCAATGTCAGATTCTTCTGTAAGATAAAGGTTCCATTTTACAGACTCTTATTAGAGAAGAGCGGTAATCTAGGTTAGAGCCTTCTCCAACATCCCTACAGCTAGCAAGTAATCATAAAGACATTGAGCCTGAACCTATACTTAGGTTCACTGAAGATTTTTAGAATATCTGTCTTGTCTTTAGATGGAATCCTCAACATTATGATCTGGACATTTAACAGGTATGTGTCATTTTTCGGGTTTTATTAGAAGAGCCAGGCATAGCTGAATCGTTAGCTCTTTAGGTCAGAATTGAGTCAAACAATAGAAAAATCTCTGCTTGAACTCTCATTCCCCTACATGCCCTCACATCTTATGCCTTGTTGCCCTTCAGAGAAAGTGCTGATATAGCACACCTAACATTTGTAGAGCTTGTTAAGCTGAGTCTGTAAGGCAGCAAGATAGGTTGGTTGGAAATTTCCATTCAAATATCTTTGAATCTAATTTCTTCTGCCTCATTTCAGTCTGTCAAGAGGACAATGAGAGAGATGTTGGGTTGCTTCTTCACAATCTCTAGATTTGAAGTCCATTTGTTTGCGAAGAACAGCAAATAGGGAACACATTTTTAAAAGTAAATTTTTTAGCTTCTTCCTCAAATCAACGTGTGGTGGTGAATCTTTCAATTTATATTAACATTTTGTATGTGGAAGACAGGATATGAAAAATAACATGAAATGTACAATTATAAAGCAACTGGAAACCACTATAGGAGGAGTGAGGATTACCTTCAAACTAAGCATATGATGAACTTCGTTGATTATGTGCTTCATATTGGCCTCTTTCCTCTAGCCATGAAATAAGGACCAAGGGTTTATGTGTGGAAAATCCTGATACTTTAAAAAAAAAATGCTGATACTTTGTTATTTCCCAAATGAATGGTTTAAAAGAGAGAGAGAAAAGATCTTGAAATAGCTCCTAATGATTAGCTGCAATACTAGTATTCCTTTTTGTCCCGTTCAAGACTCCGTTGACATTTCCTAAGAAATAGTTTCCCAGAATATTTATTTGGAGCTGTATTCCCTTATTAATGCTCTTGAATTAATGTACCAGCATTCCAGGGTGATGAGTCCCACCTGTGTGCCCTCGGGTGGTATGTCCTGACAGCACGTGTAAGTGTTCCACACCTATGTCTTACTAGCCTGCCCCCACTCCATTCCCCTAAAGACTTCAGCAGCAGCCAACATCCTCCACCAGAGCAGTGGTAGAACAGAACTGCTGGGAGATACGGGCCCTTTGCCCACTGGCCAAGAAGGAACAGAGTCAAGCTGGAGAAAATCATTATGTTTTTCCCACTTTATGTCATTGGCCATTTTGAGAAAGTAAACAATGACATACTCAAGCTCTTACTAGTTTCACTATAAGTTCAGCTTTGAGCGAAATGAAAAGGAGATGAATGTACTGACTTCCCCACACGAAGACTGCAACGTGGCCACTGCCTGCTGCTCCACACATTTAGCCATTTAGCCTCTCCTATCGTGGGTCCCTCAAGATTGTTTTGTACCCTCAGAGCATGGATACTACTTTTACACAAAAAGGCTGTAGAGATTCTGTATAGTATTGATTTATGTACAAAACTAAAATTATTTGAGGTGTATTTATCAAAAAGAGAGGAAATGGGCTTTTAGTGTTTTGTACAACCAGAAAGGTGAGCTCTTTGTATATAATATATGCATGATAAATTTTGTACTTGGTCTTCTGGGGAGCCAGGAGTAAAATATGATTTTTCTCTATTATGTATGCACTGCCTCTCATCCAATTAGATGGCTTTTCACTACTGACATGAGCTGATTTTTAACTTCTCCTTTGCATTCTTTGATTTCTATTTTCTGGCTTCTAGAATAGGGAAGAATTATTTAAAGAAAAAGAAATCCTCGCCTATCTACTTTTTTGACTTCCTAATATCTATTTTTCCTTTATCTTTCCTCTTTCTTCCACTTCTCCCTCCTTCTCCCACCATTTCTCCCCTCTAGTCTTTCTTCCTTCCTTCTTCTTCTACCTTCCTTTTCTTGTGAGCTAGATTTCAACATTCAGTCATGAGAGAGGAGTTGGCCATTATAATAGATTAGATGGTCTATAGTGATTGAGTCTTTGGTGCCACCCCACCAAATGCTAGCTGTCCCCAACTCACTGAGAAGTAGTATTCCAAAATTCTTTTATTCGTTATTAGATGTAATACACGGTGATGAAGGAAGGGCTCAACCTGCCAAAGCCTACTTACTCTAGAATAGGAGTGGGTTGTAGCACTAGCCCTACTAGTGTGAGCTCAGAGTCCTTGGAGCTGAGGCCAAGCAGTACAGGTGCAGGGTTGGAGGGTGGGGGATGGATGGGTCTGAACAATCGAATCTCCCTTATGCATCACACCACCTCCCTCTATATACCCTCTCCTCAGCTTTCCAGAACCTTCATGAGGGGCAGACCAGCAACCCTTAACAGCCTGCATGCTTCAGAATTCCCTGCCATCTTTTCTGTCATCAAGAGCCCCTTTTCTAAGTGCTGCTGAGATAAGCACTTAACATTAATGATGTTTGCATCTCAAATGGAAGTTAAGTGAGTGGTAGAGGTGGGTGGCTGGGGCAGGAACACATGGTTGCATGTACTTCATTGGAAGTCTTCTAGATCTTGGGTGATGATTTTATAGGTATTCATTATACTGTCCTGTGTTATACATGTCACACATATACTCTTAAATGGCTCAATTATTATATTATTTAAAAAAGTGGAGAGAAGTGAATCTGAACACGCCAAAATGTCCCTATTTCATGGGAAAGGCAGCCATATAGCAAAAGGTGAACACAGAAATCCGAGAAGTCCATCTTCCCAACAGTGCTGAATGTGAAAATTACCTTTTAGGGATGCCTGGGTGACTCAGTGGTTGAGCATCTGTCTTTAGCTTAGGGTGTGATCCTAGAGTCTTGGAATCAAATCCCACATCAGACTTCCCACAGGGATCCTGCTTCTCCCTCTGCCTATGTCTCTGCCTCTCTGTCTCTCATGAATAAATAAATAAAATCTTAAAAAAAGAAAAAAGAAAATCACCTTTTAGCATCAAAAAATTTTGTGGGCTGCTCCGTATAATAGTAGTTCTTTTAGTTTTCAGTGACAGAGAAAATACATATTAAAACAAGGGGTAAAAAAAAAAAAAAAAAAAAAAAAAAAAAAAAACAAGGGGTAGTTACTTATAGACATTATGGATCATAATATATACATATATTTACAAAACAATACATGTGTGAATGAAACATTATTTTTTTCTGTCTACGGGTATTCTGTCTATGGGTTTAAAAATAAGATAAGAAAGCAGACACTTGGGGGAAAATGTGTTCTGAAGGAAACCCTTCCAAGTGTGGTCTCAGAGGCTGTTCTTTTGTACCCGATTCTCCATATCTTCTCTTTCTTTGTTTCAAAACTAGGGTACCCTTGTTTTTTTAAGACAGAAACAAAAAACAGAAACAAAAAATACAGCCTCCCCATGGCTGCATTAGTTGAAATCTCTGTGGGCCTGGTACAATGAAGTTTTTTGGTTCATTTTCATTGTTGAATATAACTGTTGTTGGGGAAAAGTGTTATTAAATCAAGTATTTTTAAATGAGCTCAGTCTATTCACAAATTATGGGTCCTGCCCTAAGTTAACCTGAGCTAATCCTAAAAACCATTTTTAGAAATACTAGAAAGAGTCCTAAGAGAGAGTAAATCTTTACCTTAGTCGAAGGTGAAGAATTTTATTCTTTTTAAGAATTTTTTAAAAGAATTATCCCATTAATATCTCAGAATTGGTTATCTTTTCAGCATTTATATGATGCTCATTTTTACCCATGATGGAAAGAAACGCCACAGACTGAGGGAGGAACAGCTTACATGGCCTCAATCCTGTGAATCCCAGGGTTTCTGGTCCCACATGATCTCTCTAGATCTCTCTCTCTCTTTGATTGTATGTGATGATCATTCGTTTGTGGAAATGGGTGTCGGCTTTGATGTTCTAGAGTATATTTTGACATTAAAAAGTGTAACATGAAAAGCTTTTCATCAAGCTTTGCTAGAAGGAAATATAAATAAATATATATTGTATATATATTCGTGAGTTATATAATTGTATATATAAGTGAGTTATAAAATGAATAAGAAATTACATGATATTCTGTTCTGAGGTTAATGTTTACCTTGTCATTTTTCTCTTTTAAGCCAAAATGCTACACCAACCTTATGGGATTCCTTAGAAGAACCTGATATTCAGGATACTAGTGAATTTGAGTATTTATTCTCCAAAGACACAACTCAGCAGAAGAAAAAGCCTCTGTCAGAGACTTATGAGAAAAAGAACAAGGTCAAAAAGGTATTGAGTGACTCTAGTAATCATTCTCTTTTTTTGTTGTATGTGGGAATTCATTATGTGCTGCTGGTTTGCTATCATTCTGTTTTCCAAAAATGTTTTGGAAGGTTTTAAGTCACTGATGACAATAGGGAGTCAATAATTTGAGAAATCTATGCTTGTACTTTCAGTCATGTCTGAATTTTCAAACTTTTCTTAATTTAATCTAGACTCTTTTCAGCTAATAATTCTATTGAAAAAATATAAAATTTAACTTGCAATCAGTGGAAGTAGGCCATATATTATATGGAAAATATGTTTTACTTATTAACTTATTTATAAATCCATTCATTTAACAAATATTTACTGGGAGTGTATTTATGCTTGGTTTTATTTTAGGCCCATGTGATTCAGGATGGTAACTCTTAGTCACACGTGGCTGTTTACATTTAATTTATACAATTAGATAAAACTAAAAATTCAGTCCTTTAGTGGCACTTGCCACTTTTCAGTTTTGTTTTTGTGGCTAGTAGCTACCATATAGCACAGATTTTTTTTTTTAAGATTGTCATTATAAAAGGTTTTATTGAATAGTATAGTATGAGCATCTGGGATTGTTTGATGAGGAAACCCCAAAGACCTTTGCCATGGGATACTTACATTAAAAATCAATGTTAGAAACAAAACATTAAACTACGCAATAGAGAGGGTAAGGAAGATGAATTTTGGCAGGGGCAGGGTGAAGGGGCGGGAGGAGGGCTTCAGTTTTAAGTGGAGTGTTCAGAATAGTCCTCACGGAGAAGCTGACTTCTGAGCAAAGACATGAGGACCTGAAGTCAAAGGCCACCAGCTATACATCAGAGAGCAAGCTCAAGGTTCTCCGAGCAGTCACCCAGATGTGAAGTTCAATGGCAGCTGAGCCATGCACTGCTTGGGCTGTGCAACCTAGGTCAAAGTCCTTCCTCTCTTTGCCTCCATCCCCTCACTGTAACCTGAGATAATGACTACTCATATCATACTTATTATTCTAAGTAGTTATTAAATGAGGTATGCCTCCATATCTCTCTTCAAGTGGAGGCAAACCTGTAGATCTTTTGGGCTTGATGGTCTTGATCCTGGTGGGTGTATTCAGTGAGCTTATGGCCTATGCTAAAGCTGGGATTTTAGTTTTAGGGGGAAAAACAGGGCACCTGGGTGGCTCAGCGGTTGAGCACCTGCCTTCAGCTCAGGGCATGATCCCAGGGTCCTAGGATCGAGTCCCACATCAGGCTCCCTGCAGGGAGCTTTCTTTTCCCTCTGCCTGTGTCTCTCCCTCTCTCTCTGTGACTCATGAGCGAATAAATAAAATTTTTAAGGAAAGAAAAGAAAAAGAAAAAAACCCGAGCTGAACCAATGCCAGACAACTCTGAGCCTGCCCTCTGTGCTCCTGGTCACATTTCACACATTGAGATGGATGCCTTGGTCTCTTCCAAGAGTCAGATTTTTTTGTTGTTTCTCGTAAAATGAAAGTGAAAGTAAATTGCAGGGTTTTGAACAGCTGAGGAGTTTCAGCATCAGAGGCCCAACTTCTTCAGCTTAACCGCAGAATGATTCCCACACAAGGTGACCAGGATGAACCCTGGCCAAATGGGTCTCATTTCTAATGATCGGAGTGGAGTGTATGTTAGAGATTTAGAAGTCAAACATTCTGAATCTTGGTCGTGGGGGCTCAGCCAACTTTGAGACCTACATGGGAATACCTCCTAAGCAGAGCTAGTCTTCATTGCTCTGCCCACTCGACATTCCTAGTTCAGAAGCAGCTGTCAGAACTGTCTAAGCTTCTGCTGAACTCAAGACACTAGTTTCTATTTCATCTTCTATAATTGCATTTGAAGTTCCTGACTGTCACCGGCAGTGGTTATCAGTAAGAAGTTACATATATTCTTAGGCTGAGCCAGGGATCCTGTTCTATAATATCTCATCATCTGAGGATTAGAAGGAACCTTACCAATCAGTGAATTCAGTGCCCTCATTTGGCAGGTGAGAAACTGATACCTAGAAAGATGACGTGACTTCTTGGGTTTGTACACCGGTAATCAGGAAAGTGTTGGTGACAACAGACACTGGAGAGGATGTACAAGAGCCTCAGGATGTGTCTTCAATTCCCCTTAATTTAAACATGGATTTGCCATGTGAATGATGGTCACAGATTTTATTGAGATAACTGAGCCAATGTTTATAAATGAGAGGGGTCATTAACAAAATCATCAACAAAATACAGCTACACTTGTGCAAATCCAAAATATTTCCTATACTGTAAAAGTATAGGAAAAGTATCCCAAGGTATTTTTTTTCAGATTCAGTCTTCCAGTAGGAACCTAAATCTTTGAATAAAAGGATGCTTTAGGTATAACTCCAACAACAAGATATTTAGATTTAGAGCAGTTTTCCTTTGAATGTATCAACCATTCTAAATACCAGCTGTAATACTTAGATTTGTATCCCATACTTGGGCATGTGCCATCCTCATTTGTGACACCAAACCATTCTGACACTGCAAATATAGCAGTCTCCAAATTGAGAACCAGAGCTGAAAACATCAGCTCCTGTTGGCACCACCAACACTCAGTACTGTCTCCTGTATATTTTTTTGGTCCCTGATAACCTCAGAACACGTCGTTTCACTTTCCCACACAGATCCCTTTTCTATGAAATGGGGAATATCAACCCTTTTCAGGTTTGTTATGGGGATAAAATGAAATCATGGTTATGAAAGTACTTTAAGTGCTTCCTAAGACTATGTATTAATAGTCTTAGTCTGTGAACCAATGAGAATGTTTTATGAAGAAATTCTTGAACATCATTGTTTCCCGAGGTCATTGAGGAGTCTTAAAATATTAGTATGTCCATTTCTGGAAATATCTGCAAATGGTGATCTCTAGACCATTCCTGTTTTTCAGGATTTATAGAATTCTACAACTTCTCTTAATGACACATGCAGACATCTGGTAGGTAGTTCATCTTACACTGGTTTATATAGTCTTTTGCCCTGTAAAACAGAGTTTCCACTGTCAATATGCCCATACTTCTATAGCCTCTGAGTTACATTTGTTCCTAGGGAAAGGTAGGTCACCTTGACAGGAGCCAGGAATGTGTCTTCATCGTCTTGAGAGTCTTTCTCCCGGTACCTGTCGAAGAAGTGGCTGCTCTGATAAACTTTCCACTTGCTTTCCAAGCCCACCCTACAACTTTCAGAAAAATCAGCATGACCTGTCACTATTTTTCCTCTCTTGAGATGCCAAGATCTCACTTTGAATTATAAATAATCTCTGTGCTTGTTCCCTCCTCTGTAAAGATACATAAAATCATTCCCCTCCCTTTGCCTTTTTAATAGATATTTCCTAAGAATTAATAAGATGAAGACTACTCCCTGAGCACTCCGGGTGGGGGTGGGGACGGGGACCGCTGGGGAGGGGTTGCAATGCTTCAGCAGACACAAGTCTATTGAAACTTCCTGGAGCCAAGAGCCTTCAGTTGTAATTTGGTCACTTTGGCCAGGATCATAGCTGTAATTCTCAAATCCCAGACTTGGTGTCTCAGTTTAGCAGGGAGGGGAGAAGGGTGGAACGAGAACGCTGTTTGGAAGCCTGAACATAAATCTATAGGGTTTTCATACCTGTTGCCTGCTAAGTTTATATAACTTCAGCTTTTGTATACAGAAATGATTTCTCTGGGCTGCCTTAGTAAGGTATGTGCTTTATTTTTTTCTCCCAGAAGCGGGGATAATTTGCTTTATATTTCTCATGTGTTTGAAAAATGAGCAGTGAGGTTAGAGGTTATCATCGATAGAAATGAGTGAAATAACTTGCCCATGTGTTGATGGCACCAACATATATGACCTTGAGGTCACTAGCGCTGTGTCCAGATTCTGGAATGATAAGGGCTTTCCTGTTCTTCAGCTTAAAGGCCCCTGACTGGCCAGAGCTACTGAAAGCAAATGAGAGCATCTACTCCATGACTGGCACCAGTTTACAAAAGTTGTGCCTTGCAAATTTTATTTGGAAATAAGGTGGCCCAGAAAGTTAAGTTGTATTTTGACTTTATTTGCTTATTTAAAAAAAAAAAAAGTGGCTAGAGCTTGTCGATTATTGAGATCAATGATTCTTTCAGAATGTTAAATCTGAATATTATTTTTGGAGCCCAGCTGTATTTCTCTGTTGGCTGTTGAGCAGTAACCCTGCGGACTCCAGCCCCTGGCCTTGTCATGAGGATGCTCATTACGTCCCCAGCCACAAGAGGGCTCCTTAGAATGCCCAGACACTAGGCTAGAGGCACTGCTTTGAGCAGGGAGAAGGGGAGCCACAGAAGAGTTAACTGCCCCTCAGTGACCTCCTTGTTAAGTCTTGTTAAGTCTCTTCATTGTGGACCATGAGAGCAAATTATCCCCACAAAGTATTGGGAGCCAAGTGTGTATTAAGAAGGCTTGTAGGTATTAGTAGAATAGAAATTATTATTTGACATAGTTCCAGTGCTTAGTTAGCATGAATGATCACAGTATAAAAATGCGTGCTCTGTTAGGATTAGCCCCTATGTAACTGATCCTGGAATCACCTTCACAACATGCTTGCACGCATGCACACACACAGAGCTCTTTAAGTCTTCCATATCTAAAGGGAGGGGAGTTTTAAAAAAAGAGTGAAGATATATTCAAATATAGATTTTGTTTTAAAAAACAAAAAAATCAGGCCACCTGGGTGGCTCAGTGGTTGAGCGTCTGCCTTTGGCTCAGGGCGTGATCCTGGGTTCCCTCCCGGCAGGGAGCCTGCTTCTCCCTCTGCCTGTGTCTCTGCCTCTCTTTGTGTGTGTCTCATGAATAAACAAATAAAATCGTAAAAAAAAAAAAAAATCTGATTAGATATAACAAGATAGGCTAAGAGAAAATCATTCCAAATATTTATTTTTTTAAAAAGCATCCTTCCACCTGGTTGAAGAAAGTTTTGAATTTTTGCCTGTATTTTTCTGGACCTCTTTTTTTATTTATGCTGAATTTAGGCCCTTTTCTAAGACTTATGACATGGACTGGAGCTAGACAGTGATGAGTGCCAATGTAGTGAGTCCCCTGGCCTCCACTTCTGAGCTAAAAGTATGTGAGGCTATAACAAGAATAGGTAAAAATCGTACAGGTGCATTTAAGTCACAAAATCAGGTCGCTGGATACTTTCTCAACTGAACTTGTAAATGCTTTGCAAAGTGCACACATCTTCAGTATACATGACGGTCATGTGCTCACACAGGTACATGCTTAATGTGGACAGAAATAAGTCTTAATTAACCTTGCATTTATGTAATGTATTTCACTTGAAGATGACAAGGATTTCAACAGCAATAATAGTACATGATTTTGGTTGAGTGTTTGGCACATATTAACTTATCTCATTGTCACAAGAACCCAAGAAGAGGGTTACTGCTATTATTCCCATTTCGCAGATGAGGGATTGTTAGCCTAGAGGGGTTATATAACTTTTCCAGCCTCGCACAGCTTTTTAGTGGTAAGGACATAGATCTAACAACCACCCCAGAGCTTGTGCTCTTAATTACTTGGGTTTGATGGTCTCAGTTTAACTATAGGTACTGACTTGAAGTTCACTTGGAGAAGGCTGACCTGTATTCCTTGGTCATCGTTTAGTGAAAGAAGCACTGGCTTTGGTGTCATTAGGCCTGGTTTCTATGTCTGGCTCTGACCTTAGCCAACTGTTGAATCTTGGGCAAGTTCCTGAAATTCTCTAGGTCTCTGTTCTCATCTGTTTAAAGACACAAACTTTAGATGAATTACAACGATCCATTGTTACTTCCACCTTGAAAATAGAGGCACTCAAGATACACCAACTTTCCTTTTACTTACTAGAGAGAAGACAGATGAGGGCTTACATGTGAACCAGCATCTTAGCACTCAGCCCCCAGGCACCATCTGCTAGATCAAGCCACTTGATACCATCACTCCATGTTGTGGGAGTCATAGATATGTGGGAGCTCAGGGAATAGTTGTCAATAACCCCCAATTTAAGAGACATAAATGAACTGGAGAATTCTCTTAAAATAAACTAAGTTTCTTTATGTACCGGGGTGTTGAAGGACTGGGAATATGATGGGGAAAATTGCAATGGAAAGGCACCAGAGGTCTTGTCTTCGAGGTAAGTAGTTAGCAGGTGCTGTGTGTGTGTCCAGTCACGTCACATTTCTGGCCTGAGTCTCTGTAATGGTCATGGCATCCAAAGTGCATGTTTTTAAAGATGCTTTCCAGATGCCGAATATCAGATCATATCTGTGTGGACACCTTCACGCACACACACATCTTGAAACCAAGTGTGTACAAGTGTGGGAGCAGAAAGAACCTGCACATTTGGACTGTGCTTCCTTGGTGAGTAGCATGGGATATAATGCACGCCAGCCTCCTGCTTCAGTTTTTTTCCCTCAAAGATGTGGTGTTCTCACACTTGTCTCCACTCAATAGAAAATGCATTTGGCCACATCTGCCACTAGTCAGCCTGGCCAGCCCCCCACCCCTAGGCTGGTTTGGCCCTCCACCATCCGCCCTCCCTCCTCTTTCAGAGTGTCCGGGATCCAGGGGCCAGCCCAGAGTTCAGGTTATACCAGACAGAGCTGCCCATGTGTTTTTCAAGACAGTCTAGCTTGACCCCACGACTATGGCCACACTTCCAATTGTTGATAAAATACCTTTTGGCCCAGAGCTTGATTTTGGTTAGGCCTGACCTGATTTCTCTCCAGCTGAGGCTAATTTGCATGGCTGTAAACACGGGCCTTACAAAGCTCACCAACTGTGATAAAAGCAAAGGAAACCTGAGACCACTGGCAACTCCAAAACCCGCCTTCGCCTTCTGGGCCTGACTCTGAGTCACGGCTCAGCCAGGGAGGGAGGCTGCCAGCATGCAGCAGCTAAAGAAATGTTATTCTGATTGATCTGATTAGGGCAGCAAGGTTAGCCATGGTCAATTTACAAAGACAGTATGAGAAGAAATCATGTGTAGAGCCATGTTATGGGTCAGCGAGGCCCCTGCCAGAAGTTAAGAAAAGCCCCAGCTCTGCCAGGACCATTATCAGATCTCCTGGGTGGGGTACAAATGAGACTGGAAGGTTAGGGGCCCCTCCAATGGAATGAATGACAAAAGGGTTTGGGCTGAGAAGAGCTAGTGAATCATGCTTGCTTCCAGCTGGATTGCTTAGCTGCCAAGCCCCTTACATGTGAGTGGGAGAGACTAGGAGCCCCCCAGTCCAGTGTGAGAGGGACTGTCCTAGCTTCTCATTGTGATGGAAAGGAGAGGGTGGAAAGGCTAATTTGAGAAGAACATGAGGCTCTAGATTGACCCACCGAAGCAGCCAGATGGAACCTATTGGGCATTCTGATCCCTTCCTCCACCCAGGAGTGGTTTAATTGGGATCTGGCTCCAGGCTCTGGTTACTAAATAACCTGAGTTTTAGTGTTTTCATTTTCATTAATTACCTTTTATGCTAGGTACCTTATTAGTCAATTAGGCATTTTGCATGTGCAAAATATCCTAGGAGGTGAGAAGGGGGTCTTTAAAAATAATTTAGAGCTGCAAGTACCAGGGGGTTAATTCATGACCTAATTATCACATCACTTTTTACTTTCTTGTAGACTCTTGTACAACTTCCTTAGTTTACAGCAAGCACAAAAACTAACTTTTAAACTTTGCTTTCAAATGGTTATTGCATTTATATTGATTTTGAGGATTTTGGATCCTACACTCTGGGCGTGGTTCTCTTCTTCCCTGTCCAACTTAGGAACATAAATGGTACTTACAACACTGGGATAAGGTGCATTAATTAACAAAGAATTATTTAAAATGTAGCCAACTGAAAGCCACATTACTTGAGCTGGGGCTCATTATAGATAGTTCATTCTGTACTATAATTATGTTACTAATGGAAAAAATGAGACATTGAGATGGTTGCTTAGAGAAGAATGTGATTCAGAATGTAGCAGCAAAATGTCTAAAGTATACAATGTTTAGCGTGATTTAGTTAGACCTTGGAGAAACTGGACCATGTGATGTCTTTGTTTTGTATTACATATCCTCTTGGGGTGTGGCGATATCCACATAACTCAGCCCTGTAGGATGCAGCCATTCATTTGCCACCAGAGGAAGGGGTAAGCCTCTGAGTTTGAAGGTACATGTGGAAGGAGATAGGTACAAAGTCCCTGTGCTTGTCTGTGAGTCCTGTCACCTGAGATCTTGGGGTTTGCCCCAGAGTCACTCACCAAGAAGCCAGTAGCAAGGCTGTCGTGGAGGCCTGAGCTCTAGGCCTCTGACTGGCTGTTTCAGCACACCCAGTACACCGAGAGTCACAACTAGTCAGGACAGAAGAGGGTAGTGTAGTGGTTCAACATGGGTTTCTTTCTGACTCATCACTGTATACATGGGGAAAGGCTCTTCATCCTTCTAAGGCTCCTCTGTACAATTTCCTCCTCTATAAGGTGAGAATAATAATAGTACCTACTTCAGAGGGGACTCGAGCAGAGTTGCCATTTCTAATTCAGTGATGGCGTCTGAGCCCCTAGAGAGCTATAGGAGGTCACTTTTACTCTATCCTTTCTGTGTGTGTCCCACTGGGACAGGACAATGTGATTTTTTTAATGAATTTAAATTGGATGCTCAGAGGTGAATGTCCTCAAGGTGTGCCAAGAGAAAACAATGTAATAGAACAAAAAGGTGAGAAAATTTGCCTCTATTTTCTAGTACTATTTTTATTTGGCTTGGTAATCCATGTTTGCAGTACAGTTTTAAGTGTGCCAGCTGTTGGCAGGGACATAGGTGGCCTGCATGAATCCTTTTAGAACATGTTAAGCTACAAATAAATATAAGCATGTCTAGAATGGCTGATTTAGGTGATGATAGAATTTAAAGTATGATATTTTAGGTTGGTTTTCATAAAAAAATAGACTGAATAGCTATTATACTTTAATTTTCATCAGCATTATACATGGATGTAATTTTAAGACATAAGCAGTATTATGGGGCACCTGGGTGGCTTAGTCAGTGAAACAGCCAACTCTTCAGCTCAGATTGTGATCTCAGGGTTGTGAGACTGAGCCCCGCATTGGGCTCCATGCCAGGCGTGGAGCCTGCTTAAGATACTCTCTCTCTCTCCCTCCCTCCCTCCCTCCCTCCATCTGTCCCTCCTCCCTTCTCTCTTTCTCCCTCTCTTAAAAAAAAAAGAAAAGAAAAGAAAAAGAGTTAAGCAGTATTAAAAGGCTTAAGAAAATGAAAATGTCCTGCTAATATCAATAAATTTCAAGTGTTTTTCATACAGACCACATCCTCTGATCAAACTGAAATTATAAATAAATAGAAAGAGAACTTAAATATGCTAATAACAAAAACCTCCTTGCCTTTTAAATTTTACATTAATACCTGTAAATAATTCATGGATCAAGAAAGAAGTTATAATGGGACTCAAAAAACACATTTAACTCAGAAAATAAAAATATTGGTTATCAAGACTCCTGGAAATGTATGATTATAAGTGTTTATATTAGGAAAGAAAAAGGTAAAAAATAATTTAGCTTTCAAAATTAATAGCTAAAAAATGAAGCCAAAGAAATTAGAAAAATCATTTAAAAATCATAGGTTAAATGACAAGAAAAGCCATTTTTTAGGTCAAATGGGATCAAATATTTACAATTTCATATGCTTCAACCAAATTTTTAAAAATGAGAATGGGAATTTTAAAAACTTTTAAAACAGTACAAAAGATCAGTAAAGTTAAAGATTTGTTCTTTGAAAACGATAAATTGACACACTTTTGGCAGGATTGAGCAGAACAAACATATATAAAAATACTAGGAAAGTAAAAGTGAATATAACTACAAGATGTAATAGAAATGTATAAGATATAAGGGAATACCATGAACAAGCTTTTGCTAATTAAAGAACATGAAATAAACAACTTCCTAGAAAAATATGAATTAACAAATCAGAATCCAAAAGAAACAGAACACCCGAATGCCTATAAATATTAAGGAAATTGGATCAGTAATTTAAAATCTCCCCACAGAGTACCAGATGGTTTGATTACATCAAACAGTTCCTTCTTACACAAAATGCTTTAGAGACTAGAAAATGATGTTACACTCAAAGCTGGTATATAGCCTTGCTAGCAATATCAGACAAGGACAGGAAGTAAAGAAACGTTACAGGCTAATTTCTCCAATAGAGATGTGAAGATCCTAAATAGCAGATTAGCTAATTGAATCCAGCAATGGATAAAAATTACTGTATTGAAAGCATTAAAGTAGACCTAAATGAAAGGAGAGATATTCTCTTTATGAATAGGAAAACCAGTATTATAAAGATGTCAGTTAACCCCAAATTGATATCTAGTTTCAAAGTAATTCCAATCAAAATCTAAATAGGATTATTTGGAGTTTGACAAGCTTATTCTAAAAATTTGTGTGAAAGAGCAGAGGTTCAAAAAATAATGTGACAAACACAACCTTAATTGTGATGTTTAGTAAAAAAGTCACAATAAAATAATTCCACTGGCCTGAAGTTAAATACATGAAAATCCAAGGAATTTTATAGAATCATATATGTATCTGTGGCAAAACTATTTTTCCTTAAGTAAGAGAATAAGAAACATAAAACTCAGAAAAATAAAAAAAAATCTGAAAACGAAAAATCAGGATACTTATTCTATCTCATATCAAGAAAAATAAGGTAGTTATGGTATGGTAATAATTGGCACAGAAAACTAAACAAAGATTAATAGAGTTGAGGGTTCAGAAGCAAAAATCAATATATGATAAATTTGGTATCTCAGTTCAGTGGGTAAAATTGACTATTAAGAAACATTGTAAAAATTGAATATATATATATATATATATACACACACATATATATATATATATATATATATATATCCCGAAGGAAAGAAAATAGATCCCTCCCTCATATCATGAATAAAAATCAATTCCAGATGCATCAAGTACATGAAAGGAAAAAGTTAATAGTTTTTAAAAAGAATATAGGAGCCTATGTTTTAACCTCACATGGAAAAGACACAAAAAGTATAAATCAAATAAGAAATATGTGCACTAAAATAAAAAACTCCTGTTCATCAAAAGATAGCCCAAAAATATGAAAAGATAAGCTGCAAGCTTAGGGAAAACATTCATAACATATGTAACTGAAGAAGAATTACTCTCCAAAATATATATAGAATTTTTACTGATCAGTAATCAGTTGATCACCTTCTACTAGGAAAATAGGCAAAAGACATGAAAAGGCTTGTCCTGGAATGGTCAATGAACATGTGAAGAGATAATCAGCAAGTCAGCAACTAGGAAATGCAGAGGTCTCATTTTATACCCACCAGCTTGGCAAAAATTAATAGTAGAACTGTGAAATTTCAGAGGGATGTGGAATGGTAGGAATTCTCAGTGTGCTAATTGGGAAGTCAAGTGTTGCGTGCACTTGGGAAGCACGTTGGCTTTACCTGGTTCATGTGAACATGTACACCCTCTGTTCAAACTTCTACACATTTGTACCAGAAGATTCCTATGAGAATGTTTGTAAAGGCTTTGTTTATAATAGCAAAAATATGAAAATGACACTATCACCAGAGTAGATGAGTAGACGGAGGTTAGGGCACAGAATAGAATTCTATACAGCTTTGAAAATTAGTTAACTTATCCACATCGATGATTTTTAAGTGAGATGTTGAGTGACTAAAGTCATGAATAATTCCATTGACTTGAAGGTCAAAATTGTGAAAGCCTATAAAGTTTATGGAATCATACATTTGTGATAAAATTATTTATAACAAAAAATAAAAGCAAGGCAATAATAAACATAAAATCAGAAGAGTGGGTCCTTTGGGGAAGATTTGGGTAAGTTAGAGTGCTTCCAAAGGTGTTAGTAGTTCTCACTTTCTTAGCACTATGGACTTCCTATTTTGATAGACAAAGCTTTTTGTATTTCAAAGTTCATTTTACATTTTTTAAAGAATACAATTAACTTCTTAAGTTCATAAATTATAGTTTCTTTACATATGTCTTTTGCTTACTTCTTTCCTTCTGTTTCAGCTTCCAAGTTCCTTTTTAATATTTTTTTGGTTCTGACATCTGTATTGCATGTTAAAGGAGTCTTGAAATAGTTGGTGATCTTTGGCTGCTATTGCACATATGAGACTGAGGTGTGATAAATCTGGATGGAAACTCAGTAGAAATGGACAAGATTTGCCCAGTGGTGGATCACATGGTGGAGCAAACAGTTGCAGACCAGCCACTTCAGTTGGGAGTTTGTATTTTATTTTATTTTATTTTATTTTATTTTATTTTATTTTATTTTATTTTATTTTATCTTATTTCTAAAATATTTTATTTATTTATTTGAGAGAGAGAGAGATAATATGGAGTTGCGGGGGAAGGGGCAGAGGGAGAAGCAGACTCCCTGCTGAGCAGGGATCCTGATGTGGGTTCCCTTTTGGATCATGACCTGAGCGGAAGGCAGGTGCTTAACCCACGTAGCCACCCAGGAGCCCCTTGTCTTTGCTTTTAGACTGATGTGTTTTTTCAGATGGAATTTCTCTAGGTACCTGATTGGGCCTGAGGAGTGATATGTCAGCCTTTCATATCTTAGCCTCAGCAGCTAGCATTCTGACAGAGAGGCTAAGAAAGGATGTGGAATTTTAAAAATTATCCCATTCCACTACAAGACCTCCACTCCACTGTCTACTTTGCCTGATGTCCATGAACCCCAAGTCTTTCTGGTTGAATTCCTCCAGAAACTCTATTTCCTGAACACAGGTGAGATTATACATCTGGCATCTACTTGAACTGTATACCACTTTTAAATTATCCTTTTATTTTTGGCTCCCCACCTCATCATTGCCTCCACGAGCACATGATCCCTCTAATTTGTGCATGTCCGAGGTTCTCCCTTCCCCTGCAGACTATCAGGTTTGTCCTTCCACCATGCTGTGGAATTTGCTACTCTTTTAACGACTTCTGCCTTCACATTTTCTGTTTTGATAATTGCAGGGGGCCTCCTAGTTTCACTGAAGACAGGTTTTGGTTTTGATACTCAGTCCCACAATTTGGGGTTGGTTTTATAGGAGAAAAGGAAGCAAAAGACCTTTCCTTTGCTACCCTAAAACTCATACGCATTTTGATTTTCATGTTTTAGAGGCTATTGCCTTGTTGCAACGTGAGGGATGAGGAGTGTACCTTCTTGCAGGAATGAGATGTATTTCAAGGGTGAGTGCACAGGCCTAGTAGTCAGGTGGCTGGTGACTCTGGGCAAATCACCTACTGTGTGCTTTTTTGCACTTGCCTGCTATCAGGAGGTGATTCATTCCTACGAGAACCTCAGGGTACATACACTGATGACTGTAGTCAGGACTCAGGTAGGGGCTTATTCTTCAGGGATAACAGTAAGTAAATATTTTGGATCACTGTGTTATTCCGTCCACGTGGCGGCCTGCAGGATAGCATATAGCATGTGCTCACTTTCCCTGGTGGCTGCACTGTGAGTGCGAGGACAATGATGAAGACTAATCACTGACTCGGGGAGAGGTGCTGGGTTCCATACTGTAAGCCCTGACAGCATGTCATAGTGGTTTTAAGGTACCTATACACTTTGCTCTTTCATCTTTCCTTCCTTGCTAGAATTTCCTGGAATCCTTGTGGCATGTTTATTGAAGGACTACTAGAAGCAGTGGCTCTTACATCTACTGCTGTTGCCCAGAAGGTTAAGAGAGTAGAAGGACTTAGGTTGTAAATAGCTGTACATTTCAGCAATGGGTGCACATTAAGACCATGCACAGGGTTGTCCTAGGTGAAGTGTGTCCATAAAAGGGAAAACTAAAGTAGCCTTGGGCTCCCTTAAAGAAGGGACTTTGAAACTCTTTTGAGTTTTGCCACTGATTTTGCCTCCTGGTGGCTTGAGGCCCTGAAACTAGAAGTGCCCACTTTCACTAGCTCTTCACCATCTGAGCAGGAGTGGGAAAGAGCCAGGTAATTTGCATCGCAGTGCACCCTGAATCAAAGGCCATCCATCATTTCTGATATCTTGAATGCAGTGATTATCATATCAAAGACCTCAAATGACATTGAAGATAATAAGATTTCTGTTGCCCATCATCACTACCCAGCTTGGAGTAATTATTAGCATGTGTTCTTTTCAAAAGCCTAACATTCTAAGCTTTGGAGAGAAAAAGCCTTATTTGAGTCACCAAGGATATATAGGAGACTGAATGTCTTAGAATTAAATGAGAAATACGGATAAGTCAGCAAGTCCAAAGTCTTACAAACTTTTTTTTAGAATCCTTAGGAGACCAGCATGGCTACCTGCATTCCCAGAGTTGGCCCTTACGTAAGAAAGCAGTCGTCCTTGACTGGACATATAGCTTTCGGAGACTGCTAGAGACAGGGGCACATTTCCAGCTGGTCAGTCAGGAAAGAACCTCTGGGAATCAGGGATCTTATAAAACTACGTTTATACATACGTATAAACCTATGTATATATACATATACATACATGTATATATACATATACATACATGTATATGTCAGTGTGCTAAGTGCCAGTAAGAGTGACCAAACAGGATATTTATTTGAGGTCACCTGACTTTCCAAGTGTGACGTGTGAAGTAGCAGCATAAGCATTACCTGGTAGCTTACTAGAAATAGAAGGCCCTCAGCCCCTGTGTTAGTTTCCTAGGCCTGCCTTAACACACTGGGTGACTAAAAACAACAAATTTATTGTCTCATAGTTCTGGAGGCTGGGAGTCTGAAATCGAGGTATTGGAAAGAGCCATCCTCCCCATGGAACCAGTAGGGGAATCCTCCTTCACCACATCCCATCTGTTGGTGGTTGGCTGGCCATGTCTGCCATCCCTTGGCATACAGCAGTGCAATTCCATTCTCTGCCTTTCTCATTACTTGGCATTCTCCCTCTTTGTCTCTGTGTCTTCCCATGGCCATTTTCCTTTGAGGATACCAGCCACGTTGGATTAGGGGCCCATCTGACTCCACTATGACCTCATCTTTATTAATTACACCTGGCCCCATTTCCAAATCACACCAATCTGAGCTATTGGAGATTCACACTTCAACATATCTTTTGTAGGAGGAATGCAGTTCAATCCAAAATAGGTCCTATCTCATTCCTAGTGAATGAGAATCTGTTTTTTTTTTTTTTAATGAGGTCCCTGGTAATTCACATGCACACTAAACTTCTAGAGGATATCCCACAAATTTTTAATTGCCTTCTTCGACAGCTTTCTATGGACAACCACAGGCTTTTCCTACAGTTTGTAGAAGTATGTAGGATCCTGATCCCATGGAATCCCAATTTAGGAATAACTGAACAAAAGCTTTCACTGTTCTCCTCAGTGCTGGATCCAGTGAGGAGAGAGGGGAGGAGAAAGAACATTTTACACTACTCATTTTGATAGCCAGGTACATTGCTTGTTGGGATGGGATTTTACAGTAGAACTATAATATGGAAATTTAAAACAACAGTAAAACCTGAGGTAAAGCTTGATGCCTCTGTTATATCTTGGATGGTGAACCACTCTACTCCCATCCCTCCTAAAACAGAGTAAATAAATTCTCCATCCAGCATTAAAGGTTAAGTTATATATGTGGAATAAGCTCCTGGCCTTAGGAGAGTTTGAGCCCTGATGGTTGGAGGCCACCTGAAGCCATGAATTGAATATTTGTGGGTTATACTGAAGTTATTAACATTTGTCCCAAAGAGAATCCCTCTTTCCTCTCGCTCTTGGACCACTGTAGCTTAGCATTCACACCATCAGTTTAAAAAGCAGAGTCTTGGACAGTTGGGCCTGTGTTTTGTTTTGGTTTTGTTTTATATTTTACTAGGGGTTGGATCTTTTCATAGTCTTCTGTTTTCTTTTTCATTTTCTTTCTACCACGTAGCCCTCTGTCCAACTGCTTCTCACCAGGTCAGCTGTCAGTAGTTAGAATTGTTTCATGCTCGTTACAGCCAAGCACTCTTGAAGAGGCTTTGAGCTCTCTGAAATAATAGGATGACATTTCTCACCTCTACCTTTGTGTGGTGGTACTTTGGTCCCGCTTGAAGTTGGGGAAATGAAAACACTGATGTCTCCTGGTCATTTTCTTTTTTTTTTTTTTTTTTTTTTTTTTTTACAGTTTTTAATTTTTTTTTTTAATTTTTATTTATTTATGATAGGCACACAGTGAGAGAGAGAGAGAGGCAGAGACACAGGCAGAGGGAGAAGCAGGCTCCATGCACCAGGAGCCTGATGTGGGATTCGATCCCGGGTCTCCAGGATCGCGCCCTGGGCCAAAGGCAGGCGCTAAACCACTGCGCCACCCAGGGATCCCGTCCTGGTCATTTTCTCTCCTAAGTCTCTGATCAATGGGAAAATGCATATGATTTCATATTGGCACAAAAATTCCCAAACCATCAGGATTATCTCCTTCCCATATTCCCATCCCCCTCTGCCCCATGGTACCCCACCCCCACCCCTGTCTCAGCCTCAGCCTTCACCTGCTGTCATCTTCTCTCCATTTGCTTTCTGAGCAGAATTCACTGGTCTGAAAACCAATAAAAGGGCTTTTCTGTCTCGTCAGTAAGGGCATGGGTTGCCAAATATGTTCTCAGATGCAAGACAGAATGACAATTCGCCTTTTCACATTTCTTGGTGAAGAGCCTAAATCCTTAAAGTAAACTTCATCTGAGCAATTTTATGTGTCCCCAAAAATAAGGCCATGGAAGAGATTCAGACCTAGCAGTCTGACAGAACAGTGAAGCTTAGTTTTCCTTGAAACATTTAGTGGGACAGATAATCAGGCTATGTGTGGAAAGCTTATTTTAATGGCATCATCAGGCCAGTTGATGGAGGCCACTACCCAGAAGCATACCTGGCCATACTGACCCATCAGAAGTGAGGGCTTGTTTGTAGCAAGTCAGGTGACACTTCATAATATGGCACCATGGAGCCAGCCAACTGACTTCTCTGGCTGTGATGCCAAAGAGTGGCAGGGGAGGGAACACAGGAGAAGGGACAAGGAACCTGAGTCAGCATTTATTTTCCTGGGCACCTGCCAAGAAACAATTGCATGTTTCCAAAGAAGTGCTCACTCTCCCTGAGGAGAGAGAGCAAGATGACTGCCAACCTCTAGTCTTGCCATTCCCCTCTAGCTGGCCCTCGTTTCTGGCATTGACTGGGAGGAGGAATTGCTTACCTGTCCCATCTCCAGTCACTGCCACATTAAAAATGGCATGGAGGGCACAAGAATAGTCACACCTATGAAGTATAATTGTGTCAATTGTTTCATCCCATGAATTTAAAAAATTTTGTATATAAGGCCTGCATCCATAGGCTCTTGTGCTTCATGACCTTGTGTTATCTTATATCACCTCTTAGAATTACCTTGGGAAATTCTCATTCTATCTTCCAAATTAGGTTTCTATTAATTATAAAATAAGAATTTGCAATTTGGCAGGGATGGGGTTGCGAACAGGTGACAGGTCAGTGGGAGAGCACTAAACCCAAGGTTTCCCTGTTGTACCATATCTTGTCCCTAGTAGATGCTGCTCCCCAATCCAGCCAGTTTGGGGTCCACACTTATTTATAATTTCGATGTATCCAGTGTAGGTTATCAGCTTGACTCTTAGAGATTGTAGCCTGTAGGATAGGTTTGTCAGTTTCCGTCTCTACTGTAGGATTCTATCCACCTACCAAAGTAGTCCACAAGAATGTCTTCAAGATAAATGCAGCAGTCATTATGAAAGTCCCTGGATCTCTTTGGCAGCCAGTGGCTTACAAGTTCAAGGGATAACTGTTGACGAGATAACCTGATTTCTCATTAGTAGTGCATGTGCTTTAAACCAGCTTCTTAATGTCTGTGGTTTTGCCAAGTAGTGGCATTCAGTGAGTATTGATATGAAGCCTAAGCCAAAGATCACCAGTCTGAAGGCACAAAAATAGAAATATTTTTTTTTTTTTTTTTAGAATTTTGCTTTGGGGAGGCAGATGGTCTCCTGTCTGTGTATTTTAAACTGTCTTCAATTTCCTTGAGAGGCAAACCACTCACTCATTGGTTCTATATAGTCAAACATGACCTGCACATGGATAATTGAAATATATCCCTGTCATGTAAGTAGATATCTGCCTATATATGTGGATCTTTTATTTATTTGTTTTTGGTGAAGGAGAGGGTGATTCAGACAGAAAAGACAGCAACTTTCACATGCTTTTATTTGCCTAAAGTGCCCAGGAGATATTTATTGGTAATAACATATATGGCCGTATTTAACTAGATGTGGCGCCTGTTCTATGATAAAACCAACTTCACTGGAGATGGAAATCCTGTGACTAAAACTGACGAATTTCAAATGTGAGGACTAAACCAAAGAACAGAGTACCTACCTGATCTGGTATAGGTTTGAATGTGTTTGATATCTAGTGAAGATAGAGGTGTAGAAATCCATTGTCTTCATTTCCAGACAGGGAAGGCTCCCTGGAAGAAGAAGGCTTCCATAATTCTCTTAATTTTGTAGCTGTGCTGAACTCACTTGGCCAAGTAGGCTTCCAGTATTTGTGGTCTATTCAGACCATTTATTTTTATTTTTACTTCTGGCCACATCTGCCAAGCTCAGGCAGAAAGCTGAAGATATATGTGGATTTTATGTAGATGTGAAAAATCCCGCTGGGCCTGGCAGGAGTTCTTTCTCAGTCTGTCTGGCAAGACTTTTCTAGCTGAGTAGTCAGGGTGTGGTTTTTCCAATGTAGCAAATCTGCCCGTTTCTGTCTTAATTCTTATTCAAAGAGGCAGGTTCTTCTAAAAATCCACATATGTAAGAAATAATAATCATTTGGATACACTAGCTCAAGGTGCAGGATTAGGCAGTGTGGGATGTCGGCCTGCCTATCCCCTCTCTGGAAGGCATTGCAGGAGCTCCTTAGGCAATGTAATAGTACGCATGTGTGATATGCCCTAATCCAGCATGAGGCGGGGGTCTGGAAAAGCTTTGCCTTAAACTAGGCATGTCTAATAGGGTTTAACGCAACCTGTGAATTTGCCCCTGCACAAGGTCAGCTTGTAGGTCAGTGGAATGCTGCACAAATTGCATTCTCCTCCAGACTGTAATTATACCTTGGAGAAAGCTGTGTGCTGCCAAGTTCAGCTGACTCCAGATAGGACCAAGATAAACTGAGAGCTTGCTGACGTTTCTCAGACCTGATTTTTAAAGATGTGGTAGAAAGCATCTCTTGTTTAAAAAAATAACAAATGACAGTCATAAAGTTTATGAAGGAGCTTTGTGTAGAGGATGATGAGACTAGCTATTATCTGCCTTCCCTGAGCACAGAAAAAGATTATTTGAAATGGAAGTATGAGGAATTTGAATCAGACATTAAGTGAAACTCCTTGGTGCCAAAAGCTACTTAATACTAGAAAATGAGCTTTATGACAAATCAAGTAATATGCACGTGAGGACAAAGAAAAATGAAAAATAGACATTGAGAGTAGTCACAGAATAGGAATAGGATGAAAAGTTTAGGCCATTTTCACAATTAGCTGAGGTACCACTGTGTTTTATTTATTTGATGATATAAAATGACTATAACTATGCGTACATTGTATGAAGGTAACCTTAATAATCTCTTAAAGAATGAACTCTCCCTTGTAAAGTCAGGTCCATCTTTAATTTCTGAGCCTACCCAAAGGCAGAAGGTAAAGTATTGTCTACAACATTTGCAAGTTTCTTCAATGCTAATGGTAAACGATCCCAAAACCCATTTCAACTAGTGTATGCACTGAATGAGCAAACTTTTATGGTACTTATACCATCTCATAAATATTCTCTGAAGTATCTTTCTTGAACAGCATGGGGTGGCCACTTTTTTCCCCTAAGAATCTACATGGGGAGGAAGTCACATCAGAAGCTTCAAGGCATAATTCCACCGACTGGTTCCACATAAACATGGAAAAACATTTGTTTGACGTTCACATTATGAAACTATGGATTGATAAAATCAGGAAGCTTACCGATGTCCAACAATCAAATATGGTGGCCTGGCTTCAAGGTCTTCTGGAGTCTGAAAGTCCTGGCTGCTTATTAGTTCTAATGCCTAGAAGAACCTTTACCCCATTGGTTATGCAAGATGGAAAGAGCTCCCTTCTATATGTCTAAGCAGAACATGAGCTACCATGGCATTTGGGGGCTCATGGTCTGACAAGCTTATCATCTTTCAAATCTCTTTCACAGGGTAGTTTTCTGAGCATGAGACCTGGATTTTTGTTTCAGGAAAGGGACACTGAATGTAACTTTGGGAAGTGCTCTTAGGCTACCCAGGGGAAGACTGTGTCCCAAACAGCCATCTCCTTCAAAACCCCCATTTTCAGTGAGTCCTGGCTCATATACGGGAGATTATAGAGGAAGGACAATTAGAATCTCTTTATATTCACTGATCCCTATTAGTAACTCCTTTGTATCAGACTTATTTATATGAGTTTCCCCTTTACACTAGTCTTTGAACTCCCACTGAACATATATATGTGTGTGTGTGTATGTATGTGTGTATATGTATATATACACCCTTTGCGGTAGTACACCAACATAGGAGTTCGCATATTGTGAATTTTGTTGAATTGGACTGACTACATTTCAGTATTGATGTAAGGATGAGTCAGGGAAGTTCTAGAAATAGAAGGCTGGTCTCCTGACTTTTCTCTTAACAACTAGTTGCCAGACTTTGATGCTGATGACTTTTCATAGCTGGCCAAGAGCCTGTGGCTGCTCAGCATGCTAAAGCTAAAAGCGAGGACTATTGTATTTATAGCTATAGTTCTTAGTCGTATTTCTATTTCTACTTACATTGTAACATTGTTGGGAACCTTTGGCTTGGGCCAACTTCTAAAAAGTGTTAAAATGGCACAGAATAATAACAACTAGTAGGCTTAAATAATGGTTTGGTGTTGATTAATTAAATTGTTTAATTAATAAATGTTTTGATAGAACTTTTGTATTTTAAATCCTGTGGCTATTTTTTTTAAATGTATCAGTTAAATCTCCTACTATAAAAAGGACAGACGATTAAATATCTGACAATCTCAGGAACATTACGGTTCTAAAAATGTTCCAGATAATCCTATGATCACCAGTTCACACTGTTCAGTAATGTAGATATGGAATGTGTAGATGATTAGGTTTGATTTCTTCCAAGCCTAGGATATCTTAGAGAAGCTAGTGGATAGGAGAGAATAAATATCCAATAATAGTTTATCTTTTTGTCATGTGTTCTTTCTCTTCAGAGAAGAATTTTTGAAGTTCACTTTATCTAGAGGTCGCCTTACTAAGAATGCATATAATGTAATGAAATTACATTATATGTAATTATGCATATAATGAAAAGCAAGGGGAATTTTCAGTTAATAGAGGGTTCTACACAAATTGATCTAGTTATTTGAAATTTTAGCACGATTCTAAAAAGTTATTTGAAAAACAATGTAATAATTATAGATTGATAACTAGGTGATCATCTTTTTTTTCCAACCTTTTATCATGTTCTCAATCTTTGTTCTCCTTTCTTCTCTTTATTTTCCCCATCAGTTTTCTTTACTCCCATATTCTTCCCTCCTTGATATTTTCTTCCTAGCTACTCTGCAATGAAGGCAAATGCCTCTGATAACAGGTGTGTATCTGGGTAAGGAGTTGTGAGATTCGATCACAAATATCAAAAGAACAACAAAAGTATTGGGTTATCAGAACAAGGTGTTCTTCTATTTTTGTGTCCCTTGCTTCAATGCCCTAGCAATGAGGAGACTACACTTGCTTTATAAGCCTCTTGAGTGTGAAGTATCATTCTCTCTAGAAATCCATAGGGGGCCACTAAAGGAATAAAAGTTTACTGTATCCTGATGCTCACTGCCTCTAATTCACAACTGTCCATTTGGATTGGCTTGTGTGCAGAGCTAGCATAATACCTAGTGCATCATTGGGGGGGACAATAAAAGGTAATTCTCTCTCTTCTTCCCTTAGAAAATGCCTCCTCACCACAGCAATCTCTGTGTAAATCTCTTTATTTTTGCTGTTCAGGCATGTCCTTATTTAAATTTCTTTGCTGTGTACCAGCCTAATAGATCTAGTAATTGGAAAACATAGTAAAAAGGATACAAAGACAATCCACAAGAATATGTTACCAATAGCCAAATGTTTAACCTTACTATTAAATCATTAGAAATGTAGAAGAGTGAAAAAACATTTTACTTATTATATTGGCCAAAAATTTTTAAACTGATCATACCTAAAAGGGTGAAGGACTAGGAAAACAGTCACTCTCCAATACTTGTCAGGAGAGTAAATTGATATCTGTTAGAAACAATTTGGCAATATCTATCAAAACTAAAAATGGACGTATTGTTTGAACAACTTCTATAAATCTCTTCTATAGAAATATAAGCTCAAGTGGTTATCTGCAGGGCTGCTCTTTACAGGATTGTTAATAATAGACAAATTTTGGAGAATCTCTAAATGTCCATCAATAGAGGAATACTTAAATTATGTACCATACTTAAAGTGGTCCTGTCTGCACTGACATGGAAGGTATCAGTAATATATTTAGAAAAGAAAAAGAATTACACAGAACAACGGGGAAAAGTTGCAGAACAAAATGTATTGCTTGTCATTTTTATAAAGCTAAAATCCTACACATATGCCTACACATATGTGGCCATGCACACATGTTTAGATCTGGAAGGAGACAAACCCCCATTACTGGGGGGGGTGGTAACTTGGCATTGGAACTGGGAGATGAGAGAATATTTCACCTTTTACTTTTTTACATTCTTTATAGTTTGTATTTTTCATTACAGTTAAGCATTTGTTGCTTTTGTAATTAAAAATAATGAACTCACAAAAAGAAAATAGAAAAAAATAACAAATATTTCTCTAAACTTGACAACTCTCCAAAGACCAAAGTTTATACTAGTCTTTAGTCCCAAGCTCAGTACCTGGCAAACAGGAGTCATTTAATATGTGTGTTAAACAAAGGAAATTTTGCCTGTTCCAATCTGTGTTCCTGTGACCACATTGGCCAAGAGTTGGGCAGAAGCTTCTAAAATATGACCAGAGAACCCACAGAGCACCTCTCTTTTTTCCTCCTCTTCCCTCTTGCTGACACCGTCTCTTCACATCTTGCACAGCCCAATCTTTTAACTGGTTTCAGAAAGATCGGAATATATGCTGAAGTCTTGGGTCAGCCTTTTTAATCACCTGAACTCTCACTCGGTCTGTTGATTATGTATTCTTCCATGTGCTTCCCCTTAATCATTTTACATATTGGACTTAAGGATTTTTTAAAACATATATTCTATTTTTCTTAGCCCTATCTTTACTTCTCATTTTCTCCTTGTCATTTGTTTGATATTGTCCCCCACTTCCTAACTTCCAAACTTATAACAAGCTATGGCATTCAAAACAGTATGGTATTACTATCAAAACAAGCATAGAGACCAATGGAAAAGAAAAGAGAGCCCAAAAATAAACCCATACAATTATGGTCAAATGATCTTCAATGAGGTTGCCAAAACTACAAAACAGGGAAAGGATAGGCTCCTCCTCAAAAAAAACCCCTGCATATCCACATGCAAAAGAATGAAATTTGACCTTTGTCTTACAGCATAAACAGAAACCAACTCAAAATGGATTAAAGACTTAAATGTAAGATCTGAGACTATGGGGCACCTAGGTGGCTCAATAGTTGAGCATCTGCCTTTGACTCAGGTTGTGATCCCGGGATCCTGAGATTGAGTCCCAAATCCGGCTCCCCACCGGGAGCCTGCTTCTCCCTCTGCCTGTGTCTTCCTCTCTCTCTGTGTCTCTCATGAATAAATTAATACCTTTTATTTTAAAAAATATGAAACTATAAAATTCCTAGAAGAAAATATAGGGAGGAAAGCTTCATAACATTGGTCTTTGAATTATTTCCTGGATATGACACCAAAGCACAGGCAACAAAAGCAAAATTAGTAAGTGGGACTACATCAAACTGAAAAGCTTCTGCATAATAGAGGAAACAGCAGAGTGAAAGGACAACCTATGGAATGGGAGAAAATATTTGCAAGCCATATACCTGATGAGGCATTAATGTCCCAAAGCATATAAGGAATGCCTACAACTCAATAAAAGAGAAACCTGATTGAAAAATGGGCAAAGAATCAGGGAAATACAAATCAAAACCACAATGAGAGACCACCTCACACCAGTGAGAATGAGGAAAATTAACAAGGCAGGAAACCACAAATGTTGGAGAGGATGTGGAGAAAGGGGAGCCCTCTTACACTGTTGGTGGGAATGTGAACTGGTGCAGCCACTCTGGAAAACTGTGTGGAGGTTCCTCAAAGAGTTAAAAATAGATCTGCCCTACGACCCAGCAATTGCACTGTTGGGGATTTACCCCGAAGATACAGATGCAGTGAAATGCATCTGCACCCCAATGTTTATAGCAGCAATGTCCACAATAGCCAAACTGTGGAAGGAGCCTCGGTGTCCATCGAAAGATGAATGGATAAAGAAGATGTGGTTTATGTATACAATGGAATATTCCTCAGCCACTAGAAATGACAAATCCCCACCATTTGCTTTGACGTGGATGGAACTGAAGGGTATTATGCTGAGTGAAATAAGTCAATCGGAGAAGGACAAACATTACATGGTCTCATTCATTTGAGGAATATAAAAAATAGTGAAAGGGAATAAAGGGGAAAGGAGAAAAAATGAGTGGGAAATATTAGAAGGGGAGACAGAACATGAGAAACTCCTAACTCTGGGAAACGAACTAACTAGGGATGGTAGAAAGGGAGGTGGGCGGGCGGTGGGGGTGATTGGGTGACGGGCACTGAGCGGGGCACTTGATGGGATGAGCACTGGGTATTATTCTATATGTTGGCAAATTGAACACCAATAAAAAAATAAATTTATAAAAATAAATAAATAAATAAAAGCAAAAAAAAAAAAAGGAAAATGGGCAAAGGACTTAAAAATAGACATTTCTCCAAAGAAGACCTACAAATGGTCAAAGGTATGAAAAGATGTTCAGCATCACTAATCATCAGGAAATGCAAATCAACACCACAGTGAGGTATCATCTTACATCTGTTAGAATAGCTATAATTTTTCAAAAAGGAAAAATTAAGAAAAGAACAAGTGTTCGATAATATGTGGAAAAATTGGAACTCCTGTGCATTACTGATGGGAATGTAAAATGGTACCGCTACTGTAAAAAACAGTATGGAGGCTCCTTAAAAAAATATATATATATATAACTACCACATGACCCAGCAGCCTCACTTCTGGGTATTTATCCAGAAGAATTGAAAACAAAATATCAAGGGGATAATTGCACTCCCATGTTCACTGAAGCAGTATTCACAATAGCCAAGAAGTGGAAATAACCTAAATGCCCATCAATAGATGAATGGACAAAGACAATGTGATTTGTGTGTGAGTGTGTGTGTGTTTGTATGTGTAAGCATATTATCCAGCCTTAAGGAAATTATATCACATGCTACAATATGGATGAACTTTGAGAAAATGATGCTAAGTGAAATCAGCCCAGTCTCAGAAGGAAAACTACTGCATGATTCCACTTATATGAGGCATCTAAAGTAGTCAAGCTCATAGAAGTAGAAAGTAGAAGCAGAAAACTTCTAGGGGCTGGAGGAAGAAGGAAATATGGGCCGTAGCTGTTCAATAGGTATAGAGTCTCCATCATTTAGTATGAAAAAATTGTAGAAACCTGCTGTACAACAATGTGTTACAGTTAACAATGCTCTACTGAACATTTAAAAATTCATTAATAGAGTAGATTTCATGTTCTTTTATTATTATCATTAAGCCTTCCAATCTAGAAGGTAGGGAGGGAGGGAAGGAGGAAAGGAAGGAAGGAAAGAAACAAGCAAAGAGGTCTTAAGACATACATACATTCAGTGTCCATTGTGCTCCTACCACATTTGGGCTGCTTTTGAGAAACCTTGTATTATTCCACAATTGAAGAGAGATTACATGGAAACTTAGAGGTCTATTTTTAAAGGTCTAGTCAGAGGTAAGGAATTTGGTACAAATAGGGAGGAGAATACAATTACTCTGACAAATGCTCCTCTTTGGGGAGGAAGCACTACATTTCATACAACTCTTAAGGTTTTAGTCCAGCTTAAGAGTAATAACACTCTTTTCAGACACTTGCCATATCAAGCCATTAGACAAAATACAAGGATGGCTGATTGTGGTGACATCCTTTCCATAATTCAGCCTGGGTGAACACTGCAGAGATATATATGCTTGTTTTTCCCAGTGACAGATAATCTTACTCTCAATCTTTTCCCCTCTCTCTCAATTCCCTTCTGATTGTTCTCTTGCCTTCTTTTAATTAGCTATTAGAAGAACTTGCATTTAAACCTTGTCTTTCCTGTAGGCAGAATGTGTTACTCAAGGTTTTCAGAACTGTACCTAAGTAGCTTGGTGGGTGTTTGTTTGAAGAAATTGTTGCTACCCATTTGTGATCTCATGATAAATTTGATTTCTATGCCTGTCTCCACGATGTCAGTGTGTATGCCATGATGAAGGGTTTTTTTTTTAAGATTTTATTTATTCATGAGAGACACAGAGAGAGGTAGAGACACGGGCAGAGGGAGAAGCAGGCTTCCTGTGGGGAGGCCAATATGGGACCCGATCCTGGACTCCAGGATCATGCCCTGGGCCTAAAGGAGGCACTTAACCACTGAGCCACCCAGGCGTCCCCTGTGATGAAGGTTTAATCAGTCACTATCCTGGACATTTAAGAATGAATCTAGTCAATTCCCAAAGCCTTTCTTCTTTTGAATTTTCTTTTCAATTAGTTCAGGTGATATTTTATTTGCTTGTTTGGTTCTCTAAAGCAATTTTAACAAAGTGATTTTTTTGGAGGTATAATTGATATACAACATTCATTTTCAATGTACAACATAATGATTCAGTATTTGTACACATTGCAAAATGACTGCCACAATAAATGTAGTTACCATCACCATACAAACAGCCTACAAAACTTTTTTTCTTGTGATGAGAACTTACAGGATTTGCTCTCTTCAAAATTTTCAAATATGTACTGTAGCATTATTGTCTACAGTCACCTTATTGGACATTACATTACCATGGGTTACTTATTTTATAATTCAAAGTTTATATCTCTTTACACCCTTCATCCATTTTTGTCTGCCCCCAACCTTCCTCCACTCCAGTGAATATCCTTCTGTTCTCTGTATCTACAAATTTTGTTTTGTTTTTTAGATTCCACATATAAGTGAATTCTATGATAGTTGTCTTTCTCTGTCTGGCTTATTTCACTTAGCATGATACCCCCAAAGTTCATCCATGTTGTTGCATATAGCAGGATTTCATTCTTTTTTATGGAGGAGTAGTATTCCTTTGTATATATACCACATCTTCTTCACTTGCACATCCATCAATGGACACTTAGGTTGTTTCCGTATCTTGGCCACTATAAATAATGCTGCAATGAAAATGGGATGTATATATCTTTTCAAATTAGTGTATTTGTTTTCTTTAGATAAATACCTTTTAGTAGAATTGCTGGAATAAGGTAACATTGGCTTTAAATGACACATCAGACCAGATGGACTTAACAGATATACACAGAAAATTCCTTCCAAAAACAATAAAATATATAATTTTTTCAAGTACACGTGGAACATTACCAAAGCAGACCATTTTAGGCCATAAAACAAGTCTCAATAGATTTAAGAAGGTTAAAATCATGTCAAGCATTTTTTGTGACTACAACAGTATGAAGCTAGAAATCAATTACGAGAAGAAAAGTGGGAAAAAATCACAAATAAGTGAAGATTAAACAATATGCTACTGAATAACCAGTAGGTCAGCAAAGAAATCAAGGGAGAAATAAAAAGAATACCTAGAGGCAAATGAAAATAGGAATATAACATGCTAAAATCGATGGGATGCAGCAAAAGTGGTTCTAAGGGGGGAAGTTCGTGAAGATATAGGCCTACCACAAGAAACAAGAAAAATCTTAAATAATCAAAATTCATACTTGAAGGAACTATAAAAAGAACAAATGTAGCCCAAATTTAGTAGAAAGAACAAAATAACAAAGACCTGAGTAGAAATAAATGAAATGGAGATTAAAAAGACAAGATCAAGGAAATTAAGGGCTGGTTCTTTGAAAAGATAAATAAAATTGTCAAATCTTTAGCTAGACTCACTGAGAAAAATAGAGGAAAGGCTCAAATAAGTAAAATTAGAAGTGAAAAAGAAGTTACAATTGATAAGACATAAATACAAAGGAATAGAACAGATTACTTTGAATGACTACATGCCAATAAGTTGGACATTCTAGATAAAATGGATAAATCACTATAGAAACCCAGTGTCCTATGACTGAATCATAGTAAATCTAAACAGACTGATTACTAGTAAGGAGATTAAATGAGTAATCAAAAACCTGCCAACAAACAAAAGCCAAGACCGTATGGCACCACTATGAATTCTACCGAATATTCAAAGAAGATCTAAACTGCATCCTTCTCAAACTTTTCCAAAAAATTAGAGGAAGGAATGCTTCCAAACTCATTTTACAAATCCAGCATTACCCTGATACTAAAACCAGACATGGGTACCACCAAAGAAAGAAAACCACAGCTCAGTCAATATCTTTGATAAACATAGATGCAAAAATCCTTGACAAAATTTTAGCAAACCAAACTCAATGGTATATCAAAAGGATCATACATCATGATCAAGTGGGATTTATTCCAGGCCTGCAAGGATAGTTCAATATCAATAAAGTGGGTAGAGAAGGAACATACCTCAACATAATAGAGGCCATATAGGACAAGCCCACAGCTAACAGCATACTCAAGGCTGAATCAGGATCAAGAAAGGATGTCCTCCCTCTCTTACCGCTCTTATTCAACACAATACTGGAAGAACTAGCCAGAGGACTTAGGCAAGGAAAAGAAATCAAATGCATCCAGATTGGAAAGGAAGAAGTAAAACTGTTGCTATTTGCAAATAACCTTAATTTATATATAGACTAAAGACTCTATTCCCAAAACCAGTAGAACTAATAAACGAATTCAGTAAAATTTCAAGGTATAAAATAAATATACAAAAATCTGTTGCATTTCTATATACTAGCAGTGAATAATCCCAGAAATTTAGAAAATAAACTCATTTACAATCGTATTGAAAAGAATAAAGTATCTAGGAATAAATTTAAATGAGGTGACAGACCTATACACTGAAAAGTTTAAGACACTGACAATTAAATTTAAGACAATTAAATGGAAAGGTATTCTGTGTTTATGGATTGGAAGAATGAATATTGTCAAAATGTCCATACTGCCCAAAGCAATCTATAGGTTCAGTGGAATCCCTATAAAAATTCCAATGTCATTTTTTTTCAAAGAAATAGAACAAATAATCCTAAAGTGTGTATGAAACCACAAAAGACCTCAAATAGCCAAGGCAATCTTGAGAAAGAAAAACAAAACCAAAGTGACTGTCTTAGATAACTAAGCTCTCCAGACTTTACAAGGGCAAGCAAGGACTCAATCTGTCTGGATTACCTCTGTATCCTTAGAGTCCAAAGCTGTGCCCAGCACGTAAAAGATTCACAGCAGGTATTTGTTGAATGAATAAATTCATGGCTGAATACTTACATAAAACTAATGTGGTTTTTCTTAATTTTGTACTGGACTTTTAAAAATCATTTCACTTTAAAATTTGTTTTCAATCTAAGAAAAAGCCAGAAATTGCATTTTTAAAGAAAATATTTGATTATATATAATCTCTTTTTCTTTTGGTTTTGCTTTCATATAAAAAAAAAAGTAAAAGACTAAGTACCTACCTTCTTATTTCTTTTAAAAACTCTTGAAATTCTTTATCCCCCAAGAATCTTTCTCTGACTAATGTTGAAATTATTCAACACATTGGACTAAAAAATCAGAATTCCTTTTATCTTTTTTTAAGGATCTTATTTATTTATTCATGAGATATATAGAGAGAGAGGCAGAGACACAGGAGGAGGGGGAAGCAGGCTCCATGCAGGGAGCCCAGTGGGGGACTCGATCCCAGGATCACACCCTGAGCCAAAGGTAGACGCTCAATCACTGAGCCACCCAGGCACCCAGAATTCCTTTTATTTTGATGAAAACTTTGTATTTACTATATTTTAGGTCTAATAGTTATATAAAAGTAGCCATTCTGAGCAGGGAAAGGAAAGATAAAGGACTGGCAATAACTGATTCAGGGTTGACTGATATGATAGATTGATAATTAGACAATCTTGGAACAAACTCATTATTTCTTATTGTTCAACCAGCATGCGATTCAGCTAGTTTAGTGCCAATATAAACATAGATGTTTCTTACTGGCTGTGTCTTCACTATATTTTAAATGTAAACTTATAAATACCTAGGTGGAAGGGGAAGCATAGCAATTGAGTTTAATTTGTATTTTACCCCACAAAGTACATTAAAAAAAACTTCAGGTTTGGTGATGTTTTGTGTGCATTCCCTATCGATTTTTGTAGTTGTGTCACATGAGACAAAATATTGTATTTTTTCCCCCTTAGTGGCCACTGTGTGATGTATTAGAAGGAACTGATTTGGCTTACTAGGTTTAGAGAGACTAAAACTGTGTAGAGCTCTCTCTCCATAACTGGCAAAAAGGCATTTGGAGTTTATAAGAAGACTGTAAAGTTTTAATATACCTATATTATTATTATAAAAGAACAATTCTAAGCAATTTAAAATTAAGGTTTAATGTACAAAGTATTGTATTGTTTATATTAAAAATAGCACAAATATGAAGCAAGTCAACTCCCTAAGACAGGGAAGTTTTACTTAAATAATCTATGTTAAGAATATACTATATGAGTGCTCTACATATATTATGTCATGTAATTTTTAGAATAAATATACAAAATAAATATAGTCAGCCCTACTCCTTGATGAAGAAGTTGAACTTTTCCTACACATGAAATCACTTTTCCAAGGCCGCATCACTGGTAGACAGCTGAGTTGAGATCACACTGATCTTTTCCTTAAACCACTGGGCAATTGACACAGCCAAGAAGATTGGAGGCTCTGAAGTGACCTCAGAAGTAGCAATATGGGAATGTTATCCAATGATAAGTGGAAACATTGTATATACAATTATACATATGTTGCAGTTACAATTTATAAGTGTTTCAATAAAAAGATTGGAATACAGTATCATAAAGGTTTTAGTTCTTAGATTAGATGGACAGAGTTTGGGCTGGTGTTTTCCCTCTATTTTCTAAAATGTCTATAGTTGTAGGTAAGTCACTTTCAAATTAAAGTCTTGTTAAAAAAAATAATAATAAAAAAATTTTAAAAAAATAAAATAAATAAATAAATAAATAAAGTCTTGTTAAAATAGAGTGGCTGTTGCATCAGTTTAGTTCATCAAAGTATCTAAAAGTCAATATTTTTGGTATACTTCTGAAAGATTTCATGGTCATTTGAGCTTGTGTTAATTTTATTTTTAAATTCCAGATCATCAAGTTATTGGATGGAAAACGATCTCAAACTGTGGGAATCTTGATATCTAGTTTGCATTTAGAAATGAAGGATATCCAGCAGGGTAAGTCTCCTCCATCGCTTTTTTTTTCCAACTTTAAAATTTTTCAACGTTTTATTGTGAAAAGTTTCAAGCATATAAATGATTATAATGCCATAGTAAATCCCATGTACCCAATACCCAGCTACAAAACCACCAGCTCACTCTTGTTCCATCTGAAGTACCTTCCCTCCCCAGCTAGGGTGTTATAAAGCAAATCCTAGACATTTTATAATTCACCTGTTAAAATGTCAGAACACTGATAAAAAGTTAAGGATGCTTTTTCAAGCATAATTCTAGTGCAGTTGTCATGCATTTAAAAACATTTACAGTGATTTCTCAGTTCTCATCATACATGTAGTTCTAATTTCCCCAGCTGTATACTCACTAATTCATCCATTTGTTCATTATTAGTTTGAATGTGCGTTTAAACAACTTTTGTGCGTTGTCTTTCCTGTGTATCTCTCGTTTTCTTTTAATCTAGAAGTTTCTGCACCACATCTCACTTTTTTCCTTTATAATTTTTTTTCCTTTGTAATTAGTTTTTGTTTTATTTTTGTTTTTGTTTTTTTAAGAAACCAGGTCATTTATCCTACGGAGTTTCCCCACATTGTAGATTTTCTGATTGCATTGCCATATTTTCACTTATTATGTTTTTCTGTCCTCTGTGGTTCCTGTAAAGTGTTAGTTTGATCTACAGACTTGATCCTACAGCTTTGCGCAGTGGCATTATTGTAGCCAATGAGACTTATCCATGGCATGATTATTGCTAATTGAAAACTACAGACTTGATCGAGTAGGGGAAGAATGTTTCATAAATGCTGTTTCTTATTACATCAAGAAGTACATAATATCTATTTGTTTCTTTATGTTGTTAGTGGGCACTAAAGATCTTTGCCTAGATTCATTATTTCATTAGAAGTTTGCAAAATAGTGATACACTAACTCTATCATTTCTTCTCCATTGGCTGGAATACTTCTATGGTGAAACACTTTGCTTCTTCATCTACCTGATTATGTCATTGTTTATTAATCCCTTCTTTTTTTTCAAGTGATGCTATTTTAACTTGGTCCTCTTTTGGCTTAATTTGAAATACAACATTTAAAAAAAAAGAAATTGTACTTATACGTTTTTCTTAATCTCTAGAAAAAATAGACCAAACACTATTGTACCTTTTTGAAATCTGTGACTTGCATGAAAACAATACTTCCCTTTCTCAGTAATCAATTAAATGTAAATCTTTATTTGGACATGTCATCGATAATCTTTTCTGAGTAGTCATAGGATCTCCCATAGGTAGTTTCAGCTGAGTTTAGTGTGGGTTTGACAGAGGAGATACTCTCAAACCACATTGCCCTTCAGGTTTACTTTGTGTTGCTTCTGGGTTGTTTTACCCAGGTACAAAGCAGAAGACATCCAGAGGTCCTGAACCAAAAGACACTTGAGGAACACACGCTACTTCTCTCAAAGGAGCTTTATTATTAAGGATTTAAAATGTTTGCTTTATTGCAAACATCAAAAGTTCCACGTAAAACTAAAAATATTCTGAAGTAGATGATGGTCACAGAGTATGTAAACAAGCTATTTGTAATACTTAAGCTTAATTAAGTAGAAGCAAATGCATAAGGGGGGATAATAAACCTCAGAAAATGTTGCGGGAGGGGATTTGAATCAGGGCCACCATCAAAATGAGATGAGGATTCTTTAGCGATTATAGGGGCCGGATATTCTAGAAGAATTGAGTTTCTGGTAAATTCAAACCAGGAAACTGTGGTGCCCCATCAAAGGGGAAAAATGGAAAAAAAATAAACAGATAAATCAGTAGGAAAATGTATGATCTTTTGTCAAAGACAAGCTTTTTTGATGTAGTCTGAGTTTGGAAAGCAATTCTCCAGACCTAGTGGCAGAGTCTTATCCTAAACAACAGTACTCTTCCTAAGTTTGTTGAAAACCAAACATGCTGGGTTTCATCACCATGATGTATGGCACCATGGAAATGAGTCTTCTTAATGGCAGCAGCACCTTAGGCTCGATTCAGTTCTTCTTAGGCATGGTGCTGTAGTGTATCAGGTTGCCGTATTAGGACAGTCATTCCAGCCACATGGTGTTCCAGTTTCCAACTCTAGACTATAAACCTTCCCATGGAGTCTCATTGGAGTGAGTGCTCATTGTGAGTTAGATAAGAGATTAGCTTACCTGTACCTTCTCCAAGACTCTACTCTTGACAAGAACACACTTACATGAAGCAGGAGCAGACTTAGTGTCAGCATTGGAAATATCAGTTGTAGCATCACAGATCTGTAGGACTTGTGGGCACCATTTTAGTTCTTCCTCCTGTTTAAAGGACCTCCATTCCCCATCATAGAGTTGGCTCCTACATTCTTAAAAAAAAAAAAAAAAAATCACCTCTATTCCATGTCTTCATTTAGTAATGCATTCCAGATGAATAAAACCCGAGCTTAATTTTTCTTTAGAATCATTTGACTGACACTGGCATCTGAAGGTCACTCAGGAGCCCAAGCTGTGTCAGTTACATTTCGTTCTGAGTCTGTGTCTGGTCGTGAATGGAATGCACTTGGCCTTGTGTTGTCATCGTGATGAAAGGACTCCCCGTGCTGATGTTGGCCCAGAAAGCGTGTTTTAACATGAGAGAGGCTGCAGTGAGGTCTGATCGGGGGCCAGCCAGCTGGCAGCCAGGCAAGGTCACACAGCACATCAGCCCTGGTGAAATGACCACAGTCCAGAGACTGTTCTCCAGCCTTTGGCCATACATTTGCCTTTGTCAGTGCACAAAGACAGACACACTAACTTATATTTCCCAAACTCACAAGGAGCTGATGTATAAACCAAAAAAATTAGCATATTCACTTCAGGGAAAAGATTTTTCCTCTGTCATGATGAAAATATTTATCACATCTGCTCATCGTTGAGTCCATATCACTTGCCTCTTCTCTCAGTGTATATTTGTGTATGCTTTTTTTTTTTCATCCTTGCTGGGACAGCAGTGTGGTCACCTTGATAATAGTTTTGGGTATGTTGGTTCATACTCATTTCCCAGAGCTGGATAATCTGCTTTTTCCTGGTTCAACTCTTAAAAGGCAACCTTGTCTTCCTCACTGGGAAAGGCAGTCACTTTTCTGTTGTCCACTAGACACTGCCTATAATGTATATTCAAGAAGTAGAATTTTGGAAGCTCTGTACATCCAGGTCTTACAGATAGCAAGTTGGTTCCTTTATGTCATGTTACAGTTTTTTTCCTAAGAATTTCTCTGATAATTAAGCCTTGTTTACAACTAATTGAGGTAATGTATCACATATAAAGGCCACTTGTTTTTTTTTTTTTTTTTTTGGGAAATTTAATTTGATTAAAAAAATAGAGTAAACCTTAGAATAGATGGAATCAGAATGTCATCTGTTGCTCTCTAGTGAGTGCATTGAGACAAAACTTCCTTCCTGCCTTCCCTCCCTCAGTAAATATGGATTGAATGCTCGTTCTGTATCAGGCACCATGACCACCACCGCATGTAAGCTCCAGACTCTCTGACACTCTCAGAAGTGCATGGGATGGTGGGGGAGAGGGAGTACATAAAGCAGCCTACAAGGACAAGAGAGCTGTCTCTGAAATAACAGGAGTAGTATCTTGACCTCTCCTGTGAAGTCTTAAAGGATGAAACAATGGTCCCCCCACACAGAGGAGTTTTTCCAGCTGAGAACAGAAGGCATGTGAGGAGGCCCTGCCCCAATATATAGATCACATGTGAATGTGGGCTGTTTTCGGGGATGGGGCTGGAAGGGCTCTGAATATCATCACATGAAATTTGGACATTACCCCATGAGTAATAGGGTGAGAGAATTTATGAGTATCAGTGCTGTGACCTAAGTCTGAGTACGGAATACCTCTCAGGCTATAGAAGAATGGCCTCCAAAGGTCTTGTGTGCTCTGGCCCCAGCCGGTACCTGCTACTTTCCTTGGTGGTTTTTGTTTCCCATCTCACTGCATGCTAACCATAGCAGTCCTCTTTGATTCCTTAAGAATCGAAGTTCTTTTCTTTTTCTGTGTCTTTGAAGGCATAACACTTTTTGAAGGAGCAGCATTGCACATTCCCTCTGTTTGAAAGGCTTTTCCACCCCTCTATAGCTAGCTCCTCAGAGAGGAGCTTTCTTAGGTTTTTAGCACATAGGATGCCTCAGAGACCCTCCCAAACTTAAGCTAAGTTAATTCTCTTATGTTCCACCCTGCATTCAATATTTCATTTTTTCTTCTACTAATGTTTTCATGTACATCCACCACCAGAATATAAGTTCCAAGAGGGAGATTGCTCAGTGATGTGTCCCTAGCACTTGCATGGGGCCTGGCACCTGGGGCAATGATTTTCAAGTATCTGTTGAATGGAAAAACAGAAATCATACTGAAGTAGATAAACCTGTTAGGGATTGTGATGATTGAGATAATAAGTGGTGATGGCCAAAACTAAGGCTGTGTCTATAGAAATATAGAGGAGACCACATACAACGGCTATTTGGAGAGAAAATTGCTCCATTTAGCCACATCAGAGGCAAGCAGTGATGGAGAGGTCATCTTATATGCACCTTGGATTTCTGGCTTCAACAAGAATGTATATAATGGCACCAAAACATTTTACACTGGAAATACAGGAGGAAAAGCATAGGTAGAAGCAGAAAAATCAATTCTGTTTTTAGATGATGTGAGTCTGAAATGACTGGAGACATTGCAACTTACGTGTTCAATGAGCATCTGAAGAGTCTAGCCCGATGCGAAGTAGATGAGGCTGTGCTGGAGATAGAACATCTCCAAAAACGTGAGCACCCCATCTGTTTCTTTCTACTCAAGATGGTGTTGGATATCATGTAGGAGAAAGCCATGTCCCTAAACAGACTAAAGTGTGAAGCACCACATGACTAAAGACAGGGCCGTGGTTGTGGGGGAAGAATGGTTTCAGGAGACTCACCATAATCCCCACAGCACTTGTGTTTGGTCCAGGAGAGATTCTGAATCAGTGATTTACTTCTTGCTGGCTTTCCATCTGCTAAACTGGATGACTTGTATTTAAAAGCATTTTGGCATCCTTGGACACAGTGACTGCCTACATGATTGCAAATTAGTGTTTTCATTCCACGTTAGTGATTTCCTCTCATTCTTTTCCCAGGGGAGATGGAAAATTGCTGTTGACTGTTCTTGACATAAACCTCTGTATGCCTTGCAACAGACTAGGTGCCAGAAACCTCCTGGCATTCATTTGGAATTTCCCGTACACTCAGAATTTGTATTTATAATATTTAATCTAACATCAAAATAAAACATTTTTCAGTTTACATCCTACCAGCCCAGAATCTTGGTTTGGGAGTTTGGTTGCATCAAAGACTTATCTTTCTGTTTGGGAGTCTCAAGTCAAAATGTGAAAAGGATGCCAGTTAGTTACATGCCAGGAGTCTAAAACCCAGATCTGAGAATGCTCACTGGACTTTGCTCCCTTATTTCTAGAAATCTCTGTCCAGGATTATGACAGGTGTCTAAAACAGAGTGCGTCTTACCAGGCATCTGAAATCCACCATGAATTGTCTAGGATTTCCCTGAGGAGCGTTCTAATTCTAGCCTGGAAGACCCTCCACTAAAGACAGGTGGTCTCCAAAATTTTTATTGTGCACCCCTGCCAGTAAAACGTTTCAGGATATGTTTCTCGTGCTGTGTTCTCTGAAACATGTATGTCATGTAAGCATGTGACAGAACTAATATTCACATTATAAAACACATGGCAAAATATGAATTGAAGTGAGATTAATATCATTTGTAAAGGTCTTGCTAATTCTGATTTTGATGGCTCTGGGTTCTCACTGGCTAAAATCTCAAGGCTCAATATGTAAACAGGGTGAAACGCATTATTAACGGCAGTGTATCTAAATCCACATTTCACATATTCCCATGATAAATTCTATTGTATGGAGGCCAGTGTCTGACAAATCTGATTCAACTGTTCTTGCTTCTTAACTCATTCCCAAGCTGGTGGAGAACTTACTGGCAGTCCAAGTGTCTGCTCTGTCATTTTCTTATTGTTGATAGATCATCTTCTGGGGTTTCTCTGCCAGAATCTTTTGAAGCCAACTTATTTCTTTTGTCTAGATTAGTTTAGTTAAAAAAAAAAAAAAAGATTTTAGAATCAGAAAACTTCATTTAATTGCATTCCCCCCCCCCAAAAAAAAATCACAGTATGTTGAAAGTAAAAGAAGGAGTGAAGATACCATGTAAGGGTTTGCCCACCAAAGTGCTTATGTGCTCCTGACCTGCTGACATACTGGATAAAGGTGCCAGGATCTGTCAACCTATTAAATATTGAAAAAGCTTACTTTTTAAAAACATCTCTTTGTGAATGGAAACAATAGCTTTGATACTTCCTCCCTTCGCTTTCCCACCTTTTTTCCCTCCTCCTGCCAAGTCTTAAGACACCTGAGAGGCAGGGCTCCCACCCACCTCCTTCTAAACCGCTGTACATTCCTTGGCTCACAGAGCTCAGTCCAGAAAGTAGAGGGTGGGCAGTTCTTTGTACTTTCCCTAAGGCAACTAGCTGAGACCATCCAATCTGCCGGAATGCAATTTTGGCTTAAAAGAACCAGAACTAATGGAAGAACAGAAGCGGCTTAAGCCAAACTGTTTCTCATTCCCCTGCCCTACAGAGAAGAGAGGAGATGAAGGAGGAGAGGTTTTGTCAGTTCCCTGCCTGTGCCTTTCTTTGAGGTTTGAACCATAGACAATTTTAATTGCACCTATAAAATGACACCGTGGGCACCTCGAGGCATGCCCAAACATGGGTGAGAATTGGGAGTTAGTTTGGCTTTATAAGTTTGAGCAATTGTGAGTGTTCGGAAGAGATGAAATAGGTTAAGTGTCCCCTTTGGGATTGTCATTTCTCCCACCTCCCGGCCAGCCTGGTGCTTCCATCAAAGCCCAAATTAAGGTCTGTACCAGCTAACATGCCACACGGGCAGGCATTAGGTAACACAGGGAAGACTGTAAATATAGTCCCCAGGTAGTTCTTGTTCTTTATGGGTCCGGAGGCAACTTTTGTTTGTTTGCATTTCTTCATTCTTTGTGCTTTTGCCTCCCTCTTTAGTCTGTTCCGGCATGCCGTATAAAATCATACTTATTAATATCTTTTCAAGAAAGTTAGAACTTTACGTTAGTCTAGAGTTTATCTTTTTTATATTTTTATTTTATTTTAAGACAATGCCTTTTCAGGTTCCATATTTCTATTTTTTAGAAATTCTTTTGGCAGTGCACCTGGGTGGCTCATTCGGTTGAGTGTCTGCCTTCGGCCCTTGTCATGATCCCAGAGTCCTGGGTTGAAGCCCTGCATCTGGCCCCCTGCTCAGTGGGGAGTCTGCTTTTCCCAATGCCTGCCACTCCCCCTGTACTCATGCTCCACCTCTCGCTTTCTCTCTGTCCCAAATAAATGAATAAAATTTTTTTTTTAAATTCTTTTTGCTTTGATTTTAACTGCAATACTGATTATTTTGAATTACTGCAAGTAGTTGACGAAGATTAAAATTGAGATTGTTTTATTATGTATATTGAGATAACATATTAGAATTAAGTATCAGTGATAGATAATGGTGAGGTTGTGGATGTGTATAATACACAACTGAAGCTTTTGTTGTATGGGCTACATATGGTTCCCACTAGGAGGCTGCTGATTAATGTAAAGAGCATGTAATGCCATTTAAAAACAAGTGTCAATAGAGGCTGTTGTGGGTAGTTGGTTTGCTGACTTTTTTGTTTTTTTAAGATGGTGAGGATTTTAGGTGGGGTGATTATTTATAGCCTAACACAACGGATAAAGAAGTGCAATCAGGCGCCTGGGTGGCTCATTTGGTTGAGCGCCTGACTCTTGGTTTCAGCTCAGGTCATGATCTCATGGGTCTTGGGATGGAGCCCCATGCATCAGGCTCTGCACTCAGCAGGGAGGCTGCTTGAGATTTTCTCCCTGCCCCCACTCCCCACACATGTCTGTGCTCTCCCTCCCCACCCCCTGAATAAATACATAAATCTTTGAAAAAAAAGTACAATCATAGTTCAGTAAATTTGATTATAGAATTGAATCACTTCTTGGCCTTTTGGCTAAGACCAAGTGTTGATTATATAGAACTGAGCCTGAGAAATCAAGCTGTGTGACTTTATGCCTTAGTTTCATCATCTATAAAACTAGGGAACGCGATAGCACCCACCTCATACAATTAAATATGAAACACTTAGAACAACACAGCAAGGGCCCAATAAATGCAGCTATTAATTGTGTATCCCCAGCAAGGCCTGCCTACTATACTCACCCTCTGGTATAGTAGACCGATTACTTGAAGCTGCTTTCATAGTTGGTGCCCTTGGCACTTCATTAGGATAGACGCATAGAGCTAGGCCTTGTGCATCCCTATATCCGTCTGTCCCTAGAGGAGGGACAGATGGAGTGGCGGGTAGAGACCAGTAAGGCATCTTGATGGTGGCAAAGAGACCTAGCAACAGAGCTCTCAATGGAGGCAGGTTCTCCCCTACTCCACACCTCTCTTCGCCAGGCCTCTTCCTTCTCAGCTCTCACCCAGCTTTGTCAAGAATTTAGTCTTCCCTTTACATGATGACCTCCTTGTTACAAGGTGGGGAGATATTCCTGTTGTGCCTTTCCTCAGCACTAGGATTCATCACTGCCTCATTCCATGACCCACATCCTTGCCATTTTCCTTGGTAGGGGTCAGGATGGGAGGTTTGTGGGACTTTTGAGGGGTTAGGTTACCTGAGAGTTCTAAAGTCCCAAAGCTGCCTTTGATATGGTACCCATCTCATTCTCTTTCCCCCACAAGTTGAATATGTATCAAGCCCTAAGAATATCAGTAACTTGGGCAAAACAGCCACGTTTTATGTTGGCCACTGGGAAGTTAACATTGTTAAGAAAATAATCTCTATTAATAGAGTCAAGTCACCCTCTTAATCTTCGCTTTCACGGGCTGAGAATAAACCTAGCTCATTTGCAAGCAGTTGTTAAACACCCACTTGGTGCAGTATGTTCAACGAGTAGTTGGAGATACAAGGAGACATCACCAGGCTGCGGAGAGGTGATTTCTCGAGTCAACAACAGCCACCACGCAGTAGGCCACCACAGCCCCACACCTTCCACACTGGGGCAGCCAGGTTCACCCTGGCTCCTCTCACAGACCCCACAGAGTGGGCCTTTCCTGCCTCAGGCTCCCACGTGTTTCCTGCCCAGAGGTCAGTCAACAAAGAAACAGCTCCTTTAAGTAACTGCTGGTTTTTTACCAATTAGAAGCCCCTCAGGTGGCAAGCGCAGGCATTTTTTGTCTAGTTGGCAAAGGTGCATGTGCTTGGGGACCGACCAGTGACAGGCGTTCAGGGTTAGTGGCTGGGGGCCGAGAGCATCCCCTCCTGACAAGCTGCCCCAAGCGGCGGGAACTTAAGATGGCGTGAGCCCTGCCCCTGAGCCTGAGCCCACCGCAGGCATGTGGTTTTATGTGCGCCTGGGAGTTGGACTCTGCGACACTGATCTGCTTTGTGTCCCCGCTGACGGTTATTATATCTTAATGGGCCCAGCACTACTCTAATGATCTGCGTGTATGTAATTCTTGGAGCACAGAGCAGGCACCAGAGGACCACATAAAAATGTTTGCCTCAATTTCCCTGCAAAAAAAGGAGCCCAGAAACCAGACTTGACCAAGTAACAGATTTTTAAAGGTAAAGGAACCCAATAAAATTACCAGCTTTTCACAGCGTGTGTCTATTTCCTCTCGACATATTGCGAGGTGTAGGTGAAATAGTCTAACCAAACTGACAGTGCGAGCGGGGAACAACTAAGGGAAGAGGAAGATAAAAGTAAAAACCACCAAGCATGATTGATATTGCGGTAGCAGGGAGTTGTTGGGGTCGCCCCTTTGTGGGTTTGACACTTCACCTTTCTGACACCATCTGCAGGAGTGTCGGTATAATGAGCCCTGTACAGATGGGAACAAAAGCTACACTGGCCTGGAATGGCTGCATCAGGCCTGTGAGGCACACCGTGGAAGCGTGTAGGCTGGCATTCGCTAATCGGACTTAAGATAAAGGGGATGTCCGTGTGTGTCAGAGCAAGAAAGAGTAGGTTTTTTAAAATATAAAATGGAGGGAGCTAAGTGATCCTGGGCCACTCTAAAAGTAACTTAATCAATGACTGATCTCTTTTTGTATTGTAACCACCAGTTACCTAATTAAATGGATTCATGCAACGCTTTTGAGTTTGACAATAAATGCCTTCAAGAACTGGTTCCCTAGTACGCCATGCCAGGGTTTGGGGAGCAGAATCACCAGGTGTTGATTCCAGCCCTGTCTAGGAACTCAGACTGGTTTTGGTGACCAGGAAGCAGAATCATCTGCATGCAGAACCACCCTCCCAGGAGTCCCAGTACCCGTGCCTTTTCACTCTGTAGACCTTTGGCCAGTCACCTAACCTTGCTTGGCTACTCTGTAGAAGAGAGATAATAGAAATGATTTCCTGAAGCTCCTGGACTCAACCAGGATGTCTCTTCATAATGCTTCTTCCACCTCTGAATTTTATTTCCCTTTTTTCCTTGTGTCTTTAAGATCCTTCCATGGAAAAAGGAAAGCCTTAATGGACTACTTGGTATTGACCCCCAATTAGTCTATCTAATCCTTCCTTCTCCAGTAGTCTTCCTCTCTCCCATTCTTGCTCCTGGCCCCTGGGGTAAGATCATATCCAACCCGTAGGCCCCTCTGCCTACTTCTATCCAAAGCTCTTCCTCCAAATCTAGTGGCAAAGCCTCAGGTGGTCTTACTTCCATTTCCTCAGTCCCGTAGCGAGTTAGTGATGCCACTCCATTGTGCTCTGATGTGTCCTGCCCCCCAGTTCCATGCCTTCCATCCGTGGTATTTGCTACCTTTTGTTCATTGGAATAGGTTCTAAGCCAGTTTTTCCAAAAGTTGACATGTCCTGTGGAATATAACCCTGCTCAGCTCACACCACTGCTGGTAGCTGCTCAGTGCCTCCCTGCTACATGTGGAGGGCATTACAGGCCCTTCCTTGTGGCATTCAGAATTCCACCCAGTATGCTCCAGAATGGAATTAATGCTCTCTTCAAGCCAGGTTTGAACTACCTGCCATTGCCTGCGCCTACCGTGAGCCCGTCTGCATCTGCTTCTTCCACTTGAGATGTCTCACATCCTTCTAGTAGGTGTTCACTGGCACTTGTTATAAATTTACAGATAGTCCTTGCTTGGAACAAATGTGGCTTTAAATGAGTGTTTCACGTGTCTGCCTGAAGCAATATAACTGTTGAATTTTTACTCGTAGCCTATTTACCTAAGGCAATACTGCTGTTTAAAACATTTCTGGAGGTAAAAATTATTCTTTCCTTGAAAACAAGAAAATTTACTTGTGAAACTTAATTGTTTTTTGGTATGGACTATTCAGGCAAGCAGTGTATCTATACTGAGTATGTGGATGAGAGCATGATAATGCAACTCAGCTGACTAAACTTTGATTTTTTTTTTTAACCGGGGATTAATAGGGGTGAGCAAATTACCCTAATTCAGATATATCCCCCATAAGCATTTTCATCTGCCAAAATTGTATCCCTTTTTAAAGTTTCTGTTTTCTTTTTCAAGAAACTTTTCCTGAGGGACACCTGGGTGACTCAGTGGTTGAGGGTCTGCCTTTAGCTCAGGGCGTGACCCCGGGTCCTGGGATCGAGTCCCACATTGGGCTCCCTGCATGGAGCCTGCTTCTCCCTCAGTCTGTGTCTGCCTCTCTCTCTGTATCTCTCATGGATAGATAAATGAATCTTTATAAAAAAAAAAAAAGAAAGAAAGAAAGAAACTTTTCCTGATACTCAACAGAAGGACTCATTTTGGGTGATTCCTACAGGCTCTATCCCATCCACACACGTTTATCCTTGTAGCACCCCAGGTGCTATGCTGGGTGCAGGGGTTAACAAAATGCATAGAAATAACCCCTGGCTACAGGCCTTCTGCATTCCCAGCAGCGGAGGGAAACTCTTCTGGTACACGTAGTAACACAAGTTCTTTATGAGACTCTCTTCCTCTGTGTAAAATACTTGTGTTAGCGCCATGGAAGAGGTACAGAGCAAGGACTTAAGGATCTGAAGTTCAAAGGGTTCCTTCCAGAGCAGGAAACCAATCCCCTAGACATTTGGGGAAGAGCTGTAAGGAGGGAGGGAGCCACGGTATGTTGCCCCCAGTGGCTGGAGCAAGGGCACCTGGGAGAAAAGTGGAAGTGGTAGGAGATGAAATTGGAAGCATAGCTTGGGTCCAGGAAAGGAATGGGCTTCAACATCAGGCGAAGCCTGATGTTGGACCTTACATGATACTTAAAGGAAAGACATATGGGATATTGTCAACATCAAAGTAAAATGTTGAGACCCATGGTTTTAAAAAAAATAATGGTGGTGGTATGACGTACGGTAGATTGGTGGGAAAGATGGAAATTGGAGATGCAAATGAGGTTGACGTTCTGATAGATCCCAAAGTACCTCGGATTTCTCTGAAGACATCTGAGGCATTATTTTTTCTAATTACAACTATGTGTGCATATACCTTGACTGTTAATAATGCTTCCTGAAGTTGAACTTCGAGCAGGGTTTCCTATCTGAAACACTCATGAATTCTGGAAAGTTTCATTTATAACATAAACTACTCCATAGTTGTAGTCTGCTTTCTCTAATTCTTTCCAGATGTTAAAGGAGATAAGGCATTAACAAGCATTAAAACGCATTAACCATGTGTGTACTTAAAATCCTACTCATCATTGTTCATTGGGACCATTCTGAGTTCATACCAGGCTCTATCTAGGTGCTATGCCAAGCACACATATTCCCTCATTTCATCTCTTCAGCATATGATAGTAGACTCATTTTATGGATGTGCTGAACTTGGACACTTTAATCTGTTAGGATCACATAGGGAATACATTTTGCTCCTTCCATGACAATCATCTTGGTCTCTTTCTGTACCTTAAGCTGTTCCTTCCTCAGAAAAAGAAACTTCATTTTGAAGTTACCTTTCCCTAGAAAGTTCTCCCGAACATTTTACAGAACTGACCTCTTCATCTCTTAGCTTACATGTTGCCTCCTCAAAGAAGCCTTCATTGACCAACCTGTGTCATGCTGCTCATTTCTCTACTTTCTTCACAGTGTATTGTTATCTGAAATAAGTTATTTATTTTGTATCCCTTCAGCTAGAGAATAAATTTCATGAGATCAGAATGTCTGGATGGCTCAGTGGTTGAGCATCCGCCTTTGGCTTAGGGATCCTGGGGTCTTGGGATTGAGTCCCACATTGGGCTCTCCGCAAGGAGCCTGCTTCTCCCTCTGCCTGTGTCTCTGCCTCTCTCTTGTCTCTCATGAATAAATAAACAAAATCTTTTAAAAAATTCATGAGATCAAGTGTTTTGAACCTCTTACACACTTTTGATTTATATAATCACAGCATTTTAGAACAGTTTCTGGAACTTAATACACATTCAACAAATATTTATTCATGGGTGGGTGAATGAATGAATAAATGTCTCCAGAGCCCGTGCTTATTCTCCAGGCCCATCCTCCAGATGTTTTCTTGCTGCTGCCTAGCACACTGGAGAAGAATTGACTGATGATACAACCTGTCAAACTGCATATCTGGGACCTAGACTGATTAACTTTTAAAAACCAAATGTTTACTCACCGGAAAAAACAACCCATAGGTCATTCTCTTTGTCATTAGTTAAGATCACTTGGTTATATCTAAGCTTGCAATTCATAGAGTATACCTACAATGTAGGATTAATTTAGGAGAGAACTTCTCTGATAACTGTAGAATTTTAACTTTTCTTATTGCATTCCCGTTGGTCAATTTTTGTAGGAGAATGTTGGAATTTACATGAATTAGGCCTTGTTTCTAGTTATTTTTTTAAAGCACCAAACAGGTAGAAATTCATGGTCTTTCTAATGAATTACTGAATTCATGTGATCTCCACACACAAAATAACCATCCGGGGAGGATAAATTATTCCGTTCTTTCCTCAAACTACATTTTAATTTTGTGGTTTCAGATTAGGCTTTTTAGAAGTGTGGTTTTCTTTTGTCTTAGTGGAATCTGAGCTGACTTTTTCACTAGCATGTTAACCTCTTCTTTCCCCACTCTCCCATATCTAAGAATAGCTTGTTGGTTAACCCTAAGTTAGAGAAGGTGGCCTGCGAAGGAATTTTAAGTACATTTTTTGGTGTTCTGTGAAGTTATGTGATCTTAGCTCAGTTCATTAACTTTATTAAAATTGTATAAGGGGGTTCATATATGATTCAGCTACAGAAGATGCAAAACAATTTGAAAGGAACCTGCCCTTTACCTTGATCCCTACCTTCTCCAAAAATCATGGTGTAATGCCAATGAATGGAATAATGGTTGACGAGCAAAATTTTAAGGCATTCTAAATATCACTGGTTGGTTTAATAAAATTAATTAGCCTGCCATGGAGAAAATTTACTAGCGTGCTGGTTAATTTCACAATGTAAAGTCAGAGAAGGGAGGTGGGGTTGAGAGAACAAACCTTATTAGTTTTGAATAATTATTTAAAGATGTGGAGCTGCCTATTTCAAACACTTTGATTGCCAAATCCATTAAGGCTTTACAATCTCAATGTTTGTACCCAGCATATATGGGAAGGAATCTCTCTAGGTGAAATCATAAGTATATATGTTAGCAGTTAAGTGACTTAAAGATATAGAACAACAAGTAGAATCCTAATAAAACCATGGGAATGACAACTTGCCTTAAGACTAACTCATGGGAGGTTTCCATAATCTTAATTTGCCATTGATGCAATTATTGCTTTTTCTTGTCTTTTTAATCCAAACAAGATGTTTGCAGTGGCCATGGAAAGGTGCCTAAAATCACATGCCTGAATTCATTTAATTTGCCAACATTGTCTTTTTTTCTCTCTTCCTAGTAATGGGCAAGAGTCAGTTCTGGTGCATTAGGTACTAAATCTCTTCAATTACCAGCCGGGAAGAAAGATTTAAAATTGTGCTTCAAACCTACAAACTGATTTCATTTTAAAGCACAAACACTTCTCCTGTGGAGCCTAAATTAAACTGCAGAAAGACACGGAACTTGAGGAATTAAACCAGGCAGGGACACGGCTTGGCTAGCGATAGGAGCCATTTTGGTTTCTTTCATCGGAGCCCCCCTGGCACAAAAATAAAAGCAGCAAGAAGATGTGGAAAGACGCAACTTGTATAAGAAAGTGCAGTGTTCTATTGACTGGAAGCTAGACGTGGAGTGTGGCTAGCGTGCCAGTGTGGGGGAGTCTAATCAAACCTTTTATCTTGTTCTTCCTCTTCCTTTTTGGGTACATGGCAGCCATTTTCAACGTGGACGACTCTGTGGTTGATCTGGAGACCCTGGCAGCCTTATATGAAAATGTGAGTATCGAAGACATACAGAGGCAGAGTTTTCAGGTTTTCATAACTTCTTCACTAATTTAAAAAACGTTGAATCTAAAAAATGGTTATATGTGGCTCCTTCTGCCCCCCCCATCACTAAGTCATTCATGTTCTTTTGCAGTAAAGATTTTGACATAGCAAGGGAGAGAGGAAGGCAGTTTCTGTAAACGTATGCTCAAATGAGAGCATATATGAAAGAAAGCACTAGTTCCCAACCCCACTGTGATATCTGGATTAGCAGATCTCTTTGCACACCTGCATGGGAGGGTGGTTCAAGGTAGAGACCCCTTCCATGCCATGGACCCAGCCCTGCGCCTTATTGTCACAGCAAGTGAAGCTAAACTACCAGTTTCCTGTGGTGTACAGCAGTGTCTTCTTCTGAGGAATGAGAATACTAATACCACCTTGTATGATTACTTTTAGATTAGATGCACTAATGACATTGAATGTGAGAAGTAGTATAAGATGGTGGGTGTGAGCTTTGGATTTAGAGTCAGACAATTTTAGATTTGAGATCCTACTCTACTATTGACTTCTGAGTGACTTTGAGCCAAATTCCTTAAGCCTGTTTGATTGTCAGTGCAATGGGGATTATATAGGTCTCTATCTGATATTTGTATTAAAACAGAATTCGATATGGGTAGCGGTAGCAATATATTTTGAAAATAAACAGCACTATACACATATGAGGTCTTTAAGTTTGGGTTATGTGTGGAATAACCAGCAAATTGGCAGACCCTCTTGAGAAGATGACACAGGAGAATCAGAATTCCCATGGTTGTTAACATTCCTGATTCATTGACTCTGTTAGGATTTGAAAATAGAGTGAACCAGATTCTCTTTACTGAAGCAGTGGTATTTACCCAGAAGTTGCCTGGAACCCTAATAGTGTGCCCTGGTCGCCGAGTTCAAAAAAAAATTATTCATTTCAATGCTATGTCCCCTGGGACCTTAAGTCCCTTAATGAAAATTTCGAGAGTGTGATAATCCGGCCTTGTGGGATTGCCAGTTCCCTACACATTTTCACATCCTTTATACATATCAGGAGCTGTTTAGTACAATTCGGTGGTAACTTCTCCCATTTCATCAGTAAGGCTTTTGTTAATAGACAAGAAAGTGCACAAATACCAGGCCCCTGGGAGCTAACAGTGCATTTGTTGAGTACCTGGAGGACAGCGTGGTATCATGGGAGAAAGAGAGGTTCTGAGTCAGGCCCTTTATCCAGTACTTAGTACAAATTTGATAGAATCATCTGAAAAACAAAGATACAGTAATTGATATTGATGGATTTTGTAAAAAGCAAAGTGCCTTCTAGATTGCCTTTGTTGTTACCATGAGCTCAGGACTGTGCACATGGGCAGCACTTGTTAGCTCACAGTAGAGGAAACCTGCATGCAACTGAAATTTTTGGATAAATTGAGAAAATACATAACTAAATGCCAAAATAAGCAGTACAGATGAGCGTTCACAAAACTCAGAAAAAGAGAAGGTTGAGAATGGAAATTCACAAGTCAGGAGCCTACGTAAGTTAGGAGGGCTGTTCTAAGGGTCAGGAAATAAATGATAAGGACAACTGGCTGATACTTGTTTCCATGGGAAAAGACGGGATTCAAATGTCCTGACTTCTCTATCCACCTACAGTCGCTCGTTATGACCATTTGCTTTAGTCAGTGGTTCTCAAATGTTAGCGTGCATCAGAATCACTCAGAAGGCTTGCTGGGCCCCACCCCTGGGGCTTCTTATGCCTGGGGTAGGGCCAATTGTTTGCATTTCTAACTAGAAACAGGTGATGCCAGCGCTGCTGGTCCAGAGACCACACTTTGAGACACAGTTGCTCTAGCCAGTTCTCACTGTTCATTTGTTGTGTGCTTTGTTTGATATCTATTTCAACGCAGAGAGCCCAAGAGGACGAACTGGTTAAAATAAGGAAGTATTACGAGACATCCAAGGAAGAAGAATTGAAGTTGCTGGATAAACCTGAGCAGTAAGGACCCTTGAACACTTTTCTTGTAGACCAAAAGGACAAGTGCAGTCTCTGTCCTCTGGCCACCCAACTCTGAGTAATTGCACCTAAACTGTGCAGTGAGCTAAGTCCTAGCACCATCATTCCCATGACCTATTGCGTGCAGCAGAATGACCTGATTGCTGGGAAAAGCAGCCGGGAGATTTATGCTGCTGGATCTAATATGTCTCAACCCCTTCCCCCACCCCTCATGATTCCCCTTTCTTGTTCTAGCAGCTTGTTAATTCCTCCTAGACTAAACATTCTGGCCAAAAGAGTAACTGAGGAAGGAAGAAGTCATTGCTCTGATTAGGGTTCTGCTGATGCAGTTAAAAAGATGAGGTTAGAGTCATAGGATTCAAATGGATTTTCCTAAGTGTTGTATCTGGAAAACGTAGTCCGAACGTGCCAGCTTTCCCCCAGATCCCTCCACCTGCTCTGTCCAAATGACAGGTGACCTTTTCATCCTCTGTACATGTGCTTGTTTTTCTGTTCAGGGTCTAGAGTTGTTTCTCTATGGTTTGAGCTGTCGCACCACAGCCTTTGAAAGCCTAGACCTCTAATGAGGAACTGAGTGACTCTCACCTTGGCTGGGCTCTTGGGGTCTGCAAGCCACAGATAAGTGTATGGGACCCTGCAGCCCTGGGACTCTACGTACCTTTTCATGGCCCAGAACTGAGAATGTGAAATGGGCTCAGAGTGAACACAGGGATCCTTTGCCTGTTACCACCTCAAGTGTTTCATTCATGTCTAGGTCAGGCCACTCCCCACAACGTGGAGATGAGGCAGGGGATAGAAAACAAAGTAGAAACTAAGAATTATGTTTAGGGTAACAAGTGGGCTCCAGAGACATCGAAGTTCCTGTGTCTTGTTTTGAAACTTTCATGGCTTGCCCTTGGATCCACTAGAATACCCCACTCCCCTTGGATTGCCTGGGCATTTAGGTCCAGGAAAATATCTCTAAATGAGTGGGTGGGGATTTCTAGGTTTGCTCAGTTATTGGCAAGCTTTCATGATAATTTTGAGAACCTTAGATGAATTGTTCTCACATGGGGCAGAATCCAGGAACCACTCCCCACTCCACCCCAACTCTGCCCCAACTTAGTTCATGAAGCCTAGGGATATTGTGAATCAGTGCAAATGAAGTTCTAATTCCCTTCTGGTCCATCGATTTGAGCTACCCTCCCTGCCAGTTCCTGCCCCTGTCCTGTGATCCACTCCCAAGTCATGTTTCCTAATATAATAAATCAATTCCCACTAAGATGCTAACGACTGAACGTGAAGTGCCTAATAATGGGATATTTAGACACTGACAAGGCCATGGGGAGTTTTTGAAGACTATCCTAGTCTGCTTGGACTGCTATAACAAAATATCCTAAACTGGGTGACTTATAAACAACAGAAATTTATCTCATAGTTCTGGAGATTGAAGTCTGAATTTGGGGTACCATTACAGTTGGGTTTTGGTGAGAACCCTCTTCCAGCATGCAGACTGCCAACTTCTCTCGGTATCCTCCCGTGGCAGAAAGCAAAGAGAAGGGAACAAGCTCTCGTCTCTCTTCTCCTAAGGGCACTAATTTCACTCATGATGGGTCAACACTCATGACTTAATTACCTCCCAGAGGCCCTACCTCCTTAACCCATCATATTAAGGATTAGGATTTCAACATATAAGTTTTGGGGGAGCACAAACATTCAGTCCTTAACAGGGACAATAGGGTACATCAAGCATTTGGGTAGTCCCAACTATGCTACATTGAGCAATGATCTCTAAGCCTGGAGTTTGCACACTTTTCATGTAAGGGATCAAATAGTATTTTAGGCTTTGTTGGAGGTACTTAAATCTGTTGTAGTGCAAAAGCAACCGTAGACAATACATAAACAAATGGGCACGACTGTGTATCAGTAGAATTTTATTTAGGGACACTGAAATTTGAATGTTATACTATTTGTGTAGATGTCATAAAACATGATCTTTCCATTGATTCTTTTTCAACCATTTAAAAATATAAAAACCATTCTCAGCTGGTGGGCCATATAAACCCGAGTGACAAGCTGAATTTGGCCTGTGGGCTATAACTTGCCAACTCCTGCTCCATGCTCTGGGAGTGGCTGACCCAGTGAAATGAAGAGTGGGTTTCTGCCACTATAAGTGTTCCCCTTTTCCTTTTAGGGTAATGTCATTCTAGCATTATGTTTGAAAATTAATTGCCAGGAAACAGAATAATGGTGGCAGGTCATTAAGAGGTAATTTATGATTCCTGCTTTCTCTACTGATGATTTAGGTAAGAGAGCATTTTCAAAGCTTGTGAATAGTCACAGCAGTGAGGCTTCCCAAAGATGCTAAGCTATCACTGACAGCAGAGAGGACTGTCGTGTTGTCCTGGTGGGGGTGATGTGCTCAGACTCAGTTGCTGGTAGGTAAGGTGGACAGAGGTTGGGGCTTCAAGCCTGAGTGAATTTCACCTTTGCTCTTGACCTCCTGCATAGTGCAGCATTTGCTTGATTTTAACCAGAGTCTGATTTCCTGGCAACTCACTTGCCATCGGCTCCAAGTTAGTTGACTATAAGCATGTTTTACATACTGGAAAATATGAATCATTTGTAGTTTCAACATTGTGATTTCCTAAGATCCTTGTGATGCTGAGTCCTATAAATCATAGCATGGAAAGGGTGGTCTCATCATTCACCTTATCAGCCTTCTTGCAGCCCAGTGCCAGATTTAGAATGCCATTTCCCACACAGTAGTCATCTGCTTGGGCTCAAGCTGCCTGAGAGCCATTCCCTCCAAGGATGGCCCTGAACTCTTTGCATTCTGCTTTAGGATGGTGGTGAGGTGAGATGAGACTCTCTTGGGTTTGATTAGGTAACACATGCTTTTCGTGGCCTAGATTGAGGATACCAGGTGCAGCCTATCGAGATGTTCCACTGGAGTCCCCACTTGCCTCAGGGACCTCACAAAGAAGACACATTGACTTGGTGAGACAAGACTCTGTTAGTGTACCCTTTGTGGAAGAACAGTATACATTGTGCTGTGTACACGGCCCTTGTTCACACACACCTGATATGGGACCATTTGGGTGTTAAGGGGATGATAAACTAAATGTGAAAACAATGGGCCAAATTGCATCATTTCACCTGTCAGCTTAGTCGATGCTGTGGATGGGGACCCCACACCACGTCACGTGCAGATTTTTTCTCCTACATACGGAGTTGCAGCCCTTCCTGGGAAAATAAGGCTACACTGGGAAAAAATGAGAAGATTCCCCAGTTTGTGGCTTCTTTGTGGTTGTTTAGTCCTCTTTATAACTGGCCCTAGGTTATAAAGGTACACTAGTCCAAAAGAAAAATCAATCTAGACCTATTCATAGGTACCAAGGCCCAACATCCAAGACCTATACTTGGGGATTTGCGGAAGAGTTCTTGTCCCTGCCCTCATGGATAGAGTATAAAGTGCAGCTGAGGTGAATAAGATCTTTATCAGACGGATGTTTGCCTTTGAGGTTAGTTGTACCTCAGGTACTCTTCCAGATAAACGAGAAAGGAGCTATGCTACTCTAACTCAAACCTTTGCCTGGCTATTTTGGGACACAAAGTCACATAAAATCATAGTTTTTCCAAATTTATGTCTCCAGTAATTCTTATCCTCACATTCTATCAGGTGTCCAAGCCAAAAACCTGCAAGTCATTCTGAATGCTTCTCAGCATCCCTGGGGTTGGTCAGTTACTCTGGTTCCTGCCGCCGGAGTAGCTCTCTCATGCGCTGGCCTCTCTCCACTCACCCCTGGCCCACCCTCCCAGAACTCTGCAACTGCCATCCAGAAAGTCTTCCAGCCTTTACTCTGCTGCCCCCTCCAACCAATCAGCTGAGCCACTGCCATGCTGGTCTTTAGGACAAAAAGCCCAAAGTATCACTTCTCTGCTTAAAACCCTTCATTCGTTCAGGAAAAGTTTAAACCCTTTATTTAGAATACAAAGCCCTGTTTTATCATCTGACTTCTAGTTATCTTCCCCTGCATTCATTCTGCCTGGGCCTTCCCTGACAGTTGCTCATATGTATCTGGCACAAGCACCAGAGGGATCCAGGGAACCGTGGCTGACATTGTCCATCTAGGGCTCTGATCTGGATGTCCTGCACATGGCTATCATAAGCCCCCATTGTTGATAATACTTCCCACACTCTACCGTAATTGGTGATTTATTTTTCAGGTTATCAACAAGGAGCTGTGTGTAAGTTAAATTCTATTCTCAGGTCTTAGCCTGGTGCCTGACACACCATAAATGCTTCATACGTGTCTAAAAAATTGACTAACATTCTTGGTGACTCACGCTCTGGTATTAGTTTTCACTGACCTATTCCTACAGATCTGTCTAAAAGTAGTGTAGTATTCTTGAACTTTCCTTCGCCCTCTAACTCTGGATATGTATTTCTGACCCTTCTTCATGCGTAGAGCTCTGGATCTTTCAAGCTCTTTCAGAAACCTCCTCATCCAGTTCCTAATCCCAATAAAGCTTGATCCTGAAGAACCTTGTGATTGTTCTTCACTCTTTTCTGGGTAATATTATGCCGGTGAGCCAATGGGCATGTCTCCTTATATTGGCCCCAAACTTCCTTTTCTTGAGACTAGTTATAAGTAATTGTTCATCTAGCATTTCATCGTTTTCACCTATGTCCTTGTTGATGAGCTGAGGTGTCGATCTGAATCTTCTCTCACACGCTCTCCATAAAGGCTTCACTCTCTCTGTGTGTTTATTTAAACTAGAAAATTAATGTACTCTGCAGATCTGGGTCCTTTTTGGGGAAGAGTGTCTGGTGGTCACTGCAGGAAGAGGAGAAAGGCAGGGCATGACACTGGAGGTAGCTCTTGGCATTATCTGAATAAGTAAAACTTCCCAACGTACCCCTCAGGACCAGATGCCACCAGTCCCACAAGCTTTTCATTGCTTATATTTGTGAAAGCTGGTGATACCCCTGATTTGGGTCACAAATGAATCAGTGGTTGAAACCTTATCTGTAAGAAACAATTTACATATAAAGTATAATTTTTCATCTTGTCCCAATTCAGAGTACCTATGGGTTTCTGCTTTTACATCTCATCACATGGCTTTCATAATAATGAGAAATACAGAACTTTAAAACAAAGGTATGTTTATTTATATGGGCATTCCTTGCTTCATCTCAGTATCATTAAAAGAAAACTGAATAAAGGGGCACCTGTCTGGCTCAGAGTCAAGATAGGCAACTCTTGATCTCATAGAGCTTACTTAAAAAAAGAAGAAGAAAAAGAAAGAAAGAAAAAAGATTATGACTTGGATCCTGGATGTAGGATACATTTTTTAAAAAGCTAATAATTAGAATCTTATTAAAATACAAGTCTCCCTTTAAAAAAGCAAAGTAAAAGAGGCACCAAGTATAAGTTAAGGAAACTGCCTTGGGTATGGAAAAAAGAAGGAATCAGCTTTGCTCCTATGGAAAAGCATTCTTGGTGTGAGATCGCAAAATGTCAAAGTAATGATGTTAGGCATTAACCAAGACTTTCAGAAATATCAGTTAATCATTTCAGCCCCAAAATGAATTTAATAGGTGTTAGTGGATTCTCTCCTCTGAATTCATGCCCAACTCTCTCCGCCCATTTTAGTTTATGCCTCCTCTTCTGGTAGTTGGCCTGAAGAGTGTGTAGCTCTTCCAACTTATTTTTGCAAAGGGCACCAGTGCCCAGCTGCTCAGACAGTGAGCTTCTGTGTGTAGATTAGTACTCACCTTCAGCTTTTAAAATCTGTCTCACCATAGTTTTTAAGATTGATGTCCACTTAATGAGTGCCTGCTTTGTTCCACTCACTGAGCTATGAACTCTGTCTTCATAGGTAAGCTGATGAGGAAAAGCAAACAAATATCTGTAGAATAGGGTCTCTGTAGACTATTGTCTAATTCAGGGAAAAGGAATAGAAGTAATCTCACTTTAGGAAGAGACATTTTGTCATTTCTCTAGACATCTGCCTCCAGCCTTCATTTGACTTTGCCTGTGTGAAATAGACCCTTAAAGAATGCTGTGTTATAAAGGGAGTTCATTATGTATTTATTTTCATGTGCTCAAGGTAATGCTTTTTATTTGGGTTTGATCTTCTGTTTGCACGATTCATGGTGGTTCAGTATAATTGCATTAACTTTCTGTTCCTCAAGCACCTTATACACCGTACATTTATATACCATCATAGAAACCCATTTTTTTTAAAAAATGGCTTTATTGTCAACAATAGAACACAGACCCTTGGAGTACCTCAGGTGTGCCTGTCAGAGATATTTTAGAATTGCTAAATTGACACTATCAAGTAAGGAACGCTCTCATGGTGAATCTTTTTCAGCTGTCTTTTTTTTCTCTCTCTCTTTGTGATTGCATGTGAAGCAAGGTGATTCATTATTAATTTTTGCAGATTTTTACACGAATTAGCCCAGATCCCGAATTTTGCTGAACGGGCTCAGTGCATAATCTTCAGATCTGTCTTTTTTGAGAGTATCACTTCCTTGCACCGAAAGGTAGAGATCGTCACAGGAGCTTCCAAGGTATGTTTGCTGTCTGATTTAAGAGGCTAGTTTTACTCTAGTAAAGGAGGAAATAGGGAGTGGAAGAATCAACTGGAATTCTTTTGTAGAAAACTTTTGCATTTAAGATTATGTGTTTTTTTTTTAAGTAGAGTTATGATGATTATCTCCAGTGTGAGTATGTGTGTGCATGCAGGTGAATGAGTGAGGAAGAGAGGGGGAAAGTTAGATGAAGACTGATGGGGAGAAGGAATAAAAAATGACTCTTCTATAGCCATCTTCTTAGGTATTCCAGATACCTTCTAGGGTACATACTGGCCATGTAAAACTAACCTAAATAGCGTAGTTTGCTTGCTACTCATCTTACTGGATTACCAGAGATTTTGTGTTAGACCCATTCACCTGATCATCTGAAATGTGTCTCCATAGTGAAATAAAAAGATTCTAGAGACTTGGTAAGCGAAATAAATGATTATGATAATGAGTGGCAAACAAATACGTTTCTGTGGGCTTTACCACACTGGTAATTCCTTGTAAATTTTAATATTTGTTTTTTCTCACGATAACCCATGTCCTTAAGAACATGATAATCCTCACCACACATACTACAATATTTAGTTTTTACCTGAAGGCATGATTCTTTTCCTTCCAAAGTATAAAAGATTTCAATAAAGAAAGTATAAATACTTCCCAGGTATAATATACACCCTCTAATAACACCCTAAAGGGCAGGAAGAGAGGTTGGCCTAGAGCTGCATTTGCCTTTCATTCTTTACCCTAAAATAAAAGAATATAAAGTCAACTAAAACTGTAAAGAAGCGGGGGGTGGAGGAGTATCAATTTTTTAAAAATCGCACTTTGAGAAGGAAAAGAAGAGGAGGAATAAATGGGACAAGGAAGTGAAGAAAACCCTATACAGATTGAAATTGTTCAAGTTAATGGACATATCGCAAATACTTAATAAACATATGCTTAAAATACTATTATTGTGGTTCACCTCTGAGGATTATACCCAGGGATAAAGAAGAATAGACTTGCTATTAACCTATCCTACATATAACTGTACTGTTTATATAGAAACATTGTCCAAAAACAAATCCTCAAATGATATTAAACCAATCCTCTCTGCTTAGAAGTCACCAACTGTAAAAGTCTGACTATAACAACTCTCTTTTTGCAATTCACAAATATTTTTAAGTATTTAAAAAATAAAACTGGCTGAAGCAAAAATGTAAATACCTAATCTGCAACGTAGACACATGCACAGTTCATAATTCATCAAAAGGATAGAAAACGATGACTGATTAATGTGTTTTTTTTTCAGACTCTTATGTCTTAATAAAGTGTATTTTCCATTTCACCAGCTGCCAATCCAGCTAGCACCATGCCACCAAACAGCCTGATGAGTACTCAGTAAATTTCTGTTGTTGAATGAACATAGGTGCCTTTGAAGTTCAGCTCTGTAATAATTGGTGTTTGCCGTCACAGGGTTTGCTGCACATGAAGAGTGTGAAGGATATTTTAGCTCTCATTCTGGCTTTTGGAAATTATATGAATGGAGGAAATAGGACTCGGGGACAAGCAGATGGATATAGCTTAGAAATTCTGCCCAAACTCAAGGACGTCAAAAGTCGGGTATTTATTTTTCATAACTAGATTCCATAACTTGCCATTATATTCCTTCTATATCATTAATTAAAAAAAAAAAAATCTTGGTTGCTCCTTTCATCTCCTTTCTCCTGCTAACAATACATTTTTTTTCTTTGCTTCCTTTTGATGTTTGAATAAAGATAGGTTTTTCATGTTTAATCTTACTGAGATGAAAAAACCTCCAATATTGGTTTGACCTTAAAGAAAACAATTGGATATTGAACTGTAATGAGAGAAGAAACAGCGCACAGTATCCATCAGAGCACAAGGCTTGATTCTGTTGGAATTTAGTGTCAGCTACTTGTAATTTACTCATTCCTGAGTAGGGAGCAATGTTGAATCACCAGTTGAGCTGAGCATTTGAATTATTCTTTTGCCCACAACAATCGGGCTGGGGTCTACTGTCAAACTCTCAGAGCCTGATTATCATTTGGCTCCACACCCCTGCAGAGCTCCCTCTTTAGAAACAACCAGCCCATATCTAGGCATCCCATGGGGAGCAGGGGGAGTGAAGGGAGGGCAAACACACAGGCAAATTAGAATTAGACCCATGTGAACAAGACACAAAGGCTGCCTTGTGGGAGGGCCTGCTTGCCCCCGGCCTCCTAGGGTCATAAAGTGGCATGGCGTTCCTTTTAAGCTGTCCTGATTGTTTTTCAAGCCATTAAGAACACACATTTTTTTTTGAAAGGTGGGAAGGGAGGGATGGTTTTCTGTTCTAGTCCCTGGTTCCCTTTGGCACTCCCCTACTCCCTCCTGTCTTGGCTTTATGCCAGAAAATAATGAGCCAGTCTGTGTATTTGTTTATTTTAGCAATCACCTCAGAGGTCTTATGGATTATCTGTTTGGGTTTCCCCCACACACACACACAAAGAATAACGAGTGTCATTTCTTTGTATAGATGCCATTAAAAAAAATTGATGAGAAAAAGAAGAGAGGGGAAAGTCTTGCCAATTACAAACAGAAGTAGGACCAGGTATCACGAATTAAAAGTATTAGGGTCTCAAACTGAGATTTCAGTACTCAACTACATAACATGGTAGTCTCATATGAATGATTTTCATTTAAGTTTCTCTTTTAACCCTAGGATAATGGGATTAATCTGGTGGACTATGTCGTGAAATATTACCTGCGTTACTATGATCAGGTAAGAAATGACATTATATGGAAAACAACACTAATGGGGTTCCAACTCTTACACGTTGTTGGCATTCAGAAGTTGGATGATGGATGGATGGATGAATTTCAAGTCCAACACAGAATTTGAGAACTATCCAGGCTCCTTGGTTTACAGATGGGAATGCTGAAGCCAAGAAAGTTTAGTTGACTCTTGTAAAGAGAAGCATTATTCAGTACCTCTCAAACCACTGACTCTTAACCTGCTAATATAGCACAGTTTTAGAGAGACCCCTGATTATCTGGGTGCCACCAAATCGTGAGTGTCTCCGTGAAATCTATATCCGTTCAGTAATTGGTTGTGTCTGAAACTAGTTCTGGGCTGCAGACCAAAATTTAGGAAATGAAAAAGCAGTAATACCCAATACCTTATCAGTAATGTTCATCTGTGAACAAGTTAAAGAAGTGGAATTTGAAATCCATCCTCTCTGCTTAGATTACATTTGCAATTAGAAAAAAAAATTTCAGTGGGAATCCACCTGAGCACAGTTTTCTATGTTTTATTCCTTCTCATTAAATTGAGAACAAGGAGTCTAACTTTGAGAAGAAAGAGGCACTGTTATGTGGTGTTGGGAAATCCAGCAATCAATATGAAGGGGGAAAGTCTCAGGAAAACGTTGTCCTGCTTAGCTTGCCACATGAGCAGAGTTTTTCCGAGGCACCAAGTGAAAAAAAGTAAAGATTCCAGGGCCTTGTTTTCAAAAGACCTATAATTCCACCCAGAAGACAAGCTAGGTACTGATAAAATCTACTGTCTTGTCTCCTCCCCTCCTCATCTCACCCTTCTCAGTGTATCTATAGTAAATCATCTCCCACCCCCCTTAAACTTCTCCTGTTTCTACTGAGGAGATTATCATTTCAGTCATTCAGGCATGAAACTTGTCCTCCTCTTTGGTTCCTCTCTGTCCTTCAACTAAATTGTTTCTCATGTTTCTTCCCTATTTTCCATCCCTATGCTCCACTTATCCAGGCTTCTTTTCAATAATTTATTTTATTTAAATTCAGTTAATGAACATATCATGTATTATTAGTTTCAGAGGTAGAGTTCAGGGATTCATCAGATGCATGTAACACCCAGCGCTCATTACGTCACATGCTTCCTTTAATGCCCATCACCCATTACCCCATCCCCTAACTCCTCCCCTACAGCAACCCTTAGTTTGTTTCCTAGAGTTGAGATTCTTTTATGGTTTATCTCTGTCTCTATTTTCATCTTATTTTATTTTTCCCCAACCTTCTCTCTGATCCTCTGTTTTGTTTCTGAAATTCCACATGAGTGAAATATGATAATTTTCAGAGCGCTTAATCCTAAAGCAATAGAATACACATTCTTCTCAAGTGCACATGGAATTTTCTCCAAAATAGATCACATACTGGGTTACAAATCGGGTCTCAACTGATCTCAAAAGATTGAGATCATTCCCTGCATATTCTCAGATCACAATGCTGTAAAAGTTGAACTCACAAGAGAAAATTTGGAAGGAACACAAATGCATGGAGGTTAAAGAGCATCCTACCAAAAAATGAATGGGTCAACCAGGAAATCAAAGAAGAGTTTTAAAAATTCATGGAAACAAATGAAAATGAAAACACAGTAGTTTAGAACCTTTGGGATGCAGCAAAGTTGGTCCTAAGACGGAAGTTTATAGCAATATAAGCCTTTCTCAAGAAACAAGAAAAGTCTCAAATACATGACCTAACCTTACACCTAAAGGAGCTGGAGGAAGAACAGCAAATAAAGCCTAAACCAGCAGGAGAAAAGAAATAAAAAGGATTAGAGGAGAAATCAATGAAATAGAAACCAAAAGAACAGTAGAACAGGTCAACAAAACTAGGAACGGGTTCTTTGAGAGAATTAACAAGATAGATAAACCCCTAGCCAGATTTATCAAAAAGAAAAGAGAAAGGACCCACTTATCCAGGCATTAAGGTAACTCACTTGAAGTATTCCTGTTGTTTTCCAGCCCATCTCCCCACCTTAGCCTTCATTCCCACTGCAGTCCATCCCACACCCAAGGCCTGACCAGTTTTTATAGTTCTGGTCATATTATATCACTTATTTACTCAAAAACAGAAAGGGCTCCACATTTTCAAGCAACTTAATACTACCTAATCTTTTTTTTTTAAGATTTTATTTATTTATTCATGAGAGAGACAGCAAGAGAGGCAGAGACACAGGCAGAGGGAGAAGCAGGCTCCATGCAGGGAGCCTGACATGGGACTCGACCCCAGGACTCCAGGATCACACCCTGGGCCGAAGGCAGGCACTAAACCACTGAGCCACCCCGGGATTCCCGACTCTACCTAATTTAATTCCAGTCTTTTACAACCATGCTTTTATTACTTTCCCCCTACACACTCTCTGTGATCCAACTCAAGACCCAGTGTTTTCCAAATACACCCTATGTTTTCTCACACTTAGGTTTTTAATCCGATGTTTTCTCTAACTGGAACTATCCTTGTCACTAGCCTTTCTATTGATCTTTTGTTTTGTCTTATTAATACTCTCTTGAAATAATAAATCAAAAGGCCTTTTGGGAAAAGCTCCCAGTAGCAACATATATATTTGCAACATATTAGGTAACACACTTTTAAGAATCAACATGGAAAGGACAACTGGTCTCCTTTCATTTAAAAAACAAAACAAAACAAACCCATAAGAGACTACAGGCAATTTACCCAAACAGCAACGACAAAAACAAACAGAAGATATAAATTGCCAACTAGGAATATAGAGCTAGCAATATAAATGGGTCAAACCTTTCTCGATTCTATCATGAATGGCTGAGTTATTTTTTCTTTAATATCTCTAGGTATATGGGACCCATATCTTGACTGCCCTTGACTCACCAAATTGCATTCTATAAAGGGTACCTTTAAAAAATTCCATATAAAGTTGCCATGTATTTGTCAAGCTGTCTCCCCAGGGAGCTGTGCCTACTTATAGGGGACACTTTTTCCTCATTCATGCAAATGTGCAGTATGAGTTAGCAAGACTTTAACCTTTCTATATCAGAAGCCCTAGAAATACATATGATCTTTCTAGAAATTTTTATCCTAAGGAAATAAATAAGGACATGTATCACTATTTTACTTATAATCATTTGTTTATAATCATTTGTAATAAAAAATATAGCAAAATTTTTGGTAGATGTCCAAAGGTAGAGACTAAGGTCAAAAAATTATGCTAGAGTTATAAAATGGAATAATACACTGCCATGAGAAGTATATAGAAGAAAATGTAGTGGCATTAGAAAATACTCTTGATCTGCTTTTATAATACAAACATACGTTTAATATAGAATATAATTTGATAATAATGTAGAATAAATATGCATAAATGCACAGAAAAACCTGGTATATCAGCCATATATATAAATGTTTGATTATCTCTGTGTGGTAGGATTGGAAGAGATTTTTACTTTCTTCTGTCTTTCAGTTAGACATAACGAACATGAGTCATCTTTATAAATGGGAAATAAGATCAAATAAAAACTAGTGCAATCTTACATGGCCCTTCTTCCATGGACCCTTTGTTTACTCCTCATCTTTTCCCCTTTAAAGCCTGGGAACACTTGGGTTGAACCTCTGTTGTGATACATCTTACTCTGCCCTGCATGTAGATACCAACGAGCAGTTGCCTGTTAGCTTGGCATTGCTCCTTGAGGTCCAGAGCTCATTGTTGTTTGTAATTTAGGTGTCTGACAAATACTTACTGGGTTGAATCTACTGCAAATATCTACAAGAGGGCAATGAGTGGCATCTGTAGATAACTAGGTGCAAAGTGGTGAGAGCTTTTTTTCTGGTAGAATAGGGCAGGCATGTTGAAGCTCTGGCAGTATGCAAATAACTGAAGTTCTGACAGCAGGTACCAATGTGACAGAGGAATTATCCTGAAGAATCTTGAGAAGTACCCTTTCTCATCTAGCATAAGTAGAATTACTTTGTAGTGTCTGTCTCAACCAAGTCAGATGCATTATGTTGGAGGGCTGAAATTTGCCAGTGAAGTGTGATTCATGAGGAGAGCTGAATGCAGTAGAATTGACTTCAGAGCAAAATCTCACAGTAAGAGTAGTTTCAAATATGGGATGGCCCAGTTTGGGGAAAATTCAGAAGTCAACATTTGTGTGCGGCTCTCCCGGTTTTCACTGTGCAAAAATTCATTTCACTCAGCAAGAGTATAGAATTATGTGATTTATTAAGCTATCCCCTCCCAGTAGGAGCATAAGTGATGATTTTTGTGGTTAGTGGTGATGAGCAATTAGCTGAATAAAGGTGAATCCTGCTCCAAGCCTCCTTCCACTCATGCTGGTTTTTGGTCCAAGTCTAAGTCTGTGAAGTTTACAGAATTTCATCTCCAGCCATGTCTTTTGAACTCTAATTGAGCAGCTTTTTCAAGAGCTACTACCAGGCTGATTTGCTCAGCAGCACTTTCTCATTTTCTAGCTTAAAACAAACAAAACAAAACAAAACAAAAACCCCTGAAGCCAGGACTGAATATGATAAAGCTTTGGAAAATAGGAAGAGATAATATACATGAGTTTCCAATGTAGATTGCCATGGAGTTTTGTGGCAAGCATCTTAGATGATTTCCATCCTGGCACTCAGACTACAGTACTGCTTCCATTATTTTGAAAGGAGCAAAATAATTTTAGGGAGATAGGGGGACAAAGTACAGTGATCATGTAAGATATTTCAGTAAAACAAGGAAAACCACCTTTCTTAGCATCTCAAGTGAAGCTAATGATCTTAAAGGAAGGGGACAGGTCCAGAGAATTCCTGAAACCACAAGAAAATATGACAGTAAGTTAGTTGTCTCCTGCTAAAGGGTACACACTTTTCAGAACAACCTTTTATAGGCTATATGTAAGGGTGCCAAACAAATTTTGAGAGGCCAGATGTTGTATGTACTACCAAGAATAAAACACAATTACTGCCATCACAGTGTTTATAGTCTACCGGAGGACACACATAAGCTAATGTGGCAATGTTGAAAATGATGTTGATAAGTGCTGTGATAATGGTACACCCTAAGGACTCTTGGAAACACCCACATGCTGGGAGGTGAGAGGCGATCTTGGAGGAAGTGCTATCTGTCTTAAGACTTGAAGAATGATATGAACAAGAAGACATGAAGACTTTGTGTAGAAGAGTTAGAAAGCGATGGCTTTATAGACAAAAGTCCAGGCATAAGAGAACGTGGCCAGTGCTGTCATTTTATGGATGTTAAGGGGAGGGAGGTTGAGATAGGGGAAGGTGGAAGACGGCTGAGGGCATAGACAGAGGCCAGATCATAAAGTGCCTTATAAAGCAGTTTCAGAGTTTGGAGTTAGTCCTAATGGCAGTAGGAGAAATGGAATGTGAAGGAAAGCTGGCAGAGTAGCCTGTGTGGAGAGAGGAAGGGCTGAAGACTGCCTGAGATATGCAAGATTCAGAGCTTACATTAAACAACCTCAGGGAGAAAGCAGATGGGACTGGAAAAGATGTATTTGAGGCCCAGCTTTCTTTCCATGTGTCTGAAGCTTATTTCCCAGCTTAGATCCTCTACGAGGTAGAGTTGGGGAGCTTGTCAAAAACTATGGCCAACCATGCCCTCAGCAAGTATCCAAGATAAGCCAAACAAGATTTGGCAAATCTTTATAAATATGTGAAGAATTTTATATCACACACACACCCCTCTGAGCTTTAAGCTACAGCAAAAGGTAGGTAACAGCATAAGGCAGCGTGACTGTTTCTCCCATCGCGGTGCTGTCTTGTCCAGCACCTTCCAGTTCACACCCATTGGCATACCTCAAGGATAAGTTATCTAATTGCTGCCATGTGAAACTCGAACAGGGACTTTGAATTTAAGTACTTTCATGTGTCCCTCCCATGTCTTTTTCCATGGGAGTAGGGCGTCCAAGATCAGGACATACCTGACAATTTTCTCTTTGATTCATGAAACAAAATAGAACAAGACCCATGCCAGAGCCAGAGCCAACCTCAGTGTCAATAAGATCAAAATGATACTGTAGAAGACACAAAAGCATTTCTGAGTAACCAGTCCAAATTTAGGAACAGCAGAGGAGTGTTTCTCTGATTCTTATTTGCACGTCCAATAAAAGATGTTTTGGAATTTCAATTGAAAGTGACAATTGGAAAGTATAATGTACCCTTGTTAACCGTTGTCTTTTAGGAAGCAGGAACAGAAAAGAGTGTTTTCCCTCTGCCCGAACCACAAGATTTCTTTCTGGCTTCCCAAGTCAAGTTTGAAGACCTCATAAAAGATTTGAGAAAACTCAAGAGACAACTAGAAGGTAACAGGAACTCTTCTGTTATTATGATAATAGCTAAGATTTTTTATATTTTTAAATGATTGAAGAGGATCATTGATGTCTGGTTCACAGGGTGGAATTGGTGCAGAGTTCAGTTATGGTGCACCATGGCCCTCATGAAACTTTCCATCTTTTAGGCGCTATTTGGAGGCACTGGGTTTGCATAGCCCTTTTATTAGTGTTAATTTGCACTTCTTATGTCTACAGCTTTTACATCTACATTTTCCAACATATAACAGATGTCATCTTCATGATAAAAGCAGCAACCTTTTTATTGAATGCTTACTATCATCTCATATTATTACAATGACCCTAATAAGCAGAAACTATACCGACTCCATTTTGCAGATGAGAAAAATGAGGTTTAGAGAAGTTATGTTCGCAAGCCAGCAAGAGGCACATTTCCTGGGCTCTGATCAGGTCCATCTGATTAGAGCTCATGTGGTTTCTAGGCTAGCTTACTACACTGCCTTATACGCATCACACATGTGCATGCACACATCTCTGTTTATTCGGTTTCTGTATAGGAATCTAATAAAGATGGCAGGACCCGTAGTTAGCATTCTGTTTTAGTTTAATTTACATTTTTAATTGTCCACAGTGAAATGCTGAGAGTCCTTTTTGGCTTTTTTTAAAAGGTGAAAATATGTCCCTCCTGAGCAGGAATGTTCTTTGGCATTGCTAGAGTCTTGTGTTTTCACTGTGGAGACATCTCTTTATCCAAGTATATAAATACTTGCATTGGAGCTTGTATAACTCCAGTTGAAGAGCTCCATGGAGGATTTAGGGAGCGTGTTAATGTGGAAATGGAGCACAGAGTGCCAAAAGGCAAGCTTGAGGAAATGAAGAGCTTGAACCAGGAATATTTTTACACCAAGACATAAAATAAACATTTTAAAAATGTTTATTGTGCAAGAGAGCTCAGAAACCCAAGTCTCAGATGAAGAGCTGCCTGGAGATGGAAGGGACATGGGACAGAGCTCCTGGTGGCAGGGAGGGCCGCTTAGTTTTACTTTGGGCATAAAACTTGCTTAACTGAGAGTGATTACAAGGAAATAGAATATATCGACCTTGTGAATTATTTTTAAAGTAACATGTGGATTTTTTTTTTTTTTCCACCCGCTGATGTGGTTGAGAGTGTGTGTTCGACCAAGTGGCTGCTTCATTTCGGAATGCGATATATGAACTTCTGGTCATTCTTTTCCCTCTCCTAAAAACCTGACAGTTTTATCCTTGTCTAAGATGGGGCACTTGGTTCTTGTCATAGTTCAACAGGGCAAGCCATACTGGGATGGTTTCTTCTGTGGCTCTCCAGTGGCAGAACTGAGGCCCAGGCCAGTCCTCCATCTGGCTACAAGCTTAGCCATAGCTGAGAAGAGCCTTGCTTGTTCACCCCATGGCTGCCCCTCAACACACAGCCCCTCTAGCCTCCTGGCTCCTGGCCCTCTCTTGTGTAGTTTTTTGAGCAGAAACCTGATGTATACATGATCATTCCTCTTCTGCCTTCCTTAGAAGGGCTGGCTTTTCTGGGCATCCTGGCTAGGCCGCCTCCTTTGACATCTGCAAGTGTTTGGTGATTGATTAATAATAAAGGGATGAGAAGAGTGAATTGGATGGCACCTGGGTGGCTCAGGTCGTGATCCCAGGGTCTTGAGATCGAGTCCCCCACCGGGCTCCCCGCGGGGAGCCTACTTCTCCCTCTGCCTGTGTCTCTGCCTCTCTCTGTGTCTCTCATGAATAAATAAATGCAAAGAGTAAACTGGGAGGACAGGGGATAGGCAGGTGTTCCCACAAAGGCTCCCCCCTTTGGTGGATCTTATTTTCTGCAAGGAGATCCCAGGTGCCTTTGCACACCTCTTACTACTCAACTGATACATTTCCTCAGTCCATTTTAAGGAACCACAAGAAGTTCTGAAACTGGAGGACCCTCTTTAAAATGATGGAAAACCAAACATTGCCTCGGTTGTTTTTCTCCTCTGTACCGAGCTTCACCAAAAGACACAAGGTACCACAAGGCAAAGAGGAGTGGGACTCCCCACCCGCCCCTGCATACACATTGGATATTTAAACAAAAATGCCCTGCTAATCTTTAGAGATGCCAGTGTTTTTCACACATGAAAGGTACCTAGTAAATATTTAAAGAAAATACAGACCATTGGTTCTCTAATGAATTTCTTTTTCTTCTAAATGCCATCTGGCAAGATGGCCAGAGTCGTGGCGGTCCGTTTCATCGTCCTTTTCCATAAGGCCTTGGTGTGAGCCTAGATTGAATGTTTAATTGAAGAGGACATAATTTTCACACATACACAAAGATTTGATGAGGCTTTGAGGTTTATTGTAGCCATTAAAATGTCGTGGCTGCTGGCAAAACCCCAGAAAATGTCTAAAGCTAAACCAGATGTGATTAGCAAATTTCAAGACATCTCAGGCCCCATTTCTCCAGGCAGGCACAGTCCTTCAGAAGAAAACAGGTTTGAAGCACACCTTAGCAAAAGGGTATGAGTTACACTAGAGTTTTTGGTTGTGCAAATTTCACTGCTACAAATGGACATTGCCATTGAGCATCTTTCATAGAAACAAGAGCTCTGGAGAGCATGCTTACATAGGTAGTTGATAATCGTATCAGCTACAGTCTGTTGTGCAATTATCATATATCAGATGCTTTGCATAATCATCTCTTAATCTTTCCAATGACCCTGGGAAGCAGATATTGTTCTCAATCTCTTCCAGCACGAGGAACCCAAAGTTCGTGGTGCTCACATTACTTGCCAAGTTACAAGTGATGACCGAGCCACCTTTTGAAGCCACATAGGACTCTAAGGCGTGTGCTTGTGATGCATCCTACCTGGGACACAGAAGTCTCCATATCTCATCACAGATCAAAATGGAAAGTCATGTATTCAAGGCAGAAAGCCTCATGAAGGTACCTGTGACAGAAGGAGGGTCACTGAGTGTGTGCATCTGCACACATGTACTCTCAGAGCCACATGTGTAGGCCCTCAGACCAGAGGGAGACAGGAAAGAATTTACTTTGGGTTCGGATGGGAGAGGGAAGACATATGAGAAAGATGGGTCATAAAAATGAATAGATACATACACACACAAAAGTGAACAGACCGACATTACTGTGCTCTGGATTAAGAATTTTGGCTCTGGAACCAGATTATGTACGTTTTACTGGTTCAGTGGAAGCAAGGTCTTGTCAGGTAAAAGAACCATAAAGAAGATTCGTTTTCTGACCAGCCAAATGGGACAATTACAGAGCCTGCGTCAGAGGAGGTAACAAATGCATGGTCTGTTAGTAAAGAAAACTTTGGTAAAACTGATTAGGGATATGTACCTTTTCCTGGAAAACGCACACCTTGTAGAATCATGCCCATAACACTGAGCGGCCTGCTGGATATGTTTGTGGAACATCTGACCTCCAGAGCACTTGTGGTCTTTTTTCTACCTTGTGGAAACAGAACCAGATTCTTGGTGCTTGGGAACATGTTCCATGTTTTCTTTACTGTTCCATATCCCCAAACGACACAATAATTTTAACTTCCCTGATACTGTGATAAGTAATAATTAAGGGGAAAAATGATAGGAGTGGTTGCTATCTTTCTTGTTCTTTGGCCTTGTTTGCTGGCCAGAACTCCCAAGGTATTTTTACCAACCCGTATGTGGTAGGCAGAATAATGGCTCCCGAAAATGTCCAGACCCTAATCCCTGAAATATATTACCTTACATGGCAAAAGGGAATTTTGCCGATGTTGCGTTGGGGAGATTATCTTGGACTATCCAAGTGGACCTAATCTAATCACATGGATCTTTAAAATGAGTCTTTAAACACTGAGAATTTTCCTTGTCTGTGGCCAGCGGGAAACAGTACAGTAGAATGATCAGAGAGATGCAGTATTGCAGGCTTTGAAGATGGTGGAGGAATGTGGGAAGCCTCCAGTACTGGAAAAGGCAAAGGCAAGGAGCAGATCCTTCCCAAGAGCCCCTAGAAGGGAACACAGCCCTGTCAACACACCTTGATTGCAGCCCAGTAGGCACACATTAGACTTCTAACACACAGAGCTATAAGGTGATACGTTTGTGCTGTTTTAAGCCACTTAAGTTTGTGATAATTTGTTAGAGAAGCAATAAGAAGAAATGCACTGTGCGATGTATCCTTCCTGATTGTGCCACTTAAACCAGACGCATACACACCTACACGCGCACACACACCCCGGTGCTGAGGCCATAAGATGTACAATTTCTCAAGTAGTGGCATTCACCAGTATTGCATAAAATGTGAATTGGTGCTCTCTGAAGAAAGAGTCCATAGTCAAACAAGCCTAGAAATGCTCTATACTAAAATCATGTCCTAGGGGTTCACAGTACACATGAGCTGATACAAAGACTCTGTGAAATCCTGAGGTGAAAAAACAAGACATAATGGTTTAATTCTGTTTAAAGCATTTCCCAACCTAAAACTGGTTTTTCTTCAGTATTCCTTCACTGAATACTTAGTAATGTGTTGCAGAGCATGCAGTCTGTGAGATACAGTTTAAGAAGGCATGTTAGGGAAGCCTAGTGGCTCAGTGGTTGAGCATCTGCCTTTGGCTCAGGCTATGATCCCAGAGTACCAGGATCGGGTCCCACATCAGGCTCCCTGCATGGAGCCTGCTTCTCCTTCTGTCAGTGTCTCTGCCTCTTCCTCTCTTTGTTTCTCATGAATAAATAAATAAAATCTTTAAAAAAAAAAAAGAAGGAATGTTAATATTACTATCAAATTTTTAATATAAAGATCACTGTTGTTGGTTCATGGGGTCATTCTAGGACAACCACAATAGGAGGAGCTGCAATGAACAATTATGACCTACACCCTTTAGTATGGCCTTAGTTATCCCGGCAACACTGTCCCCAATGAATTTGTTCTCTTTGGAACAAATAGAATGGGCCAAATCCTCTCTGGTGTCTTGATGCCTGAAAGCCAAAATTAGGAACATTGGTGTCATTCAGAATTGCTCTGGCATCACCAACCTTAAATCCTTATTGATTTGATAGGATCCTATGGTAGTATTTTCTTATGAAAAGTTCATTGTGGTTATGAAAGTAGGAAAGCTGAATTAATTTTTGGTTGTTGAAAACTGAGACGGGGGTGCCTGGGGGGCTCAGTCAGTTGAGCGTCTGCCTTTGGACAGGCAGGACATATCCTGACGTCCCGGGATCAAGTCCCACATCAGGCTCCCTGCTCAGCGGGGATTCTGCTTCTCCCTCTGACCCTCACCCTGCTCATGCTCACTCTCTCGTTCTATCGCTCTCTCTCTCAAATAAGTTTTTAAAAAGAAAAAAAAAAGGAAAATGAGACAGGAACTCTTCAGATAGGTGTTGAGAAGTCAGCATGTTCTCAAAAGTTTAGGAACAAAATTAAATCACTCTTATTAACTAGCAGTAGTTACTTAGTATCTCCTGCCTTAAATGTAGGCAGTATGCTAAGTCTTGCTTGAAAATGATGCATTATTAGCCTTGCTATTCCATATATAAATTGGGAAAATGTAATTGGCAGATAGCTCTCAGTGTAAGATATTCAAACTTGTTTGAGAATGTTGGCTGAGGGGTGTGTGTGTGTGTGTGTGTGTGTGTGTGTGTGTGTGTGTGTTTTAAGATAATTTTCATGATGTCCTTCTCCCTAAATACTTAAGAATATGTATTTTAACATGTCCTTTCTTCTGTACCATTTAGATATATTTAGGAATATAACAGTTTAAGAAAGAGCGTCTGTTGACTTTTTGATATCTATTATCACTCTATAAATGTTTATCCTATAAGTATTTATCCTAAAATGTTAACTTTTTAAAACTTTCTCTGAATGAGACTCTGCATAAAATGCATAGTCCAGGCATTCAACAACTGTTAAAAATCTTCATTCTTAGCTTGAATAGTAGTAATATTTCCAAACTAACTTTAAAATACAGCTGCCACCACCTTAAGCATCTTCATTCCCAATGGCCTTATTCTGATGGAGGGACCACATTAGCTCAGGGCCATCTTGATTTTGCACATCTGTATTGTATAACACTAGGACCTGAACATTCTACCTCCAGATATAAAGTACAGGAGAATATTAATTCATACATACATGAAAATAAAAGTTCAAGAGGGAGAGGGGCTTTTTGTTGTAGGGTGTTTTGTTGTTGTTTGTAGATTTCCCAAATGATAGTCAATGTGTTTTCCAGATAAAGAAGACAGATTAAATTCATTTGTTTAGCTCCAATCCCTGTTGAAGGCCCACCCCAAAATTAATACTCATGTTATTTAGAGGCATACAGTCAATACCAGTATAATGAGCTAAAAGAAAAGGAGTTGGGGAAGGAACCGCATACCTCCACATATTAAAGCAGGCAATGGGAATGTTTTTACATTGGTTTCTCATGGCCCTAGGCAGAGACTGATACAGGGGCAGTCATTTAGCCAGTTGGATATATACTGTTACGTACTGGCAATTCTAAACAACCCCAGGGATAAATTTCTCCCTTCAAGGATGGTCATGGACCCAGGCATGGTAAGTATTTTCCAGGGTGCAGTGCATATCCATTTCCACCGTCACTAATGACTGTGCTTGCCATTTAATGAGCACTAACTAAATACCTATGGATTTGCTTACATCATTTCTGTTTCTTAAAACTACTTCCAAATAAGGACTACCTGCATTTTGACAGTAAGGAAGCTGAAGCAACTTTGCTACTAATGATGAAGCTGAGATCAGAGGCAGGTTTATCTGATTATAAAGCTCATACCCTCTGCACCATGCTTTCTTTATTTTTCTACTGTTCATAGGCCCACCCCTCAGGCACTAACAATACGATCAAGAATGAAAAAGCCTGAAGAGTAAGCCCCACTTATTTCCCTCGTTCATCTTCTAAAGGGATTACAGGTAACAGTTGGATTGACTTTAGGCTTTTTTTTGGTCTCTATTGATAACCACCGAGCAAATCTGTTGTAATCCTAGCACCTCTCGCTCCATTTTTCAAAAAGAATTTTTTAAAGATTTTAATTATTCATGAGAGACAGAGAGAGAGAGAGGGAGGCAAAGACACAGGCAGAGGGAGAAGCAGGCTCCATGCAGAAAGCCCAATGCGGGACTCAATCCCCGATCTCCAGGATCAGGCCCTGGGCCAAAGGCAGGCGCCAAACTGCTGAGCCACCCAGGGATCCCCTCGCTTCATATCTTTTGGTGTCTCTGATGCTCTGTCTCTGTCTTGGTCTCTCTCAAAATCACCTAGCCTATGTTGTATATTCCTTTATGACTCAGAAGGGGGGTCCACTGGTCTGATGTGGGTAGCCAGATGACACAGAGGACTACATGGCTGTTTAAGGCAACCTGCATGGTTTTGACTCCTTTGTTATCTCTTCATTTGTGGAAATTACATGTAATGTGGTTCTGGCATAGATGAGAAATTAAAGGAAACTTCGTGGACTTGTCAAGTCACACAGCAGAGCAGACTGTTGCTTCTCTGCTCAGGACCAGCCCTGACTGTTCAGGATAAATGACTTCTATCAAGTAGCTTTCTCTCCCCAAGAGTGTAAGTGTTCTTTAAGAGAGAAAGAAAAGAAAACTAGATCTCACCATGAGAATGAATATTCTTTTTTTTTTTTTTTTTTTTTTTTTTTTTTAGAGAGGGAAGGGTGAGAGAGAGGGGCCTGGGGAGGAGCAGAAGAAGAGGGAGAGAAAGAATCTTAAGCAGGATCCACACCCAGCACAGATCCTGACATGGGGATCCATATCACAACCCTGAGATGATGACCTGAGCTGAAATCAAGAGCCAGACACCCAATTGACTGAGCTACCCAGGTGCCCATGAGTCTTTTCGTTATTTACTCAATGAGCATGGTCCATAAGCAGTATGACTTTGGTGAGGGGAGAAATAAAGACTTTGGAAAACTGGGACAGCCTCTGGGAAAAGATGGCCAGTTGAACCTTGATTTGGATTGAACACTCATGTAGGATTTCAGTTCCTCTTGAAAAAAAAAAATTAAAGATTTTATTTATTTATTCATGAGAGAGAGACAGAGAGACAAGCAGAGGGAGAAGCAGGCTCCCTGCAGGGAGCCTGCTGTAGGACTCTATCCCAGGACTCCAGGATCATGCCCTGAGCCAAATGCAGATGCTCAATGCTGAGCCACCCAGGCATCCCTCCTCTTGAAAATTGTATTAAAAATAGTAAAGGGAATTCTTCGAAAGCATAAAGTGAAGAGCACAGAATGAAAGAGAAAACCATAACGGCAAAATTTCAGAAGCTCAAGAAATAGACAAAAACAAGACAAAATCAGAGAGGGAGACAAACCATAAGAGACTCTTAATCCTAGAAAACAAACTGAGGCCTGATGGAGGGAAGAGGAGTAGGGGAATGGGGTAACTGGGTGATGTAATGAGCACTGGGTTTTATATACAACTGATGAATCACTGCACTCTACCTCTGAAACTAATAATACACTATATGTTAATTCAATTTAAATAAAAAATTAAAAAGATGGTAGAGGTAACCTAAATAAATGGACAGAAAGAAAAAGAGAGAGAGAGAGAGAGAGAGAGAAAGAAAGAAAGAAAGAAAGAAAGAGGAAAGAATTCTAGAAAGAAAGAAAGAAGTAGTAAATGAATTTGCCAAACAAGAAAGTGGAATTCTAATCCAGGAATGGAGAAAAGTGAGAAATAACCCAATTTTTAACCACACGATTCATACATACCACAAATTCATATGTAAATTAATATGTATACATATATAAACATTCATACATAGTCATACATAAGTAAATCAACAAAATCATTCAAGAAAATTTCCCAAAATAATGGACACAAGGTCCTAATTTTAAAAGGCCCAAAGAGGGGCATCTGGGTGGCTCATTTGGTTAAGCATCTGCCTTTGGCTCAGGTCATGTTCTTAGGGTCCTGGGATCAAGCACTGTATGGGGCTCCCTATTCAGGGGGGAGACTGCTTCTCCCTTGGCCTCTACCCCTGTCCTCTACTCATGCTTACTCTCTCTCTCGAATAAATGAAATATTTTAAAAAATAAAAGGCCCAAAGAGATTCCAGCACAATGGAATAAAGTAGATCCATACCATTGTTAGAAAATTTCAGAATACTCAAGACAAAAAGAAAAGCTTCTATGCTTTTAGAAGGGGCGGGGGTGAGGAGTGAGATATGGAAAGAAATTACCCAGAATCAGGAAGCAGAATGGCTTCAGACTTTTCAATAGCAGCACCAGAAGCTAAAAACGGATCAGAATTCTGAAGGAAAATTATTCCCAATCCAGAATTGTATATTCACCAAAGTATCAATCAAATATGAAGGCAAATGGAAATTATTTTCAAACATGTAAGTCATCAAAAAATTTATCTCCCAAGCAACCATCCTTAGGATGCTACTAGAGAATGTGCTCTATCATGAAATAGGAAGACAGGAAATTATAGATCCAATGGAGAAGACAGGTGAAAAACTAAGCCAGGATAGACAGCCTTGGATGACAGCCAGGCAGAGAGAGCAAACATTTCAGATTGGATTAGGTTAACAGAATCATGGAGAAGATCCTTGAGGGACATGTAATGCACGTATCTGATGTATCTGGAATGTGTTGACCAGAGTTACACAACTAGCGACAATTTGGAGTTCATTTAGTGATAAGCACATGGAAAACAGAGGGAAACAGAAAAGTATTATGAGGGTGAGAGTGAGGGAGCTTGAGGGGGAGGTTGAGGAAAGGCAAATTAGAATTTATAAATCAGCTGGGACTGGGAGCTGGTTTTTGCAAAGTCATAGTGGTGTTAAGGTGGGATGCTCGTGTGGTCAAACCATAGTCATGCTATACTGGGAGGGGGCTCACGTTTGGTGGGTGCGGGGCGGGGGCGGGGGGAAGGAAAAAGAAATGTATCACCTATGCTGCATAAAGAAAAAAATCCAAGAGTGCCGATAGGAAGTTGTTGGAGATGTGCAATTAAGTGCTGAAGTAATCAGGTCAAATTCGCACAAGTGGCTGCCTCCGGGGAGGGAAGGATGGGGTGACAATTGTGGATGGAAACGGGAACCTGTTTTTCCTGCAACACACAGGGCTACATGTGTTCTTTTAACTATGTGCAGGTATAGCTCTGATGAATATACCAACATGGCAACAGCCACAGACTGAAGCATTTGTAAGTGACACTTAAATTTCTGTGGCATCCTAGCTTGGGATTCAAGAAATTAACTTAAAATCAATCTTAAAAATTCAGTTCTGCCTCTTACCAACCATGTGATAAAGCCATGCAACTCTGACGGATCCCTGAAGCTCCGTGAACCTCCATGGAAACCCTGCAGCTGATCATCTTCTCCTACCCAACTCCAGGATACTGAAGGTGTCAGGGGAGCAGATGTCTGAGGAAGTACTAGGGGAGGCATGGGAGGTTTTATCCAAACTCATTCAGAAGCCATGGGATTCACAGTTTGCTTAAAGTGCACTGTGTGCCCTGGGAGGGAGCAAGGGGAATCAGCCATCAGGGCTGCGTGGCTAATTCGTCACCTTGAAAGAAGCTCCAGAAGACGTGACTTGAATGATTATTGACCATGCCTAATTTATTAGCTCTTTCCACCTTTGCGGCCCATTTGTCCAAGGCAGTAGTTTGCTAAGCCCAGACTCCGGTATGGAGATGGATACATTAGCCAGAGTCCTGACAGTGTTGCCATGGTGTTAAAAATATTTAGTTTTGCAAGCAAAGTTTTAGAAACAATAAAAAAAAAACTTTGATATGATTTATTTTCGTAAAGTGATTTCAACAAAACAGACATGAGGGACTGGGTTTGTAGTAAGTATTTCAGAAAGGCAGTGGGTGTAAAATGTTGATCAGCGTGGTGACTTTTGATGCAAAGCATTCAATTAAGTGCGTTGTGGTGGGTAAAGGTCACCCATTTCCCAAATGGGATGCCTTCAAAGACAAGTCGTACAGAAAGGAGAGAGGATACGGAAACTGAAACCTGATTCATTCATTTAATTAATGGAAAAGAAACTTGTGTTTTCCTTTGAAGCCAAGGTTGTGACATCTCTAGGTGGGAAGGATGAGTTATGTCCCACCAGTGTCCTCCTCTTAGCTCTCCCTCTACTTCAACCTTTTATTATAAATCAACACAGTGAATAGAATTGATTTTGTTTTACTTTTCTCTGACAAGAAGCGTAAAACACTGAAAAGCTACTGTCATGGAATGGTCTGAGTCATGGGCCCTGAGTTCGGATCCTTGCTCCGCAAGCTCTGTGACCCTTGACATGTCCTGTCATCCCTTTGTGTCTCTGTGCCCTCGTGGAGAAAGGCAGTTGCCATGCCTGCCTCGCAGGCTGTTTGAAGGAGAGCCCTGAGCCATATGAAGGAGTCCCAACGCAAAATATCAGCAAAATGAATAATACTTTTCCCTGACTCCCTTTATGCTCTCATTTCTGATATCCAGTCCCAGAGCAAATCTGGTTCAGTCTTTCCCCAAGACAAGCCTTGAGTCCGTTCAATGCCCTCTGCATCCCCAGCACGTTTCTCATCCAAGCAGCACCTTCCCTCACCAGGGCCCCTGCTCCCACGCATGCCCTCTCTTTAATTCAGTCTCTGCTCATCAGACAAGTCAGGCCACCTTGTTTCATATTCGTGGCTCTTGGAATAAAATCCAACCTGAAAACCTGCATCTATGCCTTACAAGTTTCTACATGGTTGGACCTCTGCTACCTTTGCTGTCGCTTCTCATGCCACCCCACCTGCTCCAGCCTCACAGGACTTTGTCTTCCAACCCAAGAAGCTTGTTTATGTTTTGGGACCTTTGCAGCAGCTATTCATTCTGCCTCGACTGTCCTGATTTTAGATATTCCCATACCTCCGGGCTTCCCCAGTCACCCAGACTATAGCAGCCCTGTGAACAGTGAGCTCTGCATCAGGACTCCCTGTGTGGATAGTGCTATGGTTTCCTATTTATTTGTAAATATCTCCCTACCTTCCCTCCTCCCCTGCTCCTTGAGGGCAGAGATCTAATGACCTCTTCAGGGTTTATATCTATGGCGTCAATCAATACCTGCCACAGAGTTAAGTGGATGAGTGAGCCAATTAATAAGTGGTAGAAAAGACTCAACTTCTGGTAATTGTTGACCTTGCTATTAATGGAAAATTAGATTATTTCCTTATGGGAGAAGATGTCAATCAGATACAAATAGGTAGAAACCTTAGGGAGATATATTATAAAATTGTACAAAGGGAGAACTCACGGCCATGAGAGGTAGTGGGTGTTGTACCCACTTCCGATTGGAAACGGTGTTACAATAGCTGCGTAGGATAGATGACATTAGGAAGGGGAGTTGTGCTAGATGATTTTGAAAGTGAATTTCAACTCTGAATTTCTAAGATGATCCTTACTATGCTATTCCAGTGCCTTCAACAGTTCTCTTTACTCAGTGAGAGTTACTGGTCTCTGCCCTAGACTTTGTTCATTGAACATCTAAGAATCCCTGGAATTCTGGCCATGTACAGGATATAGTATATAAAAGTTAACTGCAAAATTATACCAAGTTTAGATCTCAGGTATTCTCTTTCTAAATGGCAAGAATCTGCTCTGGAATTAATCCATGCCTCAAAAGTTCTGGCATTGAGACCACCTAGACATCATAATTATAGAGTAGACCCCTTAGCCAGTGTGGTCAGTTAATGAGAAAAGTTGGCCCAATTCAAGAATCATAGAAAATCATACTTGGGTCCCTTAATCTTTAACTTAAAACCAGTTAAATATGGCATCATTCCCACACTTTTTTCAAAATGAACTTTTTATGTTTAGTTTGGAATAACTTTAGGTTTACAGAAAAGTTGCAAGGATAGTATAGAGAATACTCATATACCCCTTATCCATTTTCCCCAGTGCTGATGTTATTTTGACAACATCTCACGTTTTTGGGATGTATTCATCGAAACTAAGAAATGGCACTGACACATTTCAATTAACTAAAGTTTCGTATCTCTCTGGACTTCACCAGTTTTCCATTAATGTCCTCCTTCTGTTCCAGGACCCAAACCTGAGTACCAAGTTGCCCTGAGTTGCCATGTCTCCCTAGCCTCTACTGTTCTCTGCCACCTATATTTGACAACAATATTTTAGCTGCTTCTACTTAAATTTATAGAAATAATGCTTTTTCACAGTCATAGAGTGTGGCCTTTCAGCTGCAAGCTTTCAGCATGCTGTGGGAATGGGGCAGGATAAGTAGAAAGTAGCATTTATTTGGCAACTTTATGAAGGAAGTGCCTTTCACATTCCCATTTGTAAAAAGAAAAAGGTAGTGATGCAGTTGTCATGGTGATACCCTACTTGTGGATGTAACTTCATCCTCTGACATGCTTAGGGCAGGCCTACAAAGCAGAGAATATGGGTCTCCAAGATAAAAAGCCGAATGGCCAGCAGAGAACTTGGATCTTTCAATTACTGAGCCAGAGCTTACGCTATGTTACCATAAACTTGTGTCGGGTCAACACATTTCTTCACAGAAATAGATTTGTGGGTGGTTTTGTGAATATCAAAATATTTTCCTGCCTAAGTAAATTGTGTATCTTGGACCCTGGAAGATTCACAGTCCACAAGTGGATTCTTTTCATGTCAGACAGTGAAATGAGTGAGGTCGGAGGGAGACCTCTTTAGCCCTAGCAAAGGAGATTGGAGTTTTTGCCAATGTCCTTATCTCTTCCAGATTTCTTCCTAGATTTCTTGGCCTCAGCACAGGTCTAAGGATGGATAGAAGTCGTGGACTGTGACTTTACTCTTTAGGTACCTGTGGAGAGACCAGTGACCTGCCTGAGAGCCCTGGGCCCTGCTCTGGGTCTCCTCTGTGCCACTTAATCACATGACCTCCAGCTAACCTCCTCAGCCTTCTGTTTCTCTGTATAAAATGAAGGGGTCCCACTGGGTGGCACTGGGTGATTTTCAGCTTTTGTTGCCTTGTTCCTTACCTTTTGCAGAGCACTTTCATGGGTATTCCACATTGTTCCTACAACACCCCTGTGGGTGGTTAGGGTCAGAGGCTGTATAGCACAAGGCCAGCAGGTCTGACATCCTTGGGTTCAGGTTCTGACTCACCCACTTAAGATCTGTGAAATTTTACTCACCCTTACCTACCAAAAGGCATAAGGACTGAGCTCAGAGAATTCTTGTGAGGAATAAAATGAAACATATGGGGCAGACTAAGGTCTAAGACACCTTTGGCCATTAAGAGCCATTTGTTATCAGTCATACAAGTTGAGAACTTGGTATAATTTTCAAGGAATTATCAGATACAGAGATGAACAGCAACATGTCCAATTCTGTGTAGATGACCAGGTACCATTAACCCAGTAACTTCTTCTGTGCTAAAACTTACAAAAAGAATAAAGCTCATGGAAATCCATAATGGCTAATGTGCTAAAACTGCTAATTTGACTATTGTTTTTATACTGTTTTTCTTGACTATTTTGATGAACTTTAAAAACACTATCAAATTTTGAGGTATTAAAAAAAAACCCTCCAAAATATGAGGAGGGCCTTGTTTGATCTTCTCAGTCAGTTCATTTGTCTAGCAAATATTTATTCAAAGCCCTGAGTTAGCTGCTAATTTTAAATAAACTAACTGAAATATCAAGTCATTTATAAACACATTCTAAGAGCAAGTGTCACCCTCATTTTCTAGGGGGGAAGTTCATCCCTACTTAGTCTTCTGATTTCTCTCAAGGACAGGAATCTGTCCCTAAGAACAGTGATTAAAACTTGCTGTCAGTAGGACAGGGGTGAAGGTGAGCCAAGTTTGCCCTCCGGCTCATCCACAGATGCACAAATATTTGCAAAGCCCCTTCCTGATCGTAGGAGCATGAAGAGGAATCCACAAGTATTTGCTACCTCAAGTTCGGGGGACTAGATCCAGGACACATCCTTCCCCTAACCAGCCCCCCTGCCCTCAAATTGGATGATTTAAGCTGGAGCCAAGCTTCTAAGCTGGTTTATATACATTTCCCATATTGTCTTTCCTAAAGCTGTGATCCAGGTCATTGTGTCATTGTGAATCACAGTCAACAATGTGCTGAAGTCAGTGACACGGAGTGAAAGTAAAGAGGCAGCTAATCTAATGGGAGTAACTGAACAAGTGAACCAAGTCCTGTCACAAGTACCTGACTCATCTGGAAGCCAGGGACAGATTTCCAGGGCTCCGCGGGCCAGTGGGATGTAGCTTACCAGGGGTCCCCCTCTCCTTACCGTGACCTCAGGACTGATGAAGACCCTAGGGAGTTCCATAGGCATATCGGAGTCTGCTATGCCCAGCCTCTCCCCTAGGGGGTGAGGGGAGACTACTGCCTCTGTGTCACTATTTCAGCCATCGCCTCCACCCCCCCACTTCAGCACTGCCCTACATTTCTCCTCTCCTCTAAAAGCCTCCCTCCCTCCTGACGCATCCCACGCACCCACAGAACCCAAGGACAGCCTCCCCTGGCCTGGCGGGCCTCCCCAGCTCGCCTTCCCTACCCTGCCTTCTCTAACTGGACCAGTCACTTTCCCTGGGCCACTGTCACTCAACAGCAAGGTAGGATCAGTGACAGGTTTACAGGGGAGCGAGACTTTAACTAGCTGAGGGCCGTGTTTCCCGGGAACGCCACTAACAGCAGCCCGCCAGCCAGTCCGTTGGCCGTTTTGTCACCCAAGAAATAGCTCTAAACTATTTCTGATTTTTAGCTTCATTTTCAGACATATCCTGAGAAGTCCCAACTCTTAGCGAACTGACAGCACAGCCCTCTTTATATGAAGCCTTGTTTATAGGCCACAATTCTCCCAACAGATTTACAAGTGTCTGTGGAGTTTTAAAAGACGATTGCTTAACAGGCATTAAGTGAGACACATAGGACTGTGTAAATATTTTAGCTGGAATAGGAATTTTTTTTTAAATGCCTGAGCCAAATATCGCATTAAATCTGAAAACAGTGGCAAACTGATTAGTGGTAGTTGCCAGCTTCATGCCTTGCCAGTGATTCCTGTAGCCAAGAATAGATACCAAAATCCAACCACCAGTTTAGGTTGTGTGTTTTAAAATAACTTTCCATCCTTTTCTTTCTTCTCCTTATGCCTTTCCATTTTCTTCTTCTTTCTGTTTTTTTTTTTTAATTTTAATTTCTTCATGGTTTATCTAGATGTAAACACTCTCCAGAGTAGGAAATTACGGTTAATGTGACTAAACAGTAGAAGCTGAAAAGAGAACGTGGGCCCAGGGGTCAGAGACACTTATGGAAGGCTTCCAGCTGTCCTGGTGGAGCCATATGGGAAACAGGTTGTTTTTTGCTAATGGGGTTTATGTATCTTAATCACTAGTCTCCTCGTAGCCAGCTATTGACCTGCTGGAAGGAAATAGTCCTAAGAGCAGCATTGTTACCTCTTCCCCTCACTGATCTCCTTAAATTCTACAGAGGCAGTCCTGTTGCCTTCAAGAGTCTATGTATGAAAGAATCTGTCACTTAATTTTAGTAAAAACTACCATGTACTAAGCATTTTGGCTCCGGGGATGTTCTTTATAACTTAAGCATTTTTTTTCCAAAGATTTTATTTATTCATGAGAGACACAGAGAGGCAGAGACAAAGGCAGAGGGAGAAGCAGGTTCCCTGCAGGGAGCCAGATGCAGGACTTGATCCCAGGACTCCGGGGTCATGACCTGAGCCAAAGGCAGATGTTCAATCAGCTGAGCCACCCACGCATCCCTAACTTAAGCATTTCTACGGGGAAACCATTTCCCTGATTTGAGTGCTTGACTGAGAACATAATTTCTGTGAGAATAAGGCATACTACTACTATTTTTTTGGGACAGTAAATATTTTTCATGTTTCTTCATGTGTGTTACCTTCATAATATTTTTTAGAAGGGACTTGCTGTCCTTCTCCTCAAGATGCATTCCCTTGTCCTTGAGATGCCCAGGAACTTTGTGTTTGGGACTGCCTGCCTAAGGCTGCCTGTTAATACAGTCTACTTGGAGATCAGAGCCTCACTGATGTGCCTTTTCCTTCTATTATAACACAGCTTCCCTGTCTATTGCTTGAAATCCCTAGCCTTTTCAATCCAGTCTGAGAAATATATTTACACTAAGGTGTTAATGAATTCTTCTTCGATGGTGTTTTCTTTTTTTAACTAATATATATGCATGTCTGAAGAGATCTTCTGGAGTTGGCATCTTCAGTCTAAGCTTCTGATGTTCATGGGAACCTTGGGGAGGGATATTTTTAAATAAATGGATGGATCGATTAACACCCTATAAATCAAGTCATGCCCAATCCATCTATATTTAGACCTAGTCATGGGTGGGTGATTAATGAATATTTTTCATACTAATGTCTCTCAGACCCAGGCTGCGTCTATAACCACATAATCATCACAGTGCAAATTCTGACTCAGCTGTGATGTTTGACAGGAGGGACTTTTGAATAGTGCTTCAGACAATTCCGTGCAGAGGCTGTGGTCAGCAGCCCAGTTTTGCAAGTCTTTCCAAAAGTCCTAAAGCATGTTGGCATGTCCTCACTTGGCCCTGTCACTTCTGCTTAAATTTTTTCATGGAGAATACTCATGATCATGGGACATTAAGGTGAATGTGATCTTGGGCAGCCTCCCTCTGTGAAGTGAATCAGCATCATGGGATTCCCCTGGGCTCAAGCTTCCTGGTGGGTTTATTTTTACACAGCATTCCTCTGGGGAAAGGAGCACCCATTCTTGGTCAGAGTAGCTCTAGATAATATCTTCTTGGATGGAAAGATTTTCTTCATTTATCTATATTTTCTCTAGCTGAATTTCTTAAATGAGTGGCTATAGGAATCTGCCTCTACCTACCTCCCCCTTCCCTAATTCGGCTTCCTTCTTCCATCCTCCAGACTCTGAAACTGCTTTTGAGATGACCAGAGACCTCTATGTTGCTAGAATCAGTAGTCATTTCTCTTCCTACTTGACCTTTCAACAGTATTGCACAGAGCTGACTGCTCTTTTTTTCTTGCAGTGCTGGGTTCCTCTCAGATCATGTGACTCCATACACCTACTTTATCCAGCTGCTCATCTCCATCCTTTGCTGGCCTCTCCTCCACTGCCTGTGTGCGCCCAGGGTTTGTCCTACAGCCCCTTCTCTGGCTACATTTTTCTATCCCAGCCATGCAGCCTAAACTTTTATACATAATATGAATATCTAATTGACATCTCAGACTTAACATGTCTTAAATAACACCCTTGATTGCCCTCAAACTGGCTCATGGCTCTCTCCCTTACTCTGGCCAAGTCTGTAGCCAAATATCTTCACAGTGAGACTTTTCCTTACCATCTTACTTAAAATGACAAGCCTCTTACTTCTATGGCACTTTGTGACCTCCTTTTCCCAGAGTGGCTCCAGCTCCTTTGAATCCAATTCCATTAGTCCAGTTCCTTTGAATCAAAATCTAGCCATAGGACACTAAAGAGCTGGGAAAAAGAACAGCAGTATGTCCCTGAGGTCCAGGCATACTATTATCACTTAATTTATCCCACAAGACATGCCTTCCCATCATGCTTTACTTTTACTCATCATATTTCCTCTTTCAGAAACTACTTCCCTCTTCCTTCATTCTCCTTGGCTGGCTAGCTAACTCCTCCTGACCTTTGCAATTGAACTCATAAGTTATCTATTTTGGAGAACTTTCTCTGGCCACCACTTCCCAACCCTAGTCTGAGTTGGAAGCCCCTACGCAGTGTCCCATGACACTGCAGCGTATTATAATTTGTTGATTTCATTGTTTGCCTCTGTTTCTAGATTCTTATGACCATTTTTAGAAGAGAGATCACCAATAGGTCTGGTTAAATAGTTTGCCCTTCAACATTTAACACAATAGCCTGTTGCAGATACTCAGTATTTTGAATGCGTGATATTTGCATAACCCATGTATATGCACAGTAGGGCTAGAAACCACCCTGTCTCCTGTAATCTAAGAACAATTTACTCCAAAATCTCATCTCTGTAGAAAAACAAAGCTATCTATAAGATTTGACAAGAGGATTGGAGAGGTGCCTGGGGGGCACCTCTACCCCCTTGTAAAGGGTCTTTGTTCTGTGTGAGGTCGGCATAAAGCTCAGCCCCTGCTTTAGTATTCATAGCACATGCTCACAGCAACCACTATGAGTTCAGGAGGCTTTATTGAAACTATAGGGGTGCCCCAGGGGCCAGATATCATCATTCATTTACTCCTCTCTTGCTCTCCTTTATCTGTATCCATCTCTTCTTCTGAAAGAGACCCAGACTCTTTTCATTCTGTTATAGAAGACAGCACCCATTTCCCTGAAGCCCTCATCTGGGGATGGTGGGGTGCTTGACCCCAAGAATTAATCAAAGATTTTTTGTTTCCAATAATGACTATGTCCTGTCTAAAAACTCTGAATTTAACTTTTGTGATTGAAAAAAACCTGTATCTCATATCTAAATGAATGAATGTGGATGAAAATGGCATGATATCCAGTCTACTTGTGCTTTCTCCACCCCTACAAGCATTTACATGGATTATGCATACACATATAAAGAGATATATTTTTCACGTACCTGTGTGTATATATGTCTGTGTATGTACGTGTGATACTGAAACCAAGTGCTATCTAGGTACTGAGATCTGTACTGCATGTGTATAAGACCTCCCTCTACTCATCTGGTAGTTTATTCATTTATTTAGCAAATACTCATTGAATATCTTCATGTGGGCTAGACATTATCATACATGCTGTGGATAGAATAGTATGCAAAATACACTCTCCCTAATAAGAGATGGCCAACCATGAAAATAATAATTACAAAGAAGTATACAGTGCTTAAGACTGTAACACACCTCATTAGTATAGAGTGAGGGGTTGAAAAGAAATACTGATGAAATGACCTTTGAGCTGAGATCAGAACAATAACTAACCACTAGAGGTACTAGAGGCACTAAAGGTAAAGAAGAATGTCACTGGTGAAGGAACACACTGATGGTGCGAGGGAAGTGATCATGTTTGAGGAACTGGGAGAGGGCCATGTGGCTAGAGCACAGAATGTGGCCAGGACAGTAGAGTGAGCCTGGGTAAGTAAGCAGGAGCCAGCCCATGCAGGGCCTTCTCTAGGAGTAAGAAAGAAAGACCAATCTCTAGGAGTAATGGAAGCCGCTGGCAGGTTTAAGCAAGGGATTGGTATAATCAGATGTATAGTTTATAAAGGTCACTGACTTCACTGTGGGAGAAAAATCAGAAGGAAGCAAGGGTACATGTGGGAAGACCAGGTAAGAAGGTACTCAGGCAGCCTGGTGGCAGGTGATGGATTCAAGAGCTCTTTTGGAGTTGAAATGATGGTCTAGCCTTGTCACCTTGGGAGAGTCGTTGTCCTGGTGATGGTTACTGCAGTGTTTACCTGCACCTGCATGAGATTTTCCAGAGGTAGAGAGCATAGCATGAGAGAAAAAGAAATGGTAAAGAACTTTTATGTTTAGTGGTTGGATATAGAAGAATGAGATGGCAAAGAAGATAGCATGGTCAGAGGTAGAAGGAAATCCAGGAGCAGGGGCACAGGGCTAGGGGAAAAGTGTTTTAGGAAGGGCAGATACTTGTTCAACGAAGTGAAATCCTGCTGGGCTGTGAACTAAAATGAGATTAAAAAGAAAATTAAGGGAATCCTTGGGAGGCTCAGTGATTTAACGCCTGCCTTTGGCCCAGGGTGTGATCCTGGAGTCCCGGGATCGAGTCCCACATCGGGCTCCCTGCATGGAGCCTGCTTCTCCCTCTGCCTGTGTCTCTGCCTCTCTCTCCTCTGTGTCTTTAATGAATAAATAAAATATTTAAAAAAAAAAAGAAAATTAAGAGGGCACTGTGCGTAGGATGGGTTCCTTGGGGACTTCAGAGCATTTTCTCAGTGTTATACTTGGGATGAAATGAATTTCAATGGGTCTGGAAGTGTTCAGTGAATAAGAAATAGAAAAAGTGAGCCTAAGCAATCTTTAAAAGATAGTTTGGCTGTGAAAAGGATTAGGGTATTTATAACATAATATCTATTTACTAAACAAATATTAGGAATGTCAGCTTAATTCAAAGAGTTTGTAGGGTGGTTGTTATTTTTCCCTTGTTACTGGAAATGCAAAGGGTAAAGCTGCATACAGTATGTTATCTCACTGGCCTTAGCAGTGTTTGAATATTTCAAACGGGTAAAGAATATTGCTGGTGGCATTTTACTGCTCAGTATGCAAAGGGCTTTTCGTGTACATTTTGTTTCGTCTTTATGAAACTTTATACATCAAGAAACTTAGAAGTATTAAATAACTTTCCCAGTTGATAAAGGGTATGGAAAATGAAATAAATGTACCTTTAGATTAAGAGTAGTTCAAGGAAGACAATTTTTTGAAGTTTTGTTTGTTGGTATGTGTGTAGATACTACAGATAGATTAATATACATAAGCATTATACCACAAGAAAATACCGAAGCTTTTGTTTGAATTTTTTAAGTTAGCAGATTCTTTAAATATCTTGCTAGATTTGTCTTGGCTCTATTTATTTAATGGGTCCTTTATTTTAATAATGTTTATTGGTACCTTTTATTTTTTATTTTATTTTATTTATTTATTATTTTTTTTAATGATAGTCACAGAGAGAGAGAGAGAGAGAGGCAGAGACACAGGCAGAGGGAGAAGCAGGCTCCATGCACCGGGAGCCCGACGTGGGATTCGATCCCAGGTCTCCAGGATTGCGCCCTAGTCCAAAGGCAGGCGCTAAACCGCTGCACCACCCAGGGATCCCTATTGGTACCTTTTAAAGACTAGTGTGTTTGATTTCTCAAATACGGGTTATAGTTCAAACTCATCTCCTACTTCAGTTTAATAAAGATAACTGTTGAAATGAAGACATAGTCAATCTAAGAATTGAAAAATCACTACATGCAAAAAAAAAAAGGCACAAATAGGACATTCTTCACTTATCTGCTCATTATTGTTCCAGCTTAAGACTCAGAGTTTCTAATTAGCTTTTTTAAAAAATGCCTTTATGAGATATAATCACATTCTACCTAATTCATTCATTTAAAATGTAAAAAATAATGATTTTTGGGTGTGTTCACAGAGTCATGCATCCATTACCACAAACAATTTTAGAAAGTTTTCATTACTCCAAAAAGAAACCTCCTCACCTCCTCAGCCTCTCCATCCTTTCCTCTCCCAGCCCTAGGCAACTGTGATCTACTTTGTGGCTCCTCTGATTTGCTTATTGTGGACATTTCCTATAAATGGAATTATACAATATGTAGTTCTTTGTGATGGGTTTCCTTCACTCAACATAATGTTCTAATCGGCTTTTAAGGCATACACCCTGTATATGTACAGGCACAAGGCAGGGCTGGTGTGTGTCAGTCTGTCTGTGATCTACATTGTTCTGAAGTAACATTCTGACCCAGGTACCATGCATAAGGCCTGTGGTTTCACTCCTACTACTCAGTTGCTCAGCCAAATTTTTTTATCACTCTGGATACAGACTTTTTTCCTTTGGATGAATACAGTCACTAAAAGGAATGATTTAGACATAATAGTTACATCAACTGGATTCCCAAACTAAGGGTAAAGAATCAAAGGTAAACACCTTTGATTACATATCTACAGGTTGTCCACACTGAGGTCATTAATGCACAGTTGTCTGATTCAAACCCACAAATTTGGCTGTAGGGAGATGATTTAGCAAAATGTGTCTAGCAGCCCCCTGTGGAGTAGGTCTAGGTCTCTTCTAGATTAGATTTTCTACTTCTCCCACCCCAGGATTTTCTCTGATACCACTTACCACTCACCATGCTTAGCCTTAAAATGCTCTCCCATATTTAGCATCAGAGCTCAGGAATATGAAATAGGCATTTTTTATTTCAAGCTTTTATCATTTGTGTTTGACTTAAATCAACTTGAAGTCTTCCTTCATGTAGCCTTAAAAAAAAAAAAAGTGCAAAAAATAACCACAAAATAGTACACTCTCTTTTGGGCCTATTAATAGCCAGAGTTTTAAAATTCTTAATATTTTATCAGTTTTATTTTTTTAAGATCTTATTTACTTATTCATGAGAGAGAGAGAGAGAGAGAGACAGGCAGAGGGAGAAGCAGGCTCCATTCAGGGAGCCTGATATGGGACTCAATCCTGGGACCCCAGGATCATGCCCCAGGCCAACACAGGCACTTAACCACTGAGCCACCCAGGCATCCCAATATTTTATCAGTGTTATATATAATTTTTCCCTTTCATAGAAATCCCTCAATTTTAGCTGGCAAAAGGCTGGTTTTATTTTACTATTTTAACACATTGGATGTTGTGTCATTCCCTAGCCATTCAGTTCAAGGCCAAGATCATGAAAAAGAACTGCATACATTTATTGTGCTAATGTTGTGATTTTGATTTCTGAATTTGCTTTTAGTTTCTTTTAATAAAAGTGTGTTTGGAGGTAGAAAACTAAAAGCTTTGTCTTTCTATGTGTGCGTGTTTCACAGGGGAAGCACTAGGGAAGGACACTATACTGCCCTGGTATTACTAAACAGAGACTCTAGAGTACAGGATATTAATGTGGAAGATAATGAGTCACATTGTTTGCATGCAGTTCAAATTACTAGAAACAGAAATTACCCTGTGCCCTACCCAAGGACAAGATGTTGGTGACCTATTTGCTACAATGTTTGAGGGCAGAGATTTTACTCTGTTTTTTGTTTGTTTGTTTTGTTTTGTTTTGTTTTTTCACTGATAGATCCTCAGGTACCAAGTACACATTGTGGCACAGAGTTGGCACACACGGGGATATTGGATGAACTGGTGTATTTGTTGAGTGAATTCCTTGAGGAGAAACTCCTCAACCCGGCATTCTATGCCCTTTATATCTAACTCTGATTTGTATCTCTCAGGTAAACCCCATTGATAAAATTAAAAATTTTCTTAAGGGACACCTGGGTGGCTCAGCAGTTAAAGTGCCTGCCTTCAGCTCAGGGCGTGATCCTAGAATCCCGGAATTGAGTCCTGCATCAGGCTCGCTGCATGGAGCCTGCTTCTCCCTCTCTCTCTCTCTCTCTCTCTCTCTCTCTCTCTCTCTGTGTGTGTGTGTGTGTGTGTGTGTGTGTGTGTGTGTGTTTGTGTGTGTCTCATGAATCAATAAATAAAAATCTTTAAATATAAATAAATAAATAAAAATTTGCTTAAGTCATAGCTCTATATGTTTCTACGACAATTCTCCATATTGGTCCTTGAAGCTTGCTTTTGGAAAGCATGGGCATCTTGTAAAACTGAGGGAAATGTAGAACTGGCACAGAGCCCTAGAGGGGGTGAGGTAGGAATTAGGTAAGTAGAGAAGAGAGGGTTCTAGACTAAAAAAAGCAGAGTCTAGATAAATCTCTCCTTTCTTCTAAAAACGTATTCTGATTCCACTAAACCCACAGGTCCTTCAACTCAGAGGAACATGTTCTAGAAGATGCCCGTGTACATTTGAGCAATTAAACATGTCTTTGGTTTGATTAGTTGTACCTGGGCCAGGCCTCTATATTCTTGTAACCTACCCAGGCTTTTTAAGTGGCCCCAACAAACCTTATTCCTTATTCTTCGGTGACAAAAAAAAAAGAGAGAGAGAGAGAGACAACCACCTATGACCTTAACAGTCTAATATCTGAAATTTTAAAACTTTCAAGTCCATATCTTTCCCTAAAATGCTTCACAAGCACTTAACTTTTCAATGAGTTAAAATAACTCTCTCAATTTAGTATCTATTATTCCATTATGTTCTGGTTTTCATTATTTAATCTTTCTCACGATCACCATTTAGTAGCTAACTTCAGGAATCAATATATTTTTACTTCTGCCAAAAGTGTAATAGATAACGAACAAGAGAAATGTAGGGTGACTTTGGCTTTAAACATTGGAACTTCTGGCACAGACTGTGTCCCAGGCGACCTTGGTGGTCTAGGGATATTGAATACGCACCCTCTGGCTGGACGATAAAAGATGTTTGTGGATCTGTCAGTGACCTCTGTCCTTTGTTCATGGTCAGTCTCTGTTGTCATCATTAATTCATCTTCAGGTCTCCCATTTGTCTGCCAGAAAGCACCTTAGATAAGCCAAGTGAATGGGAGTGGGTGAGCTTGCCTGGCCAGTGGACATGCCACCGGCCTGAGACTGTCGGAGGGTCGGTCAGAGGGCAGCCATCTGCTCTGATCACGTAAAGAAGTTTCGTTCTAACAGGCCACATGGGAGGCCAGGCCTCTCGGGGTGCAGTGAGGCCCTCTGAGCACAGCAGAGATGCTGCTCCCATGCACACTGGTTTCATTTCTGATTTCAGAACCGTGAGGCTCAGACATGTAGGGCTCTTGCTTCATACCTGCTTCATCTTTCTTGGCAGTTTCTTCAGTGAATCCTGACAGTGGGTGGTAGGACTTCAGCAGGAGAACAGAAATTATCATCCCTGTGTTTTAAACAGGAGATTTGCATGGGAAGGATGCTTCCCTAAATATGGTGCGCTGCATTTGTAGTCACTGATTCTCAGCCACGACTCCCTTGCCATCCTAGTTGTGGCGTGTTTTCTGGCCAATTTTACTACCATAAAAATAACAAATAATCTTTTTGAGGCCTCTTGCCAGTGCCAGCCATTGTGCAAACCATTTTATGTGCATTATCTCACTTGATTCTGATATCACATCAGTTAAGGGGGGAGTATCCCGTTTTGCAGAGAGAAACAAGCCACATCCCACCCGAGCCTGGATGGGATTTGATTCCAGCACAAGCCCTTTACCACATCACTCCATGACCTCACAAAATCTGAGCTGTTTGATGGACCCTGTGGGCCCTGTCACCACAACCAGGATGAAGGGAGAGCCACAATGATCAATCTTTTTAATTCAGGTAGAAGTGGAGGTTTTGCTTTTGGTTTTGGGAAAACAACCTCTGCCTTTGGCTTTGCTTTGGCTAGGGAAAAGCGACTTTCAAGAAATTATTTTCATAGGTTTAATTATGTTCTATTACCAAAGTATGGGCATGCCTTTACCATATATTATTTGTGTTTGTGAAGAACAGTTCTCTAAAAATGGAATTGTTGGAATTTGAATATAGTAGAAGCTACTATATTCAAGAAAGAATTTAAAAGATTTTCCCAATTTATAAGAAATTCCAGCTTTTTAAAAAATATGGCTGCCTGTGTTCTCAGAATCATACCTGGATATCATCAGAAAAGTTCACGTGACCATGAAAGTCAAAATTGAAAAATGCCAATTCTTGAAAGCAGACATCTTTAAAGTGTTTCTAATCAATCTCCTGCTAGAGGCAGAGGCAGAACGACCCAATCTGCAGGATCACTTTTGCTGCTTTGCTTGTGCCTTACACCATTAAGTAATAGATGTCTTGAGAAGTCTTTGGAAGAGACTGAGCCCTTTCAAATCAGCTTGGAATAATCACAGTGTTTACAGAGTAGAGACTGGGACCCTTAGAAGACCTCTCCTAGAAAGAGAGGGTGAAGAGGACGAGGTCACACTAGACTCCCAGAAAGCCCACTCTGAGTCTGGGCCAACACTGCTAAATTTTTTTAACCTTCCTTCACATAAGAATGTAGTTAAGATGAGGAAATCATATAGTTTGGCCAGATATGCATGGAGCTCTCTGGAGAAGTTTGGAGACAAGTAAATGAAACCTGGATGAAGACTTCACAGGGATTAATATGAGTGCACAAATTAATATAATAAGAGGTAAAACATAAATACTATACAGAGGGGGATCCGTAGGTGGCTCAGTGGTTTAGCGCCTGCCTTCGGCCTGGGGCATGGTCCTGGAGACCTGGGATTGAATCCCACGTCGGGCTCCCTGCATGGAGCCTGCTTCTCCCTCTGCCTGTGTCTCTGCCTCTTTCTCTCTCTCTGTGTCTATCATGAATAAATAAACTTAAAAAAATAAAACAAATACTATATAGAAGGTACTAGAGATATTTGAAGAATGCAAAAACTTTGGATTGGAAAGGGCTTTGTGGTGGTGGAAGCATGTCAAAGAGACTTTTTAGGATGAGTGGGACTTTGTCAAATGCTGGTAAGTATGTATGAGAGGCAAACAGAATGGGCAGAGAACCGCATGCAGATGTAGAACTGGGAATGTTGGCTGATGTAATTTGGAGACATTGCAGAATTTTGGTTTGGTTGGTCAAATATATGTGGGAAGTAGAGCTGAAAGGTAGAAATAACCTAAATGGCCTTTCCATAATGGAAAGGACCTAGAGTTTGAATTTAGTTAGCAAAGAGCACCCATTCATGGTTTTATCTTGTCTTGTATCTTCTGTACTTTGGTTTTAGTGAACAATTTTGCCTTGTAATTCACATGGACCAAAGAAATTGTAACAAGCCTCAGAGTTCACCCTTGATCTCCTCTCTCTTAAAGCAGCAAAAAGATCATACTTTCCACTATTACCCATCTCAGTAAATGATACTTCCAGCCATTCCCACTGTGTTGGTGAACTCTGGGTTAGGATGGTTTCCGTATTACCAAATCAGAACTATCTGATTTGAGGGGGCATGGTTGTCATAAAACCAATCTATCATAAGTGACACATTATATATTAGAAATTCTATCTGAGGTAAATTGCATGTAAAACAATTTCACATGTGTTAGGGGAGTATTCGTGGGAAGGCTGGGTGAATGGGAAGTGTGAAGAGAGAGATGCAGTCCTACCTGAATTAGGCTTGCTCCTCCTGCTGGGATGTGGGATGCCTGGGAATTTCTGCAAAATCTATTCAAGCTCTGTTTCTGAAGTATGAATCCAAAGAGGATCAGAGCCTTTAAATCGCTAGTAATTCAGTAGTTTTTGCCTCTTCATTTTTGAGAACCCAAAAGCCTACTACTTTTCCTTTCTCAAGTCAGAGGTCTTTCTGCAACTCTAAAATGAAAGTCAAAGGTGATATATTTCTTTGTTCCTGAAGAAAGGTATGGAATGAGCTAACCTTTTTTGTCTGTTGTGTTGTTTCTGTTTTTGTTTTTTCCCCTGGAATTTTGACAGTGACTGATAAGGATTTCGCGCAATTAATACCGAAGAACATAGCACAGAGCACAAGCTCCACAAATAACATATTCTTAAGGAAATCTAATTCCAAACTTTTCTTCACAGCAAGTGAGAAACAAATGATCGTGGTATGCAAGGAATCACCAAAGGAGTATCTCCAGCCTTTCAAGGACAAACTAGAAGAGTTCTTCCAGAAAGGTAGGGAACTGCATCAGGTGTGCATACACGAAACTCTGAAATATCCCCCATTCCAGCTTACTATGTAAAACAAAAATAAGTGTGGGGCATGAACTTGCAGTTATAAAATAAATAAATCATGGGAATGTATTGTACAGCATGGTGACTATACTTAATAATACTGTAGTGTATATTTGAAAGTTGAGAAGAGAGTAGATCTTAAAAGTTTGCATCATAAGAAAAAAATGTTGTAACCATATGTGGTGATGGATATTAACTAGACTTCTTGTGATGATCATTTTGCAATATACACATAAATGGTTGTGTTGTACATCTGAAACTAATATGTTATATGTCAATCATATCAATAAAAAAGCATAAGGTAGTTAGAGGGAGCTTTTGTCTTTGCTAGGAGGTCAGAGGAAATACATGTAGGAACCTTTGGAGATGTATTAACATGCTCTTTCTACTTATTAATAAGGCCACATAATATCTCATCATCAACAAAAGACCATTTCAGCAGGGGGAATCCATAAAGTATGGCCAAACCACCTTGGGAATTGGCAGGAAAATTCTCAGTCCATGAGTCAGAGGAACTCCATTCCAGCTGTTCCTTTGGTGCAGAGATCACTGCCCCCCTCATCCTTGATGATGGCTTGTTTGTGTTGAAGCAGAAGTCAGGAGTCCTCTCTTTACTGCTGAACCTCATATATGATGGAAGCAATGTCATCGGATAAAATGCCATCTTAAGAGCAGTGATACTACTTACCTTTATGTGTTATGTGACTAAAATTAGGTGTGCTGTATATGTGATTTATCAAAATAGATGTATTTGCTTCAGGATTATGCCAGATAAATATAACCTAAATGGCCTGAAGAAAAAACATGAAGGATTTCCTTTTGCTGACCCCCAATCAATAATTTCTGCTTTTGGCATTTGTAGAATTAACTTGAAATTAAGTTCATATGTGCTTAGATTCTGTTTTAATTTTTGTTATTGTTCTATATCTGGATAATTCTGCACTGTATATAGGTAGGTATTATCAGCCTGTATACTATAATGGCTTTATCCTCCTTTCTCTTTAAACCAGCTAGCAAAAAATAAAAGATAAAAAATAAAAAATAAACCAGCTAGCATCTTCAAACTTATGTAATGAATTTTAATTTTGGTTGTTGTTTTTGGAAAAAGAAGAAGTACAAATAGATTTAGAACCTTGAAAATCTTCAGTGCCTTGCAAAAAGGAATTTGCAAATCACTGTTTGGGGTTATGTGTTTGCTTCTCTGTTAGGTTTCTCAAGAAACTTCTGGTCTGTTCTGAAAGAGGAAACTGAGTTGAGGCAAACTGGACCTTATGTCAGCGAGGGTGTGGCCACAATAAAATCTTCTAGAAATACCCTACAGCAGTGATTCTCAATCCTTGCTGTACACTAGAATCCACTGGGGGAGATCTTTTTAAGCATTTGATATCCAGGCCAAACTCCAGACTTCCTATCAGCATCTCCAGGGGTGTGACCAGGCGTTAGCATTATTGATTTGCTTCCCAGGTGATTCCAGTATGCAGTGCAGATTGAGAACTTCTGTTGTCCAGCTTAGGTCACCATTCAGTGTATCTTCAAAGATGTTTATTCAGGGGTGCCTGGCTGGCTCAGTCAGTGGAGCACGACTTACTCTCAGGGTTGTGAGTTCAAGCCCCATGTTGGGGCTCCCCATGGAGCCTACTTAAATTTAAAAAAAAAAAAAGGAATGGTGTTTATTCAAGAGACTGCTATATCTCAGGCACTCCTTCTTCCTGTCTCAGGGACTGTCTCACTGGGAAAAGATCTCCAACTGAATAAAGGAGTCAGTTCTCCCTGAACCAACCTAGTGAAAGATGGGAAAGGACGTTAGAAATAACCTCAACTCATGCTTCAAACAAAAACAGCTAAAGCAAAGCACAAAAAGAATTTAAAGGAAAGCTATCACTTACACAGAACTTTAAAATATAAAAATAAAATGTAATATTATTGGAATCTTAGACATTCCTAATATTGTGTGGTGGAAAGAGCCACTATTGAAATGCCCTGTTACCATCATCTTATTACTTAACTGAGTTGGTCAAAAATCAGTCTAGAATTGTACTGTCCAATATAAATGGCAGGCAGTAGCCACATGATGCTATTGAGCAGTTGAAATGTGGCTGATCCAATATGAGATGTACTCTAAGTGTAAAACACACTTTTAGCAGATTTTGAAGACTAGGTGTGAAAAAACACAAAATATTTCTGACTTTTTAATATTGATTATGCAATAAAATGATATATTGAATATATTAGGTTTTAAAATAAAGTATTATTGGGGATCACTGGGTGGCTCAGCAGTTTGGTGCCTGCCTTCGGCCCAGGGCGTGATCCTGGGGACCGGGGATGGAGTTCCACATCAGGCTTCCTGCATGGAGCCTGTTTCTCCTCTGTGTCTCTGCCTCTCTCTCTCTCTCTCTCTCTCTCTGTGTGTGTGTCTCTCATGAATAAATAAATAAAGTCTTTTAAAAAATGAATAAAATAAAATAAGGTATTATTATTAATTTACCTGTTTCTTTTTGTTTTTAAGTATGGCTACTAGAAAATTTAAAATGGCAGCTCACCATTTATTTCTATTAGCAATATTAGTCTAGACACATGGTCGCTTGGCCTTTCTTATCTCATTCCTTTTCTCCACTCGTTCTCATCTCATTCCATTCCTACACTCCCCTCTTCATGTTCTTGCTCAGCTTAAAGCCTAGGTTACTGGAATGGAATTTCTGGAGCTAGCCCTCCCCACTTTTGCTCTGGTCCTGGCTGTTGTTCGGCTAACAGGTAGGGGTGGATACTACTTCATCAGGCTGTTCCTCTGTGGTTCGATTGGTGGGGGTTTGCCATTTTGCAGAATATACAAATGGAATGTCTCTTGGCTGCTATGGAACTCTAAACAGTAGTATCTTTTTTATGTAGATGTCTTACTGAGGAAAGGATTTTCCTTCCACCATAAATATGCACTATCTCCCTTGGATAATCAAATTTTTATGGCAAGTATACAGTTTTAAGTATAGTATCTCATCTAAATATGCCATTCATTGTAAGAAACATCATTATTACAAGTACTACTAAGAAAGAAAAATTGCTGGCAATTAAGCCACAATATGTCATAGATCATAACATGCACCCCCCAAAAGCAGGTGCTAAAATATGAAAATCCCATCAAATTGGAAGTTGATGTAATATGCTACCATAATGAGGCATATAGAATCAAGGAGGGGAGTGCCTAACACTTCCAGGTAAGTCAGGGAAGATTTTCAACAAAGGAGATGTTTTTGTTCAGTTTTGACAAAAAAAAAAAAAATCAATGCCAACATACTGATAATGATGGCAGTGACAGCAGATCAGTGGATGGTAGCTCACATTTGCAGAGTACTGCTGTACCCCCAGACACTCTGGGAAGATCTTTCTTGTTTAGTCCTCATGACAACCGTCTGGAATCAGCACTATTATCAACCTGTTGTATGGACAAGGAAATTGCAGATTAGGAATTCTCAGCAGACAGGTTATGAGGGGCCTTCCAGGCAGAGGAAAACACTGCAAATCTCAGGATGAAAGACATGAAGTATTTGGAGAATGGCAAGAGACTTGGTGTGGCTAGATCACAGGGCATATGAGAAGAACACAATACCAAAAAGGGGAGGAGAGTCACAATATGACTTGTTAAACGATCTGAACTTTGTCTTATAGGCAACTGGGAGCCTCTGAAAAGTAGTGTGTATGGGCGTGATGTGGTCACATTGCATTTGTTTTGTTATGGTGCATGGAATCCCTTTGCTTTTTGTGGTTAAGAACTACATTAGGGGCTCCTGGGAGGCTCAGTCAGTTAGGCATCTGCCTTCAGCTCAGGTCATGATCTCAGGGTCCTGGGATCCAGCCCCACATGGGGCTTCCTGCTCAGTGGGGAGCCTGTTTCTCCCTCTCCCTCTCTGGTTCCCCCTGCTTGTGTTTGCACTTTTTCTTTCTCTCAGTCAAATAAATAAATAAAACCTTCTAAAAATAAAAAATACTTTTAAAAAAAGAGACAAATACATTATAACCAAGAGTAATATGAAGAGTTGAAATAGTAAAAGAGAGGCAGTATATTGAGTTATTCTACAGTGGTCCAGGCAAATGATGGTAAGAACAAAAGCAATCACAGAAAAATAACGAAGGGACACATTTATAAAGCTTTTAGGAATTATAGGACGAGATAACCCAATCAAAGTACAGAAACAGGAGTTTTCTTGTGTGGATAACTGGCTTGATACTGATGAGGAGAACCAGATTTGGGATGGAAAACAATGTAATAATTGACCTACATATGAGACATCCTGGTAGAGAATATTGGGTTCATGAGACTATCATAGAGGGTAGAAGTTCAAGTCACAGAAATGAATGAGAAAGCCCAAAGAAAGGGTGTAAAACAAGAACTCGCAGTAGTAGTAGAGTTTCTAATCACAGGATATAATAACTATAGTTGAGAAAAGATACTTCCATACTTTCATAATATTTGAGTATTTGGCAGGAAAGCCAGTTTTCTATTAGAATTCTTATCACTCATAAAGTCTTAAGCAATGGAGTGCTCTATTCCTGAGAAGTCACATATGTGTTTGGTGACTCATTTGATTCATACTCTAATTTTTATATGAGCTGCCATTCAGTTCTTCTAACAACCATGATGATTTAATTTTTCTTTTGTAAATCATATCCTGTTGCCACACTCAAGTGGGGATGATGTGTTTGTCTTTGTATCATCCTTCCCTTCTCAAAATGTCCTTAAATAGCATTACTTGACAAAATTGTGGTACTTGTTCTTAACTAATTTCATTTCCTATGCAGAATAGAAAGTAATTTTAATGCCTCCATCCTTCAGAGTTGCAATCCATGGTATCTAAGCCTTTTTCCTTACATGATTTTTCTTTTCCACAGTAGGCTCTTGTTGCTGCCAACTTACAGCACAGCGCAGAGTAACTGTGCAAGCATTACTTGAGCTCATGTTTTCCCACCCTCAGATCTAACGTAGTCATAATGATATGGCCTTCAAAAATGTGATGCTCGCATTAAAGGTTCCCATAAACATGGCAGGGATCCTGTAATTGAAAGAAGGCGCAGAGCAAATGATTAGATCCTGGGTATAGATCTTGTAGGTGGTCTTTGCATGCTGTTAAATTGGTCATTTGTATTTATAGCTTTGGCAGGGAGGGCTGGAACCTAAACTGATGCTAATACCAGCACTCTCCCACACTTGCCCTGATCTCATTCTGCATTAGTTTTAGCTGGCATCCATGAGTGGAACCAAATCAAAATGAATCTGAATGAGCCATGTTTGTCCTAGTGTCTCAAATTATCCTCCGAGGTTCTTTGACCAGCTGAGATTAGAGGTATTCTTTATGTCAAGAAACTTTTCTAGTAAAAAGTAAATAGATAAATTTTACAAAACTAAAAAACAAACAAAACAACTCTGATTTCCTGCACTGAATACAAAAAGGATTACCTAAAAAGCTGAATACCCCATGATGGCTGAGACTATCTGGTCCTATTCACTTTGTCATCCCAGCAGAATGGAGGCTCAGTGTAGCTCATGATAGGTGTTAATAATTATTTGTGGAATTAATGAACAAACAGCCTGGTTCTTATAAAGGGCCTGGAGGCTATTTGATTTTTACTCTGTGAGTTTTCTGTTTAAATTCTTTCAGAACTGGTAAATCATGCCAGAATTTGGTGAGATGCACTTTTGGTCTACAACACACATCTGTGGTCAAACCTCCTGGATATCAAAACATCCTTCTATGTCACAAATATGCATATAATCCCTTCTTAATAAATAGTTAGATTCACAAGGTCCCTAACTGAAACTCAAACTATAGACTAATCTCTTCAACCCCTAGCATATTCAGGCTTTTTATAGAGAACAGGAAGGACCAATGATCTGGATAGTGTAACCGTGAGAATGTGTACTCTCTGTAGAACAAACCGTCTTCTTGTACACTTCTCTTTCAAAAAATGACCAGGGATGGCTCCAAATAACATCAAGGGTCGAATTAAGAGAGTCTGTTGTGATTTATGAGTTACCAAAGTAACACAGCAATAATCTTTGGAAAGTGGAGCTACTATTTTTATCAAATATTAAGTAGAGTGTTTTCTGAAAGGGTTAGTTTGAATCAGTTTATTTTGTTTTTTTTTTTTCCTTCCCATAAATTTCTACAAAGAGCACCATTCTGCCCATCCCAACATTAGCTTCTCTCTGCTTCCTCCCTCTCTCTTTCTCTGTTCTCTCCCTCCATACTCACCCCTCACCTTTGTATATTTAATTTACTCAATTTTTCTTTTTTGGCCAAACATCCAGTAAGCTGTCTTTCCAAAAAATCTAATTCTCTTTTACTTTTCCTCTCTCTCCAATGAAAATTTCACAAGAAGAAAAATGTCTAAATTAGTTCTGTGTGTGTATAATACTGATATAAATACCTGGAAAAGATTATACCCACCCACCCCCAGAAGAAGGAAAAGTACAGATCAATCTCACCACAGTTTAAAATTTTTAAATATAACATCACATTTCATGACCAAAGGGAGCTTATTCCCACAATGTGAAGATGATAGGATATTGAGAAGTCTATTAACATAAATCATCACTGTTAATAACTCCTAACAAGAAAACATGTATGATCATCTCTTTACATGCTAAAAAGGCACTTGATAAAATTCAACATCTATTCTTCATTTCAAGCTCAATAAAACATTAAGTACCATATACTTCCTTATTATATAAAAATTAATCTGTGTCAGCCTCAGTTTCTCGACTGAAAAACTGAATATCATAGAAAATCAGTGTACCTAATACATAGGAGCTATGAGACAATGTTAAGAAATGAGACCAACATTCAATACAAAGGCAAATAATATGAAAAGTGACAAAAACTGCTCTTCAAACATATGAGAAGATACTGCCCTCAAAATAAAAGAAGTCCAAAAGAAATTACATTGGAATTCCATTTTTTATTTATAAGACTGGTAAAGTCACAGAAGCTTGATAACAGACTCCCCTTGGCAGCACAGTACAGTAAACCTCTGTCCTCTCTTGCTTGTGAAAGTATAAATTGTTGTGATCCATGTGGAGATCTATTTAGCAGTATCTAATAAAGCTCCATGTGCACATGCCTTCTGACTTGTCAGTTCTACTTCTAGGCCCAAACCCTTAGATCTTACACATGCAAAGTGATTTCTGTACCATGCTACCTATTGAGACATTATTTGTAATGGCAAAAGATTGGTGACATCTTCAATGACCATGAGTAATGAAATGGTCAAATTATGGTACTTCCAGACGGCGGAATACTAAGCATCTGCTTAAAAAAAAATGAGAAATGTCTTTATGTATAGACAGGAAAACTCTCTAAGGTATATGTTAAGTGGAAAACAAGGGTCAGAAGAGGTATATTACCATTATATGTAAAGAAGAAAAAGACAAACTCAAAAAGACCTCTCTCTGAATCCCAGCTTTACCATTTAACTTTCCTGTATGACTTTGGACAGTTTTGTAAATTTCTCTGAGCCTTTTTCTTCTTATCTATAAAATGTCCATTGTGTAGCATCATTATGAAAATTAAATAGGGATGCCTGGGTGACTCAGTGTTTGAACATCTGCCTTTGGCTCAGGGCGTGATTCTGGGGTCCTGGGATCGAGTCCCACATTGAGCTTCCTGCACAGCCTGCTTCTCCCTCTGCCTGTGTCTCTGCCTCTCTCTCTCTCTGTCTCTCATGAATAATGTATAAAATCTTTAAAAAAAAAAAAAAAAGAACTTAAAAAAGAAAATTAAATGGGACAACATCATATGACTATAGAGCATTAATACAGTATGTTATTTTTAGAGCATAATTACTATCCTACCTGCCTTCTATGAGAAATACCAATTGTCTGAAATTTTCCCTCAATTTTTCAGTTCAGAAAGGGAGTTGGGAGGATGCTTCTTGACTTCAACAGTTTGAAGCACAGTGCTTTGCTTAATATTCAGTTCTTTGAAGCTAATTTTGTTGTTACTAACTTTCCAGGTAAGGAAACTATGAGGATTTCAGCAACTTACTCAAGGTCAATGTGATCTCAGTCCCAATGTTGGTACTCTGCCATCCTAATAACTTGGAAAATCACTTTTTTTCCCCTGTGTCCCAAGGCCCGTGTGGGTAACTAGAAATAACTATTTTCTCTCACTATCTAAGGAGCAGACTTGCTGGCAGTAGCTCACCCCTCCCCACAGGGACTCTTGTTCTGGGAGTCCTAATAGAAGCCCTCATTCTACCTTCCCCAGCAGCAACAAGAAGAATTGTCATCTGTGCTTCGGAAAGAATTGTGGTGACAAATAGTTAAGTATTTTATGGAATCAGTATTGAGTTCTACATTCTTGCATAATAGTTGTTTTCATGATAAATTGCTTCATGTAATTGTTGGCATCGCCACCACTTCCTCTCTGGATTCTTGACAACTATCAGCAAGGTTTTAATCAGTGATTGATTGCAGTTGCCATCACATGACTTCTCTTTGAAAGTACTTAGTTATTGTCTTCTTTATGCTGGAAGAATTTGACGCCTATACTGCCTTCTGGGAGTTGTTTTGCAGAATACAGATCACATAATACATGATTTTACAGATAATGCACAACTCTGGGAAGATTTCTTCATTCCTTCAAAATATGCAGATCTGTTTCTTCTGCTGAGTCAGTTTTGCTGTAGAAGAACTGTGGCAGCACTAGTAGAAGCCCAGGATGGAATGAGATCATTTGCAGGGAGCATTTAGCACAGAACGGGGCACTCTGTTAGCATCTGCTGCTACTGTTACATATTCAGTCATTTTATCACAGTCTTATCAGGTGGTTCCAAGAGGAGAGCCCAGAAAGTCAATCACAAAATGTTACTTTCTCAGTGGTGTGAATAGCTGCCATTCCAAATTCAAATGGCAAATAATAGATAATTCCAATGAAAAGTTGTAAGTACTAGCAGGAAAATCATGTTCATCTTGTCCATCTCCTCTAAAAGTAATCAAAAAACAGTGGTTTTCTACAGGAGTGTGTCATTTCACCATTACAGTATTTTTAAAGTGTAATTGTGATTTCCAAAGTTATATCTTATTGATGGAAAGTATTTACATAATTCCATGAAAGATGGCCTGCCTCATGGATCTCCCATCATGGCTACCCCCAATCAACAATATTACCACCTAGTGGCCACCGAGTTGCACTGCAAACACACGATCCTTGAGACCCACAGAGTCAAGTGCCTGTCTCAGTGGCTAAAAGATTGAGGATAACAGTAAACACCACCAGAGTAAACGACCTTATCTCTGATAACTGTTAATTACCGGAACATTCAAACTCCGTTTTATAGCAGAGGGGAGAATTATGAGACTTTGAAAGGTTGTCAACTGAGGCTAGAGAATATGATCATTTAATTTTTTTAATCCTTTTATGAATCTTTTGAATTGAGAAGAAAGCTATCTACCTCTCTCAACCAGCTTTTATATTTTTTATTGGTTTCTACTGTTTTTCTTCTGAAAATTAGATATGTGCATTTGAGTGGATCAACGGGGATAAACTATGGTTTCTTCCACTATAGGAAATATGCCATGTCAATTCGTGTCCTTACACAAAGTTAACAAAACCTTAAATGCTTAGCTTCCTGAAGTGCTGCTCCTTAATGGCACATCCTGTCTCCACGTCTGAGTCTGGCACCGGAACATTTGTTATTTACCATGTCCCACCCCCCCCCCAGCATCTACCAACTTGTTGACATTCTGTTATTCATTGAAATAAACAAACCATCTGCCTACTAAGCTCATCTCACCATCCCATTTCCTTCCTGAAATAAATGAAATGTGGAGTAACTGTAATCATTCTAGGGAAGTGGGATGTATTCAAATAGATAATATAGGAATCCCTTAAAAATCTGAATTGCTCTTCTTCCCAGGAAGGCACTATTCTTCCCCTAAAATCTTCTCTTAGGTTTCATGATTCTATGATTAGGCCTCATTGCTGACATGATATATGTGTGTGATCATCTGCTTTCTTAAACTTAAGCTTCCCTTGGCATTGGCTCCCAGTTTGTACTCATGGCTGTGGCATTAATTGTAATTGGTCTGAGCTCCATGTGGTGAAATAGGTCCAACTTGTTGCCAGCAACTAATGGAGCTCAATAGTCTTGGGTAAGATTCAAGGGATGGGTTTTGTATCTCTTTCAAATTGTTTTCTTACTGTTTCTATTATAATCTCCTGGGAGACTGTAGTGTAAAGAGGGCTAGCTTTAGAATTACACAAACCTGAGTTCACATCTCTTCTCTAACTATTCTCAGGAAAGTTATTTTTATCCAAACAAGGCTGAGTTCTTTCATCTCAAAGACAGATGCTAACACCAGTACTGTAAAGTTACTATGAAAATCAAATCACCTACCATACTTCAGCCATCCAGTACAATATCCAGCATAATCATATGTATAAATATTCTCTGCCTTCCCTTTACCCTCTCCTTACATTCCCTTGTGCTTTGCCGTGATTTTTATTTCTTGAGTCAAGTCAGATTTAGTTTCATCTAAGATACTTTGTTGATCATGGGTCCTTCTTTTACCATACTAGCACAGATATAGCTGTTCAAAATGTTCATTAAACATCAATTTAATTCAGGTCTTATTATTTCTAGGCACTGTGCTACTTGCTATTGATATGGGGTAAGCAAGATGAACACAACTTTGCCCCTGGAATTTATATTTGCTAGTGGAGATTATAGCCTGTTGGCATTAGAAATCTATGGAGTGTATTCTGGCAGTCTCTTGCAATACAACCAACCACTTCAGAATTTGGCAGCTTAGATCGACAATGTATTACTATCTCCCACAACTCTGTGGGTTGTCTAGACTGAACTGAGTGGTTCTTGTCCTGAGTTTCCATGAGGTTGGCATCAGAAGGTGGCTGGTTTTGGAATCACCTGATGACTTTTTCATGCACATGTCTGGATCCTGGGCTGGGATGGATGGCACAGGTGGGGATTGGCTGGACATCTGAATCCATGCAACCTCTCCACATGGCTTGGGCTTCTTCATCATGGTGGTCTCCAGGTAGTTAGACTTACGTAGTGGCTAGCTCTTTCTAGGGAAAATGTTTCGAATGAAGAGAAGCAGAAACTACCAATCCTTTTAAAGTCTAGGGATAAGACGTTGTGTCACTTTTAGTCAAAGAAGTTACAAGCCAGCCCAGTTTTAAGGAGTAGAGCCATAGACTCCACTTCTCAGTGGAGAACAATGCTTATATCCAAGGAAGGAAAGAACTGATGCTGGCCATCCTGGAGGCAAGTTACTACTTTGTTTAATTGATTGTTCCTTAGTTTCATGGCCCTTGATATTTAGGCCCTTCAGTAGTAGATTCTGGCTTTTATTTGACTTAGTCTGTCTATCAGGATGTGCAAAGCTGACCACTAGTGCTTGCCCTAGGAAAAGGCATCACTGTTGTCTTTAGGGGTCAGATCAATAGCAAACTATAGGTGTGTTTGCTCTGGTCCTTGTAATTTCTTCAGGATAGATGGTGTTTCCAGGGAATAAGGTTTTGTCATTCTCCTCTGTCTGTACCCTCTAAAAGAAACTTATTTCTTTGAGTTGCTACATGGGAAGAAATAAACAGCCTCGTAAGTAGTGTAATAATTGTCTTTCTCTGATTGACTTATTTCACTTAACATAATACCCTCTAGTTCCATCCTCATTGTTGCACATGCCAAGATTTCAATTTTTTTTTTGATGGCTGAGTAGTACATACTGAGTAATATATATATATATATATATATATATATATATATATATATATATACACACACACACACACACACACACCACATCTTCTTTATCCATTCATCAGTTGATGGACATCTGGGCTCTTTCCATAGTGTGGCTATTGTGGACATTGCTATGAACATTGGGGTGCAGGTGCCCCTTTGGATCACTACATCTGTATCTTTGAGGTAAATACCCAGTAGTATAATTGCTGGGTCGTAGGATAGCTCTATTTCCAACTTTCTGAGGAACCTCCATGCTCCAGAGTGGCTGTCCCAACCTGCATTCCCACCAATAATGTAAGAGAGTTCCCCTTTCTCCACACTGTTGCCAATATCTGTTGTTTCATGACTTGTTAATTGTAGCCATTCTGACCCTTGTGAGGTGGGATCTCATTGTGGTTTTGATTTGTTTTTCCCTGATGCCAAGTGATGTAGAGCACTTTTTCATGTGTCTGTTGGCCATCTGGATGTCTTCTTTGGAGAAATGTCTGTTCATGTCTTCTGCCCATGTCTTGATTGGATTATTTGTTCTTTGGGTGTTGAGTTTGATAAGTTCTTTATAGATTTGGGATACTAGCCCTTTATCTGATATGTCATTTGGGAAACATCTTCTCCCATTCTGTCAGTTGTCTTTGGTTTTAAAATGCTTTCTGTTAGGGAAGCAAGAGAGTGGCTAATACAATGTATAGATAAGAGCCACTTCTAAATCACACTGAAATAATTTTTTTTTTCATTTACTAGTTTATATACAAGTTTTCTGCTCCTGAAAATGTAGATGAGAAACTAGAAGGGCTCCTGGGTGGCTCAGTCAGTTAAGCGTCTGCCTTTGGCTTAGGTCATGATCCCAGGGTTCTGGGATTAAGCCCCATGTCAGGCTCCCTGCTCAGCAGTGTATCTGCTTCTCCCTCTCCCTCTGCCGCACCCCCTGCTCTTGTTATCTCGCCTGCTTTCTCTCTCTCTCTCTCTCTCTCTCTCTCTCTCTCTCTCTCTCTCTCAAATAAATAAAATCTTCAAAAAAATTTTAGACTTTTTAAAAAATTTTATTTATTTATTCATGAGAGACACAGAGAGAGAAAGAGAGGCAGAGACACAGGTAGAGGGAGAAGCAGGCCCCATGCAGGGAGCCAGACGTGGGACTTGATCCTGGGTCTCCAGGATCATGCCCTGGGCTGAAGGGAGAGCTAAACCGCTGAGCTACCTGGGCTGCTCTTAAAAAAAAAAGTTAAACCAAAATTTGGAATTTATATTAAAGTTCTGAAGTTTTGATTACATCTTCCACATGGATCAATTTGAAAACTCTGCCTATCTTAATTTAAAATAACGGCATTGTTTCCTTGGATTTATGTAATCTTTACTCCAGGGGCATACTACATATACTCTGAGATTAAAATACCATGTGTATATCTATAGAGAGACAGACAGAAGACAGAGAGACAGACAGATTTCCCAAAAATTTTAAATGGACACCATCCAAGAAGCATCTAAGAAAGAATAAGCTAGAAAAGTAGCTTAGATTGTTTCTCGCAAACTATGATAATCCAAACGCAACCAAGATCAATGAGCTGTCAGGAAAGAGGGAAAAAAAAACAAATTCCAAGCAAAAATATCTAAAGTAATAGCCAAAGGGATCAAGAAAACCACTGGCTGGATAAACTGTGATAAATGGTGGTGGTTTGTTTGTTTTTAAATTTTGTTCCTATGTGTAAGTCCCATTTTGAGCAACAGTTTCAGTGTAATACAAACCTTTTGTACTGTGTGACACTCGTCTGTGTGTATCTTCCAGAGAGTAAGAGGGTGGAGTGAGGACGTCCTCTTTTCTTCTTTAAACAACTCTTTCTCACACTATTGCAGAATTAACCAGTTGTGTGCATCCTCTTTCCAGGACTCCAGCTGTCCAAAAGCACAGTCCACTTACTGCTCCGTATGAATGAGAGAGACATGCAGATTCTCGAGCACAACTTCTCCCTGTGCTTGTACCATTCTCACACGTTCTGCCTCCCTCTTAGGTGGCTATCCTAGTCACCCCAAAGGTTGCTCCACGCCCGGAGGACTGTGTTTCCCTCTAGCAGTCACCTCTGCTGCACTGCCTAATGATAGAACCAATCCGTGGGATCCCTGTACTCTGCCTGCAGTGGGATCCCACAGCATCTAAAATGCCTTTCACATAACCTGCTGTGTGTGTCATGTGGAATGGTTTTAGTCACTTGCATGCAGTTATCTGTGAAGATTAACTCCTTGGTAGTGTTTTGAACCATGCTGTTATCTCCCTAGCAGTATTTTTAGTGTGCTGATACTGCATGTGCCCACTCTTATACTACTGATCTGGGAAAAATAGAGCTATCACCAGCTAGGTATTCAAATAGTGTCGTAGCTCCTTCTGAGAATACAAGAATCCTAAAGGTGACCTAGTCACAGCCCTTTCCAGAAAAAAGATATCTCTTCTTCTTCTGGCTTTTCTCTGCCCTGCCACTGACACAGCCACTCCAACAGTAGAGTCTGAGTCACACGGATGCTCACTAAGGCCTGGGACACAGCAGTGATAAGCAGAAAGCTGAGGCCATGGGTGCATGGTGGGACTAAGGTGGGACTGCTGAGCTTAGCTCACAGAACTCAGGCCCACAGACCCATCAATGGGGATTCCAGGGCTGGATTCCTCCTCCCCTTTGGGAGGATTGGTCCCTTCTCAGGTATATTCAACATGAGTTTATTAAGTTTCTAATATGTGGTATTCTAAATGCTCACAGGGCCAAATCTGAAATTGCTGGGTTGACTTACTAATGTAGGCCTCCCTCCTCTTAAGTATGCCGTCTTCAGGGGTACCTGGGTGGCTCAGTCAGTTCAGCATCTGCCTTTGGCTCAGGTCATGATCTCAGGGTCCTGGGATCAAGCCCTGCATGGGAGAAGCAGACTCCCTGCTCAGTGGGGAGTCTGCTTCTCCCTCGTCCCCTACCCCTCCCCCTGCTCATGCTCTCTCTCTCAAATAAATAAATAAATATTTAAAAATATATATATAGTGGGCAGCCTGGGTGACTCAGCGGTTTAGCTTTAAAAAAATCTTTTAAAAAATAAATAAAAAATTTTAATAAGTATAGTCTTCAGTATACCTATGGTAAGTTCTGGACAATTCCTACTTCATGGCCGTATTGCTACACATTAGCAGTCAACTATGTATGAGCAGTACAGAGATAGATTTTTTTTTTTAAGATTTTATTTATTTATCCATGAGAGATGCAGAGAGACCATAGGCAGAGAGAGAAGCCGGCTCCATGCAGGGAGCCAAATGTGGGACTCGATCCCCAGGATCATGCCCTGAGCCTAAGGCAGATGCTTAACCATTGAGCCGCCCAGGTGTCCCTAGATTTTTTTTAAGGCCATTCTCATTTTGAGGAGAAATATGTCCTTAAGACAGTCTTCTCCGTCTTCTTTCCAGGAGTCTGATAGGAGCCAGGCATTACTGATTTGTGTAGTCAGCTGGTGGTATAACCAAGAGGTCTGGTTTTCTTGTCTCAAGAAAACCTGTCTTCTGATGTAAAAAAACAAACACCATGTCATGTTAGGAGTTGCTAATCATGATTAACAAACATAGTCATTTTCTGCCTAATGGCTCTTCACAAGGAAGTTGTCCTGCTGTGGGATCCAGGGGCTTCTGGTTCCTGTCCTCAAGTGGCTCCCAGGCTAGTTGAGGGGACGAGAACACCACAATGGCAAGCAGTTACATGGTGTAACACATGCTACCTGCCCCTCGAGGTCTGAAAAGGTGGAGAGGCTCACTGGGAGCATCAAACCTACCTGTGGAAGCCTTGGTGTCCACTTGGTGGTGACACTCTCTGGTTGATTCTTGGATCTGAATATCTTAAAACTACCTGACCTGGGAACGTGGCAGTGTGGGGGGAGACAGTGCAGGTGGCAGAGCTGTCACTACCTAGGGAGAGCCAGCCACGCAGACCCGTCTTTGTTCAGCTCGCTGGTTGCCGGCTTTGATCTGGAATCATGTTCCCAGGAGAGCTGTGACAGCTCCTCCTGTGTCACATAGGACAGGCTCCCCCGGGTTTGGTCCAGTTTCAAGGGAAATGAGCTGTTTGTCCGGCCACCATCCCTGGCCTGTGTAAACAAGCAGATGGGCAATTAGTGGCTCTGTCAGGGCCTTGGCCCACCACCCCGCTTGCACAAACGGAGAATCATCACTCATCTTTTGGACTGTAGTCGTGCAAGCATGAGATAATGGGGCCTGCTTGGCCTTCAAGATTTCTTCATGCTGTTTAGATTTCAGTCTTCGTGTCAGGATCCTATTGTTCAAGCATTTTTGGCAAAGCAATCACTGCCACTCAGTGCATTTGGGGAAAAGAAAATAATTTCCATTCTGTTTCCTTGATTTCTTTTTTTCTCATTAAACCATTTCTTAACGAGCAGGAAATAGGACCGAGACCTAGAGATCTGTAGGTGATATCTTTCCTTAATTAGCCAAATGCTGACAAGAGAGGTCACCCAGTTAAACGCAGTTGGGTTTCCCCCCTTCTCCCCTTGAAATGGCCACATGTGTTGTACACACAGGCTGCAAACCAGGGAGACGCTGCCGCCTCCCGGGCTGCTCAGCCGCCCATGGCCTTGGCAAACCCACAGACAGGTTGCTTGTCACCCCAGGGCCCTTGTGGTCGGTGTTTACTTGAGCCTTTCACCCTGGCCAGTGTGTTTCATCTTGGATTCAGACACCCAGGGGCTTTGTGGAGGGCTCCCCTGAATGGACCATTTATCTTTTGTCGGAGGCCTGTGGAAATCAGACCCCAGTCCCCGGGGCCCCGGGCCAGGCCCAGCACCATCCCTCAGCATTGTGTTCCTTGTGTTCTTTCTCCAGACCTGGCATCACCAACTCAGGTTTTTTCTTTGTCTCCTTCTGCTTTTAATTTTCTTTTCCCGCTTACCTCACTATTCTCTGCCTTCTCTTGCAGCTTTCTCTTTTCTCTCTGCTTCCCTACCCTGTCATGTGTTTAATTTCTCGTGACACAATCTCCAGATTCTCTCTTATTCCTGCATCACTGTGTTCACGCAGCGTCATCCCGACCACTCTGGTCTTTCTGTCTTCTTCCTCAATATGTTCCCCTGTGCAGTCATTCCCCCCCCCCCCCAGCCCTCCCGCTCCACCTCCAACAGCCTTTGAAGTTCTACAGATGGGGAGTGTCTCCGGGTCGAGCCCCATAGATGAGGCAAGAGCACTCAGGGATCCTTTCAGTGGAACATGTGTAAAAGCAGTCATCTCTTCCCTGTTTTGCCCCAGGACAGGCATCTGCTGATGGAGTACACCGTGCTTGCTGCGTCCAATCACAACTGTTCTTTATCAGGCATTTCTTCAGTGTTTATGCTCTATCTGGTGTATGTGAGGCCCTGAGAACTAATGATGCATCAGATATGAATTCTAGCCTCAAGGACCCCACCGCTTTGACACAAATCTCACCCCACCTTTCAGCAGCCTTTGGTGGAGTTGATTAACCCATCCTTGAGGAGATTCCTTCTCTTTGCCTTAGGCCAGCTTTCTGTTTTGTCCTCTTTCTGCTTCACGGATACCCCATGATGTCTTCTACACTGGTTCCTCACCTTCCTGATTTCTATGCTTTGAGGGGCTTCAGAACTCAGCCCATGGATTTCTCCCTTTCTGGCTCTGTTCACTTACCAGGTGTGACCCCATCAAAGCTTTAGATAGCCATCTATATATAGTCTGATGACTCCCAGATTTATATCTCTAGCCCCTACCTCTCCCCTGCATTCCAGATTTGTACATCCAGCTGCTGGTTCAATGTCTTCGCTTGGCTGGATCTGAACTTGGGGTCCAAAACCAGACTTCAATTTACCCACTTTGCCCTCATCATCCTCACATGAGTGCTTCCCTCCAGCAAATGGAACTGCCTTGCTTCAAGATGCTCAGGCCAGAGATTGTGGAAACTTATATCTGTTTTATCTCTCACTGCACAACCAGGCCATCAGCTCTTCCTTCAACATATAACCAGAACCTGACAAACCCTTTCCACTTCCCCTCCTACTACAATGGTTTACGCCATCATCATTTCTTACCTGGACTATTGTAATAGATTCCAAGTGGCCTTCCTTCTTCCAACCTTGCAGGAAGTTAATGTAAGATTAGGTCACTCATTTTCTTAAAATCCTCCAGAGACTTTCCATTTCATTCACCATGAGACTCAAGGTCTTTCCTGAACTGACAAGGCACTGTGTGATCTAACTCCCACCACCTCACTGTTCTCAATTTTTATCACTCTTTGGCTTTTCTTTTTCTTTTTTTTAATAATAAATTTATTTTTTATTGGTGTTCAATTTGCCAACATACAGAATAACACCTCTCAGCTCTAGCACCTGTAGCCTTCCTACCGATCTCTGAGTTGGGCCAGCATACTTCTGCTGTGGGAAGTGTGCTGGCCCTTCCTCTGGTCACAGTGCACTTTCTGCAGATATCTGCATGGCCTGCTCCTTCACCTCATTCTGGCCCGTGCTCCAATATCAAAGAGAACACCCTGATAAAATAACACCTCCTCAGTCTCTGCTATTGTCTCTTCTCATTTCTCTGCTTTATAATAGCTTCATAGCACTTAATCTCCATTTGAAATTTCACATATTCATTGCTTTCTGTCTGCTCCCACAAGAAGTGTATTTCTTGAGGTCTGAGGTTCTGGTCTCCTCACTGCTTACAGATAAGCATGCTACCAATATTTTTTTAATTAATGAACAGAAGAGGTTCTGTCAAGGATATGCATAAAAGCCACCATGTAGCTCAGGGGTAAGGAAAAGAATGTAGGTTATGAGCTAAACATTGATGTATGGAATGTGAAGAATATTCCAAGGGAATTGAATTGACTCCATGGAGCACATACAGTTATAGTGAATATATCCATTGTAGGTTGAATGTTATACATATAATGTCCCAGTTGCCCAGGAGAGATCACTAGGCCAGATAATTCTAACCATGCTCCTGACCACTCTGACTAGGCAGGCCTGTCTTATGTAGATTAGATTTCTGACCAGCCAGTACTAAACCCAAAGAAAGGTAATGGGAGTTGGGGAGGAGAGGGTGCTGATAGAACTGGGAGGTGAGGGATCCCTGGGTGGCACAGTGGTTTGGCGCCTGGCTTTGGCCCAGGGCGCGATCCTGGAGACCCGGGATCGAATCCCACGTCGGGCTCCCAGTGCATGGAGCCTGCTTCTCCCTCTGCCTGTGTCTCTGCCTCTGTGTGTGTGTGTGTGTGTGACGGACGGACGGACGGAAGGAAGGAAGGAAGGGGAGAAGAGAGAGAAGAGAAAGAGAGAAAAAGAAAAAGAAAAAAAAGGGAAAAGAAAAAGAAAAAGAAAAGAACTGGGAGGTGATCCTACAAAATCACTTTGGGGAGAGTATGAGCCAGATGGAGATATAAAGAGACAGTGGAGACTGAATCAGTTGGCAGAGATGATTGGTAATCATACAGATATACTTCCAAAGACTAAACATTTAAAAATGATATGCTGTACCTGGATTGATCAGGAGTCTTCCATCCACCAAAGTTCTATCCCCTGTAAATACCGCCTGAGTGCTCCATTTCATACTGGGTTGAGAATTTGAGCATGAAAGTGATGTGATAAGAGCTGTGGAATAAAAAGGTGATACTGGCTGCAATATATACAGTGAACTGGAGACAGAGGGACAGTGACTAGAGGTGACCATTTACGAAGCCATGCAATAACAAAAGGGAAAAGCGATAAGAATCTGAACTAGGGGGCATTTTATGGGAAAAGATACAAGTTAAATATGGGCCAGGTCTCCAGAATTTAAGCAGCTGATAGAATATAAGCTCTCTGAAGCCAGAGACCATCTAAGTTGTGTTCACTTCTCTATCCCTGTGGCCCAGCACATAATGGGTGCGCACTGAATATTGTTGGTGGATAAATCTGAATTACTGGAAGTGGGAGAGTGAGAATTTAGGATGGTGAGACTCACAGCTTAAGTGATGAAAAGAATGGAGTACCCCTACAGGAAGTAAACATGCAAGATGAACATGTACTGAAGACCTAGACTTCACCGTAGAACACGCAGGGTGTACACCTGAATGATGTGTCCAGCAGAAGGATGGATATTTGAGTCTAGCACTCATAGCTGGGAGGTTGCCACAAAGCAGCGATTGGTGAAACTGTAAAGAAATTGAAAAATGGAAAGAACGTAGAGGAAATAGCAAGTGATGGAGAGAGTTGGGCGGGGCGGGGTTGGTGTTGGGCAGTAATATACCGTAGAGATAGACAGAAGGAAACAAAGAATTGGAAGAAATAGGAGAAGCCCTGAGAGTACACAGCACTCCAGCTAAGGGAAGAACGTTCCAAGGAGGTGATGTTAACTCTTATGTAAAGAGGCTGGAGGGGATCCCTGGGTGGCGCAGTGGTTTGGCGCCTGCCTTTGGCCCAGGGCGCGATCCTGGAGACCCGGGATCGAATCCCACGTCAGGCTCCCAGTGCATGGAGCCTGCTTCTCCCTCTGCCTGTATCTCTGCCCCTCTCTCTCTCTCTCTCTTTGACTATCATAAATAAATAAAAATTAAAAAAAAAAAAAGAGGCTGGAGAGGCTGAGTATCAAAAGGCAACAAAAGCCAAACCATGCATGAAGAAAATGGAATCCAGCGATCAGAAGTGACCGTGGAGTGACAAACTTGCCACAGGGCAGTACTGCAAGTGGCTCCAAGAGGTGGTGTCCAAATTGTATCTTTCTTTAATAGTCCCATAGCCAGGCCTGTTGTACCTTCGTCTACCAGGTATCTGGATCTCAGACCCAAGTTTGCCCATCTCAACACATACTTTTTACAATGATAAAGCATTTGACTACTGTTACACTATCACCAAGCCTGGAAAAACAGAGCTACCATTTTGATTCCATTAGGTGAGTGCACAACTAGGAGGGGCTTAGGAGAAGGATTGGAAAAGCAAGGAATGTTCTGGAACATAGCCCATGGACACCAGCTATACCCTGTCATTACTCACCTAGCCCCTAAAACGCCCTTTCACAACAGGGCCCACACAGCTCTTATTTTCCTCATGTTGCTTAATGGAAGCCCTTTGGCCCTCATTGTCAGGATTTCTGAGGTGCATAAAAGCCTGAGGCTTTCTTCTGAATTAAGTGTAGGATGATACAAGTGTAGGATGAAACTGAGCAAGACACAGACTCAAACAATGAGTGTGTCATCTTCACCAAATGAGGGGCACAGTTTGGCATTCATTAAGTGCAGAGTTTGTGAAATATATACAGTTTAGGTAGAAAAATATGAAGGGATTGGCTCTGGGGAGAGAGCATTGGGGCATTTATATGTAATATTGAAACCAAAGGAATGAGAAGAAGTCACTAAAGTAAAGTTGAGTGAATATGAATTACCATGGGACGCCTGGGTGGCCCAGTGGTTGGGCATCTGCCTTTGGCTCAAGGCATGATCCCAGGATCCTGGGATTGAGTCCCACATTGGGCTCCCTGCAGAGAGCCTGCTTCTCCTTCTGCCTGTGTCTCTGCCTCTCTCTGTGTGTCTCTCATGAATAAATAAATCAAATCTTTAAAAAGAATATGAATTATCATTGCTATAAATTACAATAAATATGAACCAATGAAGCAGGGATGTGAACATTACTAATTACTACACTCCTAAATCAAAGTAAAATGAGGAGCAGCAAGCAGGATGGCACATGAAAAGCTCTGTTGGTTTTTTTCTTCATCAGTTCACAAGGTATCGATCTTCCCCCAACCCCCTACACCTGTGCATCAGACAGACATTTCCTGGGACTCCTCCTTGTCTGTGTCCCAAGCTTATCCGAGCATCAGGGTCACACTCAGGGAGGGAAGGTTATCGATTCAAGGGGGTTGAGAGAGGACGCCCATGGAATAACCCATGACCTCTACTTGAAAACAAAACCCTTGTGAATCTTCACATAATGGAAATCGCAGTCCAGGATGAAAACGCTGCCAAGCTGTTTAAAGTTGCAACTTAGACCATGGGGGGAAAAATATGTCTGCATCTTTGGTTTGGAAATTGGGAGGATAGAGCAGGCTTCCTCACAGCATATCTAGTGCTTTCCATCTTCCAGTGGTAGAAACTTGGTGGGTGGTCTGGGCTGGGAAGGCAAATGATATTCTAGTTTGGAATAGGAAAATAACTCTAGGTTCATTTTTTAAGGAAACTATTTAGAAAAAAATTGACTAAAATAGGGGATGCCTTATATTTAAAGTCGGTCCACATTTATTATGTCTGATTGATTTGCTATCCCTTATATGGGAATATCTGTGAGTATATGGTCAGGACCAGACGTGCAGCCCTGGCAGGCTGGGTGACATGCCTGCCTTCTGCCCTCTGCCCTCTCCTCCAGCCCATCGTCTTGGGTTCTCCAGCAGCTAAGGACTTTTAGGAAGAGAGGGACTGCACTCCCAGATAGTACTCTGCTTCCAAACCAGCCCTACATAATTCAAATTCACAAACTGTAACAAAGGTATTGCCATCCCCCTGAGAACGCCCCAAAGCCACAGTGCCAAGTTTTGGTATGAAGATGTTAGCATTGTGAAGGGCTTGGATGAAGGAAAGCCTCTGGCTTCTATGCAGTGACTGTGGAGCACCTGCTCTAGAATTAACCAAGGTCATCAGAATTGGCAAAGGGCTCCCCTCTGAAGAATGGTTCCATTTTCAGGATGAACAGGAATAAGAAAAAGATGAAAGAGTGTTCAGAGAAAAGTAATACCTAGATTACCTTTATCTGCTCACTTTTCATAATGCTGTCTTTTCTTGGAGGGAAGAAAATGGCTGAAATTTGTAATAACAGTGGAAACGAGAGAGGCCGGCAGGGAGGTGAGTTTCAGCCACGTTTGGGGTAGAGGAGCAACCAGCCAAGTGGAGCCTCGGCAATGGCCATTTGGTTTCTTTGTTTGGGGTATAAGAGTCTTGACTTGGGCCTTTGGCTTCTATCTTTGTGTTTTGTGTCTCCATTTTTTTTTTCTCTTTGAGGCAGCCTAAAAAGAAAGGACAAGGGACCTTAAACTGAGTTAACATAGAGTGAGAAACATATCTGTCTATGATTAACATTTCAGTTCCTCAGTTTGCCACTACCAAAGCCCAATTCCAGAAGCTGTGTGAGAGGAGGAGATTGACTCAAATGAGCTGGGCAGTCTTATCAGCTTGTTGGTCAGGGAACAAGGGATCCTCAGCTAGGCTCAAGACCGTGTTGACATGGTACAAATATAATTTGTATAGAAGCTTAAGAAGAGCAGTTCAGGGGTACCTGAGTGGCTCAGTGGGTTAAGTGGCCGATTCGTGATTTCAGCTCACTTCATGATTTCAGGATTGTAAAATGGAACCCTGCATTGGGGTCCATGCTCAGTGTGCAGTCTGCTTATCCCTCTCCTTCCTTCTCTTCCCTTCACCCCCTAGTGACCCCCCCAAATAAATAAATAAAATCTTTTTTTTTTTTTAAAGAGCAGTTTACCATTCAAGGGTTTGATTTGGTTTTCAGCAGAATCTGGAAAGACAGACATGTTGAGCCTGGTCTCAAATAGAACTAACTGGGGTGGAAATAAATCTCAGGAATTTCCAAGAACCAGGAAAAAATGAGAAAGGTCAGAGTAGAGATTATAGGGGGCTATCACTCTCAAAATCCCTCAATGGAGTGAAAGGTATCTGCCTCTTAGTATAAAAATTGAGCTTATGAAGGAGTCTGACAAAGTAAGAATGGGATAAGAAAATCCACTATTTAATTAAATGAGATGCCCATAGTCCTTTTCCCTATGGATATCAGAGGTTGATCTTGAACTTGAGTTAGGTCATTAAAGATTAAAATTAAAGATTAAAAATTAAAATCTAAGATTACTCGCTAGGAGTTTAGGGGTTGGGGCAGTCAGTTCAGCACGTTGCCAAGTTCATTACACTTTAGAGTCAGTGATATGGCTGGCAAACCATTCCCTAGGCTGTTGCTCCATCACTTCTGTGGGCTAATTTTGGGCCTATTGGATGAGCTTGGTCAGAAGGCTCACTTCCTCTGCCCTTGGCTTCAAAGACTGGCTTTCTGTGGGTCTTCTCCCTCACCAGTATGGCATACATCCTACTTCTCCAGTTAAGACCCTTACAAAACAACCATTGTTTCAAAAGCTGTTCCCATAACCCAAGCCTTAGCTCCCCATCAGCTTCACTAACTCAGGACCAAAATCCTTTTCTTTCCCTTCACTATGTCTTTCCTACTTAGACTCTAAGTGAAGAATTACAGAGTGGGATTGCTTTGGAAGAGGCAGCAGCCATTAGAAGAACCACATCTTAAAGTACGACCATTAGAGATGAGGAAGTTAGAAAGATAGCATACAATAAACATTCAATATATGATGGGGAGTAGGGGAGAGGAGAGAGGAGGGATGGTAAAATGGAGAAGGGGAAGATAATGTTCTAGAAGAAAAACAGAATTGAGGCAAAACAGCCCAGCCCTTGCTTTTCCCTTGTTGACCACTCTAAGCATAAGAAATTGCCCTACCTCCTGCCTTACACACACACACACACACACACACACACACACACACACAGTGGACTCTATTCAGATAATCCTGGATCAGAGCTGAAGAAATAAGAGCCCCAGAAAATGCCCTACATATTGTCAAGCCTTGAATAACCAGCAGTTTGAAACACTGCTTGAGTCATCATCTCAAAAAGCAATTCCCTTTGCTCTGAAAATCTTCACAATATCATCTCAGCAGCCACCACATTGAAACTCCTCTCCACCTCGATGTACAGTTGTCAGTGAAGAAAAGTCAGGGGAGCCTTAGAAGAACAATAGTTCCTTTGCAAATTGCTGCTACATCAGAAGAAAAGCTGAGGCAGGCATAGAGTATTTTATTTTACACACCGCAGACAAACAACCCCCAGATTTGGAATCCAGAGTTAACAAAAGCATTAAATCCATTGGGCTTTGAGAAGGGGCAATGTTTTTTCATATTTCTTGTCTGCTACCATTATTTATATAACAAATGGCTGCAAAATGCAATCATGTCAAATGTTGGAAATAAACTCTTTGGGGCATAGCTATTTTTAGACAACCCATAGTTAAAGGGATGTTTTAAAAACATGCAAAAGCTGAGTTTGTGTTTTAAATCCTAAGTAGTCTCCAGAACTCTGTGTTGGTAGCCTGTTGCTAACCTATGGAACAGAAAAGCTTTTCAACAGAGCCTTAACTCCCTCAGGAATGATGATTTTTCAAGAGTTGCAAAAATTCATATTGGCCATGGAAATCCCTGGTGCTTAGTTTTTCCCAACTAGAGCATTTCAAGAGCGTTGAACTTCTCTTGCAACTATATTCAATGTACTTCCTTGCTAGAAGATTCTATTTACTGACACCAGGAACAAGCATTCTTTCTCTACCTCCCCGCCTTCTTCGCTCATGGGAATCAGAAGTTCCTAAAAAGAATGCTACATTCTTGGGGGATTATTTGCATGAGTGGATTATATGCATCACTCTCTGAGAGGTTATATTCGTGGTCTTTATTCCAGTTGCCCAAGCTTACTGCTCCCACTAATGATTTTTTCCCCAGTCTAGTGAGTCCCATTATTGACTCCCTAACCCCTGCCACACCTCTCAACACGCAAACACCCCCATCCCATCACCTGCCACTCTTCCTCCCTCTCAGCCCTGCCTAGGCTCTTGCTCACATTGACGAAGTAGAAGTTTCAGCTTGAGCCTGGGGTCGTAGCTCTACTTTCCTTTTTCTAGCCAAGGTAACACACACACCCCCAAAACTGTCCTCATGTCCCACTTCCTGTATAGGACTTCCCAAGCTTCTATATTTATGATTTATTATTAAGAATAATAAAAATAGGGATCCCTGGGTGGCGCAGCGGTTTGGCGCCTGCCTTTGGCCCAGGGCGCGATCCTGGAGGCCCCGGATCGAATCCCACATCGGGCTCCCGGTGCATGGAGCCTGCTTCTCCCTCTGCCTGTGTCTCTGCCTCTCTCTCTCTCTCTGTGACTATCATAAAAAAAAAAAAAAAAAGAATAATAAAAATAGTATTATGTAGCATTTATTTAACACTCTGAGCCTGAGGTTAAGCATAGTCTCATTCAGTTCTCATTTAAAAAGCCCTTGAGGAGGGGCACCTGGGTGGCTCAGTGGTTGAGCATCTGCCTTTGGCTCAGGTCATGATACCGGGGTCCTGGGATCAAGTCCTGTATCAGGCTTCCCTCAAGGAGCCTGCTTCTCCCTCTGCCTTTGTCTCTGCCTTTCTCTCATGAATAAATAAATAAAATCTTAAAAAAAAAAACCTTGAGAAAGCCCTCTTGTTACTTCCATTTAGCAAATGTGGAAACTGAACTCAAACAAGTTCTGTCTGATGTCAAAGAAAGACTTCAATGAGGATAAGTTAAGAATTCAGGGTGGGATTCAGGTGGCTTGGGCTGGATGGGGGGATACATAGAGAGAGAGGATCAAAAGGAGGAGTATTTAGATGGTAGAAGCCACTCCTTGGAGAGGAAGGACTTTCCTTAGACGTATACACCCCTGTGGGAATGATGTTCTCTCTGTTGTTATTAATGCAGTTGTCATTGTTTCCTCGTGTCACTTTTCAAGCATTTTAAAAATTTTTAAATATTTGAGAAATTACTTGGCTAATAAAAGACAGCAAGTGTCTATTTTGATCATCATAGAATCCCCAGCACTTAGCATGCTGTGGGTGCTCAGGAAATACAGATTGAATTTGTCCAAAAAAAGGAAGGGAGAATTTAGAGGTGTTCTTCCTCATTCGAATCATAAATGGAATGGAGTGCCTTTAAAGATGAAAGTGAAATTTTAGAAGATCTTGAAAACAAGATCTAAAAATACTTCCTACCTATATAAAACAAGGTCAAAAATGTGATCAGGAGAAGAAAACAACAAACTTAAGCAGAATGGAAGATACTGAGCCAGGAGCATCTACTTTCTGCAATGAACACAAAGCCAGGGTGATTTTTTTTAAATCTATCTTTTTTCTAATGACCAGTAGTGAGTCAGATGCAAGGATTGTGAGTTTTTTATATACCTTATCATTTATTAGATGGTCTGTGTCTAATAACTTTGGAGCCAAGTCTTCAGCCTTCCAGATTCTCCCAAATTTTGGATAATCTGAGTGTGGCATCCTGTGTCACCTAGAAAAATGCAAAAGCTCCCTTCACTTGTCTAATTGGAAAGGAAACTCTAAAATGAATTGCAGATAAAAGTAATCCTTATCTAGTTATTTCTCTTTGGTCAACACAAGGTATCTCCATAAGTACAGAATTTGGATTCAGTACCCTTTAACTTTGTCCCATAAAAGAGATGTGTCCCCCCACCTTCATTTCTACAGACGTATTGACCTAAATCTCTTCTTCCTTCTACCACCAAGGTCTCAGACCTTGGGGAGTTGTATCTAGATGTAGAACCTGGTTTTATATGCCGGCACCAGAGGAGTGTTAACTATTTTCATCGCTCATGGATCCTAGTCTTTACCCAGATGAAAGGGTGATTTCCACGAATTGGCAGGAGTCTGAAGATCCTTACTGCTTTTGTAAGCTGAAACAATAGATCCAGCCCATAACAACACTGAATAAGTTATCTTAGAAAGTGATGGCATCCATGTGCTTTCAGCTCATGTGCAAGAGAACTAATCCTGGGAAACTGGCCTCAAAGGAAGGCATGGGCTGATGATTTCATTCTTGCCCTTCTACCCCAGCAGCCATGTATGCAGTCCTTAATTTTGATGAAAGTATAAGTTGGAAGAAATTTTTTATTCTTAGAAAACCTCAAAAAGAAAATCTTTTCCAGACTCCCCTCTCCTGGGACCTGTACCAGCTGGAAACACTAGCAACTGGAAAGTAGAAAGTGGCTTATCCAGTCTTCTTGGTCCCTCACCCAGAAGACCCATAGGTTGACTGGACTTTTGCCCAGGTGTCTGTTTTTAACTTAGTGGGAAGACTTGATGAGTCTCATTGACTGTTGCCTCATCTTAGACTAGATATTGCATAAAAACTGTTTGTTCTCAGATATTTAGTTAGTTACATCAATGTTAACTTAGAGTAGACCTTGAGGAAGCAGAGTGGGAAGTTGTCTTCAATTTGCCTGGAGTTTTCCTGTCCTACTTCTGTGTTCTTACAGTTTGTATCTGGAGTTTGCAACCAGCTAGCTCTTGCTACAAGAAAGCAATTATTAGCATGCTTGTCATCTACCAGGGCCTTTCCTCTAAGGGGTGACAATGCATTTGACATGGAGCACATGTATAAAGGTGCCAGCAGATTTGCCTTAGGTCATCTCCCAAGAAATACTATATTTTACCTCTCTGTCTCCCTATTCATTGGAAATGCCATACAGTAGCGTAGGGAGGAATCCTGAAATGTTTAAATAAAAGACACTGAAACTATTAAAGTGTTTATTGTGCCCATATTCGTAGTAGTCGGAGAGACTGCAGAGAGAGTGTGCTTGAGAGAGTGTGCTTTCTCTCCCCAATCATTTTATTAGACTACTAAAATTTTGTGGTTCGCTTATGACGGAGCATGAGCCAAGTGGTACACCTAACTCCCTCCTTTTATCTGAGAATCATGACACCATTGTAACCATGAATATTTATCTTTCATTCTCAGCAGAGATGGGTAGCTTCTTCAGATCATCCTTGGCAGAATTCAGTAGATTTATGCAGAGCTAGTATCCAAATTGTTAGATCTTAGAGCCAGACTTAACTCTGTTCACTATTATAAAAACCCAGTGAGGAAAGAAAATTCTAAATGATTAAAAAAAAAATATATATATATATATATAAGGCATCACTTTTTTTATTAGTGCTATTAATTTAGAGAATTGAAATTCCTCTTGGATGGCATTTAGTGATCAAAATTTACCAAATTAAGAATCAGAAATCCAGACTTTAGGAAGGCAGTAAAAGTATAATAGAAAGCATGGATCCTACTAGATTTACCATTGTGCATCCCAGTTTTTCACTTCAAGACTGTTTGAAACCTATCCATATTGATACGTATGGATCTAATTCTTTTGACTGCTGCAGATTTTTCCATTGCATGAGTAGACCATATTTTTCTTTATTCAATATGCCTTCTCCTTTCCATCATTAAGCTATCTGGAGCTCTACTAGAAAGAAGAGCCAGTAATCTTTATATCTTCTTCATTGGAACTTTGGAAAGCTAAACAAGACAATAACATGAAATGACTAGAACCCCTTTGTTATGAAGTAGGGCAAGAATTATAACCAACTCTACTTCCTTACACATTGTGCTTTCCATCTAGAAGGACAAGATTCCTCAAGCATTCTTTTCTTCCATTTAAATAATGCAGTGGCAATCATTCATATGTGAAAGTGATGTAAAATCAGATCATTATAATTAGCTGGGCCTTAATGCCACAAACTCAGCTCAAAATAATGCTTCTGAGACCCCAAAACAGTTGTTTTGCTGCTCATAAATGATAGTTTAAGCGGCTGGGTAGATGAGGTCCAGGATACTCCTTGGCCCCTCGATGGACAGTAACACTGCTTGGACCATAATTTTCCATCTTTCTTCTTGGAAAGTCTGACTATAGGCCACAGTAAAATGAACCCTGGAATTAGGACTTCTGTCTCACGCCATCTATTCACAAAAGAGAGTCATAAAAATAAACACATACCCCAGAATCTAATGGGATTCTGATATGGCAACAAGCCTGAGGGAAATGCCATCCTTTCAGCCTCTCTTTTAATTCCCTTATAGCTTTATGTAGTTTCAGGACAGGGTGAGGGCATTGGTCCTAGGGAGACGTTTGTGTTTTCCTAACTTGTTTATTCAGAGGGGTAGTTGAAAGAGATAAGAATGATAAACTCTGGAAAGAGCCAACACAAGGAAACCTGGGAAGGGCATACAGAATAGTGTTTCCACAACTTTGTTGCTATCTGAAAACTACCTGAAACATTTTAGAGAAACTATTCTATGAGATAACACCTAGTATTCTATTATAAGGTAGATCTCTCTTGGTTCCTACAAAAAAAATAAACTCCTGTGTTGGGCATGAGTTAGACGTGGAACAGAGCAGTCCAGTCTTGGACCAAACTCAGACTGGACTCCACAGTGGATTAGGAAGGATGTCAAGGGAAACCACCCTTGTTTCTCTAACTGCTTCCCTATTTCTTATGAAATTGGCATATCCTTCCCTAGAATCCTTCAATTCCGTTTTTCTCTCTTTTCACTAAATCTTCCTACCACCTGATTTTCTTTTTATCAGTTTCTGAGCATTCCCTGTTGGTCTGTTTTTCTTTTTCTTAATATCAGGGAAACATTTTTTCCTAGGAATTCAACTTCAGTCTTGTGCAACAACTTCGCCATTGGCATATAGCTTCCCAAACTGCAGTAAGCAGGGTCTGCAGAGAGTTTGTCATTCATAGAGTGCCTTTTCTCCAGTGGGCATTTGACATTATACCACCTCATTTGTTCTTCCAATATTATTGTGAAAGAAGCAAACATCAGGCCCTCTTGACATATTTGATATATGAGGGAAAGGATACTCTGAGAGATGCTCCTTTTCCAGAGTTCACACTGCTACATCAGTGATAGATTTAGATATCCAAAGAGAGAATCAGCTCCCTTGGGTCTCTCTTGGAGTTATTTCTGACTACTATGTCAAACTTGTTTCCATCATTCAAGTTTTGTTAACCAAGCAGACCTTATCCATGCTTTCCTTGGCCTCTGATTATTACTAACTTTTTTTTAAACTCTCAAGACTACTTACTCTAAATAACATCTCCCAAGTTAATTTTGTGTGTCAGATCTAATATAATTTGAGAAAAAATTACTGAGTGCCTAATCATAACCATTCATTCATTATGTATAGGCCCAAGTGTTGGCTACTGTGCCAAGCAAAAGCAAGAGACAGTTCCCTGGCTTAAAGATCTCACAGCCTAGGCTGGAGAGCCAGTCCTAAACAGATGTGACTACAGTAGGTCAATTACCATGCATAGAATAGTAGAGAAAATCCATTCAACTGATGTTGAGTGCCTATAGTGTGTCAGGTTCTGTGCCAGGCAGTTTATGTAGTCATAAACAGAATAGATAAACTTATAATTAAGAAGAAAAACAAAAAAGCAAATAACTAGCCCAATGTATATTATATTGTAATTATTGTGTATTATAAATTATGAGATGTGTAGGTTTGGTAGGGGGCAGAGCTTTAAGAAAACTGCTTTAAAAGAGTGGGAAGGACACTGTTCCATGCTGACATTTAAGCCAGGACAGGATCTAGTCATGGGAAATGTAGGAAGAAAAACACCACAAGCAAAAAGGATATCATGGGTGACAGACCTGATGTGAGTGAGAGCTTGGCATAGTGAGAAACCAGAATGGCCTAGTGCCATGGGGACTGATGCAAGCCCTGAAAGCCATGAAAAGGGATTTTGACATCATTCAATATTCAGTGGGAAGCCTTAGAAGAGTTTGTAAAATGGAAGTAATAGACTGCATTTATGTTTTAAAAGTTCATTCTGATTGCTATGTAGAAAATAAATGGAAGTGGGCAAAAGTATAAGTTATTAAAGTAACTCGGTAAAAAACAATAGCACTTTGGGCCAGAGTGATGGAAATTGAGATAGAAAAATGTGGTGTATTTTGGAAGTAAAGAGTCATTCAGTAAGGACTTTGACTCTAGTGTTGAAGCAAAGGGAGGCACCAAAAATAATTTCCAGGTTTTGATCATCTTAGTGACTGGTGATGTTTGCGGCATTGTGGAAGATTATGAAAGGCTAGATGGGTGATGGGCATTAAGGAGGGCACTTGTGATGAGCACTGAGTGTCGTATGTAAGTAATGAATCACTCAATTCTACTCCTGTAACCGGGATTGCACTACATGTTAACTAACTAGAATTTAAATAAAATTTAAAACAAACCAAAAAAGGCTATGAAAGGAAAATGTTTGTATTATGGTGGGGGACTCAGGGATAATTTGAATTGCTGGACAGTTTTTCATGTCATGGTGTCCCACAGACCAAGAGAAATGGAAATCTGGTTGTTGAGAATGGAGTTTGACAGTATAAACGTGAGATTCATCAGCAGAAGAATGGCTGCCGGTGTCTAGCTGATTATATAAGACAGAAATGAGAAGAGCCTAAGGGAGCTGAATATCTTCAGAGTGCGAGAGGATGTTTGAGATATCAACCAGTATCAAACATGGACAATATTGCCTGGCTTGCCACTGATAAGTACTTTGTTTTTCATGATAACAGTAATAAAAACACTGTTTCTGAAAATGTGTGAAAAACTGTAAAGCATTACCCACATGTAACCAATGCATCAGTAGTGTCTGATACATTGGAAGTAATGAAACTACGTAAGAATCTGAGCCTCTGCAAATCACTGTAGAATTCCAGGTCCCGCCCAAGTAGACTTGCCTTTCATGACATGAAGGAGATAGGAGATGTCCCTTATCAAATTATGTTTACATTTATTTAATATGATCAATAATAAAGTGACACAGGAAATAAAAAATTTCTTCCTTACTCACTCCTGCTCATACTCCTACACCCAGCCCTCCCCATGACTGCAATATGGTATCTGCTGGTGATGGCATGTGCTGCCATCCCCAAGCCCTTGTTCTCCAACTGTGTGTGGCTTCTAGCACTTAAATAAAATCTTATTTATTCACAGATGCCATTTTATAGAACTATAAAAACCATAGCACATGGCTTCTAGCAGGGGCAGACAGCTCTAACATGGCCTTCCACTATTTTTGCAGTAGCATGTTCCAGGCACTGTGCCTCTCTCTTGTAAGTTCAGAGAAGCCCGATCTGTGAATAAAACTCTGAAAATGTGAAAGTTACCTGTAAAACATTCTGTACCATCTTTATGGCTAGACTTCTGTGTGCCATCTGTGTGGCTTTGTTTCCACATAGCTGCTTTAAAATAGATCTTCATGTCCAAGTGGTTAATACGAATTTTTTTATATCCCCACATCATTACTTTGTGATAGTAATAGTGAGATTGCTACTTGGGCATTGTATTTGGTTTTAAAATCTAGGAAAACCTGCATGATCTATGTTATCATCATAAATCTGTGGGGAGAGAAATGCAAAACTTTGAATTTTGAAATTTAAGCAGCTCTTTAGAATTACAACCCTTGGGGGAGTCTTATTTTGCAGAGGCAGCACCTATGGCCACACCCTGGAGTTTACAACTATAATAGAAAGTATCTGTTTCTAAGACAGGGCCATGAAAGGGGCTTCTGGGTGGGAGAGGCCCCAGAAGCTTCTTGGGTAGCTAATGGTGTCTTGGGATATGACGGAGTACCCTGCCTCATGAAATATTCTGGCCCTCCTCTATGTTTCCCCAAACAACTAAAATAATATCCCACTTGTGTACCTAATGGTGAGATTCAACTACAAAGACTGGCTTACTATCTGGGATCCATAATTGAGGAAAGTTGACAAACTCAACAAGCAGAGCTTACACTTGAGAAAATACACGTGTAGGCAGAGCAAGTCTTCAGAAAATATGTTTTATAATCTCAGAGAATTACCACAGGCCACCACTCCATATGAAAGAATCCAGGAGAAAACATAGAAATGAAAATTTTGGTTAATAAATTTTTCTTTAAAAAATCAGTAATTGCACAGAGTAGTAAAATAGACATCACCGAGACAAAGTAGTGAATTCAAAGATAGATCAAGTCAAGGGAATCTTCTAGAATATAGTATAAAGAGAGAAATATATGGAAAGCATGGAGAAATGATAAGATATAAAAAGTGGTTTAGAAATTCAATCTATTTAATCCAACATCTATTTAGTACAAGAGAGGAAGAAATACTTAAACCATATAAGATTACTTCCTAGAAATGAAGAGAAAGACATTGCATATTTTATTGAAAGAGCTCCTCAAGCACCAAATGATAAATGTACATGTGTACATACTCTTAACTCTTTATTATCAAATTTGAGAAAGAAGGATTTGGGAAAATTCTGAGAGCGATGTAACAAATTTCTCAGCAACAACGCTGGGTGTAAGAAAACAATGGAGCATTAAATGGAAAATTCTGAAGAAAAATATTTTTCAAGCTGGAATTCTATATTTAGCCAAACCATCATGAAAATAAAAGGGAAAAGTAAATTCTTTTGAGCCTAGGAAGTTGATTATTCATAAATCCTCTCTTGAGGTTGTACTCCTTCAATGAGAAAATGAATCCAGGAAGAAGTGGAGTGGCAAAATGTGTGATGAATAAATACATTCATAAAATGATGCATAAATATTAGTCATAAATTATTTTTGGTAATCTGGAAGTAAAGCTGCAGATGATAGCGACACAATGTGGCATAGAATGTGGTCCTGAGATTTGGCCAGGAGGAAGGGAGAAGCAGGCCATTCTTATGTTGCTCAGAGTTAAGAGTGTAGAACTATAATTAACTCTAGATACTCTTAGAATTGAAGATGTTTGTGTTATGGGTGTTGAAACTTAAATGTATTCACCATTGAGAAAGTTAGAATTTTCATTTCCAAACCAGTACAGAAAAATGACCAAAGGCAATTGGTGAATCCAACAAAAGTCAGGAAAGGGGGAACAGGAAAGAGCTAGAAAGCCTGGTGAATAAAAGTGAAAAAAATAAATACGATGGAAATATATCCAAATACATCTGTACTCACAATAAACAGGAATGGGTCAACTTTACCAAGAGATGGAAAGCCCTAGCCAAGGCAACATGAAAGGAAAAGAAATAACATGTTTTAAATGTGACAGAGCCACACAATCTAGAAGCTGAAGACAGTGGAATGCTGGCCTAGGTGTGCAGATTTGCTACTGACAATGTGTAGCCATAATACTGTAGTGCCTCTTGCAGGCACTAAATTTAATTTTAATTTCTAATTCAGGAATTGCTGTTATACCTAAAAGTATCAATTGGGTTTTTTTTTTAATGGTAAACAATGGAAATTGACCCTGCTATATTAAGCTACAAAGAGGGGTTTATTGAAAATATTCTAAGCCGGGGTGCCTGGGTGGCTCAGTGGTTGAATATTTGCCTTTGGCTCAGGTCATGATAAATAAATAAATCTTTAAAAAAAAAAATGTGACAGAGGACAAGGTAAAACTGCCATTATTTGCATACTCTGATTATCTTTTAGGACATCAATGCTATTTGAATAGTGCTGATCCATTCCCCCCAGAAAAGTGTTCTGCCCCACACAAAGCCAAATGATTAATGACCTACATATAAAAAGACAAAGGGCAAAAGAGAAAAAATATATATGCATGCATATGTCTGTATATGAAGACATGAAGTATTTATTGACTACTTCAAAATTAAATTTGTGAATGAAAGATATTGTAAACTAAGTCAAAAGATAAGCCAAACCATGGAAAGATATCTGCACTGTAGACAGTAGAGATTTGTACCAAAATCTATGTGATTAGCAAAAATTATAGTTCGGTCTTATCGGTTATTGGCTGTGAAGAATATAAAATGTTACTCTCACCATGGAGGATTACTTGATATTCTTGACTAAAATTAAAGCCTTACATCCTTGATGAGCAAGCAAGTGTACTTCCACATGTCTGACTTAGAAAAACCTTGCACATTTGCACAGGGACACTTGGGAAAAGTTCTGGAAGGACATACCTCAAACCAGTAACAGTCGTTGGATCTTGGGGGAGGATGAGTATGTGTTGGGGGAGGCAGAGGATGGGGTGCAGAAGGCCACCAACAAAGGAGCTTTACCTGTAATTCTTAATAGTTTTACAAAAAGAATGCCTACAACCTAAAGTAATTAAAAATCAACTTTTCAAACTCCTTAAGAGTGAATGTTTTATTTTCAGTTTTGCAGTATTCAGAATCAAAGGCTCTCCAATAGCTGTCACCAAAAAAAAAAAAAAAAAAAAAAAAAAAAAATAGCTTGTCTGTCATTCCGGGTTCCAGGTTGAGCCCAAGTAATTATGAATCTCCATGACGGTGCTCACGTGCTACAGGACAAGAAATTTTTAGATGGAGATGTTTATAAGCACCCTTCACATTGTCTTGATGGATTTGGGTTGGAAATTTTCTGTGTTTATCTTGAGGCATATCGATTTTAAATGTCTAAATATCTATAATTTTTTTCTGTTTGATGCTGATGTGGTTGGGCTTACTTAGCTCACCATTTGGGATGGTGAAATCTTAAAAAGTACATCAAAGGCAGATTATTCTTTCCAGTCCTGTTTCAGGTCTGCAGAAAATGGTAGGTTATGCACTTAAATTTTTAGCTTTATTATATGAGTGGCATTAAGCCAGCCATAAAATAATTGCCAATGATAACCGCATTGTTTCACTGAGCTTTTATTCGTGACTCTTGAGTCATTTTTCCTCTTCAGAATGAGAAGTGTATTTTGTTTATTTGTTTTTTTTTTTTTGGTTTGTTTTTTAAAACTAAGTTGTAAATACCCAACTTTTGGCCATATTTTTCTTCTGCTTTGGCTTTCTTTTTTTTTTTTCCCTGTCAGTCATTATACTTCTGTAGGAAACTTCTTTAAATTTTTTTAAGGGAAGGACCAAAGCTAGCAAAGAAACAGATGTATCCCATATAAAATATGCAGTAAATCTTGTCCCACAGATTCTTTGCTCTGAACTTTCTGACAGAAACTGTCAAATATCCACTTTAATTCAGGTATAAACTGTTCACTCCGTGTCATGGCGCCAACAGCCATATGCCAGAATAAAGTTAGTGACCAGCCATAAAAACAGCAGCATAAGCACCTTTGAAATGGTGCAAGTCATCGTGGGTGAGAACGAGCCATATAAATCCATGGGGAATTAATCTCGGCTTTGCTACTATCCTGCTGTGCATTTACAATGCAGGACTAGCAATACTTTTAAAAGGAGAGAGAATAAGAGAGCCGTGTGTACACCTAATGAGCTTGTGAGAGGGGAGAAGGTGGTTCATGGAGCAGAAAGCAACAGCTTTCCCCCCTCCGTGGAGCTCTGGAATCCTCTTGAAGAGGGCAGATCCCAGCCTGAGTGGAACATGTGGGCCGGTTCTTCGCCTTGCATTGCCTGGCTTTGCAGATCATGTGAAACCAATCTCCCCGAAGCGCAATCACAAGAAATGACTTCAGCTTCATAAATCATTGTTATCATCCCACAGGAGGAGGTAATGCTATGGTTTTTCTCCAGTAAAACATTTCAAGCCTCTGGTTTCAGGAGCTTTCCTTTTTTTTTTTTTTTTTTTTTTCTGAAATCAGCTTTATGCCATTTGCACAATTAGCTTCAGGTTTCTGCCTAAAAGAGACAGTGGCATGGCGCTTCTCCAATTTACCTAATATTTGAACGTTTCCTCGTCTCTCAAATTCTAAGGGAGATCTATTTCCTACTGAGGGTGTGTGTGTGTGTGTGTGTATCTTATATATTCAGAGACCTCACACTTGCTTCAAAGTATACTGACTCTCAGTATTTTTTCCTGTTAAGAATATTTTCTTTATCTTGTGTTTTCCAAATATAGAACAGACTTATTAGGTTTAAGCATTGCGGAAAGAAATTTTAACTTATTTTGCAGCATAAGACATGATTTTAATGCTTGGGGTCATCTAAAACATTCCTCTTCTAAGCTACAGAAAGCAGAAGACTGAAGGGTAAAGCAACAGATTATTTCTGAGTTGAATCAAAAAATAAAACCCTGCTTTAATTATATTTGATCATATTTTAATAGTCCTTCATAACCATTTTTTTCCTACAAGATCTTATTGAAGAAATGTTGTCAAAAAATTACTTTGAAATGGGGCTTTCTTGGGTTTCTAGAAAATTATCTTATTTGAATAGGCTTCATTCAATCAAAGAAAGGCTTGTTTTTCAATTACTTTCGGGCATTACCAACTAAATGATAAAAGATCTTTAAAAGTATTCATTTAGGGCAGCCCTGGTGGCTCAGCAGTTTAGCGCCGCCTTCAGCCTGCGGCATGGTCCTAGAGACCTGGGATTGAGTCCCACGTCAGGCTCCCTGCGTGGAGCCTGCTTCTCCCTCTTCCTGTGTCTCTGCCTCTCTCTCTCTGTCTCTCATGAATAAATAAATAATCTTTTAAAAAAAAGTATTCATTTAAAAATTGACCTATGCTTTGACAGATTAAATGAAAAAACAAGAAACTGAATGATATATTCAGTATGACCTCAACTATCTAAAACAGCACAAATGGCTTTGTGATTATAAATATACACCTACATTTATGGAAATGAATCAAAATATTAGCAAAAGCATTACATAAGAAAGCCTTCTGCACTATGTTTATGGGGTTTTTTTTTCATATTTTCCCCTCACATATCGGTATGTTCTACAATGAGTTATTTTAAAATCTGGGGGAAATTATAAAAATTTATTAAAAGGAGAGGAAAAGGAGGATGACAGTTATTGTTGAAAGGTGACTCGAGAGGTGCCACCTCAAATTTTATTAAGCTCACCAACAGTATATTTACCCCAGCAGACTTCTAAGCTGTGTGGTCAGTTTTAAAACCAAACCTCATTTCTTTGTTTCTTTTTACTGACTCCGATAATGATCACTTGTGCTAATAGGCCTTCTGCATAACTTCTAACAGAGCAAATTAAATGTGCTTCAATGTGGAAAAATATCTTCTACAGTGTCTTCTTTGGGAATCCTCATTCTCCCAGTACTTTTCTTTCTGGGACATATCTCCTGAGAAATGCACTATCACTACCTTCCCTGCACCTAAGATTCTTTGTAGCATCACAGCTATTGAAGTTAGGGTAATTCTTTGGTACCATTTCCAGCGGACCAATTTAAATCCCCAGCTATGACAAATTCTTGACCATAAGAAAGAAAATTAGGTAAAGTTATTTTGAAAGTCAAAGCAATAACAGATATCAAGATGGTTCAAATTTTTTCAGTTTTTCAATCACCCTATTAACCTGGTTTCCCAAGGACACTTAGCTTTTGCCAGGGCTCTAAAAGAAGACCAGTTTAAAGATAGCAATGAGCATTCTGTGATTACTTCTGGAAATTCTAGTGGTCCATTTCTTTTCATGATTAAATATCTGAATACTAATTTTTCCAAAGGGAGAGTTTCAATTATTTAACAAATGTCTTTTGCTACAAAGATGTAAGTGGTTTCGTATAAATAAATCTAGATGCAGAGGAAATCTCCTTTGTAAAGCTATAGGTAGGTGCCATGTAATATTTTATCTGATATATGAGTATGGCTTTTTTTCTCTTCAATTTTTGATTGGTTAAAATCAATCTTAATCTGTTAAGCTCTCTGATCATGCATTAATGGCTTTTATCTGAGTTTTCATCTTTAAAATTGATTAAAATCATTTTTTATATTGTACATATTTCTAGACAATTCATAAAAATATGTGGGATGGTTACCAGATAGAAATTGTAAATTTTACATTTGTGAGTATGTATGTGTAAGGTATAAATAAAGAGCTTTAGGACTTTATTGTAGGTGGCTCGGCCTTTAAATTTAACTTATTCACCTGAATGCTTATTTTCCCAGTTATGACTTCTCTAATTTTCTAGCCTATGATTATATGGCAGTTTTATAGTTTTTAAGCAGGAACATGTAAAGAATAACAATGTGATGTAATGAAAACTATACCAAGTAAGGGTACAAGTTCTTTTTTGCCCCCAAACTAGTTATATGACCTTAGGCAGGTCACTGACTTTCAGCATGCTCCACTGCTGCTTCCAAATACCATCAGTATTTCTTTTTCTGGTTATATTAAATGATACTAATTCTTCAAAAAGCAATTAAAGGCATGTGAAAAACAAAATGCCTATCAACCAGAGAGACAGAAATAGCAACTATGATATTTTGGTATATTACTTTCTGGTATTTTTAATGAATATATAATTTATTTCTGTGATATATATTTTAACATAATTTCCATTCACATCATATTTGCTGCACTGTATTCTGAATTTTATCACTTAGAACTGTTGTAGCATTTCTCTATGATATCCTTTGAAAACCTGATTTGTGGGATATTTGGATGTAGTACATTTGCTTCAGGTCTTGAGGAGTTTACTGTAGGGATAGATACATTATTAAAGGAAGAACAGGATGCTCAACTACTCAAGACAGTGGGTGCCCAAGCAGGCAAATGTCACTGGACAACTAGGAATTGTTGTGGAGTGGTGGTAATGATTGCAATAATTGATGTTTACTGAGTTAATGTGCCAAGTGCGATGGCTGAGCACCTTACAAACATCTCATATAATTATGATAACAACTGTCTAATATAAGTCCTATCATTACCTCCATTTATAGATTAGAAAACTCATTGTTATCCAAGTTAAACCACTTGCCCAAGGCCAATAGCTAGAAAGTAATGGAGCAATTTGAAGTTTTGCTTCCACTATTATCCACAATGTAGAACTCCTCTGCTATGAGTTGGAATGATTGAATTATCTATGTAAATCCCTGAGCACATTATCTGACATACTGAGTGCTCAATGAATGTTCATCTTCTTCATCATCATAATCATCATTGCCACCACGACCATCAGCCTTATTATTCCAGTCAAGTGTGTTAAACTACTTCACCAACTGATCAGCCAGTGGACTGGCTGCCCCTCAGATCCCATTAGCTGTGACTGGTGGGCTGAAGAGATCATAGTTCAGTACACTGTTCTATTATCATAAAATCCAATATTTATTCAGTCCCCTATTATTTAACTTCACTCACTCACTTATAAACTACAGGAGAGGTTTACACTGGGAATTTCTTAGGTTTCTTCTAGCTAGTTCTCAGCTGTAAGTCTTCATTTTATCCAGTTTACAGATAGACAGGTTGAGATATGAAGAATCAAATGATGACTCTAAGTAACAGAGATAGGCATCAGAGGAAACCCAAAGATGCCAGTTGGTGCCAGTTTTTTTTTCCATTTGTTAGTGCAGTGCTTAAAGGAGTATCTGTTGAAAATCAAGTGCTAAAATGCTATGAAACTTTTTTTAAAAATGAGGCCGTTGCTTTTGAAGAGCACTACTTTAAATCAAAGAGGAAAATGAGCACAGAGCCTGTTACGACTTTGCTCATGAACTTGCTTACAAATTCAAACTAGCAGCTGCTTTTGTAGTCATTCTCACCAATCAATGAAGCAACAAATTACTTATTTATAAACACTAGGTTTATAGTCTCAAGTGCTAAGCATTTTGAATACAAACTTTTTAAAAAGCATAGTCCATGCCTTCCAGAAATTATATACCTTTAGGCTGGTGCTAATATCAAAATACAACAGAGTTGTTTGGGAAAGGAGAACTTCCAGTGTTAAAATACCTGCACTTTATATCACCAAATGGTTATTTAGAGCCTTGTGACTCTGAACCCCATTGTCATTGAAATGTCCTCAAGCTTCTTGAGGAAGCAAAATGGGGACAGCCCTTTTATAAATCCAACTTCTTTGCAATTCCTAAGATTTCCTAAATGATGTTTCATTTGGTGTCTTTTCCCTGAATGATGAGACCAGAGAGTTCACTATCCCTACATAACCCTTGAAAAAATTCTAAAGTATTATGGTAGGGATGAGCCTCCTTCCTGGGAATGAGATGGCAGGGAGACAGGGTAGACACTACAGGAAACAGGAGTTATGTGTATTCTCTAAGTGAAAATTATAATTTATATTTGTTTAGAAGTACTTGTGAAAAAAATAACTTCAAATAAAAGCATTTTTTCAAAAGAGGTGTCACTTCTATTAATGCTGATAAGTTAAAGGTATATATGGGCCTACAAGATGAGATAATATGGAGAATTTCAGGCCCTGTGCAGCCACCTGACTCCCATTAATGCTAATGAGCCTCTCACTGGATCATTCTAAAATTTTACCTCCATGGTCTGTTTTAAAGCATCAAGAGTCAGGAAATTTAGAATGAAAGCTGAAATTCCATCTTGGCACTTTCTCTCTGATGTATATACTCCAATGAAAAATGTGTGGTATAGTGCAGCTTCAAGATATCACCTAAATATTTGAGAATTCTAGAGAAAAATATAGCCTGTTGGGAAGCAGTAGGGGGCATTGGAAACTATACTGGGTTATGAATCAAGAGACCTGGATACAAGAAAGTCATTTCATCAACCTGGGTGTTCACTTTCTCATTTCTATAACATTAAATTGTTGGACTAGGTTACAGATTATATTGTCTTACAAACTTTCTCAAGTTATTGCATCCGTATCACCTTGATGCCAAAAAAAAATTGCTGTGTACAGGTAGTTGTACAGAATTGAAGGACTTCACTAGACTATACAGAAGCAGAGGGGAAAAGATCGTAGACTATTAAAAGCAAAATAAATGGTTGCCTTTAAGAAGATTGAGCAGAATTCCTCATACAGTCTAAAGGCTGAGTGTTGTGTCTAAATTGTGAGTGGCTAAAAACATAACTGTGAGGGCAAAAGTCTCATCTAAGATAAAGCTATATTAGAGAAAAAGAAGTTGTAAAGCTTTTACAGTGGGATGAGTTGTGAACTATAGATATATTTATTTCATTTAGACCCAATTGTACTCTGATTACCTTCTAGAATTGCAGATGGACAAAATATTTGCTTTTGTAATAATTATTATAGAGAACAAACCAGATGCTTAATCTGATGAGGACTTAGAATTGTATTATGATCTCTTGGGATACCTGGCTGGCTCAGTGGTGAGCGTCTGCCTTTGGCTCAGGGTGTGATCCTGGAGTCGTGGGTTTGAGTCCCACATTGGGCTCCCTGCATGGAGCCTGCTTCTCCCTCTGCCTGTGTCTCTGCCTCTCTCTGAGTGTCTTTCATGGATAAATAAATAAAATCTTAAAAAAAAAAAAAGAATTAGGACAGCCCTGGTGGCTCTGCAGTTTAGTGCTGCCTTCAGCCCAGGGCCTGATCCTGGGGACCTGAGATCGAGTCCCACATCGGGCTCGCTTCATGGAGCCTGCTTCTCTCTCTGCCTGTGTCTCTGCACCTCTCTCTCTCTCTCTCTCTCTGCGTGTGCGTCTCTCATGAATGAATAAAGTCTTTAAAAAAGAAAGAATTCTATTATGATCTCACAAGTAATTACTACAATCATCCCAGAATATAAAAGAATCATAGATTCTTTTCATTGTAGAACCAGGGAGATTTTTCTAATTCAAAATTTTATACCAGTAAGATATTTTATGAGGCATTTGAATATTATACCTGGGTTTTGAAATATAAAAATGTAAATGACAGGGCAAGCCCCTGTGGCGCAGCGGTTTAGCGCTGCCTGCAGCACAGGGCGTGATCCTGGAGACCCTGGATCAAGTCCCATGTCGGGCTCTCTGTGTGATGCCTGCTTCTCCCTCTGCCTGTGTCTGCCTCTCTCTCTCTCTCTCTCTCTGTCTCTATGAATAAATAAATAAAATTTTAAAAAAATGTAAATGACATACAATCATGTCATTTGTAAGCTTGATTGCATCAGAACTTCATGTTTTCAACCATATATGAAAGAATTGAGCCCTATGGCCTGAAGGCCATCATTATGTGTTATGAACTGACATATCCGTACCATCTAGAATGGTGCTACTTATGTATATATGAGGTGGAGAAGACTGAGAGAATAGTTGATCAAATCACCTTCCATATTCTGCAGCTCAGAGGAAGAACCTTGGCTTTTCTCAGCTTGGGTGCCCAAGTTAGGTGATACTAGTATTTAGTTTTTCTTTGATGCCCATAAAAATATTTAGTTCAGTTCAATTATAAAGGCAACTGAAAATGGCAGATAAATATGATGAAAAACATGAGATCTGGAAAGTCTGAACATAGGAGGATCCCAGCTCAAACATCAGCCCAAGGGTTGGACTAAATGACTTTTAAGACTCCTTGTTCCTTTGATTTTATGACTCTAAAAGCCTCTTCAAAGTCTTTTGATACAGCATCTTTTGCTTAGTACTTTCATCAAAAGCCTGAGTTGTCTATTTCACTTTAGCCTTAGGTGACCTGGAAATCAAATTATAGCCATATACTAGGAACCTTGATAGCATATCTTCACCCAGCCTCATACCAATTTACACAGAAATTCTCACAGATGGCCCCTTATGCTCTTCAACTTTACCATCCAACTAGTTATTTACAAATGTAAAATCTATGGCAGACCAGAAATAATCACCCTTCTAATTTAAGCACAACCAGGAAAAGTCAATAAATCAAGAAGTTTAGATAAGACGGTAGCATCCTTCATGGGCAAGCATATCAGGAGGAAAAATGTAAATATAAGATACTCCTCTCGCTGTAACTCAGTGGTTCCACATACAAATATTTTCCCTCTGCAAATGTTAAAAAGTCATCCCTCTTTCCAGTGTCAGTGCGCTGTTGGCTCCATTGGTGAAAGCATTTTTTTCTCCTGGAAAGTGCACGACAGGGTGATTTCCTAAGAAATGAAAAATGACTGCCATGTTCACATCAGATGGATAGCACGCGAAGTGCAGTACAGTCCTTTTGTTTCCTTGTTAGCATCACCTGGCTCCTCTATTTGTAGAGCTGTAATAAAAACAGCTTCTTTACTGTGTGTCCTGTTGGTTTATACCAACCATGTCAGGTCCATAAACCATGGTATATTAAAGTGTAATAGACTGTGTAAAGAATACTGGGAAGATATTCCAACCTTTATCCCTTGCCCTCATTCCACACTTTACTGCCTCCCAGATGGGTATCCATAAATATGACTTAATTATGTTTGGCATAAAACCTCCACTTTCTTTGAAAAGTGATGTCCTTCTTTGGCCACTTTCAGTGCATGAATATCACCCTCTTGAGGATAAAACCTTGAAAATTTCGGTACATTTAGATGGCAAGTATTTATAGTCCAAATATTTTCTGGAAGTGTCATCTTATTTAAAAAACATTACATTTCTCATAATACTTTTAAAAATTGCAGTCTGATACAGACAAACTCAAGGATCAATGTTTTTTGTATCCGTGATCTATGATTCTAAATAAGATCTGGATGGAAATCCATTCTCTCTTGCTGTGTGATTCTATTGGACTCGCTTCTAATTTGTTGAAAAAAGAAAACAAAGATCAGAAATTGCTGTGGGAGGAAATGGGCTCTGATCCCCCAGTAGGGAGGTAATGAGCAGGGACTATGATCTGCTAGTGTGGGTCCCTTCCTGTCACTTCATTCACCTGTCAAATAAGAGGAGTGCCTGCTAGTTTGTTAAAGTTGAGGCACACAGATTTTGAAATTCCTTTATGAAATAGATTTTTAAGGGGCACCTGGGTGACTCAGTTGGGTAAGCATCAGGTCATGACCTCAGGATCCTGGGATCAAGCCCCAAAGCAGGCTCTCTGCTCAGCAGAGAGTCAGCTTCTCCCTCTCCTTTTATGCTCTCTTTCTCTTTCTCTCTCTCAAATAAATAAACCCTATAAAATAAGTTTAAAAAAAAGAAGTAGATTTCGGTTGCTGCCCTCAAGAAGCACCAAGTCTAGTAGGAAAAGCAGACTGCCAGTAAATGATGTCCGTACTGTGCCCCCACATATGTGAACACAGTGTGGAACTGTACAGAAAAAGCAGCTCACCACTCAGTGAAGAAAAGGCACGCGTAGAGGTCTTCATGAAAGATGTAATGTTAAAGCTTGGCTTTTGAAGGAAGAAAAGATGTTTCCAGTGAGGCTGTTTTGGGAGGAGAAGGCAAGAAGGAGGAGGAATGCAAAGCAGAAGAAACAGTGGTTCCCAAGAAGAAAGGTGCAAGAAAACAGGTTGGGTGACAAGAACAGTGAGGAGTCCCCTTGACAGGAGCATGGCACATGTAGCAGGAAGTAACAGGAGCCAGGCTGTTTAAGGGCTTACTGTGTAATGTGAGTGTACCTCATCCTGGATAGAGAGGAAGCTCCTGAACACGTAAGCACAGCAGCGGCGTAATCCAGTTTGCCATTTAGGTTGGCAATTCAGCTGCAATGCGGAGAACTGAGTTTCCTATGTCATGCAAGGAACCCATTATAGATCACAGAGCCGAGAGCTTAGAGCAGGAGTCTTTGCTCTCAGAAAACTACCTTTTTGAAGTAGATCCCTACGTCATTGTCTTTCCCTGAGTATATGAGAGGTGATTCAGTTCATCCGGTCAAAGATTGTAATTCAATAATGATGAAGTGGGAAAAAAAATCATAAGCTCCTCATACCTACCCCCTTGACTCTCGGGTAAATTTTCAAAATTATCAATCAGTTTCTGTCTTTTTCCTGAGGCTTAAATAAAATAAAATGGGCTTAAGCAGCAAATATAATGACTTTAGGTCCAACATAGAAACCACCCTCCTAGAGACAAGCCTTAGGTGCCATGGTAAAGACATCGGTTTTGGAAGTGAAATGGGAGAACAGTGAGGATCAGAGCAGAGGACACCTGATCTGACTCGAAAATGATCACATGCAAAACTATCCTACACTGAGGGTGATTGTAGTCATTCTTAAGAAAGAAAGGAAATTTGAAATTTTGTATTACTCATTCCAAAATCAGACAGGTGGAATAATGACTACTAGCATTTGCTTCTAGCCGATCAAATAATAAATGGCTGTCAGTTTTGAGTTCTTAGGGTACGTTAGTCACTATGTTGATCTCTCATGTTCAGTAGCTCCAAGGGTCACAACCAGCTTGCAGGATAGATCTTATCATTCTATTGTAACGGGTAAGGCTCAGAGGAGTTAAGTGACTTCCCCAAGGTCTTTCAGTTAATAAGTGACAGAGCACAAAGTCAACTCAGGCCTGCCCAACACAAAGCCCAAGTTCTTTCCACTATGCTACACTTGCATATAATTTTGTTGGAATTGCCATCCCGCTGGAAGCTTGAACCCCCAGCAGTCTCAACATGACATGGGGCCACCAGAGGCCAACTCAAGAGATTCTGATGCAAACAAGCATTGGCCCCTCTTCATGTAGCCTTCATATTTCCATGCACATAGTCATTATCATCTTCATTTTGCAGAGATGGAAACCAAAATGTGAGACTTATCCTGACACTTATGTGGCAGAGATGGGCTTAAAAGTTGGAATTATCCATCCTGAGTTCTGCCTCACTCGGTAGGCCACAGTACTATGGAATTTCACACTGGTTATTATGGGGTGTCTTTTTGATAACTAATGAGACAATGGTGATCAAATGAACTAGGAAACAATATTCCAAGGTATTAAAGCTTTACACAAAAGCAAATGGTCTTTATTCAGAAAGGCTGCATTAAATAAAATCCACATAAATACCTCTTAAACAAATAAATATCTTCCATAGAAGGCATGTTGCTTTCTGCCTGCGACATAGAATTATGAAAAATAAACATTGTTCTTTAATGGAGAAAGTTGAAGCTCAAGAAAAGCAACACAGTTCTACCAATTACAGAGGAATTATAGTATGCGTAGGTAGGTCACTGAGCACACTTGCTACTCACCTTTCTCCAAGGACATCCAGAAGTTCACCATCATCACAGTGTGTCCACAGCCTTAATAAAGACGTTTGGAAGACAGAATTGATGTTGAGAGAAGCTTCTCACTTTTAGTACTCTGATTTGTTTTCCTTATTGCTTTTACTATCTGAAAAAGTGAGACTGTCCGGTCATCATCCTAAGCAACTACTTTACAACTCAGATTTGGAAAACCATTGTATTTAACTCATTGCAGACAATGAGACAGCCTCTTGTGCCAGAAAGAGAAGAGAGCAAGGCTGGGGATGCCTGTTATTTTCTCCTTTTACTTCCTTTGGTGCCATGTCAGTCTCTGACGACTCATCCAAATTTACTCTTCTAAGAAGCCTACCCAGCCCCCACCATACCCATATACAATGTAAGCTAAAAAGGAAGCACCTGGGGCACCTGGGTGGCTCAGTTGGTTAAGTGTCTGCCCTTGGCTCAAGGCATGATCCCAGGATCCTGGTATTGAGCCCTGTGTCAGGCTCCCTGCTCAGTAGGGAGTCTACTTCTCCTTCTGCCCCTCTCCCCACTAGTGTTTGCTTGCACTCTCTCAAATAAATAAAATCTAAAGAAGAAGAAGAAGAACAACAACAACAACAACCGCCTAAATACTAATGTCCATGGGGTTTTGTAGAATAGAAGACTAAGTAAATCCCATACATACATTCAGGGCCACTGCTAGTCAAAGCTGTAGGGTAAAGACAATTTACACCTGAGACTTGTCATCTTCAGTTTAGACATTGTCTCCCTTTTGGATCCTTGGTACCTCTTTAGCATGCTGTGGGGGCCTGGCACCCTAATTCAGTAATCCATAGTAATCTCCAATAGGCAACAAGCCGTGCTCTGGAAATTTTTGTTGCTATCCATTACCAAAAATTACTTACACTGGATCTTTTTCTCTCCAGTTTAATTGTCTGTCTTCCCCAACTGGAATGAAAGTTCTGTGGGGACCTTTGTTTTCTCCACTGGGGTATCCCAAGCACCCAGAATAGGGTCTGGTACATGGAACAGAAGACCAAACCCACCTATGTCATTATGTCTATTGATACTAATTGCTTAAGTCAGAGCTTGCAGAACCTGATATGGTCAACAGAAATGTTCTCTTTGTCCTATAGAGCATCTGGAAAAAAAATGTTTTTCAGTTGAGAACATCCATTTAAAAATCTTAGCTTCTCTGAAAAAGGAGGAAGATCTGATAACAATGGCAAATGCTTTCCCTCCCCTACATGGGGTACGGCCTTCCCATTTTCCTAACACAGCCTGTCAGCTTCCCTACACTGAGACTCTTGGTCCCAATGTTGAGAAGCAAGGGATAGAGTTTTAGAATATTAGGATTCTTATACTTGGCCTACAGTTGCCTTAGTGGCTGGTGATACTAGGATTTGAATTTGTGACTCTAGTCTTTAAACATTTTCTTTCCAAGTAATGTGTTTTTGTTATGCTTAGAGCACTTTAAAGACTTAAAGTGTATAATGACATGGTTGGAAATGTCACATATTTTGCTGGGAGAAATCTTTTAGGCTGATAGAGCTTCCAGGTCACACCATGGAAGTGGCTGCCTTTTCTGTCTATACACAGGCTCCTTGCTTAGAAGAAATCAAGGTCAATAGGTTCTTCTCATTTTCCCAAAGGTTCTTTCCCTGCCCCCAGACCCTCAGAAGTTCTGCAGTATGCATTGGGCCTCTTGGAAACCCTTATTTTTACATTTTGCATGCTAGTTTTTTTCCAAATAACCACATTTAGAGAGCTATTCGAAAATCTTATTGAACGCTTAATTCCATGTAGAAAGGGTATCTGTTGTCAGTGAATTTATATGCAAAGACAGCTGGGCTACGATCTACTTATGGCCTGGAAGTATAGCCAGTTAGAAACCACCTGGTGACAGAGAACAGCAGAGGTGCTCCAGGAAGATCACTCAGGCCTCAAAGGAATTTTTCCTTGTGTTTGGCCATGCACATAGTTAAGAACCACTGGCTAAGAACAAACTACTTGTTTGTCTCACATTTTGGAGGACTCGGAAGTCTAGGAGAGACAAAAGTCACTTATCTGTGTCTGACCGGCTAAGAATGAGACTAATTCACAGAGACTCCTACTAGGAGGATGGGGGGGGGGGGGAAATCATACTGCAAAAGATGACCATAACTATCATCTTACCTAAGATGGCATAGTTATCAAAGCAGAATCATTTTAATATTTAAAAAAGTCGGGGATCCCCGGTGGCTCAGCGGTTTAGTGCCTGCCTTTGGCCCAGGTCATGATCTTGGAGTCCCAGGATTGAGTCCCACATCGGGCTCCCTGCATGGAGCCTGCTTCTCAGTCTGCCTGTCTCTCTCTCTCTCTCTCATGAATAAATAAGACCTTTTTTTTTATTTTTTATTTTATTTTTTTTAATTTTTATTTTTTTATTTATGATAGTCACAGAGAGATAGAGAGAGAAGCAGAGACACAGGCAGAGGGAGAAGCAGGCTCCATGCACCGGGAGCCCGACGTGGGATTCGATCCCGGGTCTCCAGGATCGCGCCCTGGGCCAAAGGCAGGCGCCAAACCGCTGCGCCACCCAGGGATCCCAAGACCTTTTTTTTTAAAGTCATTTTTGTTCACTAACATTTGCTGGACTTTAAGGTATACAACATTAGCCTGACATTCTTGTTTAGTCTATGTTTGTATTCTGAGTATCAAGTGCTATGTTTAGGGAATCTAGTATCTTTCTTTTTAAGGGATATTTGTCCAATATATGCATTTTCAGCTAAAATAAGTTATTTAATATATAGGCACTCCTACCATGTTTAAGGCTCAGCAGAAAACAATCTAGATAAAGTTGCTTCTCTCCTTGAGCTTACATTCAATTGTCATATAATGAATGCTTGAGAAAACAAATTATCTGCCAGGCAGATAGAGGCTGGGCAGGGAAAAGGTAAGGTACAGAGGTTGAGAGAGTTGGGGGAGGGGACAGGGATGTGCAGAAAGGGGTGGTTTTTACTTAGTGAAGTCAGAGAGTGTGATGTTTGAGCTGAGACCTGAATACAGTAAGGGGGCCAGTCATGCATAGACTGTTGGGCAAAGTGTCCCAGGGCAGAGAGGCAGCAAGTGCAGAGGACCGTCCCAGCCCCCTCACCCAGTGTGCATGCTCACTGTGCTCAAGCATCAGCAAACTGGCAGAGAGACTGAAAAGGAATGAGCCTGGAAAAAGAGAAAGTGACATCACAGAGGAGCCAGCAAGCAGACCTGCGAGGCCTAATGGGACATTGTGAAGATGTTAGAGGTTATATCAAGAGTGATGACCAGATTTGGAAGGTTTTGAGCAGGGTGTAACTTGATAAAATTGACATTTTAAAATCAATGATGATAAGGTACTGATAATACCTTTCATGTCATTTATTGGTCAATCATGTATTACATGACAAGCACTTGATGTGTTGTCAATCATTCAGTCTCTATAACAGCTGTATGAGGTAGTCACTGGGGCTATTCTTATAGGACAGATGAGTCAATAACTGCAGTTGGTCATGAGTTGACCACAGTCACACAGGTAGTACACGGCAGAGCTAAGCTTAATAAAATAGTGCTATTTTAAAATCCTTTAATATCTTTCACAAAGTATCTTTCATGAACATCAGAGGCCCTAATAGATATGACTGATTGTCTTTTCCTGTTCATTTTATATCACTGTAGCCTTAAATGAAAGGAGCCTCAAGACTTACATAGAAAATGATTTAACTATTTTTCTAAACATTTTTAAAATGAATAAGTTTTATTTTCATATATTAAACATTTTCTGATTAGAGAGATATGTAAAACCACCACCCAAAAACGAAACCTCCTAAATAAATAGTTCCTAAGGAACACTGGTTCTTAATCTATAAATTCAGAGTTATGTGGATTTCCTTAGTAGTCTTAAATATATTTTTTTTCAAAGCATTTAAAGATAGTATTCTGAGAGAGGAGACCATAGGCTTCCCCCAGACCTCCAAAGGAGCCTCTGGGTGTAGAGACAGTGTGTGCAAGTGTTCCAGTGAATTTGTTGGAATCTGAGCAGAACTGCTATAAATGGTACTGGGTTTCTGATGTTTGGGGAGAAGTGGGGAGAGTACCAAGTACACACCAAAGCTCCCAAAAAGGCCAGCTGTAGCTGGGGTGACTACATGTACCAATCTGGTCAGGATTGTTCCAATTTATGTTATTGTCCAGGTGTATTATTAGCTGTCACCTTCTTTCATTCTCAGAAGTGTCCCACTGAGAACACTAAATTATATGGCCCCCATTAGCCACAGCTATTCTCATGAAAGCAAGGGTGGTAGATGTAACCATTTGAGAACTATCTCCAGGACATGTGGTAGGGGCTGCCAACCCCTGAATTCAGAATTATTTTGATAATACATGGGTGTAATAGAGTAGAAGATTGCACAAAAGATATGGTGGAAGAGAATGCTGTTTTAATAATAATAATTTCTGGGGGATCCCTGGGTGGCTCAGCGGTTTAGCGCCTGCCTTGGGCCCAGGGCACGATCCTGGAGTCCCAGGATCGAGTCCCGCGTCAGGCTCCTGGCACAGAGCCTGCTTCTCCCTCTGCCTGTGTCTCTGCCTCTCTCTCTCTCTCTCTCTCTCTCTCTCTCTCTCTCTGTCTATCATGAATAAATAAATAATCCTTAAATAGCAACAATAATAATAATAATAATTTCTCTTTCACAGCCAAAAAAGAGCATAAAATGGAAGAAAGTCACTTGGAGAATGCACAGAAAAGGTAAGTGGCTCTGAGTTGGCCTTAGTCTTTTTGGGGGGCTAGCTGTCCCTTTTTATTATTGTTATGTTTAAGTGCAGTCATACCAGAAAGCCATCACCATTGTCTATCTTCAGAACTCCAAATGGAACTCTGTACCCATTAAATCATAACTCCCCTGTCTTGTTCTCCCACCCCGGCTCCTGGTAACCATTATTCTACTTCCCATCTCTGTGACTTTGACTACACTAAATACCTCACGTAGGTAGAATCAAGATAGCATTTTTCATTTTATGACTGGCTTATTTTGCTTAGCATGGTGTCTTATGAGCCATTCTTTTGGCCCCATTTTTTGAGACTATATATCCTTGAGCAATCAAGATTCATAGGGAGCTCAAGACTTGGAAATATTTCTTCTCAAAGAGTACAGAAGCAGTCAGAAGTGATTGACGTGCATTGCGTCATGGCACTGTCTGCATCTCCTCCATTTCTCTGATCCTGAACCACTTTATGGAAGTAAGGAACAATGTGATCCTTCTTAGCCTTACAACAAGAGTAAACCAATTATTCCAAACGCCTAAGCAACTTATTACGTCTCTCCTCAGATCTGAGAGGATTCTATAGACGTGGGGCAAGTGGGGAGGAGGGACTGACCTCCAACTATGAAAAGTGCCTCAGAAATTGGAAGAGACCTCAGAAGTCTTCTGTTCTACCCTTCACCTACTCCAGGCCTCCTCTTTGCTCTTCTTGCTCTTAACTGACAGCAGAAAGGAACCACCCACTTCACCCAGTAATCAGTGGCTCTGGGCCCTGGCAGAGATTTTTGGTTTTGCCACCTGACCAGATTAGTCAGCTTGGCTATGCCTCCCTCTTAAAAAGGGATGAGTGAGAATATACTGAGCCATTCTCATTTTCAGCACAGAGATCCAAGATAGATTTTGCTGGTGCCGATTCTAAAAGTACTAGAAAATTAAATGATCAGTAGGCAGAGGAAATAGCCTACAAGGAAAATGAGCTTTACAAATGCATGAAGAGAGGAGTTCATTAGGTGCAAATGAACAAACTCTAGAAACAAACCGTTTCCTCCTGCCTAGCCACAATTTCCAAGAGTTCTGAGAGCCTACGGACAGTGCTGTCGTCTCTGCCTCGACAGGCGCCAACATCTTGCCCCGCTTCCAACTGCCAGTCAAATTAAAATGCAGATGAAAGGGACGTGAAGGCCAATCCTGCATTTTGCTAAACGCAGCCATGTTCTTGAGTCATGACTATCATGCAAGCATGATCATCTTTGAAACCCCCAAAGCAATGACATGACTATGTTTTTAGATTTCTGTGCCCCTTGATTGGACTTAACCCTCTATTAAGTTTTCCTTTCCTCCATGTGTAAAATGAATATCTCTGTGTTGCAGAAAACAGCATGTTCAGAAGAGGCCATCAACAAGGGTACATTGGTGTCAGGCCAAACAGAAATTTGGTTTCCGGGGTGGATGTCAAATGTCTAATATTTCTTCAAGATTCTTGCTTCAGGGGGCACCTGGTTGGCTCTGTGGTTGAGCGTCTGCCTTTGGCTCAGGGCGTGATCCTGGGGTCCTGGGATTGAGTCCCATATCGGGCTCCTCGTGGGGGAGCCTGCTGCTCCCTCTGCTTGTGTCTCTGCCTCTTTCTCTGTGTCTCTTGGGGATAAATAAATAAAATCTTAAAAAAAAAAAAAAGAAATTCTTGCTTCAAGAAAAGGGGGCCCACCTCAGAGGGGCCGAAGCTGCTGCTGTGCATTAGCTATGCTGAGGGGGATCATAAATTTTAGTTGTCAGCGTTTTCCGTGACTTTGTGGTGCAGGTAGTATAGCTTTCATGTCATACATGAAATACGTTAGATCCCATCTTTAATGTAGTAACCACAGTTGTTTGCTTGCACTCTTTAAGGAGGCTGGTGGTCAGTGTTGCAATATTCGTGTGAGATTTAGTAAATTTTTCTGTTTTATTCTCAAGAGAAGCCATTTACTCTGAGGTCAAGGCATGTTTGCTTTTCCTCAGCAGTTTGTACAGGCATGCATGTAAAACAGTAAGTAAATGTGTTCTGCTTTGGCGTCTCAACACTGTAAAAGAGCTCACGTTGCCATGGGCGCTTTGATATCATCGTTATCTGTGCTTTCAAAATATGTAGCGGAATTAAAAAGATAGGACTCAGATAAGGAATTAGAGCAGAGAGAAAAAGAACAGAGTGAAGTCAAGAAGTTTACGAAATGTAATGTATGATTAGAAATCAGTCTTTCCACAGTTGAAAGCTGTTTTAGAGTTGTCTGCTGGCAAATAGACATCTTGAATGACTGCATTGTCCATTGGAAAAGATTATCCTGGCTGTTAAATAGCAATAGTTTCAGGAGGACAGTAGTCCAGTAGGCGGTCATAGGTTCATATTCAAGCCTTTAGCTTTTCCTTGAACAAAGGGATAACTCTGAAGTCAAAAGAGGCATATCCTCAGAGCAACTTCCTCTTTGTCAAAGTTGCAGAGTGCCAAAGCCAGGCCATCCCCTGGGAATTTGTTTGCTCCAGTTCTTCTGAGGAGGAGCTTGCTTTCTTAGTTTCTAAAACACATGGGGGGGGGGGCGGGGAGAAAAGTGCTGAAATTCAGTATTTCCTTTAGTTTCTGCCCCTTTGGAGGGTTAGCAAGCCAGACCTCACAAACCCCCAGAGTGAGAGGTGATGAAGGTACATGTTTAGCTCCAGTTTAGGCTGGGAAAAATGAGGTCTCTAGATGATGACATGCTTTTCAGAAGCTCCATGATAACCCACCAAACAGCACCTGCATTCTGTGAAATAATACTAGTATTGGCAGCATCTTGAACTCCAGATACTGCCAGGGGTGCTGGGATGATCCATGAGGCACAGTGACTGGGATTTCTGTACTCTTCACTATATTCTGCTGGAAAATAATTTTCTCCTCTGAACACTAATAGGGAAAGACTTTCTCTTTTCTATTAATGCACAAAGAAATATGCTTCTGTTTCAAAGGTGACCATAAAGAAGAGAAAAAACGATGATGATATGCCTTGCTGGGGGGTGATGCCAGGAGGGCAGCTGTGTCTAAAGTAGAAATGGAAAAAAAAAGAGAGAGAAGAGGGTTTTTTTTTTTAGATGCCTGTGTCAATGAGCATGAGCAACAGAAGGGTGGAGTGGGAAAAGCACTTCACTTAGAATCGGGGATCTCAGGTGGTAGGCCCAACTCTGCCAACGAATAAAGTCATTTAATCTTTCCAGCTCTCTGTTTTCTCATCTCTAAATTGAGAGCGTCAGAAAAGTTCTCCTATACATCCCTTCCAGTTCTAAAGCTCCATGACTCTATAAGAAATTCACGTCCTGTTCCTAGAGGTCACATAACTCTCTACTTGCATATTTCCATTCCACAGTCAATATAATTTTCATTTTGAATGAAATAAAAGGATATGCTATAGAGCATATATTTGGTTGTATCAGCGTTTTGACTGCCACGGAGTTAAGAGTCACCTTTGGCAGGGAAGTGGGCATTGCGACTTTCTTCCATTCCTGGTTTTGTTCCAAATTATGTATGTTTGGAATTATAAGAGAGTCCCTTAAGAAATTACTGCAGTTATTGCCTTTCTCCACTTATGCACTTCCAGTCTTTTAATAACTGGGAGCCAAAATTCCCTGGCCAGTAGTTTTAATTTGCATTAAAAACAGATTTATTATTTACAGAAGCACAAAGAATTTATGGGACTCAGAGCTGCAGCTCCAGCTTGGATCTCACCTAATCATAGCCATGGAATCAATTAACAGTTCATCTGTGAAATGTGATAAAATCTTATGAGATACATATTGCCCAATAACTGAGAAGGAGATGAAAGTATTCTCCATAATAGTAACGGGGCTTCAGGATTTTACAATTACCATTGAAGAGAGCTCCATTAGAAACTCAGTATTCAGGATGGCCACAAAAAACACACTGTGTCTGAACAGATGATAGAGCACCGCGTAGTAAACCTAGCCAGCCATTCCTGCTTTGATTAGTTTCCAACACCCTAGAAGAAGGGGACCATTTATTTAAGTGTTCTTGCTCATGGCAAATGAGCTTGTGAGGCTTTGGGTGGGTGGAGGTTGGGGGGGGGGGTGGGACTAAGTGCAGAGCTATAAATTGCTACAAAGCTAGTGCCTCCAAGAAGGGCTGCCTGGGAGGCCCGGTGTGCAATGAGTCTGGTGTGCAATGAGCTTCTGAGGGGTAGGTCAGGGGATTCGGAGTGATGGCTGAGAATCAGCTTTGGGAAACCCAGACCCTTTTCTGACCGATTAGAGATCATCTTTCCAAGATCAAAGACGGTTTTTCATCCAAACCTGGCCCTGCCTTCAGTTATATCTCCTTTGATACATCGGTGGTTTGCATTCTTGTATCATATCAAGTCTTAAGCTGTAACCTTCTTAGAGATCATACATTCTAAGTCTTACTTCACCCTTGAGAAAATGGAGTCTGGTGCTAAGTGATTGACCCAAGATTACAAAGCCAGAGGATGCCAGAATAAGGATAGAATAGCTCCTTGATTTTTCTAGGAAGCACTCAACAGATTAATCTCTTCCCCGTGGGCCGCCTAACTGACCACTGCTACCGCTGCAGAATCGGTATGTCATCCTTACATGCCCACGCAATCATGACACACAAAATGAAGAGCTGGTAAATGATGTGGATTTGAGGTGGAGAACAAATACAGCGCTTTACTGGCATAGCCCCCTGGCATTGGACATGATCATTTTCATATACATAAAATGTGGCCAGGAGTGTCAGGTTGAATTTCTTGGCGAATCGGCTCAAGCAAATAAGGTTTCTGAGGCTTGGGATAAGCCACAGTCACTATGACTCTGGGCTCCTGTCTTAGAGAATGAATATGGGGAAAATGCCCCCAGCATCCCCACTCTGAGGGTGTGAACAGTTTCTCACTCCCTACATCACTCTGTTTTGTTTTTTTTCCCCCCTACCTGTTGCAGTTTTGAAACAACAGTAGGATATTTTGGGATGAAGCCAAAGTCTGGTGAGAAGGAGATCACACCCAACTATGTGTTTATGGTGTGGTACGAGTTTTGCAGTGACTTCAAGACCATCTGGAAGCGGGAGAGTAAAGCTCTATCTAAAGAAAGGTAAGGTCCAGCAGAGGCATCAGTACCTGTTCAGGAGGCAAGGAACTGCCTCACCAAGGGAGCACATTTCACACGCAGCCGTATTTTCTTTCAGATCAAATGGACATTAAGGATAGACTCCTGCCTGGGGGCTCCCAGGGAGATCTGGGGAGATCCAGGGAGGTGTGCTATCCACACTAGCAGATAGCTCACGTGGTCTGCTAAGTTGCATGTTCTTCACCCCTTCCAATTACAAGCCAGTAAATGAAAGGGGAGCAGCGCTAATTTGCAACAGATTGCTTCACTGTGTATTTTCACTTGGGCCAAGGCTAAATGAGGCCGCCTCAGTGTTGTAGACACTACAGACAAATAAAAGTGAATGCTTTTCCCATTAATACACTCAACTTGCATCAAAAGGAAATCTCTGAGACTCAGGCCACACTTAACACAGCGCTGAAGCCCCGCTCTGGATTTACAGCGCCACTTCTGACTCCTCGTATCCTGCTGAGGACATCAAACTGCTTGCCGCTTAGCCTCATTGCAGCCTCTTGAGTTTATTAGCTAGTGGTAGAAGGAAAATCTCGACTCTGAATATAGGAAGAGAGAGAGGGAGAGAGAGAGAGAGAGAGTGTGTGTGTGTGTGTGTTCATTCTGCTTAGAAAGAGACTAAATTGGGCCCTGCTTATCAGAAAGAAAAAAAAAGCATTTCTACTTGACCGCTGTTTTGGTCAGGTTGCCACCATGCTACGAAGGGTGTCCTGCATTTAAACTTCAGAAAGTTTTGCTATATATACTGCTGCTGCAGAACAGATGCATGAGAATGTCATTCAAAGTGGAGTAAGAGGGGATCCCTGGGTGGCTCAGTGGTTTGGCGCCTGCCTTCGGCCCAGGGCTTGATCCTGGAGACCCGGAATCAGGTCCCACATCAGGCTCCCTGAATGGAGCCTGCTTCTCCCTCTGCCTGTGTCTCTGACTCTCTTTTTGTCTCTGTCTCTCATGAATGAATGAATGAATGAATGAATGAATGAATGAATGAATAAATAAATAAATAAATCTTTAAAAAAAGTGGTGTAGGAGGAGGCAAAGATTTCTACAAATTAAGGGAAATAGTTTATCTAATTACAGCATCTATATCTCACTTAAACATTGAGACCTGGAATTCCATAATTGAGTATTTTTTTCTTTGTAATCAGAGAAGAGACATGTACATAATATATCTATACACACACATGCACACACACACGTACAATCACTAATATGTTTTGCCATACAAAGCTATTTTTAAAGGGATCAGGTTTAGAGATTTTTGACTCAGTATTACTGACTCTCTAAATATTTTCTCAGAGAACTTTTTCAAAAGACTGCTTTCTTTCTGAGGCAAAGACCTTTAAAAATGCTTATCAGCATCTCTCTCCACCATGACTTCTTTGAAAACTTGGGGATTAAAGTGAGTATATCTATTATATAGACAAAAGGAAGCAAAGAAATAGTTGTGACATTGGTGAGAAAATAGATTATTAATGTGGAGGGGGAAAAAAACCCTAAAATTCTTGGCACCCGACTTCTTGGTCTTGCCCCACAGTTGCTTATTTGGCCTTTGCAGCTAACCTATGCTCCTGTGAAACAGATGCTGCTCTGTTAGCCCCGTAGGAAAGTGGCAGGACCAAGTTCCTGGCCCTGTCACGGGGGGCAGCGCTCCAGGCAGCTCTCCGAACCCACACCTGACAGTCACACAATCCAGCAGCGTGTGCTGAATGGACAGCCTGTACTTAGGATCTTGTGCCTCAGATTTTGAACGGAATTCGGACACGTAGGAGGCTCAGTGGTTAAACATCTGCCCTCAGTTCAGGTCATGATCCTAGGGTGCTGGGATTGAGTCCCGCCAACGGGCTCCCTGCTCAGCGGGGAGCCTGCTTCTTCCTCTCCTTCTGCTCCTGCTCTCTCACTCTCTCTCAAATAAGTAAATAAAATCTATTTTTTAAAAAAAGATTTTGAGCATAATCCTTAGCTAATTTGTCTTTATAGTGGAGCCCTAAAAAAATGGTCAAAAAAAAAAAAGGGAGAGAGAGAGAGAGAGTAATCGTTTTTTATTTTCATAATCTGGATGAGAAGAGGAAAGCTGACAGGATTCTGCTGAATGCATGCTGCCCAGGGTGGGTGAAGATGGACATGAGTGGGCCTTACAGCCCCAGGACGGTGGAGGAAGGAGCTGAGACCCCTGTCTACTTGGCTCTCTCCTGCCTCCAGATGCTACTGAGCACCATGGCCAGCTAGTCCATGACAAAGTCGTCCTAAACTGGTGAATATCTGCTTTGGTGCTCAAAGCTTAATAAATGTTTGTGGGCTGAATGAATGAAAAAAAAATTTTTTTTGAAAAAAATTTGAAATATTGAACTGTAGTCCAAATTAAGGAGTTTTCCCCCATCACAGAAGTTAGAGCAAATTCACTGTGAGTCTGAAGTGGCAGGGGGATCCACCCGTCCTCAAAGTTCCTTTCCCTCCTGGCCACCGCATGTCCAGCACTGCTTCCTGGGTGCAGCTGGTGAATTGCCTGCTTCACACTCTGTAAACCAACACCTTCCAAGGGTCATGACTTCACAGGACCCTTCTCAGTCCTCCCCATTTAGCGATTGCAGGGGTCTCTCCTGGTTATACAAACGGATTCATATCCAGTGTTTTCTTGTGATGTGAGGATTTTTTTTTCATCTCTACCTGCTAAGGATTTTAGCTTTTAAATTGTTGGAATCACATGTATCATTATGCTAAAATAAGCAAATTAACTTGAATTCTTCTAGTAGAATTACATGGGAAACCGCACGATCGCTTTGTCTTGAAATCATGGTCAATGTTATTTTTTTTTATTACACTTTTCCAAGAAATCCCAATAAGACTAAATATCAGGAGGTAACATAATACAAAGACATCTTCAAAAGGAAATTCAAAACCAAAACCAATAATAATATTTTCGAAGGTGTAAATTCACTTCCAAATGAAATGTTGACGACCACTTTAGGCCAACTTGTAATCAGTTCTTGGAGGTGGAGAATATTTACTCTTGTTCTGTTTAATGTGGTTTCCATCGATATACATTAGCTTGATGCAAAGTCGAAATGGATGCAGCTTCATAACAGGATGGCAAGCAATTGCCCTTCATAAAACCCAGAATAATATCGAAACACACAAATGACTGTACAGAAACACTGGATGTTTCTGTACCTTATGAGCAAATAATAAATGGTACCATCAAGTTTGTGTCAGGATACAATTCTGTTTTTGAGTAGAGGAGACATAATATTTTACTAGGGATATGACTTATCTGCAGATAAGTAGATCAATAGAAGAGCAAACCACTATATGATGGTATATTAATGTCATTACATTGTCGTTGTCATTTAAACCAATATTAGGCAAAATAGCAACTTCTTTTTCATCCAGGCACAAATCCAGAATACCCACTCCCTAGGCCTTCAGTTGCTGGCCCACCCAGTCCTCATGCTGTCCCAAATTCTGGAACTTATCTCTGCAGTAAAGTGTACCAGGCCCCTCTTTTACCCCTTCTGATTACAGGCAGTGCTCAGTAGTGCAAAAAAGACCCCTAGATAGAGCATTGAAAATCAGCATTTTTATGCCAATAATTTGCTATGTGATCTTGGGCCAGTTGCTTTTTGTCTGAGGGACACAATTGTCACATCTGTTAAATATACATATTGGGATGCTCTCTTCTAGCTAGAAATCTCTAATGAATCTTCAAACTACTTGTCTAATATTCTGAGAAACAATGTGTTCCATTTCCGAGAAAATGCCTCCCACCCTTGCCCTTCAGCTCATTAGGAACTGTATTGGAAGGCATTTCTAGCCAAGGTGTGGCAGTGAGCTGGGGAGAGATTTGGGGGCAGGGAGAATTTTCCTTGTCCTCTTGGTTGGCAAATGTACATGGCCAACTTGCCTCGTGCCCTGAGCTCTTCCCCTACAATAGTAATATTGGTCTGGGAGACACCATATTTTTAAAAAGTGTGCACAGAAAAATGTTTTCCTCTGCTCATGTGTATCTAACATTGCATTTGGTAGATTATTAGGTTCATCAGAATTTTTACTCTCAGAGGCAGCTTTGCCTCATTTTACCTTTTCATGTACTTTTGTGTTTGTGCCTCCTGATATCCAAACGCTCAATGAATTTTTTAGCACATATTTCTTCCACCTAGTAAATCAACAGATTATCCAAGTATATGCATAATTACAAGGAGGTAACCTAATTTTTGCTACTTTTATTGACTACTCTCTACTCATTTTCTGATTTTTCTTTTTATTTTTTCTGTTTAGTTACTCTGGAATATAGGACCCTTTCTTATGAAATGTTTTACTACTTAGAATATCTTAAGACTGTTCCCCACACATGCACACACAGGGGCCACAAACCACTATGACCCACAAAAAGAGCTATGAATTTGCAAAAAGGTAAAGAAGCCTTGGGGGATTCATGACTCCAGGAATAAACTCTTGGCAAATAATTCGCTCTGAGCCAAAGCAAACTTTAAAAGTGCTGTTTAAAAAAACACATAATGGGTAAGTAATGAGTGAATAAGGAGTTTGGTGAATTTTATGAAAAATGCAAATAAATCTCATTATACACATAGCTATAATTTACACTATGGGGGAATGGGTGATCACTTTCTAATTTTTAGTTCAGCTGACAACAGGGTTTCTGTCCTAAGTATATTACTTGCAGCTATTATGGTTAATTATGTAATTGCCATACTCTTAGCAGATGGTTCAGAGCTGTTGTGGGCTTATCCCAAAAGCTGTCTTCACAGCGCTCTGCTGCTCAGGTCACTTTAGGCCCAGGAGTTGGAAACTTAGAGAGGCCATCCCTCAGCTCACAAAGGAGCCATTGGTCTCAGCATAGATGTTGCAGAAATTCTTCTCTTTATATGATAGTTTTTCCTGGAAAAAGTTCCATAACCTAAAATTTTTATTTCTAGAATTATGCTTTCCTACTGACATGCATAGTTGGTCGTTACAGTAGTAACTTGTAACAAGTTAACTTTCTCTTCCCTCGCCCTCTGTTGTATGGTCAGATGGTTTATGTACACTTACCTGCTAAGAAGCTTCGTATTTTGAAGGACTTCTTTAATAATACAAATAATCACCCCCTAATAAACTGGCAAAATTTTGAATTTCTCTAAGTCATATTTGAAGATAGTTCTGTACAAATACACAAATAGTAAATGTCCCAGTGAGCTGACTTATAAACAGAATTGTCGTAACCATGAAGAATAAAAGCTGCTTATTTCCCAAGTGGTAAATTTAAAACTATTTCTTCAGAATATTCCATGAATAAGGAGAGGAGGTGGGTGGTAGACTTAGAAATGGTAACAAGTATGGGAGCATTGATTTGAAAAAAAATGAAAACACTCTTTTGACCCTCTGCCCTCTAGAAAACTATCATTTCTTTCTTTTCCCCTATAGCTTATTAAAGGAAAAGGTTTTGTTCATTTTCTTACTTTTTTTACTTGTTGGCACATTTTCACTTTTTCCTATATCAATAGGGATAAAGCCTCAGCTCCCATAGCAAAGGACAAAACCACTGTTGCTTGAATAAGGAAAATTTATTTTCCTTTTGCATAAAAATCTTTGAAGGCAACCACTCCTCCTCCATCTCTTTCATTAGCTCCTCATTTTCTTTTCTTCCTCAAGAGCAAACCTTTCCTAAGATCCAGATGTCAGTATTCCTCTTTTCTGCTTGGTTCCCTCTCCCCAGCTAGCCCCAACTAGTTTCATAGCTTCCTCTCCTAGCTCTGCCAACCCCTCCTACATCTTCTGTCCCAGAACCAAGCCCTGTGTTCCCTGTCCTGGACCGAAATCTCCTGCTGAACACTAACCATTCCCACAGGATGCTCAGCCTTCATCTGCAATTCAGTAAGTCCCCTCTCGTACCTGATGCCTGCTCCTCTTGGGTTCCTAATCCTTTGCCTCTCTCACTATCCTCCTCCTAGCAGCTGAAGGCAGGCTGCAAGCCTGAATCATCCTCACTCCATGAGATCATTTTCCACCTATTGCTGACCTCTTGGTTTTGCCTCCTCAGTGGTTATTCTTCTGTACCTTGTTTTCACGGTGGCTCTGCCCCCATTCAGGATCTCAGGTCTCACCTAGACTATTGGAACACCCTTCTCTTCTATGTGTTTCCTGTTTCCTCCCTAATGTCCCTTAATATTATGTCCAATTCTCTTCCTAAAACAGAAGTTAGATCATATCTATTTCTTTAAACAGATCCTATGGTTTTCTATTACTGACAAAGGTAAGAGAATTGGCCATGATAGGCATTGTGTGTCCTTACAACAGCCTTGAGAAGAGGGCGTATTTCTATTCTGTACAGAAGCACAGAAGAGAGTGAATTAATTGCCAGCATCACAGTTATACTAGAAAGCAACAGAATGGGCATGAAAGATGGAGGTCCTCTTTGACCCTTAAGCTTGTGCTCTTTAAAAAAAAAAGAAAAAAAGATTGATTGATTGATTGATTTTAGAAAGAGAGAGCAGGAGGGAGGGGCAGTGGCAGAGGGAGAGAATCTCAGACTCCCTGCTAAGTGCACAGCTTGACATGGGGCTCAATCTCACCACCCTGAGATCATGACCTGAGCCAAAATCAAGAGTTGTATGATTTTGAGCCACTTGGGTGCCCCAAGCTTGAACTCTTTCAGGTATTCCATATTCTCTTTAATACTAGAGCATGAGCCTTCAGCAACTTGTTCTTAATTCACTTTCCAACCTCATTTCCTGCGTACCCACCCTGATGATTGACTGTTCCTCATATGTGCACATTCTTGCCTTGTGTTCTCATTGGATAATTTCTTTACACTGTATTGTCCCCAGTTATTTCCTCTTGGTTTAAAAATTTAGTCATTTGTTAAGGGCTACCTCCAAAACCAGCCTTTCTAGAAAGCTTCTGAAATGTCTCTCAGTAGAAAAACTACCACTTCCTCTCATCTCTTACCCTGTTTTGTTTTGTTTTTGTTTTTTAACATCATTTAGAATTTAATTCATTCCAACTTGTTACTTTAGTGGTTTCCGTGTCTTTTCCCACTTCTAGACCATAAACCCATTACTTGTATGTATTCTTTGGTACATTCTCCAGCACAGAGCCTAATAATTGTTTATTGACATAGAAGAGACTTTACAACATAGTACAATGTGATAGTAAGTGAGCATTGAAGATTTGGGATGGTGTAAGAATTTGGGGGAGGAAGTGATGCCAGAGAAATGTGGAAATTAAGGAGGACTTTAGGAAGATGTCAGGACCACACTGAGCAGAAAATTGTAGAGGGGATTGAGAAGCCAGTGGAAGAATGTTGCAGATCCGCTGTCCTAAATCTGCTAGGTCCTTCAAATCACCTGGAGAACTTTGTAAAAAAGCAAATCGATATACTACATCAGAATCCCAGTGGGGTGGAGCCCAGCAATCTACAGTTTTAGGGAGCTCCCCAGAATGAGAGCAGAGCAGAAACTCATTCTCTATTTGGTTGCCCCAATCAATGTCATCCCTTACATAAATATGTGCGGTGAGCTTTGGAAGAGGGAGAGAGAAGGACTGCTCCCTTATTGGGTTCTATGTTGATTTTTACTATGTTCAGCCAAGTTCAGAAACTGCTAGACTTAGGTGATCTTGAAGGTATATTCCAAGCCTGAAATCCTGTGATTTTAGGTAGAAAATGAGCTGGGCATTGACAGAGCAGATGAATTAAACTGCTTAGAGAGGAAAGGGATAAGGACATTCTCAGAAGGAGCATGGCAAAGGCCTGGACTTCAGTCTCATTGACCATTTTGAAGGAATCACACAGCATGATTTCTGGGGCCAGCCTAAAGTGCCATCTTTTCTGTGTGTCCTCTGGGTACTCAGTCCACCTCTGCCTCTCATGTATGTGCACTTTGCATTCCCATAATGCAGATTCATAGCACATAATCAGCTTGATTTAAACACATACTCTTAAAATATCTATTACATCTTTAATGCTGTGCAAGTTATGAGACCCTATTCTGAAAGGATTTGATCTACAGATTGCATGTTGCCTCCTTCATGAAGTATTCCCCAATCTCTGAGTTATCTTTTTTCCACAACTCTGGGCAAGGGGGGGGGGGGGTGTCACCATCCCTTCAATTTTGGCATTAGTGACTTCTTTTTCATTCATTTAGTTATAGACACTTTATCCCTTAAATAAATTGTGAGCCCTAGAAGACAAGGGCAATGTCTCAGGCTTCTTGTTTTCTCTCTAGCACCTTGTATTTCCTTATACATAGTAGGTGCTCAACTAATATCCGTTAAATAAGCAATCCCTGTGTTTTCTTTGCCATGTTGAAATTGATTACAGGATTTGCTGTCTGCTATTGGTAGATGAGATATCTTATTTATTTGGATTTTGGTAATAGAATGCCCCAAATATATATCCCAGTTGGGTTGCTTTTGCCCAAGCACCTCAAATCTTCGTAGCTTTGTTAAAGAGGAGATAGATATGTTCAGAACAAGAAAGATTAGTTAATGGGGTAAGACAATCACCTTCTCTGTTCTTGACTATATTACTTTCAATTTATCTTTAAAAAAAAAAAAGCTGGAAAAAACAAGGAAGTGAAGATCCTTGGGGTTCATGGTTGTGCCAAGCCTCCAACCTTTTGGAGCTCAAGTAAGAACCTGAGAGAGCATCTGTCTGCACTCTTTTTCCCTGGCTTGGCAGACAGCAATGGAAACCCACAGTAAATCTCCTTCATTCAGCTAGAATCTATCTAAATTGCTTATCCATGGGACTCCTGACAGCTCTTGCCTTGGGCATAGAATAGATGGAATAGGGGGCCTGCCTGGCTAGGATGATTTGAGGAGCGCCAGAACAGCTACCTGCTGCACACAATCTTCCCGTTTCGTCACCCTTTTTATTTCAGCCACTGGTGCAAACAGGCTCCAATCAGTTCTAGTTTTTGGTGAGATTTGGTTGATGGTATAGGTTCCAAAACCAAAAGCAGGGGAGTTGGCATCTACAAGCACATGCATGTCTTCATTATCAGGATTGGAAAGGTCTTCCAAATACTAACTGTGCATTGCAATTAAACTTGCAGATTTATGACACAGAGTTGGCTTCGATTTGCAAGCTGTCTCCCAGATGCCCCTTCCTGAACAAGGAAACACAGTGCTGTTACCTTTCACTCCGCACCTACATCGCTGGGGTGGCTCGGGGTGCTTCCTTGACCAAGTGCAGAGTGATGGGCTTTAACTGCTCATGCATTCCAGGGCAAGTCCAGAGACCCCCACACACACACACTTCCACTCCCCTGTGGCCTGGGGGAGAAGCTCTGCAAACGGAAGCAGCCTTTGTTCTTCAATTAATCATTTGAAGTCAGAGTATGTTTGGGTACTTCAAGTGATAGCCCACAAACACTGTGAAGTGGCTGATTCTGTAGCTGGTGAAATTCAGTCTCTAAGAGGACTTCCTTCATTGTAAGTAGAAAAATATCTTAGGAATGAGGTAGGGAAAAATTGTCAAACTTAGGAAGGAGAACTGATGGGCTAATTTATCATAGGATAACTTTTAGGGACTAAATTCTAATGTGTAAGGAGCTCAGTCTTTTTAGTCAAAGACCTGTACTACTTTCCTGCTGGTCTGTCTTACCACGGCCACTGGTGAGACTGACCTGAGGAGCCTGGGGGTGAAGGGATAGTCAGGGTCAAAGGTCAGACTCTGAAGAAAGAATGGGCATAGAAAAGTGTGTTGGCCTCCCTGAGATAAATGATTTTGGGGTTACCCATTATTTCCTACTGTCTATTGCTTTCTTCTCTGAGTTTTATTTTCTTACCCTTTGGAAGCATTCCACATACACTAGTCAATAGTGTTTTCATCAGCTGCTGCAGTGAGGAAGAAATTTTCCTTTGCACTGACGAGTTAATGAGTTTGGTCTTGGTGTTGTTTGTTTTTTACTTCAAGAGTGAAGAGTGACTACTTATTTCATTGACTTTCATAAATATTATCCATGTGTGATAATTATACCAAGAATTCAGTAATACCTAGTAAGGGAGTATTGTCAAAGTGGCAAGAAATGAGAGAGCTTTCCACAGCCCCTGGCAGGTCTCCACGATTACACTTACTTATTGAGAACCAAAGCTGGACATTAGCCCCTTTCCCCCTGGTTGTTGAGAAACCATGTGAGGACAGTACTTTTTTAGAGACTTGAGGAATATCAGAATATCAAAAGACTTGCACAAACGCCACAGAGTACACAGAGCCTGACTTCTGATGTCCAGGCTATTAGGCACTGACTGGAAGGCTAGCCTGATAGGATAGCTGTGTCCTTCTATAAGCACATTAAACACAACCCCTGTGATGTTAATGCTGACTATCCTGCAGGGAATCCTTATGAGGAAAATACCAGGATGTTACCTTCTCCATCCAAAGTGCCGTAAGTTATGTGGTATTGGCTTCCTTAAGCAACAAAGCCATTTCCACACCTCCCTCAAAGACCATGTAGTATTCTTTGTTCCTTGGCCTGATGCTACTTTGTTCAAGACTGCAAGGAGATCATGGCACAGGAGTATACAGCCAGTTGGTATTTCATCTTTGTCCCTTCTTACACCCTTTCCCTGACTTTTTCTCCTGAAGAGAGACCATAAAAATATCATTTGGTTATAGAAAAAGCTGTTCCTAATGATGATTGGAAAAACCAACCCACATTGGGTAGCCAGACTGGCAAATTATTTATTTTCTAAGTGTGATCGTCAGTAGGTGCCAACACCTACCTTCTCCATCCCACAAAACTTAATCCACCATTCAGAGGGCCCTAGGCCAGAATATACTAGGCCATTGAAAAAGGCATGTTTTTCTCATGTTCCTTCATTGATCATGTCCTTCCGTGTATTTCAGGATAGCCACCAGAATGAAGAGTTCTTAAATATTATAGAGTCTGGTTCACATGGCCTTAAATTTTCAGACAAGTCTAGTGAGATAATAGTTTGGACCTTCAGCTTTTATTAATCCTGCATTTTGGGAACTCAACTTGAGTGTTCCCCATGCTATGCTGATTCAGAGGCCCATTTCTATATACATTGGTGCATGGAACCTGCCTTGTTACCTTTCTGGACTATTTTGACCTTCTGTCTCTAGTGATGAGTGATATTAGGTCTTTCTTGAACAGGTTCACATTACAGCTGGTCAGATTTTGTGCTTTTACCAACTTGAATTTCATGAACTGTATTCCCTGCAATGTTTTTTTTTTTCCTTTGCCTTTATCCACCAATGTTTCTAATGCTATTGCCTTTGAATGTATTCAGTGAAGGTGCATGCTTGGTCTGGTCATGCTATAATTGGTGTTTTGGGTCCCACAGTACAGGATAGCTGACAGAGCTTCCTCTTTGAAGCTCCTGGCACTATAGGCAGAAACTCTGCTTCCATACCCCTGAAGTCACTTGCTTGGTCCTATTATCTATACTTCAAAAGCAAGTGACTTATTGCCATATGCCTTATGTCAAAATCTAGTGATATTACTAGATTATATATTTTGATTTGCTGATATGAATTGGTCACTGTCATTTAAGAGAACTTCTAACTATCACCAATACGTATTTAAAACAGAATAATATTTTGTAGGGGCCATTTATTTACTCTTTTGTCTTCATTTTCTAAAAGACTTTATATTTTTAGCATAGTTTTAGATTTACAGCAAAATTGAGAGACGTACAGAGATTTTCCATATGCCCTTTGTTCCTCCCCAAACATACATAGTCCCCCATTATCAACATCACTCATCAGAATGGCACTTTCCTTTTAATCAAAGTTTTTTTTTTAACTAAAGATTTCCCATTGTAATCCAAAAGAAATCGGTGATAACAGTCAAATCATGTAAATTTTAACCTGTATTTAAGCAAAGTCATCAATTTTTTAAAGCCTTTATTTTTTAGAAGACTTTTAGATTCACAGCAAAAGTGGAAGTGCAGAGATTTCCCACAATTCCCTGCATCCACACATATACAGCCTCTCCGATTATCAGTGTTCCTCATTGGAGAGTCCATTTTTTACAACTGATGAATCTGCATTTACACATTATAATTACCCAGAGTCCATTGTTTACTATTGGGTCCGCCGTTGGTTTACTTTCTATGGATTTGGATAACTGTATAATGACATATATCCATCATTATATCATACAGAGTATTTTCACTGCCCTAAAAATCTTCTGTGTTCCATCTCTTCATCCTTCCCCCTCTCCACTCCTGGAAACCACTGAGCCTTTACTGTCTCTATAGTTTTGCTTTTCCAGAACATTTACTCATTTTTTAAAGATTTATTTGTTTGAGAGAGAGAAAGAGCATGAGTGGGAGGAGCAGAGGAAGGAGAGAGAGACTCAAGCAGACTGCACAATGAGCATGAAGCCCAATGCAGGGCTCAATCCCACAACCCTGAGATCATGACCTGAGCTAAAATCAAGAATTGGATGCTTAACCGTCTGTGCCACCCAGGCACCCCAACATTTATTCATTTTTAAACACGAAAATTAACCCCATTGTTTAGAGTATACACCACAACCTGAACCATTATGAGATCAATTATATCGAGATACCAATTAATTGCTTGCATGACTTTTTTTTTTTAATTTTTTTTTAATTTTTATTTATTTATGATAGTCAGAGAGAGAGAGAGAGAGAGAGAGAGGCAGAGACATAGGCAGAGGGAGAAGCAGGCTCCATGCACTGGGAGCCTGATGTGGGATTCGATCCCGGGTCTCCAGGATCACGCCCTGGGCCAAAGGCAAGCGCCAAACCACTGCGCCACCCAGGGATCCCTTGCATGACTTTTTTAATTAAAAATATGACCTACCCCAAAAAACAAATAATCCAGTTTAAAAAAAGGGCAGAAGATGTGAATAGATATTTTCCCTAAGAAGACCTACAGATGGCTAATAGACAGACGGAAAGATGCTCAATGTCACTCATCAGGGAAATAAAAATCAAACCTATAATGAGATATCACTTCACACCTATCAGAGTAGCTAAAATTAACAACACAGGAAACAGCAAGTATCGGTGAGGGTGAGGAGAAAGGGGAACCCTTCTACACTGTTGCTGGTGGGAATGCAAACTGGTTCAGACACTCTGGAGAACAGTATGGAAGGTCCTCAAAAAGTTAAAAAAGAAAAGTATCCTACAATCCATCAATTGCACTAGTAGGTATTTACCCAAAGGAAACAAAAATGCTGATTTGAAGGATATCTCAACCCGATATTTATAGCAGAATTATCAACAATAGCCAGACCATAGAAAGAGCCCAAGTGACCAACAACTGATGAATAGATAAAGATGTGGACTATTACTCAGCCAAAAAAAAAGAAAAAAAAAAAGAATGAAATCTTACCATTTGCAACGTTGATGGAGCTGGAGAGTAGTATGCTAAGCGAAATAAGTTGGCCAGAGAAAGACAAATACCACATGATTTCACTTCTATGTGGAATTTAAGAAACAAAACAAATGAACATGAGGTGAAAAAAGGAGAGGCAAATCAAGAAACAGACCCTTAACTATAGAGAACAAACTGATGGTTACCAGAGGGGAGGTGAGAGGAGAGATGGGTTAAATGGGTGATAGGGATTACGGAGGGCACTTATGATGAGCACTGGGTGTTGTATGTAGGTGACAAATCACTAAATTCTACACTTGAAACTGAAAAATAAGATAATAAAATTATCTCTTTTTTAAAAGAATTTATTCATGAGAGACACAGAGAGAGGCAGAGACATAGGCAGAGGTAGAAGCAGGCTCTATGCAGGGAGCCCGATATGGGACTGGATGACCTAAGCCAATGGCAGGTGCTCAACCACTGAGCCACCGAGGCATCCCGATAATAAAATCATCTTTCAAATAAAAAGAAAAGTATGTGTATATATGTATATATGTATGTGTATATATACATACACATACACACACATATATTTATATATACACACACACTCCTAGCCTCATACTTTTTATTCAAAAGATGATAAGTTGACAGTCTTATTACAATTCAGTTATTTGGAATGGGAAAGAAAGAAAAAGGGCAAGAGCAGATGATTTAAAACATACACACACATACAAATACCCCAAACAAAACAATAGAACATTAATTGCAGTCACAGAATTAAACTGGGAGGAACATTAGGCAGAGTGTAATCAGATGGATCCATTTCATTTTCATTCTAGGGTTATTAAAAATTAAAAGAACACAAATCTAAATTGGAGAGCAGAATAGAACTGAAATCAGGAGGATCAAGCAAAATTCCAAGCAAGATCTTAAAAAAAAAAAAAAAAAAAAAAAAAAAAGAACCATAATGAAATGTGAGAAAACTCCTGAGTGTATGAGAGAGAAGTGAGTGGGTGGCCCAGTGGGCTCTTATGCTTCCCCATAGTTTAGCTCATCTGGATCTTTCTCCACAGTTCTTGTCTGTATTTGTCAGTTACTGTTGATCTCACCACCTTAGAACATGTTTGGAAGGTAACAAGCAGGGGAGAGTGCTAGAACTGGCCATGTTTTGATTTTTAAAGAGTTGATATTTTATTAGAGCCCCAAAGCTGGAATCTGGTATCTGGCTATCACAAGAATCATCCTTATAAGAGGCATTGTCCTCTTATTCTGTTGTCCAGCTCCGAGATGTCCCTGGACAGTTCTTTAGGAAGAAGACTTCTATTGGCTCTCATTCTCCTGGAGACAAAGGTGTTTTTTTTTTTTTCTCCCCCTGCCCCGCCACCCACCAGAGATTTTGATGGGTTCCGTTGAAGTCCATACAGTGGAGTTTTCCAATTTTTTTAGACAGAGCTCTTTTTGTCCCATTGAAGGCATACATGAAACTCCAATATACAAAACAGAAAAAAAATGAAGCTTTTCTAGCTGAAGCAGAGTTGCAGATGTTGGGATCTAGAGGATCCCCTAACCCTTCCTCCTCTCCCTGAGGCACCTTTGCTGAATGCTAAGGCTCTTTGGAAGACAATTTGAAAACATTGCTCTGAAGTATTGGTTTTCCCATAGTGACCAGGAATATAAAACACCCTGAACAGTCTAACTACCCCACCTCCAAGATATTGCACTTGGCTCTTGATTGGCTGATGTGCTCAATTCCAATGGTCACAAAATAAAAGCACTTCTCGCATTCTACACTTCATAATTTCAATATTTTCTGCCTTGTATTCTATGAACCAATGAAATGCTAGATATCAAAAAAATAAAGACATTGTCCTCCTTCAGTCTCATGGATCGCTGGGTTCTGACTTGGTCTGATTTCGCTGTGGGCATATAAACCAGCCTATAGAGACCCCCACGTATCTCAGTTTTAAACTCTCCCAGAAAAGGAGTTTGCAGTAGTGGGGAACCCAAGGCAGTGAATGGAAAGGCATGCCACTCTTTGTATGGCAGTTCACGTAGCTGCCTTGTGACCCTAGATCTCTGATGGGTTAAAAAGAAGAAGGAGAAGGAGAAGAAGAATTAGAAGTATAATGTTGTAGATTATCCATCTCTTGTCAGTGCTAGGAGGGAATGATGTTGTGTGACACTTCTACGTTCTAAGCAGAAGCAGATCCCCTCCCCAGATAGTTCTAATATGAAACCAAGGTTGCAGATCACATCTATGGCATAAGGACTAAGCAGGAGCATCAGAAGACACATGTCCCAGTCCCATCTCATACTTGCATTTTTCCTCAAGTATTTTTTGGCAGCATTTGAAATTTACCAGGATCTTTAATAACTCTCAAGGGCTTCTTTATAATGAGAAAGAAGAAAAGATAGAGGTTTTATTTTTTTAATATTTTATTTAGATTCAATTAGCCAACATAGAGTACATCATTAGTTTCAGATGTAGTGTTTAATCATTTATCATTTGTGTATAACACCCAGTGCTCACCACATCACGTGCCCTCCTTAATACCCATCACTCAATTATCCCATCCCCTCCACACCCCTCCCCTCCAGCAACTCTGAGTTTATTTCCTTTAGTTAAGAGTCTCATGGTTTTTCTCCCTCTCTGATGACTTAGGTAGGAGTTTTAATAGTCCATTTTACTGAGGCGTTTATGAGTTGAGAATAGTTATTTTCTTTCTCTAAACTTACTTGTGTTTTCCCCTTATTTCAGGTTTGCTTTTTGGTTTTTTTGTTTGTTTGTTTGTTTTTTGCTTTTTGTTTTTATTTTGGTGGTGGGGTGGTGCCGTGGAACTTCGAAATCAAGTCTAGGTATTTGCCTATGAGTAATCATGAGCAACTGTGATTTTTCTAGAGTAAATATTTAGACCAGAAACAACAATAACCAACATCTAGGCTAGAACCAAAAACAAGTCCATACACAATAGAGCAGGGGTGTGGGTGTTGGAGTGAGCAGGTGTGTGGCTACCAACTATCTAATCAGTTCTCTTTAGCTAAGGCAGCAAAGTTCTTACCTCCTAAGTGAGAGAAGTAAAGTCCAGACTCAAAAAAAGTTTTATTAAGCTCCCTAAGCCTTAGTCTTCTTTTGGGCAATGTCACGTGGATACTTTTAGGAATCCTGGAATGTATACATAAGTTGACATGTATAAATATTTAGCACATTTGGGTGGCCTTGAACACCCTTTCTTTTTGCTTATTCAGGAGTCAATCAGCTAATCAGTAAGCAGAACTAGATTTTTCAACATTTTTACACCCCCACCCCCACCCCAAGATAAATGTAAAGGCTAATTATTCTGTAATTCTGGGTATTTACTAAACATTTAGACTTGTTGAAAGTGGGAGAGAGGGCACTACCAATGCACATCATTCATTTGTCACGTTAGGTATTTGCTAACAATTGACTTGTTCATGGCACAGCGCTTGATGTAGGAAGGGGAGGAGACCCAGATATGCACAAGGCATTATCATTGTCCTCAAGTGGTTCCTGTGGTTTAAGGGAAATCAGACATCTAGATAGTCCTAAAATGAAAAGCCCTAAGTGCCTGAAGAGAGATGCAAAGTGCTCTTTCACTTGAGAAAATAGCAGTTACTTCTGGCTAAGAGAGAGGAAGGAAGCTTTCATGCCTTTGGCACTTAAGCCAAGAGCTGAATAATGGGAAGACTCTAAACTCATGAAAATGAGTGAGAAAGTCATCGAGGGCAACATGCCGAGATGAGAAAAGCCTTGGTGCAAGGAGTGGCAAGTTGTTTGCCTGGGACAGGAGCACATGAGTGAGGGGAAGGGAAGGGGTATTTGATAAGTAATCATACACAATATGTTCTGTACTGTTCACAGCAGTGGTGTTAAGTAGGTGTGGTATTATTCCCCCTTTCAAACAGTTGAGACTCCAAGGGTTAAGTAATTTGTCCAAGGACAACATCAAACCACATGCATGTCTAAAAACATAAGCTAGGGGTATATGGGGGGCTCAGTGGTTGAGCGTCTGCCTTTGGCTCAGGGTGTGATCCTGGGGTCCTGGGATCAAGTCCTGCATCAGGCTCCCCACAGGGAGCCTGCTTCTCCTTCTGCCTGTTCTCTGCCTCTCTCTCTCTGTGTCTCTCATGGATAAATAAATAAATAAATAAATAAATAAATAAATAAATAAATAAATAAAATCTTTAAAAAAGAAAAGAAAATGTAAGCTAGATAAGTAAGCTAAGTTTAGAACAGGGGTATCTTTGATTGCCAGTGTGGGGACTTTGAATCCTATACAATAGTTCAAGGATTAGCAAACTTTGGCCTGTGAGCCAAATTTAGCTCACTACCAGTTTTTGTAAATGAAGTTTGTTAGAACACAGCATTGCACTGCTCTTGATTCATGTTTTTTTGTTTTGTTTTGTTTTTATGATTCCTTCCACACCTCAACAGCAGAATTGAGTAACCGCAGAGATCAGATACCCAAAAGGGGAGAGGGAATGGGGGGATGGACAAAATGGGTGAATGGGTGTAGGAGATAGACTTCCAATTATGAAGTGAATAGGTCATCGGAATAAAAGGCACAGCATCAGGAATATATATATGCTTTGCGATAGCGTCCTCTGATGACGGATGGTAGCTACACTTGCTGAGAGTACAGCATGATGTATACTCTGTACAGTATATGTGTCCATACATGTCTACAGCATATAGAGATATTGAAGCACTGTTGTACACCTGAAATTCATGTACCATTGTGCTTCAACTATATCTAATAAATAACAAAAAAAATACTTAGGAAAAAAATTATAGGAAATCAGTATTAATTCCCATTCCTGGGACGCCTGGGTGGCTCAGCAGTTGAGTGTCTGCCTTAGGCTCAGGATGTGACGTCCTGGCATGTCCTCGTGGGGAGCCTGCTTCTCCCTCTGCTTATGCCTCTGCCTCTCTCTCTGAGTATCTCTCCTGAATAAATAAATTAAATCTTTGAAAAAAAAATCCCATTCCCAATCTTTCAGCTATTGGAAAAAGATCTAACTGGTCTACATTATTTTCCCTTTTATAGATCAACTTTAAAACTGGATGGACTATATTTTTAAGACAATATACCCTTAACATCAACAACTTGATGACATTTATATATCTTAAATATATAGCTTGTATAGCCCAAATGATCCATATTGGAATTGTCTGTGATATCGCTGCAATTCAGATATTAAAGAAAAAATATCTTGTCCTACAAAAAAGACATTTAGAATATTTACTATTTGGCCCATTGCAGAAAACCTTTGCTAACCCCAGCTCTAGTTGATTGAGAATCACTACGGGTAACATGGAAGTACAAGGTGAAGCAGTGAGTGCTGATATGGAGCTATAGCAAGTCACCCAAAAGAGCCAGCTAAGATCATTAACTAAAGGTGGCTAAACTAAACGCCAAATTTTCAGTGTAGATAAAACAGTCTTCTGTTGGAAAATCATGCTATCTAGGACTGTCATAGCTTCAGAGGAAAAGTCAATGCCTGGCTTCAAAGGAGAAACTGACTCTTTTGTTAGGGGCTAATGCAGCTGCTGACTTGAAGCTGAAGCCAATGTTCACTTACCATTCTGAAAATCCTAGGACCTGTAAAAACTATGCTATATCTACTCTCCCTGTGCTCTGTAAATAGAACAACAAAGCCTGAATGACAGCATATCTGTTTACAACATGGTTTACCAATATTTTAAGCCTGCTGTTGAGAACTGTTTAGAAAAAAAAGATTCCTTTCAAAATACGACTGCTCATTGACAATGTACCTGGTCACCCAAGTGTTTGATTCTTTGGATAATTCTCTTCTTGTGTGGGCATAGTCATAGTTATTGCTGCAAATGGAAATGTGTAGAAATAGTCAGTGGTGTATACACTTAGACCTGTATCCTGGCAGCTCTGAAGATGTATTTCTTAGGTTATATCAACCACTACTCATCTTTGTCTCATTCTTATTTCTTTTCTGATGCACAAGTTAGCACGTTGAATTCATCATGACTTACTTGTGCTTGTAGGCAAGGGGATCGAATTACTAATAAGCATGTGTTTTAAGTAAATTGTGTAAAATTAGCTAAGTGAAGAAGTAAGTGGGTAATTGCACTGCACCTGAAGCTGCACTAGAGATAGCCTCAGTCTAAATATTGGATGTGCAAATATGATGACATAATTCATGTACTATGAAGTTCACCTTTTTAAAGTGTGCAGTCTAGTGGTTTTTAGCATATTCACCAGGATGTGCCACCATCACTACTTAATTCTAGGAGAAACTCTTTTACCCATTAGCAGGCATTCCCTCCTCTCCCCCACCCGAGCTCCAGATTGCTCATCTAGTTTCAATCGTGGTAGATTTGCCTATTCTGGACATTTCATACAAATGGAATCATATGTGGATTTTTGAGGCTCTTCCATGCTATAGCACATACCATCACTTCATTCTTTTTCATGGCCCAGAACTATTCCACTGTGGGTAAACCACATTTTGTTTATCCATTTTGGCTATTTGTACTCTAGGCAACTATGAATAATGTTGCCATAAACATTTATATGAAAAATTTTGTATGAACATATATTTTCATTCATATATATACACACACACACACACACACACACACACACATACATACATATCTAACCTGTAGATATAGATATAGATATAGATAGATATAGATATATTGCTGGGTCATATGGTAACTATGCTTAAAATTTTGAAACTGCCAAAGTGACTACACCATTTTAGAATCCCATCAGCAATGTATGAGGATTCCAATTTTATCCACATCTGTACCTATGACACTTATTACTATCTTTCTTTTTAATTCTAGAATCCTAGTAGATATGCAGTGTTATCTTGGGGCTTTGATCAGCATTGCCCTGATAACTAATGATGTTGAGTGTCTATTCATAGGCTTATCAGCCCTTTGTATGTCATCTTTGGCCTGTTTTCTCAGTGGGCAGTTTGTCTTTTTATTTGAATTATAAGAGTTCTTCATATATTCTGAATACAAGTCCCTTACTAGATATATGATTTACAAATATTTTCTTCCATCTTGTAGGTTGCCTTTTCACTTGGCATGAATCAGTATATTTTAGAATTTGTAGTTTTCATGTTTCCTCAAAACTGCAGTTTTCAAAATTGGCTATGTATTATCTGCTGAATGGATCCCAAGCCAGAGTGCCTTGAAGTGTTCACTGAGAGTCAGTTAGGTGCACCTAGCATTCCATAGATCAGAAGAAGCTCCTGCATTGGTCACTGAAGTCACCTAAGTGAGCCTCTCAGCCAGTGAAGGAAATTCAGTTTTGATAACCTAGAAACATACCTTCACACCTGATTAGAGTTCGAATTTGATCATGAAATACATTGAGAACCCATTCCTTAGATCTCCAAACTGCCAATTGATTCATTTAAAAGCATTTGGATACCTGTTTAACCTAACCTCTTACTTTTTTTTTTCCCCTCTCTTCTGCTCCTTCCCCCTCCCACTCCGTTTCGATTGATTTTCAGATTGAAAATGGCTCAGGAATCAGTGAGCAAGCTGACATCAGAGAAGAAAGTGGAGACAAAGAAAATCAATCCCACGGCTAGTCTGGTGAGACACATGTTTCAACATAACCTCAAGAGTTTTCCTTATAACTGGGGTGCATCTAGGAGTGTGTCTGAATTTAAAGGATAAAACCCAGAGGAATGAGTAGTATCCAGATTCTCAGTTCCCATCCCAGAGTAGCATAGGTAAGAAGGGAGTGAGGAACAAAACATAACTTCCAGTATTCTCCCAGCAGACCCAACAAACATTGTTTCCTGATCAAGCAAATGTAGTCACTTGCCATGCCACACCCTTTCACATCCCAGGTCATCCCCTTTTCTCAAAGCACCTTTTTCTGAAATGTTTGAGCATTTAAGAAAGGGGTAGAGATGATACTCTTTAGATGATTGGGAAAACCAAGATGCAGAAAGATACAGCCAACCTAGGATCATTTCACAAGTGAATAGCAGAAACCAGGCCCAGACTCTTGGTCCCCTGACATCTCTCCATGGGCTAGAAACTTGGAGGTTAGTCTGTCTTCCCAGGTGGGGGTGGGAGGGAGAATTGTCCTCCATGGTCTCATTCAGAAAGGTTTCCAATGAAGCTCGACCTCTACGTTAGTTAGAGACCATTGTTGGAATAGCTAAATGGTTAGGAACCCAAGGTGTTGGAGTTCAAATCCCAGCTCAGCTGCTTACTAGTTGTAAAACCTTACTGAAATTACTTTGCTTCTTTTTGGAAAAGAGAAAAGTAATACTACCTTTGCTTTAGGATTATTTTGAGGAAACAGACATATGAAGTGGCTGGCATATAATAAGAGCTTAAAAATGTTAGCTGTTTTTCTTGTTATTATGAATTTAGGCAGCATTAGTTGGCCCTTCCTGGAGAATAGCAATGAGTGGTAAGTGGGAGTATCACTCTCCTCACTTTGATTTTCAGACCCTACCTCCCCTGTGCTCTAGTATCCCACAGCTACTTACTTTTTATCCTTTTGAGTTCTAAGTACCATTTGACAGATTCTTTTAAACTTTTTGACCATCTAAGTGAGATTTAAGTTGTGAAGTGAGTTTTTTTTTTTCTGTTGGTTGGTTATGGTGTCTCTCATCCTAGAAGCCCCATCAGCAGCTAAATGAATGTTGAGTGAGAGATGGAGAAGCCAGGGTCATATGGCTTGAGCCACAGTTGGTGGACATAGCTCCTACCCAAATGGACACATCCCCTGTGCCTCTTTGGTGGTGTATTCCTTACATTTACTTGTAGCATTTTCAGTGGCAGTGGGTTCAACCCTAACTTTCATCTTCCTCCTTGGTCAGCCCATCCCCCTGTCCCCAGCCCTCTAATTTGAGCCTCTAGCCTAACTATCACAGCCAAATCTTACTTCCAGGGGCACAGAATGAATGGAGCCCTGGAGACAAAGGAGAAACAGTGGCTTTACTGTGGCTTTTTTTTTTTTTTTTATAGGTGGCCTCCACTGTGAGCTAGCTCCCAGTTGTGATCCTCAACTCGTTAGGGTTGTTTCTTTTGTTGTTTATTTGGGTGGGGATTTGGGAAGAGCTCATAAACGGATTCCTAATTCAACCTCCCAAGTCAGAGATGTCATCGAAATTTAGGATAGGTGCTTAAAAATCACCCGTGTGAGTTTATATATAGGCCCAGTTAGTAGTTCGGTGCACCACATCTCATATGTCACAGGCAGCTGAGAATTTATCTGTTCACAAGGGGCCTCTCTGTGCAAAGGAATATACCTCTTCCATTTCTTTCATAGACTTCTATTTGCCCACCCAAAGAGTAGACACACCCATCCACAATAGGCTTAATATTTTATTTCTCAAAAGTCCTAGCAACAGTGAGGGTCCATGTTTCTGTTTTTCATTTTCTTGTCTGTATTTGTATCTTGCCAGCAGACTTTCATGTCCTACCTCTTCAGAAGGCTGTCCCTGGGCAGGAAGCTCAGGGAGAGCAGAGAAGAACATCCATGGCAAGTTGGGAATTTCCTCCACACTGCATTCCTCCTCTTCCATTTTGCATAGCCTTTGTTCAGGTCCACCAACCTAGCTGTATGCAGTTGCATTCAAGTGGGAAACTGATTTTTTTTCTATCTAGTCTCCCTAGAAACTATTTCTTAAGCGTTCCCTAATTCCATTAATAGACTGAACATGGGGGACGCCTGGGTGGCTCAGTGGTTAAATGCCTGCCTTTGGCCCAGGGCATGATCCTGGAGTCCCAGGATCGAATCCCAGGATCAAGTCCCACATCAGGCTCCCTGTAGGGAGCCTGCTTCTCTCTCTGCCTATGTCTCTGCCTCTCTCTCTCTCTGTCTCTCTCATGAATAAATAAATAAAACTTAAAAAAAAAATAGACTGAACATGGGGGTAGGAGGAGTCTTTGAGCAATGCTGGAAAGTTAGGCTCTTTGTCACAGAGGAAGAGAGCAGACCAGCCTAGCATGTTAAAGGTCATTCTTTTAGATGGGTATCATTGATTGATTAGCTGGTTACTCGTTGTTTGCTTTTGAAAAGTAAGGGTGAGAGGAGCAGGTAACAGGATTTCAGGAAAGGATAGAATTACTCGCATTTCCAGGGCATTGAGTACAGCTCTATTCATCATTGTTGAGTTGAGTACAACTCTATTCATCATCTCAAAACTTTGAAAAATCTATCAAAATTTGGGAATATGAAAATTTAGAAAAAAGAATGATAATAAACTCCTATTTTTTTCCTCAAACAACAGAAAGAAAGACTGCGTCAGAAAGAAGCCAGCGTGACCACTAACTAACACAGAGCTATGTGAGAATGACGGCAGCAAGATGCATTTTCTTGCATGGTCCTTTGCAACATTAGTGCTGCAGAAAGTTCTTGAAAGATATATCACCAAATGTTTGTTTTGCTCATCTCTTCTGAGGTCATTGCAGGGAGCACCCCATGCCTTAAGGGAGTCCCTTGTTAAGGCACAGGAACAATGAGAAACTGTTTAAGGGAACATTGCATGAATATTTGATTATTGTTTCTTATAGAGGTCCAAAGTCACTCCATTACAAGACCAGAAGAAATACCAAGATTTTCCAAATGGTTTTAAAAGTGGAGATTTGAAGCTTTCTAATACAAGCTTGATATATATAAACTTCTGACAGAAGAAAAGAAGGATCTTTTATGACAGTTGCCTTGAGAGAGTTCAAGCCTTGGTCTTTATGCCCTGCTGGTGTGACTATTGATCTTAATTTTGATCCTGTTGCGGTGATATCCTAAAGCATCTTTCTCATCAAAAATGTTGAAACTTACCAAAACTATATTTTAAGCCATCCTAGACTATTTATTTTCCAAATGAGAGAAAGAGTTATTTTGTTGTCCTTGTTGTTGTTCATATTATGGAAAGGATGGAGATGGAATTATACATGGGTGGAGAGGGAACTAAATAGCCATAAACTTCATCCTGAAGAAGAAATTACTAGACAGGAAGTTGACATCAACCAGTGAGCAAGACCCATTTCTTTGTTTTTATGTAAGTTCATTGTGGTTTCTTTGCCTGGCAATATTCTGCACCCTAACCCCTGGAGAAACAGTGAATACCCAAGCCACCACAGTTTTGGAGGTCAAAGTACCTGCTTGGGCAGGTGACCCAGTAACAGCACATTTCACATTTCAGACTGTTCATGAATGGGTAAGGCTGTGTTGGCATGCAGCCAAGCCCTGCATTGTGTTCTGGGACTGTGCGCATCCATACACCTCCCACCACCTTCAGGAGGCAGTTTCCAAACAGGAGAGCAAATGCTACTGGTAGCCTTTCATCGTGACCTTGACTGACAGGCCTGTGACCTAAGGTGAAGCAAAAGTCTTAAACATTGAAAAAATTAAGAGCATAAAAAAATTCTTTATGTCAAAATGAAAAGGTTATTACATTAATATTAAGCTTTGAGTGAAATATCACTCATAGACAGCTTTTTCTGATCCTGGGAGCCCATATGACCACTGCCCCTTGAATCACAAGGGAAACCATCATGGACTTTTCCCCTGACACTTTTTTCCTGAAGCTGTCTCTCTTCAAATCTATCTTGTGAAAGGAAAAGAGAGAGGACTGGGGGTGAATTGAGAAGAGAATCAAAGACTATCCATTTTTGCCTTGAAGGGAAAGAGGTCCAAGCCTTCTCCTTGAGTTGCTGCACAACAGTCTAGAGGTGTGTAAGAACCTTAAAACCCTTCCTCATTGGGCTTCCATGTGTGGCCTTGCCCCTAACCCCAGCCTCTTCCCAGAACCTCTCAATTCACCAGGTGCCTGAGTGTCCACCCAGGACTGCCTGCCAATTATTAGCCCCCTCAGGGAACCCCTAATAGAGTCAGCTAATTAAAGCAGAACTGTATCCTAATATAATATAATCAGGATCAAATCAAATCTCAGAAGCCATATTTGTCCAGGTGCTAACCACCTTCTATAATAATTCAAGATAAAGGAATATGGTAGCATAGTTGGGTTCTTCTTTTCCCATTCAAAGTAAAAGATGAGACAAGCAAAACAAAAAAGCTGGTAAAGAACTGACATCACTAAAGGAAGTTGCTCAGGAGCAAGAAGCTTTCCATACTGTTTTCTTAAGTTATTTGTCTTCATTTTCACCTAAGTATGAAGAAAACCGAAGAAATTCATCAATTTAAAACAAATTCCACTTACAGCCATCCTGTGCTCTGTGACAGTCCTTGCTCTGTGACATTCCTTCTTGTATTATCATGTGGGAGAAAAGTGCCTATCTTGCCTATTCCTTGGGGATCAACTTTGAGCTCAGTGAGATCATCATGTGTTGAAATCCTCATTGGTCCCCACAGACTTGATGGGTGAGAGCAGCAGGTGGTTTTAGGGGGATCCCTGGTCCACTTCAGGTCTTTAAGAAGGATACTCCCAAGAAAATCACTGACAGTAAACAGGGCTGTCACTATGGCCTGCACGAATATGTTCTCAGGGAACCAGTGCTGAAGAATGAATGGAAATGTTTAGTGTGAAAGTTAGACAAATGCAGCCCACATGGGATTCCATCCACATGGACAGACTAGAAATTGGCAGTAAAATACCTGTTTCCAAAGACTATACTTTGCCTGCTCTGTTGGGGGAACATGGTAATTTTATCCGACTAGTCAAATATAGTAAGTTAGTGTATTAAGACACTAGGGTGGAATCTCCATTGTTCTTACCCAACTTGGATCCTGCAATGTGTATCTCGGTGCTGCCTCCCAAGTTCATACATTTACTGCAGTGTTGGCACAGCCTTTATTTCTAACATAAGTCAAGCTCAGTAGAAGTTCACAAGAGTTTGTTCAAGGTAGGCCATCTAAAACAACCTGGGGCCCCTTGAAAAAATCCCTCTAAAATGCAATATGTTAAATGCAACAGGTTTCTCCAAACTTGTCATGGAGAGGAAGTAAGTGTACCACTTAAGCAGCTTGAGCACGTTAGCCAAGCAGGGTTTGAGTAGCTCTTCTAAGAACAGCCCTCCCCAAACTAGAGGTAGAGTGGCCAGTATTGCTACTCTGTGTTTAACAAGACACTCACACCCACCTTTACTAATCAGACTCTGAACAACCTTGACGTAGAAGCAACATCATCTCTTCCTAGCCAAGAGTCATTCCTGAAGCATAGTTGGATAGCAATTTGGATTCTTGCATGAGTAACCTGCAATCGTCATCAAGCATACAAGTTATCATACATGACACTAAAGCATGATATAAACATGTTAGGTAAAAAGCATCAGGCCTCTGAGGTGTCAAAGATCAAGTTAGAAGGTGTGGTGATATGTGGTCTTTAACACAAAAATTAGCTTAACAGTGGGGGTGGGAGGGAGTCACAGAAAGAGAAAAGTGTGGCCAAACAGAAATAGATGATCATGATGATGATGGTCCTGCTGCCTTTTGAATCTTTGAGTTGACATGTCTCTTCAAATGCCCCCCACAAGTATCTAGGAATAATGGAAAAACAATTTCTGAAACCTGGGAAGTAGAATAAGGAAACCCAGCTGTGTGAGTACATCTTTAAATGACCTAGCCAAAACAAACTAGTGATGTGGTTGAGGAATCAATTGTCAGACTGGGTGCTAGTCTTGTGTCCCCTCTTGCCCAGTAAACTACTGGGCCCACTTTAGGCACCTCTCTTTTTCCTAAGAACCATAAGGAAAGGCATTTCCTAAAGAAACACTTCATATGCTGCTGGTGGAGAAGCTGGAAAAACTGAAGGAAGGAGTAAAACTCTGGTGGGGGATTGGAAACCTCCTGCAAAATGTGCAAGTCATTGCCATGGTTCATTCAAGGACCAAGATTGGATGTAGCGGAAGAGTCGTGTTATTTTTGGTAAAGATTAGCCTGTTGGCTTGGGACTGTACATCTCTCTGTAGATTTTTTGTGTGCAGTGGGGGTATTTTCATTTTAATGATATTCTTGCTTTCTTGAATGTTACATTTTCTCATTTCTGTTTCTGTTTCTCTCTTGCCTGACATCATGGCCACAGATCATTGCACACAACATGGCCTGCCACAGTAGAGCCTAAGACAATGCTTGGTCTGAGTATCGAGGGGAATCAGTAGTGCAGACCTATGGGTTCTTTCCCAGTAACCAGACTATAACCTTAACAGGGAAACTTCTTCATTCCCTGACCTCCTACATCAGGCTTATTTTGTGGTATTCTCCCCTCCCCAAATAAAGATAAAAACCAAGTTGGAGCTTTCTGTGTCAAGAAGAAGAAAAGTCCAAAGTGCATAGCTTTTTTTCCCCAAAAAATATCTGATCCAAATATCAAATATATCATTTTATAAAAGAGTTAGATTCATGCATGATTTTCTTTCATTGTGCCTGTTCTAATCAGGGAAAAAAAAAAAAGTGACCAAAAGCTAGAAGGGAAAGAATAAAACATCAGTAGATTTGGTATTTCACAAATTAGTTTATTAGTTTCTAAACCACACCAAACGTGGACATACTGTGAAATCCAAAGTTATGGAAATCCTGAGCACAGAAAGATTGGAACAGCCGTGAGAGCTGATGAGTATGGACAAAGTAAGAGCTGTCTGTGGCCCGTTTGAGACTTTAACCTCAAATAGGAAATTTTTAGAGTGTGGATTTGAAAGAGTCAAGGATTTCCCTGAATAGTGTACTTTTTTTAAAAGCCACATATATGGAGAAGTGGTGTGATATTGTGGAAGAAGTGGCCAGACCATTACGCCATCCTTACTCTGGGTTCTCTTAAGAGCAGTTGATAAATGTGCAGAACATCTGGAAGGCCGTCAGAACTACATTTCACCTATTAGCTATTGTACCTTTAGGAATAATTCAGCTCAAGAAAGTGGACTGAATGAAGAAATGAACTTTCATTCATGTCAGCTACTTTGTCATCATGAAGAAATCAGCAACACAAGAGAAGGCTATGTTGCCAAAATAATAGTATTTAACATTTGCAAAGTTTGAATCGTTTATAGCCTTGCCAAAATGCAAGTCATGTGTTGAATATGTTTCTGTCTTCTGGCTATAGAGAAAAACAATCCAGCTGCTTGAAATCTTCTCTATTATTGGTGCAAAAGTCACTTAAAGAAAAGCACCTTCAGAGATTGGCCTCAGCGTGGCGGTGGCTGCAGACTCACATCACAGTATTTATAAACCCGTTAGCAATTAAATCCAGGCATCTCTAGGCTCTTGTTACTCATAGCTGTATGTGAGCGAGAGGCCCATTTTGTGGCATTTCTGCACACCCATCAGTTGTTGACACCTTGTTAGAGTACTGAATGCTAGTTTCACAATTCTTTATTTCCCCTTCCAAGGAGTCAGCAATCTCCCAAATTCTCCCAAATGGATTCTTTGCTGGGAAGTAGTGAATTCAAGAGCATTTTAGCATGCAGGGTTGAAGCCAGTTCGGTAGCCATATTCATGCCAAGACTCTTAATCAACGCTGTGATATAAACCTAGGATGTGGAAGTTCATGTACTTGACAATTTAATTGGAACTGTGAAGATATTAAAATGGCAGCTAGCTAACTACTCTCACAAAGCCCTTGTGCAGCTGTCCTCAAGTAGAGCTTCCTGGGTTCACTTCCCCCCACTCTCAACCAGCCCAGCCCAGTGATAACCAGTAACACACACAAAAAACACCTTTTTGTTTTCATTCTTCTCTGGTATGATGGTTCACTTCAGTCAGGAGCTTAAATGAACTCTGGACTTTATTGTATATACATCTATGAAGTACTTGTTCATGAACTTCACCTGCATTCCATGATCTGGGGAAGACCAAGTTAATCTCATTTTTTTTTATAGGAAAGTGGTAGCTAAAGCCATTAATTTATCCCTCTGCATTCCATCTATATGGTCATATGATTTTCTGTTTTTTAATCTTGTCTTAAGTGTACTAAGAAACCCCAGTCTGCCTCCTTTTCTAAAAGCTAATCCAAATACTTCTGGGAGCTATTTTTTTTATGGTTTGTGTGAAATTTGAGAGCATTGGGCTAGCAAGATGCAAATGAGCCCATAGTTTCCAGCAGAAATTCACCTCCCAAGAATTTGGCATTCTTCTCCATGGAATAAACAACTTCTACTATATTTAGGCTATTTTGTTGGCTGAGCATTTCCCTAAATTGTACCTGTGCAGACACCAAGGGGCTTTCTGTCTTTGAAACTTTAAGGAGGTCTTCTGAGAGAATGAATATTTCTCACTATTTTGGGAGCCCCCATCTTATACCTAGCATGGATTCATTCTTAGGCATGTATTCACTGTGGTTTGTCAACATCTTTGGCAAAATTGTGCTTCCTTTCATCATTGTTCTCTTCCAGGGCTTGCTTCTATTCTTTGTCTCATGAAATAAATGTGTTTTTGTTTATTCATCTGGGCCATCCTTCCAAAATGAAAGGCTAGTCCCATAGACATCTGAGTGTACAGGAAAATTACTCTCTACCTCCCTACAGTGTGGACAATAAACAGGAATGAGCAACTCTCTGGGAACTCTTGGGGCAGATTTTGAATTCTAAGTTTCTATGAGAAGCATAAAAATGGGTATATAGGGGGATCCCTGGGTGGCGCAGCGGTTTGGCGCCTGCCTTTGGCCCAGGGCGCGATCCTGGAGACCCGGGATCGAATCCCACATCGGGCTCCCGGTGCATGGAGCCTGCTTCTCCCTCTGCCTATGTCTCTGCCTCTCTCTCTCTCTGATGACTATCATAAATAAATAAAAATTAAAAAAAAATGGGTATATAGCTTACAAAAATTGTACTACTCTCCAATAAGAGACTAGAAAGAGATTCAAAATCTTTACATCTTAAGTAGGTTTGAGCAAACTTTAAGTAGCTCTTCCCACCCCACCCCCCTTTGTTTTTGGCAACTTGTCCCTAGCTATAGTCTTACTTTTTTCATATCTGGCCACCAAGGCCTAAAGATGGTGGTTTCAGCCCCACCAGAACTGCATTCTGTATAATCCTCCAAAGACATCCATTTCCTTTGGAAACAAATCTGTAAATGAGAGGAAAGTAGTGCACTTCTTCTGTCTGTCCAGAGTGCCATATGTAGGATTTTGGGGTCCACCAAAAGGATAGGTCTATACCAAATCATTAATTTTATAATTCTTCAATTTCTCGAGATACACATAATATGACCCTACTGTTAGCAAAATATATAATCTTCAAAGAAGACTTCCCTTTTGAGAAGGAATCCAAAATACTCCTAAAATGACAGAAACTTGCAACATTTGAAATTGAATAATTTTTTAGAGAAAACATGTCATTGATACATCATAGTTTTTTCCTCTCATTGAGTTTTAATTCAGACTAGTGTGGGAAGCAGGGTGCCTCTGGATTTTGATTTAAGGGATCCTACTTTGGCCTGGAAATTCAGCCCTGAGCTGTATGCCCAGAACCTAAGTGAAATCAGTCAGCATCCTAATAGGAATCAGGTCTAACAAGTGTAAGTTACTTCAAGTCAGTTAGGGTTTAATTTTCTCAGTGACACCCTGGACCCCAGACGCTGCTTCCTAAAATGCATTTGATCCACACAGTTATATCTCCCTACGGCCTTGGGAGATGGTAAGCAGTGGGTTGTGGGAGTAGAACATGAGATGGATGAAGGAAAATTTGAACACGGCCAGGGTGCAATGCTTTGCTGGTATAAGGCACTGTTATGGGCCTGGTGGTTTTTGCCGTCTTCTATCATGGGCTCCAGGAATCTGTATTAGGCAAACAGGAGTGTTCAGTTTCTGGTATCGGTCCATGCCTGACAACGTGCTGGGAAAGCAGGTACCCTGGTGAGACTAGCCTGTGCTTGCTGAAATTATTCCATTACCTTTCAGATTTGTTCCCATGGGGCGGGCTGTGCATGCGCCTTCCTGTTTTCTCTGTGCCTGTCCCAAAGTCATTTTGGCAGCTAACTTCATTTCACTTTTCTTGCTTTAATACTTGCTCTTTGGCCTCCCCTTCCTTTACAGCCCACAGCTTTTTCGCTCACTTTATCTTTCCAGTTTCTCTAGGACCTAGCCTTTCTTAGCTCTTCCCCCCACCAAGCACGACGCGCCATTCCTCAGCCCTTTGGACCGAGGCACTTTGCTGTCACCAAGTGAGACACAGTGCTGTGACTGCCTCCTGTTAATGTCAGCATCACCTCATCACTTAGGCAAAGAGGGAAAAATCCATAAAAGAGATGGAAAATGCATTTCTTTTTCATTTTATTCTCCTTTATTTTAAGAAGTTTGAAGGGAGGGTTCTAGTGCTTTTCAATTTCTCTTAGATTGTACTTTAAAACTGCCTAATTAGGGACCACCCTTTGATAAATTAGAAATCAGTCCAGGTTCTCACCATCTACGATGCATAAGACTAAATTTTTGAATCTGAAGTAACTTTTCTGCACTGCTGAAGAAATTGATTTAATTCTGTGCAAATAGTTTGAATCACAGGCTTTTTATTGCCACCCCATTCTTACTACTACTCATGATCCAAACATCTACACGAATCTGGATCAGGATGTTGACAATTTGTGGTTATTTTCAGATCAACAGTAACTGATACACTCTTGAAAGCACTTTAAAAAAAGTGTAAGCATGTTCCTAAGTAGTTAATATTTGGCCCTGGAAAAATCTTGGCTTTTCTGTTAAACATTAGATCAATCTGTAATATTAAAGGATTTTAAGCAATAACGAAGACAGTTTGAGAAATGAGAAGGCACTTTACAGACATGAAACCTTACATTACATGCTCTTGGACATTTTTTAATATAAGCTCATTGGATTCAGGTATTTTTTTCCCTTTAAATTTTTAAAAATATATGTTTCTAATTTGCATATTTAATTTTGTCAAAGCTGAGAAATGCTCATTAGTTGGATTTGTAAATGTCATTTGCAACCAAATGAAGTATTTATTTTTAAAAAAGGTGAAGGAACCAATATTGACTTGTACATAATGAAATGTGTGTGTCTATATATATTTTTTTTTCTTCCTTGACACTATTTGGTCACCACATCAAGTGTATTTTTGTATATAATATATATTGGTTAGAAAATGTAGATTGTCTATTCAAAGGATTCTGGCTCTGTGATAGATTATATTTATCCTAATCTGTTGATACCTCTGTTAATTTGTTTTAAGAGAACTCTATTTTTTGCAATTTTCAGAGAACTGCATTCATGGCTTCCAATTGTAAATATGATGAGAATATTTTAATAAATCTTGGTTTCATGTCTGCCGGTGTGTGATGCAGATTTGTTTTCAGGAGACACTCAGGACAGTCTCCCAACAGTACTTTCCTGTGGAGGATGCCAGTCATCTGTGACATTCATTGCTGCTCAAGCACAGTGTTATTACTGAGTTGCAAGAGCTGGGTAATGGTAAGTCCATCCTGTTTCCTTCCTTCTCCCTCTTCCATTCCACCAACAGCGGACAATCTGGCTAGGTGCTGGAGGCCAACCAGCCAGGCATTGGCTCAGCTAGGCTGACAAAAACAATACTGCCTGAAGATAAATTGCCCAAGGTGGGGGGCATACAGGCAGAACCATAAGTATTGGTGACTTCAAACTGGGAAACAGAACAGAAATGAAACTGTATTGTGTTCTAGCACTAAGCACAAGGTACAAATTCTTTTCAAGCAATGATATGACACATGCAAATATTTATGAACAAGAACGGACTTTCAGCAAAACACTGTTCCATTTAAATAAAAGTGTGCTTGTGTTTTTAAAAATTTATTTACTCAGTGTTCCTGAATGCTATGCACTCTTAAGTTCTAGAAGTTTCCTGAAATATGTCCTAATTTATGCAGATACATTTAATGAACAGACACAGTTACTACCTGCGGAGACATTCTATCACTGGGAAATTTTCTAAATCATAGAGTCACAGAGCTGAAAAAATCTTCAAACATCAGATGAAATCTCCTATTTCACAGAGTAAAAACAACTGAAGTCCAAGGGACTTGTTGAAAACTACAGTTAGTATTAGTGAACACATAAGACTAGAATCCAAATCTCTTGACCCTAAGGCCAAAGCCTTTCCCACTGCTTAACTCTTTCATCATGTTAAACTATTCTCCAAAATGCAGGTCTCCCCTCCCCTGCAATCTGACAATAAGAGTGTGCTTGTGAAACTTTTCATAGCCAAAATGGCATAATTTGAAGAAGCAATTACCTTTAATTTATACGGAAAATTATTTGAGCATTCCCAGACCCCAGAAATAACCTCTCAAACTTTTCTGATACCTCAGGACACATCTTACTAACTGATACACAAAATAAATCAAGATAAAGCACAGATGTTCACAGACACTGTTCAAAGCTCTAATGTCTTGATGCTGAGATGCTGAGTGTTGGTCTGGGGAAGGAACTCGTAGGGGCCATTCTGCTGCTTGAATGCATGTTGCCTCTATAAGGCTCACTGTGAAACAATTGTGCATGCCACTTTTGCTTTCTGCCTTTTATTTTTTTATAAAAGCAAAATTCTTCTTCAGATTTCTTCTGAAGCAAAAACAAGTACTAAAGGGAAGTAATGAACTTTCAGAAAGTGGGAGATACCTATACACCATTATGGAGAAATATTCTAGAACTGCTGTTTGAAGGAAAGGCTCTAAATTCTCCTACAGGTTTGTAGAAACCATTATTAAAGTGACATTTCAGGGACACCTGAGTGTCTCAGTCAGTTAGGTGTCCAACTCCGCTCAGGTGATGATCTCAGGGTTGTGAGATGGAGCCTCATGTTGGGGGAGGGAAGGGCCCATGTTCAGCAGGGAGTCTGCTTGAGATGCTCTCTCTCTCTCTCTCTCCCCCTCTCCTTCTGCCCCTCCCCCTGCTCACTCTCTCTCTAAAATATATTTTTTTTTAATTTTTAAAGTTGTGTTCTGAATTAGAACACCTAGCAAAAGACAGAAGCCTGAGTATCAAGGAACCTAGGAAAAATATCAGTCCATCTTAGGAAGAATCTCCATTCTGGTTTAATCAAAATTTACTCTCCCTTGCTGAGGGATTACTGATAAATTTAGAAGTATATATATATTTTTTTTGCCTATTCTTGAAGTAGTCCATGTATGCTGATGGTCCAGCTAACAGGCCATAAATTTCTGAGGCTAAATATTTCCACATCAGACTCTAGCTGCCCACTTTTATCTGCCTGTGATGTATTCATGGAAATAAAAGACTTGACAGTTGGCCTGCACTGTTGCTTTGGATGCCTTTTAAGTCCTCTCAAAGTAGATCTACTTCATGCAAATCATTGTATGATAATGAACAGTGAGAGAAGATAACTATATAATTTATCAATTGGTGCAATAAAAAGTCTCCCAAACAGTGGATTAAATCAAGAATGATCACTTCTTTTTCATGGTTTTTGTTAGTTTGGAAAGAGCTCAACTGGAAAGTTCTTACTTCAGAGTCTCATAAGATTGTAGGACTATGTCTGTTGGGTCCTCAGTCCTCTGAAAACTGGAAGGCTTGAGTGGGGCTGGAACTTACACTCACTCGGCTGGCAGGTTGGTGCTGGCTCTAGGCTGGGAGACTCAGCATCTCTCTACAGGGTGGCTTGAGGGAGCTAAGGCAAAACATATAATGCTTTTTTTGACCAAAGCCCAGAAGACACATCCAGTCACCTTCATGATAGTCTACTGGTTGAGGCATTTATAGAATTCTGCCCAGGTTGCAGGGGAAGGAAATTGGACTCCACGTCTTTTTTTAGATTCCACCTCTTGATAAAGGAATGCGAACACCATATTGTAAAAAGGAAATGTGATATGGGAGATCTATTGGTACAACCACCTTTGGATAATCTGTCCAAGTAGCTTGCCCTATTCTTTCTGTCTGGTCTTCCTCTTCCTTTTCTCATTCCTATTTTTGTTCAAAAACTAAACATCAGATTTCTTTTTCAGAGTCTTCCCTTCTCCTTTTCCCCAAACCTTCCCTTTACCTGCATATCTGAGCACAGAAATACTTGTCTTGAAGAAAGTGAGATATGTCCAAACTGAGACTTTATAAACACTAACGGGGAAAAGAACTCAAAGGTAACCTTAGAATTTGACTCCTCAGTCATAAGCCTGCATTTTTTTGTCATGGCTAGGAGTGATGCTGATCCCCACTGAAGCTGTGTCTTGGACAGTAAGTAAATCAAATCATATTTTTTGGTGGCTGGAATAAAACTTTGACTATTACAATACTGTGTAGGTATTAATACAGTGGAATATTATTCAGCCTAAACAGGAAGGAAATTCTGATCCATGCTACAACTTGTATGAGCCTAGAAGACATGACACTCAATGAAATAACCCAGTCACAAAAGAACAAATGTTGTTTGATTTCATTTTACAAGAAATTAATATCGAAGTCAAATTCATAGAGGTAGAAAACAGAATGATGAGGGCACGTGGGTTGGTTCCATGGCTGCCTTCAGCTTAGGTCATGATCCTGGGGTCCTGGGATGCAGCCCCACATCAGGCTCCCTGCTTAGCAGAGAGTCTGCTTCTCCATCTCCCTCTGTTGCTCCTCCTGTGTGTTTCTCTCTCTCTCTCTCTCTCTCTCTCTCTCTCTCTCTGTCAAATAAATAAATTGTCAAAAAAAAAAAGAGAGAGAGAAAGAAGAAAGTAGAATGATGGTTTCCAGGAGCTAGAGGGAAGAGGGAATGGAGTTGTTTAATGGGTATGGAGTTTTAGTTTGGGAAGCTGGAAACATTCTGGAGATGAATGGTGATGATGGTCACATAACAATGTGAATGTAGGGGATCCCTGGGTGGCGCAGCAGTTTGGCGCCTGCCTTTGGCCCAGGGCGCGATCCTGGAGACCCAGGATCGAATCCCACATCAGGCTCCTGGTGCATGGATCCTGCTTCTCCCTCTGCCTATGTCTCTGCCTCTCTCTCTGTGTGTGACTATAATAAATAAAAAAAAAAAAATTTTTTTTAAAAAGTGGTTAAAATCATAAACTATATATATTTTACCATGATTTTTAAAAGTATGTATGTATTAAGAGCTTTATATAGGCCAGGTGCTACATGAAGCATTGTGTATGCATTATTTGCTTAATCCTCATAATTAATATGAGGTAAAGATTACTACTATCCCCATTTTGCAAATAAGAAAACTTTTATGCAGTGCTTAGGTAAGTTGATAGCTTTCCCACGCAATTGGTAAGGGGAGAAACCAAAATTCAGATACTCGAAAGAAACACTCTCAGCCACTATTTTATTTCTAAGATCACAGAAATAAAATTAGCTGAACCAGGGAATATGGGGATAGATAGATAGACCTCAACACATTGGCGGTCTTACAATCTTACTTTTGAGATGTCAAAAACATTGTCCTTCTAACAAGATCCTTCTTTTTCACAAAATACTACCTTTACAAATCTTAGTGTAGTTTTTATCAAATATCTAGCCCAAGAGTATTGAAGCTACCAACACTTTGTAAAAGCCAAAGAAACTAACAGAATGGGGCTGTGTGTGTGTGTGTATCATTTAAGGAACAGCTAATATGCAACTTCCAGAATTTTCTTCTTACTGTGGATGAGATGAAGTAGAGTATAACACCATGCAAAAAATGAATAGGAATTGGTGAGAACCAAATGAGGAATGCAGTGAGAGGAAAAAAAGTAGCCACCTAATCTACCTGTGAGTAATTATCCTGAACTAACCTCATAATCAATCTGGAAATATATCTGACAAGGTAAAACAATATCTTATCAACAAAAAGAATGTTTAAACATTCGTGTAGTGCTAGAACTTCCCAGAGCCTTCTACCAATATTGTGGCATGTCCATTGCTTGATTTGAGGCCAAATTGAGACCCATCTGGACCTCATTTGGAGTCATTTTGAAGTTATTTGCTACTGAAATTAAATCCTCCTGTTGGAAGAGTATTTTATTGCTAGTGAAGGAATCACAAATGATTAGATAGTTCTCAGTGTTCTCATGCTGGCCAGAACTAGAAGTAGAAAATTCCTTCAAGAAAGAACATACCCTCCCTCATCCTCCAAGTTCTAGAAAACATCAAGAGTTACCAAATTGTCCAATACCTTGCCTTATCTTCCAAGATTTCCATCCTAGATCCTAATACCAGAATGGTTTGGCCATCTTTGAGAAACTATTGCACTTAGGGGGATTTATTCCACAGAAGAAGAAAGTGGAGCTAAGAAGAGGAGAAAGGGTGCAAATCTAAAAAATTAGGCACTTATATTCTTTAGCCTCTACTTCTGGTTTTGTGTGACAGGTAAGACCCACCAGGGTCTCCTGGTGGCCACCTCACAGCTCTCCAAAGAGTACCTTTCTGATATGAGTCCTTCTTCTCACTGGATTCCCACCTAAGACTCAATGGTAACTTAGAGAAATATGGGCTTCTGAAATATACATTTTAAATACATGCCCTAAAAAGAGAAGTCATGACCCTAAGAGAACTGTAGGAGTAGCAAAATATAAGGAAAAAAAGTTACAGACTTAGAGGTTATAGCAAAATATAAGAAAAAAAAAGTTACAGACTTAGAGGTTAGAGCCAATCTAATATCCCAGTTCGGCCACTTATTATCTTGGTGATTTGAAGCAAATTACACACACTAAACCACTGATTCCTCATTAAAAATGGAGATTAAAAAAGATCTTAAGTAGATTCCATAAGGTTGTTAAGGGTAAAAAAGAAATAATGCAGAAATTCCTAACATAAAACAATAAATGTCATTTCTTTCTCTCATATAGGAACAGTCAGTATTGCTTGGGATCATCCCCTCTTGGTCACAATGGGAAAGTGTTGTCAATATCCTCAATCCAAGCCTTGTCACTTTATTACCTGGTTTGCATGTGAGTTGGTTCACTCTGGCTCTTATTCATTTAGAGGTGGCTTTTTTCTTTTCAGTTCCAGTTATTCCATGACAATGTATTATTTATACAGACTACTACACTTCAATTTCCACAACTGTTTGGACTAGATGATTTTTAGGACCCCTGATTTCTCTGTGAGCAGCTATTCTAGAAATCGCCCCTAATCTTATACAATATACCAAGCAGGAAACACACCATGAATAAAAAATGGAAGAGCACTTGCAGTCAGTACATATTAATATTTGAGCTTGGGCCATTGAAGTTTAAAGTTGAAGATTGTTCACTAGACATTTGTCTTGAAGAATGTCTTAATAGCAAAAATGACCCTGGCATGGCAAAGGAAAAGAGAAAGCCTCTACCAGGTGGCAGAATGGCCCATGTGAGAGGCAGGCAGTTTAGATAGAGTCCCTACATCCATAGTTGCAGATAAGTCATAGGATACGACAGGGTGTTCTCCTGCTGTCACAAACAGCAGGAATGTGTATACATATATGTCTCTATGTCAGATTTTGGATCTAGTTTTTACTGTAGACAACTAGAAAAACAAGATCTTTTTTTAAGATCATTTTTTTAAAATTCCTTTGAAAGACTGGAAAGATCCTTGCAAAGTAAAAATTACTGAATAAGAGGTTAAGACGGGTTCTCAAGTACCAACAGGCATTTGACAATATCTGAAGACATTTTTTAATTATCAGAACTGGGAAGAGGTACTCTTGATATCTAGTAGGAAGAGTCTGAGATACTATTAAACATCCTGTAAGGCATAGGACATCCCCACAATAAAGAATTATCCAGCTTGAAATGTAAGTAGAGCCAAGATAAGGTGGTATCAGCTTGCTAGGTCTCTTAGAAACAACAGAAAAATTTTCTGGAAACATACACACATTTTTTCTGGGAGAATATAATATTCTAGATCTGTAGAAACAATCCAGTTTTTCCAGTAAAATGTCACACAATCAAAGACAAACAAGCATATGAAAAGCCAACAGTCATGAATGAGAATCAGTAGTGACAATGCTTAATAAAAGCAAATAGGCTCCAAATATTAGAACTATGGGCTTACTATGTTCAAGGAGTAAAAACTAAAAATTGGAAATTTCGGCAAAGAAATGAAAATCACAAGAAATTACAGAGTAGATTTGAGAGAAAGAAAAATTCTAGAAATGAAGTATACAATAATCCCAATTAAGAATGCAATGGATGGATGCGTGTCACAGCACATTAGAAATAATTTAACAGAGAATTGGAAAACTGAGAGACACATCAGAAGAAAATATCCAAAATGAAACTCAGACACATGAAACACTGAAGAGAAGGGAAGAAAAGTCAATGACCTGGTGAGATCAAAGGTCATAAAACAATAGCACAGTTAATGACAAGAGTTTTCCAAAACTAAAGACAGACATGAATCAACAGATTCAAGAAATAGTAAGAAACTGCTACAGTGTAAATGAAAAGCAATTCCCTCCTAGACACACCATAACTAAACTTAAGAAAGGCAAAAATAAAACCATCCAGAGAAAAAAGATATTAAAATTAAAGGGTCATTATAGTATAATGGTAAATTTAAACTCACCTGAGTAATTCAGCCATTACATAGCAAGAAAATGAACCCCAAATAAAAGGCAAATTCTGAGAATTTGAGGGGAAAAAAAGCAGTCTTTTAGCTACTGACAAAAAAAAATAAGGATCCAAAGTGGATAAAAGGGAAAGGATGGAAAAGTATACAGTTTCATCATCTAAAATAGCAAATTGACAGCTGATTGTTCAAATGAAACAAAGAATCCCTGGAGATAGGACACGGGTTGTTCAGTATTCAAACAACACACAAAAGGGAATTTGTCACTAGAAGCCATGCCCTAAGATCAGTATAAGTATGTTAACATCATTTAAAAGACACTTTAAGGCAAAAAGCATTACTGTGGATTCACAGGGACACTCCCCAACGAGAAAAGGCATAACCTACAAAAAAAAATAAATAAAACAATTTGAAAGCTTATTCCCTCATGATATAGCCTCAGAGTATTTCAAGAAAAAAGGGTACCATACAGAGAAATAGATTCACAAACATTGTGGGAATAACTGATAGAACACACAGAAGAAAATAGAGATTTGAATGGCATGATCAAGAAACAGACCTAATTGGGGAGACCTGGGTGGCTCAGCGGTTGAACATCTGCCTTTGGCTCAGGTCATGATCCTGGAGTCCCAGAATCGAGTCCCACATCAGGCTCCCTGCAGGGAGCCTGCTTCTCCCTCTGCCTGTGTCTCTGTGTCTCTCATGAATAAATAAATAACATACTTTTTTAAAAAGACATAGACCTAATTGATGTATATTAGAACACAGCACCCAACAACTCTTTAAACAGGTACAAAGCATTTTCAAAACTTTATCATGTGTTGGGCCATAAAGCAAGTCTCAACAAATTTAAAGGAACTGAATCCATTGAATATGCTCTGTGAAAATAATGCAATTAAACTAAAAAAAAAAACTTTTTTAATCTGGAAAATTTATATGTTTATGGAAATTAAGAAATTCACTTCTAAAATATCTAGTGGGTAAAAAGAAATCACAATAAAATTTAGAAAATATTTTGAGCTGAATGATAATATTATGAAGAAACTTGTGGAATGTAGCAAAATCAGTGTTTAAAAGGAAAGCTATAATCTTAAATTCATAAACGGGAAAGATGGGTAAGTCCTAATGAGCTAGCTAATATCCATCTCAATAAATTAGAAAAATAATGATGAATAAAACCAAAAGAACATAAAAGGGAGAGAAAATTAAAATTGGATTAGCAAAGCCGGAAGTTGATTATTTAAAAAGTCTAACAAACTTCTTAAAACTTTGACGAGGCTGGCTCAAATCAGAGACAGAGAGAGAGAGACAAATAATTAATATAAAAAACAAGAGAAGGAACCTCACTACAGAGGCTGGAGAAGGTAAAAAGATAATATTATTTATTATTTAAAAACTATCTACCGATATATTTTAAAACCTTGAAAAAAAATAAAATCTTGATAAAATGGAAAAACTCAGGGGCACCTGGGTGGCTCAGCGGTTGAACATCTGCCTTTGGCTCAGGTCGTGATCCTGGAGTCCCAGAATCGAGTCCCACATCAGGCTCCCTGCATGGAGCCTGCTTCTCCCTCTGCCTGTGCCTGCCTCTCTCTCTCTGTGTCTCTCATGAATAAATAAATACAATCTTTTTTTAAAAAATGAAAAAATATCCAAGTAGCCAAAACTAACAAACAAGAAACAGAATATCTGAATATTATTAAAATATTAAAGAAATTGGACATAATTGAAACTCTAAACCACTGCCTTCAGCAGCAAATTTGATCAATAATTTAAGGAGAAAACACTGATATTACATGCTCTAACAGGGAATAAAAAGGTAGATGACCAAATGAATTTCATCTAATGAAGACATATAATAATGGAAAAGTATAGGTTAACTCAGTCAGAACCCTAGATCTAAAAGCCCTAAACAAAATATTAGCAACCTGAATTCAACTAATGTACAAAGGATAATATACCATGACTAAATTAGGTTTGTTATTCCAAGAATGTTTTGACTATTTAATATTGGATAATCAAGCAATTTAATCAATCACAGTAGCAGAATAGAGAAAAATGATCATCTCATTTGCTGAAATGCACATATTAAATGTGAAATGCATATGTTAATAATGGAAAAAAGATAACACTCTTAACTAGAATACAATAGAACTTCCTAAATCTGATAAAGATGTGTGTGTGTGTGTGTGTGTGTGTACACCTAAGCAAGCACTATACATAATGATAAAATAGTAAAATGCTTTTCCTCTGAAATTGAGAACAAGACAAAAATGCTACTACCATCACCAATCAGGTTTATACTGGATAAAGGCACTAAGCAGTGCATTCATGTAAGAAATTTATTTTTTTACATAAAAATGTAAAAATTGCTGAGGCGCCTGGATGGCACAGTTGGTTAAGCTTCTGACTCTTGGTTTCAGCTCAGGTCATGATCTCCAGGTGGTGAGATCGAGCACCACCCTCCACCTCCATCCCACCTCCCTATCCCTACCCCGCTCCGCACTCAGTCCCGAGTCTGCTGCTTTTCCTCTCCCCCCGCCTCTCCCTCCACTCTGCTTTCTCTCTTTCTCAAATAAATAGATAAATCTTTCATAAAAATGTAAAAACTGTAGGAATTAGAAAGGAATATATAAAACTTACTATTTAGATATCATTCTATACATATGTGATCTAAAATAACCTGTAGGCAAATTATTAGAATTGATAAGTATATAAAAGAGCTGTTGGACACAACACAAGGCATATTTTATATAAAACTTGTTGATACATACACACACACACTGTTTAAAATTTTGCAAAATACCAAATATCAAAGAACAAATATAACAAAATATGTGCACAACATCCACACAAGAGATTATAAATCACTATTATGGGTAAAGACCTCAAATAGAGAAATACATAAGCATATTTATGCACTGAGTATTTCAGGGTGTTAATTCACTCCTCACTGATAAATAGATTCAGTGCAATCCCATCCAAAATCCCAACAGATCTCACTGTGAAACCTGACAAGCTGATTCTAGTATTTGAATGTAAAGGCGAAGAGTTAAGAGCCAACACACTTTTGAAAAGGGGAAGAAGGTAAAAAAAAAAAAATTTTAAGTGTTCTACAGGATATCAAAAGCATTTTTTGAAACTATCAACATGATAGCAGTGTGGTTTCAGTGCAAGGATATGCAGACAAATGAATAGACAAGAGAGCCCCCAGCACTGACTCTTAAATGAACACGTGATCTAGGACACAACTCTGCGGCGGTCCAGAGAAGTGGGGAAAGGACGTTTGCTTACATGATGGGATGTTTATACAGGAAAAATAAAACTCCGCCTCTTTGCTGATATTATACACCAGTATGAGTCCAGGTGCTTTGCAGATCTAAAAATGAAAAGCTAAGGAATCAGGCTTTTATAAGACTATCTGTGATTTGGAAAAGGGGAAGATTTTTAAACAATACACAAAGAATCACCAAACTAATGATTGATAGATTTTACTACATTAAAACTAAGAGCTTCTCTTCATCAAGCAAAAATATCTTTAAGGCACAATCTGATAAAAGATGTATGCACTATGTGTTTTTGACAAAGGATTCTTGTTCGTCTATATAAAGAACTCCTGCTGGGTGGCTCAGTCGGCTGGGGCTGGGCGTCTGCAGCTCAGGTCATGGTCTGCAGGTCCTGGGATGGAGCCTTGCGTTGGGCTCCCTCCTTCGTGGGGAGTCTGCTTCTCCCGCTCCCTCCGCCCCTCGCCCCCTCCCCAGCTCATGCCCTACCCCCCCCCCCCCCCGCCTCTCTCTCTGTCGCTCTCACTCTCTTTCAAATAAAAAAAAATCCTTTCTTAAAAAATTAAAAAATCCCTATAAATTCATATGAAAAGACCCCAAATAGTACAATTTAAAAATCAGCAAGAAACCAGACAGAAGAGGACAGAAGAGGATACTCAGGTGACCAGTACATTTTAAAAAGTTGCTCAGTCTGATTACTGGGTCAGGGGAGTCCAAATTAAAATTATGAGATATCACGGTGGTTTAATATACCCACCAGAACGGCTAAAATTAAAAAGACGGACGCTACCCAGTGTTGGTCAGCATGCAAAGCAAGGAAGCTCTCTTATGCAGTTGGAGATAACGTAAATCGAGACAGCTACGTTAGAAAAAGTTTCTCGTTACCTGCTACAGCTGAGCGAACACACACTTTAGAACCTAGCAACTCACTCTTCGGTAAGCAAACGCTCCACAGAGGTGCCTCCGCTTTTTATCACGTCCTGGCCTTCGGGCTAAGATCAAGTGTAGAAATGCATGCGCCTTTGCACAAAGATGCACACCCAGCAGTGTCTGTGGCACCCTTATTCGTAGCCATCAAGATGGGAAACAACTCACATTGTCTTCAAGAGTGGAACAGGTAAATCGTGACACATATTTGCACATTAGAATATTATGTAGCAGTGAGACTGAATGACAGCCACAAATAACCCTGTGGATAAGTCACAAGACTGAAAAAACCTTGCACATAGAATAATATGCTGTGTGCTTCCACTACATAAAGTTCCAAAACGAGTGAAATAAACCATCACGTTTATATATGCAAACTGAGGCGATGAAACGATAAAGAGAAGGGACCATCAAAACATAAGTTGGAGGGCACGACTGCATAATTGATAGGCCCAGTGCAAAACTAAAACCTAGGGTCTCCTCTTCACAGGTTGTCAAGAACTTCAAAACAGTGACAGCAGAACATTAAACCAAATGTGGAGCCCTCCTAAGCATGGGATCCTAAGCACGCCCATGAGGCCACCCCAGGGAGGGCATACGAAAGGCCTCCATGGTGCTGGCCATGTAACAGTCTTAGTTTTCCAATAATTCAGTCACCTTAACTGTGTATTTTTTTGTATATGTATGTTAAAGCATGGTAAAGAAAAGAGATCTTTAGGGCACCAGGGTGGCTCAGTGTTTGAGTGGCTGCCTTCGGCTCAGGGTGTGATCCCAGGGTCCTGGGATCAAGTCCCACATCAGGCTCCCCACAGGGAGCCTACTTCTCCCTCTGCCTGTGTCTCTGCCTCTCTCTCTGTGTCTCTCATGAATAAACAAATAAAACCTTAAAAAAAAAAAAAAAGGAAGAAAAAAAGATCTTTAAAAGGAGCAGAACACAGGTCAACAATTTCTTTCCAATCCAAGGAGCCTTGAAGGCTAATGCTGGTCAGACCATGTAGGAAAAAATAAATAGAAAAATTTAAAAGCACTGGCATCAGGAGGCTGGATTCTTGTCACAATTATGCTCTATGACTTGAAGCAAGTCACTGGACCTTTTAGAATCGTGATCTCTCAATCTGCCAACTGTGCATTCACCTCCCTACCTCACAAAGTTATGAGAATCAAATGCTATGAAATAGTAGATTTAGAAAGAAGTTGCTATCAATGGTAAGACAGGATTATTCTTTACACTTTAAGTTCCATGTCCAAGTATCCCCATGCTATCTACACCAGATGATTTAGATTTAAGTGGTGTCACCTGGCTACCTTCTCATGTTCTGGTTTGGGCTGGGCCCAAGGGATGGCAGTGGAATTTCCAGGCGTCTCCACAATCTCATGTGCGTTTGGATTCTAGGATTGGAAAGGCCACACTCAATCAGAAATCTCAACTTCTAGTAGTGATCTCTCATTGATGCAGAACCCAAGATATGGCACCCTGCTCCCCTGCCCACAGCCTCGGTCCCCTGCAGACCAAACCTCCTGGTTAAAGCACCCAATTTCATCTGGGAGCCAGAGGGAAAGTCTGCACCTCTGAACTAAGTACTAATGCTCATTCTCAAGAATTAGCAGTTGAGGTTCTGGTCCTTTGAGATAAAATCCCATAAAATCCGTAGTCTCTATACAGCTCTTTCTTGGGCCATCTAAAGAAATGTGGAAATGTCGGCATTTAGATCTGATCATGTGGTCAGAACCTCTCTGGCACTTGTTCAATGCATTGGAAGCCTCGGTTCAGACAGCATGAATTGTGGGGCACCCGGGTGGCTCGGTGGCTGAGGGTCTGCCTTCAGCTCAGGCCACGACCCGGGGTTCTGGGATCGAGCTCTGCCTGTCTCTGCCTCCCTCTCTGTCTCTCAAGCCGCTGCACCTGGGGACTGGGGAGCCGAGCGCCCACCTTTGCTCCGAGGTCTCAGCCTCCCCCCACCCACCGGCGTTAGAGGGCGAAGCACTTCCCCAGGGTGCTCCTGGCCCCCTCCCGGGCGGGATGCTCGGGCACCGGGAGGAGAAAGATCAGACTGGGTGGCGGGCACTGAGGGGGCACTTGGCGGGATGAGCACTGGGTGTTATTCTGTATGTTGGTGAATTGAACACCAATAAAAAATAAATTCATTAAAAATAAAATAAAATAAAATTTATATACAATAAAAAAAAAAGAAAGAATTCTCACCAGTCCCTGGTACCCATCGCAAAGCCTTCTCCGGAGGAAGCCTGCTCTGTTCGTGACCCCCGTGACCCCGGCACTGGGCCGGCCTGGGAGCCGGGTGGGGACCGAGGCCCATCGGAGCCTCCCCGGGGATGCCTCGCCCCTTAGCCCACCTGCCACCACAGGAAATGCCTCCGGGGCCCCGCTACCCCAGGGGGAGGCTCTGCCTCCGAAGACCCTCCCCGCCCCGTGTGATAAGGGGCTAGGCCGGGGCGCGAGTTCACCTAATGCAGAGGGAAAAGGGAGACGGGAAGGAGCCAGGACCCCCAAGGCCACGGGCGCAGGGTGAAGACATCTGGGGACGGGCACCCCTCTTCCTGCAGGGCCGGGCCGACTTCCTGGGGCCGCTGGGCAGGATCCGAGCCCCGGAGCACAGGAGCCAGGCCACACGCTCACCCACCCTCGCCGCGGTCCCCCGCGCACCAGCCACCAGCGCAGGACACAGCCCAGGGCCCAAGGGCGGGAAGAAGGCGCACGACGGGGGGGGGGGGGGGGGGTCGGAGAAGGAAGACACTGATGTCGTTTAACCCTGCGTTTAACCCGGGTTTTCCTGCTTTAACGCTTTCTTCAAAAAAAAAAAAGCACGTGTAAATCCGGCCAGGCCCAGGAATGGAAAACCTCATTTTGGAGCAAAACAACTAGAAGTGGAAAAGCTGTTGCCCCTGAATTGTCTTTGTTTCCTGGAGAAAAATGAACACGAGCCTCTGCCCAGCACTTCTCAGAAAGCTACTGGCATTTTTTTGGCCTCCATTGAGCTTTCCCAGTTGCCTATATATAGCCCTGTCTTGTGTAAAGAATTTAAAAAGCATTAGGATGCAGAAATCAAAGAGACAATAAATTTAAAACCAATCTTATTGTCTGCAGCCTAAAGTGTTATTCAGATCAAAGGGGAGGGGACATCTGGCTTCTGGCTTGCTGCAAAAGGCAGATCACGTTACCTACATTGCAATGGCTAGATTCATCCGCTCTCTCAATTTTGGGGTCTAGAGAATAAGGCTTTTTTAGCTCCCAGCGAACCATACACAGTAGGTGAATCCATCAGACTTCCCCATACTTTTGAAATAAAACAAGCTCCACAGGATTATACAAACACGGACTCAGGAGCTCTACCCCAGGCCTCTCTGGTCCTGTGTGAGGCCTTGGAGAGCTCAAAGCCATAGCCACGTTGTCACCATTCTTCTCTACCCCCACCTCCAAAGCTAGAACTTTCTGATTTGCGAACCCAGTTTCATAATCGAGGATGCTCATCCATATGTGACTATTTGAATCTGTTTGGCCCAAATCACAGTTTGGAGCTGAGTCACAGGACAGTCAGTCGAAAACTTCTGTGCTGCTTTTCCTCCATTTTGGTTATAAAAGCATAGACTTGTCTTACTACAAATTTTTCATAATAATGGCTTTGAAAGAAGGACCAATTGTGCTCTTTGTCTAGCAATTTCCTTAGTGTCTGTACAAATTCTATACATGAGCCAGTTCTACATTATGTGGATAAGATCTCCCTTGTAGCCCAGATGAGGGAAGTACAGCAATCGACAGGCCATGAATATACCGTTACAGGCCCAAACCAGGAGGTCTTTGGTCAGTGTGTAGCTCCGATTTCATTGGTTCTCAGGAGCAAGTAGCACAAGCACAGGATATGGTTTTGGTGTGGCTTGGTTTGGTTTGCAGAGTGTTTCAGAGGGAAACAGAGAAGGAAGCTCCACATTTAAAAACACCTTCCAGTAACTCGGTGTCTCCACACACCTCTCTCTTTCCTTACCAGGTTCTCACCCCCAAAGGTCTAGAGAGGAATGCAGGAAACGGCAGCATGAGTTGTGTTGAGGGACCTCACATACAGCTCCCGGCGGCATTCTTCAATTACTGATGTGGTTCACTCACTTTCCAATAAAACGGGGAAGGTTCCAAAATGATGGACAATGAGGGATTCCCAGAAATTACTTGATATTGCTCAGCCCCACTCGTGTATTTCTGTTCCACCACAATTTTCTTTTACTGACTCTAGATTCCTCCCTGCGTTAAGAGCCTTCTGGAAACTTGCAAAACAAACGAAATTTTTCTGTCTTACCACCTAAGCCTTCTCTTCTCCTCACCCATCCATTCTCACCTACCCCATCTTCAGGAGAAAGGGTCTCTGCCAACCAAGTGTTAGAAAATCTCCAAGAGATTTAGCATGATCCTAGCTTGATAATCTTCTCCAAGAGACATGATTCTCTTCCATAATCTTACTTTGTATTTCACTAAGAATGCCATTTTGTTGCGGATGAAAGACTCTCATTCAAAATACAAAGAATCTTTGGTGAGAGGTTAGAATGAGTGGGGAAATTTTAATTTTTGTACATAACAGCATCTCAGAGTAAAGGATATTTGAGGGTCTTCAGCTTCTGGAGGGAATTGGAATTAAGATTTTCTGATGTATCATTTCATCAACATTAATGGCTCTTTAATTCCATTTTTTCTGACACATTAGTTGACATAAATGTTATATCAGTCTCAGGTGTACAACATAGTGACTCAGCAATTCTGAACATTATACGGTACTCACCACGATGAACGTAGTCACCATGTGTCATCATACAGCATGATTACAATATCATTGACTATATTTCCTCAACGTTCTTTTCATCTCCATGACCTATTTATTTTATAACTAGAAGTCTGTGCCTCTTAATCCCCTTTACCTATTTCTCTCCTATCCTCACCTCATCCTCCTCCAGCAACCACCAGTTTTCTGTATTTATGAGTCCGTTTCTGTTTTTTGTTTTTCTTCGTTGTTCTGTTTTTTAGATTCCATGTGTAAGTGAAATCATATGATATTGTGTTTCTCATTTCACTCAGCGTAATATCCTGTAGGCCCATCCATATTGTTGCAAGTAGCAAGACTTCATTCTTTTTTTTTTTTTTTATGGCTGAGAGATATTCCATTGTAATTATAACCACAACTTTATCCATTCACCATATCGATGGACCCTTGGGTGGCATTCATATTTTGACCATATTTGTAAATAAGGCCGCAATAAACACAGGGGTGCATGGATCTTTTTGAATTAGTGTTTTTGTTTTCTTTGGGTAAATACCCAGGAGTGGAATTACTGGCCTTAATTATGTTTTGCGAGTAATGCCCAGTTTGCTTTGAATCCTGGGTGAGCCTCAGAAGTGAAATTTTGCTATAAGTCTAGATTCCAGTTCTGACAGCGTGTCTGAAAAGAAAGTGAAGAACTGAAATGTTTTGTAAAATATAGAGGGGAGAGACTAACTAACAAGGAAGAACCTTCTAACCCTTCCAGCCTTGCTATGAACACCTGGAAAGGTGAATTTTCAGTGTTAAGTATCAGGAAAAGAAAACTAAATACCATTATCTTCTTTTACACCAACGTCTATTCTTTTTCTTGTTTTTCCTTTACAAACACAGCCTCTCTCTGGGGCTCACTGCCATATCCCATAAACTTTTCTGGATGCCTTCTGGCTCTCAAAACCACCTGAGAGGTGGGGCTATGCATATCCTAACTACTACCCACTAAAAGAAAGACTTAATGCTTCTCTTAATTATGCTGTTGAGAACATAAACTAGCCTACAACTCTGAAAGGACCCAGGAGTGCCTCCAAACAGGCTTTGTTCATTATGACAGGTCTATGCATTTATTGTGGATACAATGACAAAAATGTTATGTCTTCCCCCATTAGGGAGCCGAGGTTTTACTTTGATAGACATATAACTTTTCTCAGATTTCTGAAAAGTAGACCTTTCTTTCTACCCCTGCCCTCTCCCATGCCTCCAGAAAGCACATCAATAAAGCCAAACTTTGGCAGAAAAGGAAAAATGTAGAGCAGAAATGAATGTCTAATAATTGAAAGCATCGTGGACCTTATTATGGTTTATTGCCTTATTCTAGGGGTCGGATGAGCACACTGTAAAGAGTGTGGCACTAAATTTATTAGCATGGTTATCATATTTCAGACAAGACATAAAACTGAGGGGACCCACTTCTTCCATCCCATGGCACCTTCTACAAGAAGAGTCGAGTTATCCTGGCACAGATCCAGATCCTACTATCTGATGACTTATATTTCCTTTGTAGAAGGCCTGGCAGACATTATAGGTTCTTCCTCTTTGAAACTCAGTCACTACCATAGAACAGCCAAAATGGGCTTCTGCAAAGGGATGTGGGGGAAAATTCTCACGTCCTAGCATGTGGATCAAGTGAACAGAAGGAGCAGTGTGGCCTTAAGTAGGAAGCTGAACTAGATCATCAGTGTTCCTCATTTGTTACTAAATAGGTTCCTGACCCACCTGAGCACAACTGCTCGCTTTATTTATTTATTTATTTATTTATTTATTTATTTATTTACTTACTTACTTATTTATTATGTATGTATGTATGTATGTATTTTTAAAGCCCAGATTCTGAATTGGCTGCTCCAATGCTAGTTTTTCTGAACTCTATGCACTGCATTCTCTACCTCAAAAAGTAGGGCAAGTTTTGTTTTCCTTGGCTTGTCCTTGTTACCTTTAGACTTAATTCCACATTTCTTTACAGGATTTAAAAGAAAACTACTCATGCAATATCGTGTAAGTCATTTTGCTTCTGATTTCATTCCTCCAAAATGGGAATCATTTAAATATGTCCTGCCTTTCTCTCAAAATTAATGAGGATCAAATAAAACAATGTCTGCAAAAGGGCACATTTTTCCATTTTAAAGCAATCTACAAAATCAACTTGTTATCAAGTAACAATGGGTATAAATTTGTGTTGGGCTCTGATAAACACACCACATGAATGTATTGTTTCCTTCTTGTAGAACTCCACTAAAAGGCAAAGAATTTAAAAGGTATGAACGGACAAAGAATAAGAAAAAGAGACAATAGAAATTGAGTGGTTTCTGTAAGTTTTTTAGGACATGGAAGGCAGACAGGGGACAGTGGATTTGACTGTGTGATAGTAACTTCAAACTGACTTCAAAATCCTAAGGCTCAGAGGTAAGGTGTGGGAAAAGATGGGTGTCACGGGGAGCCGCAGAGCTGATCTGAAGGAGACTGAGTCCAAGTTTGTACACAGAACAGCTGAACGCTCCTATCCTTTCTCCCAGCCTGTGAGGTCCTTTGTGGTGGCTTAAAGATGGCCACATATTATCTGACATTTCTCTCAAGAGGTGGGGATATCTCCTTCTTGGTCTGGGCAGGTCTAGACTGCTTTGACCAATTGAATACGGTGGAAGTGACACTGTGTAGGTTTTCAGGGCCAGCCCAAAGAAATTGGGAGGATTTACCTTCTTTTTCTTGGAACACTTGCTTTTGAAACCCAACCACCATACTCAGAAGCTTAAGACACATGGAGAGACTGAAGCTCAGCTTCCAGCTGTGGCCATCAATTACCAGCCTCGTGAGTCAGTCATTTGGGGCATTTCTCCCTGTTGAGCTTCCAGTGATCCCAGCTCCAGGTGCTATCTGACTGCACCAGCATGAGAAACCTCTGCCCAAGTAAGAACCACTCAGCTGAGTTCAGTCAGCTCGCAGAACCATGATAGATAATAATAATAATAATAATAAATTAAGCTACTTGGGCAGGCCACGTGGCTCAGTGGTTTAGTGCCGCCTTCATCCCAGGGGGTGATCCTGGACACCGGGGATCGAGTCCCACATCAGGCTCCCTGCCTGGAGCCTGCTTCTCCCTCTGCCTATGTCTCTGCCTCTCTCTCTCTGTCTCTCATGAATAAATAAATAAAATCTAAAAAAAAATTAAGCTGGAATGGTTTCTCATGCAGTAGACAACTAGAACACCAAATTACACCAGGGAACTATAACCTTATCTAACCTAACTTGACCACTGAAAAACATTAATTCTTTCAAAAAATTAAACCCAAAGTTTTGAAAACTAGACTTAACATATTGTGTTGTAGATTATCCTTCGATGAACTATTTTAAATATTTAAATTAGGTGCCACTTAAATTTAGTTTATCACACTATCAATAGCTGATTAAAAAGAAAAGTATTTCTAGAGAGAAGGAAGGAAGGAAGGAAGGAAGGAAGGAAGGAAGGAAGGAAGGAAGGAATTAGTTAATTAAACCCAGAAATCTTTGAATTTCAGGACAACCAGTCTAACTAAAGACAGAAATGAGACATGGAGCTAATAAATAAAAGTCTTCATACTGAACAAAGAGCTCACCCGGCCTTTTTTTTTCACCCTCATAGAAGGCTAGCAGCTTCCTCCCAAAAATGTATAGTGGATTCTTCTCTTGGGAAACTTAATAGCTCCAGAGAAAAGGTCATCAAATATTGACATTTGGGAATTCCCCCAATTAAAAGGTTGCCTCACCACCAGATTAGCTTGCAGTGAAGGATTCCAGCTTAATAACTTTCCCAAACACAGATCTTCTCAATTGGCTTATTAGAGTTCAAATAAAATATACCACTAAGAATCACCAACATCTTAGGAAAGCCAGACGTTAGTACACACATCCATACCTAAGAGAGCCAGAGACAATATAGAGAATGGGGGTGGGGAGGACTGACAAAAAAAGAAAAGGGCAGCCCCGGTGGCCCAGTGGTTTAGCGTGGCCTTCAGCCTGGGGCACTGGACACTGGGGATCGAGTCCCACATCAGGCTCCCAGCATGGAGCCTGCTTCTCCCTCTGCCTGTGTCTCTGCCTCTCTCTCTCTCTCTCTCTCTGTGTCTCTCATGAATAAATAAATTAAATCTTTAAAAAAAGGATTACATCCATGAAACAAGAACAGGATATTATTTTATTTTTTTAAACAGGCTCTGCATACAACGTGGGGCTCAAACTCATGATCTCGAGATCGAGAGCCACATGCTCTACCAACTGAGCCAGCCACCCAGAACATTATTTCAAAAAAACAGAAGGAATGACAGAAACTCTTTAGAAACAACAACAAACCTGACTGCCTAAATTTAAAATTCCTGGGAATATATATGTTGTCAAACAGACTACCACAAACTTAGTGGCTTAAAACAACACACATTTATTATCTCACAGTTTCTGTGGGTCAGGCGTCCAGGCACAGCTTAGCTGGGTCCTCTACTCATGATCCCACAAGGCAATAATCAATGTGTCACCCACGACTGGGTTCTCACCAGAGGCTAGAGTGAAAAAAGATCCAATTCTCAGCTCCTTCAAGTTGTTTCCAAAATTCATTTCTTGCAGCTATAGATTCCTGGCAGCTTGCTTCTTCAAAGCCAGCAATGGAGAGAAACAAACCCTGGCAAGGTGGGAGCTACGCTTTCATGTGGTCACATTCACATTATGATCATATGCATCCTGTCCCCTGTGTCACATTCCACTTATGAGAAGCAATTTCCAGGTCCTAGCCACACTACAGAGAAGGGTATCATGCAAAGATATGAATGCAGGAAATAGAATACTTGGGGGAATTCCTTAAGACAACATGTAAATAGGGATAAGTGTGTGTGTGTGTGTGTGTGTGGGTGGGTGTACATGTATATATTTGAATATATTTTTTAAGAAAAGCAAATGAATGAAAAAAGATCAAATGCCTAACTCCAAGATCAATTTAACAAAGCAAACCTAAATTCAGCAGTCAATAGTAATTGATGATCATAACAGTGTATGATGATTGAGGTTAGCAAAATTTGCAGCACAAATTTTATAGCATAGAATGAGTGAAATGGAGAATGAACTCGCTGTCTTCTTTACCATAACACAATGTTAGCATTGTGTTATATATATATATATATATATATATATATTTATTTATTTATTTATTTATTATATATATAATTATATATATAATATATATATTATAATATATATATATATAATTAAAAGTAAGAAATATATATAATATATATAAAAGTAAGAAATAGAAAGATGGGGACGCCTGGGTGGCTCAGTGGTTGAGTGTCTGCCTTCGGCCCAGGGCATGATCCCAGGGTCCCGGGATCCAGTCCCACATCAGGCTCCCCATAGGGAGGCTGCTTCTCCCTCTGCCTGTATCTCTGCCTCTCTCTCTGTGTCTCTCATGAATAAATAAATAAAATTTAAATAAGTAGAAAGATGGATGAAATGGCAGAAGAAACAGCCATTTTCAATGGTTGACTCTCAGAAATGAGACTGAAGGAGTCAAGTAGAAGAGCTGGGACAAGAGCTGATGTTTTTCATCATAAGCCTTTGAACACTGTTTTTTTTGGCCCTTGTATCCATGAGTTACTTCAATGTGGCATCTTGCCCTCTCAGTACCTATTCCAGTATCCTCCTGGATTGTCTCCTATACTGTAGAGCGCAGAAAGCTAAACAGTTGCACTTCCCAAACATTCATGAAGTTAATGTTTATAATTTGCCCTGGGTTCCAACGAGCAGATCCATCACACTAGACCTGCAGGCAGAAGTAACCAACCTGAGCCAGCAACCATTCATAGGAATCCATAACGCCTGTCAAGCATGGGGAGGGAGTCATTGGGATCTTGGGCAGCTGGGCTGCAGTTTTCTCTTGAATGTAGGCAAACTCGGTGACTTCTTTTGACAAATAAGATAAAGCAAAAGTAAAGGTCTGCGGCTTTGAAGGCTAAGTCATGAAAGGTACCACGACTTCTTCGTTGCTCTTTCTTGATTTACTTACTCTGGAGAAAGCCAGTTGTGAGGAGCTAAGACCGCCAGCCGCCAGCCTCGTGAGTGAACCATGTTGGAAGTAGGTTCTCCAGCCTGTGAAGTCATTAGGGGCCTGAAACCTCTGCTGACACCTTGCCTGCAAACTCCTGAGAGAGAGAACCACCCAGTTGAGTCATTCCCAGATCCCTACCAGAAAATGTTAGATACCCTTGACAGAATGAGTACTGGGTGTTATACTATATGTTGGCAAATTGAACTTCAATAAAATATATATAAAGAAAATGTCAGATAATAAATATTTGTTGTTTTAGGCTACTGAGCTTTGACATAATTTGTTACAGAGCAATCTCTAGCAAATACAAGATGATTCATAGGTTGGCCTGACTTCGACATACTTCAATTCAGTAAAAAAATTCTTTCATTAAGATACCCGGTCCATATTTTGGCTCTGTTTTTCTGTGTGTAGAGACCTCATTCTTCAGACAGTTTCATCCATATACCTGGGAAGAAAGATGGCCATCAGCAGATTTTTATCTACAGGCTTATGATCCCAGAGGAGGGGGAAAAATCTTGTTTCTCCCGGCCTCTGTATGCAGATCTGAAGGAAGATTCTTATAGACTCAGTTTGGGTTTCAAGATCATTTGAAAAACCAACCATGGTGGCCAAGTTGAATGACTATTCTTATTTTCCAATATGGTCAAATGTCAAATGTCATCCCTATGCCTACAGAGGAAATAAAAACATACAGTGATAAGAAACCTTACTGACACCACAAGGAATGAGGGAAGGGTAGGTCCAAAAAAAAAAAAAAAATTTTAAGGAGAAGAGATGTAGGAAGTAAAAAACAATAGGTATCTACTTAAAAGCCATCCCAAATATAACCTCTGCTGTCACTGTGGTATAATAATAAACTTCTACATTCAAAATGTCAGTATTGACACTTGTGGAATGGAATTTCTGAAAGGTCATGAAGCTCATTTCTAATGGACTCTTGCTACATTGTTTAGTGATAAATACACATGATAGAGAAAGTGGTTTCAGCTATAAACATAGAAGACAGTAGAATTGTTTTGTGAGCATCAGTATCGAAGCCTTGTTTTTATGCTAACAGGGAACAGTGACAATAAGAATAATTATCTAAAATACTTTGAAATAGCCAATGATTTTAACCTCTGCCTGCTAAATTTGTTGGTGCCATAGGAGGAAATGGACTCAGGCAATCCTCTACTTGGTAATCCCCATCAAGCTCATAGGAGGAGGGCTAGAGCTGCCTTACTTCAGGCGTTTATCTGTTCCCTCTTAAGCAGTTTGCAACCATATAGAGTTAGGGATGCACACTTTGGTGATGAAACTATCAAGATATGGAAAGAAGAAATTGCTATCAAAGTTGAGGGTGTCGTTATTAACTGTGGCATGAGAAAGGATTAAAACTGAGATGGGACATAGGAGAGCTTCTGCAAAGGTTAGAAAAATATATATATTTCTTAATCTAATGGTAGTTATAAGGGTATTTGCCCTAGAACAATTCTTTGGTGTAAGTTTTGAAATCAGGAGGTGTCAGTCCTTCAACTTTGTTCTTTTTCAAGATGGTTTCGGCTGTTTTGGGTCCCTTGCATTTTCATATAAATTTTAGGATCAGCGAGCAGCCTGGGCGGCTCAGAGGTTTAGTGCCGTCTTCCGCCCAGGGACTGCTCCTGAAGAGCCGGGATCGAGTCCCACATCGGCCTCCCTGCATGGAGCCTGCTTCTCCCTCTGCCTGTTGTCTCTGCCTCTCCTCTCTCCTCTCTCCTCTCTCTGTGTCTCTCATGAATAAATAAAATCTTTAAAAAAAAAATTTAGGATCAGCTTATCCATTTCCGCAAAGAAGCCAGTTGGGATTTTGATAAGGATTGTACTGAATCTACAATAGAATTCTAATCCATGGGGACGCCTGGATGGCTCAGCAGTTGGGTGCCTCCCTTCGGCCCAGGGCGTGATCCTGGGGTCCTGGGATCGAGTCCCACATCGGGCTCCCTGCATGGAGCCTGCTTCCCCCTCTGCCTATGTCTCTGCCTTTCTCTGTGTCGCTCATGAATAAATAAAATTGTTAAAAAAAAAAAAAAAGAATTCTAATCCATGAACACAGGAAGTCTTTCCATTTATTTTGGTTTTCTTTAATTGCTTTAAACAATGTCTTATAGTTTCCAATATAAGTCTTGCACTCTGTTAAATTTGTTCCTATATTTATTCCTCCTTTTGATGCTAAACAAAGGAATTGGTTTCATTTCATTTTCAGGCTTTCTCATTGCTAATGTATAAAATACAATTTGTGCATATTGACCTTGCATCCTGCAATCTTAATATACTCATTTATTAAGCTCTTGCTTTGGTCTGAAAGGTGGTGTCCACCCCAAAATTCATGTTGAAATCCTAACTTCTAACACGATTGGTATTGGAGGAGGGACCTTTGGGATGTCCTTAAGTCATGAGGATGGAACCCTCATGAAAAGGATTGGTGCCTTATAAAAGAGGTTCCAGGGGATCCCTGGGTGGCGCAGCGGTTTAGCGCCTGCCTTTAGCCCAAGGCCCGATCCTGGAGACCCGGGATCGAATCCCACGTCGGGCTCCCAGTGCATGGAGCCTGCTTCTCCCTCTGCCTGTGTCTCTGCCTCTCTCTCTCTCTCTCTCTCTCTCTGTGTGTGTGACTATCATAAATAAATACAAAAAAAAAAATTAAAAAAAAAAAAAAAAGAGTTTCCGGAGAGATCTCTAGCCCCTTTCACTGGGTAAGGATACATACAAGAAGTCTGGGACCCAGAAGCCTGCCTTCACCTGACCATGCTGGCAACCTGATCTCAGACTTCCAGCCTCCAAACTATGAGGAATGATTGTTGTTTTTTTTTTAATAAGCTACCAGTTTTTTTTCATAAATTGTGGTATTTCGTTATAGTAGCCTGAATGGGCCAAGATAGCCCTAATACTTCTTTAGTGGATTCTTTAGGGTTTCTACATACAAGATCATATCATCTGAAAATAAAAATAGTTTGAAGTAATATAATGTGATAAGTCTTGAAATAAGTCTCTCTCCCACTTCATGGGATCTGTTGTTGCTGTTTGTTGTTTGTCTCTTTGTTTAGCAGTGACTTTTATGAATTAATTCGGTGAGGTTTGTATTTTGTGTTGTGTGTTGCCACTGAAGTCTCTGCTTGGTTAGTTTAGTGGTCAGCTAATATTTGAACAGCGATTTCCTGTAACACTTGGAACCAATAGGTCTCTCAATCTTTGCCAGGGGGTTCTGATAAATGTTGGGGACACACCTTCCATACTCAGGCAATTGACAGCTGGGCCTTAGCCTTCACTTCCTGCTTGTGCCGTGATGATCAGCCTGAGGTAAGAGTTTACAGTCCTCTCAGATTCTTCCTGAGCATGTAGAGAGCCCCGGGGCATGTCCACAGCCCTATGCAAACATTGGTCTTTTAGATATCCAGTACTACGTAGGAACTTTTCAAAGCCCCAAGGAAATCTCATTCCCCTGTGTTCAGCCTTTTGCTGCCCAGCTGCTATCCTCTACCTCAAGCAACCACAAAAATGATCAATTGTCTGTTTTCAACAAGGATTTTCACATTGGGCAGCTTCCAATCAGGTCAAATAAAGATAGCCTTGCAAGTGGTGTCTCCAGGGTCTGACAGACAAGTCAAATAACGACTGTTCTCTTCGTATTTGGCTTTGAAGGAACTCCAGTCCCATTCTACCCCACTCTCCCCCCAGGGTTGCTAGACTGCTGGTTTGCATTGCCACTGCAGCTGTTGGTTTTTCCGTCTTCTATGGAACTGAAGAAGGAGGATGAGAACAGGGCAAGTTACAATATCACAGTATTTGCTATTCCTACAGAGATTCAGCCTTTTTCTAGAATAAAGGCTCCCTAGACTGCTGCAAGCCCTTAGTTAATTTTCAGAGCTCTAAAATGTTGGTTCTGGTTGTTTTTGCCAGTTGTCATTGGATTGATGGAGAATTTTCAGAGCTCCTCGCTTCAACAGTTTTGCTGATATCCTACCATGTACTTTTTTTTTTTTTAACCTAGAATGCCTTTCTGTATCCGGTCCTACGACCCTGTTCAGACGTTGCCTCCTAGATGCAGGTATGGCTTCTCTGAGGACACTGTCTCCTTGGTACTTGCTGTCATATTTCCCCTCCAAGTCGAAGGAAGCCATAACAAAAAGACAGGTGGCAAAGAGGCTTTAAATGCTTTAGAGCTACGGCACCTGGTGATGCCAACTACAACCCCAGGGTAACCAGTCATTAAATGTGAATAATCAAGAGTTGGATCTATCTTTAGAGTATTGTGTTCTGTCCTTAAAAGAGTAACTGATATAAGTTGAAAATATCACAATTTTGCATAGTGCTTAAGTGCATAAGTGTTGCAGTGAAACCATATGAGTTCACTACCCCTAGCAGCGATACTAATGGTATACGTACAATATACAAAGATTGTGGGAAACAATTCAAATAAAATCTTTAGCACAGAGTCTGGCCTAAGCACTCCAGACATAGTTGCTGGGATTTTCATCACCATTGTCAGAGCACAGATACCTAGTAGAAATCCTGTATTGTTTGTCCAAGTAGGAAGGGACCTCAGAAATCTGCTAGTTCAACTGCAAAACCAAGACAGGAACTTCCTTTACCTCACACCCCTATGTAATGAGTTCTAGCATGTGTTTTCATACTTCTAAGCACAGAGAGTTCACCATCTCAAAGCCAGCTCATTGTGTTGATGAATCACTCTCATTATTATCTCCCTTCTAGTGAGCCCCAAATCTTTCTTCCATTTTTCCCTTGAACACTTCAAAATAGAGGTATCATCATTTCTGCATGACAACTCTTCCATGCCTGAAAGGTTCACAAAACCCTTTCCAGCTCTTTTTTTTCTAGCTCTGGGTCAGAGGCTGGTACTTTCCATTACACACCGACTTTCCCTCACCTCTAACTGCCTGAGGTGTCCTACTGAAATCTTAAAGGTCTAGTTGGAAGAAATAAATTCCCTTTGAGATACAAGAAATCTATTTATCTCTTTTCTAGCTCCCGTCCCATGACAAGTGAATCCTGTTCCACCCTACCCTGTGAACACTACCAGTTAAACACACACATGCGCACAGAGAAGAGTTTCAATTTATTGGTTGCTCTTTGGGAAAGGTTGCTCTTTGGGAAAGGTTATATGGAACATAATTGGGATTAAAATCAAATTCTAGTTACAGATTCATAAAACCTTGCTTTAAACCAAATCAACTCTTATGAGGCTATTAAATCCCCCTCATCCTCATACATAGCAAAGTAACTCAATCATAGTCTATATAATCCTCTGTTGTTTTTACGTGATTAAAGCACACATAATACATAATGCAGTTGATATTAAATATCTTGAGAATGACAAATCAATAGGACTACTTCCACTCTTAAGCATTAACTGGTCATTTATATAGGTTCTGTACATACACTTTTCATTTTAGATTTTCTCCTTAAAAGGACTTGTGAACTATTCATTATTTTCTGCTATTTGTATACACACATCAAAAGTCTTCCAAAATAACATTTAAAATCTTTCTTAATATTGCTTCAGAAATGTTAACCTTTAAGGAACATTCAATTAAAAGAAAAAAAAGTTCAGGTCCTGACTCTGTAACACATGTTCAGATGTGTCAAGATCTTATTGTTTCCCTCTGACCTGATAAAAAGCATCCAACAACATATATTGTGCCAGTTTCTTCTTTGCTCAACTCAGAGGAAGTCAAATAAAGGAGAAAAAAATGCTCAAAATCACAGTGACCAAAGGATTTGAATTAATAATTACATTAAATAACCATAACTTTTTGTTTAACTATTCACATTCCACACAGTGGAAATTATCTTTTCCTCCAGATTTTTCATGTACATTTTTAACAACAACAACAACAACAACAAAAAACAAGTTACAGACTTGTAGGATGTGTGTTTTTCTCTTTTAATGCCAAGCACAAAGAGTACATCATAAAATTCATATTTGGTGTTTGGCATCATTTTAATAGGAAAGATTGAGATCACCGATATCTTTCCATTAAAAATTTCTGCTGTAGTAATGAAAAAAACATATTTCTTCATCGAAGACTCCAATACAATATGTAATAGATATGGCACTTTCAATAAATGCTGTAAGACACACCACACTTTGCTAGTCTTAATACAGGCACAGTAAGAAAAGCAGACGTTTCCCTCTCTGGCTAGCGCTGGGTACTTTTCCAGGGTAGTTATGCTGCTGATTAACCCAGCGAAGTTAATTTTGAGGAAATTCTCTTTACTTAAGCCAAATCCAACTTACATGCAAGACTGTGGTATGAGCTACTAAAAGAAGATTACTGCTGCCAACTTAAGTCATCTCTTTTTAACAAAATTGCATGCTTGTGGCAGAGTTAAAACAACAAGAGAAATTCAGTGTCTCTGGTTCTAAATGTCATTTTTCCTCTCTAGTGTGGCTTTACATATTCAGCTCCTTCCCCTTTCTTTTCCTCTTCCCCACCCTCAAAATTCTGGCTTAGTATTTGTGTGCTTAATTAAATCCATTCTGCATTTTATTGTTGGAGGATGTGGATGATAGAAAAATTTAGGGCAGGGGCATACAGTGTATACGAAATACACAGACCGTGTGTTTGGACAAGTTTGCGTAGGGTGGAATCATCAGTGGTGAGTTCAGAAGTTTCAAATTTTGACCCAGTAGTTTGGGTGTCCAAGGTAACTTCTGCCTCAAAGCATGGTTCTGGCTTGGTCATTAGACGGGAGAGCGCTGCACCAAAGGAATAAAAATAAGATACAGACAGCCTCTATAGTGCAAGGCTGGAGCCTTGATGGGCAACTAAAATGCTAGTCAATGGTGTGTGTTTCCCATATCACACAACTTGCCTAGTGAGGATGAGAAGGCACAAGGCAAAAACAAAACAAAACAAAACAAAAAAGTGTTTTGGGTGTGGGAATGGGCTCACACAGAAAACCTCAGGCTTAAAGAGAACAGATTAGCCAAATCCAAAATGCAATAAAGTCCACCGACCCCACTCTAGATAAATCCTAAGCAGGGGTGGCCAGGAGCTGGAGTTTAATTAGAGGAGGGGGTCCACCGGTAGGTTCTGACTGGCAACGTGAATCCCACTGCCAGTAGAGAGACAGCGAATGCACAAAAATGCTTGTTTGGTTGGTTCTTTTCCAAATGTTCTGATTTCTTAACTAGGGTTTCCCATCAGACCCTGAGGAGGCAAAGGAATAAGGGGAGGATGCATCCCTTTTAACTCTTCCCAGGCATTAAACTACTCCTTCATCAGAGGCAGTTTCCTTTATTTCTTTATTCTCCTTGGCTCTCCAGCTCTGTCTCCTACCAGTGGCTAGAACAAAAAGGCCCAGGATATCCTGGTAGCTCACATGGAGCAGGCTCCAGGCGCTCCCGCCTTAGCCGGATTCTTCCCTGCCAGGTGCACTGGGCAGAGCCACAGTCTCTGTAGGACAGGTTTGTGGCTCTCAGAAGCATCACACGGAAATAACTGGCAAAGCGGCGATCACATCCAGGCAAGAGGAAAGAGACCAGGGCCCCTTATGAGGTGCTCGCTTCCTCCCTCCCCAGCGGGCACAGGGGGCTCTGAGCTTCATCTATGTCCCCCGGGGGGTGTGGAGCTGGGGGGTCCCCTTGGTCTAGCTCACTCACTTGGTTCTGAAAATAGGGGTGGTCAATATTTATGTTCAAAGTTTGCTCTTGGGGGGCAGCCAAGTTCAGCAGATCACGGGGACAGCCGGGTGATGACTGTTGGGCGCCTCCATCTCTCGTCCATTTGCTTAGTGTCCATTAAACGTCGAGGGAACCGTGGGGACGCGCCGCTGTGCTGTGCTTTGGGGCGGGCCCTGCAGGGCTGCGCCGGCCTCTCCGGGTGGGAGGACCTCCCCAAAGCCAGGAAGGGTGACCATCTATGGTCCCCTGAGCGGAGTTAGTGTCCTGGCAGGTAGGGAATTGGAAGAGTCGCCGAGATCCTAAGGGGTGGGCTGGGGAAGGGAGGGCGGCAGAGAGGGACGGAAGACCTTCTCCAGTGTCATGCGGCTGAAGCCAGGTCCCTCGCCCCAGAGTAGCCTCTTCCACCAGCATTCGTGGGGTGGGGGATGGGGCTCTGGTCCCAGGGGAGCCCCGGTGCCCGTCCACCGGCCCCACTCCTCCCCCCACCCCCCCCCCACCCCCGGCTTTCCCTGCCGTCCTAGGGAAGCCGATGTGTCTACATGATAGGAAGTGCCCTCCACAGCGTCTGCAAACCCCCAAACACCACGCACACGCATGCACACAAACTATGCACTAGCAGGCTCCGGTCACACGGCAGCTGGTTGTTCTTCTTGCCTGTAGGTTTAAGGCGAGGAGGGATCAGGTCGCTCAGGTCTGGCTCAGGCCACCCAGGGCTGCATCCCTAGGACAGGCTGGCTGTGCCTGGCTTAATCCAGATCGATGGATATGCATCGACACTGCTTGACGCGCGTGACCCTCTTCTTCTTGGTGGGCGGCTGCAGCTCAGGGCAGTTGAGCGTGACCATCATGGTGGTGAATTTCTTGGGCTTGCAGAAGGAGCAGGACTGAAAGGAGCCTTCCTCCTTCCGGATGTGCCTGGGGATGTAGAAGGAGTTGCACTGGCCATAGCAGAAGCGGTTGATGATGGTGCGGCTGTTGCAGCCTTCCTCGTGGATGGTCTGCTTGAGCGGCTGGGTTTTGCACCAGTCTCGCTTCAGGTACTTGCGCTCGGTCACATGCAGGGCCTCCTGGCTGGACTCCAGCACCTCCTCGCCAGGCATAGCCGTGCCGCGCCCCTGGCCGCGCCCCCGGTTCCTGGAGCCCGGCTGCTGGGGAGACTGAGTCTGCTCCGAGTCATTGTGCTGGGCCTTGTCTGGCGGGGGGATGGCACCTTGGGACCCCTTCTTTTTCCCTTCAGCAGTGGGCAGCAGGGTCCCCAGGAGGAGAAGCAGGGCTCCCACAGTGTAGGCTGTGCGTCTCATGCTAGTGGAGGGAAGCACAGAGAAGACAAGGATGGACAAGTCAGAGAGAACAGTAAGAGTAGCTAACGCCTTCTCAGGCACGTGGTAAACACTTCCTGGAAAATATTTCATTTCCTCCTCACCAGATCTTGACAGATCAGGTATTATTAGTCTTGTCATCTGCCAAGCCATCAAGCCACAATGACGTAGCCGGCCCAGGGTCACCAGTGAATAAGGCAAGAGCTCAACGGGGGCCTGTCTCTCCACAGCATGTTCACCCCCCGGAATCCCTTCCTGGCTGCTGACACCCATCACACCTGGCTCTATAGCATGGTCACTTCATTGCATTTGGTCTTGTTTTATGCCAAATTACCTTCGCACCTCCCTGGGGAAACCAGTTTTCTATTTTGTTTTACAGCAAGACAAGCAGCTTTCCTGTCCAGGCTTCATCAGCCACAAAAGGCTTCCACTCTTTTTTTTTTTTTTTTCTTTTCTCCCCAGCAAGCCTGAGCGCTTCCTGGGTTGTGCCTTGTTCGGTTGGTTGGATGCTTAGGGGAAGTTTGTTCGCTGCTGCCAGGAGGGAACCCCAGGAGGGGAATGGGGTTGCAAGGGAACCCCAGGAGGGGACTGGGAAGCAGCTGACCCAGGAGGAGCACTCAGCAGAAACAACACTGGATGCGGAGCCCAGATGGACTGCAAGTCCCAGACGGACTCCAAGTCCTAGGGCGACAACCTGCTACCTGACCTGGAGAAAATCACTTCACGTCTCAATAAATGGCTTCTTGGAAGCACAGGTACACATGCTTTATGTCCCCGGACAGGTTGCTCACACCAAATCTGATGTACAAACAGGAGCAGTCTGAGAACTGACCAAATGTGTAGCAGCACGGCGGACAGAACAAATTCCCTTACCACAAAGATCACACAGATATTTATTATATCATCCAGTATATCATGAGGTACATTTTTCTACTTTTAAATGGTGACATATGCCATTCGTGTGTGGGGGTGCACATGCGCATGGGTAAAATCTAGAAGGTAGAAAGTGGCATAAGGAAACATGTATGTGCAAATATTTATATTAATAAATGCTATGGACACGTTGAGTAAATGAATTATAGTGAATTATTGTGGACAGGCCTGGAGTTAGACATGGATCAGAAAGGCAATGAACAAGGGCAAAAAAAAATCCCCAGATAACTGGGGGAGGTGGAGGGAAAAGTGACCAAACAAACAGGAAAGCAAAGATGGGGAAAGAAAAAAAAAATGGGAGAGAGGACTGTAAATCAGAGAAAGGAGAGATAGTCTACAGGCAGAGCGATGAGCGAAGGTACAGCACATAGAGGACAAAGAGAAGCCCCAGGATACTTTTTATTTTTTTTTTATTTTTTTTAAATTAATTTTTATTGGTGTTCAATTTACCAACATACAGAAAAACACCCAGTGCTCATCCCGTCAAGTGTCCATCTCAGTGCCCGTCACCCATTCCCCTCCACCTCCCGCCCTCCTCCCCTTCCACCACCCCTAGTTCGTTTTCCCGAGTTAGGAGTCTTTATGTTCTGTCTCCCTTCCTGATATTTCCCAACATTTCTTTTCCCTTCCTTTATATTCCCTTTCACTATTATTTATATTCCCCAAATGAATGAGAACATACACTGTTTCCAAAATCTATAAAGAACTTATTAAACTCAACACCAAAGAAACAAACAATCCAATCATGAAATGGGCAAAAGACATGAACAGAAATCTCACAGAGGAAGACATGGACATGGCCAACAAGCACATGAGAAAATGCTCTGCATCACTTGCCATCAGGGAAATACAAATCAAAACCACAATGAGATACCACCTCACACCAGTGAGAATGGGGAAAATTAATAAGGCAGGAAACAACAAATGTTGGAGAGGATGCGGAGAAAAGGGAACCCTCTTACACTGTTGGTGGGAATGTGAACTGGTGCAGCCACTCTGGAAAACTGTGTGGAGGTTCCTCAAAGAGTTAAAAATAGACCTGCCCCACGACCCAGCAATTGCACTGTTGGGGATTTACCCCAAAGATTCAGATGCAATGAAACGTCGGGACACCTGCACCCCGATGTTTCTATCAGCAATGGCCACAATAGCCAAACTGTGGAAGGAGCCTCGGTGTCCATCGAAAGATGATGGATAAAGAAGATGTGGTCTATGTATACAATGGAATATTACTCAGCAATTAGAAACGACAAATACCCACCATTTGCTTCAACGTGGATGGAACTGGAGGGTATTATGCTGAGTGAAATAAGTCAACCAGGATACTTTTTAAAAGGCTAGTGCAAGCACCTTGCTGGTGAAACTCTCCCAAACCTCAAAGAGCAGGCCATCACCTGGGGGTATTGTTAAAATGCAGATTCTGATTCAGTAGGTCTGCTTTTCTAACAGGCTTTGAGTAGCCAGGCCTGCAGCGCTTGCAGCCTTGGAACACAGAGACAGTTATTCGGATGTGGAAGGATTTTCTTTTCCAAGACAGCAGCTTCAAATTCACAGCCTCCCTCTCAGGCCATCATACCAAATGTGACCTGAATCTTGAGGCTTCCACTCCCCTTGCTACTCCCCAGCTGTACCCTGAGGCCCGGTGAGCTCTGAGCCCACCCCCTCTGCCCCCCGCACCCCCCCCACCCCCCGTGCCCACCATGGTTCCCAACATAAGGGCACAGCTGGGGAGCACCCATTCCCCTGCTCTCCTCTGTACACCAGCATTACATAGAATAACCACGAAGTGCAATTTAATAGTGACCTTACCACGATCCCCCGAAGGAAGCGTACACGTTGGCATGATTAGCTAAAGCAGTTACCTTTGAGAGCCCAAGGCAGTGTAGCATCTACATTCTCTAAGCAGCAGTCCCTGTAAGTAAAGACCATGCAACCCTAAGGATAATGTCAAATGAAGATAATTAAAGATTAATTTTAAAATACCCTTAAATGGCACCATTCCTCCCACATTAGCCTAATACTTTTTGGGCAAGTTTAAGTTTGGAACTGATAATGTGACATTTAGCTCCCGTGCTTTTGACTATAGACTCCCTGGCTTCTGTCAGTTTATGTTACAACATCCCTGTTCTTTAAACAGAGCCCTTTTTGCCTCAACAACAACAAAAAAATTAATTTCCTTGTTTTGTCTTTTTAAAAAATCGCTCATGAGAAAAGTCCAGTTATAAAACAGTGCTGATTTTCTCCAGAGACCAGGATAGCTTGAGCCTTGACAGTTCAGTCTCCTAGGCAAATGTATTCGAGTTTGAGAAGCTTTTACAAGCTTCTGCTATTTGTTCAACTGGGGGCCAAGATCTAAACTAAAATCCAGTCTCTGCCCATTTCAAAGAGGAGCACATGAGACAACCCTAGGCCTACACCCACAGTCTTCCCTCATCCCTCCTAAAAATGGCCCCAGGGACAATTCAGCCCTCCCAGCGCAAGACCTCAGAGCCCAACATCACAGAGGCCAATGTGAAGCTGACTGGGAATGTACTGTCTGCATACGACAGTTCGCGTCATAAAGCCATCCCCTCCCACAAACATCTGTCCAAAAAATGCAATTTCCTTTCTCCAGACCAACACAGGACTCTTTTATGCTCAACTTTTCCTTCCTGGCATTTTCACATCCATCATCAGATACCTAGTCTGAGAGTCGGGAGGACTTATTCATCACCTTAGTCTCAGTGCCTGGCACAGAGTAGGTGCTCTTTTGTTAAACAAACGCTTGTTAAGGAACCGCGGTGATTAACAGTCTCCGTTTTCATTTTAAAATCCCTCATGTTAAAAAAAAAAAAAAAATCCCTCATGTGTGCCAGTAAACAACAGAGCCTAATTCAATCTTCGTGATTGCTGACTTGCAGTACAGCAAACTCCTTCTAACCTAGGGAGCACCTTGATACTGGTCTTTCTTTTTTTTCCTTTCTTTCTTTTTTATTTTAGGAACACTTAAGATATCCACTACTTTCTACCTGGTCCCACGCAGAATGCTGCAGGCTTTATTTTCTAATTGAAGCCACTGAACTTACTCTGGCAGAAACCAACAATAAAGCATGTAGTACATTCAAAATTAGTCCACTGTGGTTTTCAGTTTTAATTTGGACAGACTTCTTGTTCCTATGGGAGCAAGCGAATGCCATAAGCCAAAGGGGTCTAGAACAACAGGCTATTTTCTTTTTTTCTTTTCTTTTTTTTTTTTTTTTAAAGAAAAGTACATTAAAAAAAAGAAAAGCACATTTTTTGCAAAGTAAGATTTATTAGGTGGGGAAAATATTATAAAATGGTTTTTCTTTTTCTTTTTTTTTTTAAAGCTACTTTTTCAAAGATCTTTAGTGTTTATTGTGAGGCTTTCGAATTTTTAAACCTTGCAACTAGTTATTTGGAGAAAAGTAAAAACCAATGTCAGGAATCTCAACACAGACCTTAGTTAAAGGACAGTGGTCTCAGAAGGACTCTGCATATTCCATGTGAGTAAGTTAGAAGGTTTGGAGCTGGACTGGCACTAGAACCAGGGCTGTGTCAAGTCACTGCGGTCAATCACCCAACCTCCACCCACACACACCACAGACTGGTGGGGATTACTCAGGGAGGGAAGAGGGACTGTTTTTGCTCTTGAAAAATAATTTGCACTTTGTAAATGTCATAAGCACGGAGGAAATCACAAAGATGTAAATTGCTTGAGGACAGTTCTTTTCCTTATCAACACCTCCCAGAATGCCTCGTTATAAAAAAAAATCAGTCCAGGGATCCCTGGGTGGCGCAGTGGTTTAACGCCTGCCTTTGGCCCAGGGCGCGATCCTGGAGACCCAGGATCGAATCCCATGTCGGGCTCCCGGTGTATGGAGCCTGCTTCTCCCTCTGCCTATGTCTCTGCCTCTCTCTCTCTCTGTGTGTGATTATCATAAATAAATAAAAAAAAAAATTAAAAAAAAAATCAGTCCAAATGCTAATCAAGCCTTGGGTTCCTATGAATTATTCCCACGTGCCAGAGCTGCCAAGATTTTTGGTAATTTGCATTCATAAAATGACCCAATCACAGCATTAAACTCGAGCTGCATTTTGTGGGACCAGAGTGCATCAAGACACCCACAAAGACCTCCCTATGTACTCACTGCAAACAGCATCTTCTTTTCAAACCCTGCCTCAACTTCACCCTAATGCAGGTCTGCTTCTCCAAGAAACATGATCGTATTTTTGTGGTGAGCTTTCTCGGCAATTGTTTTCCATCAGCAAAATCCACTCACTCCTACCTTTTTTCCCTTGATGACTGTCTTCCCCTCCAATCCACTTGTCCCAGAGTACACAGATATTCTCAACAGTTCTTCTCTACTGGATGCTTTCCTTCGGGTTTTCCTTAGTGATCAAGAGGAAACGTGTGTACTCAGGCTAAGCCACATCAGCCACCTCTGTCCTATAGAGATCATGCTGATTTATTCCAATCTTCACAAGGCCCAAAAGAGCACAATCATCTAACTCTAAGGAATCAGAAATAAAAATGCTCTGGGTGACCTGTATCCAATATCCTCAACATCTTGGGAAAGTTTAGGCCAACTCCTCTTGGTGCTCTTCTTGCTGTATTTTTCATTTTAGCTAACCAACCTGCTCATAATCAGTTAAATGGAGTGCTGAGTGGGAATTACGGTGAATTGACAATGGTCAGCGAGCCAGAGGCCTACGCCTGAACATCTCTGATCGACTTGTCCTGAAGAATTAAGTTTTAGAAAGATGTTTAACAGGCATGACATCAAATTATTTTCCCAGTAGAAGAAGATAATGAAAGTGACAGCAAATGCTTTAAACTCAAGCCAGATTTCAGAATAATCTCTTCCTTTTTCTTGGGACTAAATCTTTGAGAAGGGAAAGGTTATTTTTAATTTCATCTTTGATTTTTAAAAAGATAGCCTTTAGAAGTTAAGGAGAATTTCATAAGAATATACTGGGGCGATTTTTTTTCCCCAGACAAGCTGAATCAAGAAGATAAGAAGAATGACTTGCTGGCAAACTAGTAAAGGATAAAGTATCATCCTGTACGAGTCACAAGACCCTAGTTACAACCTCCCTATTCAGAAGACCATTCAAGCTAAATCAGGCTGGCTGCCCACCTCACATACAGGCACCACCAGGTAATTAAGTATCTCAGGAGCAATATGCTCTCAGGAAATTTGTTTTGTTGAAGTGAACGCACACAATTTTTTAGGTCAACAGGAAGCAAGTTAGAAAGTAGTAAATATTCACCAAGTGGCACCACCGGGAGTCAATCTGTAGGTTCTGTATTGTAATGCAAGATGCGTGCTAGTCCCTAGGTGTGTGGAATTTGGGAATTAATTTCAGACCCACCTTGTAATATATATCTGGTGCCATATGATGTTACTGCCTTCTCCCAATACCACCACTAATACCAAGAGTAATCTTTATTTTTGAATCCTTAGCATGCATGGCATTGTGCTACATTCAGACCGTATTTTATAATTTCTTTTTCACGATATAACAATAATATTGTCCTCCTCTTATCAATCAGGGAATGGAGAGTAAGAAAAGTGAGGAATCTGCCCAAGGTCAGACAGCTTCGCAGCTGGAGAGTCAGGGTTTGAGACCAGTTCTGCGTAGTCCCCAAACAGTGTCTTTACCCACTGTTCAGTGGATACTTGGCACAGTACTTAAAGAGGGATACATGAACTTGTTTCTAATGCAATACAGTTTGAAGAATATTATAAGTCAAATAATTATCTATATCTAATTTGTATCTTCATGTTCACATGTGAAGAGAAAAAACTCCTGTCGTCCCAGGAATTACTGTTGTACTTTGCATTTCTAGGAGCATATGTTAAAACTAAAGAAAATTCCTTGCAGATGTAAGACATGGGCTGGTAACACTTGCCTGATCAGAGCCTTTCAGTTGGATGCTACAGTTACCTCGCTGTCTGTCCCCCAACTTTTCTTTACATAAAAGCATTAGGTTTTCCCATTAGTCCTTAACTCTCTATCCTAGGACATGCTCCACAGCTTTGCTGTTGATGAGCATTTCTTCAGAAAGGGGTCCATGGCATACTATTTCTTGGCCTTTTTTGACTTGTAATATATATATTTTTTAAGATTTTCTTTATTTATTCATGAGAGACACACACAGAGAGAGAGAGGCTGAGACACAGGCAGAGGGAGAAGCAGGCTCCCTGCTGGGGGGAGCCAGATGCCGGACTCAATCCAAGGACCCAGGATCATGCCCTGAGCTGAAGGCAGACGCTCAACCACTGAGCCACCCAGGTGACCCCTCACTTGTAGTATTTAATGTTAGGAAGGCAGGCAGCTCTTATTCAAAGATGTGGGGACATAGTAGGTTTCTACTGTTCTTTGTGTAATCATTCACATAAAGACTGTTAGCAAACTAGGATTTCCTATAGATTGTGGGTTACCAAAAACATCTCACTCAAAATGGACTTTTAAAAAGAAAATAGGAAATCTGTAACATTACAAAGTTTATGAAAGACTTTAATTCCAATGACCTGAGGGTTAAACACGCACAGAGCAACTCCGGTTCTAAAGAACCCCTCAATAATTAGTTAATACTTCAATTGGAGACTCCAATTTATCCATTGATAGCAATCAAATCACCTACTGTTGTTGATTTGGGTGTGCCAGGGAGGAGATGAGGCTGTAGTTTTAGTATCTTTCCCTTGTTGCTTTGCAATGTGCATCTCTTAAAGATCCCTGCCGCCCCCCACCCCCGCCCTTCCAAAAAAGAGAAAAAAGAAAGAAAAGAAGAGCAAAGGAAAGAAAAGAAAAAAGGAAAGGAAGGTTTGGGGACTGGGACACTTTGGGGTGAAAGGAGACTCTTCACCCTGGGCTGGGGGTTATCTCAACCTCTTCTCTGCTATTTATTTAAGTTGTGTGTACAGCCTAAAGGAAGCCACCACTCTGGGGTCCCCGGGACAGCTTAAATCCCCGTGACCCACTCAACACAATAGATCGTTTTAATCATCTCGGGTCCTGGCACCAGCTCTCAAAGGGGAACATAAACACACGCGCACACCGCTCAAACGTGCTTTTTCCAACAGGAGATCCAATTACCTGCCAGGGGTCGCCCCTCGACCCTTGTGTCATTTAAGGAGAGATTTTAGCCCCTACGGTTGAGGCTGCATCTCTGCGTGGGAGTGCTGGGGTTCGAGGTCCACGGAGGAGGAGGAGGAGGAGGAAGAGGAGGAGGAGGAGGAGGAGGAGGAGGAGGCGCAGCGGGGTTCAGCCCGGGGCCCACTCGGGCCAGCTCGGGGCGCGGGAAAGACTTCCCTGGGGAGGCCTGGGCAGCTCCTGTGTGCCCCGCCACGTCCGCCCGGGGAGGGGGCTGTCCCCAGAGCCTCCCGCGGGGAACACCGGGCAGGGGTGCCCCCAGGGTGCCGCCGGGGTCCGAGGGCGATGCCAAGCCAGGGCCGTGGCGCGTTCGCTTTCCCAGGCCCGAAGCCTACGGACGGCTCGGCTCGGCCGCCCAGGTGACAGCCCCTCCGCCCCGCCCGGCCCTGCGAGGGGTCGGCGGCACCGAGACTCGGCGGGGCGGGGGGGCCGCTGGGGCGCAAATTAAGGAGCATCCGGGGAGGGGGGCCCCGAACCCGGGCCGGGGCGAGGCGCGCGTGCGGCGACCGACGCCTGGAAGAGCGCACGGAGCGGGGCGGGAGCGCAGCCGGCCCGGGAGGGTGCGGGCGGGTGCGGGGCGGGCGGGTGCGCGGCCGGCCCGGGAGGCTGCGGACGGTGCGGAGGGTGCGCGCGGGTGCGGGGCGCTCCGCGGGCTCGCCGGCTCCGGGGCCCACCCGTCACCCGCCCCGCGGCCCTGTGGGCGCCCGAGCCTCCGTGTCTCTCCTCGCGCACCGGCCGGCGGGCCCGCTGCTGACTGTCGGATCCCCGGCCCCGCGCAGGGTCGCGGCTCGGACGCCGACCGGAGCCCGCACACGTCGCGAGCCCCGCGCCCCGCTGAGCCTCTGGGGCCCGCTCCGCGCGGCTGGCGCCGGGGTCCGGGCATCGCAGGTCCCGGCTGCTCCCGCGGCGCGTCCACCGGGCTCGGGTCCCGGCGCCCCCTCCCCAGGCTTCCCTGGCGCACGGCGCGGGGGGCAAGCACCGTCCCTCCTCGGCACCGGCCACCCGGGAAGCGGGCCCGGCCCTGCGCCCCCCCCACCTCCGCTCTCGCTCCCCGACGGGCGCCCGCGCTCACCTGTCAGCCCGGCGGGTCCCTGGGCCTGATGCGACCGCGGCCGGAGCCGCCCGGCGTGGCGCGGGGTCAGCCGGCCGGGAGCGAGGCGGTCCGCGGAGGGCGCCCCGAGTGCCGGGCATCGCGCCGTGTCGGCCTTAAATGCCGGCGGCCGAGCTGGGCGCCCGGGGCCGCGCCTCTCCATTGGCCAGACGCCGCCGCCGCGGCCGGACCCGGCATCCGCCCCTCCCGGGCCTCCCCCGCCCGCACCCGCCGGCCCCGCGGGGTCCCCCCTCCCGCCTCGCCTTTGTCTGCGCCCCCGCCCGCCCGCCCGCCCGGCCGGGGAGGTCACCCCGGGAGCCGCGCCTGGAATGCACAGCAAATCACATTTTCCGCTCCCGTTGGAGGGGGAGGCGCGGAAGGAAACCCCCGGCCCGCGGCCCCTCGTCCCCCCGCCCCGGGCCTGGGCTGTTCTCGCACCAGCCCCGCTCGGCCTGCGCCGGCCCCGCAACGCGCTCGGTGGCGGCGGCGGCTCCGCAGGGCCCATCTCGGCGGGAGCCCGCTGCCCGCTGCCCGCGGGATGCTCCGGGAGGGATGCTCCGGGAGGGATGCTCCGGGAGGGATGCTCCGGGAGGGCGGCCGCGCGGCTCCGGGGCTTCGAGGGCGCTGACCCCCGCGCCCCCCGGCCACCCGGCTCCGGGCCGGCTCTCCCGGCTCAGACGCTGACGCGCCGGGCGCAGAGGGAACGGGGGGGGGCGACCGAGGGGACAGCACCCTACAAGCACCCTGCCCCGTCCGGGGTGCCCGGCAGGCCGGCTCCGGGCCGCAGGGAACAATAGCCGCGCGGCCCTAGGCTTTCCGCGGCGCGCCCGGGGTGCTGACCTCGGGCAACGGGGCGGGCAGGCGCGGGCGCGACCCCCCGAACGCGAGACCCCACCTGGGGATGCGGGAGGGCCGGCGCCGCGCTCCGCATCCGCTGCCGAGACCCCAAAGGGCAGACGTCCCAAGCGCCTAAATACGTTTCGAAAGATGAGCGGACACTCTCGTTCGTTCTTTGACTTGAAAATCGGTTCCGCAGCGAAGCCCTGAATTCCGCGGGCCCAAGTCCTACCCGTGCAGAAACCAGCCCTGCCGCGAGACCCGCACCCCCGCCCCACCAGCCAGGTCGGACGATGACTGGGGGCGGGGGGCGGAGGAGAAAATGGTCACAGGAGGAAATTTGGAGGTGCCTGTACTGACTAAAGCAAAATAAACAAAACAATGAAACCCAACAAAAGGTACTTCTTAAAACAGTCGTGATTGAAGCATTTGGCTAAGAAAACAAAACCCAGAATAGCTTGATTTTTTCCCCTTTAGGCAGTCACTGAGGGGAGGCCGCAAGAAACACTCAACACCTACTAGATACTCTTAAGGACTCGAAACCATTTTTTTCGAAATAAAGGGAACAAGGAGGAAGTCTGCATTAAATCAGTTATCCAGAAAATCTTCATCACGGTCATGTTTTGTTTGTGCGATCTGCAGTTTCTGCCCATAAACTCCGTGCTGCACTTTAAATTTGGTTTCCAATGATTTTTTTTTTTGGTGAAATCCTCCCACGAGCTGTAGTTTGTAGTTGCTTGCAGAATGAGAACACTCAGCAGGGCTTGAAGATGGACCCTGGGGGAGTGAGCTGTAGGAGACAGACGTGGTCAGAAATACACAAAATGCTTAGACCGTTAGCCCCCTCCAATCTGTAGAAGCCAGTTGTTCTCTCTGGGTATAAACTATTCCCCCCCCCAAAAAAGAGCATATTTTAAAGTGCATCATTAGTTCCTTCTATTTTAAAATCAATAAATTTTCATGCTTATTGACCACACAAAAAAAATAAAAACTCACATAAACTGCCCCAAATGAAAATGCATAGTCTGAGCTTACTTTTTGAATTGGAAGTAACTGTTCTGGAGCCCTGACTCTGTGGCTTGCTATATCTTAATCTACCTCTGTGACTGCTTCTTTCTCTGTCTAGTAAATGTTGTTGAATTCACTGGGACCCCTCCTAGAGAGGCTTCTCAGACCACAGTCTCTGTAACAGAAACTCTCCTGCCCCTACCCCACCACTCCACAACTCTATCCCATTTCACTTCTCTTTAGTGTCACTCCTCTCTCCTGCCACTACAATGGACCCTTCATGAGGGCGGGGACTTTGTCTGAAGTGGTCACTCAGATTACACCAAGCTCACAGAATACAGGGTGCCTAAAACAGATTTAGGATTCAATAAAGAGCTGTGAACTGGGAATGTTCTGCACATGCCCACGAACTAGGATTAGCAACCCAGTTGAACACTGAGGCTGTAACCGTTGTGAATATGGTAAATATGGGCCCTCACCTCACAGAGATTATAGTTGAGCATATTTGTAAATATTTACATAGATAGCCAAGCTTTTGGCCTATATTTGTGTTTCCACAGCTCTCAACCAGTCATTGCAAACCATTATCCAATCAGGGTGAAGGCATAAGAGTAAAAACTATTCAGGCCTCTTTAACCATAATTACATAATTGAAACCTGCTCTTAGTAAGACGGGGGAAAAGTAGAAGGACTCCATGGACTCAAAGTTAAAATTTTCAATCTGAGATGCCTAAACAGTGATCACTAAGTGATAAGTTCACCTACAGAAACTCCTTTCAAATTACTTTGAGGCCATTTTGAGAAGGGTGGGTTCTGTTCAGCTACTGGTATATTAACGGAGAATCTATTTCTCTTGTTTCGCTCACCTAGCTGTAGCAGTTTGTCTCCATCTAACTCCCAAAATGCCAAGAGGGGTTTACTCTTCAGATTTGGGGAAGAACCTTGAAGGCCTTTGTAGGGAAGTTTTGCTCAAATCTGCAGAAAATTGTTCAGCTAATTGCAGAGACTAGGTATGGCATCTTGCATTGGGTTAAAGAAGAAAAAAATGCCCTTCACCCATTTCGAATGACCTTGTATGCCCTTCCTAAAGGGAAAAAAAAAAATGTGATGATGAACTTGACAATGGACAAAAAAAAAGATATTTGCAATGGCCAAATAACAGCTAAATGATTGGTATCCAGAACAGATTTCTCTTTTATGTTAATAAGAAAAAAACTCCCCAAATCACCCAATAGCAGTTGGCAAAGCGCATGCCTGAACACTTCACAAAGGAAGAAATCTGAATGGCCAATAAGCATGAAAAGGCACTAGATTATCCTAGTAAATTGGGAAAATGAAAACCTAAATAAAAAGATGCCCTTGCTTAGCTCACAGATTGGCAAACATTAAAGTCTGCCAGCATCCAGCATGGAAAAGGGTATGGGGAAGCAGGCACTTAAGTGCACTGGTAGTGAGAGTGTATTGGTACAACTACCTCAGAGAGTAATTTGCCAAATTGTGATAAAATTCAGCATGCCCCTTGTGTACCATTCAGCCATTCTACTTAGGTAGATACCTTACAGGGCTTGAGTACACGTGTGAGGACTAGAATTGTGTTAGCACTTCCACTGCAGTATCATTTCTAACGATCTTAGAGTCCATGAACTGAAGTGGGAGAAGGCATGAACAATTATTTTGCTCATATAAAAAATGCTACACAGCTACTTAAAGGAATGGACTAGATTTCTATATTTCAACACGGAGCTCAAAAACACAGTGATGTTCTCAAGGGGTCAAAGCAAGTTGCAAAATGGTGCAAGCAGTATGACACCCTATGCATATTTTATAGTAAACGCAAAATAATGGTATGAATCGTCCACGTAACTATACGAAAGATAGATTGCAACCTAGACTTTGATGGTGCCTACCGGAGTGCAGTGGCAGAGGAGTTTGGATTGGAGAGGGAAGCAAAAGAGATTTCAACTTTATAATGCTTTCTAACTTTCATCTTAAAAATCTTGGAACTAGTATGACAAGATGTTGACAATTTTCATTTCTGGGTGATGGGTACCTGGGTATGTGTCAGATTACCTTTTTTTGGCATTTTAGAAATTTTTTTTAATTTCTCAAAACTAAAAAAAAAAAAGAAAAAAAATCTGGCCTTTCTATCATGATTTCAAGAGTAATCTTGATCCTTACTTGGACACTGAGGATCTTTCTCTCCTGTGTGTCCTCTGTAATCAGCTCCAAGCAAAGTAAGCATGCTTTCAGAACACATACAAATCCCTACTGATGTTTATATGTCAGCTCCTGGCTATGCACCTTGCCGTCTGCACATAAGCAGTAAAACATTGACCAGTTTCCAGTATGTGAACAATGTGTGTACACGTGAAAATTCTGAACAATGCCGCCAAGTACAAGCACATGAAAGAATAAATTGCGCAGACCATTTTAATACAATTGGGACCTAATTCCATACAAATATTTATAGTGTACACTATATGTGTAGTGTAGTATGAAAAAGGCAAAAAGCAAAAACAAACAAATTTACAAATTAAAAAAAAAAAAAAGGAAAAGGCAAAAAACATAAAAGTATGGATGTGGTCCTTTGCAGTCAATATATAGGCCCAGCAGAAAAAGCACTGAACTTGGAGGCAAAAAATAATAATAATAAATAAATAAATTTCTGACTCCTTCGTAGGAAATGAGTGCCCCTGGGTTAGATATTTAAACCCTCTGAGCCTACACTCAATCATCTGTATAATACCTACCTCTGGGTAGAAGATGGGATTAAGTAAAATAACCTCCGTGAAAATGCCAGACACATAAGAAACACTTCATAAACAGGAGCGACTACGTGGATCCTAGAGTGTAATTAGGAGCTAAAAACAAAAAGAGTGAAAATGTCGTATCAGCGTGGGTCAGGCCTTAGGAGTCTTTATATCCACAGGGCGTGAAGCACTGGATGGCCCCTAAGGGATGGAGAGGGAGGGAGGTGAGGGCGGGCGGGAGCGGATGGAGGACTGCAGGGAGGAAGGGAAGGGAGGGAGGGGAAGGGGGTGGGAAGAGTGAGATCCCCTCCGGTAAAGGGCCCAGCAACTTCTCTCTGCTCCGCAGATGGCGTGGGCACCCCAGAGAGGGGCACAGGCGGAGCAGCAGCCCCCCTGGCTCCCTGGCCTGCTCTGGCGCAGGTCGCCGTGCCCAGCCTGTGATGGGGCAGCAGCAGAACCCGGGGAGCGGGGAGGAGCCGGCCGTGGAGCTTCCCACCCGAGGCTGCTGGCAGAGCCCTGCGAGCGCAGCGCGGCGAACGCGGGTTTCGCAGCAAAAATTCACGGACCCGGTGCCCACATATAAGGGACCTGCCGAAAGCGGCGCCCACCTTCGGCAGCAGGGCTGCAAAGTTTCTATTTGTTTTCAGCTCTTCCATGCCACTTGGCTCCTAGAAAAAAAAAAAAAAAAAAATCGAAAGGGACTTTAATCTGTTGTTGATTCCCTGCTTCCCCTTAGCGCTTCAACAAGGCTGTGGCTCTTCATTTTCTGGATCTTTTAAGGTACGCGCTTTCCAAGAAAGGCTCATTCTGCTGCAGTTTTAAAATGCCAGTGCCTTGGAGAAGACCTGCTGGAACGGCTTAGTAAACTGAAGGCCTCTAGGTTTTACCTCATTGTCTTTGGCTGCCCTGCCCCTTCTTTTGCTTTTAGCTTATTCAACTCATTTCCAGCTTTTGTTCCCTTGAGATCTCTGCTATTCAGTAGGAGCCACGTGGTATGGTTTACCTTTTCACTTTTTTGTCCTTTTTTTTTTAAGGCAAAGAAGCTTACCTGTGATTTTGCTCTTGCCATAACTGTACTAAGAAGTCACTCGCCCTGCCTGGTGTCTTTTAAAAAGATTTTATGACGTCGGGGCACCTGGGTGGCTCAGCTGTTGAGCGTCATGAACCCGGGGTCCTGGGATGGAGTCCTGCATCAGGCTCCGGATACATACACTCTGCCTGTGTATCTCTGCCTCTTTCTCTGGGTCTCTCATGAATAAATAAATAAAATCTTTTTTTAAAAAGGATTTTATGACATTATAAATATATGATAAACTCCTCCTAGAAAACTTGAAAAATAGAGACAGAAAATTAAAATCTCCTATAATCCCATAACCCCCAAATAACCACATTTATGCGTATATGACACACATACGATCCATGTATATATACATATAGATTTCCTTCCAGCCGTATGAAGTATATGCACAAATGTGTCTTAAAGTTGGCTTTTATTAACTACTTACTATGGACGAAACACTAGGCTTTGCCTCCCTACCTTATCTAACTTAACCCTCACACCAGTCCTATGAAGGTACTATTATTATTTGTGCTTTTTTAAAGATGAGGAAACTGATGTCTGGGGGGTCATGTCACTGTCTCAAAAGCACACAGCTGTATAAGGCACAAGAGGGGTTTGTGGCCAGCGATGCTTATGCCTGCTTCACTCCCCTGCTACGTGGCCACGATGTAGTTAAAAGCTATGTCATAGGCTGTGTTAGAACTGATATTCAAACACCATGATCACCCCACAGAAAAAGCGCATGAGATGCCAAGTGATTTAAATAATTCGATAGCTGATATTGTCAATACATTTGCTTGTGTAATGTATGGACATACAGAAGAAATATGAGTGTGGATTCCATATGACTTTATTTATAAAGACTTCTAACACGTGGCCATTAAAAACTCAGATACGGCCTGTCTTCTTGGGTTTTTTGGACAGACGCTGACTTATTTCCACTATCATTGTTATTAGCGACACTCTATTTTTTATAATTAGGAGCTCATAAAGAAGTTCGGTACTGTGGGGTCTGCTCAAAGCAGAGAAGCATGAATCTGAAGGTGGAAAGTAAACTCCAGACTTGCCTTCCTTTCTAAAGATCAACATGAGCCCACATGCCAATTTGCATGCACCTCACAAAAGTTCCAAATTTAAATCTTTTTAAAAATCCTGGTTCCTTCGTCACACCCCTCTATCCTAGCATAAAAGGCTGGATCATCTGGAATATAATTTCTCATTTCTCCCTAAAAGAAAGACAAAAAATGTATACCGTGGGCCCTCCCTGCTTATGTCAGAGCAATACATGAGCACTTCATCTAAACCAACCATTCGCCTGTTAATGTTTGTAAAGAGCTTCATAGACATCCAGCATTTGAAACACGCTCTCTTGAGAGATGTGCCTTTGGAAAGAGAGTCAGAGGCTGAAGAAACCAGTGGTAAGAGACACTCCCCCATACTCCCCTCCAGGATGTGAACACGTCTCCAGCATGAGTGTTGAGCTACATTGCCCCCCACACCGAAGGCCGCAGCCGCAAGGGGGAACCGTTTCCAGAGACTCAGTAGCCTTGTGTATGATGCGTACGTCTATGCACCTGTGTGACAAGAAAAAGAAAAACACGAAGGACATGGTTTGGACCGGCCAGGATAGCAGTGTGCCTCCAGAGGCTGGCTTCCAGATGGTTTCCCAGGGGTCACACAGGTGCAGCAGGGCTTTCCTGAGGGTTGCTTGCGCCGTCAGTCTGAGCTCTGAGGGCATCTCAGGGTGTCACCTGGGCGTGTGCCTGTCTGCCACAGGCCTACCTGGGTGTAGGGACGTGCAGGGCTGAGCACAGCTCTTAAAAACTGTAAAGCATGGTTCTCAGTTGTAGTGACAAAGAGCCAAATGGAAAAAAAAATCTTTCTGAAAATAAGTCATAACAATTCTTGCAGCAGCTACTCTGCTCAGCAGAGCAGTCTGTGAACGTCAGCAGGTAGATCAGGATGTACTTCCCCTACACAAATCTCTGTGGCCACGTCTCAGCACCAGCAACCTCAAAAAGCCCATCTGGCCCAAATTTCTGGACAGTAGCCTGAGCTCCTTGACATCCTTCCAGTATTCCTTGGAAGGAAGGAGGGGAGGGAGGGAGGGGAGGAAGGAAGGAAGGAAGGAAGGAAGGAAGGAAGGAAGGAAGGAAAGGAAAGAAGGAAGGAAGGAAGGAAGGAAGGAAGGAAGGAAAGAAGGGAGGGAGGGAGGGAGGGAGGAAGGAAGGAAGGAAGGAAGGAAGGAAGGAAGGAAAGGAAAGAAGGAAGGAAGGAAGGAAGGAAGGAAGGAAGGAAGGAAGGAAAGAAAGAAGGGAGGGAGGGAGGGAGGAAGGAAGGAAGGGAAGGAAGGAAGGAAGGAAGGAAGGAAAGAAGGGAGGGAGGAAGGAAGGAAGGAAGGAAGGAAGGAAGGAAGGAAGGAAGGAAAGGAAAGAAGGAAGGAAGGAAGGAAGGAAGGAAGGAAGGAAGGAAGGAAGGAAAGGAAAGAAGGAAGGAAGGAAGGAAGGAAGGAAGGAAGGAAGGAAGGAAAGGAAAGAAGGAAGGAAGGAAGGAAGGAAGGAAGGAAGGAAGAGGAGGGAGGGAGGGAGGGAGGAAGGAAGGAAGGAAGGAAGGAAGGAAGGAAAGGAAAGAAGGAAGGAAGGAAGGAAGGAAGGAAGGAAAGAAGGGAGGGAGGGAGGGAGGAAGGAAGGAAGGAAGGAAGGAAGGAAAGAAGGGAGGGAGGGAGGGAGGGAGGAAGGAAGGAAGGAAGGAAGGAAGGAAGGAAGGAAAGAAGAAGGAAGGAAGGAAGGAAGGAAGGAAAGAAGGGAGGGAGGGAGGGAGGAAGGAAGGAAGGGAAGGAAGGAAGGAAGGAAGGAAGGAAGGAAGGAAGGAAGGAAAGAAGGGAGGGAGGGAGGAAGGAAGGAAGGAAGGAAGGAAGGAAGGAAGGAAGGAAGGAAAGGAAAGAAGGAAGGAAGGAAGGAAGGAAGGAAGGAAGGAAGGAAAGAAGGGAGGGAGGGAGGGAGGAAGGAAGGAAGGGAGGGGAGGAAGGAAGGGAGGGAGGGGAGGAAGGAAGGGAGGGAGGGGAGGAAGGAAGGGAGGGGAGGAAGGAAGGGGATGAGAAGGGAAGGGAAGGCAGCAACTCTCCCGATTAAGACAGTCTTTCTTTCAGAAGTCTCAGCTTCCCTTAGTAGGTATCTAAGCTTCAGCTCTGTAGTTCTGAGCATCTATCTTTTTTAAATATTTCATTTATTTATTCATGAGAGAGACGCAGGCAGAGGGAGAAGCAGGCTCCAGGCAAGGAGCCCGACGCGGGGCTCGATCCGGGGGCTCCAGGACCACGACCCGGCGGAAGGCGGGCGCTACACCGCGGAGCGGCGGGGCCCCCTGAGCATCTATTTTAATCGCGTCCTACTCTGGGAGCTCCGCGTTGCAGCGTCGGGGAGGGACGGAGCCTTGCCACCGGGCCAAAGAATTTCGAAGGGAGGGTTTGCCTTCGAGGTGAGCATTGGTGCAGGAGCCGGGGCTGGTGGCGGTGCCGGCCCGCGCTGGCCCTGGGGCTCCCGCCCCGCCCGCTGCTCCTGCACTCGGGGCTCCCTGCCCCATCTCCTGCCGGTGGAGAAGCTCCCCCCGTGGCTTCTCGTCTCCTGTGCCCCTCGTCCCGGGCGTTTCCTCCTCGGGGGCAGGCACTGCGCGGGCGGGATGCCCCCGCTCTCCGCGGCCCTGGGCGCGCGCCCAGCCCGGCCCGAGCAGGGAGGGGCTCCTGGAGGGGAGACGGTCGCCGAAGCGGGAGCAGGGGTCTCGGCGAGGACAGAGGTGGCTGAGTGGAAGCCTCCGGAGATGCTCCGGCCTCCTCCTATTCCACGTGGGGCTCTGCTTGCCCCACCGCCCGTGGGAGCTGCCCCCGACGCACGGTGCGCCAGCGGCCTCCTGCCCTCCCGCCGTCCTGCGGGCCGGGCCACCCTCGAGTCTCACCAGGGCGGCTGCGGTGACCCCTTTACTGTTCCGCCCTCCGTCCCCCACCCTGGTGCATGGCTGATGCACCGAATTTCTTTTCTTTTTTTTTTTTAAGATTTTATTTATTTATCTGACAAAGAGAGAGAGCACAAGTAGGCAGAGTGACAGGCAGAAGGTGAGGAGAAGCAGGATCCCCCCTGAGCAGGGGGCCCCATGCAAGCTCCATCCCAGGGCCCCAAGATCGTGACCTGAGCTGAAGGCAGATGCTCAACTGACTGAGCACCTGGCGCCGTGGACTGAACACTCAGCTCACACTGCAGGTCATGCCCTTCCCTCCCTGAAAAGCCTTTCTCTCTAGCTCTTACAAAACTTTGAAATTATTCGGTGTGTCAGTTGGCTTCCCCACACACCTGCAAGTTCCAGGGGGCAAGAAGCACCTGGGCCTGGTGCACTGGCCCCCAGGGCCCCTGGCCGGGGGCTTGGAACACTGTAGATGCTCACAGACATGCTGAGTGAGGTGATAAAAATGCAGAGTCGCTCTCCTTCTCCTTCATGTCTTAAGCCTTGCTCTACCGCCCGCTTTCCTTGTCTCTGCTTCCCATTCCCACACTTTGACTGGAACTCACTGGAAAAATGAGTACGGCGTGGCCCTGGATCGGAGTCCTCCAACAGAACCGTTGTCTTTAGTTTTGCTGTGAAATCAGAGAGCGCACCCCCCGTGCTCTGTGCGTGCCCCCTCTTGAGGAACAGCCAGCAGTAATGGCACAGACTTGCTCCACTCGGGGAACTGCTGCTGCTTGGCCTAGTCTCTTCTCTTGTAAGGCCAATCATGAGGCAACATCCCAAAGACCCCAGAGATGGGAACGAGTTTCATGGCCTTGCCAGATGTGACTGTGTCCAGTCGGCTACACACATCATGGTATGTGACGTGATGAGCGCTGGGTGTTACACGATATGCTGGCAAATTGAATTTCAATTTAAGCAAACAAACAAACAAACAAACAAACAAATATCATGATAAAGTTTGGTTAGAAACTAATACTACGCTATTCCCCGTGTGTTTCTGGGAGATCTCAAAGACTTATTGTAGGCAGGTATTTTCCTTTTCTCTGCCTGATGTGATAGAGCACCAAAGGTAAAGGCGATTTTGAATAAAAGAAAGAACATTTGTGCAATATGGGCAGGATTGATGCACATTTTGCTACTGAATTTACTGTTTACTTTTTCATTTTTTGAAACAGGCTCACATAACTAGCCAAGTACATAGTCAAGGCATCCATAGTTTCGAATGCCTGATTTGTTTTGTTGTTGTTTTGCCATTTATCGATGGGGACCTGAATATCTCATCATAATTCATCTTGGGGGTTACACGGTGAGGCAACAGCATTTTATCATGGTCGCTGTGGCTTCTGAAGGCACAGTTTCAAACCACAGGAGTATCTGAGAACCATCTGGGAGGAGGTGGGCTGACTAGGAAGGTCTGGGGTCTTAGACATAAATGCAGGTGATGCCAAAGCAAGTTCTTCAGATGGAGGAGGATTTTCAGAGGCTCCCTGTGGCTGGTGTAGTTGTGCAGGCTGGCCACACGGCAGGGGATATCCCTGCTCCTCTACTTCACCCCCTTTCCTCCAGACCCCTCATCCTCAACTGTTCTCATGCTACCTGTTTGCAACTGTGGCCATTGTTTTCCCCTAGACAGTGATGTATCAGAGTCACTGGAAGAACTTAAAAAATATTTGATCCTCAGAGCTTGCTCTAGACTACTGAATCCAAATTTCTGGGCTGGAGCCCGAGAATCTGTATTTTTTACAAAATGCTTGAGATGATTCTGCCGGATGGGGGATCATAGGGGGAGGGAGAGTTCTATTTGCACCCAAACCCAACCACCAGCTACCTAAGCAACTTGAGACAAGTAAACTCTTGGGCCGTTAGGGAAACAAGAAGAAATGATATGTATTGAGTAGACTTGACGTAGAATTAAACGAAATTACACATGCGATCTATCCCTATGTGTATTTCATAGACTGAGGTAGTTAATACTCCACTGGTGACTTAGAAGCTTCCCAGAGTCGTTTGCTGAAATCATGTTTAGCTTCCTCTTCAGTGTTTAATTCCTTATGGAACTTGGTTTCCCCTTTGTCTGTCACCAAGCATAAGGCCATATGTAGATGAATCATAAGACCATCATGCCATGTGTTCTATGAGCCTTCCAAGTTCATTGCTACAAGAAATGCTCAACATTTAATGCATATTGTTTCTTGGTATCTCTTTCCAAATTGCCAGTACAGTTTCCATTTCTGGGAAATTACATAGACATGTCTGGATCCAACTCTTTCATCTTTGCATTTCCAACTGCTCTGTTTTCCTTCTTTCTTCCCATCAAATTCTCATATTTTGACAGTTTTAAGAGCAGCTCTTCCTTGATCTTTTCCTTCCTATAGTATATTGAATTGAAATGAGCCCATTCTCCTTGGTGTGCCTTCTCTCCAAACACAAAATACTCTGAAGTTCAGATTCTCTTTCTGTGAGCGGGTTAACATCACAAAAAGTTTGTGGTTTCATCCATTATAAACGAAAGTGTTTTTAAATGAACTCTGCTTCTTTTCTCCAAGCATCACAGAAAGGTTGGGACACAGTGAAATGAACTTTCGGTAAGAAAAGTTACTTATTAAACAGAGTGGTGATAAAAAGTATGTAAATTGATAGAAAGAATTTGTAAAATGTAAAATGCTTTAACTTAAAAGGAAATACTCCTGTAGGCATCCACCCTGAATCAGAAGGAAAACACTCTGGTCTCTTGAAAAAGCCGTTTACTCTGTTCGTTGTTGACAAAATGTATCCAAAAAAGCTCTTTCTGTTAAGAAGTGGAGGAAGAAGGCAAACTGCATGTGAAAGCATTTCATCATATTTCACGTGGGTATGTTACAGTTCTGCTTGTGTACCCAGTTAATCTGAGCACATCAACAACCGTATTAGCTGCTGACAGTGCTTTACATTGAACACATCCATTTGCAAAAATAGAAGAAATACTATATTCACATTTTCAGTCCTTTTTATTTAAAAAAAAAAACGCAATGTGGTTTGAGTTGTGAATCCATTGAAGACATCTTTGATGAATCAACAGTCAAGGCATATGTAAAAAGTGATTTGGAAAATTTCTCATGGGTTATTGGTGGGGAGTGGGGAGGAATAAACTGTTGGGCATCTGCCCATTGTCGTTCTGGCTCATCCACTGGCCCTTTCACTCTCGAAGTTCATCTGTTACAGTGAAAATAACCACCCCCCTCCTTTGTCAACCTCTCTGAGATGTCTGGGATATGATTGACTACTTGCAAAGCAATTTGACATCATTGAATAACCGGTGCCCTCTCAATATGATGCATTGGTCCTCATCAGACACTCTGAAATAGCTTCATCTCAAGCATCATTCAATCTGAAAGCTTCCAAAAGCCATTCGAGACTAACAGCTAACAATACAATTCAAAAAGTAACAACAACAAAAAGCCAAAGCATAGTGAAAAAATGAAAAAGAAAAACTTCCATCCCTACTTTTTTATTTTTTATGCCATTGTCCACCAGGGGGAAAAGTGCTTACCATGTCAATACTAATGATAGAGCTTGAGTTCTATTTACAATCTTGCTACAGTTACTCATTTTCTTTATAACATACTTTATTGCATCAAATAAGAAGGTTGGTTTCCTTTTTTTTTTTTTTTTTTTTTTTTTAAAGAGAGTAATCACTGGAATTCTACTGTCTACTATTTGGCCACACTTGCTCCCTAGGGGCTATTATGAAATGGTGACTTAATGAACAGAGATGAGAACATCTGGGCTAGACCTTTGAGCATTAGTTTACCCGGGCTTCAGTCATTCCTTAATGGAACATACTGATTTCCTGATTAAATAATTTAGACAAAGGGGAGAAGGGAAATATGATATGTACTATCTTCACTTCTCAGAATAATAGTTTATTAATGCTGGCGTAGATCTTTTTTGGGGCATAGATTTTTGTATCTATTATAATCATAGTTAACATTTAAGACTTTATCATATGTGAATACTATGAAAAGTACTTTAAATGTTGCATATAGTCAGCGGCCACACAATACGTACTTCTATCAACCACTATGTTCCTTTTTGTGTTACAGGGGCTAGAGAGCTAAAAAATGACATTAGCTGATTCCCTGGCATCTAGGATTCTCCAAGAAAATAAAACACCAAATAGATACACACTCCCACATGATCTTGAAGATGGAAGATGAGAAACTATTTGCTGAGGTATCTGCTACTAGAGGCAGTGGCTGCAGGCGAATTCAGCATTCCTGTGTCAAGACCATGGCTTTGGGGTTGTCATATATCAACTGATCATAGCAGTGACATTAGCCAACGCTCCCCGATCTCTGGGTTCCAGCTGTGTTGCTGACCACTGAGGCCCAGCTGTGGATCCCTGCCTCTTGCTCCTCCACATCTTCAAATCCTTTTGTAAGCACCCAGTTTCTTGCATTACATCACTTTGAACTGGACCATGTGGAGTAACGCATGTGTTTCTTTTTTTTTTTTTTTTAAGATTTTATTTATTTATTCATGAGAGACACAGAGAGAGAGAGAGAGAGAGAGAGAGAGAGAGAGAGAGAGGCGGGGAAGCAGGCTCCATGCAGGGAGCCCTACGTGGGATAGATCCCGGGTCTCCAGGATCACGCCCTGGGCTGTAGGCTGTGCTAAACCGCTGAGCCCACCAGGGCTGCCCAACGCATGTGTTTCTTGCACTGAAATCTGACTAATTCTGAATTTGGCATCCAGATCAAGGTTAAATACAGGTGCTATGTCGCCCGGAATTCATCCTCACATCAGTCTGATGTGGGAGGGATTGTCTTTCTCCAGTTGCTAAATGGGAGAACTAAAATTCAGTGAGATGGAACTCGTAGGGGGCTCAGCGTTTTAGCATCTGTCTTTGGCTCGGGCGTGATCTGGGATCGAGTCCCACATCGGGCTCCCCACAGGGAGCCTGCTTCTGCCTCTTCCTGTGTCTCTACTTCTCTCTCTGTATGTCATGAATTAATAAATAAAATATTTTAAAAAATAAATTAAATTCAGTGAGATGAAATAACTTACTCAAAGTCACACACCTTGTAGATTGCAGAACCCAAGGTCAAATACAAAAACAATTGCAAAGTTTTTGAGCCTAACTACTCTACTAAACTGTGATGGTACAGGATCAAGGACATTGTGATTTGCACACAAACAGTTAAAAATTAATTCTGTATTTTGCTACAAACTGCATGAGGGAAGAGGGAAGAATCTGTATCTTGTACATCTTTGAACAAGACTTCCGAATCCCAGAGCATGGCTCAGTATTTAGCACCTAGGTCCTTGGTAAGTTACTGCTGAAAGAATAAATGAATGAATAAATGAATGGCATTACGATGAGTCCTACTAAGGAAAGTGATGCTAAAAGATGAAAAATTCATATGATGCCCTGCTTGTGGCTAAATCTCTGTAATTGCCAACTTGGTCTCATTAAGATGTTTCTCACTCTTCATGGGTCCAGTTGCCTCTGCTAAGAGCTACCACAAACATTTTTATTGTGCCTGTGTCTATGCTTTTGGCTTCTGTTGGTTTCTGCTTATCAACAAGTTCTCCTGCCGTATTATTAAATTCATTCAGCAATGGAACGTTCAGTCTGGTAAGATGAGCCCCCAGGTCTGTCCCGTTCCAGTCTGTAGCACCTCTTTTCCTAAAAGGGTCTCTCTTTATAACTTATAAGTCAGTATTTCGACTCCAAATTCGAGGACATAGTTCTACTAGAATCTTTGTAAACAGTCTGTCTTTCTTACAAGCTTCGGAAGCCAAGGTGTGCTGTCTCCAAATCCTTTGCCAGTTTTCACCATGGTTTTTTCTGTGCTCATTAGCCATCAAGTTTTCTCTCAGCAGTTATGATCATTTGGGCCACCTCCCTCTTGCAGGGCTGGTGGCCACCAAAATCTGCTATATTTGTACACATTTTCATTTTATTGCCAAACCGAAGTGTATTTTAGAAGGAAATTTGATCCATATGTTTCTGATTCACCCACAATGAAGTCACCAGACTGTTTGGAGAGAACAGCCTGACAGCCACAAAGTCTTGGTAGAGTCTCTCTTTCCCTTTAGAAACAGGAAGTTAAGTATGTAAAAAGCCAGCACCTCAAATCTTGCCATGTTTAGGCTGTTGGTAAAACTCAGGCTTCGGGGAATGTTACTTTTACAAGACACATGCCTCCTCCAATAGGTCTGGCTTTCGGGGGATCTTGTGAACGTCCCAGACCTTCTTTCGAGGAGGGATGGAGCCGACTTCCTTCACTGACTCCTCCTCGGGCTCTCTACCCCGGCTCTAGGCAGGCTCCCCATCAACTGGCCAACATTCCCCAAAGTCTCTTGTTCTAATTCCCAAAGCTGCTGCCAGAGCCCTTGATATCATTCAAGGCAGCATGTGCCCTGTGTGCTGCCTACATGGTTCCCAGATATTCCCATGGTCAGAGGCTCACTGGCAGGTGAGAGCCTGTGGTGTAACCCAGCGCGGAGCCCGCCCACAGATTCACCCTCAAGGTAAGCAGGACCCCTACAGAGTCTGGTCCAGTTTGCTCATAAATATGTCATGCACAGTGTTCCCTGGAGTGCAGCAAATTGAGATATTTGGCTAGAATTCTGTGCCCTGACATTTCTTAACTGCTGCCTTTAGATTGTGACTGAGGAAAGAAGCGAGAAGTTCTATTGGCTGGTTTTAAAAAGGACTTGAGGCTTGTACACAACTTGGTCAATCTGTCAACCCTACCAAAGTAAGAGGTAATAATACCACCCTGCCTTCTTTATATGTAGTCCAGGTAATCAACCTTTTACGACTTCTTTAAAACATCTCACAGAGTTCATCCATCAATAGATGAATGGATAAAGAGGCTATATATCTATAATGCACGACTACTCAGCCATCAGAAAAATGAAATCTTGCCATTTGCAATGACATGAATAGAAGTGGAAGGTATTAAGCTGAGTAAAATAGGTCCATCAGAGGAAGAATTATCCTATGATCTCACTCATATGTGGAATTTAAGAAACAAACAGAGGAACAACAGGGGAAGAAGATAGAATAAAATAAGACAAAATCAGAGAGGGAGACAAGGTATGAGAGACTGTTAATTATAGGAAACAAACTGATGGCTGCTGGAGGAGATGGGGTAACTGGTGATGGGCATTAAGGAGGACACGTGATGGGATGAGCACTGGGCATTATATAAGATGGATGAGTCACTGAACTCTATCTCTGAAACTAATAATACATTATATGTTAATTAATTGAATTTAAATTTAGAATTTTTAAAAAAATCATCAAATCGGGTGGCATTGAATACACTCACAGTGTTTTATATGTACCACCTCTATCTAGTGCTAAAACATTTTCATCACCCCCTAATAAAACCATATTCATTAAGCACTTTCCGTTCTCTATGTATTCTGCGCCAGGCCTCAACAACCACCAATCCGCTTTCTCTTTATATGGATTTGTCTATTCTCAACACTTCATATAAATGAAATCGTGTTGTATGTGAAAAAAAAAAAAACCATCCCACATAATTCATTCATTCAGCAGTTACTGCCTTTGTCAGGTGATAAGCAAAGTACCAGGAAAGGAGGAAAACTGAGGCACAATCCACGGCCTCAAGGAGCTTATCACCCAGTAGACCCAGTAGAGTGAGGCAGATACGTAAGTGAATACGGACTAGCGTCTTGGTTACGCCACATAACCACTTGGCCTCAAATGCTTTATGGAGAAGATGTGAGGATGGAGGACTACGTGAACCGTGTATATAAAACTCCCCCTGCGTATGTATTAAGTCTTCGGGTTACGGCCTGATACGGAGACTGTCTGGAAGTAGGTGTGAGGTCTCACGGGAACACAGAGTGAGCCACAGGGGAGTCGGCCTGCCTGCCCGGGGCGGGGGGTGCCTTCTCACCTGACTCTCTAGCTAGGTGAAACCTACGGGGAACAGTATCCACTCATGACGCTGGGGTTCATGCTCTCCCTGAACTGGGATTAAATACACTAAAGGAGAGACGGCGCACCCACCCCATGTCGGGTCTGCCTAGCTCTACAAATAGCTTCCAGGGGTCCTAAGACCTAGAATTTCTCTGTGCCCTGAAATTTCAGGATTTCTAGTTTCCTTGCTCTCCCCCTTGTATTTGTCTGGATTACAGACGGGTACAGCCTTTGGCCTTATCCGCACACTGCTCCTCATGATCTTTCTAAAATATGAATGTGGTAAGGCCCCCACCCCTTATCAGGTCCTCTTGGGACTCCCATCCTTCCGGATAAAGTCCTCACCTTGAAGTGTTGCCCACATGGCTCTCACGACGTGGCATCTGCCTCGGTCAGCAGGCGTGTCTCCTGGCTCTGCCCTACCTGCTCCCCTTATGCTACCACCGGATTGAACCCCCTTCATGTGCTACTGTCTATAGTTCTGCACACGCTTGCATTCCTTTGCCTGAAGGATCCCGCCTTCCATTCTCCCTCCTGGCTTTGAAAAACAACGTTAAGACTCAGCTTGGGTGTGACCTTCTGGCTTCCTTTCCTCACCCATTCTGGGTAAGCGGCCCCTTTTGAGGGTCCTCCTATTATACAGATTCTGCCATGACTCCTGCTACCCTACAGGATCCCTCTGTCGTGGGTTCCTTGGGCTGGTAAGTCATTTTTGTCTCTCCACCCAGCATGGTCATGACGTGTGAGGCATTTGTGAATGAATCACACAACCTCAGAAAGAATCTCAGGTATCCTGTACTTGTATGTGCAGAAATGCTCTTTCCGAGAGAGGGCATGCCTAGATCTCACCTGATTTTGAGTGGTCCTTGGAGGGAGGGTGAGGGAGAGGCTGGCCGGGAGGCACATACCAGTTCCACATGCTCCTGGAAATGCACTGTACTCCAGAAAGCGTCTGTGACTGGGAATCCAGCATGTTCTAACTTCACAGCCCACTTCTGGAGACCCATGGCAGCCGTCCTGGGGCCTGAGTCCAGCATCTCACTAGGTAAATGTCTAGACATTAGGCAAGGCCAGGTTCCACCAGTAACCTCTGAGCTGGAGCTGCTGCAATGTCCTGCCCACCCCCTGCTTCCCTCGCCTTTATGTACCACCCCCTTTGGCCAGAGGTGCAGCAGACACTGGCTTCCCATCTCCCCACAGCAGTGCTCCTTCCCGCCCCCGCCCCACCCCCCACTTATGTTCTACCTACATTAGCATTTTCTACAAGTCATTGTGTGAAGAACCCCAAGAACAGTGCTTCTCAACCATTTTCAACCCACACTCCCGGCTACTTTCCCTTTCTTTTCCGCACATGCCCCGCAGCCCAGCAGCACAGACAGTGGCTCCCCATGCCCTGCCCTGCCACCCCACCTGCCCATAGTACCCCGCCCCCCCGCCCCAGGCCCGGCTTCCTCTAGCAACCAATCTGACATTTGCTATTTTAAATAAATGTTTGTCTTCTTGGCTCCCTTGTGCCTCTGGGCCAGGGCCGTGGCCCCTTGGGCTGTGGCAGACACAGAATGGAGTCTAGACTTCTGGCCTCCGGGGGTGGGGTGGGGAGGGGGCGTGCCTCTGGCTAGGCTGTTGGCTGTTATCTGAGACATTTCTCAGTGACCCTCGTGTCTCTGAAAGGTTTCAAAAGAAGGGGGAGGTGGGAAGGGTGGTTCTGCTGCCTTTTGTGTCCGAGTAAATAGGAAAGGTCCTCTCTCTCTTTCCCAGCAGCAAGAATGGAGGCAATTCTCTTCTAGAATGTTCTATGAACTCCTCCAGTGCTGAGGCTACATGTCCACCTCATGCCATGTTCTCTGCTCCCCAGGACCTCCACCTGGCTGTGCCCACAGCCAGGAGTCCAATCAGGATTACTGGCTGATGCTGCTGGAGCCTGTGCCTTACATTCTGGCCACCGTGTTAAGTGCTCTTTTTTCTTCTTCCTTTAGTCTTCTTTAATTCTCTCTGTATGTGTGTTGGGAGTAGCTGGTGGGAAGAAATATAAACCACCTTTCTGTTTTGAAAGATCCTTGGGGGGATCTCTGCAAAAAAAAAAACTGGTAGACCTGCGAGGTGAGTTAGTGATCCTCCCAGCTCCCAGGAAAATTGATGTTGCTTCTGTACATGCACCCTCACTCCCCCAGAAAGAAATGGCCCCTTAGAGTCTCTTAGCCTGGTGATGGTCTCCCTTCCTGACTGTTTCAAGTCACCTTCCTCCTTCTATGAGAATCCCTTCTCCTCCTAGGGACTCGGACCCCTAAACCATTACCACCACCAGATCTTTTCTTCTGTGGAACCCTCTGCTATGTCCCTGCACAGAATCTCCAGGGAAATTCTCTTCATTAATCTTCCTTTTTGGTTCCTCACCTTTTGCATCGCCTTATCCAGTAAAGCTTTATACCTTGTGCTATGTTGTTATTTCTAGGTCAAGGCTTTCTATACATAATCCACCATTACTTTTAAAATATTAATTGTGATTGTATTGTAGAAACTTTCAAAATGATCACAAATATAGAGATAGAAGTACAACGAAACCCCATGTACCATGAACCAGCTCCAATAGTGATCAATTTACGGCCAATCTTGATAGATCTATACCTCCAAAAGCCCTCTGCCATCACTACCAATGGGTTATTTTATTTTATTTTTTTTTAAGATTTATTTATTTATTCACAACAGACACACACACACACACACACACACACGCACACACAGAGACAGAGAGAGAGAGAGACACAGAGAGAGAGAGAGAGGCAGAGACACAGGAGGAAGGAGAAGCAGGCTCCACTCCAGGAGCCTGACGTGGGACTCGATCCCGGAACTCCAGGACCGCGTCCCAGGCCAGAGGCAGGTGCTAAACCACTGAGCCACCCAGGGATCCCCACAATGGGTTATTTTAAAGGAACTCCAAGACAGCTTAGCATTTCATCAATTCAGAATGTATCCCCAAGAAGTAAGAGCTCTTTAAAAAAAAATAGCCAAAACACCATGTAACCCTTAAATAACCCCAAATATCCAGCCCATCACTACTCAATTGTCTCATTGATATCTTTTTAATTTGATCTGAGGATACAAGTAAGACTTATACACTGTATTTGGTTTGTTGTGTCTCTTAAGTCTTAAAATCTGTAATAGTCCCCCCTGCCTTTTTGTTTCAATTCCTGTCATTTATTCATTGAAAAAGCCTATAGCCTCCGCATTCTAGATTTTGGTGATTGCTTCTCAGTTGTGTATTTAACATGTTTCTCTACACCCCGTGCTTGCTATTGGCAGGGAGTTAAATCTAGAGGTTCAGGCTAAATTGTTACATCAAGGAAATTTTGTTTGTTTTTTTTTAATAAACTTATTTTTTACTGGTGTTCAATATACCATCATACAGAATAACACCCAGTGCTCATCCTGTCAAGTGCCCCCTCAGTGCCCGTCACCCATTCACCCCCACCCCCGGCCCTCCTCCCCTTCCACCACCCCTAGTTCGTTTCCCAGAGTTAGGAGTCTTTATGTTCTGTCTCCCTTTCTGATATTTCCCACAGATTTCTTCTCCCTTCCCTTCTATTCCCTTTCACTATTATTTATATTCCCCAAATGAATGAGACCATATAATGTTTGTCCTTCTCCGATTGACTTACTTCACTCAGCATAATACCCTCCAGTTCCATCCACGTTGAAGCAAATGGTGGGTATTTGTCGTTTCTAATGGCTGAGGAATATTCCATTGTATACATAAACCACATCTTCTTTATCCATTCATCTTTCGATGGACACCGAGGCTCCTTCCACAGTTTGGCTATTGTGGACATTGGTGCTAGAAACATCGGGGTGCAGGTGTCCCGGCGTTTCATTGCATCTGAATCTTTGGGGTAAATCCCCAACAGTGCAATTGCTGGGTCGTAGGGCAGGTCTATTTTTAACTCTTGGAGGAACCTCCACACAGTTTTCCAGAGTGGCTGCACCAGTTCACAGTCCCACCAACAGTGCAGGAGGGTTCCCCTTTCTCCGCATCCTCTCCAACATTTGTGGTTTCCTGCCGTGTTAATTTTCCCCATTCTCACTGGTGTGAGGTGGGATCTCATTGTGGTTTTGATTTGTATTTCCCTGATGGCAAGTGATGCAGAGCATTTTCTCATGTGCGTGTTGGCCACGTCTATGTCTTCCTCTGTGAGATTTCTCTTCATGTCTTTTGCCCATTTCATAATTGGATTGTTTGTTTCTTTGGTGTTGAGTTTAATAAGTTCTTTATAGATTTTGGAAACTAGCCCTTTATCTGATATGTCATTTGCAAATATCTTCTCCCATCTGTAGGTTGTCTTTGAGTTTTGTTGACTGTATCCTTTGCTGTGCAAAAGCTTCTTATCTTGATGAAGTCCCAATAGTTCATTTTTGCTTTTGTTTCTTTTGCCTTCGTGGATGTATCTTGCAAGAAGTTACTGTGGCCGAGTTCAAAAAGGGTGTTGCCTGTGTTCTCCTCTAGGATTTTGATGGATTCTTGTCTCACATTTAGATCTTTCATCCATTTTGAGTTTATCTTTGTGTATGGTGCAAGAGAGTGGTCTAGTTTCATTCTTCTGCATGTGCTTCCCAGCACCCTTTATTGAAGAGACTGTCTTTCTTCCAGTGGATAGTCTTTCCTCCTTTATCGAATATTAGATGGCCGTACATTTCAGGGTCCACTTCTGGGTTCTCTATTCTGTTCCATGGATCTATGTGTCTGTTTTTGTGCCAGTACCACACTGTCTTGATGACCACAGCTTTGTAGTACAACCTGAAATCTGGCATTGTGATGCCCCCAGATATGGTTTTCTTTTTTAAAATTCCCCTGGCTATTCGGGGTCTTTTCTGATTCAACACAAATCTTAAAATAATTTGTTCTAACTCTTTGAAGAAAGTCCATGGTATTTTGATAGGGATTGCATTAAACGTGTACATTGCCCTGGGTAACAGTGACATTTTCACAATATTAATTCTGCCAATCCATGAGCATGGAATATTTTTCCATCTCTTTGTGTCTTCCTCAATTTCTTTCAGAAGTGTTCTATAGTTTTTAGGGTATAGATCCTTCACCTCTTTGGTTAGGTTTATTCCTAGGTATCTTATGCTTTTGGGTGCAATTGTAAATGGGATTGACTCCTTAATTTCTCTTTCTTCAGTCTCATTGTTAGTGTATAGAAATGCCACTGATTTCTGGGCATTGATTTTGTATCCTGCCACGCTACCAAATTGCTGTATGAGTTCTAGCAATCTTGGGGTGGAGGCTTTTGGGTTTTCTATGTAGAGTATCATGTCATCGGCAAAGAGGGAGAGTTTGACTTCTTCTTTGCCAATTTGAATGCCTTTAATGTCTTTTTGTTGTCTGCTTGCTGAGGCGAGGACTTCCAGAACTATGTTGAACAGCAGTGGTGAGAGTGGACATCCCTGTCTTATTCCTGATCTTAGGGGAAAGGCTCCCAGTGCTTCCCCATTGAGAATGATATTTGCTGTGGGCTTTTCGTAGATGGCTTTTAAGATGCTGAGGAATGTTCCCTGTATCCCTACACTCTGAAGAGTTTTGATCAGGAATGGATGCTGTATTTTGTCAAATGCTTTCTCTGCATCTAATGAGAGGATCATATGGTTCTTTGTTTTTCTCTGGCTGATATGATGAATCACATTGATTTACGAGTGTTGAACCAGCCTTGTGTCCCGGGGATAAATCCTACTTGGTCATGGTGAATAATTTTCTTAATGTGTTGTTGGATCCTATTGGCTAGGATCTTGTTGAGAATTTTTGCATCCATGTTCATCAGGGATATTGGTCTGTAATTCTCCTTTTTGGTGGGGTCTTTGTCTGGTTTCGGAATTAAGGTGATGCTGGCCTCATAGAACGAATCTGGAAGTACTCCATCTCTTTCTATCTTTCCAAACAGCTTTAGTAGAATAGGTATGATTTCTTCTTTAAACGTTTGATAGAATTCCCCAGGGAAGCCATCTGGCCCTGGACTCTTGTGTCTTGGGAGGTTTTTGATGACTGCTTCAATTTCCTCCCTGGTTATTGGCCTGTTCAGGTTTTCTATTTCTTCCTGCTCCAGTTTTGGTAGTTTGTGGCTTTCCAGGAATGCGTCCATTTCTTCTAGATTGCCTAATTTATTGGCGTACAGCTGTTCATAATATGTTTTTAAAATCGTTTGTATTTCCTTGGTGTTGGTAGTGATCTCTCCTTTCTCATTCCTGATTTTATTAATTTGAGTCTTCTCTCTCTTCTTTTTAATAAGGTTGGCTAATGGTTTATCTATCATATTCATTCTTTCAAAGAACCAACTCCTGGTTCTGTTGATCTGTTCCACAGTTCTTTTGGTCTCAATTTCATTTAGTTCTGCTCGAATTTTAATTAACTGTCTTCTTCTGCTGGGGGTGGGGTCTATTTGCTGTTTTCTCTCTAGCTCCTTTATGTGTAAGGTGAGCTTTTGTATTTGAGATCTTTCCAGTTTTTGAATGGATGCTTGTATTGCGATGCATTTCCCCCTCAGGACTGCTTTTGCTGCATCCCAAAGATTTTGAATGGTTGTATCTTCATTCTCATTAGTTTCCATGAATCTTTTTAATTCTTCCTTAATTTCCTGGCTGACCCTTTCATCTTTTAGCAGGATGGTCCTTAATCTCCACGTATTTGAGGTCCTTCCAAACTTCTTGTTGTGATTAAGTTCTAATTTCAAGGCATTATGGTCTGAGAATATACAGCGGACTATCCCGATCTTTTTTTTTTTTTTTTTTTTTTATTTATGATAGTCACAGAGAGAGAGAGAGAGAGAGAGGCAGAGACACAGGCAGAGGGAGAAGCAGGCTCCATGCACCGGAGCCCAACGCGGGACTCGATCCCGGGTCTCCAGGATTGCGCCCTGGACCAAAGGCAGGCGCTAAACCGCTGAGCCACCCAGGGTTCCCTATCCCGATCTTTTGGTATCGGTTCAGACCCGATTTGTGACCCAGTATGTGGTCTATTCTGGAGAAAGTTCCATGTGCACTTGAGAAGAATGTGTATTCAGTTGAGTTTGGATGTAAAGTTCTGTAGATATCTGTGAAATCCATCTGGTCCAGTGTATCATTTAAAGCTCTTGTTTCTTTGGAGATGTTGTGCTTAGAAGACCTATCGAGGGTAGAAAGGGCTAGATTGAAGTCACCAAGTATAAGTGTATTATTATCTAAGTATTTCTTCACTTTGGTTATTAATTGGTTTAAATATTTGGCAGCTCCCACATTCGGGGCATTAATTGAGGATTGTTAAGTCCTCTTGTTGGAGAGATCATTTAAGTATGATATAGTGTCCCTCTTCATCTCTCACTATAGTCTTCGGGGTAAATTTTAGTTTATCTGATATGAGGATGGCTACCCCTGCTTTCTTTTGAGGACCATTTGAATGGTAAATGGTTCTCCAGCCTTTTATTTTCAGGTTGTAGGTGTCCTTCTGTCTAAAATGAGTCTCTTGTAGACAGCAAATAGATGGGTCCTGCTTTTTTATCCAGTCTGAAACCCTGCGCCTTTTGATGGGGTCATTAAGCCCGTTCACATTCAGAGTTACTATTGACAGATATGAGTTTAGTGTCATCATGATATCTATTCAGTCCTTGTTTTTGTGGATTGTTCCACTGAACTTCTTCTTAAAGGGGAATTTTAAGAGTCCCCCTTAAAATTTCTTGCAGAGCTGGTTTGGAGGTCGCATATTCTTTCAGTTCCTGCCAGTCTTGGAAGCTCTTTATCTCTCCTTCCATTCTGAATGAAAGCCTTGCTGGATAAAGTATTCTTGGCTGCAGGTTCTTCTCATTTAGGACCCTGAATATATCCTGCCAGCCCTTTCTGGCCTGCCAGGTCTCTGTGGAGAGGTCTGCTGTTACCTTAATACTCCTCCCCATAAAAGTCAGGGATTTCTTGTCTCTTGCTGCTTTAAGGATCTTCTCTTTATCTTTGGAATTTGCAAGCTTTACTATTAAATGTCGAGGTGTTGAACGTTTTTTATTGATTTTAGGGGGGGGACCTCTCTATTTCCTGGATCTGAATGCCTGTTTCCCTTCCCAGATTAGGAAAGTTTTCAGCTATGATTTGTTCAAATACATATTCTGGCCCTCTGTCCCTTTTGGCACCTTCGGGAACCCCAATTAAATGATTAATTAAATGAGGTTTTTCTTCCTCAGGCTGTTATTTCCCTTAATCTATATTCATGGTCTTTTAATTGTCTCTTTTTTCCTCAGTTTCCCTCTTTGCCATCAACTTGTCTTCTGTGACACTCACTCGTTCTTCCACCTCATTAACCCTGGTCGTTAGGACTTCTAGTTTGGATTGCATCTCATTGAATTGATTTTTAATTTCTGCCTGATTGGATCTAAATTCTGCAGTCATGAAGTCTCTTGAGTCCTTTATGCTTTTTTCTAGAGCCACCAGTAGCTGTATAATAGTGCTTCTGAATTGGCTTTCTGACATTGAATTGTAATCCAGGTTTTGTAACTCTGTGGGAGAGAGGACTGTTTCTGATTCTTTCTTTTGAGGTGAGGTTTTCCGTCTAGTCATTTTGCTCAGTGCAGAGTGGCCAAAAACAAGTTGTATTGGGAAAAGGAGAAAAAGAGAGGAGAGAAAGAAGGAAAGAAAAGAGAAAAAGAAAAAAGAAAAAAGAGAAGAAAAAGAGAAAGAAAGGGGGAAAAAGGGGTGGGGGGAAGCAAACAAAGCAAAAAGCAAAAAAAACCACAAAAAAACAAAAACAAAACAAAAAAAACCACGGGGGAGTACCTTCTGATACTTTAAGTCCCTTGACCTCCCCTGGAACTGGTCCGTCTCGCTGGTCTTCTGGGGGAGGGGCCTGCTGTGCTGATTCTCAGGTGTTAGCACTTGGGGGAGCTGCTCTGCCCCTGCCTGGTGCAGGGCTCAGTGGGGGGTGTTCACCCCGTGAGGCCCCAGGAGGAACAACCGCAGTGGCGGGGCCAGCTCTGCAGCCCTGGAGTCAGCTCCCGCAGTAGCTCCGGGGCTCTCCGTCTGCAGGGCCTGGAGGCTCCAGGGCGGGGCCGCTGATCTGCTCAGCTCCGGGCAGGAGCGTCCTCGCTGTCCTGGGCCCTCCCGGCCTCTGCCTGTCCCGGGGGAGGCCGGATCCTGGGCTGTGTCCCGGTGCCCTGTGCTCTGGGGCCTGCGCTGTTGGATTCGCGCTCCCGCCCCGCAGCCCCCTCCGCGGAGCCGCAGCCCGAGCCCCCCCGAGCTGCTCCGGGCCCCGCCGTGCGCGCTGCAGCCCTTAGGGAGCTCGGCGCATCTCCCGGGGCGCAGGTGCCTGAAAGTGTCCCAGGGAGCCCGAGGGCATCCCCGCCCTCCTGGGTCCTGCTCTAACTCCCTGAGCCCCTTTCCGCAGGGAAGGTTGGTGCAGCTCCTGCTCCTCCGGGACGGGGCTCTCCTGTCCTGGGGACACTCGCCCCGGCCTCAGCCCGGCTCCTCGCGGGGCCCCTCCCCCTTGGAGGCCTTTTGTGTCTTTATTTCTTTTTCCCCGTCTTCCTACCTTGATAGAAGAGCGGACTCTTCTCACTGTAGCGTTCCAGCTGTTCTCTCTTTAAGTCTCAGGCTGAATTCGTAGATTTTCAGGATAATTTGAAGGTTATCTAGGTAATTTGGTGGGGACAGGTGACCTGGGGACCCTACTCTTCTGCTGCCTTGCCCCTCCTCCCGTCAAGGATATTTTGTTGATATTACTTCTTATTAATCATACCAGGAGGCACATAATATCCACCCCTTTTTGATCAGATTTACCAGTGGATTCTGGTGCTCTGGGCCTGATCTAGCCATTAGGCATTAACTCCTTGGTTTTTCACCCACTGTCATAGAACCCATTGATAATGATTGACCCCGAGGATCTCCTTTTGAAATCTACATGAGAGAAGTTATTCTGTCCTCTTCTCTCTCACAGGCCCTGCGTCACAAACTTTTATATTCCCCAGTGACTGCCAACGTGGCTCATGCTGCTACTCTTGACAGTGGTATCTTTTTTTTTTTTAATTTCTAAAAAATATTTTATTTAATTTCAATTTGCCAACAGATAGTCTTGACAGTGATTTCTAACCTTTTGAGAGTCACAGATCCCTTTGAGCATCTAGAACTTTGTAAGAAGAAGAAGGAAAAAAAAACATCTACGCTTAGGCGCTCAGATTTCCAGTTAGTATCAGAATATTCTGGCCCTTGGGTTAACCCTGAACTCTACAAACTTATGGTGCAGCTTTGATTTTGTACAGAACCTTGGTACTTGACCTTCCCCTCTAACTTGAAGACTTGACCTCTCACATTGATGATTCTGTCTTTTGTTCTCTGACCTCATGGCTTTTCTGCTTCTTGAAGTCCATTGGTCTTTGGCTCCACTCACTTCTATTTTTTTGTAGTTGTCCCAATGGAGACATCATTTATTGCACGTGAAAATTTTCCTTTGTCAAGGATCCAAACTCAGCTTCCCCCCTAACTGCCAACTCCTTGACTTTGTTTTCATCCACATCATTTCCTACATTTTTCTGACTTCTCAAATCATTGTCTCAGCCCCACCCATCACAAAGTCTCACATCTATAACGGGGCATCTCAGGGTTGCCTTCTCTGGGCATTTAGGATCTTTGACTTGTTGGTGTTCTACCGTGGGGCTCACTCTCTTATTTGCCCTCTCTGCTTTTCTTCGGAAGTCACTGAGAGTGGCCATGCTGACAGGGCCTTCACAAATTCAGACTAAGTTGAGTTGATCTCCTGGTGCAGTTCACCCACTTCCATTCCTACTCCCCTATTTCTGTGCTACTCAGATGTGGTTTTTGGACCAGCATCAGCATCACCTAGAAACTTATAAGAAATAAAAAATCTAAGGCCTCTCCTGGACCTACTGCATCAGAGTGTACATTTTTAACAATATGTGAATCATAGTCACATGAAAGATTGAGAAGCACCATCCTATCTGTTCCCCATATTGGTCACTCTAAATTTTTCTCACAGTACTTAATTCTTGATTCTTCCAATGATGGCTCTAACAGTACTTAATTCTCGATTCTTCCGATAATGGCTCTATCAGGCAAAGTCCAATCAGGAAAACAGAAAATACTCTAAAGATTTCAAACAGAAGGAATCTAATATAGAAAACTGGTTACCCAGGTGGTGGAAGAGCCAGGAAGCTATATAGGAGTGGGTTAAATAACCCAGGGGTTAACAATATGGCAGAAGCCATGGCCTCCTTATGCTGCAGGGACCAGTGGAGGAGGCAACATGACTGGAGGCCAGAGGCCATGCTCACCTAGAGGAGACAGGCCCTCAGAGAAGATGCAGCTACTAGGAGAGGAAGCACAACACGGTGCTGCTTCCCCTTCTCTCACCTTCTACTTTCCTCAGTGACCTCACATGAAATGTGAGCAGAGAGCTCAGCTGACAAGAGAGCCTTGGAAACCCAGCCTGCCACTCCTAGAACGACAGAGCAGAGTGCATCTGAGGGCAGACAAGCCCAACAGGGGCACAGTGACCTCACCTCCTTCTGCTCACCGAAGCTCTCTAGAAAAAACGTCTCCTGCTATGAAAAAGGTACCAGTGCCTTTCTCGATTTTTACAGACGATAACAACGGACTCACGTGTTAGCTAAAGACGGTCAGTCTGTTTCTAGTAGATGAGTCACCGACGTTTAGACTTCATGTGCAGTCACTAAAATTCAAACCAAGAACATCTATCTTCCTCCCTCAGTGCCTTCTCACTGCGGCCTCCCTTCCATAGACCAGGACATCGAGGCCACTTCCTTACAGTGAAGAGCGGTAAAGGACACGGAAATGATCTCACCAGTGCCCTGAATCCTGCTAGCATTCCACTGAATTGACTTTCTGACTTGAAAGGACGGGGCTGAATGAAAACTGCACCCCTTTTCAGAAACAGGCAGGGAGCGCACCCGCATCTGCTGCTCCACACTTTCAGAGCAGTGTGGAGCTGACCAACCTCCTCTGTGCCCACGAGGAGATGCTCTGTGACCCAGACTGTGGGCTCTGCTGCCCTAGGACCTTGGTGGTGTGAACCTGAGTCACTGATGCACCCACAGCGCCCAGCCCCATGCCTGGCAGGTGGCAGCAACCCCAAATTTGCTGCATAAACAACAATAACTCAGAGGCAAAGACCTCAGTTACCATGTACCGACTGTATCACTTCCACTTTCCACAGAAGCCAGGAGTCTCAGCCCCACCATTTGTAAAACAGAGATATAGTGCCTGTCCCCATTTACTTCACAGTATTAGTGTTAAGATCAGATAAGATCCTATCTGTGAGTTTGTTCCAGTAAAAAAATAAATTGTTTTTATAATGATCTAAATAAAAAAGCTTCACATGCCAATGCTTGCATACATGTTTATTAAGATGTAGCCAAGTGAAATGTGTCTGCTCCTCCTCTCGAGTACAATCTTCTTTATTGATGTGTAACGACGCCCAAGGGCTGGGTGAACTACATAATCAAAATCAAATGCCAGTTTTTTACATACTTGGCCAAAAGAGTGCAGCCCAAAACACCATTTTAAGCTGCAAGAAATCTGAGGACATTTCATTCATAGCCTTGCTTTTTACTGTTGTTGATATATACACTTTACTTTCAATGCCCATCGCAGATCCACATTTAAAAAGAAAAAGGCTCTTATTCTAATTTAGTAGAAAGCAGAGCTGTCAGTGGAAAGGACAATGCAACATCAAATACAGCTGCTTTTCATCCATACTAGTCTAAATTAGAAACATGCTGCCATTCACAGGGGCTCTAATTGCACGTGCACATAAGCAGTACCGAGACCTAACCGGCGGTGTGGGTTTCTACCAGCATCTTCTCTTTATTCTGAGTCCTTATCCTCATCTGAAAAATGAGGGACTGACTTCTTTGCGACCACGTTGTCCAGTCTCTGTCCTTGCAGATATGGGTTGACACTCTGAAAAAAACACGGTTTGGTATTACACCTGAACATCAGATACAGACATCTCACAAAAGGTGCAAGTAACAATGGCCTCCGGCCCTACTGGGTCAAAAACAAGGTCACAGTGGTAACTACCACCTACCAAATGATTAGTCTGGTATATCTTCAATGCCTCAGTGGCCCGAGAAACACTGTCTCCCTGACAGATGTGTCTCATTGTGTCTTTCACGCAACCCAAGAGTTCTTTATCGAATGCAATCTGTCTCCTTCCTGCTTTTTGGCACAAGGATTTGGAGTGAGCCAGCTGATAAATTCTGGGGACTAACTTAGATACCAAGCCCCATATAACATAAGGTTATTACTCTACGACCTTATTCAGTGGGAGAGAGAATATTTTATAAGAATGTTCTAAAGACGACGACAGAACATGACCAAGCAGGAATCGGCATCTGCAACTGGTCCTGGGACGTCCCGTGGCTGTATCGGTTCTTCTATGCTGGTATTCCACCTCAAGGGGATTCATTGGCAGCCCTAGTAATTATTTCCACCTTTCGTCAGTCAGGTTCAAAAGCTAAAGAAAAGAAGCAAGCTAGACACAAAGTGCCTTTATTTTTGACTCAGGACTTCACAGTCTGAAATCTTTCATCAGTTGCTATTCTGAATGAGTCAAGGTTTTTCCAGTCCTTCTCTAATACATATCTATTTTTTGAGGTTTGGATTTGAACTAGTAATTGGAGCTTTACAACAGAGTATTTAGCAAGCAGGAAAAAATTCAAAAGTTTTGGAGGATATTGGTTTTTTTCACCTTCCCGTAACTGAACAAAAATATAAGGAAGAAGCTGTAGCTACAAATGATCAGTAATCCCAAGTCCCTGGGGAATGAACTGTGGCAGCTCACAGGTGGGTCTCTCTTGCCAATGGGATATCGCCCTTGCCTCTTTTGAAGGGTGAGCAGGTCATTCTCCAAAAGAGAAGGAATGGAACCTGAGTTTAGTATTTGTAAGTGTCCTTCCACATTTTCACAGCTAAAAGCCTGAATCATGGAAGACCCCACTCATCCAGTAAAAATGCATTGCAAACAAGCTGAGAATTACAAAGTATGGATGTCTTCACATCTGAAAAGAGACATGTCGCAAAAACACAGTACTTTGCTGGGAAGACATCTTTAAAATATTTAAAATAACGAAAATACTTTTTACATCAGAGCGTGTCCACTGGAATGGGCTGGCTTACTCCAGAGGGTCACATGGGAATATCCAGGAAGGTGATGCAAATGTAGACTGAAAAATTCTACTCAACATCAAAAATACCTTTTTTGTTTTTTAGTAATAATATTCTGAAAATTCCAAGTTATTAAAAAGGGTATGAGATTTTCATATTCTTCAAATATGGAAATAAAAGATTGATAGACAAAAAAAAAATTAAAAAAAAAAAAAGATTGATAGACTCTTTAAGATAAACAGTAGATCTCAAATATTGACAAGATGCATCTTAACAAAGTTTGCAAAGGTGATCATTTATTTTTTTTTTATTTTTATTTTTTTTAAAGGTGATCATTTAAAGGGGAATTGATCTTTTACTCATGAAGCAACCTGGAGTTCTGCTGGATTTGAGCAAATACAAAAAGTCCCATAAAACCACCTGGGGGTCTTTTGTAAGTCCAGGGAGAACCTCTTGGTGAAGGGACTTCCCCACGACCAAGTCCTCCTGCCCAGACGCAGAAAATGTCAAATGCTGGAGGGCAGGGGAAGTAAAAGGAGTAATCACTTGAACTTTTTTTGATAAATGTTCATTAGTAATGAATCTTATACTTAAGAGGAATACTAGGAGTGAGAGTTTATTTCAATTACCCACTGAAGAACTCAAGGCACTTATATATTTTTCTTCTCTCTTGGGTGAGAGATACTGGCTAGGTTACAGAAGGGAACACTTGTTCCATTTCAAAACTGGAAGACCCATTGGGACCAGATTCCTGCTTTCAATGTCCTTTGGAAATCCACAGCAGATACTGAGCTTTGTTGGAGAAACCCTTGGTGACTGGTGCACCTGGGGAGGTGATTAAAGTTTTCAATCAAGTGGAAGCATCACCTGAGGCCTCATGGCAGGGAAACAAATTCTGTTTTCCCATCGGTCCTGAGGGGGCCAGGATTTATAGCAGGACCACAGGGTTTTGTAGCTGTCTGAGAAACAGGAAGAACTTGATATCACTGGGTCAAAATGACCCTTATTTTCGTAAATCGTAAGCCTTTCCTATGTGGAGGAAATTGAGGCCAACATACAATCCTTTGTAACGTGTGTCCTAGCCAGAATTCTGAATTTTGGTAATCACTGGTCTTACGGAAAAATGACCTAAATCCTGACCCATGGTCATTATCTGAGTCAGGCCAGAAAGGATGGTGAGCCAGGACGTAGAAACAATTAAAGCTTCATCCTGTTATTCATTTTGGGTCAGTCATTGGTCTTATTTGGGAATGTTCTTGTTGTGCCATGGGGAGATATTCAAGCCATCTTATTGGTAAATTATGTGTATTCTGAGCTTCTGAAATAGAATTTCTTGATGTTCTCTCAAGACCACATTACATCCTTCAGACCCTTTCTGCCACCATTTGCCACTGGACACTGTAATCACCCAAGAAAAACCCCTAATAATCCTATTAGCTCTCCCGAAGAAGATGTTTCCAGACAACTGCTTCTCGATAGAAAACTGGCCTCGTGTCATCTGTATTTTGTCAGGCAGCACAGGGGCTTGGAACCTTGCGTCGGGGCCTATGAATTAATGTTGCATCCAGAAAATCTACACTTCCTCCAGCACTCTGACCAGATTCAGCCAAACCATGCAGAGTGGCCGCAACTACCACTGTCCAGATTCCCAGATGATGCCAGGATCCAGGCCACTTGCTGTTCTAAATACAAAGTCAGTGACCTTGGGTATACGGTTTGGCAAGTATAGTTACCTAACGCGGTTACTATCCGGCAACGCTTGCTATGGACTAGCAGGACTTTAACATCTTCTTCCACCTAATCAGAAAAATGAGGCAGGTGGCCAGGCCCTTCACTCCACTAGGGCACTAGTGGATTGTCAGAATCAACACTGACCACTGACTCAGTCTCATGACATTAAATGCATCGGAAACTCAAAGCAACCTTGACCTTCAGCTTTACAGGAGGCCATACCCAGCTGCTCAGTGCATGATACCCAGACCAATGCCCCACCATGGGCAGCCCTGAGATGGTGAATAACTAAGCCTGAGACCAGTTCACCAGTCAGAGGACAAATACAACAGATCTAGTAGATTTTACATCGGTCTGGCGAGGTGCAGAAGAGGGTATGTAGGAGGAATGAGGTTTGTTCATCTCATCTTTTGCCCCTACATTCCTTCAGAAGTATTGTCAGGAGCTTGCAGGTCAGCAACCACTTCCTTGCTCCTGTCCTGTGTTTTTATAGAATTGGTGCAGGTGTGTGAGCAGTTGCCCCCAGTGGCCTAGAGCTCCTCTGAGGAAAGATACCCTCACGTGCTCCCTGAATTCCCACATCTGTGGGAGGGATGCAACCCATATTTCTCGAATGCAGTGGGAGTGTGGGAGGACCACAGAAGAGCGCTCCACTATAAAGCATGTGCTACATCGTGGTCATGCCATTGCAGGAGCCAAGGGTGCAACCCTTGCTACTCAGGACCCTGGTCCTGCCTTCCCAGGGTTGCTGCATGTGAAAGGCTTCTGCTTTTTGCAACAACTGAGGGTTACACTCAGAAAGCTCCAGGCATCCCACCAACAGCCCAGCCGGCCGCACGTTACCCTCCGCTTTCGTGTCTGTCCTCCCTTCATCTTCTCATAAAGGAGTTTCTTGTTCTAGAATGGGGAGAGAAGAAAACACAAATGCAGAAGTATGGATCAAATTTGGTGAATGTCTATTTTAGAAGCAATACTTGGTGTGTCCCCCTGGATATCTGCATACACATATTTTGGAAACAAAGCTAGATGAAAGGCATATCGTGTCAGAAAGATAGACCACAAGAGAAAAGCTGGTGGCGGTTGTAGCTTTTAATAAAGTTCTCTGCAATGCCCCGAGGCACACCAGTGTCACCAACAATCACATAAACAGGAAAATACGACATTCTAAAACACAAGGGGCACTGGAAACTCAGCTCCTCACTTTGAACAGCCTTTGTTTAAAACAAACAGTTTTATCTCATTTTACTTTTGAATCCAACTGCCTTGTTATGAGCCGTACACATAAACTGTTCCCTGGAGGAGTGTCTGACTATTAATAACAACCCTCTATGTAAATAAACGAGACATTCTGACTTCTGCAACCTTTCCTCTTGCGGCTTCAGTCGGTGCCCCCAGTCAAGACAATCGGAAAACCATTTGGTCTATAACATTTTTAATAGAGTGAACCTTTTAAAAACTGCCAAAAAACTTCTTGGCAGAGGGAAAGCTATGTTGGGGGAAAAAAACGGGCTCTGTTACCACAGTTTGTATAAGTGTTTCCACATATTGTTGCATTTCAAACACATAGTGGACTTAAATGAGCTCTAGAATATCAGACACATGCTCCACAGATTTCTCTTCTGTGGGATTATAAAAGACAGAACACTTAATCTGAAGGCAGAACAGGAGAAGGGACACTGGGGGGACTTATTTGTGTCGCTTTTTTATTTGTTTGTTTTTTTAATCAGAAGGGAGATAATGTATAAAAGAGATGACTCATTTTACTCTAAATAAAATACACTGACATTGGTTTTTTTGTTGTTTCAAAGAGATGACCAACTTCTGTTAAGGAACAAGTTTATACAACACTTATATCCTCTAAACTGTTTGGATACAGGGATTTTTTTTTTTTAATGGTAGATTTGGAAATGAAAATGACAAATGCCAAGAATGAGCTTCATAATTTTCATGTCCGTTAAAATCCACCCCTCCCGCAGTTTACAATGCATCTGGCTTGCCCCCCTCAACTATGCAGGAGCCGGACACCAGGGCATGAAGGGGCCTCTGCTGCTCACGCGGGAAGCTGGTCAACCTAACACTGGAAGGGAGAAATGGCAGACGTGCACTTTGCACCCCCGAACACTGAGCACATTGCCATGCACCCCCTTCTTGTCGTCTGCTGTTGCCTCTCTGTGCGTAATAAGTCCTCTTGCACTGGGAATGTCTGAGAGCTCGTGCCAACACTGGGGACAGGGGACCAGAACTGAGGCTTTTCTCGCACATCCTCGGGCTCCGCTGCCTGAGTGGGTGGGAGTGCAGGGGGCCTGGGGCTAGAGCCAAGGGCCGGGGCAGTCCCACTGCACCAGCAGGATGGCGACGGCAGCATCATTTTAGCTCATCTCCTTTAGAAGGTCATGGGGCAGAGGGTACGGATAAAAGCCCTGGTTCAAAAAGAAAAGCACAAAGTCTAGAGGGTCCTCCTCTCGGAGCTGGTCGCTGGGTTTTCCTAAGAGCCAGCATTCGGACCAGCCGGAGGATGCTTTCCCATACCTGCCTGAAAGGGGCCGGCATTCCTGACTAGGCCGGCTATGGAGTGGACTGAAAGGCAAGGATTGGCAGGTCGGGGTGCGTAAGAGAAGTAGACAAAAGGAACCAGACGAAGGCAGCCCCCGCTCCTGACACCCATTCCCTGTAGATGGGGTGGGCATGGGGGAGTGGTGAGCCTGTTTTCCATGTGAGTAGCAGGTTCGAGTTCACAAAAAGGGCTTTCTGTTGTGCCATCAAGATTTTGGACAATCACCCAGATCTGGGTCTCAAATTCCATCCTTAAATGGAACCAGGGAGACTTCTCAGAGAGCATCTGATTCCAGGGTGAGGGCAGGGAAAGCATGAGGATCAATGGATCAATCAAGTTGGAATATCTAAATGTGCCATGAAGTAAGAACGTGCTCAAAAAGTGATGAGACGTGTCAAAAGGACAGCGAAGACAGCATGGAGACTCCCCCCTGGCTCAGTCTACAACAGTTTGAGCACCAAAATAAGTCATGACAGGAATCCACGAATCCACAGTGCTAAAAAATAAACGGATTTATTTTTAAATGCGAAAATTAATCAATGGGGGAGGAGGGGAGACTCTTGCTTAGAGTAGAGCGCCAGCCAGTAAATGTAGAATGAGTCATAGAATTTAAAAATCACCACTTTACAACTACCATTGTTATAACTGATTCTGGCGCCTATCATCAATGGAGACTGAAGCTGTCGGCTGCAAGTTCAACGGGGACAGATCATTTATAGTCTGAACGTATCTCCTCATAGATGATGGATTTCAAAGGGAAAAAATTGTAAGTTTACACTTGAGAAACCTGGCAGGCATCACTTAGACCAGGTCACCACCAATTCTGGGACAAAGTGGCATCATGTGTCTCCAGATGGGAAATACATAGGAGGCACGTCTCAGAGAGGCGTAACTCAAGCCATTCTACTCTCTGGCTGGCTTGAGGTCCTGAGAGACAGAGAAAGGCAGAGAGGGTCCTTGTTGCCCATTTCTTTCTTGGCTCAGGCTCTGGCCATGATCAGCTGCTTCCAGGGAAGGAAAAGACCCTAGTCATCCCAGCAAGGGCATGAAAAGATATGAACAGCACTTGGAAAGGAGAGACATTCACTCTCAATGAGCAATTGCTGTGTGAAGGCAGGGGAGACTAACACCCTACAGTAGCCAGGTTAGACACTCAATGCTGGGGGCACACAGTGTCTGAGAGGCAGCCAGTCCTAGACAGGACTCAACAGGACCAATGTATAGGACACATTATGAGGCATGAGCCATGAAAAAATAAGGAATCTATCCAATTTCCAAAGAACTCCTAGAGTCAGATGGTCCAGTTCAAATCCAAACTCTGCTGATCATCAGCCCTGTGGTGTTGGGCAGGCAACTCACCACCACCTCCAAGCCTACATTGTCTCATCTGTAGAATGAGAGTGCCAGGGATGGGCAGGTCAAATGAGATAATTCACACACAGTATTTAGCACACTGTCTGGTACATAGTATGTGCTCGATAAATATTACTATTTACTACCATATAATAAAATACAATGGCCATTATTCTTCATCTTCATTCCCATCACCTAACAGAGAGCCTGGAAGGCACGTGATGTGCATCTAAGAAATGTGCCTTTTTAAAAAAAAAAAAAAAAGATTTTATTTATTTATTCATGAGAGAGAGAGAGAGAGAGAGAGAGAGAGAGAGAGAGAGAGAGAAAGAGGCAGAGACACAGAGGGAGAAGTAGGCTTCATGCACAGAGCCTGATACAGGACTCGATCCCTGGACCCCAGGATCACACCCTGAGCCGAAGGAAGACGCTCAACTGCTGAGCCACCCAGGCATCCCAACAAATGTGTCTTGATGCATTCACAAAGAGAAAGTAATGCAGGAAACAAGACAGACACTGATATTTATAATATATGAATCATGGCTAAAGACCCAGCTGAACTCCAGCTAATGTTAAAAACAGGCAAACGTTACCAGCATGTAAGGAATCCTGGTGTTGTGCACCGTTCTCTTGTGTAAGATCATCACTTTGTGAACTTACAATGTGGCTGAGCTTCAGACAAGCTTGAGACCATCATTCTGTATAAACAGCAAGGAAGGCCTCTCAATTCCAGTGTAGAAGAGCAAGACACACAGTAGTTCCCTCCTTATCTGCAGTTCTGCTTTCCATGGTTTTAGTTACCCGTGGTCAACCACGGTCTGGAAGCAGACGACCCTCCTTCCGACATGTGGTCACTTACTGTTCCATCACAATGCCCATGTTATTCACCTCACTTCACCTCATCACCAGAAGAAGGGTGGTGCAGGTACAATAGAGATATTTTGAGAGAGAGAGACTACATTCAAGTAACTTTTATTACAGTAGACTGTTATAATGGTTCTATTTTATTATTCATTACTGTTGTTTATTTCTCTCTGCACCTAATTTATACATTAAACTTTATCATTTATGTATAGGAAAAAACAGTGTATACGGGGCCTGGTACTCTCTGCAGTTTCAGTCATCCATCGGGGGTCTTGGAACAAATTCCCCTCGGTTAAGGGAGGGCTACCGTCCTCAGTTCACACCTCTACATAAAGATCAAGCGAATCGTGTTTCACTGCCCGGTGGTAATGAGATAATAAATGAGAGAAACTGAAGTTTAAATAAACACATGATCCCAGATGATTAAAGGTGTGCAAACCTTGGAGGTCATTGATCTGCCACAGTCATCTGTCCAGGTTTTCAAGAAGAGGCAAGGAAATGCACAAGAGAACTGCTTCCTCAAAAGGGCTCTCTGCCCTCACTCACACTTTTCTCAGTCTCTCTCCTGCTTCCTTTTGCTTATTACCAGCCCACCAGTTCCTCCGTGTAACTTCTCAGCTCAGACTTCGTGTTGCCTTCAACTTCCCCGCAGTTGGCCATGCAAGGCTTGGGCTTGGGTGTTCCTCTGCCCTCATCTGCTCTCTTTGCCAGTAATTGCAGCTGGTGCTCAAGAGGGAGCTAGAACATGAAGCTGGACAGTGCTATGGTGGGTTCACGGTGTCCTCGTGTAGGCCACACACCAGTCCTAGTCAGCTCCCCGGGAACCTTCGAAATGTCGTAGGTTCTCATGACATCAGTGAGGTGCACTGAATTCCCTATGTTCGTGGCCTTCATAACTGGATTTGCTTCATATATTTTTTCTTGCGTTTAGTCTGTTCTTTTTCTACTTTCTCTACTCTCCATCCATATGCCACCAGAACAATCTCTTTTATAGAAAACTTTGATGATGTCAGTCTCCTATGCAAGAACCTACAGATGTTTGCCTATGTAATTCAATGTGTTTAAATTCTACTAGCAGGCTTCAGAACGGCTCCATAAACCAAGTTTCTCTAACAGAACTGCTTATGACAGAGAAGAGGAAGGAAGCAAAATTAAAACTGCTTTGGTGTTTTCAAGATGGGAAATGTGTACACATTAAAGGTAGAGGGAATCGGCTCAATGTAATTTTAAAGCAAGGTAATGGAAAAATCAAAGTGGTAATTCCTGAGGAGAGGCATTTCTCTCTAAGACAGTCTAAAAGGAAGGGCAGATTTTAGTCCTAAGAGTATGAGAGCCCCCGCAATGAAGGAAGCAAGGTCAGCTGCCAGAAATGACCCATAGATCTAGAAAGGCTGAGGCAGATAAAAAAAACATAATAAAACAAAACAACTTTCCATTTGCAACGACGTGGATGGCACTAGAGGGTATTATGCTGAGTGAAGCAAGTCAATCAGTGAAAGACAACTGTATGATCTCACTCCTATGTGGACTTTAAGAAACAAAACAAGAAATATGTGCTCATTCACTCGCACCACAGATGCACCACCTCCTGACTCCTTAGTATTTTTCCATTTTTCTCACGGGTCTTCAGCATCTGATTGCAGAGGTTGGGCCACAGGACAGGGCTAGAACCCCGTTGGGCTGCGACCTTGCCTGACTCACTGTTCCGGCCCGCTGGGGTCTTCCTGAATTCTGACTCTTGGGTCATCCCTGGTGAATCTGAGAAATATAGGTTCTCTATTTTTTTTATTACGTTTTTATTAAATGTCCCTAAAGATGCAGAGTAGGAGAGCGCTGAGACACGCAGGCTACCACGTGAAGTCACTCTCCCCACTGATGTGGATGCATCAACAAACTCCCCTCTGGTGATTCTGTCTTGCGAGGCTGTGCCTCCCTGCCTGTTCCAGCAGGTCGTGGAAGAGCTCATCAAGCGCTTGGCTAAAGCCAAGTGCACCATGTCCATATCCCTCATTACGCTGGCAGGTGAATGAGTGATGCTGGCAAGTAGAAGAGCACCATCGGATGGACAAAACTTGTTTTGAACAAACATATGCCAAATGGTGATGATGCTTCCTTCCAAGGGCTTACAATTTCTCTCATGGACAGTTATAGATTCCTGCCTGCTGCTGACAGCAAGCTCACTGCTCCACACTTTGGAAAATTTCTTCTTCAGAATTCTTCGCAGAATTATATACATCTGCTTCTAAGCTTCTGGCCCCATTTTTCCTTGGTCCTGCAGAGATCATCTCCCTCAGTCTAGAGATATAATTTGAAAATTTTCTCAGTATCCTTTTTTTTTTTTTTAACCAAAGAACCCCACCGCACATACCCAAGTACTTCCTATACGAGCTTTGTGAAACACTGGTGAGGCTTTAGGAGGTAGGATGTGTTATGACCAAGGTTGTGTAGGAGACCAGAGTAGAAGCTTCCGGAGATCACAGCTGCTAAGATGGGTTCAGGTCACTGACTCTTGGCAGAGGCTGGTATATTGTATCCTAGACATGAATGTGGTTTGGTAGTTACTTTAAATTCCCTCTCAATCAGAGATTTCTGAAAAAATCAGCTTCTAAAATAATTTGTCTTCTCTCACCGTACCCACATTGCTCATCTCTGCCATCAGTAGCTTCAGACCATCAGAGTGTAAAATCTACTCATCATCAAGATTAGACTTACCCACTTGCCCAAGCCTGGATAGTCATGTTCTGGATCAAAGAGGTGCTGGTGCAACTGGAATTCTCGACTGAACTCCGCTGTGTCGGGGGTGTTCTCTAGACATCCATCATCTACTGCAAACAGCAAAAGACTTTTGAGGAATGGCCGAGGCATCTATTGTCATTCTAAGAGTTAATTTCTTAAAAACAACTAGACAACCAAAGGTCAGCATCTATCCACATCACCTGCCCTCTCTAATTTGCTCATCCCAAACTCTCACTCCTCCTCCCACCTGTGGCAGAGACTGGTTGGCTACTCACCAAACCCACTTCTGTTTCCCACTCAGCACACAGCTAATTTCCCTGCCTTGCCCTGCAAGCAGGTGGAGTCACACGCCTGAGTTTGTGCCAGTGGAACGTGGGCAGAAGTGATGTATTCCATCTCTAGGTTTGGCCCATAAAAACCTCCTATATGGTCCCCTCTCCCTCCCATCCCCTACGCCCCCCACCCCCATCTGTTCTACTTGCTGCATGCTGCCGACCAGGGCAACTGTGAATGTCACGTGTCAAGATGAAAGATGGCAATTTGGGTTGCTGAACTATCCATCCCTGCCACACCCTCACCCACCTCTGGCAGGACTTCACAAGAGGGAGAAATAAACTTCTAATTGTGTTACCACTATAACTTTTTATCTGTTATAAGAGCAAATTGTTTCCTAACTGGTATACTTCCATTCCAATGACTCACTGTGTTTTCTCTCGGGTGAGCTCTTCAGAAACAATGTCAGCTTCTTGGAGAAAGTGCCTTATGTAAGAACAACATCACCAGATAGATGGAAGTGTGTTATAGTGGTGATGGTGTAAGCTTGGAGTCTGACCTACCAGAGCTCAGGGTTTCCGTTCTAGCTCATAAGTGACAGGTGGTCTTAACTCCTTGGGAAGATTATCTTTGTCCCTCCAAACCCATTTATCCATCTATGAGCGGGGCAGAATCAAGGACTTACCTTACTGGGTAGCTGTGAGGAACAGAGATGATCACACACAGAACATGTGGCACACAACAGGTCCACTCTGCTTTACCTCCCTTCCCACCATCTCTCCTTAGCTGACAGTGTATACTATGACCGCTCTTAGAAATAAAGCACGTCTTTCTATCAGATCCAAGAAAGGTCATCCCACTTGGTTGCAGCTTTGACCTAGCTAGGCCCTATCATTATGAGAAATGATGCTCTGAAAATAAATCCTTTTTTCCTATCTCTAATGCACTCTTGGACAATAGCTTAAAAGGGTGGGGGGCATGGGGAAGGTTATGAATTTTGCACAGGCCTAGGGGGAGGAAAGAGAGTCCTTTTGCAAAGGGATAATGAGGCATCAAGGTCAATGCTAAAAGGAGTCCACTATAACCAGACAGGTCCAGTCTCTTGAGACTGCTCCGAAGCCTTCCAGCAGCCTGGAACATCCAATACCTTCACCGCATGAAGCTCGTGCAGAAGTCTTTAGTGTTCAAACAAACCCTTCAGGTGGGTCCCCACTTTCCTTGGAACTACTTATCTAACTTCTTTATCTACAGCAATTAGCCAATCCAGAGAGTTCTGGCACTGTGCATATGGCAGCTTAACAACCTTTTCACAGTTGTTTCTCAAGTACCTCCAAGTGGGCCCAGGATGAGATGGAGAAATACGGCTCTGCTCTGAGAACCATAGTATCTTGGGGCCTGAGAACATGCCCTGGGATGCACATCATCCCCCTGAGGATGCCCTCTCTGCATTCCACTGCTCTATCCGGGGTGGCTGGACCATGGTTCAGAAGAGAGCATGGCCTGGGAGGGAGAAGCTAAGGTTTTATTCCTGGACTGCTCTCTTGGATTGCTCAATTGTGTGGTGTCATGATTCTCACTGAGGCATATCACAAGCAATTTCTTACAAATAGTGTCTAAATGTCACTAGTGATTTCCTTTTTAGAATGAAAATAATGGTAGAACAAAGAATGAGAAACACATTACCTGCATGGCAGGATAGCAAAGAAAATGGCAGATAATGCGTGACAAGAAAGGGCCTGGGAGTTGCGATTTGATCCAACTGTATCAGCCCATCTGGACCGCCCTGTCTCAGAGCTCCTGTGTGCACAAAGCTAGTGCTTGATTACATAGATCCGGACTTATTTTCCTTTCTCAGGACAGCCCAGCACTGCATTTATGTTTTTTAAGGCACTATGTCTTCATTTTACAGATGAAGAAAGTGAGGCACAGGGAAGTAGACTGACCTACTGTAGTTAGAACTAGAACTCAGATCTCCCAGCTCAAGCTCTGTCCAGTCTCCTACAATAGTGGTTCTCCAACTTTAGTAGGTGCCAGAATCACACAGAAAGCAGGTTAGAACACACGTTTCTGGGGCCGACCCCAGGAGTTTCTGACTCAGTAGGGCTGGGGAAAAACCTGAAAATTTACATTTCCTACGAGTTCCCAGGCAATGGTGATGCTGCTGGTCCTGGGACCACACTTTAAGAACCATATGCATCATAAGTACCATAAGTACCATATGACATCTAATCAATTTGACCAAATCCCCATGGAGACTGTTGCTCTTAAAATTCTGAACTTGTCTTTCCTCCCACCCATGGAAAACCCTACGAGCATGTACAATGTGGCCCAAGTGATGATTCTGGGCAGTGATTCAAGTTTTCCTGAAGTCATGGCCCAGTATTCCTACACCGGCTAGGTCACAGCCAACCAGTCCGGTTGTTTCAGAGGCTCTGTGTCCCATAGAAAACAGACACCTACCCTAAATGAAAGGAGGAACTTTCAGGGAAAGCCTCTTTCAGAGAAAGCCTGTATCGTGTTTAGAAAATCTGAGAGGCCAATACTGTCACAATTTTCAGAGCAAGGCAATATGTCATGGTGGTTGAGCACATGGTCTTGAATCAGGTTGACCTGGGTTTGAGTCTTGGCTCAGCTACTTGCTACATAGAGAAGCTTGGGCGAGCTATGCTCTGAGCTTCAGTTTCCATAAGTACAAAGTAGGGATAATAAATATCAACTATCATTACTGTAGGCTTGGAGAAAAAGACTACTCTGGTGCTAGAAGTTAACACAAGTCCAACGAGAGCGATGCATTATTTCCTAGTGGCAAAACTAATTCTAATCAGGATGCCGTTTAATGAGCCTTTACTTTGTGCAAGGTGCTACACTAAGTGGATAATGTCATTTAATTCCCACAACAAGCCCCATTTTGCAAATGAGGAAGCTGAGGTGCAAACTGGTTAATTTGCTTGTTCAAGGTCACACATATCTTGACCTTGGTACTGAATTCATGAGTTTGGAGCCATTGCTCTTAGCCACCAGGGCTAGCTGCTCAAAGCCCACCATAAATGAACCACCATTCATTTTCTTTTGCATTAAGGAGTAGGAAAGTGGGAGGGATACACAAGAAGCAAAGAAAGTTTCAAGCTTCTCCCTTAACCAACTTCTTATCTTCCTGGATCCACTGTCTCTCATGCCACCTCCTGACCCCACAGAGATATTTTGGGGTAGATGCTGTTTATGACATAGTTAAAATGTCCATTGTCAAAGGAAGTAAGGAAAACAGATGGACACGGATAATCCACAAACTAGTAAGTTCCAAGGACACTAAAAGTGGGCAGCAGCTGTATCATAGAAAAGGCAAAAAGAAAAAAATCTTTCTCCATTTTTATTAAAAGAGTAGCAAGTGCAGAAAAAAAAAATCAATTCCTAAAGAGGGAATAAGATTGAAGGTAAAGCTTTGGCAAGGGAGTCTCATGTGGGTATATCTGACCTCCAGAATACACTGAGGGTTCTCAAATAAATTTCCCTTCCCAATCTACCTACAAATTACATAGGGGGTCATTAGAATAGAAATTCTATTTCTCAGAATATTTGTAACTGACGTTAGACTTTGTAACTACCTCCCAAAGACTACTATCCACGAGAACCCAAGGACATACCCATTACCTGTTTTTCCAATGGGACAGGGATTTGGAGGGTCTGGGTAGCCCTGATCTTCACTAAAGTCCTTGGGAATGTTGTCACCAGTCAACTCTGCCACAATGTTTGGGATGTTGCCAAAAGGACCCAAGTGCTGAAGACCTTCATGAGCTCCACCTGCAAGGGAATCAGAGTGGTCCCCTTCAGTGCAATCCCATTCATTTCAACTAATATTTATTCAGGCAAAGCTCTGTGATCCATGCCAGAGAAAGAGTAAGAAATTAAATAGTTCCTGCCCTTTAGGGCTTAAAACATTAATTGTGCAAACAGACATACACTGTCCATGTAGCATTTCCACAGAAGGCACATTAGGGACGCACCCTGATAGAAGTGTTAATACAGCGTCCTGGGAGCATGGGGAAGGGAGGGTCTCATTTGGCTGAGAGAAGGGGGAGGGATTCCTGGAGGAGCTAGAACTTGAGGGGCACGTGGGGGCCGAGGGGGGTGGATAGAGGGAGGCAGCCACAGCTGGATAGGATAGGCCGAAAGACAACACTTCTCAAAAAAAAATTTAAAAAGTCATTGTCCTTCTGCCGTTCTGGAGCAACCACTTAAACCTTAGTATATTGACTTCGATCCTTTTTCCTCTGCGTATCTTTTTATACTTATGTGTTTATTCAGTTTTATTTAATATTAAAGCCCAAGCATCTTCCCATGTGGCTGCGTGGTCTCTCATCACATAATTATAAATGACTATGTTGTTTTTCTATCCAGCGGCTGTACCACAACATATTAATCATTCCCCTATTGTGGGACATTTAGTGTTTCCCAATTTACTCTTAGGGATTTAATTTTTTCCCATGTTTTGGATTAATATTTCTCAGGATAGATTCCCAGAAGTTAAATTACTGGGTCAAAGGCTATATATATTTTTATGGCTCTTTATATTATATTGCCAAGCTGTTTTCCACCCTGGAAAAGGAGGTACCAATTTGTAAAATAACGTCCACAAAATAAGAGAATACCATTTTTACAACATCTTTACCAGTACTGGGTTTTATAAAAATAATGTTTATGTTTTCCTTGCTAATTTAAAAGGGGTTTAGAAAAATTAATGTCTTATTTTGAATGTCTTTGATTACCAGCTCAGTCAATATATTTCTATGTGTTTTTTTTAAAGATTTTATTTATTTATTCATGAGAGAGAGAGAGGCAAAGATACAGACAGAGGGAGAAGCAGGTTCTATGCAGGGAGCCCGATGTGGGACTTGATCCGAGGACCCCAGGATCACGCCCTGGGCCAAAGGCAGGCACTAAACCACTGAGCCACCCAGGGATCCCTCTATGTGTTTATTCACTAGCTTTAATTGCAAGTTGTCTTTATGCTCTTGGAATTTTATTTTATTTTACTTTTTAAAAGTTTATTTATTTATTTATTTATTTATTTATTTAAGATAGAGCACACGCACACATAAGCAGTGAGGAGGGGCAGAGGGAGAGGGCGAAGCGGACTCCTTGCCTAAGCAGGAACCCTGGTGCAGGGCTTGAACCCAAGACCCTGGGATCATGACCTGAGCCAAAGGCAGACACTTAACCAACTGAGCCGTCCAGGTGCTCTATGTGCTTTTGGAATTTTAATTTTTCTCTTATCAGTTTGCATGAACATTTCACATAATAAAGATAACAAGACTGGCTGTTACATCTCCCGCAACCACTTTCAGGTTTTCTCTGATTTGGAATTCTGATTATTAAAGCAATATATTGCAAACATAAGTTTTTAATATGTATGTAGTCAGATCCGTTGCTCTTAGTCTCTTTGTGATTTCTTCTTGTCTTTCTAAATTTACGAAACGGTTGCCCTTTCAAAAGTACCACCAACATTTGGATATTTTAGTTTTTTTTTTTTTTTTTTTTTTACTTTTCTTTTAGTGCATGTAAAATAATTAACCAATTATCCTACCAGCAATTAGGTAAGTAATTCTGTCTTTCCTGTTCAGAAGTTTAATCTACCAGCAGTAGAGCAGACTATTTCTTGGAATGAATTTCTATTTAATAATGTCCTGGGACATAGCTCCCTCAATGTACAATCACCCTGTACATCCTATATATGAAGGGCCAACTCAAAATCACAAGGGGCCTTGGTTGGTGTACATGAATTTAGAGCCAGCCTCTAAAGAGCCAGGCTGTGATGGCCACACTTCCAGGAGAAGGCTCCATATTTCGGGAGTTAGGGCACTCATCTTGTATAACAGTCATATTCCCATCTCCACGGAAGCACACTCTTGCCAACAGGTTATATTATTTAAGTCCAGCTGGATGAGGCACCATTCTCTCCTGGATGAGTTGTGTCAAGGCTATTGCTCTGACACTTGCCTTTTTCACTTTTTTGACTGAGCCAGCTCCCCTTTGGAGCGACACACTTTTTTTTTCTTTCGGCGATATTAATATTGTCAGTAGGGTCACAGTTAGATCTTAGCATCCTGGGAATCACATGGTCTTTGAAGTGACTTTGTAGCAGTCTGTCTTAATTTATTACGTCACTTTAAAAATGATCCTTAGAAGAATAATGGTACCTCCTTTAATTTCAAATTCTTTAGCTCCCAAAATATAGATATCATCAAGTGGCTGTGTCGTTTCATTCACATTTATGTTATATTTCATGCTTTGTGATGGGAGTGAGTAGCCTGTAAAATTTCTGCATTAAAAAAAAGGTATTTTTAGAAAATGTCCACATGAATATTTAAAATAAGATGCAATTATCATAATCTATTACACTCTTATCGTTTAATCTATCCTAATTTGAGGGCTATTCGTTAAAATCTATTTAATTTGAGGGCACCTGTGTGGCTCACTCGGTTAAGCATCTGCCTTCAGCCCGGGTCATGGTCCCAGTGTCCTGGGTTGGAGCCCTGCATCAGGCTCCTTGCTCAGCTGGGAGCCTACTTCCTCCTCCTGCTCTGCCTGCCATATGCTCTCACTGTCTCTCTCTGTCAAATAAGTAAATAAAATCTTAAAAAAAAAAAAAATCTATTACTACCAATAAGTCTCTCAGTCTCTTATTCCTCGCTGTTCTTGCTTTAGCATTCTGATGCTATGAGAGTTGCCATGTTTGAGAGTATAAATTCATTTTAATTGTGTTATTAAGTGGCTATTAAGTAAAACGTTAATTGACAGATCATGTTTCTTCCATTAGCATGGCTGCTCCTCACTCTGTTGTTTTGCTTGGTAAATCTTTGATCATTCTTTTTATTTGTAACTTTCTGTATCTTTCTGATGGTTTTCCCAATTCCTCCTGTGGGGCCTGCCTTCAGAGACAGTCCAGGGATCCTGTCTATTACCCCAGTCAGTAAACCCAAGCCTTGCAAAAGGTTAAACAGACTGATCAGTACACTTTGTATTGATCTGTCTGAAGCTTTGTACAATCTTGGCAACGTAGCCACTACTGTGTTCCTATAGGGCATCCTCTCTGGTGTGTCAATACATGTCTGGACTTTTGAAAGCACCCTCGCCTTAAGTGCCAGGAATTATCCAACTTGGCTGAAGGGAGAATGCATGTCTTTTTAATGCTCCATTAGTAATTAATGAAGGAAGCACACACAGTTTCCTTTATGGAAGGCCTGCCAAGTCTCTGTTTACCTCTGTGCACCAGTGCCATTAAAATGAATGCAGCACTTGTTAGGGAGCAGCAGCTGTTTAGTACCAGGCAGATACACTGTAACACAGGCTCTTTTAAAACTATATTTAATGACATCAAGAAATCAAGAAACACTGAGGTAGGAACTGGGGGAGATAACACAGAAGTAACACATGCTATCTTTTGCCCTCTAGGAGCTTGAATTTTATGGGCAAGAAACCACATATAGGAAATAATTAGAAAATGATCTGCTTGGGTATGCAGCCAAATGCTAGTTATCTGGTTCATTATGTTTAAATTTATGTTAGTTTATTGTACTTGAAACCAAGTCAATCAAAATGTTATGATGCCATGGATGCTCTTTGTTCTATTTGTTGCAGTCTCAACCAAACATGTATTTTAAAATCATTAATTAGTTTAAAAATATGTATTGAGCACTTACTACACATATCAAAACCTAGACTAAGTGCTAGAACTAGGTATGGGGGCCTGCTTTCACAGAGTTTACAGTCCATGAGGACACACAGAGAATACACTGGAAATGCAGAGTTGTAATGAATTTATAATATAACTGGGACACAGCAAGATATCACAGGCATGAGCAGAGAAAAATCTAACCCAGAGGTGGGACATGGAGGACTTCTCGCAGGAAGGTACTGCAAAAGACAAATGTAAAAGATATGGTTCCTGCCCTCTAACTGGTTTTTCATTCTAGATCATTCTTCAAAGCGAACACAGTAAGCCTGTGGTATATGATAAAACACATCCCCTGACATAATTCATTATGGTATAGACTGTAAATGATGAAGAAATTCAGGAAACAGGGAGCCTGCCAAGAAAACATCCATGGAAGAGGTAACCACTGAATTGGAATCATCAAAGACAGGATCCATCCTTACAGGGGGCAAAGAAAAAACAAAAACAAACAAACAAAAAAAAAACACAAGTGAGAGCACAGAGGTAGGTGTAAGCAAGGAATGTGTGAGCATCAAGTGATGAGCACTGTTGGGGAAGAGAGGAGCTGGATGGGAAAGGAGAAAGCAAATGCCAAGCAGAAAAGTGTGAATTAATATAGTAATAAATAACAACCAAACTTTCTGGGCAGGAGAGCAACGTAATAATTGGATATTAAACAGAATGTTAACTTAGCAGCAATTTAAAGCCCTTGTTCCCATCTAAGGATGCATATCAGAAGCACTTGTGGCATTTTTTAAAAATTCCAATGCCCCCTACTCCAGAGCCACTGTATCTGAGTGTCCTTCTAAAGACCACTGTACTGGGGCACCTGGGTGGCTCAGTGGTTGAGTGTCTGCGTTTGGTTCAGGTCGTGATCCCAGGGTCCTGGTTCAGGTCGTGATCCCGGGGTCCTGCAGGGAGGAGCCTGCTTTTCCCTCTGCCCATGTCTCTGCCTCTCTGTGTGTCTCTCATGAATAAATAAATAAAATCTAAAAAAAAAAAAATGACCACTCTACAAAGGTAGATTGGAAGGAAGTTCAAGAAGTCCTGCTATAAGGCTATTGTTGAAACTCAGAGGTGGAACAATGAGGTTAGGGGTTAGGATAGCCACCACAACAGTAGAAAGAAGAGAGATTTCAAACAGTGCACAAGGGAAAGAGGAGTCAAAGTCCATGAGCTTTCCAAAGTGTATAGGCCCCCAACTGAGGAAAATAATCCTATTGGTAAAGACAGAATCTTTCAGTACAGCTTTAAAATTATTTCAGGCAATTAATTCTAGCCTGTGAAGGTGCTTTGTTTCCATCACAGCCTTAGTACTCCACAAATGTCTCTGGATTAAAGAGAAAATATTTAATTCTTGCCAAATAGGTTTTAGGCTCAGTTTTGTTTATATAAACTTTGCTTTCTTTAATGCAGTTGGTACCATGCAGCTGTTTATTCTCAAGCTGTAGGCCATCGGTAGGTTTTCTTTGCGTCGTTAGGGCAATAAATTGTCAGTTGGTTATAGCGTTCAGAGGCAAGGGAAGCAGGGCATGGGGAAGAAGAGGAAAAAGACCCAGGTTGGTCTGATCCTGGCCAGCACTCTTAAATCTTCTTGGCTTGCATTGAAACCTTACACAAAAATCTGTTGAAGCACTTTTCTCCATCTTGGGGGATTCCTCCAACAGCTTTCAGCCCTTCTCTGCATTCCTCCCTTGCCTTGTGCCTACATTCTCTCTCCTCTGCATGTCTCCTGTAGACTGGTAATTCTGCTGTTTCAGCTGGCTATCTAGTCAACATCAGTTCTTGCTCTGCCACCCGTGGACTTGTGCATCTCAACATGGCAGCTTCTAGCAGGCTTCCTGACGACCCCCAGCTGGCCCCACATCTCCATTATTTGTTCATCCAGGAAAGGGCACTAGCTTTTCCGGTTAATTTAAAACGGCTTTGGTTCCAAAGCCATTTTCTTGCCTTAGTGATTCTGGAGATCAGTTGCCAGTATCTAGTAAATGAAAATATGAAAATTTAATACCTAGCAACCTCCCAAAATCTACTTGGCTTCAAATCGTTGTGTGTGTATGTGTGTGTGTGTGTGTGTGCGTGTGTGTGTGTGGTATCAGTTGAGATGTTTAGTTATACAGTAGAGTAAATCTCTGGTATTGTATTTTATCTTGATGTAATTTGATGCTCCTAAATGTAATGCATTAAAAAAAATCTGAATGAAGTAAAGTTTCCAATGATAGTGACATTTCACTTATTTCTTTCCTGGAGAATGTAGTTTTCCATATACTATCTGCATGACTGAAGCATCCTCTTTAACATCAGGATTCACTTATTTAACCATTTTAAAGGATAAGTTTCAGTATGAATTTTAGGTAAAGACTTTAAACAGCAGCTTTGGGATATGACTTTCCCTCCTTTTGATAATCTGGGACTATTACTGGCAATATCAGTGACTACATGGTGTTGTAGCGGTGTGTTTTCAGTGTAGGGAAGTGCACACAATGATATCACCCTATTACATGGTCCCAGCTACAATGGCTTTTACAGTTCTTGATCTCTTCCCTCTTTGTAAGCTATTAATCCTAGTGATCCCAGATCCTTTTCATAATGAAGCACTTACATACATAAATAAAGAGTGGGCCTAGGCCTTGCAAATCGCCTCTTTTAATTTGCTTTGTTGCACATATAAATCACACAAGGATCCTGTCAAAATACATGTTATGATTAACAGGTGAGAGGGCGCCTGAGTCTCTGCATTTCTAACCAGCTCCCAGGTAATAATGATGCTGTCAGCCCACACACCACATTTCAGTAGCAAGGGGCTAAAAAATGGGAGCCTGAGTCATTCAAATTCTATAGAGAATGAGAGTATATAATTTGTGAGAGAGACCTTAGGGGTAATGATCTTGGTTCATGGAACTTGTGACATCCAGGGTGGCTGCTGAGAGGCTTTCTAAAATTCACTTGAGGTTTCAGATTGAGCAGCTGTGGCTACCGTTGACATCCCTTTATTTTAGGTTTTATTCTAATAATAGAGGAACTCGTTTACATTTCAAAAGGCATTTCACAATGCCTCTCCCTTTCTCACTCAAACGAATTCTGTGAGAATTAGAAGTAAATACCACCGTCCTGAAGGTTATGTTGGCACATACAAGCCACGTTCTTCACAGAGCCTGATGACCGCACACCGTAATGCAGGAGTCCCTCCTGGCTGGGACTGCTGGGGACCGTTTTGGTGAAAGTCAAAGCTGGCGGGAAATGAAGATCAATGCGGTCCTGCACCACTATCTCCTTTTTGTGCTGTTACCGTTTCGATAGTCTCAAAGTCTTCTTATATCCTCATTAAAGATGTTTGGTGAGGTCTGTAAGACAAGGATGACTACTCGGGGCTCCTGGGGGCTGAGCCGCTGGAGCTTTTGCCGCGGGCTCCTCCCTCTGCCTGTGTCTCTCCCTCTCCGTGTCTCTCGTGAATAAATAAATAAAGTTAAAAAGACAAAGAAACAAACAATCCAATCGTGAAATGGGCAAAAGACATGAAGAGAAATCTCACAGAGGAAGACATAGACGTGGCCAACACGCACATGAGAAAATGCTCCGCATCACTTGCCATCAGGGAAATACAAATCAAAACCACAATGAGATCCCACCTCACACCAGTGAGAATGGGGAAAATTAACAAGGCAGGAAACCACAAATGTTGGAGAGGATGTGGAGAAAGGGGAACCCTCCTGCACTGTGGGTGGGAATGTGAACTGGTGCAGCCACTCTGGAAAACTGTGTGGAGGTTCCTCAAAGAGTTAAAAATAGTCCTGCCCTACGACCCAGCAATTGCACTGCTGGGGATTTACCCCAAAGATTCAGATGCAATGAAACGTCGGGACACCTGCACCCCGATGTTTCTAGCAGCAATGTCCACAATAGCCAAACTGTGGAAGGAGCCTCGGTGTCCATCGAAAGATGATGGATAAGGAAGCTGTGGTCTATGTATACAAGGGAATATTCCTCAGCCATTAGAAACGACAAATACCCACCATTTGCTTCAACGTGGATGGACCTGGAGGGGATTATGCTGAGTGAAATAAGTCAATCGGAGAAGGACAAGCAGTGTATGTTCTCATTCATTTGGGGAATATAAATAATAGTGAAAGGGAATATAAGGGAAGGGAGAGGAAATGTGTGGGAAATATCAGGAAGGGAGACAGAACATAAAGACTCCTAACTCTGGGAAACGAACTAGGGGTGGTGGAAGGGGAGGAGGGCGGGGGGTGGGGGTGAATGGGTGACGGGCACTGAGGGGGGCACTTGACGGGATGAGCACTGGGTGTTTTTCTGTATGTTGGTAAATTGAACACCAATAAAAATTAATTTATTAAAAAAAAAAGACAAAGAAAGGATGACTACTCATTAGTGAGAAAGTGGGTCCCTGGAGACTTCAGCCGCCTGGGCCGCAGCGCCCCTCCTGCTCCACCGCCTCAGCTCGGGCTGCAGCGCAGCTGGCAGCGTGACCGCGGGCGAGCGGGCCTGTGTCCAGGTTCCCGCCCCGGCCTGGGCGGTCGGCTCCGTGGTGCCCGCCTGGCGCAGGGGCCTGGAGCCCGCAGCGTCCGGCCCCTGGCACCCCGGCAGCCCCCCCGGCCCGGGCTGAGCGGTGAAGGAGGCTCGTGGCCAGGCCACCGGGCCCAGGAGCCAGGCCGCAGCCTCGTAGAAGGGCAGCTCCGAGCGGAGGTGGCGGGGCTGGCGCTCTCCTGAGAGCGGCCACTGAGCCCAGGGGACGCAGCCAGCAGGTGTCCCTCAGGGCACAGCACACAGTCGGGCTACAAACACTCCGCAGAATCCTGGCCCAGCCCGCACGGCCACACACGTCGGGCATAGAGCCAGCCGGGGACAGAGGGCCAGGCCACCCTGTGTGGGGTGCCCCTCACCCCCCAGCCCCAGGGTCGCAGGCAGGACGCGAGGGTGGGCCGCCCCGGGTGGCCCCAGGGGTGACCAGGAGCCGGCGTGCCAGGACATCCTGAGGCCCAACCGGGTGGGCCTGCTGGCCCCACAAGCCTTCTCCCCCCTCGAGGTGAACACAGTACCCTTTACACCAGGCACTACCGCTTCTCCAGGATGGGAGGACCAATCCGTCACCCCCGTCCCACCTGTCCGACCCACACCCGGGCCTCCTCCTTGGTGCTACTCGCCACTGCGGCCGGGAGCAAGGACACAGGAGCACGGAGAAAGGCCAGGGAAAAACATACAACTGAGCCCTTCTTAACCAGCTGGGAGGGGACGCAGGGAGGAACACCTGAAAAAAACAAATGGCCAACTTAAGGGTGGGATTGTAAAATGTGAGATGTCTAATATTCATGTTTCTGCTTCCTTCAGGCCAAATAATTTAAACGAGCTAAAAAGAAGCCAAAAAAAAAAAATATGAGTAATTTCATGTCCCTCCCCAAAATTAACTCCATATGAAGGTATTTTTGCCTTGATTCCCGGTAAGAAATGACAGTCTCAAAATTCAAACATGTCATTGAAAAGCAACTAATGTTCATTTACTGAGGACCCACAGAAAGGAGAGCGTCGTTTATACAAAGAACCTTTTATAGCTTCCCATTGTTAAGACCCTGGGTTCAAGTCTGCATTGGGTCACACTTCTGAGAACATCTCAATCTCTCTGGATATCAGTTTGCTTCTTCTGAACTTGGGGACAGTATGCTTGTAGGGGCTGGGGTGGGGGGGTCAGGGGGTGAGGGGGGTTGGACAAATACACCTGGGTGGCTCAGCGGTTTAGCGCCTCCCTTCAGCCCAGGGCGTGGTCCTGCAGTCCTGCAATGGAGTCCCGCATCCGGCTCTCTGCTTGAAGCCTGCTTCTCCCTCTGCCTCTTTCTGCGTCTCTCATGAATAAATAAATAAAATCTTAAAAAAAAATCAAATAAGAAATCATATGCAAAATGCTTAGCTCACTCCCTAGTAGGTAGGCAATAAGCACTCTATAAGCGTTTACTGCTTTCCTAACAGCACAATTACCAGAGCCCAAATTACCGAACCTCTGTATTCTTCACTCTGATGACCACAGTCCTGTACTGGGGGCTGCGAGCAACAGGGCCTCACAATAGTTGAACTTCTTCTTGACAGCAGTGCCTTCTTATTCACTGAAAACTAAGTACCTAAGTAACTAAGTACCTAAAAATTTAATGCCTGGACTCATCCTACTCGAGGTGTTCAGGGCAGGCATCCTCCACTGCTGCCCAGGTGACATAATCCCTTCTCTGAAGGATGTGTCCTCCGGGTATAGGGGGCCAAGCGTGTCCACATGGTCACACATCTGATGTAGGTGCCCGTTTGTGAAGGAGACCATGAGCACCTCGGGGACAGAGAAGTACGTGTCCTACAATGAGACGATGAATGAAGACTCATTTACAATTAGAGATGGGTGTTATGGTCTCAGCCTCCTCCTCCTCGGTAATGGAGCTTCGCAGGCGTTTAGAATGGTGAGAACTCTTGTTGCAATATCCACATTCTCTACACCCATGACAAGTGACCCCAAAGCAGACAGCATTTGGTAATTGAGAAAAACAAAGGAATGATTCTATCTCTGCTGAAATTCAGGCTTATTCATTGATGTGCCCTGGGGCAGCTGGTCCCAGCAGTTTGCAAGAGCCCCCCTAAGGCCCTGAGCACCAGCCTGGTTTCTCACAGGGACTTCCCCACGCAGCCCACATCCTCAGCAAACACTGCGCACTGCGCCGGCCTCACCATGAAGGTGCAGGAGAGGTCTGAATCCAGCTGAATGTGCTGGCAGATAAGCAAAATAAAAGTCATTGTTCGGATATTCCGTCTTGAAAGGCATTTGTTTTCATCTCTTTCCTTTCTTCTGCTTTCTTCCACCACCACCACCCCCTCCTGCCCAAACTAGGATCTAAAAAAACTCGGGCTCCTTTAGGACAGAAAGCAACATTATCATCATCTAGTCGGAGGCACGCTAACAGTGAAGGCAGAAACTCGGAGGCGAAGTGTCCTGCATCTGTGGTTTTCACATCTACATATGGTCCCAATTTAGGATCACAAGCAGAGTGGTTTATTTTAGAAAAGCTTTTTAGTTCACTTTTAAGGTATTTTGCTTAGGCATTGCTTGCTTTTCAAAAGAAGAAAATGTGTATTTTTTTCCAAAGTGGTGTTTGTTTTGACTGTTTGCTCATTTGCAAAAGTTTGAATCTTATTCTGTGAATTTGACTAATTCTCCTACAGCAGCCACAAGCCCCAGCCCTCCTCGAAGTATACACACAAAACCCCAAATTAGAATAAAATACATTAATTTGAAAATGAGGCATTTGCAGGATAGCTGTGAATTTTGTAGGTTTTTGAAAAAGTCACTTTAATAGGTAATTTGCAGTAGCACTTCCTTCCTGTAACTCTATTTGCTGCCTGAAGGGAAGTCTCTATCTGGCAATTTGTATGGAGGCCAAGTGGGTTTCTGTACTGAGGCTAAGGTCCTTTAAAACCTTTATTCTATGATTCTTGCTGAAATTATATGACTTAACTGGGAGTCAGAGTTGAGTTTCAATAAGGGATACCCCTTATTGTTGGAAAAATAATGTGATATTTATTTATTTGTTTGTTTGTTTTTAAAGATTTTTGTTTATTTATTCATGAGAGACACACCGAGGCAGAGACATAGGTAGAGGGAGAAGCAGGCTCCCGGCAGGGAGCTCAGTGTGGGACTTGATCCCAGGACCCCAGGGTCATGCCCTGAGCCGAAGGCAGGCGCTCAACCACTGAGCCACCTGGGTACCCCATAATGCGACATTTAAACAAAATTGTGGTAGGGGTTGAGATTGGGCTACGACATGAAGAAAACCATAAACAAGATATAAACTTGGGCCCTTGAGGACCTGGTCCTGTCTCAAGTCCTACTGTCTCCAAATATTTAAAGCTCCCAATTCCATTTTTCTGAAATTCCACTTACAGACGACATCCTCTGCCCAGAGCCAGCTCCCCACATCTCTATTCTCGAAGGTGTGGCAAGTCTCATTCCTTTGGGTACGGTTTTCTGCTAACGGGGTAACAGGCACTAATTAACCCGTGGTCCTCTGCCCCTGTCAATTTCTGGGGTAACCACTGTGACCTAATGTAGTGCCTTCCCTCTCAGGCGCCCCAGGCCCCCTGGTGTAGCAGCTAGAGACCAGGGGCCAGCACAGGCTGCGGGGCGAGGACAAAGAAATGAACACCAGGAGGATAGCAGGGGCCAGAGCAGAGCAAGGAAGTGGTCGGGAGGTTTACAATTAGTGATCGGGTGTGCAAGGAGCTAGCTTCTGACACAGAGGCTGACGGGGGGGCTGCAGAAGCCTGGGCCACGAGAGGACATAACGCCAAGCCACAGGGCAGCGGAGTGCCCCAGTGCCCCAGAGCTCCTTGGTGGTTCCACTGGAGGCTGCACCCTCCCAGCCAGCCTGGGCTTTACTGGGAACACAGGGAGCGGAGAGGAAGGGGTGAGTAGGGCATGGCAGGGACTGGGATGGGCCCTTCTGGAAGCGCTGGAGGCGGAGGGGCGGAGGGGGGCTGTGGGGCCGGCCCAGAGCCCCCCTGCCAGGAGGCCCGCTGTGGGTGGGGGGGTTCCTTCTCAGGCTCTGGGCTGGCCCAGGGAGCGGCACCCTGGCTGGACTGGGCATGAGGCTCAGAAACACAGTTCCTTCTACTCCTTTGTGAATTAAGACAAGGGGACGGTCGTGATGTGAGTCAGGGGAGGTCTTCCGGAACAGGACAAAGAAGGTCTCCCTCAGCCTAACTAACTGGCACTCGCATTGATTATTGATCTCCTATCCCCCTTTTTCCACTGGAACCTGCTATAAATAAGCAAGTGTCTTCCATAAATAGCTGATGTAAAGGTCTGTTTTGGACAAACGGTGATCTCCTCATAGGTCACTCTTTTCTGTGTCTGATTTTCTAGTCATTATTACCTCTTCCCTTCCTTGTTTTTAATTCCAGCCTCGGGAAGGGAAAGCAGGTGGTGCGTCTGCGGGTCGGGGAGATCACTCAGATGAAATCTACAAACTCTGGGGTAGTTTTTTGGCCTGTAGGTTTCCCACCTCACACAAATATTCCCAACTTCTTCCTTTTATACCCATGTAATAATCTCTGCCTAGTATTACTCATTGAGAATAAGACAACATCAAAAAAATGAAAACCAGGGGAGGTGGGTGGAAGGGTAGGGGAACTGGTGACTACATGTTGGCAAACTGAATTTAAATAAAATGTAATCTTTGAAAAAATAAATAAAAACAGAGGCACCTGGATGGCTCAGTGGAGTGTTTTCCCTTCGGCTCGGGGTCCTGGGCCTGATTCCCGCATCGCGTTCCCCACGGGGAGCCTGCTTCTCCTTCCTGTGCCTGTGTCTCTGCCACTCTCTGTGTCTCTCATGAATAAATAAATAAAATCATTAAAGTAAATAAAAATAAAACAAAACAAAACAAACAATGGAAACCGCTTAGCTCCTCACTGAGCACCAACTAAGTGCCAAGCACCATACCTGGGGTGAGGGCCCAGCAGCAGGGTGAAGGAGACACAGGGCTGCTGGGTCAGGAGGTTGTGCAGAAGTGGCTTGCAATTCACATGGATGGATCTAGAAGGGAGGCCTCTGGGATCATATACCCAGCGAAGCACTCCCTGTGGTAGACACTGGAATTATGACTCCTGTGCTTCTTTCCAACCTTAAAAATGGCAATTCTTCTTACCCACAAATGGTAATGGGGGTAAAGAAAGCATAGCTCAAAATTGCAAATAAACCCAGACTTAATGATCTAACACATATATTTGTAAGGCATTTTTTAAAAATCGCTTTAAAAATAATTTTTAAATTTAAAAAATGTTAAATTTAAATTTTTAGTTGAGAGTATAGGCACCCCACCTATACCCTCAACTAAAACTTTACCTAGAAGTACTGGTGGGGAACAATGTTGGCCTGGGTGAATTTCACCATCCCTTGTTACTTAGAATAACTCGCAGTAGCACCATCTGGGGTAAAATATAAATGTGAGCTACACAGTTAAGCTTAGAATGTCTAGTACCCTCATATCCAAAAGTAAAAAGAAACAAGTGAAATTAAGTTTAATAACTTATTTATCGCAGTGTAGCCAAATTATTATCATTTCAACATGCAATCAGTATGAAGAATGAGTGATGAGATATTTTGCATTTTTGTTGCACTCCTTCCCAAACCCGATGTGGAGTCTATACTTAGGGCCCATGACGATTCAGACCAGTGATAATCCAAGGGTTTAGTAGCCCCACGCGGCTGGTGACCGTATGGGACAGCTCGGGCACACACAGCAAGCCTGGTGGGCAGACGCACGGGCTCTGCTGTGATCCATCTGCTGGAATCTGAATCTTGGCTCCCCTCACACTAGCTGTATGACCTTGTCTGTAAAATGAGGACACAAGTAATGCCAATTCAAGGGGGTGGTATGAGGATAAAATAAAATAGTTCTTGTAAGGCTCTCCGCATGGAATCTGGCAAATATTAAGTGGCTGTCCTTCTACAATGCACGATTAAAAACTTATGTGATCCTGGGCAAATCGTCTCACCTATTTGAATATTTGTTTTCCTTCTCTGTAAAACAGGGGTGATAATAATACTTCATTGAGCAGATTACCTGGTACAAACATAGCACTTAATAAATGTTCACTTCTTTCCCCTTGGATTCAGAGGTCAATAAACAGAGGCCTAGCCAAAGGGTCAGCGGAGTGGTAACAGAGGTGAATGGGCCTGGATGATTGGCAAAGTGCGTAGTCACAAGGTAGCCACGTTACAGCAAGCATCGGAGGGCTGCAACCTAACTCGGGCAGCCTGAGCGAACCCACCAGATGGGGTCCTTTAGGTAGTCGCTTTGCTAGAAGCTATAGACCAGCAAGCAGGTTCCTGGATTCACAGGCCAACGGAGGGCTCTTCTATGACATATCCCTGCACATACCTAATTCTGTATTTTAAAATCCTAGCCATGACTCGGCTCCCTGATGTTAAGAAAACAGGAAAGAAACCAGATAAACTATTTGTTTATTAGAGAATTCAAACTCTCTAATGGTAATGGCCTTGACTGCTTTTCTACTCATAAGCTTGCTTTTGCGTATTTAGTGGCTTGTACAAGATTTTGAGAAGGAAGACTTAAAAATTTTAATTAAAACCATACCCTAATGATCCTTCTGCTCTTCTGTATATTTGTTTGTTTTTTTTTCTTAGGATTGATTTGTTAAGAATTTTGGAATTACTGGAGAAGAGCTTTTGAGGATGGCTGAAATCATGATTCAAAGCAGGGAGGGATGCAATAGTGATGGGATTGGTTGTGACATCAGAAGTAGCAGGCCGTTCCTCAACTAGTCTGGGAATCCTCCGTGCTGCCCTAAAAGAAGATGTTGTAAACCCTCCCCAGGCTTTAATACCCCTTTGTGCTTTAACATTCCAGAAGGTCTGTGTCCAAATGACAGTAAAACTTCCATGAAAAACAACATGAGTTCTGGGAGATACTGAGGACCTCCTCTACTTCTCCTACCAACGGAAAGGGAAATACCGGTAAGACACAAACAATCCTTGGTTTTACCGAAAGGGACTTATGACCTTGCAGCTCTGGCAGTGCATTCACCCACAGGAATTCAATAAAAACTAAATGTAACAGTAAAAAATGAAATAGAGCAAACATCACAAAAACACCTTCCGCTAAACTCATTCCACCCTTAACCCTAGATTTATTTCTATCTCCGTGAGAGATAGAAATCTCTCAGAAAGCAGCAGAAACCAAGATTTTTTTTTAAATACAGGAGCTGATGTTAATGTGATCAGTTAAATAAACAGAATTATGTAAAGATGTCTTACCAAAATGGAAATAAAATAAATTTCTTGAGAACATGCACAGAGCTTACTCAGGATCCTTATGCTATTCTAGTTGTTTCAATGGCATTAGGTACATTTTGGGGAAAAGTGGCTGTGATAATTTCAAGCTGGTGATCTGAGATTTAAAGGACTTGGTAGGGGCAGTGCCCAGCTCTAGGAATGTCATTTAAACCTTAACAGGTGTTCCATCCAGAAACCCCAAAGGGTTTGACTCATGTTGAGGTCCATTCCCCTCTGGATAGAGGGAGGAGAATGTCTGAGGAAGAATACTCTCTGAGACCAAAACTGGGGAGAGAAACAGAGGCTGGGCTCCGAGGTGCCCTGGCCCAGACCACAGTTCCACAGCTGGTGAGGAGGACTGGTGCCAGTGCCTTCAAGCCTCATCTCCTCAGCAGGACTCCAGCTTCCGTCCCTTTCTCTGCCCCCTTCATCATGCTTTCTGTAAAACGGGCTCTCAACATATATTTGTTGACAGGATGGCCCCCATCCTGTGCGGCTGGAGGTAACTGTTTTTCAGCAGGACGCACATTATCTATGTACATCGAAGAACTCAGGAGAACACATATACGTTCAGGGATGCTGCTCCGACTATTGCTAGAGGTGAATTTACAGCGAAGTGAATGAAGTGTAAGATTCAGAGCCCCTCATGTGCCCAGATGGCTTCCAAAGCCTTGGACTTAATCTTGCCTTTGGAGCTTTGTATTATTTTTCTTAAACAGTGTTTCTAAATTGCATAAGCTTCAGGCCTCACAGAACTTGGATCTCCTCTGGGCTGTTCTTAAAAACCATCCACGAATGCCATCTTGTATTCTTCATCTGTCATCATTGTAACTCCTACTCATCCAAAGCAAATATAAATCAATTAGGTCTGTAACATTGGACAAATTAGGCCTGGGTTTCCTCACTTCTAAAAATGAAAGGTGGTTGGATAGGATTCCTCAGATCCCCAAAGAGAGAGAGAGACATGGGGAGAAGCAAGGCATGGTGGGAAAAGAGAAAGAGGCAGAGGATCCCACCCTAGCCCCAGTCCCAGCTGCTCTGACAGCGAGGACATGGCCTTCAGAGAGGAACCTCCGCTCTCAAGGCCACATCTTCTCCACTGTGAAACAGCAGGTGGACAGATGCTCTCTAACATCCCGTGCTGACTGATGACTCAATACCCTGCCCATGCTGTGTGCCATACCTCACACCCTTTTCTCGCCAGATGTCACAACGGCCCCTGAGGGCATTTGGTGCAACGTTCTGGTGAGTCTCAGACTTCTAATTTGGTGTTCCTTCTGCTATACCACAGTGCACATACTTGCCAGCTGAACAGTAAATGAGGCTGATGTCATTGGCTTTGCTGGCCTTCAAATATGCACTGTTGTCATGCTGAGTCAAAGATGACACTGACATGAACCAGCGCTGTAGCATGCGACATGGCAGGCGATGAAGGTAGGGCCTCTCCCCAGAGAGACGCTGGATTTAGAAGTGCAGCTGCTAGAACCAGTCTGCAGGGAAAGGCCACGTCACTCCCATGTCTCTTTTCAAAACCAGGTCTCCTTTGCTTCGCTACGTGACTGCCTGTTGCTTACTGCTGACAGCTAAACTATCAGTAGAATCACCTGGAGCATCCCCCAAAAGAGAAGAAAGAAAGAAAGAAAGAAAGAAAGAAAGAAAGAAAGAAAGAAAGAAAGAAAGAAAGAAAGAAAGAAAGAAAAGAAAAAAAAAAGAGAGAAAGAAAGAAAGAAAGAAGAAAGGAAGGAAGGAGAAAGAAAGAAAGAAAGAAAGAAAGGAGAAAGAAAGAAAGAAAGAGAAAGAGAAAGAGAAAAAGAAAAAGAAAAAGAAAAAGAAAAAGGAAAAGGAAAAGAAAAAAAGAATCCTAAGCAGCACAACTTCCCAGAACCACCAAACTTAAATTTCTGGACTATTTACTGGGGGCCAGGAACTGCTACCAGTCTAGCAGCTTCCAGGTGATTCTTACTATCTATCAGGTCAAAAAAAAAAAAAAAAAAAAAAACGCTGTTGTAGGTAGTTGTCTCGGTCCTAACGGGCCTGGAAATGCCATGACACTTCAAATAGTTCATAGCGCTACCCTGATGCCTCATGCCACAAGGTAAACTGGGGTAGTGTTGACTGGTGCAGAAAACAGCCCTATCACAGGAGACCACCTATTGCGTGTGTTATATTTTACATGAATTTGTACATTCATATGAAATGTCCAAAGTAGGTGCATTCTTGGAGACAGAGACTGGCTTAGTGGCTACCAGGGTCTGGGGGAAGGGGCAGCCGGGATGGGGTGGGGAAGGGTGCGGAGATGGGGGGCATGATGGCAAAGGGGAATGGAATTTCTTATGGGAGTGGGACAAATCTCACACACACACAGGTGCAGTGTGCCAACCTGTAACCTCGGTGGTTACAAACACCTCACTCACGAAGGTCCTACGCATGTGACTGGCCCTCGGCCTCCTGACCCCTCACCCACCTTCCGACCACTTACTAACCTGCTACCCCAGCCTGCCCACACCCGCGAAACCAAATCCCCCTGGGCAGGTGGCGCCACCTGGTGTCCATCACTGGGCTCAGTCTGCGTGTGGGCCTCCTGCACAAGCCTTGCTCCCCTTTCTTCTGAGTTCAGCTAGATAACCCACAGCTGACACACAAGCACTCCCTTCTAGCTCTTCTCCCGACCCTTGCCGTGCATCTCCCTCTCTTGCTACTTAAAAAGCATATAAGGAGCTTCAGCTCTCAACTCTGAACTGTGGAAAAAGCAGCAAATCTTGAAGTGGTGATGTGCCACTTGGATTACCACTTTAGATCAACTAAACCAACAATGCCTCTCGCCAACAAATACTTGGGAGAATAAGAAAAGTAAATAGCTATGTAATAGATGGAAAGATGGTCAGAGTTTTTTCAAAGATTTATTTATTTATTTTTTTAGAGAGAGAAAGAGAGTGTACATGTATGAGCGGGAGGCGAAGAGGGAGGGAGAATCTCAAGCAGACTCCGCGCTGAGCAAAGAGCCCAAATTAGGGCTCGATTCCATGACCCCCGCCCCAGATCAGGACCTGAGCTGAAATCAAGAATCAGCACTCAACCAACCGTGCGACCCCGACACCCCAAGACAGTCAGTTTTACTGGTAATCAATGAATGCAAATTAAAAAAAAAAAAAAGAGGTGTTATTTTTGGCTGTCAAATGAAAAGATTAAAAAAGGTAACACCCAGAGGCACCTGGATGACTCAGTTGGTTAAGTATCTGCCTTTAGTTTGGGTCGCGGTCCTAGGGTCCTGGGATCCAGCCCTTTATCTGACTCTCTGCCCAGTGGCCAGTCAGCTTCTCCCTCTCCATTTCCCTCCATAATCTCTCTGGCTCTTGCTCTTTCTCAAGTAAATAAATAAATAAAATCTCAATTAAAAAAAAAAAAAAGGTAATACACATAGTTAAGAAGTGAGACAAGATTCCCATGAACAGATGAAGAGAAGGCAGCCAGGTTCATCCAGCATTTTCAGAAAGCAACGTGACAACATGGAGGAAACAGAATCTAAGAGTAGGCATGGAGCTTCACCCAATTTCCCTTTTCAGAGAAATACATACCTACAGAATTTATCAGGAGTCTACACAGAAACTTTTGTGCAAATACATTCACTGAAGCAATGTCTATGATGGGGACGAACTGGAAAAACTCTAATAAGTGTCCAATGTGGGGAATGCTTAACTGAACTGTGGTAAAAACATAGAAGAAGATAGAACACAGTTACTAAAAATAACTATAGTGATTTTTTTTAATGATATACAAAGTTCTTGATGTAATATAAAGTATAAAAATTCAGATAAAGGGGCGCCTGGGTTGAGCATCTGCCTTTGTCTCAGGGTGTGATCCTCGAGTCCTGGGTTTGGGTCCCGCATCAGGCTCCTTGCATGGAGTCTCCTTCTCCCTCTGCCTGTGTCTCTGCCTCTCTTTCTGTCTTTCATGAATAAATAAATAGAATCTTTTAAAAATTTTCAGATAAAAAGGTATAATTTGGGGCGGCACCTGGGTGACTCCATGGGTTAAGCTCTGACTTCTGATTTTGGCCCAGGACATGATCTCAGGGTCCTGAGATGGAGCTCCATGCTCAGCACAGAGTCCACTTGAGATTCTCTCTCTCTCTCTCTCCCTCCTCCCTTCCCCCTGCTGTCTCTAATAAATAAATAAATACTTTTTTTAAAGTATGACTTAAAAAATACATATGTATGCATAGAGAAAGATTCTAGAAGGAAATATACCAGATATTGAAAGTGGGTCTCTCTAGGTTGTGAGATGATTAATTTTCCAAATCATCCACAGTAGACTTTATTATGGTTATAAGAAAAATCACTATAAATATGAGGAAACCATACCATGTACAGTCTTTAAGGGTACCTACCCCCAAATTTCTTTCTGGATGTGCAGTGGCAGTAACAAGTAAGCCCCTGGAGAGTGGTGCTCCACTCTTTATTGGTGGAGGACCATATCTGGAGACCTTTCTGGCTGTCACAGGTGGGAGGATTCTCCTGGCATCCCGTGGGCAGGGGCCAGGGATGTAGCCCTCATGACAGAGAATTCTCTGGCCCAACATCAAGAGCGTTTGGAGTGAAAACCCTGCTCTAGAAACTCACAGATTTGAATCCAGATCCTACCTCCCCTCGATGGTCAATGTGGGGCCAATGGCTCACACACTTTACACCTCAACTTGCCCTTGTGAAAGGGAATCACCACATGGGGTTTTCTGAGGATTTTTAAATAACAATATATGAAATGTCAGGCAAATAGTGGTAAAATATTAGTTCTCTTCCCCCTAAAACCACATTTAAAGATCTAACACTCTTACTCAACCTAGTGTTTCCTTTTGTGAGGTATTATAAAAAAGAGTTCCTCTAACCTTTTAATGTTTCTCAGTTACCTGTTTAAAACATAGATTGTGCTCTCCCTGGAGCCTCAATATTCAAGTTGATATGATTAAAAAAAAAAATAATAATTCTTAGGTCTACAATAGTGATTACCAAAAACTCACAGAGGCAAATGTTCTAAGTTCTGGGGCTCACATAGGTGAGAAAAGCTGATCTCTGGTTCTCACACTGCCCAGCTGGGTCTGTCCTGTGACTGAAGGGTTGAGCCTGCAGAGCATCAAGGGGCACGCGCGTCTCTCCTTACCAACCCAAGCCACACGCAGGTGGCTGGTGTGCATCCATCTATTTGGGTTTCTGGTACTTTTCTCCTGCGCTGAATGATTCAGGTCTATTTATAAATCTGCTTGTTGAAGTGACAAGCGGTCTAAAGAGAGCGGAAGTCTAGACCCAAGACACCCTCGCTCCTACTACTTCTACATCAGAACAGTGCTGGCACCACCCAGTAAGAACTGTTGGGGCATCCTGCCATCCCCTCTTGCCCCTTTGCCTAAATGCGAGCAAGGCGGTCATTCAGGCACACTCCTCAGGCTGTCTTGGAGGGGCTGAGGATGACGCGGCCTCCCCTGGAGCCCGGGTGAATGCACTGAAGCATCCCAGCCCTGGACCTGGCAAGCTGGGAGCAAGCTGACCACTCCCTGCCTGCAGGGATGTCTTGATTGTCCACAGCCCAGACCCCTAGGCACCAAAACTCTGCCTGTAAAAAAAACCAGAGATGCTTACCCGGCTCCAGCATGCTGTATACAGATCTAGTTAAGCGAGAGCCAACTGCCAAAAATTCTCTTTACTGACCACACAGGCAAAAAAAAAAGAAAAGAAAATCTTTGTGATATTAGGAGAATGCACCCTTACTGTCAGAATAACCGCTCTTCCCCTTCCCTTTGGAAACATTTGCAGACAACAGCACCTGTGTTGTTGCCATATTTTTGCACACTCCAGTGAGCAAGGGCTATTCAGGGTCTGCACAAACTCGACAAACGGTCCCTCCCATCATCTGCTGAAGGACTGAAAAGAAGACGGAAATAAACTAAGAGACAGGAGAAGACACCCGCTGGTTCAATTCAGGAGACAGACGTCTTCGATAGTTTACAGCAGAGGAATTCTTTCCAGCAGGCCCATCCATTCCTGCTGCTTCAGGGGAAAACGTTAGTCACCCGCATCTTGTCCAAACCAGGCTGGGTTTGCCGACACGGGCCTGCTGAGCCGTTGTACCAGAAAGTGGCATCGGGATGGTCCCCTGGGCCTCTGCTGGGAAGGCCAGTCGTCGGACTGAACGTCCCTGAAGCCACAATCTGTCTTGAGCAAAGAAAGACCTTGACAGGCTCTTGGGGGAAACAGCCAGTAGTGCCACAAGCCTGTGTGAGCTGGGAGGGCCCACCACCATGGTCACGTCAGGCTAGGGGGAGGGACCCTCGACTTGTTCAACCCAAGTGCCAGTGCCACACCTGTCATCCCACTGTGTGCTGCGCCACCACCAACTCAAGACCAAGTGCACTCCAAGATACCGTGAGAGGTCAGCCTCTGATCCTCTGGCACCCTAGAGGCGGATGTACCCAAGTGAAAACCCACACGGAAAGGTGGGTGGCGACAGCAGAGGTCCACCTGACAGACTGCTCAGTGTGTGCTGAGATGATGGAAAACTCGTTCCTTCATTGCCTTTTTGACACCCTTCAGTGCCTGGGATGGGGGATGACAGAAATACCCAGCTCGATGCCCAGACCCTGGCACAAAGAGAAATACCCAATCCCTGCGCCCATCTGCTACCACTGCTATCAGCCCTGCTGCCATCGAGGGCATCTCTAGACTTAGGGCTGCCTTTCTACCCGCAGAGAGAGAGGCTTACAAGACACTCCACAGGCCAGGGCCTCCTTGGGGGACCTTTGAGCTCTGAACATTACCGACCACATGCCCCTCCCTACTGCCCAGATGCTCCTTCGACGGGAAACTCGGTGACAGTCCTCAAACCCGCTGCCACTGCCTCTCCCCATCACCACCTTACACTCGACACCTATTAGCTACACAAGGTATTTCTTCCTAGTTCTTCCTGCCTGGATCTGAGTCCCCGTGACCCATGGCTACCCTCCAAAGGAAGGCCAGCTCGAATCCAGCTCATCTGTGATGGCTTTTCTGGGGGCTACCTCCCGACCTGCTTATAGAGCTCCTCGGTGGGGACGGTCTGGGCTACATCCTGGGCTCTCAGCTTCTGTCCCAGTGTGTCGTAGACATGAATCTCAATTTCCAACATCCCTTTCCTTCCCCTGCACTTCAAGGAACTTGAAACAAGAGACAATGCACCTGGCTACTCCTCTCTGTCATTCCCTGGATACCAGGTTTTCTGACACCCATTTCGTAGGCACCCTCACTGGGGTGGGACACTACGTGGAAACACAGCTCATCCTTCCTGATCTTCCTTGTGTTGTCACTCTGCACATCTGGATGCCTCTAGACCGAAACACCAACAGGAAATGAAGCCAGGGGACGGAGAAGGCAAGACATGGCCCAACCCAGCTCTGCTCCACGTTAGCTGTAAAACTACTCAATGATGCCACTCAGAGTTGAACTGTGACTGCCAGGTTAGAAGAAGATAATGCCTGACTCTGTCTATTTTATGAAAATCCTACATAATAAATCAGATGGTGTGCTTATTGGTTTTAAAAAATGTATGGAGGGGGGCACCTGGGGGGCTCAGCGGTTGAGTGTCTGCCTTTGGCTCAGGGTCCTGGGATAAAGTCCCACGTCGGGCTCCCTGCATGGAGCCTGCTTCTCCCTCTGCCTGTGTCTCTGCCTCTCTCTGTGTGTGTCTCTCATGAATAAATAAATAAAATCTTTAAACAATTAGATAAAAATGCATGTAGGCAACAATTCCTGGCAGGTGGTAAGTGCTCAATAATTCCTTATTGGGTAAACCAAACTGGAAATGGATAAGATGACATTTTGATACGACGTGTGTGGTTCAGAGGGAGCATTGGCCACTGCCTCCCGCACATACCAACATGTGGACAACCTGACCCCAGCCACGGAGGGTGCGACTTCCGGTTCACCCACACATCTTCCTGGCATAGACATCGCTGACGCCTCTACGGGCACTTCACTCTTGGCTCAGCAGCTGACTAAACTGTCTTCCTGACTATAGAGATGCTTGTATGACCTATTTGATGGCAAAAGACAACATGTGGACGGCCACAGCGATGAGAGATGCAGCGGAGCGTGCTGCATGCAGATAGTGTGCTTTGGCGGTGCTCTCGGGAAGCACTGTCCGTCCTTGCTGCCTTGCCTGCTCTGGCTCCGCAGGTGAACCCCGAGGGGCAGACGCTTCCCGGGAGCAAAGGGAAGCCCGTGCATCCAGTGGTAAGCAGCTTCTGGTGGCAGGTTTCCCAGACCCAGCTTAGTGGAGGGATGTCAGGGACGGAGACGGCAGGATGCCCTCACCCTGTCCTCACCCTGGAAGCCAGTGCCCTTGGGGGGATACGCGGACAATGAAGGCACCACTACTACGACAGCGACGCCTGGGGCCATGTGCCCGTTCCCTGTCCGACACCCTTTTTCCTGCAGTATTTGCCTCGACTGCCCCAAGACGACGTGACATGGCCCGTGTCGCTCGTGTATGGGTGCGCACTGGGAGAACAAACCTCGAGGAATCTGGGGGCCTGCGTGGCGCTACCGGCCGCCCGAGCCCCTCCTAGGCCTGGTGCCTCTGCAGCCCCGCGCCCCGCACCGTGGAGCCACCCGCCAGGCATCCCTGTGGCCCCTCGGTGACACCGCAGGATCGCACACGGCCCCGGGCCAGAGCTCCCTCAGGGCTCCCCGGGGCCGGGCCCGCTCCTCGTGGGCTCACCCGCTCCCGCAAGGCTGTCCCATGATGGGGACCAAGGTCCCGGCTGGACCTCCTCAGCTCCAGCCAGGCCGCGGCTCGCAGGACGCCTCCTGCCAGCAGCCATGGTCCAGGGCCGCGAAGCGCACGGGCCGGCTCACGTCCAGGCAAGGAGGCCCAGGCCGCTGGGAGCTGAGCAGGAGGGGACCCCCCACCCCGGGCCCAGTGGAGCCGCACGGCGAAGGCCGTCTTCCCCGAACTCCCTGGGGGCTGGGGCGCCAGGCAAGCCGAGGGCCCCCCGCCCCCCCGAGGGGACAAGGACCAGGGGGGCACATGGGCACCGGCCCCCAGCGGCCCCCCGGTCTGTTATGTCCCACTGTGCCCCTAATCCTATGTGCCGCGGGCCGGGGGACCGTGAGAAGCGCCGAAGACATTCTGCCAGGCGCTGGGGTCCCGCGGGAGCAGGTGCCAGAAAGCGGGGGACTCGGGACTGCCAGGGCGGCTCCAAGTGCGCCGGCAGCTGTATAACAGGAAGCTCCGGCCGAAGTGACATGAGTTTCAAGTGCTGGAGTCTATGGGTTAACGCTGTCTCAAGGCAGCAACTAGAGCAACGAGATTTTAACGAACGCCCAGGGGGCCCCGGCACGTGCCAGCGCTGTCCAGGCCCCGCACATACGTGATGCAGGCCCACGTCATGTCTGCTCCCGCAGGGCCTACGGTCCACGGAGGGGGCAAGCAGCACCTCCTCGGTGAGCCCATAAGCAGCCCATTCCAAGGAAGATCAACGATGAGCCCAGGGGCAAGAAAGAATCGTCCTTTAAGGTGAACTTCTTTCACCATCTGCTCTGACATTAACGCTGTCCACATCTATACCTGTTTGTTTGTTTGAAGATTTTATTTATTTATTTGAGAGCAAGAACAAGAGAGAGTATGGGCTAGGGTGGGGAAGCAGAGTCTCTCCTGGGCAGGGCTCAGTCCTAGGACCCTGGGATCATGGCCTGAACCAAAGGCAGACGCTTCACTCCTTGAGCCACCCAGGCACCCCCATCAATAGCCTTAATCAAGCAGCCTGGGAAGCTGCACGCTGTGCGGGACACAACGGAACAGCAGGGTCACACTCGGGCTGTAAATCCACATGCAAATAATAACTGCATCCCTAGTTAAGACACTTCTCACAGATTCTCTCTCTATGTCTCTAGCGTGTAGCAGGAATATGTGTCCTCCTTGCCCGTCTCAAGCAAGTGGCTGTGAGGCGTAAGTAAGCACAAGACTGTACAAGCAAGTAACCCGAGATCCAGGATCTGACAGGGGGACCCTAAAGCACAGCACTGATTTTATGTGGGTAACAACCATCTTCCTCAGGAAATAGCAGCTTGATGCAATCGTGTTGATGCGACCGCATCACTGTGTCACCTGCTGCACTGGAGAGACTCATCCTTAGCGCGTCAGCTTGGCTGGACTATTGTGCCCAGCTGTGTGGTCAAACGCCAGGATGGATGCGAGATGGAGGTTGTGTGGAAGGCCTTTCTTGGATGCAGTTGACAACAAAATCATTAGGCTGAGTAGAGCAGACCGTCTTCCATAATGTGGAATCATATTTTTACAAGTTACATAGTGGTCTTAGAACGTCGAACAGTCGGAGGCCTTCAGACACCGAGGTTCCCTGAAGAGGAAAGGGCTCTGCCTTCAGATGCCTCCAGACTCAAGGTCACAACACTGACTCTTCCCTGGGTGAGAGGTCTCCAGGGTGCAGGTCTACTCTGCAGACTTCAGACCTTTCAACCCCTAACTGCAGAGGCCAACACCTTCAGACCAATCCCTCTATACACAGACACACCCCTATGTATAACTGATGATTTATTTATAAATCCTACACACACACATGCACACACATCATCTGTTCTGATTCCCTGGAAAACCCTAACTAATAAGCACATCTGAACTCCACAGAGTTCCATGAAAACATGTGGAGGCTCAGATTCTCAGATTCAAGTGGGTTCCAACCTGTCTGGAAGTGAGCACTCCACAGCCTGTGTCCTGGACTTGGACCCCGCACAGCAATCAGCAGTCGTCGCACAGTCAACCCGACCTTGTCTTGTGTGCCACGCTGCCATTGCGAGACGGTCACACTTTACTGAAGGGATGAGCCGAAGATGTTGACGCAACTCACAAGTCATGTAACACGAGAACAATCCTGGCCAGGGATGACGACTGTTTCCACCTATCAGCTAAAACGCAGTAAGCACTGTGTGTGACCACTAAGCCTACCTACCACAAACTGTGACTGTGCTGGTGATCCACGTCCCTTCTCACTCCGGGCATGCGGTGAGAGCATACTGATGCTTGGTCCTGCACCGCTGCAAAGTAACTTAAAACGCACATACAACATTCCCCAACAGCAGCACATTATTCTCTCTTTTTGCTTTTGGAGAATGCCTCACTGAAAAATTTATTTTATATATCTAGATGTATGGTTTTAAAGATTTTATTTATTTGAGAGATAGAGAGATAGAGGGAGAGAGAGAGAGAGAGAAAGCATGCACAGGGGAGAGGCCAGGGGATGGAGAAGCAGGCTTCCTGCTGGGCAGGGAGCATGATGCGGGACTCAATCCCAAGACCCTGAGGTCATGACCTGAGCTGACGGCAGATGCCTGACTGAGCCATCCAGGCACCTCAATATTTATTCTATATTTTTTAAGAATTTATTTATTTGAAAGAGAGTACAGAAGGCAAAGATGACACTCTTCATCTTGAATTATATTTTGCAAGTTATATAGGGATTTTCTAATGTAAATACAGAAATGCTGTAATATATTTAGTAAGTAACTATAGAGTATACATTTATGATAGAAAATATATATCGGTCTTTGCCCCAGTTCCTGGCAGACAGCTCCTGAGAAACCTTGTAATTTCCTGAGTGATGAGAGTATGAGGACCACCTTTTGCTCTTGTATTTGGTCTTTGATTCTGGTTTCTGACCCAGGGCTCTGGAAACCCTTGTAATTTCCTGGGTGACAGGGATGTATTTTGTTCCAATGAAGTGACTCTGCGTGTGTTCCTGGGTGGCTCCTAGAGGAGGGCCGGACACTGGAAAGATGAAGCCTTGATTAGAAGCTTGGGATTTTCAACTCCACCTCCATTCTCTCGAGAGGGGTAAGGGCTGAAAATAGAGTCAATGACTGATCCTATGTAAGGAAGCCTCCATAAAATCCCAAGAAGACAGGGTTCAGGAGCCTGCAGGTTGAAGAGGTCCACTCTGGGAGGGCGATACACCCCAACCCCATGGACACAGAAGCCCCTGCACTGGGGACCTACCCAGACCTGACCCTGGGTCTCTCTCCCTGTCGTATCCTTTCACAAACTGGGGGTGCTGGGAAAGTCAGATTTATCACCAGGCGGTCAGGTGACAAGCTGGATTGGGATTGGCTCCTATGGGCGTCCTGTGGGTCTGAGCCCTCACCCGGGGGAGTGTCACCACATCCAGGGAACTAGTGTCACAGTGGAGTCACACTGCAGAATGTCCAGTCAACCAGCCTGTGCAACACAGTTGCCTGGTGTAGGAAACACCCCCCACGTTTGGGGTCAGAAGTGTTGTGTGACGGTCCTGTGACAGTCAAGGGGAAACACGGTAGGAAAAAGGGGAAACACGGTAGGAAAGTTTCTAATACACTTTATAAAGAGTTACAGTTATCTGATATTTTATTTTTTTAAGATTATATTTATTTATTCATGAGAAACACACAGAGAAAGGCAGAGACACAGGCAGAGGGAGAAGCAGGCTCCCTGCAGGAGCCTGACATGGGACTCGATTCTGGGACCCTGGGGTCATGACCTGGGCCGAAGGCAGATGCTCAACCCCTGAGCCCCCCAGGCACCTGGACCACAGCTCATTCTTGAAACAATTTTTCCTTGTTTTCTACGCATGTCATCATTCTAGTGCTTTCTGGCCAATTGTTGTTTCCCTTCCAGGTCCTACTACCTGGCACCCACGCATGCTCTTCTAGGCCTCTTCTTAGCCACTCCGCTCTTCCTCCCTGACACTCGCCTGGGGTGACCTCCCCCACTCTTACAGCACCAGCCACCATGACCGGGACAACTGTGAAATCTCTCCCTTTGCCGCAGCATCTCTCCCGTGTCATACTCAGCTACGTGCCTCCTGCACACCTGCCCCTAGACACCCCAGGGTGATGTGAACAGAACAGAAAAAGAACCCATTATTCTCATCTTCCTATCCTGCCTCCATGTTCCCCCCCCCCCCCTTCTGAATTTCTTTATCACTATCTGCGCAATTGAGCAAGATGGGAAACTGGAAATCACCCAGGGACATTTTTAAGGATTTGAGTAGAGGGTGGGCTGAATGGAACCCCAAAGGACATGGACCTCTGCTTTCGAGGCCTCCCAAGGATGAGGGGTCTCCTCAAAGATCCAACCCATTGTCCTCACTGGCTCCCCCAGGACAAGGGGATCCTAGAAGGGCTGTCTTTGGGATGCTAGGGTCAAGAGTTGGCCCCATTCTTCCAACTGCAACCTTCAAATGAGAAACAAGTGCTTGAACTCAGCCACAGTAACTTCTTGCGAGATACATCCACGAAGGCAAAAGAAACAAAAGCAAAAATGAACTATTGGGACTTCATCAAGATAAGAAGCTTTTGCACAGCAAAGGATACAGTCAACAAAACTCAAAGACAACCTACAGAATGGGAGAAGAGATTTGCAAATGACCTATCAGATAAAGGGCTAGTTTCCAAAATCTATAAAGAACTTATTAAACTCAACACCAAAGAAACAAACAATCCAATCATGACATGGGCAAAAGACATGAAGAGAAATCTCACAGAGGAAGACATGGACATGGCCAACATGCACATGAGAAAATGCTCTGCATCACTTGCCATCAGGGAAATACAAATCAAAACCACAATGAGATCCCACCTCACACCAGTGAGAACGGGGAAAATTAACAAGGCAGGAAACCACAAATGTTGGGGAGGATGTGGAGAAAGGGGAACCCTCCTGCACTGTTGGTGGGAATGTGAACTGGTGCAGCCACTCTGGAAAACTGTGTGGAGGTTCCTCAAAGAGTTAAAAATAGACCTGCCCTACGACCCAGCAATTGCACTGCTGGGGATTTACCCCAAAGATTCAGATGCAGTGAAACGCCCGGACACCTGCACCCCGATGTTTCTAGCAGCAATGTCCACAATAGCCAAACTGTGGAAGGAGCCTCGGTGCCCACTGAAAGATGATGGATAAAGAAGATGTGGTTTATGTATACAATGGGATATTCCTCAGCCATTAGGAACGACAAATACCCACCATTTGCTTCGACGTGGATGGAACTGGAGGGTATTATGCTGAGCGAAGTAAGTCAATCGGAGAAGGACAAACATTGTATGTTCTCATTCATTTGGGGAATATAAATAATAGTGAAAGGGAATAGAAGGGAAGGGAGAAGAAATGGGTAGGAAATATCAGGAAGGGAGACAGAACATAAAGACTCCTAACTCTGGGAAACGAACTAGGGGTGGTGGAAGGGAGGAGGGCGGGGGGTGGGGGTGAGTGGGTGACGGGCACTGAGGGGGCATTTGACGGGATGAGCACTAGGTGTTATTCTGTATGTTGGTAAACTGAACACCAATAAAAAATTAATTTATTATTAGAAAAAAAAAGAAAAGAAAAGAAACAAGTGCTGCCCCGCTGTGGCAAGTCAGAGGCACTGCCGCCCGTGACAGAGGCCAAGGGCTGGCAGGGCTGCTCAGGGACCTGCCCTTCACACAGGTTGTACCTAACAAAGGACTGTCTGCACTACATACTTAGTAGGAAAACACCCTGGGTTCTCTTTATTTTGAGGTGAAAAAACCAAGAATAAAAACAGCAGGCCTACTTCTCTTCCCTCTATGTCTCTGCCTCTCTCTGTGTGTCTCTCATGAATAAATAAAATCTTAAAAAAAAAATTTGTATCTAGTGGTTTGTTGTCTGGCATTATCACAGAGCTCAGCATTCGGTGGCCTAGAGTTGTGGGAAAAATAAACAGGTGGCGGTCAGATCTCCTTACTGGAGGGGGTCAGCATTCTGGAAACTAAGGCACGTGTGCGGGCTGCATTCATCCAAGGCCAGCACCAGGGTCAGCAGCAGAACCATCCTGACACCCAAGAGTCCCTGGCCCTGGCCCTGGCTTTCTGATCACCTTGGCTAGCTGCTGGCATTACGCATTCTGGGGACAAGAGAACAGCAGCAGCCATTCCAGGAGGGCCCAGGAAGCACGAGCACCTCTGGGCTGGCAGGGGTGGGGAGGATGGGGGCAGCACCGCAGCCACCTGATGAGTCATCCGGGTGACAAGGGGGCAGGCCGTAGGAGGCTGGGAATGTGCACAGTGACCCACTGCGATGGGGGTGGCCTCCTGATGGCGCTGTGGGCTGCGGTGGGCAGGTGGGCTCCAGGCCCCCTCTACGGGGGACAAAACAAAGGCTCGAGAAGTTGCCATGGTGGCACACAGCTTGTGAACACTGTGGTCGAGACTCAGCCCCCGTGTTCTCTTCTCTATTAAAAACAAGTTGGCCCCTGCTTGTCTTTGTGTGTCCGTCTGGCTCTGGCTGAGGACGCATGTGTCTGAAAGCTGCTCCCTACCATGTCTCAGGTGCCTACGGACAAATTAAGAATAATGGCCACTGCCCTTGGATGTTTTTGGCAAATGCTTCCTCCCCAGGGACCACTTAACAATCAGCACTGAACCAGGAGGCCGGACACCAAATTTTAGGACTCCTCCGGCACACGGCACATGTCGCTGGGTGAGCCGGGGACCTGCAAGAGGTCCTGCCTGCCTCTGAATGGGCCCCAGGCCTGTGCTGTGTTCATCGGTCACCATCAAAGTAAACAGACTTTTTGCTCAGCAGAAATCACCGAGCTCTGGGCAGATTTTTTTAAAACACAGAATAGAAATGAAATACCTGCCTCGAACTGAAAGGAGAAAAGCCTCAACAGATCCAGATGGCAAACACTTACCTGTTGCTGCGGGATGTATTTATTTTCCCCCGATACATGTACATTCATTCTGCAAATGTTTGCCATGTGCCTACTGTGTGTCTGGGTGGGAAGTGGTAACTAAAACAGTCTCGTGGAGCTGACATGTTGGTGGGGACACAGACGATGAGCAAGGAAACAAACCCTAATGACAAATCGCAAAGGATGCTACGGTGGTTAAGAAAACACCAGGACATGGTGACAGGGAAGGGGGGCTGCTCAGAGCAGTCTGGGCAGCCGTTCCTGAGTAGGCAACTTAGAGTGGAGACCGCAGAAAGAGGTCTGCTAAGCAGAGCAGAAAGGGCCAGTGGTATGAAACTGGAGTGTGAACCTCGCCCCACCGGTGTGACCAGGGACTGAAGGGAGGCGGGCTGGGAGTGGGTGGGACAGCAAGGCCAGGAGGAGAGTGTGCAAGCAGGGCCCTGGCAGGCTGCGGCAAGAGGTGCTATTTTTTTTTTTTTAATTCATGAGAGATGCAGAGAGAGAGAGAGAGAAAGAGAGAGAGAGAGAGGCAGAGACACAGGCAGAGGGAGAAGCAGGCTCCATGCAGGGAGCCCAACGTGGGACTCGATCCCGGGTCTCCAGGATCAGGCCCTGGGCTGAAGGCGGCGCTAAACTGCTGAGCCACTTGGTCTGCCCCCAGAGGTGCTATTTTTGATCTAGGTGCAGTGGAAAGCCACGGATGGATTGAATTTTCACCACAGAGAGCGATGCTCACAGGATTTAAACCGATACTTTCAAAGTTTAACTCTGCCTTTCGGACAATTTGAAAGAAACAAAAAGTGGAGGAATGTGGTTTCTCAACAGACAATTGCATAGATCTGTGCCAGGCACAACGGCATCCTGAGCCAGGCTGTTTGGAGTCGAGCCAGAGAGAAGAGAGGACAGGCAAAGGCAGACGCATTATAGAAACAGAAAGGAAACAAACTGCTGATAACTGAGTCTGACACGTAATGGAGAAAAGTGAGGACTATCCCAGGTTTTTCACCCACATGTATGGCTCTGTGGTGGCACCGTTCATTTAGACAGGAAAGACTGACATAAGCAAGCTGAGGAAGGGCGTGGTAGAGGTATCAGGATTGACAGATGGTACTTTGGCAAGTCGCAGAAGCCTTTAGATGTACGAGAAACAAGATGGGGCTGAAAATATAAATGTCAGCATCATCAGCAAAGAAATAGCATTTGGAGTCAGAGAAGAAGAAATAAGGGACGCCCGGGTGGCTCAGTGGCTGAGCGAGCGAGCTGAAGAATAAAAGCAGTAGGCCAGGCACTGAGCTCTGGGGAACTGAACGTGCTGCACGAGGGCAGCAGGAGAAAATCACCAAGGAATCTGGGGAAGAAAACTGTTCATGGGCAAAGGGAGAGGAGGAAAGCCAACAGGGCGCCATCGTGGCATAAACATCAAGAAAGACAAGGGTTTTAGGAAAGGTCAAGTGTGCGGAATGCTGCCGAGGCTGAATAGGATGAAGGTGGAATGTAGGTGAATTTGGCAAGAGTGGCTGGCCCTGACAGGAACTGTGAAAGGCATCTCGGAGTTGGCCAGCGGAAGGCTCAACTTGAACTCTCTCCCTGGAGAGGCTCAGTTTGCTCCCCTTCCAGTTCCTCAGGCCCAAATCCTGATGTCACCCCCGACTCCTCGTTCTTGAAGGTCCTGCCTCCAACTCCCTAGCAAGTCCTGTTCATTTCAAAGCATACCCACGACCCAACTACATCTCCCCACCCCTCTACCTGTCATGCTTGTCCGTCTCTCTCCTGGCTCCCTTGGCTCATTATCGAAGCATCCTAAGTGATGTGTCCTCCCTCCCTTGGGAGGATTTTCAATACAGCAGCTTGAGTGATCATTTCCAAGGATACATGCTCAGAGGACAAGCCAAAACCCTGTGAGCTCTGCTCCCATGTATCCAGCCTCTGCCTCCCCTTCTTCCCAGCGTCACGCCTACTACCATGCTCCTGAGTCTTGGGCTGTTGCCATATGGGCCTCCTTGCTCCCATCCAGCTTGTGTACGAGCAGCTTTCTCCCTGGATGTCTTCCTCTACACACCACCCAGCTCACCCTCCAACTCTCAAAGCTTTGCTTATCTCCCTGGGAAGGAGCTCCTGCCCCTATTTGAAGCTGTTTCCACCATCCCCCTCCTCTGCTTTCTAGCTTTATAGCACATATAACCACCTGACTTACTATATAGTTTATGTGTTAATTTAGGAACTGTATCGCTCCTGTCCTACCTATCTGGGAAGTTCACACTTCTTTCCCCAGTGCCTAAAACAGTGCCTGGCATCTAAGAGATACTTGTTGACCTGACAAATAAGTGGTAGGAATGGGAGACTGCTGTGGACTGGGGGAGAATGGAAGGCGAGGAAGCACAATCGGTACATAGTGAACAGATGCCGGGAGAGGCAGCAAAACAACGGTACAGTAACTACAAGTGGTACGAGGTCAAAGGAGGGAGAGTTTTTGTAACAGGATGTACGAACACGGGGACCCCACGGTAATTTACGCTGACCCTGTATTCTATACTAAAAGGCTAGTTTATAAGCCTATGTTCAAGAGCTAATATGTATCTTCAGTAATGAGATGAATCTGAGGACCAGAAGATTAATCAATCAGAGTAGGCAAAGTACAGGAACATCGTCCCCGATTTGTCATTTATTAGACAATAATCAGCCCCTCCTGCAAGTCCAGTCATAGTCATCTAAAGTCTGGTGATGATGCATTCAGAAAGGATTTCGCAGGACTGCAATTACACAGGTGAACACCTTTTCTTCTGAATGAGAATATTACCTTCTCACAAGTAATAAATTCAAACGTAAACAGTAAATTCAAATCCCATCCCCAAGCTAAACAGAAGCTTAGAGGAGTTGGGTAATTCGCTCAATGTCACATCACTAATAAATGATGGATCGAAATTCAAGCATCTTTGCCAATAGTCTATGTGAAACGTGTGTTAAAATTCACACTAGAATACACATATTGTGTCTATTCTTTCTATAAAAAATCAGAAAAAAAACAACACTTTCTAATTTGATCCTTTAGGGGTACCTGGGTGGCTCAGTGGCTGAGTGTCTGCCTTTGGCTCAGGTTGTGACCCTGGGGTCCTGGGATCGAGTCCTGCATCGGGCTCCCTGCAGGGAGCCTGCTTCTCTCTCTGCTTATGTCTCTGCCTCTCTCTCTCTCTGTGTGTCTCTCATGAATAAACAAAATATTAAAAAAATTTTTGATCCTTCATAACAAAATTCTACAATAAATGTTGGAAGGGATACAAAAGTTACCACACATCTGTCAGAAGCCTGGGAATTAACACAAGTAAATGAGCAGAGACGATGCAAACAAATGGATGAGTTGGATGAATGCTATCTTCAATAAATACTAGATCACGTAACAAATTAAGGGCCAAGGTCCACAACTGGGGGAAAAAACAAAGTAAAACCCAGGCTTCTTATTTTGTTTCTTTTGTTTCTATCCCCCCTCGCCCCCCAAGTCTCTGGACTATTTTCTATTAGCTTTCATCCAAGCTGTAATAGGCAGAATCCTAAAATGATCCCCCAGGAGGCCCCTGGTGTCCTTGTCCTGCATAATCCTCTGCTTCTGAATGTGGGTGAGACCTGTGAGATATCACTCCCTTGTTAAACGACAAAGGTGATGGGATGGCCACTCCCATCATTACAATCAGGAGACCACAGGGATATTCCGCCTCTGGTGCTGAAGACTGCAAGCTGCCCCTCTGTGCTAGGGCCACCTGGCTTAGGACCCAGGGTAGCGTCTTTGAGCAGAGAGGGACCCTGGCTGGTAGCCAGCAAGAGAGGACCCCAGTCCTATAGCAGCAAGAAACCAAACTCTGCCAACAACCTCAATGAGTTTGAATGAGGACCCCAAGTTCTTTTTTTTTTTTTTTTTTTAATTTATGATAGTCACACAGAGAGAAAGAGAGAGGCAGAGACACAGGCAGAGGGAGAAGCAGGCTCCATGCACCGGGAGCCCGATGTGGGATTTGATCCCGGGTCTCCAGGGTCGCGCCCTGGGCCAAAGGCAGGCACCAAACCACTGCGCCACCCAGAGATCCCAGGACCCCAAGTTCTAGCCAATACCTCCATTTCATCCTGATGAGACACGGAGCAGAGGGCCCAGCAAACCCACACCAGACTCATGACCAAAGGAAACCATGGGGTAATAAACTGGCATTACGGTAAGGTGCTAAATTTGCCATCATTTGTCTCAGAGTAAGAAAACTAAAACACAAGCCAATCTTCACCCTGACACAGACACTTCGGGAGGTGAACATGTGGCCATGACCTCACATAGTCCTAGAGAATAATAATTGAAACAGAATTTTTCATTCTGAATCGTCCTGACTGTCCTGCTCTTTCAAACCTCTGTGCTGTTTCACTCCATATTCCCTGAAAAATTCTGACTCAGACTTCAAGACTCAAGTCAAATATTGCTCTCTGAAGAAGTCTTTCCTCATAGCTACGCCTGTCCAGTCCCAAGCAGAATAAGTTACTCCTGTTCTTTTCTTCCGTGACAGCAGCTTGTCTGTCCATCTCCCGAAACACTTACCACGGTGCATTGTGGTAACCTCTGACAGAGAGGCCTATTCTTTTAGGACATAGATGCTCCAGGCTCTGCACAGGGGCTGGCATGGAGTAAGTGCTAAATAATTGGATCTTGAGTAATGAAAACGAGGCTCTGGAAAAACATAAGCTTTGGATGCCGGGAGCTGCTGTTTCTCTTCCACCCAGATGACCAGGCCTCAGGTATTAATGGAAACTCAGAGAGATTTCTCCATGACAACAGCTGAGTGACTAACCAAGCACTTACTGTGCTGCCAGGGCAGATATTTACTGTCTTGAAAAGGCTGGTCTGAAATGGAAAAGTGTGCTAGGAGCGACAGGTGGTAGGTGCTGGGAAGGATTTAAATTTTTCCTAAAGGGGTGGCATGATTTGCTCTGCTTCAAACCCCTGCTTCTAGGCTTGCATGCTTGCTGACTCAAATTATCTGTTAATTTGACAGACATCAAATGCCAACCTAAACACAATAATCCCACAGAGTTAGTTTTACTCAATGGCTTAAAACTATGGGTAACAAGACAGAAATGAGAATCCTATAGTCACAATATCCATGGTACTTACAGGCCTCTGGGGAGGGAGGACAGTATTTTTAGGAAATCACCAGACTTAGGCAGAATTATGCGTCATCGATTCATACAGAATACCACTTCCTGGCTATGTATTCTGAGAAAACTCAGAAAGAATTCACATTTTTCCTTAGGATCCACTCACAGGGGGAAAGAGCTGAAGTGCTCTGCTGCAGTTAACGTTAACTAACCATGCGACTGCTTTAGGCCTCCCCCTCACTGGAGAAAGACATCCTCAAAATCAGAGAGGATATAAAGCAAGGCATGGAAATAAGGCACTAGCTTGTCACCGACTCTTAAGACTTAGATTCAGATTCTCTCTAAAAAGAAATCACCGAACAACAAAGCACCGCTTTTTAATAAAAGTATTACAATAACATTGCCAGAAACTTAAAAAAAAAAAAATCCTGGAGGAAATCATCTTGCCACACTAAAAGAATTTAATTGACATTTGCTATTATTAAAATTATCTCAAAAATTTTTTGACATAAACTCAGTGAAATGACCTCTTTCAGCTCCCTTTGCATTTATACAACATCATTCTTAAGAATCGAGTCATATCCTATAGACTCTGCATTTTAAGGATCTTTTACAAGTATTGGTTGGCAATGACTCAAAGAGGAAGCCAGCTGGGGACACAGTTTCCTAAAGATGAATGGGAGAAGAAGCAGGTTCTGGGCTCTAATCTTTCTCTACGGATAATGCTAGGTGCTCCTTTATTCACTCAAATATTAATGTACGAGACTTTGTGCCAGGTGATGGAGCTACAGCTGTGAGCTAGACAGATAAGGTCCCTATTCTCTAGATACTTATATTCCTAGGTGGAGGCATGCATTATATATAGTGTGGAATAAGAAGAAATGGGAAACGGAGGGAGAAAGTAAAGGTTCTTTAGCATGTATTAATGATTGTAAGTGCTACTGGAAACTTCAAACGGGGAATATAGTAAATACCTTCGATGCTCTGTGGGCCCACAAGATTCATGGCCTGGTGAGCTGGATACTCTACCCGTGGTCTGGCGATGCCCAACTGCTCCATAACCCCATGGAGCAGCCTCTGGATATCTGTTTCTGAGACCCGGTCAGGGGTCCTTGGGCTATAAGCAGATGCTGGAGTCCATCCGAACGTCAGCCAAAACACTAGGCCAGAGAACACGACAGAAACCATCTCAGAGGCCATGTTTAAACCTGCAGAAGAAAGACCAAACATGTTTCTACTGGACACCACTGGCAACTGCGATGCTCCCACGCAAGTAAGTCACTGAAGGGACCACCTGTTGGGGTCTGTGATGAAAAATCCTTAGGGATTTGCCCTAAGTGTCCAGTGGAGACAGAACGTCTGCTTTGGAATAATATTAAAGAAAGCGAACAACCCCCGATAGCCAGTTCCCTGTGCACACAGCACCAGACAGAAGGAATGGCTCCTCTCACACCTTCTTCTCTCCTTGCAACTCCCTGGAAGTGCCTCATTACCCCCAACCCCTCTGCCCTCCGCTCTCTTAGTAAAGCAAGCAAACCAACAAGAACTTGCTTCCGTTTTGAGAGAGGGAGAGGGAGAATGACATCTCAAGTTTTCCCCGTCTGTCTCCGGGAGAAAAGAGGTTCCTAAGAAGAAGTCAGGAAGACACAAATGGTCAAGAAGCACAGAGCTGCTCCCTTGCACGAGCTCAGCAAACATGCAACCCATCTGAGATCCTGCAGGGGAGGAGGGTACAGCCACGCGGGCCTGCCCTGCAGTCTGAGAAGGGAGGACAGGCCAACTGGCTGGGCCAACTGGCTGGGCCACGGACCCGCTGGGCAGTCCTGGGCAAACGTGCCGGCTCTGGCTGCAAAATGGGCCTGAGGAGAGCACCCATGTTGGAGGGTTCTGAGTGTCTGCACGACGCCAGGCACAGAGCCCCCAGAGCGTCGCTATGAGGCTGGCAATACTGTGTCACGGTTCTGTAGGTTAGAGCTTGAAGAAGGGGCCGTGCGAGAGCGAAAGGAGAAGACTGCCCTAGGGACCCAACCTGCCTCACATGCTGGCTCTGTGGGGTCAGGGGCCTGCAGAGCAAGGGGCCAGGTGCTCTGGGCTGCCCCACCTGGGTGAGGCCGCAGCTGCAGCAGAGGCTGTGCAAACCCCCCTCCTCCGGCCCAGCCTCCTAGGGAGCGGGCTGGGCGTGCATTCTCTCCCTTCCAGCTGCGAGAATCACAACCTCCATGTTCTTCTCTGTAAGGGAAAGGCTTTTCCCAAGTCATTCCTGGACGGGAAACCTCATCCCCCAAAGAGCTAAGACAGTGACGCCTGCAGCGGTGCCGCAGGAGGCGGGCGGCAGAGACCAGCGCGCGGCCCTCTCCTACCCCCGCCTGCTGCGGAGGGGACGGCTTTGCGCCCCCCTGGCCCGGCCCGCACCCTTCTCCTGCGCCGAGCCCCCCGTTTCCATCCTCCATTCCTTCCCCTTACTTATGACCGCACCTGCTACCGCGCACCCACCCGTTGTCCTCCCCCAGCCTCCAGCCAAGGGCGACAGGCCCCCCCTCCCCCCCTCTCCACGGGGCGCACCTGCGGTCCCGCCGGCCCCAGGGCTAGGCCAGGCATCCACGCAGGCCTCCTCGGCGGCCGGGCCTGGGCGGGGGTCGAGCGGGCCGGGAGAGCCGCGGTGCGCGTGCGTCACCCCCTCCGCGTCGTGGCCCCGCCCCCGCCGCGCCTCGGCAGGTGCAGCCCGCGCCCGGCCCCCGCGCAGCTCCCACCCTCGCGACCCAGGTGCGCGCGTCCCCAACACCCTCTTATCTACCGACCCCGAGGAATGACTCGCCTTTCTCAAGCAGTCTAGACCATGTGTCACATCGCCAGCCTGCCCTTCGCCCCCAGTATCACATCCTTGATTTTGCCACCTTCTAGCATTTTTTATTTTATTTTTTGTCTTCTGGCTTGAAGCAGGGGGCAATAGTAGGAGAGAGAAAAGATGAAGAGGTCCTAAGAACTTTGCATGAGGACCATGGTAGGGTGCATCATAAGGCTGCTCACGGGAGCCCTTTTACTGAGCAGGGAAAAAAAAAAAAAAAAAACTATGGTGATACTCAACACAAAATGTCAAAAGCTTCTGTTAAAGTGATACACTAAAAAACATGCGAAAGCCTCTAGGAACATTAGTTCTAAGTGCGAATCCTAAACCTCAAGACCAACTATCAAGTAAGATTTATTTGGCCTGAACGGATATTGAACCCCCTGCACACTACAGAAATTCATCAAGGCAGACCCAAATTTGTTAAAGACTTATGGAACAACATTGACAAAATTGAGATGCAAAATCATACAATAGAACATGGCACATTTCTTTCGAGACTGGAGAGAAGTACCAGGGTAGGGGGACAGAGAATAAGTAACATGATGAGACTAGAATCCACATCCTCTTACCCTAGCTCCATCCGGCAAATCCATTCTCACCTATACCATTTTACGTAATGAGGGGCCCACGCAATTCACTCACAAGACACACAGGCTTTTGGTTTAAAGCCAAGCCTCCTTCCTAGAGTCTTTTCTTCCATGGGAGCTCTTCTTTCCAGCTTTTTGCTTCAGTGCATGCTAAATCAACAGCACAAACACAGTCAAAGACCATGCTGGGGTTGAATATTGATTATTCACACATACTGGCTTTTCAATTCGGAATTTTACCTTAACATTGTTTACTGTTATCTTCATTTTGTGCTTGGAAAAATGGAGAAGCCATTACAATTTACTGCTTTTGTGTTGGATGGAAATTGAGATACAATGAAAGGTTTGTTTCATATGAAATTTGATATTTTAAAACACATACATCCTGGACTTGATAATCATCAAACAGCAATATTAAGTTCTTAGTGATTTTAAAATGCTGTGAGGCAGCCTGCTAATTTAAGTCCAGTGTAATTGTATTGTTTGTTGCTCATAATAAACAAATTTGTACAAGATCTTTACTTGCAAGAACAAAGTGGAAATCATCTTTTAAGTTACTGCCCACATCCATACTTTTTATAACTGTTGAGTATGTTCACATATCATTTGACCAAAGACCCTGAGTAACATGATCTCCATTTTATATGGAATGAAGATATTAATTCTAAAATTTAACTTTCCTGTCCAAGCTACTCACCTTCATAGTCCTCCTATACTGTTTGCTTTCAGCTAACAAAAATGGGATTGACATGTGGGTTTTTTTTTTTTTTTTTAATAAATCTCTTTCATTATTCCTCTCCCCAAAAGCCACTAATTCAGGTAATTCTAGTTAGTCTCAACCTCCTGTGCCTTCTTACTGGTCTTCCAATTCAACACTTCACCCATTTCCATGGATAGAAAATGACATTAGTACATTTCTAATTTTTTTTTAAATTTTTATTTATTTATGATAGTCACAGAGAGATAGAGAGAGAGGCAGAGACACAGGCAGAGGGAGAAGCAGGCTCCATGCATCGGGAGCCCAACGTGGGATTCGATCCCGGGTCTCCAGGATCGCGCCCTGGGCCAAAGGCAGGCGCCAAACCGCTGCGCCACCCAGGGATCCCCATTAGTACATTTCTAAAAGTTTACCCAGAAGGCAGGTGAAGTTTAAACAACTGTTTTGAACCAACACAACATGTATTTCAACAGTTTGAGTGTTTTCTATCTCTACTTACTACCAGAAATATCATAAACTTGAAATGCATATAGTTTATGTAACAAACCTGTTTTGATGTCATAAAACATGGTATATAGTTTTCAGTCTTTCTAGAAGTCAAATTCTTACTAGTGAGAAAGGGCTCATTCCTAGGTAATATAAACAGGAAATAGCTTTGAAATAAAACAGATGTGTTGCTATCAGGTAGAACTTGGTAAAGCAGACATCTGAGGGCTTTTAAATTTCTCTGTGAATATGGCTGCTCTGTGTAGATGTGCAATGCTGTTCTATTCAGCTCCATATCTGAATGTGGCATTCTAATACCTGCAAACTACCTTTTGTGGTTCTCTCTGCCTACAACATTCCTTCTTCCTAAGTCTAGAGAATATCCACCAGTGCTGACATTATTCTTTCCTTAAATATTTATGACTTCTAATAATTTAAAATAGAAATTTAGATTTGCTTAACAGTTTGGATCAAATTCTAAAAGGTACTTTGAATTTCATCAGATTCAGACAAGCCATTTTCCAAGTTACCTTTAATGTCTATGCTAAATAAATAACATTTACACACCAGACAAAACCATCAGAGGCTTTTATAAGAATCAAAAGTTAAGAAACAAAGTAAATATAGAGAGGTACATCAACTATTTTAAATTACAAAATCAAGCATGTGCATATAAGAAATCACCTTGATTAAAAATTTCCAAACTTCACTATTCCTCCTTAAATAATTTTAAATTCTTTGTCGGACAAAACAGCTACAAATGTATTGTGCAAATTTACTTTAAAAACATAGTATGGCTCAAAAGTCATTTATTTCTGCAGCATTATTCTCTAAGAGCACACTCAGGTCATTATTCTGCTTTAGCTGTTAATTCTTAGTCCAAGTGGACACACTGTACACAACTACAGACAATATAAACCTGATTACTCTGCCCCAAATAGGAGTACAGGATTAAGATGCTATTGAAACTAGTTAATTTCTAGGGATTTTGGCAAAATCCACAAATATCAATGTAATTCAAGAAATAAGATTTGTAAGGCTTATCTCTTCCCTTTACATGTTAGAAATATCTTATAGAGCCCTTCTCTGACTTAGGAGGAATAACAGGAAATAGGCACAACTCATTTCACTCTTCCGATCACACTTAATACAAAATTCATACAATTTTCAAAAATTAATTTCTCACAAACCAAGCCAACAATTTCTTTCAAAAGGCAAAGTGTAACCTCTGCTTTAAGAGATCATGATACAATTAACAAGTTTAAATACTGCCATAATTAAGAAAAACAAAAGTCATTTATACAAGCGTCTAAGAATTCAAGTTGCTTGTGCAGTGAAATTAAAATCTATCACTTAATCTTCCTGAGCTAACAAACTAACATGCAGATTATCCTGCCAGGCCCATTGCCAACTACTAATTTTATTTACATTAACAAATATTAACATCTACCAATTACAAGTCTACAGGTTTACTGGTTGGTAGTAGCTGAGCTTTTCCAAAAGGATTTTTCGGAGAACCTTTATACCAGACCCTCTCTTTTTCTGACGGCTTCTTAAGGACTCTATTTATCCCAGGAGAAAAGCCCGTATTATTATTTACAACAGATTTTAATATGTCATGATTTGTCAGGTCATCCAAGGGAATCTTAATTTGGCCATCGGATATCACTTCCTGTTTACAAACTCTGGTAGACCCGCGAGAAGCCTTCATGGAGTCAGGGTGTCTCTTCATTTTTGAGGAAGATTGGGAAGTTGACTCCATGCCTGATCTTGAAATTGCATCAACATCTGGCTGTTCACATGCTGTAAATTTCTGTTCTTTAGGACCTGATTTAGTATATGAAATCAAGTAATCTTTTGATGTACTCCCTACACCAGAGGAAAGAGCACTGTCACAGCTCACTGACTTAACCAGAGGAGAAGCAGCATCACCAAGACTTGCCAATTTGTGCCTTACAGGTTGCCTGCTGTACTCCAACAAGGAGTTAATCCTTCTGACAGACTGACGGACAGGTGTACGCTGAAACTTAAGAGGTGATCTAACTTTGGTTCTATTTGATTCATTGAGAGAAAGCTTATTAAACCATTGTATGTGGTCTGACACCCTCCCATGCTCTGTCATTTGTGAGCTTTCAGAGATAGTTGTATGGCAGGTTTCCACCAGTGACTGCTGCTTAACGATTCGCACTGGCCTCGGTTTGGGCAAATTTGTTATATTACATGTAATCTGCTCTGAGGAACAGGTGTCAGCTGCATCCTCCCTAGGAGCTGCACATTCCAGTAAGTTCTCCTCAATCATATTCTCGTTCTCCTTTAATTGAGTATTTAGTTTATCCCTTGTGGACTGCTGATTCTCTATGTGTTCATCACTAGGCAATTCTGGCTTGACTGAATTATCTCTAGGTATATTGGAATGGGTGCTTTTCTCATGTTCAATCTTCATATGAGTTGAATAACATGTTATAGTTGTTTCTCTATCCAATTTTTGAGTTTGATGTAGTGAGATGACTTGTTCTGACAAACTATTTTCATCTGTACTAGTTTGATGTTCATTTGATTCTATCACAGTCAAATCATTAGTTTCAAATAGATTTTTTTCTGGGCTATATTCTATAGAAGGTGTTTCATTTAGCTTTACTTTCCCCAAATTAGTTACTGATGACTGCCTGTGATTTATCAATTCATGGAAATTACTTCCAGATTCAGAAAATGCTCTCTGAATTTTCACCAAAGTCTCTGTGGTCAAGTTATTTTCATCCCCACTAAAAGAGCTTCTAGTTACGTTGATGTTATGCTTATCGTGTAGAGTAGAAAGGGTGAGTTCATATGAACCAATAGAGGACTTTTCAACTGTAGTATCAGGCTCCAAAGAAGTGCTTTCCACCTTAAGATTTCCCTTGACTGGAGAGGCTTCATTTGTAGCTATTTCTTGAAAACTAGAATTACTAGGTGCTGTCCAAGACATCTGGTAACTTGTTCCATCTAGATGCTCTGGAGTTAGTAAGTTTTCCTCAGACTTACTGATCTTTTTTGAACCTAAAATAAAGCAGTTCAGTCTTTTTAATCATTTATGTTTGAAACATATTTGAAATATTATTCAGATACATGGCAGACAAAGGTATTAAGCATTAAATTTTAACAATTAAGGATCTGTATTAAAAGAAATAATATAAAAGTATCATTTTTGTATTTATAAGCATCTTCCAATTGTTCATACAAAAATACAATGCCAATTCAAATATTTTTACTATTCAAACATGAATTTTTAATTTCTAGAACAGTAAATTAATAGATTTTAAGATAAATAACTGAAAGCTTATGTCAATTATATCTCAAGAAAGCTGGAAAAAATTTTTAGATAAACAATGAAAATAGGTTTTTTGGTAAAAATAACAATATCATGCAAATGTACCTTTCTTTGTTAATCTTTCATCAATATCTGGGCTAAAAAGCAGACCTGTTTTTACAGACTCGATTCTATTTTTTAAACTTTGTTGATTTGCAAGTCGTCGACCAACATTTTCATATCTGTCAACACCAGAACACCCATTCTGTACAGAAAAGAAAAATTGAAAATGTTTTAAGAAATAAACCTAATTATTTCAAATATTAAGACAAATATTAAATTTATTTGTCGTTATCAGCATCCTCTAGAGCTGACTGAAAAAGGTATATAAAATTAAAAAAACAATTTTATACCAAATAGAAACATACTTGCATGCCTGCTGATAAGAACTAGAAGCAATTGACTTGACTACTACTTGATATTTTATGATCTGAAATAAAAACACCCTCACATATTAACTAAAAAAAAATTTCTTTTGTGATGACTCTATGCCAGGAGCTGCTCACAACTGTTTGAGCGAACAAAAACAAAACAGACAGACCAAAATCTTACCCTTGCAAGGATTTACATTCTAGATGGGGAGATTTCAAATAGGACAAGAAAACTAGTAATTTATATTGTATATTATATAATACACAAGGTGAGAAGTGCTATGAAGAAAAGTAGAGCGGGGTAAGAAGGCTATGGTGGGGTGTCAGTCTATACAGAGTGATCAGAAGATGACTTGTGATTAAAAAAAAATGTGAGAGCCATGCAGATAAAAGGGGAAAGAACATTATCCCACAGAGAAGGAAGGTCAGGTCAGTGTCCAAGGCTGAAACCAGGTGTGGCACATCTAACAGCAAGGAGACAAGAAGCTAAATGATCACGAAGGAGTGGCGAGAGGAGGCCTCAGAGAGGTACACATAAACATAAGAACTTTATCTTTTTTCAGAGTGAAATGAGTCACCGGAGGATTCTGGACAGAAGAGTGACAGGACTTTACTTGGTATTTAAAAGGATAATTCTGGCTGTAGTACTGTAGCAAGGGAGGAGCATAGACCTACTAGTAGGAACTGATTGCAGTAATCCAGGTTGGGGATGACAGAATTTAGAGAACACCAAAAATGCAGTACTAGTGAGAACTGGTCAGTCTGGATATGCTCTAAAGGCGGAGAGACACAAGATTCCTTAATGGTTTACACAGGGTGTGTGAGAAAGTGAGGAGTCAAGAATGCCTGCATGGACTGTGGGTGGGAATTCAAACTGGTACGGCCACTCTGGAAAACTGTGTGGAGGTTCCTCAAAGAGTTAAAAATAAATCTGCCCTATCACCTGGCAATTGCACTGCTGGGGATTTACCCCCAAAGATACAGATGCAGTGAAAGACTGAGATATCTGCACCCCAATGTTCATAGCAGCAATGTCCACAATAGCCAAACTGTGGAAGGAGCCTCAGTGTCCATTGAAAGATGATGGATAAAGATGTGGTCTATAGATACAGTGGAATATAGATACAGTGGAATACAGTCAGTCGGAGAAGGACAATCATCACATGGTTTCACTCATAAGGGGAATATAAGAAACAGTGAAAGGGATTACAGGGGAAAGGAGGGGCACTGAGTGGGAAAAATCAGTGGGGGAGACAAACCATGAGAGACTCCTGACTCTGGGAAACAAACAAGGGTAGTGGAAGGGGAGGTGGGCCGGGGGCTGGGGGGTGACTGGGTGACAGGCACTGAGGGGGGGGGGTCACTTGACGAGATGAGCACTGGGTGTTGGCAAATCGAACTCCAGTAAAAAAAATATACAAAAAAAAAAAAAGAATGCCTACATGGTTTTTGGCCTAAGTGACTGGAAGAATGAGTTGCCATACCTCAGATGATGAAGACTGTAGGTGGGGATGTAGATGGTGGAAAGGGGGAGGAGTGGAGAAACAGCAGCAGAGAAAAGATGCATCTTGGAAGCTCTATTTGGGACAGGTTGACCCTGAGATGTCTATTGGATGGACATCAAGTAGAGAAGTCAAGAAGGCAGATATTGAGAAACATCAAGTTGTTCAGGGAAGCATTTTGCACTAAAGATACAAACTTGGGAGTCTTAAGTAAATACATGGTATTTAAAGCTAATGGGCACCTTGGTATGTAGAAAGAGAAAAGAAAAATCCAAGGACAAAGTTTGGGCATTCCACTGTAAAGGAATTAGAAAAGTAACCTGTGAAGAAGGAAGAAAATCATGAGGAAAGTGCCCCTGAAGCAAGGAAGGAAAGTATGCTAAAAAGAACAAGTGACTAGCCAGGTCAAATGCTGTTGACAGGTCAAATCTAACAGACTGGTGTTTGTCTGCTGGCTTGAGCACCACTCAATTAATTCATGGATGACCTTGAGAGCAGGTGCATTGAGTGTTGGGGAGGCAAGCCTCACTGGAATCATGTAAGCAGAACAGAAAAGGAGGGAATAGTAGATATCAAAACACATGTAAGAATTTGGTTTAGGGGAGAACGAGACAGTAGCTGGAGAGGCAGGGCTTTACCATCAAGTCTATAGCTTTATGCTAATATGAACATCAATGAAATGATCTAAGACACTTACTATCTCTTTGCTACTTTTCCCCAGACTAAACTTCAAACGAAGAGATCTTCGGACCTTTTCTTTACGACTGATCTTGGGAGAGAAGCAGCCTGCTTTTCCTGATTCCACCCTAAAAAAACCATGGGATTAAAATTGTCAGCATTAAAAAAAATGTTAACATAAAAACTGGAAACATTTTTTTTTTTGGAAACATTCTTGCAAAATGAAATTTCAAAGTCCAGAGCAAATTATATTGCTAGTAATCAAATAGTGTAATAATTTTCTAAAATTAATTAAGCTTTAAGATACCATATGTGAACACATTATATTTGTATATAAAATGGTCTCTCCTGTTTATCACAAGAGTTAGTCACTTATAAACCAGAATCATTAGAATCATTAGAGACTAGCCTTGGGGCACCTGGGTTGGCTCAGTCAGTTGAGAGTCTGACTCTTGGGCAGCCCAGGTGGCTCAGCGATTTAGCCTAAGGATCAAGTCCCACGTCAGGATCCCTGCATGGAGCCACTTCTCCCTCTGCCCGTGTCTCTGCCTCTCTCTCTCTCTCTGTGTCTCTCATGAATAAATAAATAAAATCTTTAACAAAAAAAAAAGAGTCTGACTCTTAATTTCAGCTCAGGTCATGATCTCAGGATCCTGGGATGGAGCCCCATGTCTGGTTCCAACCCTTAGTTGAGGAGTCTGTTGGAGGATTCTCTCTCTCCCTCTCACCCAGCTCCTCCCCACTCCAATGGTTTCCTTTTTTTTTTAAAGAATAGACTAGCCTTTAAACGGAAATTTAAAAACTACAATCAATATACAGTAGGATTTTAAGCAAGCAAAGTGGACTCAAATTACAAGTCATTCTCTGGAGGATATATAAAGGGCAACTGATTGATAATAATGGCAGAGAGAATTTTTAAAAATTTTGACTCAAATATGATTCTCAGCAGAAAGACAAACAAAATATTTTCTTAACTCTATACACCACATGTTTATCCAGTGAAACAAATGTCCTGCACTTATTACCTGCAAACTTTTTTGCTTGCAATTCTCTTACTTCGCCTTAGCACACCTGTACTGATCAAATGGTTTCCACTGATGGCGACAGGAGAGAGTGAATTCTGAGATGACCCTTCTGGGCTTGTATCAAAGGGAACTGTAAAAATATAACCACATGTAATATACCACCCATACTTTTTTTTCAAAGTATAAAATATTAATAGCAACTAGGTTTAAAGTTTTCATTTCCAATCCTAAGCAACAACAAAATCACATAGTTTCTGATGAGAAACTTGAAAAACCAAATAAACCCAATTTGACTTGAAAAAAAAAGTGTAAGTTTCTTACTTTTTGGTTGCCAATAAGGGTCAGATTATACATGACTTTTACATTAGAGTTTTGCTTTAAACTTGTTTAATAATGGGCTGTAGACTAATATAGGAAAAAAATCATAAATGATAGTGTGGACTGTAGATTAATATAGCTGCCTTTATACATTAAAAAAAGCACATTGTGTCTGTTATTATCCAAACTTAGAAAGCAGTCCATTTTCAGTTTTGCAAATGGAATTTACTGAACCATGGCTGATAAAGTAGGACCAAAGAAAAATGGTAAGTTGTAATAATAGGACTCCTGTTACTGAACTTGTAATTTTTTTTTGTCATCAATTAAGCAGGCTCATACTAATGTTCCAGTAACAAAAGAATGTTTAAACTACTTTTGGGGAGCTTGGAAAGAAGGAATTATTAGGTTCGTTTCTTGGAGCAGATGTTATAATGCTAATAAGCAAAGGCAGATAGAATTACAATTCACATTGGCCATTTGGAAACAGTGTTCCAAAGTGGAAAAAACTTGAGGAAAACACTAAGTTAGGGGAACCTGGATGGCTCAATTGGTTAAGCCTCAGACTCTTGATTTTGGCTCAGGTCATGATCTCAGGGTCATGAGATTTGAGCTCAGTCTCCGGCTCTGCATCAAGTTTGCTTGAGATTCTCTCTCTCTCCTTCTCCCTCTGTCCCTCCCCCTCTGCTTGCACTCTCTCTAAAAAAAAAAAATAAATAAATAAGAGAGAGAGAGACAGAGAACACTAAGTTAGTTTAAATGAACTTAAGTCTCCAACCTCTGAATATTGAAAGAAATAGGAACATATTCTCAGAGTTCTTTCATTACATTTTAACAGACCACACACAGAGAACCTGTGAAGGACCATAAAAAACAAGTTGCTTTTTTGTTCAACTTTCTAATAAAACAAAGAAGGAAAAGCTAAACTTTTTGGATAATGAAACAAAAGAGGTGCTTCTGGGTAGATCTCATAAACCTAGCTAACAAATTCAAAGTAATACTCAGGGATCCCTGGGTGGCGCAGCGGTTTGGCGCCTGCCTTTGGCCCGGGGCGCGGTCCTGGAGACCCGGGATCGAGTCCCACGTCGGGCTCCCGGTGCATGGAGCCTGCTTCTCCCTCTGCCTGTGTCTCTGCCTCTCTCTCTCTCTCTCTCTGTATGACTATCATAAATGAATAATAAAATAAAAAAATTAAAAAAAAAAAAAAACAAAAAAAAACAAAGTAATACTCAACATTGTCTGAAATCAATAAAAACCTAAAAGAATCAGAGATCACTCACTTTTTGATGAAATGTGTGATAAATAGGAGATAGAGGACTCTGGGCTTAGTTAGGATTTTGGTTCATTTTGGGTTAATTGTAACATTACCTTGTATGACTGACCGTGACCCAACCAGTGTTCTATACATTCTAAAGGAGCCAACTCAATCTAAGACCATACTAGCAAAAGAGTTGGTACTCAAATAAGCAAAACTGCGTTTTTCTCTGGAGGCTCTGGTTGGCCACATTAGAAACTGTAAGTCATTTGGAAGAAAATGCCTGGGCTGGTAACAGACCTGGAAACCATGCCATAATGAACAGCATAAACAAAGTTTTTAAAGCTTTTACAAAAACTACTTGAGTATAAAACTAAAAAGTAACTCCCCTCCTCCTTCAACTGCAACCACAATGGTTCCTCCAATGACAGTACTCCACCACAATGTGTTTAGGGAAACTCAAACTTTAGTAACCTCAACAGGAGATAGCAATACAGCCACAGTTACAGATCAGGAAGTAACTAAACTAACTCAAGGTGTCCAATCACTTAACACTTGAGCACCAGTGTTATACACAGAAGCCTAAACTCTCATTCTGAGTTATCATAATTTTCAATAGGCATGGTCATAAAACATACACACATACACATTAATTATACTGGGCCAGTATAATTAAAATTTAAAAATTAGAGGACTTTATAAAAATTCAGATATTTTTTTTTTTTTTTTAAATTTTTATTTATTTATGATAGTCACAGAGAGAGAGAGAGAGAGGCAGAGACATAGGCAGAGGGAGAAGCAGGCTCCATGCACCGGGAGCCTGATGTGGGATTTGATCCCGAGTCTCCAGGATCGCGCCCTGGGCCAAAGACAAACGCCAAACCGCTGCGCCACCCAGGGATCCCAAAATTCAGATATTTGATAGACAGAATAAAGCTGTAACTCCTAAAGGAGGTAGCATTAATATGAAATAGCACTTTGCCCAGAATAGGCACTCATGTTAATGTTTACAACTCAATTACATAAATTTTCTTTGCTACCTGATACTGGCGTAGAACTGCTACTGAAAAGATTAGCTGGCAAGAATTCAAAGTTAAAATTGTGCTTGATGGACTTCCTCTTCTTACTTGAGAAACCATGAGAAGAATCCACTGGCAGTTTACGCTTAGCATTTGGTGTAAGAATTGTGGGTGATATGGATAGCTGGGCTAAAAAACAAACAAACAAACAAAAAAAACAAATTGTGTTTTTTCAACTCCATGGAAGAAACTTTATATAATTTCTCCTTATAAAGCTATTCCTTAGAGGAAACCAAAGAATGAGAGAATATGTTTACATTTACATTATCAAATATATGTTATAACTAAATTAACACCATGCAATTATTTAAAATGATAATAGGAAAGTCATAAATAGGCAAGATTAACAAAAAATAGTAACTTAAACCACACAGACTGAAAGACACATATAATCCAAATTAAAGAATATTAACATACGGAATAAAATCATTATCAAGGAGTTCAAACAAACTAATCTACATAAGAGTTTTGCTTTTCATCATAGCTGAGTTATTAACCACTTAAATTTCTTCAGAAACAAATGATCATATTGTCTATTATTATGTTATTGGGCTAATTTCAGCCACAAGCAAACCAAGATAAAAATGGGAACATACACTAATAAACTTCTGGTTCTAAAACAAAAATAAGATTTGAGTTATTTTCACATATTCAAACAGCATCCAACTTACATTCAACAGAAAAGCATGATTTAAAAGACTAAAGATGTTTGTAACAACAGACTAAAAGAAATTCTTACCTACAATTTTGGGTTCCTTATATCCAATGTAATTAGCAATGTCACAGCACAGTATTACAGTCAGTGTTTCCACTGAAAATATTTGGATTTGATTAAACCAAAAAAAGTCAGGTAATGGTTATGTTTAAATAATATAAAGAAATTTTCACTTCAATAAAAAATATATAATACCTACCATTTTTTTCCTGTTGAGGTGTAACAGAGGGTGTTCTGTTAGATTTAAGTTTACTTAATGCTCCACTAACAAAATCTGAAATGCAAAGCACATATAATCATACCATCATTATAATTTAACATTTACCTCTCTTTCACCAATAATTCATATTGATATTTATGGTTTACAGCATGTAAGTTTGTTAGCTTATACCTTTTTTTTCCAGCTTATAAATCTTAAAGGCATTTAAACTTATTTAGAAGGAATTATCTCAAAATAGGAAAAAAACTAAAGGACATATTTCAATTATATTCCTCACTTATATGCCCATCTCTTTCTCTCTCTCTCTCAAAAAAAGATACAGGAACACCTGGGTGACTCAGCAGTTGAGCATCTGCCTTTGGGTCAGGGCATGATCCCAGGGTGGGGGATCAAGTCCACATCAGGCTCCTTTCAGGGAGCCTGCTTCTCCCTCTGCCTATGTCTCTGCCTCTTTCTCTGTCTCATGAATAAATAAAATCTTTAAAAAAAAAAAAAAGAAAAGGAAGAAGATGAAGAAAAAAGGCTAGCTATAACAACACAAAAAAGATAAACACTAATAGTCTACAATTCCTGAACAATTTCAAATTCCTAATAAAATCAATGCATTTTAATGATGCTTGACAAATGCTATCTTAACCCTTTTGATACCCAGGAGTAAAGCATGGAACAAAACAAACTGAATTTTGACAACTGGATATAATTTGAATAGCAAGGGTAGGTGGAAGTAAAAACATTCTATCAAAAATACGATAAGAAAAAAAAACCCCACAAAGTGTGTAAAAAACAATAAAAAGGGACACCTGGGTGGCTCAGTGGTAGAGCGTCTGCCTTTGGCTCAGGGTGTGACCCTGGGGTTGGGGATCAAGTCCTGCATCGGGCTCCTTATGAGGAGCCTGCTTCTCCCTCTGCCTATGTCTCTGCCTCTCTGTCTCTCTGTGTTTCTTATGAATAAATAAATCTTAAAAAAAAAAAAGAAAAAGAAAATTAAATAAAAACAAAAAACAAATAAAATGCAGTTGGACTAAAGCATAGTATACATTGCATAAAGGAGAAAGAATAAACAGTAAAAAGGCATGCTAAACAAATCCTATGAAAGACCTTTAATAACAGGCTATAAATAGCAGTCTTATCAGTGAAAGTTTTTGACCAGTATGTGTGACACATGATTAAAGTTATACATTAAGAACATCAGCCTTGACAGCAATAAGCAGGGCAGATTCAACGAAGAGGCATGAAGATCAACAAGGATATTTTCACAGTAAAGATACAGCAAATACCATGGACAGTATCTTACAGAACCTGAAAACTGTGAATATAAATGGTACAGTAAGAGTTAGGTACCCATGCTTTAAAGCCTGAGTGACTAGAGAATGATGGTGATGTTAAAAAAAAAGGAAGTTAGGAACCAGTTTAAAGAGGGTGAAGACAATTATTTCAAAATGCTGAGCTTAAAGCACACACACACACACACACACACAAAGCATAAGCAAAGATATCTGCCTAGCAAGTTTTCACTAAAGTGGGACTGATATTCACAAGACAACAGTATCACTGAGATCCAAATCCAGTGTTCACCTATGTAGATGCCATACATGAAACTCCAAGAGCGAATGAAATCACAAAGGAAAGAGGGTAAATAAAGAGGATCTGTGTCTGAGAATACCTGCATTTGGGGTATTTTATGGTGCTCTGAAAATACATGTTTAAGTCCTAACTTCCAGGGATCCCTGGGTGGCTCAGTAGTTTAGCACCTGCCTTTGGCCCAGGTTGCGATCCTGGAGACCCAGGATTGAGTCCCACATCAGGCTCCCTGCATGGAGCCTGCTTCTGACCTCTGCCTGGGTCTCTGCCTCTCTCTGTCTCTCATGAATGAATAAAAATCTTTAAAAAACAAAAAACAAAACAAAACAAAAAACCAATCGCTTCTCGGCCTTTTGGCTAAGATCAAGTGTAAAACAAAACCAAAGTCCTAACTCCCAAGTGCTTGTGAATGTGACCTTATTTGAAATTAGGGCCTTTGCAGATGGTACTCAAGAAGAGGTCATTAGAGTAGGTCCTAATTCAATGTAACTGGTATCACCATAAGATGAAAACTTGTTCAGTGACACCCAGGGAGAAGGCCATGTGATAACAGAGGTAGACTCTGGATGCAGCTGCAGCTGCAGCCAAAGAATGCCAACAATCAACAGCCACCACCAGAAGCTAGAAGAAGCAAGAAGATTCTCCCCCTACAGGTTTCACAGGGAACATAGCTCAGGCAACAGCTTGATTTTAACTTCTACCTTCCAGAATGGTGAAACAATAAATTTTTGTTTTCTGCCACCCAATTTGTGGCACTTTGTTACAGTGGCCCCAGGAAACTAACATAGAAGGTAGAGGGAGATCAACAAATAAAGGAAAGAAGAATCATAAGGCTGCATCATATAAGCCAAGAATCAAACAAGAATGGGAGAGTCAATAACAATTAGTCCTGATACTCAAAAGATGAGAAATTTCCTAAGGCAATCAGAAGAATGGCCTCAGGCTTCTTGATCAAGAAAAGATAAAAAAAATCTTATGACTGATTTTTTGATGATGGAGCTTTAGGTCTTTTGTTCTTTCTTTTTTTTTTTTCCTTTGGTGCTTCCTTGGTAATGTTTCCTTCATCAGTTAGCTCATACCTCTAACTCTCTAATTCATATCACTATTTGAAATCATGGTCTCATGCCTGGATTATTACTACCCATTTCTGACTATTCTCCCTATTTCCTTAATTCTTCAAACCAGGTAATTTTCTAAAACATTATAATCCTGTAATGCCTCTATTCATAAATCTTCAATGGTTGTTCTCCAATACCCAGCTTCATAGTCTAATATTTCAGCCTGACATTGAGCTCACCATAATATCCTCCTAATCTTCAGGATAAACCCCTCACTCAAGTCATGTTAGGCTATTTTACTGATAGTCATTGATTATTTCTTCCGTACACAAATCTTTCTTCATAGCATACTTTTTACCTACAATAGGATACAAGTATTCTGACTCAATTCCCCTAGATTCTATCCATTTTTCAAGAAGGCTCAGTCCTTGAACGTTCTTTGGACTCCCTGATCACTACAACCCAGGGAACTTTTCTCCTTTGAACACATTTCACATTTGTGCTAAAGATTTAGCATTTAATATTAGATTGTATTGCCATTTTTGCTTTTCCCATGCATGTGTCCTGTTTTTCCAACTATGCTGTAAGCACCAAAAGGGCACATACCATAGCTTAGGCTTATGTTTAAACAGTTTAGATAAAAGTAAACTGCTCTACCGCCACAAAATTTAACTGGCACTGCCACTTACCTCCTACACTTTGTCTTCGCTTTCTCTTACACTCACCAGGAGATTCACATTCACCTTCTTCACAGCCTTCTAATGATGGAGTAGCACAGAGACCATCAAGACCCAACATAACTGGTATCTTTTCCTGGATAAAATCTGGAACATGCCCTAAATAAAAATGTTCAGAGTTAAAATTTTTCCTCTACTCTCCCTAAAAATGTTCAAATAGTATATATTTCTAACAGTCATCTTCACAGTTCACTTGGAGGAAACTGGGATCTCCTTCATTTAAACAAATCCTGTTGTTTTTATAATGCAACTACATCTTACCAATATCTGATGCATAATCAATAAGAGTCTGCACCACTGCAACCTGTAATCGTAGCTTTTTTTCTGTGTTAGCAGACATCTTTTCATGTCCTTCACTTGTCTGAAGGAGGTTTGGTGCAAATATTACTGCAAGATTGCTACTATCCATCTTATTCTCACTGGACCTTAAAATGAAACAAGGTTTTCTTAGATTAAGCCAAAGAGAAATATATAGAAATAAAATTAACATACTGAGCACATTTTGAAGAATTCTTACTTTATAAGTCAAACACAAGTCAAAATAGTTACCCTTTGTCCACCCATCTGTATGAGTGGCTTCAAATAAGACGAACCAAAAATAGCTTCTGTGTGCTTAAATATGTATCATAAAAACCATGTTAACCAGAGTCTACACTTTGTTCTTCCATACAAATTGAACATATATATTTGATTTTCAAACCCACACATAACAACTGTATTATCTAGAACAAGCAAGCTCACTGACAACAGAGAGGGGGAACAAATTTGAGAAGCAAAACACAAATACATTAAAAACAGAGTAACCTGAAGCCATTCAATGGACAAAGAATCCTATCAACACCAATAAGCCATTCATGATGATGTTAAGACAGTAAGAAAATACTAAATCATTTGGTAAATTGTTTCTTAAATTATACAAGTTATACTTCTTGTAGTAAGGAAGTAACTCTTTAAGAAAAATTTCCATCCCAAATTTAATCCTAACTTATTTTCTATAATGGTAAAGCTACCTAATTAGCAAACTATTTCCCAAGACTTTTAATTACTTACCTAAGGGAAACATTCCTGAGAAAGTTAAAGAAGTATCTTAATACATCAATTGTGTGGTCAGCCATAAGACAGGAGAGCAATATTGTAGCTTTATTCTTCTCCTCTGTTCCTAACTGTTGAGCTTTGAAAAGTGCTTCATGCAAATCAGCTGGAAGAATGGGCTCTGGCAACTCCCTAAAAAACTGCTTAAGAAGTCCTGCAACATCACAAGGAGGTGCAGATGACAGGCAACTTTCACCATGATCCAGTTTATTCTGAAATAAATATAATAATCTTAAGCATTTGAGGACATAAGAGTCTACTGCAAATAAAATATCCTTTTTTATACTCTAGAGAGCTTTTTCTTAAAAAGTTCCTCTTAACCTTGTTTTAATATGTATCATGCATTTTTGAAGGCTAATAATAAAATCAAAAAATATATCTTTCATTTCATATGGTGCTTTATTGGAAAAAAGGATGACAAATTTGAAAGTACTCAACTTTTAAAGCATTATATAGATTGTAGAAATCATTTCACAATATATACATACACTAAAATGTGAAGTTATACACCTTAAATGTATTTGTCAATTATATCCCAATAAAACTGAAAGAAAAAAAAAAAGCATTAAATAATGTATAATTCTTCTTTTTTTTTTTTTTTTTAATAGAGAGAGTGCATGAGTGAATGCTCGTGTTGGGGGTGGGAAGGGAGAAAGAGAATCTTAAGCAGGCTTCATAGCCAGCGTGGGGCTGGATGTGGGGTTTGATCTGTCAACCCTGAGATCATGACCTGAGCCAAAATCAAGAATCAGGCTGGGCCACCCAGGCACTCCTGTATAATTGCTTTTAGGAAAAAAAGTTCTTTTGCCATGAAAAAGGCTATCTGCAAATTCAATTTCTATCAATAATTCATGCAATAGTTTAAGTATTTCTATTCTAAGAGCCAAATAAAGTACACACGAAAAATTATAGTTAAGGAATATGCTTACCTTTAGGGCTCTTAGACGAATAACAGATCCTGACTTCCTAAAAAGCCCTTCTGTATGAATATACTTTTCTAAAGATGTGCAAGCATCAACAAGAAAACTGAAAGAGAGAAATCTTTTCAGGTGGCCAGAAACACATCTCACTAAATCCTATTTTTCTACCAAAGCACATGAACAGACCAAGCACTAACCCCCTTTCAGAAGCTCTAATGTCACAAATCCCTTCAATTTTTGTAGGTTTTTTTGCTTCCTAAATTCTCCTCTCGGGCCCATCTTTTTATCCATGACTTCTATGAGCTTGCTTTAATCCAACATCAATCCTACTTCTCAATCCTACTTCATTGCTCTGCTTCCACTCAGAGTACAAGATGTGTTTTTACTGACTCTCCTCAACCCTCTCCAATGAGATTCTCACCACCATTACTCCAACAAAACAGCTCCCATCTTAAATATCATGTATATATTTAAGTAGATAGTAAGTAGCATTAGGTATTAAATAACATGCAGATATTTAAATAAATATTAAGGTCACCAACCCCATGATCAATTGTCTTCATTTTGCTTGTCCTGCCAGCATCTGACACACTTGCTTTTCTTGAAAATATTCCTTTTTGTGACACTTCTGGTTTTCCTGCTATACCCCTAACTACTCCTTCTCAAACTCCTTTTCTGGGTTTTTTTTTCTGCCAGACCTCTACATGCTAGTATGACCCAGGGCCCTAAGGCTTTCTTCTTTTTATTCTCTCTTCATGTGTGACTTTGCAGAGCATACATAGCTTTAAATATCTACCAACTACATTTGCCCAAAAATACGGCAATGTTCTTTTCTCACTCTAACATTACCTCAGAAAAATTAGATATATCCTAGGCCTTACAATTTTTCTCATACTTAGAGGTGTGTGATCAGTTTCTTTATATTAAACCAGTTTTAACCATCAATGTTGGCTTTAGCAAAAAAACAACTGATACCACAAATCAGAATGGATGTCAGCTGCGAGCAACTGATAGCACTGTACTAGTGCCCAGTGGCTGAATATCACAGAAAGTAAGTGACAGAACTTAACATTTGTTTGTTTAAAGCAGGCAATGAAATTACGACAAAGATTTAGTCATCATTACTAGGGATATGACTTTACAATTCTAAAGGTAAAAAAATCATCATAAACAAATCTTTTATAGGTCATTTAAAAAGCAAAATAGTAAGTGCTTACCTTATGAAGACTGTGAATCTGCACCTATATGCTGAATGAGGGAAAACTATCCTAACATAACAAGGTATTCAATAAATGCTTTTGGACAATACATCAGTTAAAAACCTAGGTAACTGAACTAGAGTAGCCAGAAGAAACCCTACTTCTGAATCAGTAACAGCTAAGATAGTGTCTTTACAGCATCTTTATTTATTTAAGATGTAAACTTCTCTAGTAATTTCTGATGCAGTTAGTCCAAAAGGTTACTTTTAAATAGTGACATAGTAAAAAGCTCAAGTGTTCATAATTTATACTCACAAATACTCTATTTAATCTTAGCTTAAATATTCTTTCATCCACAAAGGAAAAAGGGGTGGGAGTATGTGTGGGGGGAACAGACTCTTAACAGGAGAACAAACTGATGGTTACCAGACGGGAGCTAGGTGGGGGACCAGGTGAAATAGGTAAAGGGAATAAGAGAACGTTTATGATAATCACTGAGTAATGTGTCGAATTGTTGAATCACTATACTGTACACATGAAACTAACATAACACTATATATTAACCACACTGGAATTACAGTTTTAAAAACTTAACTGTAACTGAATTCATAATCAGCATATTGGTGAATACAATCAGAACTGCAGCAAAAGAACTGGTATAGAACTAAAAACTCTTAACTAAAAAGAACAAAAAAAAATTGCTTTCTAACATTTATTCATTACTGAACCTCAAAATTCAACCTTAGGAATGAATACAAATTAAAAAGTTTAGTGTAAAAATTTAAAAACATTTCTACATTAGTTAATGTTGAGAAATTTAAAATCATTTGCTAGTTGAAAACAAATGTGTAAGTCAATCAACTATTTTATTTATTTTTTAAAGATTTTATTTGAGAGAGAGAGAGAGAGAGAAAGGGGGGAGGGAGAATGTGCAAGCATGAGCAAGCAAGGGGTGGGGTCGAGGCAGACAAGCAGATTCCTCACTGAGTGGGATGCAGGGATCAATGAGGGGCTCGGTCCCAGGACCCTGAGATCATGACCTGAGCTGAACTGACACTTAACCGACTGAGCCACCCAGGTGCCCCTCACCTATTTATTTTTAAACACGCAAACACCAGTTTGAAATATTTTTTCTTCATCCCAAACTTAGCTTACCTTGGAATGTGTCCATATTCTGGTACCACAGAATGGGGCAATGCATTAAAAGGTACTCCAAATATTTTACCCTAAAATGGCAAATTCAGTTAACACAAATATTAGGCATAATGTCAATTTTCTTAAATAGTAAGCAAATTAAAAACCGCAGGAAATTTAAAAAATAGAAATATTTAGGATAATGAAAATAATTATTACAAGTAACTTTGGTAAAAACTAACTGCTATATTCTACACATTACATAGGTGCTGGGAGTACAAAAATGGTCAAGAAAAAGTCATTGTGCCTGGGGGGATGGGTGAGATACGTGAAGGGGATTAAGAGTACACTTAACATGATAAGCAGAGTAATGTAAGGAATTGTTGAATCACTATACTGAATACTTGAAACTAACACTGCATATTAACTGTAATAGAATTAAAACAAAATAAAGTCATTGCCCTAAAGCAATATAATACATTCCATCAGTTTCCAATCCCATAATGGAAAATTAATCCAGTTAGTGCTTAGTTAGGAAATTCTTAAACAAAATTTGGCCAAAACAGCAACATCTTCTAAAAACACTATATATTCTTTCAGTAACATTATAACACTAACCTTATTCTTTCCTTCTGTCACCTTATAAATACTAACGTGAACAAAAGGCTAAGTTGATTGGCAATGGTAATTCTTGTCACTCATTGAGTACTTCCTAAAATTACATCAAAAGTGGTTATTTTTAGACTTGATCTTCTTTTCCACACTCTATTAGAAAACTCCCATTTAAACTGTGATCTGAGGTAATCAAGGCAGGGATTCTGCAAATATTTAATTCAAATTACTTTAACTACTTTGAAAAATATTTTTAAAAAGTCACATTCAAATGTATTACTTATATTCAAATTCAATACACCGAAGATCACAATAGTAAATTTGTACGTTACACTTCTTCATAAAGAATCTGCTACTATCTTTGTGCATGCATTCCAACTTCTTAAAAATTTGTCACTGATTAAGAAGGTTGTGGTTTTCCACTGGACTTAAACACAAGCGTATATAGATCTGCTTATACAAAACTAAATAAGTGGGTATGCTTAATCTCATAAACATTAATTTAGCTTAGAAGCATCTATTCTCCAAGAATGCTCTTGAAGCACTGTTAGGAAATCATTCAGCACTGTTAATTATTCAACAGAGTAACAAAATCTTACTAGTCCTTGTTTTGAAGCATCTGGTTCCATTTAATTGATGAATATAGAATATAGAATACAGAACAGCATAGTGCTTAAAGGAACAGGATCCTAGTGGCAGGGCTCCCAGGTTTTAAATCCTTCTACTTATTAGTTCAATGATCAAATTAATTCTTTATGCCTCAGCATGTTCACAAGGGTCCTAAGTCACAGAGTGGTAGGAAGAAGTAAATAAATTAAAAGCATATACGTTAGGGTCTGACATAGAGTAAGCATTCAAAGATATTTGTTGCCGTTGCAATTACCATTTCAAAGTAACATTAAAAAAAATGTTAATGTGGAAAACCCCTTTTTTGGGTAAATCAAAATTTTCTTGATACTATGCAACCAAACAAAATGCAAAAAATCAGATGCTGAAGCTGATTATACGTCTACAAAGGTCTTACATACCTAGAACTCAGGGTCTATTATTCTCAATAACGGTCTCATAATAACAGCTATAATCTCAAAAAATAAAATAACATGCTTTTTAAATTTTATGTATTGGGATATCATTTACAATGTTACCTTCAAAAGACATCTAGCACTTTTCTTTACAAGCTCAAAACTATCATTAGCTAACAAACACCAAAGAGCCAAAGAAATCTAGTTTTCAAATATTACTTATCTTGGTCCCATTCTTACAACATGAAGATCTTCTGTATTTATTAGAATATTTCTATTATGATTTCTAGCTCGACTACCAATTAGGATGCCGATCACTGATTACCATAACGACTATCATTAGCTGAATAAATGGCACGTGACAGGTACTGTGCTAGTCCTACCTACAGATCTTACCACTTTTAAATCCCCCAAAGAGAGATACCATTATTCCCACTTTATAGAGTAGGAAACAGAAACTTAGGAAAATTAAACAGCCCAAGATCACCCAGGGCTGGTGATCAAGGGATAAAGCAGGATTCAAACTCAGGTCTACCGGACTGTCAAAGTAGGTATCAGTTTTCTTAAGGGTCGAAAAAAATCCAAATACAAAATCTGTCATACACTTACAAAACCAACTATATTTAAGATCCTGGAAAACCAGTTTTACAATCTGATGAAATCACTCATGTATGTGATTTAAAAATCACATTTTTAAAATATAAATGAATATGCTGTCATACATATTTTTTTTGCCATACAAAACCTTTTCTCCAGAATGTGTTAAGCTATTAAGAGGCATAGAATTTATTTTTGTTAGCTTTGTTTTTTTTTTTTAATTTTTATTTATTTATTTATTTTATGATAGTTAGAGAGAGAGAGAGAGAGAGAGGCAGAGACACAGGCAGAGGGAGAAGCAGGCTCCATGCACCGGGAGCCCGACGTGGGATTCGATCCAGGGTCTCCCGGATCGCGCCCTGGGCCAAAGGCGGGCGCCAAACCGCTGCGCCACCCAGGGATCCCTTTTGTTAGCTTTGTTATCCAACTCCTTACTTTCTTTCAGAAATTATAAACTGAGCTATGCAAATTTTATTAGTTTTCATCTCTAAATACTTAAAAATATCATATAATTAGGCAAATATATTTAAAATAAAACGCTTTACGTTCAACCTAATTTTTCACAATGAAGCTCTTGGTGCTGTGGTAGATAATAAAATTTCTTCAAAATCCCCTTACGTTGACCACCCTCAGATCAACAGCTTTTCAGTTATTCCACTCTGTCATCTCAATTTACTCACTTTAAAAAACAGCATTACATCTCAAAAATAACCAAGCAGCAAGTTTGTTTTTTTTTTTCAAATTAGTGAATAGAGAGGTGCTACCTGAAGCCTGTTTCTAATGCTCTTTCACGCCTTTCTAAATATTCGTTTAGAAAATTTACTGATCCTCCTTGTCCCTTTCCAAATTTTACTCTAAAAACGGGGGGGGGGGGGGGGGGGGAGATAGTGTTTAGTGTTTGTTTCCCTTCCCACATGCTACTTGTTCAAAATACAATAAATTGGGATCCCTGGGTGGCGCAGCAGTTTGGCGCCTGCCTTTGGCCCAGGGCGCGGTCCTGGAGACCCCGGATCGAATCCCACGTCGGGCTCCCGGTGCATGGAGCCTGCTTCTCCCTCTGCCTGTGTCTCTGCCTCTCTCTCTGTGACTATTATAAATAAATAAAAAATTAAAAAAAAAACCCGCAATAAATTGGCAGCATCTGGAGATACTTTTAATCACCAACACTAGGAAATTCTCCTGGCATCTAGCGGGGACAGGCCAGAGATGCTGCTACACATCCTGCAATGCACAAGGCAGCCTCCAAGTCCCACCTCAAAGAATCAATCATCTAGTTCCAAATGTCAACGTCGCGAGGTCGAAAAATCCTGCCACTTCCTCAGTGATCAAAATCCCTGTGAGGAATGAACAATGTCATTCCTTAAATTCCAGCAGCTGGCCATCAAGGATTGAATTGGCCAGGCTGAGCCACAGTCTCTTTGGGATCCGCACAGAATGAACCTGTAATGAGTGACGGTACGGGGTGGACTCTTTTTGTGTTTTTTGTTTGTTTGTTTGTTTGTTTAACCCACACCTTACCTCCGCAGAACTCACCCCTGTTTCCGCGGCTGCTGTTTCATGTATCCTGCGATCGCTCTGCCCACGGCCGCTCTTGACCTTAATGCCGTAGACGGCCCGAAGCTGCTGCAACAGGGCCAGCCTCAGCAGCCTCCGATCCCACATCCCGGAGGCGGGAGCCGAGTCCCGGCCCTCGCTCGCCACCAGGTCTTGCAATTTCCGAGCACTCTCAGGCTTGCGCTCCGCTCCGCTGCCTCCCGGCCACGCCTGGCGCCGTGCGGGCCCCGGCCCGCAGCCACCTCCACGGCCGCCCCTCGGTTCTCTACGCACTTCCACCGACCTTCTCCGCTTCCCGCTGACCCAGCCACAGCGCACCTTCCCGTCACTTACACGGACCTTCTTCCTCGTCACCTGATCCTCTGAGCCACCTCGCGGACCCCCGTCCCCTTCTCGGTTCCTCGCACCGACGCCCGGTGCCAGCTCCTCTCCACTTCCGGCCCCTTTCTAAGACCCCGTTTCCTCCGAGCCTCACTTTCCCTTCCGTCCCCGCCCCCACCGCTGAAGCCGACCCGTCTCCTTGGCCCTCCTGCCTCGGCCGGCGGAACCGGGCGTTCGTGTCCCAAGTCGCGGTGCCCCCAGCCCCGAGAGCCGCCGGACCAGCCGGCTGCTCGGACGCCTTTCCCAGTCCCGGTCCCCGCCCGGGCTGGCCGCCGCCGTCACCCCGTTTCACAGGCCGCTCCCTCCCTCCGCCACCAGCCTGCCGGCGGCGCCCGGCCTGCACATCGCGCTGCGCTCACGGAAGCCACGCAGCCGTCCCCATGCCGGCGCCTCCACCGCCCCACCCGCGCCGCCAGCCCCGGCTCAAAAGGCAGCGCCGAGCAGCGCCCCGCGCTCCGATTGGCCCGCTCCTCTTTTCAAAATCAGGACCCCAGAGGGTGGCCAGGAGCTGCCTGTCAGGGAGACGCAGGCAAACGGGGCGATCGCGGAGGGCGCGGCGGGCCAAACTAAGAAATATGAAAAATAAAAAAAATAGTGACTTCCACGTGTACCTTCATAGCCACGTCCTGGGGAGAAAATACTGTTTAAAGTGCATTTTAACACACCAGGCCTGCGACTCCGACAATACGTTAGGGGGAATGTAATAGACACCCCAGTCGCTTCCCCCCCCCCCCCGGAGGCTGAAGGCCCCCGCCCCCGAGGGAGAACTACGGAACCCGAGTTGGGACAACCCGAGTCAGGGTTCACGGACCCCGGCTTCGAGAACCCTCCCGCTGGATTTGCGGGGTGGTGATTCCAGCTGCGGAACTGATGGCGCGCAGGGAGTTCAATACACAAGGAAGGCTTGTCACGGGAGAGGCTAGTGCGGGGGCAGTGCGACCTCCGCGGGAGGCGGGCGGCACCTCGGGATGTGGGGGGGGGGGCTGGGCTCCAGGCTCTCACTGCTGGCGAGCAGGGCTGCACGTCCCCAACTCTTTTTTTTTTTTTTTTTTTAAGATTTATCTATTTGGGAGAGAGAGAGAGAGCAAGCAGAAAGGGGAGGGCAGAGGGAAAGGGAGAAGCAGGCTCCCCTTGTGGGGCTTGGCCCCCCCCCAGGACCCCGGGGTCATGACCTTCCCCGCGGGCAGGTGCTTGTGGGCGGAGCCACCGGGCGCCCCTTACGCATCCCCATCTCTGTGCCGGGGCTGCTGCGCTGGGTCTCAAACATCTGCTGCCCCAGCAGGATGTTCTCTCTCTGTCTCTCTCTGGGATGTAACTCACTTAGGGCCGCAGACCTGGCTTCACTGTACAGCGCACACTTGCTGCCGCCGCGCCTCACCTCCCGGTGACCTCGGTGAGGGCGGCGGCCGGACCTCACCTGCCCCACCGCCGTCGCAGCCCGTCGTCTCGCCGAGGGCCATTTGCCAAATAAACGAACTCAAGTGAGGGACGCTCGCTTTGGATCATTTTGCTCCGTTTGCAGTTCGGGCCTTAGGCTTCTGCCTCTCCCTCTCCGAGTCTAAGGAAGATTTTCTGGAGGAACGGGAGCAAAACGGAAGGGAAGCATTTTTGCTGTGTCGTGACCACGACTTACTGAGCGCCTGTGTGCGATATGGTACGGGGTGAAGAGCAAGCCAGACTGCGGAGGGAAGGTGGGAGGACACTACGAATCCATCAGTTGTATTGATGTCAGAAGGACCGACTGAGACAAGTGCAGTAAGGCAGGGAATACTGCTCTATGATGGGGCGTAGTCAAAGATCCTTGAGGCCGCCTGGGGGGCTCAGCGGTTGAGCACCTGCCTTGGGCCCAGGGCGCGACCCTGGAGACCCAGGATCGAGTCCCACGTCGGGCTCCCTGCATGGAGCCTGCTTCTCCCTCTGCCTGTGTCTCTGCCTCTCTCTCTCTCTGTGTCTCTCAATAAATAAAGTCTTAAAAAAAAATAGAAGATCTTTGATGCTCGGAGGGTAACATACAGTTGACTGATCTAAAAAATCAGTAGAAATGGGTAAAAAGGGAAGGTGGGAGGCACCTGGGTGGCTCAGTTGGTTAAGCATCTTCCTTTGCCTGAGGTCAGGATCTCAGGGTCTTGGGATGAGTCCTTCACGGCCCCCTGCTCAGTGGGGAGCCTGCTTCTTCTCCCTCTGCTCCTCCCCCTTGCTTGTGCACACGATCTCTCTCTCTCCCTCGAATAAATAAATACAAATCTTTAAAAAAAAAAAAAGTGCAGGTGGGATGGTGGAGTGGGACTAGCATTCAGGAGACAAAAGCGCTGCAGGAAAGCCATCGAATCTAACAGGAACCAGTGCATCAGAGACAACTGAACCTACTTCTACTCTTCTTTTTTGTTTCTGAAATAACTTTCAAAAATTATGTTAAAAAAAAATTACTTGTCTTTAGCCTCCTCCCTCTCCCAAACTTCACATTGTTTTGGATTTTATTTATTTATTTATTTATTTATTTATTTTTTTTTTGGATTTTAGATGTCTCAGATTTCCTTTTCTTAAACACCTGACACTGCTCTTGAACATTAAGTGCCTTTTCTGTGTCATAATTCTTCTTTCAAAGTTGAGCTCTTTGATTCTGTTTCTTTTGTCACCTTTTAATATGAAATTATTGGTTCTTCATGACATTAACAAAATTACTTATTTGCCTTACCCATGTACACTTATGTACACATACATTTATATAAAACTGAATAACAATAGCAATATTGCTAAATAAGACTGCTAAATGAAGTTTAAGTTTGTGTTTCTTTTGTTTTCATGTTGTGTCCCATCAGGGATGTACTAACAGAATACCATGTTTTCAATGGACTGAACATAATTCTTCCTTTGGTTACACGTAGATCTACCATAGTTTATTCAACCTGGTCTCTATGGGTAGACACAGAGGCTATTTCTTTTGCCATCATAAAAAGCTCCCTGTGCATATACAATATGCTTTTGCTAATAGCTCATTAGCGTAGACTCCTACAAATGGGATTGCTAAGTAAAAGAACATGTTATTTTGTTTAATATTGCCAAATTCAGCTTCATAGGAGTTGTGCGATTTTGTAGTCACACTTGAAATGTATGAGAGTTCCTATTTCCTCACAGCCTCTCCAATAGAGAAAATTTTTGCTAATTTGATAGTTGACTGATGGTATCGCATTACGGTTTTGCACTTAACTTTTTGTAAGTGAGGTGGAGAATCTTTTCAAATGATGCATGCATACAATGAAGTATGATGAGTCTTAAGAAATTTGGGAAATATATATACAGCTATGAAATGAAGTGGAATAAGCAAGGCCCAAAAGAAGGCTAAAAGAATGCTACTTTGTGTGTGTGTGTGGGGGGGGGGGGGTGTGCTTAGAAATACATACACAAGGAGGGGATCCCTGGGTGGCGCAGCGGTTTGGCGCCTGCCTTTGGCCCAGGGTGCGATCCTGGAGACCCAGGATCGAATCCCACATCGGGCTCCCGGTGCATGGAGCCTGCTTCTCCCTCTGCCTGTGTCTCTGCCTCTCTCTCTCTGTGACTATCATAAATAAATTAATTAATTAATTTAAAAAAAAGAAAAAGAAAAAAAAAAGAAATACATACACAAGGAGACATTTGTTTATATTTTCAAAGTAAATATAATAAGTAAACCAAAATATAATAAAAATGGTACCCAATGGAGGAAGAACAAGGCCTATTTTCTATCGGATGACCTCTTTAAAAAATTTTAGGAAAATTTTAAAATTTTCCTAAAATTTAAAAAATTTTACATAACAGCCCAATGTGAAATACCTTGAACTCTTTCAATTAATGGCTTTTATTGGACTTCCGGCTTTGTATTTTTGTTTGTTTAAATTATTATCAATATGTTCCTTTAATGCTCTAGATCCTGAGTCATAGGTAGAAATGTTTTCGCTATTCTCAAGTTATAAAGGATTTCACTCATTTTATTTTTTTAGTACTGGTATAGTTTTCTTTCTTTTTTTAGAAAATATATTTATATCTCTGATCCATTTGGGATTTATCCAGTGTAGAATAAAGAATGGAATTTTGTCTTTTTCCATATGGCTATCCAACTATAGACCTTTTTATTTCACTTCAGCAAACTCCCACACCTACCTCCAAAAGTAGCAAAACACTACTACTGAAAGCCCCGTAGATTATAGACGGTCCCCAACTTATGACTGTTGAACTAAATTTTTAAAAATTTTATGATGGCATGAAAGGCATACACATTCAATAGAAATCATCCTTCGCATTTTGAATTTTGATCTTTCTTGGGGCTAGCAATATGCAGTGAGATATTCTCTTACGATGCAGGGCAGTGACAGCAAGCTGCAGCCATGACGAGAGTAAACAACCCATACACCTACTACCATTCTGTACTTCAACAACCATTCTGCTTTTCACTTTCAGTACAATATTCAATAAGTTACATGAGATATTCAACACTTATAAAATGGGATCTGTGTTAGATGATTTTACCCAACTATAGGCTAATGTAATTGCTCTATGTTTAAGGTAGGCTAGGCTAAGATATGATGTTCAGTTTTGTTAGGTGTATTAAATGTATTTTTTTTTTTGACTGAATATTTTCAACTAAGTTGAGGAAAATCTGTGCGTTGACTGGATAAAGGAGACACCATGTTTACTGAGACATTAGACTTTGCTTTTAGGTACTACCACCAGGTGGCACACACCATTTTCTTTTATCTAGCACCTAACTTAGCTCTCTTCTGTGAAATCAAGTATCTGTTAAACTTGCCTCTCTGAAACTTCTTCCTGTATCCTTGCTTGGAAAAAGGTGGCTTGTGTAGCTTCTCAAATCAGATCAAGAGCTTTTCTCTGTAAAACCAAAATGATCGTCCTTGAAATCACTGCTTCTGAGGCCTGGCGCATTGCAAGGCACATGACTCATTTATTAATAAAACAGAACCATTTGAGGAAACATCTGTCTTAAATTTGGATTTGACCAGGTGAAAAATAGTACAATTATTTCCTCAGGTTACCGCAACTATCACCAGAATAATGGCCACGGTGGTGCCTCACCTAGATCCCCCTCTAAAGCTGCGGTCCTTCATCTCCCGCTTGCAAGAGTTAGCCACTGACGGCTCACAGCCCAACTCTGCAATGACTGACCAAAAAATGTCAAACATAGAATAATAACCTTCTGAGACTTGTCAGTGAAAGAGACCAATATAAATGTTCTGAAGCAAGAAATATGAATGCTTTTTAATTTTTTTTTAAGGTATAGGAGAAACGAGGTGGAAAAGAATAATGATAGGCAAACCAAAATGACTCAATAAAAACTGTAAGTATATAAAGCCTTAGGAAGTTTTGGGTCTTTTACAAAACTAAACAATGGGCAGCTTATAGTGCTTTCAATCACAGTACAGACTTGATTAGATAAATTATTGTGTACCAATTACCTGGGTCATATATATTTACTGATTTGGAAGATATTCAGGGTATAATTTGAGAAAAAGCCCATCACAAAATTGCATATATAGGGACACCTGGGTGGCTCAGTGGTTGAGCATCTGCCTTTGGCTCAGGGCATGATCCTGGGGTCCTGGGATCGAGTCCCACATTGGCTTCCTTGCATGGAGCCTGCTTCTCCTCCTTCCGCCTATGTCTCTGCCTCTGTCTCTCATGAATAAATAAATCTTTTAAAAAAAATTGTGTATGTGATTGTTGTTCTTTATATGGTGTATGCAAAAAAAAAATGGAAAGATATTAACAATGGTATTTCTCAGTGGTATCACTGCAGGACTTTTGCATTCTTCTTTGTGCTTCTCTGCTATTATCATGTGAATTTTTTTATGAGTATATTAGATGAGGTTGAATTCTGTCCCCCCAAAAGATATGTTGAAGTCCTAACCCTCAGCTTCTGAAAATGTGACCTTATTGACCTCTGTACCTAGTTAAAATGAGTCCATACTAGAATAGTGTGGGTCCTTACTTCAACATAAGCGGTATCCTCATAAGAAGAAGAGACACAGCCATGTGAGGTGAGAATGCCATATGATGACGGAGAAAGAGATTGAAGTATTGTGTCTAAGAACCACCAAGGATTGAGGCACCTGAGTGACTCAATTGGTTAAGCATCTGCCTTTGGCTCAGGTCATGATCCCGGGGTCCTGGGATGGAGCCCCACATCGGGCTCCCTGCTAAGTCTGCAGCTCTCCCTGTTTGTTCTCTCTTTCTCAAATAAAATCGAAAGAAAGAAAGAAAGAAAGAAAGAAAGAAAGAGAAAAAGAAAGAAAGAAAGAAAGAAAGAAAGAAAGAAAGAAAGAAAGAAAGAAAGAAAAGAATCACCAAGGATTGGTGCTTGATGCCTCCCACCAGAAGCTAGGAAGAGGTAAGGAGAAGTCAACATCTTGATTCCAGATTTCTAGTGTCCAGAATTGTGAAAGAATAAATTTCTGTTGTTTAAAGCCACTCGTTTTGTGATACTTTGTCATGGTAGCCCCCTAGGAAACTAATATGCATGTGTTACTTTATGATCATTAAAAGTAAAGCGATTTCCATTTTGAAAACTAATTGGAGTTATAATCAATATGAGGGAAGGTGAAACTTGAAGGCCAGCACAAAGATGATTTTTCTCACAAAATGTTACCCGTTGGTACCAAGGAGCAACAGCAGAGCCCTTGTCAGGAGTAGTAGCTCCTGTTGAGTAATCTGTTTGCCTGCCTTACCTTTCCTTCTCTAGTCTAAGTCTCTCAAGAAGCCAGGAGCCAGGTTCATGTTTGCTTCCCACAAAGTATAGCCCACAACTTGGAATAAAGTTCTCAGTGAATGCTTTTTGAATGAATGGATGGATGGATGGATGGATGGATGGATGAGGCATTCCTCTTAGCTAGAAAATCTTTCCGCTGCCACTCTTGTAGAGTAGGGTAAACTAACACATGAAAGCAAGAAAACTCCTTGAGGATGAAGATTAAGACTAGATTTGGGGGATCCCTGGGTGGCGCAGCGGTTTGGCACCTGTCTTTGGCCCAGGGCGTGATCCTGGAGACCCGGGATCGAATCCCACATCGGGCTCCCGGTGCATGGAGCCTGCTTCTCCCTCTGCCTGTGTCTCTGCCTCTCTCTCTCTCTCTCTCTCTCTCTCTCTCTGTGACTATCATAAAAAAAAAAAAAAGACTAGATTTGGGATGAGAGGAAGGCAGGGAAACCTACAGGTGTACATAGCTATATGTATAGACCAGACCCCTTGTTCTGTGGGGTGTTAAAGCAGATCACCTATCAAATAAATGTGGGGACTGAAGCCAGTTCCCTTGCTGTGGGATCTCTAGGAGGTCTTTAATACACCATTGTTTATTGGGACCTTCCAGTAAGAGGAGGGAATTAGGGGGACGCCTGGGTTGCTCAGTGGTTGAGTGTCTGCCTTTGACTTAGGGTGTGATCCTGGGATCCCAGGAGTGAGTCCCACGTCGGGCTCCTCATGGGGAGCCTGCTTCTCCCTCTGCCTATGTCTCTGCCTCTCTCTCTCTCTGTATCATGAATAAATAAATAGAATCTTAAAAAAAAAAAAAAAAGGAGAGAATTAGGCTACATATCCCAGGATTTGCTGAATTTTTTTTTCTGTGCTTTCAAAGCACTTGGTGGCTGGTGTTTGGGGAATTAGCTTTGGTGCACTTTGCACCATGTTCACATAAACGCCTCAAGAGCATCCTTCAGGGCTCTTCTCACTTTCCTATATCTGAGGAAACACACTCACACTGTGTCTCCAAGCTTCAGTCAAATGTTTTTGTCTCTCAGATCTAAGAAATGTGAACATAGTTGTAGATCATGTATGTTTTATTTTATTGAAAGAAAGAAGATAGAATGAGTACGAGGGAAGTGATCTCTTGAAATCATCAAAGGTCTTTCAAAGACAGACATTCCATCAATCTAAAATGTGACTGGCAATGCTTGCTTGACCCTTGGAGTAAGCAGACAAGGATAGGTTTATGTCAGAGTAAGGCAGGGGTAGTGTGCTGTTTGGATCCCCCCACAAGCAGACACCAAGACATGATGAGATATGCAAGAGATTTGTTGGGGGCAATGCTTTTAAAGGATAAGAGAGGAAGCAGGAGAAAGGGGAGAGCCTTACATCCTGGTACAGGTCTTGCACCCACAAGGAGAGGGAAAGAAGGATCTCCAGCTACAGAGCAGGTATAAGAAATTTTGACCAGGCCGATGGGGTGTTCCTCATATAGAGTTATGTGTTGGAGGAGTCCAATACCCCATAGGAATGGGTTAGCACTGGTAACCCTAAGTCATTGACTGGGAGTAGCCCATAGTACAAATATTGTGGTGGATCCAGATAGCCAGCAGCTGGGACTATCCACCAACTATGCTCCTTGCCACAGGAGAGCTGAGGGGTGAATGTTTATGGCCCCCAGGAGAGTGAAGTCAGATAACCAGCACTTGAATTCCAGCTCTAACACTTACGGGAAAGTCATCTAGCTTGTCCAGACTCCAAATTCCTCATCTGCAAAAATGGAAATCATTCAAGTATCTACCCCAGGAAGTTGTTCTGAGAATAACAAGACTCTAAAATTCTCAGCATTTTGCCTGGTTCACTGAAGACTTCAGTAAATATAAATTATTATCTTTACAGGGACTTATTGCTGGCACCAAAGTCAGAAGTCTCAGGGAATCCTGACAGCTGGGTGAAATGCTGAAAAGGTAGGAGAATGTCTTTACGCTGCATGCCATACCATATGATCTTCTGGAACTCGTCTCCAGGATCTTCTAAATGTGATCCTTTCCCCCCTGCTTCTCAGAACAAAGCCTCTCTCTGCTGAACTTCACTTCCAAATACTTAGTATAAGAGAAAAGGATAGCATTTCCATTTCCCTGCTAGATGACAGGGCTGGTGGGGATCCTTTCACACCCCGCCCTGGCAAGTTTCCTTTGAAGAGTTTAGTGTATTTAACCTATTGAGTTGTGTACCTCCTGAGGAAGAGTAATGCTGTAAACAGAGGAGAGCTCCTGGCTCAGTCAAGCAAATTACAGAATATTGAAAAGTCACGTGGTAAGGACATCATTATAACCACAGAATATACAGGCATTAAACTAATGCCTTGCTTTTTAGAAATGATGCATTAAATTAGAGACATTCTAGGTAGAATCAACTAACTCCATGCAAAAAAATGTCAATTTATTGCCCAATTGTTCTGAATTCCCCCCCTTTTCCCCCCCCCCCTTTTCCCCCCCACCAAAAAAAAAAGGGGAAAAAAAAATGAAAAGTGAACTCTTTATTTCCTTTGGACACCTTTTAAAATAAAACTTGGGAAAAAAAGAAAATGGGTTATTTAAAAATTTTTGGGAATTTTTCCCCAAAAAAAACCAGGGGAGTTTTCCCCAAACTTTAAAAAATTTTTATTTTTATTTTTTTGGGTTTTTGAGGCTTTTTAAAAACTTAGTAATTCTTTTTTCTGGGCCCCAAAAGGGGGGGGGGAAAAAAAAATTTTTTCAAACTCCAAAATAATTTTAGAGGTATTTAAATAATTTTTTTTAAAACGAGGGGGAGAAATTTTAAAAAAATTTACAAGACCTAATGGGGAATTGGAAATTTTTTTCCAACCCCCCGGGCCCCCCCCCCCCCCCCCCCCAAACCCCCTAAAAAAAATTGAAAGCTTTCCTGAAAAGGGGTTGGGGAAGGGGTTTAAAACAAATTTTTGAAATTTTGGGGGGGGAAAACCCTTTTTTTAAAAACCCAAAATTTAATTTTTTGGTTTTTCCTTAGTGGGGGTCCCCAGGGGTTTTTTTGGAAAGACTTATATGTAAATTTTTTTTTTTCCTGTGTAAAAATTTTTTGTGTTTTCTTTTTTTTTCCCTTTTTTTTTCCCCCCCCTCTTTTTAAAAAAAAAAGGGGGGGGGGGGAAGGGAAACAAACTTTTAACATCCTCCAAATCGATGGGGCCCTGAGGCCCTTTTCCTAGCCCCAGTTTTCCCTGAAAAATTTAAAAACTTTTTTTTTCTGGATACCCCCCCGATATTTTTTTTCTTTAAAAACTCTTTCCTTTTTTCCCCCGGGGAGGAGAAAGGGGGTTTAAAGGAAAGGGGTTTAAAAGGGGCTTATTCGACCCAAAAAATTAAAATTTTCCGAAACTGACCCCAGGACATTTTCTTTTTAGGAAAAAAGTTTTCCTTTTTAAAAAAAAATCCCCTTTTCCCCTTTGAGGATGAAGATTAAGACTAGATTTGGGGGATCCCTGGGTGGCGCAGCGGTTTGGCACCTGTCTTTGGCCCAGGGCGTGATCCTGGAGACCCGGGATCGAATCCCACATCGGGCTCCCGGTGCATGGAGCCTGCTTCTCCCTCTGCCTGTGTCTCTGCCTCTCTCTCTCTCTCTCTCTCTCTCTCTCTCTCTGTGACTATCATAAAAAAAAAAAAAAGACTAGATTTGGGATGAGAGGAAGGCAGGGAAACCTACAGGTGTACATAGCTATATGTATAGACCAGACCCCTTGTTCTGTGGGGTGTTAAAGCAGATCACCTATCAAATAAATGTGGGGACTGAAGCCAGTTCCCTTGCTGTGGGATCTCTAGGAGGTCTTTAATACACCATTGTTTATTGGGACCTTCCAGTAAGAGGAGGGAATTAGGGGGACGCCTGGGTTGCTCAGTGGTTGAGTGTCTGCCTTTGACTTAGGGTGTGATCCTGGGATCCCAGGAGTGAGTCCCACGTCGGGCTCCTCATGGGGAGCCTGCTTCTCCCTCTGCCTATGTCTCTGCCTCTCTCTCTCTCTGTATCATGAATAAATAAATAGAATCTTAAAAAAAAAAAAAAAGGAGAGAATTAGGCTACATATCCCAGGATTTGCTGAATTTTTTTTTCTGTGCTTTCAAAGCACTTGGTGGCTGGTGTTTGGGGAATTAGCTTTGGTGCACTTTGCACCATGTTCACATAAACGCCTCAAGAGCATCCTTCAGGGCTCTTCTCACTTTCCTATATCTGAGGAAACACACTCACACTGTGTCTCCAAGCTTCAGTCAAATGTTTTTGTCTCTCAGATCTAAGAAATGTGAACATAGTTGTAGATCATGTATGTTTTATTTTATTGAAAGAAAGAAGATAGAATGAGTACGAGGGAAGTGATCTCTTGAAATCATCAAAGGTCTTTCAAAGACAGACATTCCATCAATCTAAAATGTGACTGGCAATGCTTGCTTGACCCTTGGAGTAAGCAGACAAGGATAGGTTTATGTCAGAGTAAGGCAGGGGTAGTGTGCTGTTTGGATCCCCCCACAAGCAGACACCAAGACATGATGAGATATGCAAGAGATTTGTTGGGGGCAATGCTTTTAAAGGATAAGAGAGGAAGCAGGAGAAAGGGGAGAGCCTTACATCCTGGTACAGGTCTTGCACCCACAAGGAGAGGGAAAGAAGGATCTCCAGCTACAGAGCAGGTATAAGAAATTTTGACCAGGCCGATGGGGTGTTCCTCATATAGAGTTATGTGTTGGAGGAGTCCAATACCCCATAGGAATGGGTTAGCACTGGTAACCCTAAGTCATTGACTGGGAGTAGCCCATAGTACAAATATTGTGGTGGATCCAGATAGCCAGCAGCTGGGACTATCCACCAACTATGCTCCTTGCCACAGGAGAGCTGAGGGGTGAATGTTTATGGCCCCCAGGAGAGTGAAGTCAGATAACCAGCACTTGAATTCCAGCTCTAACACTTACGGGAAAGTCATCTAGCTTGTCCAGACTCCAAATTCCTCATCTGCAAAAATGGAAATCATTCAAGTATCTACCCCAGGAAGTTGTTCTGAGAATAACAAGACTCTAAAATTCTCAGCATTTTGCCTGGTTCACTGAAGACTTCAGTAAATATAAATTATTATCTTTACAGGGACTTATTGCTGGCACCAAAGTCAGAAGTCTCAGGGAATCCTGACAGCTGGGTGAAATGCTGAAAAGGTAGGAGAATGTCTTTACGCTGCATGCCATACCATATGATCTTCTGGAACTCGTCTCCAGGATCTTCTAAATGTGATCCTTTCCCCCCTGCTTCTCAGAACAAAGCCTCTCTCTGCTGAACTTCACTTCCAAATACTTAGTATAAGAGAAAAGGATAGCATTTCCATTTCCCTGCTAGATGGACAGGGCTGGTGGGGATCCTTTCACACCCCGCCCTGGCAAGTTTCCTTTGAAGAGTTTAGTGTATTTAACCTATTGAGTTTGTGTACCTCCTGAGGAGGTCAGTAATGCTGTAAACAGAGGAGAGCTCTTGGCTCAGTCAAGCAAATTACAGAATATTGAAAAGGTCACGGTGGTAAAGGACATCATTATAACCCACAGAATATACGAGGCATTAAAATCCTAATGCCTTGGCTTTTGATTAGAATTTATGGATGAGAAGAATGAACCTATCTCAGTACATTTTTATGGCCAAAATTAAAACAGGGGTGGATTCACTTAACCCCTGCCAGCAGCCTGAAATTCGCTGAACTGCCTTCTGTGTTCAGAGGGTTCCGTCTCCATGGAACTCCACGCTCTGGGGAGTAGTTACTGCCTTGGCACTTTCCCTGATGAGAAAGAAGAGAAAAAAAGATGGGTGATAATAGAACCAGCTGATGAGACTTCCTCACACATCTGAGGCCAGGCTGATGGTTTCTCAAGGATGCTGGGCACCCAATTCCCTGAGTCAATGATATTGACTGGCTCAAATGCATGGCCTGTCCTTCCATTGACCGTGCAGTAGGACAGCTCCACACAGATTCTGTTCCTCTGTTCCCCACTAAGCAGAATTGGTTGTGAACTAAAGACAGTGGCTTCACAGCCCACGAAGAGAGTGGAAAGAGAGTGACGTGAAGCTACATGGTTATTTCACATCCAGAGACGAGTCCTTACTACCTAAGGGAACTCTGGATAAAGAAGCAGCTAATGGGGCCTGATTTGGAAATATTTTTAGGGAATGTTTCCTATAAAAAATTACCTAGGGAAGAGCTTATTCACCTGCGCAACTTTATTACTGATTTATCAGGTGTTAGTGTGTAGCTTTTTGAAAAACTTGGAGTATTCTTTCATCTGAGAGGCACCATCATGGGAAGAGGCAGAGGGAAATAGCATTTATTATACACAACATGCCAGACATTAATTTTCAGTAGGTATTATCCCAACTTTATATAGATGAGAAAGCTGAGGCCGAGAAAGTTTAAGAAAATTGTACAAGATCCTAAGCTGTTAATTGGTAGAGCTTAGATTCCAATCTGGATCCGTGTGGCTCCAAATGCCATGCCCCGTGGAGCACACACAATAAAACTGATTGCAACAGCTTTCCTGTAGGGGACCTGGGGAAACTTGGGCGAAGCCTCAATTCAAAAGCAACCATGTTTTGATTTGAGTGGCAGCTCAGAACCTGTCGTTCTACACATGTCTCTCTCATTAATCTGTATGGTTTCCTGTGAGTGGCTGGTTACCCTAGCTCTGGTTTTCTTTGGAAATGCACATTATCCACTGAATAAATCTTTTTTATTCCTGTGAATAAATTTTTCAGATAGTTTCTTCTTTTTTCATTCTTTCTTTCTTTCCTTCTTTGTCTCTCTCTTTTTAGAGAAGGAGAGAGGTGTGGAGAGGGAGAGAGAGCATCTTAAGCAGGTTCCTCCACACTCAGCATGGAGCCCAATGAGGAGCTCCATCTCATGACCCTGAGATCTCGACCTGAGCTGGAATCTAGTCAGACACTTAACTAACTGAGCCACTCAGGCGCCCCCAGATACTTTCTTTTCTGAAGAGCACTCTGCATAGCATTAGACCATGGGTCACCTGGAGAGGAGACAGAGGGGTTTATAGAGGAAGTTGTGAAAAGGGAGCAGTTGGAGGTGTCAAAGACACAAATATATTTCAAAATTTTACCTGAAGCTGACCTCAGTGATCATTTTTGCTTTTTAGGAAGAGTTAAGTTCTCTCTTTTAGAATGTACATACCTGTTTCATGGTATTATTGTAGGACGAGGCACATGTGCATGTGAGAATGCTTTGCAATGTAAATGAATCAATATAAGGAAGGTGTGGTGTGGTGCTAGTTCGATTTGTAAATGAATTCAGTTTTTGTGGCCAGACTCACTCCTCCTGTTCCACGGGGCTCTGTTCTTTTGACCATTCATCCAATCTAAGTCGGAAAAAAATATCTGGACATTAGAAACACATTATACAGACCAAATTATATAGACCAGATCTGTGGTAGAAGATAAGGTCCAACATTTCAAATGGAAGGAATTGCCTTCTAGGAAAAGATCGAATGCATTTTTTGTGTGATTTTCAACATTTTTTAAATATTAAAAGTACTATTTCTATCAATTAAAAAAAAGTGCTATATTAGAATTTACCAGCAGAGAGCAGTAAAGGAACACAGAACATCTTTCAGTTTAGGATGATTTTTGTGCATAAACCTGGTAGCAAAGTGTACGATTCTATGCCTTTTTATTAGCCAGTGAATCCACATGAACACATAGAATTTTATGAACATCTCAGTCCATGATGAAGGCAAACAAACAGATCTGTGGGTCATAAAGGCATTGACCTTTTGATTGGAAGGTGTAACAGGTGAGAAGAATGGACTATTTTAGTGCATTTTTACAGCCAAATCTACCAAGTTATAAAGTTTTACTTTCCAAGTCCCCTGAAGCTATAAAGAAATCAAATTTGCTCAAATCAAAGTTTGTCTTGATTTTGCATGCCTGTTTTTGAATATTTATTTAGAAGGAAATTCCAGGGATGCCTGGGTGGTGCAGTGGTTTGGCGCCTGCCTTTGGCCCAGGGTGTGATCCTGGAGACCCAGGATCGAATCCCATGTCGGGCTCCCGGTGCATGGAGCCTGCTTCTCCTTCTGCCTGTGTCTCTGCCTCTCTCTCTCTCTGTGACTATCATAAATAAATAAAAATTTAAAAAAAAAAGAAGGAAATTCCAGTGAGATGCATTTTTTGAGACAACTCTGTCTCATGGTGGATGGAAATATATCTTGCACAAACTGTGTCTCAGACATATGCAGCCTTTGCTTAAATGAAGAGTGGATGTGGGAACACAATGCAATGCCAGTTCAAAATACACCAGTAGTACATGCGCATGCACACATTCACAGACACAACCGTTGAGAAGCCAGTTATTCGCTCCTAGATGAATGCTAGTTAATGTTCCAAAACCTCTTTCCCTATTTTTTGAAAGAAGGTGACTTTGGAGATTAAAATTATGAATCCTTACCTAGTGGGACTAGATTGCACATTCATTGTCAACAACCTAAAATACCTGGTGAATGATTCCTGTCCTGGCATTGGAGACAAAAAGATATTAAAGTGGTCATTGCCTTGAGGGGGAACAATCGAGTTGAGGAGACAATTGAGAGTATATTTTGCAATGAGATATCTCTTGTAGGAAACAGAAGGCCAATCATCAATAAATGAGAAACCCAGTATCTAACCAAGGTATTATTCACCGAGTTTCTCATTCCTTTTCATTCATTCCATAAAGATTATTAATATAACTGCTGTTAGTGAAATTCTCATAGAGCGATGTTAAAAGATAAACTGAGACGTGTTAAGAGGTTTGAGGGTTTATTTGAACAAAAATCTGTTGGAATCCTGCAGTGCCAAACTGGAAGTGGTTAGGTGTGCTCCACTGACAGGAGCTCAGGGAGAGACTTTTAACAAAGAAAAGGTGAAAACAGATCAAGGAAATGGTTGATTCGCTATAGCTTAAAGCCTAGTTGGCTATTTGTGATTGGTTGTCCTCAGACTTTGATTCTGTAACCATGAGGCATTGACAGGCTTGCATTTTGGTTTGCTTATGTAGGCTGCCAAGGCATTAGAGCCACTTCAGTCCAGTGATCTCCTTGTGTGTGTGTGTGTGTGTGTGTGTGTGTGTTTAAGATTTTATTCATTTATTCATGAGAAACAGAGAGACAGAGAGAGAGAGAGAGAGAGGCAGAGACACAGGCAGAGAGAGAAGCAGGCCCCATGCAGGGAGCCCGATGTGGGACTCGATCCTGGGTCTCCAGGATCAGGCCCTGGGCTGAATGTGGTACTAAACCACTGAGCCACCCGGGCTGCCTGGTCTCCTTGTTTAATTTAACAGTGGTAACCAGAGTTTTGTGCTCTTACCAAGAGTTCCAATCTGGTAGTCCAGAGAAGGAAAATGTCAGCTTTAAATTTCACTTTATGAAATGTCCACTCATAATTTTCATCTTCATTGGCTTTTTATAAAGGATCTCTGAGTAATACCACCCTCTTTCTTTTAATGACCATCCTAGGTACATTGTTATTTACCTGGTTTAGTAGATTTGAAGGTCTTCTATTCATATTGATGTTTTCCAGTCCCAGCACATCAAGTGTTGATAGAAAGACTTAATAAGTCATCCATGGACCCACCATGGTTCCAGAATGTGTTGTCATTTGCTAAGGTAGGCTTGATTCGTTCCTGGTCTTAGTGAGGGTTTTAGAGCTCAGCACACCAGACAATCAAGGAATTCTAGGACTGCTGGGGAAGGACAAAAAAATGGAACGTTAGCTGGACTTCAAAGGCAAGGAAAGAATATGAGCATTAAAAGGGGAGTAAAAAGGCAATCTAGGTAGGAAAAAGTGCTTAGTAAGAACACAATGCTTTACTAGAAAGAACCTGATGAAAAAAAAAAAAAAAAAAGAACCTGATGGGTTATCAGGAATGGTAAGTAATGGCAGGGTTCAAGTAGTAGAGATTAGTCTCCCAGAGTTGAAAGGATGCCCTACCAGAAGACATGGAGAAAAGAAAGGACACTGTTTTGGATCTAACACATACACATGGGAGTAATTCCAGTAGGTTTCTCTCTCTCCCTGAATTAATAAATGTAAATGTATTGAATGGTTAAGAATAACCACTGTTTCACAGTTTGGGAAGTAAATGAGAATATGTATGCAAGCCTCCCAGGCTCCAGTGGGTACCTAACAAATATTAACTTCCTTTCCATTCCCCAATCATCAGAATCCATCCTAGAAATACAATTCTCCAAGAAAATGGCAGTTGGTAAGCATTAAATGTTGTAAATCTCTGAGTGTTACCCAAAGCACATTATCATCAACAATTTCAATAATAAATATAAACATAAATAATAAACATTGTATTTCTCTATTACCCTCTGTGCTCTGTGCTCAAGAAAATAGTCCCTAGAAGCTCATAAAAAAAATGTTCATACTTAAGTTCTAGCAATAATTCTTTAAGGCAAATCTTTTCTATTTTTCTCTAGCAACAGATGCAATGCAAATGTACAATGGGTGGGAGTGTTTCTAAATGAAATCACTCTAACTAAACTCAAGCATTTTCCCGGCTTCTGTTCTGGAATGCACATAGGTACTATTTTTGCATTGTAGGCTAAATGCCTTAAAATGAATTTCATTGTTAAGAAAACAATTATCCCTTGCGTTTGATGACAAATTTCCTCTTTCATAAAGACCACCACATTTGTAGGGGAGAAGGGGAGAACGGAATGAAGTATGGAGTTACATTTGCACTTCGAGTAAGGTTATTTTGTGGGTCAGGCCATTTAATAGATGATGTTAGATAGTGACATGGTCGCTTAGCAACCCTGCCATCCACAAACTCAGGATTCCTGTTTTGCTGGGGATCATAAGGAGCAATATCTAGGAGAGTCCATATATTGTTTTTGGTGATTTTTTACAAAAGATTTCATTGACTAAGATAGGGTTAGAAATTTAGATAGTAGGATTTGTATTTCTATTGTTGTTTTAATAATGGAGAAAGGCATTGATCGATTTTCAGTCTCAGCTGAGTACTAAGAGACTTGTTGTAAAATGCAAGAAGGAATGAGTCCCCTACACAGGAGAGCCGCGTGCAGTGCCAGGACAGCTGTTCTTACCTCCTCTAGCCCAAGGCTAATGTCTCCCCTGGGATTTTAAGCCTGGTGAATTTTTCACTTCAGGATTCTGTTTTATCAATTTCCCCCTCTTCTCTTCCATTTCCAGCTCTTCTTTCCAGCCTAAAAACATACTCATCTCAGAAAAAAACAACCAACCAACCAGAAAAGTAAAAACTAAAAGCTTTTCTTTCAATTCTCCAGTGGCCTTCCCACCCTTTCCTCCCTTTTACAAAAACCTTGGCAGAGCATTCCACACTGATGGTTTTCAGCTCCTCACCTCCCTCAGGTCAATGCAATCTGAGTTCTATGGCCTTTCATCCACAGAAAATGCTCCCACCCTGGTGACAATTATCTAGTTGCCAAATTCACTGGACAGATTTTCAGTCAATATCTCACTTCTCTGGCCAACCTGAGCGCGCTCTCTCTCTCTCGCTTTTTTTTTTTTTTTTTAAGATTTTATGTATTTATTCATGGGAGACACACATAGAGAGGCAGACACAGACCAGGGAGAAGCAGGCTCCATGCAGGGAGCCCGATGTGGGACTCAATCCTGGGACTCGGTCCTGGAAGTCTAGGATCATGCCCTGGGTCGAAGGCAGGTGCTTAACTGCTGAGCCACCCAGGCGTCCCCTGAGAACTCTTTCCTCTGGCTTTTCTGACCTTTTCACATGTCTCTCTCATCCTGTAAATGCTGGGCTTCCCTGAGTTTTGTCTGTAGTCTTCTCCCGGGCTGTGTGGTCTGCTGAGTGATGTTATCCCTCCCGTGGGCTTCACTACTCTATCTGTGGTAACTTCCAAATCTACGTTGTTCTGGCTCAGACCTCATTCTAGAGCTCCACGCACGTTTCCAGCTACCCCTATAAATATCTCTCTTCCTCTATCTCCTTGTCCTCCTAGCGCCCCCACCTCAATAGCACCAACAGCCTGCTTGCTCCGCATCCTCTCTTCTCATCTCAGTTCATGTCATCACATCCACACAGTTTCCCAAATCAGAAATCTAAGAGTTCCTGGGTTCCTTACCTTGCATTCTGCACCACATTAAGCAGCTCAGTAGAGCCCATATTCACCTCCCAAGTCCACATTCATTGGAGTTCACGTTCAACTCTCAAGTATCTTTTGAATCTGGCCCATGTTAACATCCCTATTTAATTCAACCTGTATTCAGAACAACAGAGATTTCCCAACTGTCCTCCTTATCATCAGTCTTGTCTTCTTCACCTCTCCCCCAGTGCATCCATCTCACTTCCATAATCGTGGAATTAACACCTTCTTCTAGAACATGGCACACCAACACTTCATATTTTGTCCTTGCCCACATGTCAGCATCAACTCTACCATTTGCTTTGTCACACTCCTTTGTGCCTCCGTCACACTCCACTGCACATCCTGTGCTCTGACCATCTCCATGGGAAACATCCTGTGGTTTCCTAAGCTTGAATGTTCTTCCATTTCTTTGTACCTATGCACATGCAAAACCCTGGGCCTCCCCTTCCTCCTTCTCTGCCTTAAGAACTTTATGCTTTAAGAATCAGCTCAAGCAGTTCTTAAGTACTCCCTCCTTAGTGCTCTGTCACATTTTACCTGAATGTATTTTGACACTTACCACTCACTTATGCGATATAAATGTAATATATGATTATGTATTTAAGTTCTGTCCTTGATGAAACTGTTAGCTCTCTGACGGCATGCAAAATATCTTTTAAAAAAGTCTTTATATTCTCTTATCCCTAGCACAGTGTAGGGGCTAAACAAAGACTGAGTGAATGAATGAGCAAGCATAAATTATTTCAATAGTGAACATTACAGGACATAGAAATAGACCCTGATAGAAGGTGTGTAATCTGTTGGTTAAAAATCAGTAAGATTAAAAAAAAAATCAGTAAGATTTGGGGCACCTGGGTCGCTTAGTTGGTTGAGCATCTGACTCTTGATCTTGGCTCAGCATCATGGGATTGATCCCCAAGGCAGGCTCAGCCTGGAGTCTGATTGGGATTTCCTCTCCCTCTGCCCCTTCCACCCATAAACAAACAAACAAACAAATAAATAAATAAATAAATAAATAAATAAATATTTTTTTTAAAAAAAGAAAAATCAGTAAGATTCACACTCATTAGGACAGCTATCTGAAAAACAAAAACTAACAAGTGTTGGTGAGGACGTAGAGAAATTGGAACCCTTGTGGACTGCTGGTGGACTGTGAAAAGGCTCAACCACTATGGAAAATAGGATTTTTTTTTTTAATTAAACATATAACTACCAGCAATCCTACTTCTGGGTATATATCCAAAAAGATTGAAAGTGGGGTCTTGAAGAGCTATCTGCATGCCCATATTCATAGCAGCGTTGTTCACGATAGCCAAGAAGTGAAAGCAATGCAAATGTCCAACAACAGATGAATGGATAAAGAAAATGGGACTTATACATACAATGGGATATTATGCGTTAAAAACGGTAGGAAATCTTGTCATGCTACAACGTGGATGAAATTTGAGGACATTATGCTAAGTAAAAGAAGCCACTAACAAAAGAAATAAATATTGTATAATTCCACTCATAGGATACATCTAAAGTAGTCAAATTCTTAGAAACAGAAAGAAGAATAGTGATTACCAGGACCTAAGAAAAGGAGAAAGGGGGGACTTGTTTAATGGGTATATAGTTTCAGATATGCAAGATGAAAAAGTTCTAGAGATCAATGTATATATAGTTAACACTACTAACCTGTACACTTAAAAATAATTAACATGGTAAATTTTATGTGGTTTTGGCACAATAAGAAGATCAATAAAAGCACAATACATGATATGCTTGACACGGAATAGATACTGTTGGGAGGCCAAGGGCTTGATAGGAAGACTAAACATTGATGACTTATGCTTTTATAGGTCATATCAGACTGATTATACTTATACTATTTACTTTGAATGCTTTTATTCACAAAAGATTCAATAATACAATAGCATAATATTTGAATATAATAACAAAACAAATGATGTGAATTGGCTTATATGGATCATGATATGTGCAACCAAAAAATTCCATTTCCTTTCTCAGGAAAGGTGCTCTACCTTTCACCATCTTCATTGTACTTCTGTTTTGAGTATTACATAGTGATAGAATTCAACTTTAACAGACCTAGCAGTAGTTCCCTTGGATCTAATAATCTGAACACTGACCCAATGTGGACAATTACCTAGAAAGCTTAGAGATTTGACAAACGGGTGCACATGAAAACACACACGTATGCCTGAGTGTATATACACACCCCACTCGCTGAAGCTCAAGGAGCATTCAGGAGTCAGGTTTTTGAATAATTAAGTAATGTTGAGAAAATAAATATTTCCATAAAAGGCATATGTTGAGAAAATGTTTCTAAAGAAGATAAAGCAGGGGACGCCTGGGTGGCTCAGTGGTTGAGTGTCGGCCTTTGTTTCAGGGGCATGATCCTAGAGTCCTGAGATCGAGTCCCACATTATCAGGCTCCTCACAGGGAGCCTGCTTCTCCCTCGCCTGTGTCTCTGCCTTTCTCTCTGTGTCTCTCGTGAATACATAAATAAAATCTTTAAAAAATAAAATAAATAAAGAAGATAAAGTGGGAACTTCAAAATGTCTCTACTGATCTTCATTGACTTAAAAGGGCTGACATGAAATCCACCAAGAGCAATCACCAGTCATCCAAAAAGTGGACCTCCCTTTGGAGCTAAGTTTTTGGTCTTTAACAATCCTTTAACACAGCAGGAAATATCCCACACTTTCCCTTTAGGGTTTCCGAAATTTTCTTTTTCCGAACCTATACATTTTTTTATGTCTCCCATGGAAAACATAAACACCAGGGGTAAAATGGAATTCAGGATCCTTAAATGATTCCTGGCTCTCAAGTGGCTCATTTTCTATCATTGAACCTCTGGGGTGACTTCAATTTTTAAAAAGCCTGTTAGCCACTGAAATGGAAGCAGTTGATTCAAACTGGCGAAACAGACAAGAAGGGGACCTGTGAAAATTGCCATGTGCCTAGGGGGCCAGAGAAAATCCCTGACACAGTACTCCTTTCCTCTCTATCTGCAGCTTGGGGAAGCAGCACAAATGCCAGGCCTGACTCCTCATTCCTTCTAAATCTACAGGAAGTGCTTCTCTGCTAGTCTGAGCCCTGCCATTTCTGAGTTGCCTGGGAGCTATAGAAAAACATCATTAACTCAATCTGTGTTAACCTGAAATGCTGAAAATAAAAATAGCATCTAGGAGACCACTTCCCTAGATTCCTGTTATTTCATATAAAGATTTTATTTTTCCTTGAGCTGCTGTTGGTTGCTGACCACCTTCCTCATTAGAGCTGCTCTTTCATTTGTCCAGGTTTATTGAGATATATTTGACATATAACATTGTGTAAGGTGTAAACACCATGATGATTTGACGCATGTCTATACTGTGGAATGATTACCGACACTAAGGTTAGATAATACATTTGTCACCTCACATAATTACTGTGTGTGTGTGTGTGTGTGTGTGTGTGTGTGGTAAGAACACTTAGGAACTACTCTCTTTACAGCTGCTCTTTTAAAATTTCATTTTGCATCGAGCTCTGTCTGTCAGCAAGTTTCCTTGGGAGGGAAGGGGCTCTGTGCAGAGGCAGGAAATGGAGGGGGGCTGGTCTATTATACTTTGAGATCCCCTCCTTAGGCCCACATGTATTTATGCAGATGGCACTACAGAAAAGTGAATTCCTTTCAAAAGCAGGCTTAATGGGAGAAATCACAAAAGCTAAAATGCTTTAGAAACTCTGAGAGAATATGGAGGAAGAGATGTGAGGCAGTGGAGGGTTTCTAGGCTGATGGCCTATAATGTGCTAAATCTTGCTTTTTATTTGCTCACTTGCTTCTTTGTTTTTTTGGTATGAGCCTACCAAAGGGCCACTGATATTTGACTCCTTCTCTCCCTCAGCAAATCATCCTGGGAAACTATTACTGGGTCTTCTCATCCCACCCGAAAGAGATTTCTTATAGAGAGGCACAGTACCTCAATTTTACCTTATTAATAGTGACCAAGTAACTTCTCACATAAACCAAGACACATCTCAAAGTAGCCACTAAGAATTAATGGACAGTAATTGACCTACAGCTGGTGAAAACCAGGACGGATGGGCAATAATTCACTACTGGACCCCGGAGTATTGGCAGTAATCCAGGTCAGGAATCGGCCCACTTCAGTTTCTCAGGGAGCTCATAGGGGATGCTTTTGCCCTCCAAAGACCCTGCAAACATGGGTGAAACTGCAAAATCACTGGGCAATTCTATTTCTGGTTCACACCGTAGCCTTCAAAAGAAGTCTCTTATTTTGCTTGCTTGAATGCTCATTAACAATGGTCTACTATGGACCACCTGCATTAGTGTGCAGGGGCTGCCAAACAAAGTACCACAGCCTGGGTGGCTTCAACAACAGGAATGTATTTTGTTGGGGCCCCTGGGGGGCTGTGGTGGAGCGTCTGCCTTTAGCTTAGGTTGTGATCTGGGGTCCCGGGATCGAGTCCCGCATTGGGCTCCCCACAGGGAACCTGCTTCTTCCTCTGCCTATATCTCTGCCTCTCTCTGTGTCTCTCATGAATAAATGAATAAAATCTTTAAAAAAACAACAACTGTATTTTCTCACAGTTACAGTCTCGAGGCTGGATGTCCAGGTCAAGGTGTCAGCAGGGTTAGTTTCCTCTGAGTCCTCTCTCTTTGTTCTGAGATGACCGCCTTCTAGCTGAGTCCTCACAGGGTCACGCCTCTGTTCACGTGTAACCCTACTGTCTCTCGGTGTCCTAATCTCTGCCTCCTCTAAGGATACTGGTCAGATTGGATTAGGGTGGACCCTATAGTCCTCATCTTAATTTACTTACCTCCTTAAAGGCTTTATCTCCAGAAACAGTCACATTCTGAGGCTTTAGGGTTTAGAGCTTGGACATATGAACCCGAAAGAGAAACGATCCAGGCCATAATACTTCCACTTCTCCATTCAGCTTGCGGTCATATGAGGATACATCAAGAAGGCAGTTGTTGATGAACCAAGAATCAGACTCACCAGACCTCTACTCTGCCAGCACTTGATCATAGATTTCCTGGCCTCTAGATTGTGAGAAATAAATGTTAGTGAGTATCTTTATATGTTTGTTATATACATGATCCTTTTGCACATTGCAAATAGGTGGATTTACAGAGAAAATCTAGATGAGGTGCCCACAGGGCTGTGCCAAAACAACTACGTGCTGAGCTATAATAAAATATGAACTCAGAGACTGAAATCACTTCAAAATACTACAGTCAAGTTGCTTGGATGTCAAATGCTTACTGAAGTCAGAAAGTCTGTCTGTTTTCATTACAGACTTGAATGAGGGAGCCCCATGCAAGCCTTCCAGGCTGATGCCTTGATGCCAGCCAGTGGATCAGTACTCATTGTCCTGGGGGTGGCAGCTGGGGAACTCCTGGTGACATTTCATTCTTTCTGTGAGAGTGTCAACATGGTTTCCTCTGATATAAATAAGTGATCTACAGGGATCAGAAATTTGAAAAAAAGTAATGCAAAGAATATTATTTAGCTTTCATTGTTAGTCAGAGTTACGAGCTGCAGAGAATTAAATGCAGGGATGAAGCTGAAGTCTTCAGAACTGGAGGAACTTTGATAGGTTCCAAATTCATCTAGAAAGATCTTCAAGAAGGATTGTACCAAACCATGACTGACAAAGGATGGGGAAGACACCTGTGATGAGATCTTTTGGCCTAAGTGGCCAAATGGGATTGATTGGTGTGTCATATGTGTGTTTTTCAACACCAAGCAATTTTCTAATTCTCAGGAGACATTGGATGTCCTGTAATTTAATTTAATTTAATCCTGACCCTACCTACCTAGAGATAGTGTCCGATACCCCAGGTTAAGGGCTTGGTCCTGATTTCAGGGCAGGCAGGGCTAGGTAGGAGAGATAGATAGGGGGCTATGTGACCAAACTCACAGAAATCCTAAAAATGCCAAGGTGTAAGGAAACCAAAGATAAGGGAACAAGCCAGACCATCCTGGCCTACAGGTGGGCAGGGAGGGGTGTCTTTTTTATGAGAGTCAGCTGTGACCAACAAATAACCAGACCCCAAAGAAGTAAGCCATTAAAGATGTTATCACCAGTCCTTACTCAAACCAAGACAGCACAAGAATCTCAAGCTTCCCAGTCAGTTCTCAATAAAAAACTGCCACTAAAAGCCCTCCGTGGCAACCCCATCAAGACCCCTCTCACTTCTGAGAGCTTTCTCTGTATCTTTGCTTAATAAACATCTATCGCTTTACTCATTCTCCATTGTCTGCGAGATTCATTCTTCGACTCCGTGAGATAAGAACCTAGCTCTTCAGTATCAGTCCCACAAGACTGCCCCCACTTCAAATGCCATTCACAAGGCTGGGTTACTATCTGTGCTTCTTACTTTTACCAGTTTATTATAAAGGATATTATAAAAGATACAGATAAATAGCCAAATGAAGAGGTACATAGGGTGAGGTCTGGAGGGCCTCAAGTGCAGGAACTTCTATTCCCAGGGAACTGGGGTGTGCCGCTCTCCTCATGTGGGTGTATTCACCAGCATGGAACCTCGATCAACTCTTGTTCATGAGAATTTATAGAGCTTCATCTATAGCCACCCTCCTCCCCTTCCCGGAGGTGGGTGGGTGAGGTCAAAAGTTCTAGCTCTTTCTGGTGACCAGCCCTATCCTGACATTACCAGGAACCCCACCCTAGGTCACCTCATTAGCATCAACTCAAGTGGGCTCAAAAGGGCTTCCTTATAAATGACAAAAGACACTCTTGCTGATGAGGAAATCCCAAGAGTTTTAGTTTGTGCCAGGAACCAGGGACAAAGACCAAATATATTTCTTATTATACCACAGTGGAGAAGGAAGGGCACATTATTTTTCATTCAATTGTTTTTTAAGACAAAATAAAAATAAACAAACAACTTTTCATTGAAATAGATAAGCAAAGGCATTTGAAGTTTGTGTCATGGGATGAAAAAAAATGTCCACGATATACACTTGCTTGGAGAGGTAGATATGGAAGATTCAGAAATGAGGTATGCACAAGGGGAATGATCTGGAAATTTCCATTTCAAGGAAAGAACCAGATGTGCCCTTTGAGCTGAAAAGAAGTAGATTCAGAGTCAGCAAGCTGAAGACAACCTAAAGGAGAAAACAGGCAGACCAAGGGAACGGACCAAAAGTTTGATTCTGATGAGTCTAAACAAACTGATCAAGGCAAGGATCTGAAGAACCCAAGGAATGGACAGGGAGCAGACACATCCAGGAACAATCTCCCAAGTCTTAGTGCAGAAGGACAAGTCCCACATTGCCAGTTTCATAGTTGTCTTATCACTGATCAAAGTAGCTGCCTTTTTCTCAACTCTCAATTTTCTGTGGGTTTGGGTAGACAAGGTGTCTGTGAGCCAGCGGGCATCGCTCACCTAGCAGCATCTCGCAGCCTGCACGGTGCTGTAGCAAGATCTAGCTGCTGTGCCCTCAGTGCATCTCTATTGCTAACATGTGATTTATTCGTCCCAAAGGTTCTCAGCTATTCATCCACCTGGAACACTCATTCCTCGAGATTCAGTGCAGGAGTTACTGAGTAAAGCCTGTGCACACACACCACCGCCACCAACACACAGATACACACACACACATACACACACACACATCCTTACACATACCTCACACTCCCACACCAAGCACATACCCTTGTGCTCCCCTCCCCCTGACATACACACTCCACAGTGGAGAATCTTTGACTCACAATGCAGGTGGACATGCTTCTATTGCTATATATAGCATACAGCTTAAACAATGATTTCCTTATAATAAGAAATTATACTCAGAACATTTCAGGTGATATGTATTTCCTTTTTTTTTTTCTTTTCTTTTTTTAAGATTTCATTTTTAAGTAATCTTCAAACCCAACATGGGGCTTTTTTTTTTTTTTTAAGATTCTATTTATTTATTTGAGAAAGAAAGCAGAGAGAGAGACAGACAGACAGCAGGAGCAGGGGCAGTGGGAGATGGGGAAGCAGATTGCAGACTCTCTACTAAGCAGGGAGCCCCTTGCTCTATCCCAGGACCCTGAACTGATGACCTGAGCTGAAGGCAGATACCAACTCACTGAGCCACCCAGGCGCCCTCCCTCTTTTTAAAAGATTGTATTTATTTACGAGAAAGAGAGAGAGAGAGAGAGCAAGCAACATGGGGCTTTTACTCACCACCCTAAGATCAAGACCCTGTGATCAAGAATGGCACGCTTGCTTCACTGACTGAGACAGCCAGGGCCCCTCAAGTAGAATGAATTTCAAAGCGGTTTATCAACCAGCGCTTAATACAACTTCACCCTCAGACCCCCACTGACCCTAGGACTGTAATGATTTTAGGACCCTAAGCCAATGTCAGTTCAAAGTCTGTTATAGGTGGATAGGAGGAAGTCACAAAGTACTGACAACTTGTGATTTAATGAAAAGGATTTGCTTTCCATTCCCTTGGTTCAAGTAAAAAGAGAAAAATCTCTGGAATATAAACAAGCATATCAACAGGGAAGGCCATGCATGATCTCTTTTTCCTATTGGAGAAGAGGCACTTGGCCTCTGGCTTCTCTTCACCTTAGCTCTTTACCCCCTGAAGATTTGTTATTTCCAACATGACACCAACTGTCTCCCTAGCAACAATCTCAAATAAGGTCAGCTTTATCTCTTTTCTGGTGAAGATTACTTCTTTCTTTAAAAAAAGAAGAAAGCATTCTTTTTATAATTATAAACCCAAGCCCTACAGAACATGGTTTTTAAAGCAAACAAAAGTAAAACGTAGTCTTACAACAGAAGCTCCTCTAATTGGAAGTCTAATTATATCATAGAGGATATAACTGGTCTGTGAACGAAGTCAGCTATGAAGTAGCTATGAAATGACCAGAAAGCCAGCTTATGAGGAAGATTAGACAATGAAAGAAAAGCAAGAGGCCTCAGTGCCTGTTCCTTGAATTACCTACAAAGCTGAGCCTTATCATTAATGGGGAAATTAAGTGTTTCTGCTAGAAGGAAAAATGAAGATATTACATACTCTTACTGCATTTAGAGTTACCCCAAATGCAGGCTCTTTAGAGGGGCCGACGTTATAGACCCTAAGGGGTAGAACAAGGTTTTACAGCTGTGGGATTGGTGGAAGGCTGGGTGTTCCGTCTTCCAATTCATTACCACACATCATCTATGGCTTTTGGGTAATTGAGCAAATAATGCCCCTGACAGCCATTCTCCTCTTCAACGCGGAGGCAAGGTAATTAATTAAGGTCAGAAGGGGATCGTTAATGGCTGTTAATGAGCCACAATTGAGGGAATTACCTAGGAGAGCACTCTCAGAGCCTGTAAAAGTACATGAACGAGAGTAGTCTGGGTGTCGAATGTTCCCAGCCCTTCCCATCACTCTTCATCACGGAAAGGCACATTAGAGACGAAATGGCTGGGGAATTTCCAGGACATGGCCCTGCCTGGTTATGCTTGTATAACTTGGAATGGCTCTTTATTCTCAAACCCCATCATTTCCAGAGAAACTTTTCTAGGACACACACCTAATATGTAGCACACACCAAAATCGAATGACCTGGACAATTAGCTGGTTAGCCAGGATCTGTTCAACGCTGTGTGATGTAGTTTGGGTGTCACAGAAACATCCTAAAACACTATGGGAGGTACCCTCTGCCCTAAAGAAGTCATAATCTCAATGGGGCCACACGAGGGACACGAGAAACAAATGGAGACCAATGTGACCTGATAGTACATGATTGTGAAAACAAGAAAAAGGAACCTCACTTAAAATGGAGCTGGGAAGCCCTGAAGGGGGCACATCACGCTCACACCAGTCCTTGCAACCTCCATAACCAGCAGAAGAAGGAAGAGAATTCTTTTATAGATGAGGGCTGACACTTTTCACATAGGAATTTTATTTCCTGCTTTTAAGAAAAAGAAGGCAAGGCCCCTGGCTGGCTCAGTCTGTAAGGCATGCGACTCTTGTTCTTGGGGTCGTGAGTTTGAGCCTCACGTTTCATAGTCAGATAATAAATAAAAAGATTTTTTCTAAAAACCAAAGAAACCTCACACTAAGCCCCACTTGTAGTCAATGAGAAACCACTATGACCTCAAACTTGTCCTCTAATAAACTTTTGTTCAAAACAATCCTCCCAGGACACCTGAAGGGGGCTCAGTGGTTGTGCATCAGGGCATGATCCCAGGGTCCTGGGATCCAGTCCCATATCGAGTTCCCCACAGAGAACCTGCTTCTCCCTCTGCCTGTGTCTCTGCCTCTCTCTCTGTGTCTCCCATGAATAAATAAATAAATCTTAAAAAAAATCCTCTCCAATTTCCTCATAAAACTTAATAAAAGCTGACCTTCCCTTTGTCTCCTCTGACTTGCATATAGTTTACCACAGCTTGTCTGTCCTCAATTGCAATTCCTCAACTATTTCAGAATGAACACATTTTTCTGGTAAAAGAACTGGCTGTTTTGCTGTTGAGGTTGACACAAATGCTAAACTGCACAGCTTAGACCTTATGTGCTAAAGAAGTTTAGAAAAGTGAGAGACAGCTGTGTGGGCTGGGTGAGTGGAGCAGGTCGAGGAGGAGAGGTGGAATCAGAATTGGCGGACAGGAGCAGGGGGCAGTGCAGATAAAAGCAGGGGGAGGATGGCCTGTAGGAGAACAAACCACTTGAGTCCTTCTCCCCAGAGAAGAATTTCATGCCAAAGTCTACAGAACAATCTTTCCTTCCTCATTGTCCTTTTCCTCTTCTCCTTTATCTGAAGTGTAAGAGACTGTTGGAGATGACCAAGTCCCCCCAACACACACACACACACATACACACACACACACATACCAGGAGATAAGCCGAGGGGCTCATGCCACACACAGTTCTTTGGTGACAGAACATGGAACTAGACCCAGACAAGAAATTAGATCACATAATTTTGAGTCTGGTGTCTTTCTTACTAGAACCTGAGGTTACTAGGTAGTAGGAGGACAGATTATAAAAGACCTAGATATTGGGCAGAGAAGAGTTCAGGCAGGTGATGCAGTAGTCAAGGAGTCTCTGCAGGGAAGCGCACCCTGAAGCCCAGGAAGAACTCTTTTCATTGTGCGTAAGATTCATTAACAGATTCCTACGTCTTAGGCTCTGTTAAGGATCCCTGATGGCTGTTCTTACCTAAGGCTCACAACTACTCTCTGGGGCTCTAACAAAACGTATTCCCATGTACAGATGAACAGTGGGCTTAGAGAAATTAGCCACCTTGCCCACACCAAGTAAGAGTAGAACTAGAAGTACTGAAAGCTGAATTCCTACAGATTATGCTTTATTACTTCTCAAATAAACCTATCTTGTGTTCTTTACACCTTTTCTGCTCAAATACCCCTAAAACGGGGCAGCCCGGGTGGCTCAGTGGTTTAGCGCCGCCTTCAGCCCAGGGCGTGATCCTGGAGACCCGGGATCAAGAACTGAGGGTGATTTTGTTTGCCAGGGACATTTGGCAATCTCTGAAGATACTTTTGGTTATCATCACTGGGGGGGAAATGCTACTGGCATTATTGGGAAGAGAACAGGGCTGTTGGTAAATACCCTACCATGCACAGCCTCACAGAGCAAAGACTCATCCAGCCCCAAATGCGAATGATGCCAAAGCTGAGAAGCCTTGCCCTATAAGAATTTTAAAAACTGATAACCCCTTCAAGCATATTTTGGTTGACATGTAAATGTTTCATCATCGGTTTAAACAGTAGCAAAGGATTTAATGTATATAATTAGTACTGATATTTAAAAATAAAAGTCATACCATTCTTTTAAATATATCCAGTACTATTTAAATACCGAATCAAATTTTGCTAACATCATCCTTTTAAAGAGATCCATGAACAAAGTATATTTCCATTCCTCTTCCTCCAAAGAATGCTATTCCGATGCAATATAGACTTATAAATCTTATTATTACCCCATTTTCTTTCCAATAATGACAACAATATATATATATACTGAATATAAATATAAAATATAAATACAGGGATGCCTAGGTGGCTCAGTGGTTTGGCGCCTGCCTTTCTCTCTGCCTGTGTCTCTGCCTCTCTCTCTGTACCTCTCATGAATAAATAAATAAAATCTCTTTAAAAATATATAAATATAAATATATAAAAATAAAAAAAAATAAATATATAAAAATATAAAACATTTTAAAGACATTTACTGTGACCCTAAGGTTCTAAGTCTGTAGCTCCCAAACTATTTACTCAGGAGTGTCAGAGGCTCTTCAGTGCAGTGGGTGCTATAAGGTATTTTAAATTTTCAAAGGTAAATCAGTATGAATCACCAGTTTGGAAGTCATTCACAGCTTCCATATTAGATCAAACTACATTTCTTGGATAATGTTTACTTTTGCAAAGCTGTTTTTTTTTTTTTTTTTCTAGTTGCTGTGATTAAAAAGTAAATCAGCACAAAAGGCAGCTTGGAGGAGGAAATGAGGGTGGTAGTGATGGGGAAACAGAGGACTAGCTGAGGACAAAGCACACTGACAAGTCCTTGAAACAGGCAGTCCCATTCCTCTACAGACTCAACTGCCTCGATGTTCATACTTTGCTAAGGGCAGAAGCAATCTTAGTTCGACCCCCAGGAGCCTGTAAGTCTACTCTAACATGTAAAAAATCCTTTAGAAGTTTGCTTTAACTCTAAACCCCACAAGATACATGTTGGCCACCATTCCCTAAGCACATGGCCCACCGATACACACCTGAAGGGTCTCATGACTCAGGCTTTATTAGACGGTAGTAAGTGACCTTTTCCCAACAATAGCTAGCCCCCTCCAGGTCCTGGAAACCTTGCTTCCAAATTCCTTAGAGACCACGCTATCCTCAAACCCCTCCCAACTCCCAGGGATATAATCAGCCACCCCTCACAGGCCCGGGGCAGCAGCTCTTCTTGCCTCTGGGTCCCATCCCAAAATGGTGGTTTTTAATAAAACCACCATTTTGCACCAAAGACGTCTCAAGGAATTCTTTCTTGGTCATCAGCTCTGGACCTCACCTATATTCCAAAACTTCATCAGTAGGACCCAATCTGATTCCCAATTTGAGAAGTTGCGAGGCATATAATGGGGGCACCATCTCATGAGTAACTGTGGTTATTTAAGAATGAAACAAAAATATGATTTTTTTCTTTCACTTTATGTTTTGTCTTGTGAATGACTGTAACCAAGGTGCAAGAGCACCTGACTGTGATGTAGAGGTGAGTTAGGGGCAGATGGGGCGAGGCAAGGAGAGATAAGAGAAAGGCCCAGAGTCGGGATACCACAAATCTGTGGGTGCCCATACATCCCAAGGACCCCACATGGTCCAGAGTCAGACTCTTATTCATCCCAAGGAAACAGAGATAAGACAGTAGAGACAGAGAGAAAAGTAGATTAGGCTCCCTGGCTCCCAAGTGTGAGGGAGTATCTCCCTTTGATGGTTACCGGGCCATCCCAGGGACTCACCAGACCCCAAATAGCCATATGTCAACCACTTGAGTTGGCACGAAGACATGTCAAGGCTTTCTCTCAATGGAAGGCCAGCCATAAAGCCCTCCATGGCAACCCTGCTGGGACCCCTCACTCCCGAGAGCTTTCTCTGTGTCTTCACTTAAATGTCTACCACTTTGTCTGCGAGGTTCATTCTTCAACACCGTGAGACAAGAACCCAGCTCTCCCATATCACTTTGGTGCCGAAACCCAGGATCATTTCCCCCGAGGGGTGAGTACATGCAGACTCTCTTCTCTTCCTTCCTGGGAGATGGCTCTCCCTTGGGTAACCTCTTCTTGGAACAAACAGCAAAACCAGGCACCTGTCCACCAGTTCAAGGCCGATAGTGCGGCCGCGGGTCTGAAGACTCAGGTGACAGGTCAAGGGGTAAGGTTTGGTCAGTCCCCTTCCTTAAAGGAAGGGAATGTTGGCCTAACCCCACTCAGTTCCACTTTCTATCTTCTGACTTTCTTAAATGGCTTTTCCCTGCCCCAGGGACTTTGCTCCGTGGGGCCCTGCTTGCCCACGGAATCTCAGGTATGTGAATGGAAAAGCACCTGGAGGGAGGTGAGGAAGCTTGATGAAATTGGCCTGTGATGGGCCGGACTGGTCGACTGGTCGGCACCGTGGGGCTAGGAATGCAAGAATCCACCAGACCAAACGGTGAAGGCTCCTCCTCCTCCTATGAGGAAGTCCCTTATAGGATTCCCTGCTAGCTCAAGGTTCCTCAGAGGGTGCACAGGACTGGTGCTCCAGGGCTCTGCACCTGCGCTACGGTTACCACCGGTGGACTTGGGGGCTGTGAGACACTTAAAAGGATGGAGACTGGCCCTGGGAGTCACACCCTGGGGAAGCCTCTTCCCATAAGCAGCACACACGTCCCGCTGAGAGACCCTAGGTATTTCCTCTGCTTCCTCCCTCAGCCTTCTAAAGGTAATATCACAGTTTAAACTATTAACCTTGCTAAGCTCTGTGATTAGGCCAGACTTTTTTGCGGGGGAGATCTGAGAAGGCCGGAAGGATTAGGTGAATGACAGGTAAGAGTGGTGACTCCCACCTGCCCAATGCATCCTCATGCCCAGATGTTAGGCCACTCTTTGACCTTGGGCCATCGAATCAAGGACTGCGTTGGTTTAATTGAGAGCTGATATGTGAGGACGCCTTCAGAGTCACCGCTCTATCCCAGGTACTGGGGAAGAGACTCCTACAAGATTGTGAGAGGGGAAGCAAACCATCCTAGGTGGAGATGCCTCTGGATTGCAGAAGAATTGGGAAAATTTTGACCCACTGACACTCAAAAAGGAAGTATATAAAGTTTTTCTGTTCCCAGGCTTGGCCTCAATATCGCCTGGAGGATGGAGAGACCTGGCCTCCTGAGGGAAGCATCAAATACAATACTATTTCACAGTTAGATCTACATTGTAAAAGAGAGGGTAAATATTCGGGAGTTGCTGATGTGCAAACTTTGAGAGAGCCGGCAAACTTATGTCAATCTTGTAAACGCCTCCCCCCTGCCTCTGTAAAAGATCACAAGGTTTACACTGTCTGCCCTGGTAGATGGGAAAAGCATTAATGCTGGAGGCCACAAACTTGGGCTTGCCTTGGAGTTGGAGACTTAACCAGCCTCTGGGAATGGTTATCAGAAGATTTGGCCTTAATATATTTCCAGTGTGACCAGCAGGCTTCCCCCCTAACCCCCCAAGAAGGTGATCAAAACAAAGGATGATCTGAACAAGAGCTGTATTTTAAATATTTAGACAGTTACTTGTTAGCTTGTTTCTAGTTAAATTGGTTATCTAGTTACCAATACTGCAGTCGTGCAGTCACCTATATATTATTTAAATGTATTTAACTGTTAAATGTGCTACCCACCAATAATGAAATAGACCTTTATGAAAACTGTAAAAAAAAAAAAAAAAAAAAAAAGGTCACAAGGAGAGATTGCCTAATAACCCGCCCCCTGAGGCTCCTTCCCAGGAAAAGCCACTCAGGAAACCCTCTTGCCCACCTTCTCTGGGGGGTGGCCTCCAACTGAGAACCCTCCCAGTAAGAAAAAGGCGCACTTGCTAAATCCATTACCTTGAAATGCCTCGTGAATGTGGCCCCGGTAAGGTGCATGTGCCCTTCTCTCTCCAAGACTTTACACAGATCGAAAGTGACTTAGGCAAGTTCACAGATAACCCTGACCAATAAACTGAAGTCTTTCAAAATATAACCCAAGTGTTTGGATGAGGTTGGAGAGATGCAATGTGGATTCTTAATCAGACTTTGCTGCAGAAAGGCCTTGCAGGCTCCTGAAACCTTTGGGGACCAACACAGGATAGCCTTTGTGGAAGGAGTGCAGGTTGGGGACGAGGCTTTCCCCACTGGTAAACAGGCGGTTCCTCTAGACGACCCCAGATAGGACTATGATAGTTCCGTGGGGATCTGGAAACAGAAACATTTTCAGGCATGTATTCTGGGAGGATTGAGGAGAACCAGGGCCAAGCCTTGAAGCTATTCCAAGCTGGCCCAAGTGTTTCAGGGGCACTTAGAGCCCCCTTCTACCTTCTTAGAAAGACTAAGAGAGACTTTAATATAGCAGATCTCCTAACCCCAGATACTCCAGAAGGGGAAATGATATTACAAGGTAAGTTTGTAACTCAATCAGCTCCTGATATTCAGAGAAAATGATAAAAGATGGCTATAGGTCTGGACAACTCCTTAAATTCTCCCCTGAAGATGGCTAATTCCGTCTTTCTAATAGAGATCAGCTGGAGGCCAGAGAAAAGGAGAGATCAGAAGGAGGCCGTTTGTCTAGTGGTGGCCCTAAAAGGACAAGACTTCCAGTCAACCTGAAAAACCCCTGATACCTGTTATAAATGTGGGCGGACTGGGCACTTCAAGTAAGAATGTCCCAAAAGACCACCATGGTGCTGTCCTCTATGCGCAGGAGACCACCGGAAGAGTGTCTGTCCTCACAGATGTAGGTCCAGAGCCAGTTGCCTTCTGAAGGAATCCAGCAAGACTGGCAGGGCCCCAGGCTCTATCTCTCTGCCCCTGTCACACAGGAGATCATCACTACACAGGAGCCTTGGGTTATACTGGAATTAGAGGAAAACTAAATCAGTTTCCTTCTGGGTACAGGGGCCACTGACTCTGTCCTTTCCAATCCCGGTTGCCTCACTACTCCTAAGATTACTATAAGGGGCGTCTCGGGAGAAGCCCCAACCAAACACTTTTCAGAGCCCCTCTGCCTTGTCTGGGGAGAGAAAATGTTCACTCATTCATCTCTAATCATGCCTGCAAGTCCAACTCCTTTGTTAGGAAGAGACATTTTAGCTCAAATGACAACCACGGGACCAGTGACCCTGGGACAACGTTTCTGTCTCCCTCTAACAGAGATCCTCAGGTATGGACCTCTGAAGGAAAGAGGATAGGCTAAAACCACCTCCCCAATTGTGATCCGCCTGAAGGATCCCTCCTGCTTTCTCCATCAAAAGCAATATCCTCTGAAATCCAGGACAAAAATGGGATTAGAAAGCAGCATAAATAATATAAAGGCACAGGGACTTTTAAAGCCCTGTGACAGTCCCTGTAACTTCCCCATTTGGGGGGTACAAAAGCCCAATGGCAAACAGAGATTAGTTCAAGACGTCTGCCTGATTAATGGAGCAGTCATCCCACTCCACCCTGTGGTCCCTAACCCTGATACCCTATTGACACAGATACCCAGTGACACTAAGTGGTCTTCAGCACTGGATCTGAAGGATGCCTTTTCCCACGTCCCTGTTCAAGCTGACTCACACAATAGCTCTTTGCTTTCCAAGATCTGATAGGACAAAATACACAGCTAACTTGGGCTGCTCTGCCCCAGGGATTTCGGGACAGTCCACATTCATTTGGTCAGGCTCTCGCAAAGGATCTTTTGGAGCTTAATTATCCTCAGGTTAAGGTTTTGAAATACGTGGATGACGTTAAACAGCTGTGTGGGTTTGGGGGAATCACAGGATACTGCATGTTAGAGATAGCCGGGTTTGGAGAAATAGCCACCCCCTATATCGCTTAGTAAAGGAGTCTCAATCTAATGGAACCTCTATCCTACCATGGGATCCAAGGGCCTGACAGGCCTTTTGTAAACTTAAGCTTTATTAAAAGCTGCAACTCTAAGTCTTCCTGTGGGAAAGGATTTTAACTTATGTGTCACAGAAAGGAAGGGAACAGCTCTTGGAGTTGTGACCCAGACGAGGAGATCAATTCAGCAACTGATAGGATACTTAAGCAAGGAATTAGACATAGTGGCAAACAGGTGGCTGGCATGCTTATGGACTGTAGCAGCTGTTGCCCTACTGACACCGGGAGCCACTAAGATAACCTTAGGGTCAGGTATAACTGTTTATGCCTCTCATAATATAACAAGACTATTGGAATCAAAAGGAAGCTTCTGGCTAACCAATAGTCTTAAAATATCCGTCAAGCCTGACTCCTGGAAGGACCTGCTATTTGCATTAAAACTTGTACATCTTTAAATCCTGCAAGTCTCCCACCAGAGGAGGAGGCTAAACTTGAACACGACTGTGAAGAAATTATAATGCAAAATTATGCTGCCAGACAGGATCTGCAAGTAACTCCACTAGACAATCCAGATTGGATCCTATATACTGATGGTAGCTCCTTTATAGAACAAGGAATAATGAAGGCCAGATATGCTGTAGTTACTTCTTCTAAAGTAATTGAAAGCAAGCCCCTTTCTCCCGTCACCAGTGCTCAACTCGCTGGATTAATAGCCTTGACCCGAGCATTAGAACTAAGCAAAAATAAACGGGTTAATGTTTATAGAGATTCTAAATATGCCTTCTTAGTCTTACAGGCCCATGCTGCAATATGGAAAGGATGACATTTGCTGACAGCAAATGGATCCCCTTAAAATATCACAAAGAAATAGAGAACCTTTTAAGATCTGTCTTGCTACCCCTAGAGGTAGCAGTCCTGCATCATAAGGAACATGCAAAAGGGACCCGACAAGCAACTACGGGCAATGCTTTTGCTGGTATCACAGCTAAACCTGCTGCAAAGCAATCCTTTCAAAAGGAGCCGGCTACTGAAGCCTCCCTTACCTGGGATGTTTCTCTTACTCAGTTTAGACCTACTTATTCTCCTGAAGAAATGGAATGGGGACTCTCCCATGGGTATAGTCTCCAGCCCTCCAGATGGTTACAGACCAAGCTGGGGCAACCACAATTACCTGGCCCACAAAGTCGGAAGGTCATTAAATTGTTACATCAAGCTTTTCATTTGGTTAGAGACAAAGCTTATCAGCTGGTCAAGAAAATATTTATGGGGAAAAATTTGTCAAAAACGGTCCAACAAGTAACTTCTGCCTGTTAAATCTGTCTCAAAAACAATCCCCTTGGCAGAAGACTTGCACCTCCAGGAAAGGTGGCTATTCCGGAGAGGACTGGCAATTAGACTGGCAATTAGACTTTACCCATATGCCAAAGTCAAAAGGTTTCTGGGGAAACCTCATTTGTTCATATGAGTTGATACTTTTGCCAAGTGGGCAGAGGCCTTTCCATGTGGGACTGAAAAGGCTCAGGAAGTAATAAGGGTTTTGCTTCATGAAATAATACCTAGATTTGGCTTGCCTAAAAGTTTGCAAAGTGATAATGGTCCTTCTTTTAACGCCACTATCACCCAGGAATTATCAAAGGCCCTGGGAATAGACTATCACTTATATTGTGCTTGGAGACCTCAGTCCTCAGGAAAGGTGGAAAAAATAAAATTATATCCTAAAAAAAACACCTAAGGAAATTAGTCAGGAGCCCCAGGTCTCCTGGACATCAGCCCTTTCATAGCATTAATTAGAATAATACTCCAAAACTTCAAGGATTTAGTCTGTATGAATTGTTACATGGACGAGCTTTCCTAACCAATGTTTTTCTATTTGATCCAGAGACAGATGTCCAGATTAAAAATATAACATCTTTAGCTCAATGCCAACAACAACTACAAAAGCCTTCCAATAAGCCAACACGAGAAAAGGAACCTATTATATATCAACCAGGGGATCTGGTGTTGGTTAAAACTTTACCCACTAATTCCCCATCAGTGAATAAAATATGGGAAGGACGATATCCTGTCATTCTCCTTACCCCAAATGCTGTCAAAGTTTTAGGTCTTGAATCCCTGGATTCATCATTCCCATATTAAGAATTCTGAATATCAGGGATGCCTGGGTGGCTCAGTGGTTGAGTGTCTGCCTTTGGCCTAGGGTGTGATCCTGGAGTCCTGGGATCGAGTCCCGCATCAGGCTCCTGGCATGGAGCCTGCTTCTCTCTCCCTGCCTATGTCTCTGCTTCTCTCTCTGTGTCTCTCATGAATAAATAAATAAAATCTTTAAAAAAAAAAAGCGAATATCAGGTCTTGATAATCTCGCAAGTGATCCTCTAACCTATTTCCATGGGCCTGTAGAAAACCTTTATTTACTATTCAAAAAACAAGGCAAGTAAACCTAAGAGCTACGATTTTGGGATTACTTTTACTATGGAATAATATGCATATGGGGGCCATGAGAGGATGTTCTATTTTCACATCCCAGGCCATTAATATAACTGTGGGGGAACAATTAATTCTCCAATGCTGGTCCAACTGTTCTTTGCCCGTCGGGCCCATGGTATGAAAAAAAAAAAAAAGATACTGTTATTTACAAACAGGAAACAGCCAGTATTTCTCATTTTACCAACTTAACAAATCAATGCTATAAACAAAATAAGACTTATACCATACAATTGGCCACCAGCACATTAATGGACACTGGAAAATACACCTGTGTTAAAATGAAAAAAGGATCTCCCAATATTGACTAAGAAAATTCTCCCACTAGGGTCACTATAAACCCTAACCCCATAAAACTGTTGGCAACACAAAACTGAGGCTGATTCCTGACATTGAGAGACAAATGTATCCAAAAATTGCATGTAGGGGCAGCCTGGGTGGCTCAGTAGTTTAGCGCCTGCCTTGGGCCCAGGGCCTGATCCTGGAGACTGGGGATCGTGTCCCACGTCAGGCTTCTTGCATGGCGCCTGCTTCTCCCTCTGCCTGTGTCTCTGCTTCTCTCTCTCCTCTCTGTGTATTCTCAGAAATAAGTAAATAAAATCTTAAAAAAAAAATTGTATGTAGCCAATAGCTACTCCCCACAAAACTTACTTTTCAATAGTCTAATAGGTGTGGGGGCCACCCAGTCGAAATTTTACTAAACGAGAGTCTTACCTCTCATCTTCAAGCTTCTTCTCTGTCATACAGAGCCCCAATTCATCTAAAACACATAGTTCAAGCCAATTGCATATGCATAGGTTGCAATAAGCCTCTAATTCGATGCGACTTTACTCTACACCTCCCATCCCCAACTAGTGACTTCTATCTGCCAAGAGGATGGGCCTTATTTTGTGCTGATGTGGCCTATTAGTCATTCCTAAATGATTCTTGGGATTATGTACTGTAGGCAGACTAGGATTATTACTCTTCCTACCCTCAGCAATGCACTACCAACGAAAACTGCCTCATCTACCTCCCAATTGCAGTTGGGAGGTTTTCATATGGGATGGGGAAGTAGCAGCCTTAGCCCTCTCATTAGTAGGTCTCTCAGCACTAGGAAAAGTCTTACATCGTGAGATAAAGCAAACTGTTTGCTCAGCAGAACCTTTCATGACACATCCTAAGTGCTGGATACTCTAAATCAAGAATCAAGTGAAGTTAGGGCAGAATTTTTAGAAAATTGGGCAACTATTGATTACTTACTCCAACTTCACTTAGGTTGTAAAGATTTTCCAAACATGCGCTGTTTTAATGTAACTGAAAATTCTTATAAGGTCTCACAATCAATAAAAGACATTTGAGCTCAACTGGACAAAATCAGAGTCTCTCCAGGATTGTTTGATTGGCTTGGAAACTGGGGTCAATATTTCAGAGATGCCGTTTTACTCATAGAAATAATTGTTGGATTTTGTCTTTTTCTCTGTGTTTGTCGATGTCTGTGTTGTCTCATGCCTTCCAACATCTCTTGGGAGCCATTCAGTGGACCTCTTGACCCATCCCTGCAAATACTCTGACTTCCATTCCTTTACGTGGTCCCTTTTCAGCCTGAAGGAGCCAGAGTGGTCATTGTCCCATTCCTTAATGGCAGTTAGGGTTACTATTCCAGTGATAGAAATGATGTAGGAATGAATTAGAGGCAGATGGGGCTAGTCAGGGAAAGATAAGGGAAAGGCCCAGAGTTGGGCTCCCATAAATCTATGGGCACCCATACATCCCAAGGACCCCACATGGTCCAGAGTCAGGCTCCTCTTCATCCCAAGGAAACAGAGATAAGACAGTAAAAACAGAGAGAATAGTAAATTAGGCTCCCTAGGTCCAAAGTATGATGGAGTATCTCCCTTTGATGGTTACCGGGCAATCCTAGGGACTCACCAGACCCTTAAACAGCCATATGTCAACCACTTGGGACAACACAAAGACATATCAAGGCTGTGGGCTTCCTGGCAGGCTCTCAATGAAGGACCAGCCATAAAGCCCTCCATGGCAACCCTGCTGGGACCCCTGTCACTCCTGAGAGCTTTCTCTGTGTCTTTGCTTAATAAACGTCTACCACTTTCCTCACTCTCTGTTGTCTGTAAAATTCATTCTTCGATGCCGTGAAATAAGAACCCAACTCTCTGGTATCATCTGGAGGCCCCAAACAGACCAGGTTTGGCAGCTTGCCACTGACAAAATCCAAAGGCAGAGAGATATGTGCTGGTGAAACAAGAAAGAAATTTGTTTAGGGCAGCTCAGGTGGCTCAGGGGTTTAGCGCCGCCTTCAGCCCAGGGCATGATTCTGGAGCCCTGGGGTGGAGTCCCACGTCGGGCTCCCTGCATGGGGCCTGCTTCTCCCTCTGCCTGTGTCTCTGCCTCTGTCTGTGTGTGTGTGTGTCATAAATAAATAAAATCTTAAAAAAAAAAATTTATTTAGTGAGGCCAATAGCAGAAGACAGCAGACTAGTGTCTCAAAGACTGTCTCTGACAGGCTGGAAATACTTAGAAGTTTACATAAGGAAATTGTGGAGTGAAGGTGGGTGGGTCCCTGCAGGTGGGCAGAAAAGGTCGGGTGGCTCATTGTCTTGGGGTCACACCCATGGAGTCACCCTAGTTCAGGGCAGACCCTATTGCTTGAAGGGGTAGTTTCTGTTCCCAACATAGGACGATTTCCCCCCAGGGTCTTTTCAGGGTCTTTACCTGAGTTAAGATATTAGGGGAGAAGAGGAAATTAATTAATTAGAAAGATTGAGGTCAACATGGAGGGAGTTGAAGTCCTCTTTCAGGGCTACTATATTGTTAGGATATACAGGCTTATTAAGTTGTTTGGCTCTAAGCACTTACTAGATGGTAGGGATAGGTATTTCTTTTGGTTTCGGGAACACAGTGAAAATATTACTGATTCATTAAGGGTGCTGTGAAAGAAAGTTTGGGAACCCCTGTGTAAGTGTAATGAAAGGGTCTTCTGGGCTTCCATATTAGCACAATGACTATTAGTATGTGACATATCAATAATATTATGAATTTGGTAATTATTAAAAATAAAAAGTAAAAAATTTTCAAAATACATCTCTAGTGAATGTCCCTCCTGTCCATTAATCATATACCATCCATAACATGGATGAACAGTGTTATGTATCCACAGATAAATATTACAAAAGAATGTAAAATAGGAACAATTGGAATTTCTATTGTTGGAATATAATTCCAGTTATTTTATAGTGAAACGAGTTTATTTAGGAATAGCAGAGGAATTGTAATTTAAGACATGCAAGGTATGGCAAACTTCAGGCAAGTCCTGAGGTCAAAGCAGAAGAACTTTATCGAGTTACTTTATAGAGAAAAAAAAAAAAAAAGTTGGGAGGGGCTGAGGCCAGAGTTCAGTGATGACAATGGTTTCTTATTGGCTGAATTGTGATATTTTCTTTCTTTCTTTTTTTTTTTTTGAATTGTGATATTTTCTTATTGGCGGAACTTGTTGCTGAGTAGGCTAGAGGGTAACTTTTCCTGTTGAGTCTGCAACTGACAAGTAGGGGTGCCATATGAGGACTCCCACCCCTGGACTCCCCACGCCTCTTTTTTTTTTTTTTAAAGAGAGAGAGAGAGGACATGTGCAATGCGGAGGGGCAGAGGGAGATGGGAAGAGAGAATCTTAAGCAGGTTCCACACAGGGCACAAGATTTAATCTCATGACCCTGAGATCATGGCCAGAGACAAAATCAAGAGTTGGACTCAACTGACTGAACTATTCAGGTGCCCCACCCCACTCCATTTTAAATGAGGATTCCTTTATTTAGTTCCACACTATTTCTATTTTAATAGATGTAAGCACTGAATGATCTTGTTCACACAAATATCTGAAGGGTTTCATTATAGCAGTGTCACTCAATTTTCCAACTCCTGAATTAAATGCCAAAAGTCATGTAGAGCTCCAGCATCAACAATTTTATTTTTAATGATCCTTGAGCTCTACTAGAATTTGTTTTGTTAAAAGCAAAGACTTGGAAACATTTAATTTCCAAAAGAACAGGTTATGCAATCATTAGAGTTATTTACTTTCTCAGCCCCAGAATTTCCAACTGTCTCTTTGTTTGTGCCCTAGAGGTTTACAACCTGGGGCAATGCACCTTATCAGCAGGTGGGAAGAAAAAGAGGTGGTGTACTTGTTTGTTGTAATTTAGAAGAAGGGCTAGGGTGGAAGGGAGATGGGAGGGACAGTCTGCCAGTCTATCACTGGGAAGTTTACAAGAAGATGTATTTTAGGGAAGGAAGTATACTTGGAGAGCGAGAACGTGGAAATTGGTCCCCTTAAAACTGACTGTACCTGGGGCTCCTAGGGGGCTCAGCGGTTGAGTGTGATCTCGGGGTGCTGGGATTGAGTCCCACATCGGGCTTCCTAAGAGGAGCCTTCTTGTCCCTCTGCCTACGTCTCTGACTCTCTCTCTCTCTGTGTCTCTGTTTCTCATGAATAAATGAATAAAATCTTTAAAAATAACTGACTGTACCCACATAAGTCTTGGAAAGCCTCTGCGTATGCCTAAGAACACTCAGATCCCAGGGTGAAGATCACTGCCAACCTGAGGGAAGAGGAGTTTTACTCCAGGATGTGGACGTCATGGCATCCTTGGCCACAACTACGTGGGGTATGGGGCTAAGGGGCAAACATTTGGGATCGCTCCCTTCTTTTCTTTCTCTTCCCCTAGTAGCAGATGAATATGGCCTCTGAAGGTTTAAGTAAGGTTTAAGTTTTAGTTTTCCCACATACCAGTTTTCTAAATTTGTGCAAGTGACTTAATTGTGTGCTTCAGTTTACTAACGTGTAAAGTGTTGATTATTATGTATGTAGCTCATAAGATGGATGTGAAAGTTAAATGAATCTGGGCAGCCTGGGTGGCTCAGCGGTTTAGCTCTGCCTTCAGCCCAGGGTGTGATCCTGGAGACCTGGGATCACAGTCTCAGGTCAGGCTCCCTGCATGGAGCCTGCTTCTCCCTCTGCCTGTGTCTCTGCCTCTCTCTCTCTCCTCTCTGTGTATTGCCATGAATAAATAAATAAAATCTTTAAAAATAAATAAATAAATGAATCCAAGTGCATAAAGCTGATGAAGTTTGGCTGAGTCTGAGGACCCAGAGAGGATCCCTCAGGATCAGCCAAGGGAGCCCTTGGCCTCACACAATAAGGAAATCAAATGTGAGCTGAGAGGAAGTGAGAGTAGAGTTTATTGAAGACATAAAGAGTAGAGATATGGACACACCATCCAGGATACTCAGAAAGGAAAAGAGAATGAGTCTCACCTTTGCTTGGGGGCTGGGGTTTTTATTAAGGACAGTGGTCTGGTGCATGTGTCTTCTCAGTAATCCAGAAACAAAGACAAATGTTTACCTGTCCTCCATAAGTCACTTATGTCCTGGAACCAGGGGTCTTGATGAGTTAGTGGTCTTGGGAAAACTTTTATGAAGACTTTACCTTAGATGGTATCTAAGGAACCTAAAATAGGTACCTAAGATACCTTAGATGGTATCTAAGGCCATGCCTTAGATGGTATCTATTGTGCTGGAAGATTCCAAAGAAATCATTAAATCCTGACCTTTATAAGGACATGCATTATCTGTTCTATAAGGTGTGGCAAAGCGTGGGTGTAGATCCTAGCAAGACTAGAAGTGGAAAAAGCAGCTCTTCATAGGGCTCCTTTAGTTTCCCTGTCTCAAAGCTCTCAAGCATTGTGCCTGGCATATGACAAGTACTCAATTATAGAGCTTCTCAACTGTTTCCCTTTAGGGGCAATGCTGCCTTCCGTCCTGGGAGGCCTACCAGGTCCAGGAAAAATGGAGCCTTTGTGGCCAGTTCTTAGAGAGAAAGCTCTAGTTTCTACACCTGAGGCCCACAGAGTAGAGAGACTGAGCCAACAGACCCACAAGAGACTCGGAAGAAAGGAATCAAGGAACTGGCCACTTGAGTTTTCTTCTGTTCTAGACTAAAAGAGCCCTCTTAAGGTCCCAGGAATTTGGAGGCAAAGTGCTGACCTACAACAGTGGGCATTCCCTTGTGTCAGATGCGCTTCAAGGGACCTATGACATCTCCACCGGGTTCCCCATGAGGCTGTCAAGACCGGCACTAAGGCTGCGGGTTGATGCCTCTTTGCGTTTGCTCTCTGGCGTTGAGCCCAGTGGCATCGCTGTCTCCTCCCATACTTCCTTACTCCCTCAGGAAAGCAACTTGTTCTGGTTTTGTCTCTCCTTCTGGGAGCACCACTGTGGCTTCCGCCTGGTTAATACCCAGCATCTCTGTAAAGCTTGCATCTGTCTGCTATGTTGGAGCTGGTCACTGGGGACGGCCGAAGGGCTAGCCTCGGTGCCAGAGGTGAATTAAGCAGAGGAACCCGTGACCTGGGGGGTCTTGGGCTGCAGACGCTTCCCAGGCAGAAGGATTTGTGAAGACAAGCATCTCTGAACTGGGGCAAAGTCTGTGTTGATCGGCTGCCTCTTTCATCCTCATTCTTTTCCCCTGCTGCTTTGCTTGGTAAATAAGGCCGGTAAGGTGGTGAAAAGAGTAGAAACAGGAAAGGAACCTGGATTATTATTTTTTTTTGTAGTCAGAGACCTTGTGCAAAGGTCTTTCTTAGGTTAAGTAAAACAAAACAAAACAAACAAAACAAAACAAAACAAAAAAACCTCTTGTATCCTGTTCTGACCTGCGGCGCCACACAATCCGCTCTGTCTTCCACAGGCCAAACATGGGCAGGTGGCTATCACCCCCCACGTCCCCACCCTGACCCCTGGAGATGGTGGCTCCTCCCCAGCCCCGGGAAGTCTGGGACTGCTTCCCCGGCTGAGGTGAGTCAGGCCTTGCGGTGAAGGCCCGAAGGCAGGCAGGGGAACGTGCGCATCCTTCCAGGCAGGGATGCAGCCTCCCACCCCCGCCCTTAGCTCCATCCAGGATACAGCTGAAACAGATTCCCAAATTCTTTTTCGAAAAGTCAATTTATACTCTAGGGCTTTTCTCACCTGACTAAAACCCCCCATGCTTCTCTGTTGCCTCCATTCAGGATTAGGCTTCAATCCACTCTTTTCAGCAGGACCGCAGGGTGGAGTGTTGGGTATTGGTCTTCCCGCAGCCAGAGCTGCAGGGCTGCTATGCCTTAGGGCTTCTCCCTGGAGGCTGTCACTGGGGCTGCTCTGGAAGTGATGAATGTGCTAAGCTCTAAGAAAAGGGGGCCAGGCTGTGGTATGCGTGTGAACTCAGGCCCTTGGGATTTTAGCTTCACCCTGCACACACGAGGGGACTGCTTGCTACAGATCTGACGGGTCCTCGCTCCTGGAAGCCGACTTCCAACAGGAATCTGCATTAGGCTAGAGGGTTCCCAAAGCTATTTGTCCCATGTGCCAGCGACCACTTGCTAATGTTTTTTGAGGATGCATTTGTTGAATGCTTCCCAGTGGGTGGCACTATGCTAAAGATTTCTTGAACCCACAAAGTGGCCCTACACTGTAGGTTCTATTATAATACCAACAGGCTCATATACTCAGTTCTATCTGCTAGTTATGCTGTTGTGCAAAGAGGAAAAGTAAGAAGATGTGGGTACTGTGAAGACTCTCACTCACAAGATGAGATGTGATTGTGACAGATGGGATTCTTTTTTTTTTTTTTTTTAATTTTTATTTATTTATGATAGTCACAGAGAGAGAGAGAGAGAGAGAGAGAGAGAGAGGCAGAGACACAGGCAGAGGGAGAAGCAGGCTCCATGCACCGGGAGCCTGATGTGGGATTCGATCCCGGGTCTCCAGGATCGCGCCCTGGGCCAAAGGCAGGCGCCAAACCACTGCGCCACCCAGGGATCCCCGACAGATGGGATTCTTGAAACGAAGATTCTGGAGGGGTGTAATTATTGCAACAAGATCTACAGTATGAGAAAAGTCCTCGGGCTTATGAAGACCCTTTATTTCGTTTTACAATCATCTCTTGGAATATGAATCTTGGATGGCAGGTACATATGGCCAAGGAAGTTATCTATGACCTCCTTTTTAAAATTTAGATAGATTCATTGCAGGTGAACATTTTTGCTTTAGCTTGGGGCAGGGAGTAGAAAGAGAAAGAAAGAGTGACAGAGAACAATAGGGAGTATCCTGGACTGACCTGTAGTCTTTAAAAGTAGAAGAGAGAAATTTAAATCATTATCTTCATCACACACACACACAAATCTCCCAAAGTCATGAGCACCTTGGTTATAGAGTGCACCAAGCATAGTCTCGGGAACCCAGCTCCATTTAACAACGTGGCACTATAATATGCAGACTAATTTTAAAACTCATCTCTTAGTTCCTAATTGGAAGGTAGCATCAAATAACAGAAAATCAGCAGCTTGGAAAACAGTCGGTCATAGTTCAAATCCCGGCTCTGCTGCTTCTTAGCTTTGTGCCATTGTACACATGACTGAATTTCTATGACCTTTGGTTTCCACATCTATAAAATGGGGAGCATAGTATCTACTTCATAGGATCCTTGTAAAGATTAAAAGGAATGATGTTTCTAAAACAACTAGCTCAGTGCTGCTAGCATCATTATACCTTCATTAATACCTTCTTTCTCTTTCTTTCTTTCAGCTTATTTTGATGCACACACAATCTAAAACATATTGGTAAAATTTAACCTCCATATAGGCCCATACATGAAAGGAACAAAAGAAAATGCCTATACCTATCCGTTATTTATTTTGAAATGTTTAGTTTCTAGAAATATATATGTATAGGCATATAATAAAAATAAATCTATACGTATATAGACAATGCTTATTCGCTCACAACCTAACACATTTCATTCTGAGATCTTGATCTTGAGATTCAGAGGACAGGAGGTAGTATTAATAATACTACTTCCTGGGTAATTCATGTGACAGAATTTATGAGGAAACTGAAAGTAATTTGATTTGGTTAAGGAAAGAAGGCTAGAAAGGGAACTTAGTACAGACAAGAATATTGTCCCTTTATTAGATGAGGTGTACTGGAGGATGGTGTGGGATGAAGGACACTGGCTCTGGGGTCAGGCCAGGTTCCAATCCTGAGTCTGCCGCTTCCCAGGCATGTTTTATTGAGCAAGTTACCTCAACACTTTGAACTTCAATTTTTTATAAAATAACCCCTATCTTGCAGAGTTGGTGGGATAATTAAGTGGGGTGGTGTACATAAAGAGCTTAGCCTACGAGGCTCTCAGTAGTGCTTTCGGAAGACGATGGCAAATATTATTGTACCTTATGAGGAAGACATCGCCTTGGTGGCAAAAGTACACCACAGACAGTGCTCTTAATCCAGTGCTCTTAGTCATGTGATTTGGGACCAGCTTCACCTCCCCACACATCCGTTGCCAGCAGATGTGCCTGCTGGGGTTTTTTCAGTTTTCATATTATTTCAGGAAATAATACGGGGGAACCTACTGGAAAACTATAAGGTGGGTTACAAATGCAAGAGATTAATATGAAATGATGGGCTACTGTACAGGTTGAGGCATGAAGTCTAAGTATTTTAGGGTTTCCTCTTTGGAGTTGTAAGCCTGAAGATGCTGTATTATTCTTTTCTCTGTAAAACTCGCCTCCTCTCTCCACAGTTAGCACGGAACCACCCACGGCCCTCAGAGGTGAGGCGTGCAGGTGGTGTAGAAGAGGCGTCTGCAATTATTACGAGGTCATTTCAAAATCTGACCCGCTCAATCTTCCCTCCCACACAGACTAGCATTTCTTTGTTTATCTCCATTATTGTCAGACGTACTACTATTCTCCAGGCTTCTGGAATTTTCTTGATTCTACCTCTGTATCCTCATCCTAACAGGAATCTTTACTCTTCCTTCAATATGCTTTTGAGGTTTAACTTTTTCCTCCTCATTCCACACGCATTCCTCTTTTCCGGGCCCTTGGTTGCTCATGCCCAAATGACCACACATTCCCCGAAAGATTAGATCCTGGGTTCTTCTCAGCCTGGGCCATGCTGCAACTCAATCCCTTGATTAGCCCCCTTCGAATATCACTCCGAGATGTGATTCAGCCACATGGGAACCCTCAGTGGGGTTAGTCAGAGCCCCCTTAGCCTGATACTTTTTTCTAAAGATTTGTTTGTTTGTTTACTTATTTAATTTATTTATTTGTAAGAGACACAGAGAGAGGCAGACACAGGCAGAGGGAGAAGCAGGCTCCATGCAGGAGCCTGATGTGGGACTTGATCCCGGGACTCCAGGATCACACCCTGGGCCAAAGGCAGACGCTCACCCACTGAGCCACCCAGGCTAACATTTTAAATGAATCCATGAATGATAAAGGGGAAAAGTTGAACCCTGAGGTCCCAGAGCCTCCTACTTTAGGAGGTTTATCAGACCCAACTGCTTCATAAATTCATAGGGAGGCATTTTATAGCAGAGAAACTTCGATGGCACTCTCAACTACAGAATTGAGTGACCACCTAGTTGTCTATTTGGAATGCCAACCTGCATATGCATGGTGCCTATTTGCATGGTGATGTGCTAGGGATTTTCTCTATGCATTTTGAAGGATAGAAGGACAGGTGATTTGTACAGAAGTGGCCCGGCAGGGATGTGGCAGGTAAAATGAAGGGCTTCTAAGAAATGAATTGCATCAGAGAAAAATATTTTCAGTCCTGACCCTTCAAGAAAGTCATGTTTCTGTAAATCAGATGTCTCCTGCTCCAGCTGCACATCGTTTTGACAAGTAAGTGCTTATTGATGGGGCAAAAGGCGAAAAGACCGCCTGGGTAGTTGACTGACTCCACTGGTCCTTTCCTCAGTTTCCCCATAGCTGACTAGGACACCTTCCTCTGTAGGTTTGAGGCAAGGAGAGAGGGTAAAATGAAAGCCAGTCTGTGTGGAGTTTACAAAGCATCTTCAACATTTGTCACCTCGTGTAGTCCTTTTTTTTTTTTTTTTTTAAAGATTTTATTTATTTATTCATGAGAGACACAGAGAGAGAGAGAGAGAGAGAGAGAGAGAGAGAGGCAGAGACACAGGCAGAGGGAGAAGCAGGCTCCATGCAGGGAGCCTGACATGGGACTCGATCCCAGGTCTCCAGGATCACAACCCCGGCTGAAGGCGGCTCTAAACTGCTGAGCCACCTGGGCTGCCCACCCTCATGTAGTCCTTATGCAAGCCTGGGATGTGGCGCTTAAGCCCTTCTTTGTGCAAGAGGAAGCTGAGGCTCCCAGAGGTTAGGCAACTTCTCAGCGAAGAGGAGGGTGGTCCGAAAGGCCCCCTCCTCAGAGCATGTGTTTGCTCCGACTGAGCTTAGTGAACTTAGCCAACAGGGAAGGATATAGGGGAAAAGGCTTCAAATCAGCCTTTCCTCCTGCCTAGTGCATGACCAGCTGGGGCGGGCCCAGGCGGCGGGGGGGGGGGGGGGGTGCTGAGGGCGGGGGGCAGCGTTTTTATCTGCTCTGAATATTTTATATTGCTTTGCATCTTCCTGAAGCTAGTTGACTAGTGGAGATTCATATGAAAGTTCAACCAATATTTGTTAGCCTATGTGACACAGTCTGGCTGCGGCTTCTTCTTCTTCTTCTTCTTCTTCTTCTTCTTCTTCTTCTTCTTCTTCTTCTTTCTTCTTCTTCTTCTTCTTCTTCTTCTTCTTCTTCTTCTTCTTCTTCTTCTTCTTCTTCTTCTTCTTCTTCTTCTTCTTCTTCTTCTTCTTTTTACAGAGGGAAGACCTATGTGGTACATTGCATTTCTGCTTGCCTACAGTTCTGACAGGAAAGTTAGCCTTAATCTGCCGACTCATTCTGATGAGATTGCTTTGGAAGTCACTCCAAAGTCACCACGGCTAAATGGGATGCGGCTGTTAAGAGAGAAATGCATTTCCGTTAATACCTCGGCTGCACTGAAGCTAAGCCAGTGCCAGCCCTAATTCCTAAAGGAAAACAAATCCCCAATAATCTATCTTCTAATTCTGTGCAGACTGGCATGACACCAGATCCCGTGGGCTTGTGGGTCCGCTTACCCTCACACCGTGGCCCAGACTAACCCTTCACAATTTCAGGCCGACAGACTGCACATGTAGAAGCCTGAGGACAGGACGACACCAACGGCTTCCTTGATTGATCTGAAACGAGAGCCTTTCCTCACTGAGAGAAATACACTTCTTCTTTTTCCATGGGAAAATAATGTTTCCTGGGCAGCAAACCAAATGGGTCCTGTTCTGCAGGTCGCAGGCAAGGCTTGTTGGGTTAAACCCGGTTTTGTCTTCTTGCTTCCTTTGGAGCATCCTTAACCTTCACGCTCTCCCCAGGCTCTGAGAAAAGGCCTGGTAAGTACTCATCCGCCCTGAGCTGCAAATGACAGATCTGAGAGTCTGTTGCTGTCTAGGGATAGTCACATTTAAATATCACTGTTTAAGTACAGCAAAAGGAATAGACATAGAAGGGAACAGACAAGGTTGAGGGGAAGAAACCGGTTTAGGGCAGCAGGAGCCAAACTGTAGCCCAGAGCCTATTGCTGTACAGCCTGCAAATGAACAGTGACTTTTACCTTTTTTAAATGGTAGGGGAAAAAAAATCAAAAGAAGGATATTTTGTGACGTGAAAATTATATGAAATCCCAGTTGTGGTGTCTGCAGTTTTCTTAGACAAGAGCCATCCTCCTTACACAATGTCTGTGGCTGCTCTTGCACGACGAGGGGAAAGCTCAGTAGTTGTTGCCCCTGTGGACTGCAGGGCCCAGGAAGCCTGAGGGATTTAGTACTGGGCCCTTTACAGAAGATGCTTGCCGACCCTTAAGGGTAACTTTATAGGGCCGGCAAGTGGCTCCCAAAGAGAAAGAGGTGTGGAAGGGCAGCAATGAACCCTCTTGACAACAAACGTATTTGAGTGGGCTCAGGTTTAACTTAGTTACATAGTCCTTGCTGGCGTTAACCAGAAGGCTCGGCCCAGCGAGAGGAGGCCACAGAAGATTTCCCAGGACACTGGACCTTGGGTCATCTTCCTTCCAAGATGCTTGCTCGGGCAGGGTATCTCACTCCTGGCTGGCAGAGGTGTGGTGGCTTCTGGGGGGCTCTGCTCTGGGGCCTCACTGTCACCACTCCTTTACTGAACAGATGAGTTAATAGTAAATCCTCCAGGAGAAAAACTCCCTCAAGTTACCTTTGGTTCATGCAGCACCTGGGGGGCTCAGTCAGTTGAGCATCTGCCTTTGACTCAGGTTGTGATCCCGGGGTCCTGGGATCCAGCCCCATGTGGGGCTTCCTGTTCAGCGGGGAGTCTCTTCTCCCTCCGCCCCTCCCTTTGCTGTGCTCTCTCACTCTTGCTCTCTCTTAAGTAAATAAATAAAATCTTTTTTTTTAATTTTATCTTTTGGTTTTAAGTGTTTCTATTTTCTTCTATTCATTTATTATATCCTTTATTATATCCTATAAATGTATCCATATACATTTGTTGAGCACCTCCTAGGTGCCAGGCACCAGACTGCGATACTGCCCTAGCCCCTGCTTTTGAGGGGCTCATGGTCTAGTGGTGGAGACACAGACCGGACATAGTTTCACACCATAGCTGCAGGAAGGATGCCTGTGAGAATGCCGAGAACACGGAGACTGTGGGGTGGAAATGGCAAGAACTAATGGTTCCCTACGTACTAAGTAAATATATGGAGGAATCACGTGGTTGCACACAGAATTTTGAAGAAATGTGAGACTGACACCACCTGATGGGACCTCAGTAGTAGTTACAGTTTTCTAAAGTCTCAAGCTCTTTCTCCCTGTATTAGGTGCTAGGGCCACCACAGCAAAACACCACATCCTGGGTGGCTTATACAACACATTTATTTTCTCACAGTTCTAGAGGCCAGAAGTCTAAGATCATGGTGTGAGCAGAGTTGATATCTTCTGAGGTCCCTCTCTTTGGTTTGTAGATGAAGGTCTTTTCCTTTCTACCTTTGAGCTAGCAATTCTACTACTACTTCTTCTTCTTCTTCTTTTTTTTTTTTTAAAGTAGAAGCTATGCCCAATGTGGTGCTTGAACTCATGACTCCAAGATCAGGAATCACATACTCTATGGACTGACTAAGCCAGCTGGGCTCCTATAATCCTACTTTTTGATTCAAGGGAAAGAGAGTTATACGTAAAAACTGTTTTCCCCTCTTTTCGTTTAAATAGAAAATCTGTAAGATGCCAAAGCAAAAGACTTTTGGTATCTTGCTAACAAAATATCACATAAAAAAAAGGGTCGATAGCAGTTCTTACACCTCACTGCTTTGAACTCAGAAGGCCAGAGCATCAGGGGCAGTGTCCAACGAAGTGGTAGCAGTACTGGGAGGACCTGTTCCTATAGACCTACCAGGAGGCCCAGAGAAAGAAGCAGTAACAACAGATGATATCTGATCAGCCATCTCTGTGAGCACCTGTGAGACTGAATACACCCCAAGGTATTTGGTTAGGAGGACTTTGCAGGGCCTGGGGTCCATGCAGGAAACAGATTGTAGCAGATTTTATTTATTTTTATTTTTTATTTACTTTTAAAAAAGATTTTATTTATTTATTTGAGAGAGAGAGAGAGAGCACAAGCAGGGGGAGCAGCAGAGGCAGAGGGAGAAGCAGGCCCCCTCTTCTCCCACCAAGCAGTGGGCCCGATGTGGGGCTCGATCCCAGGACCCCGGGATCATGACCTAAGCCAAAGGCAGACACCTGAAGTAGTGTTAGCTCTGAGATTATACCAATATTAAGTAAAGTTTATGGTCTGTCTTCTTATTTGTAATGTTATTGTCAGATTTTTTGTTTGCAAGTATTCAGCAAGTCCACCTGGGATGACGGGAAAGAAATATGTCCAGTCGTTTTCTGGTGAAGACAGGGAAAGTTGAGTAAAATCTGCCTTGTCCTGGCATTGGGGTGGAATGCCATCTCAGCCAGGCTCTATGCTCACATCTAGTCGAAATCTGAGGTTTCAACCTGCCTGGTTTAAAAGAAATCTTCTAAAAAATAAATCAATAAATAAAAATTAAAAATAAAAGAAGTCTTCTGGTCCCGCATTTCCCAAAAGGACCAATGGGTGAATCAATTTTAAAGGAAAAAAAACGAGTGCTTGAGCTAACATGTTTTATGCTATCTATGTATAAACATTGATATGCTTATGGCTCTTATATAAAGATAAAACCAAAACAAATAATGATTTGCAGAAGCAGAATGGCTGATATTGGGTTTAGTGCTAGAAAGAGTTGGCCTCTGTGTGGTAAATTTTTATATATCGAATTTAAAACATTAAAGCAGAGAATACTAATAATCAAATATTTCTATTAAATCAAGTATCCAGTATGCAGTGTACCCATTCACAAAGTGAATATTGCTGTGCTGTGGGTATGTGATGAACTTCTGCTTCCGTCTTTTTCTTTCTCCAGAGTGCAAACAAGACTTTAGGAGAGCATTCCAATATCAGTGACCCTTTGCAGGGTTTGAGTGTAAATACAAGCCAGCCGGGCACCAGCAGCGAGTGGTATCTGAATCATAAGGCAGTTATTCAGATGGTTAGAACTGTGTTAAACATACCGTTCAGAATAAAGTGACAGAATAATATTAAAAATGTTAATTAAGGCACTTTTAGAAGTTTACCAAAGGCTATCAAGAGAAAGAGGCCTAGTTCCTCAAACATCTGGGGTCCTTCAAGGAGGGCGTTGGGCAAGGCCAGAAGGTGGCACTAACTGTCCTCTACTCTTCAGGATTGAGTCCTGAGCCTTTCATTTCTTGGGCTCTCAGTCTTATCATGTTAATACATAATCCTTGAGAAATGAGAAGAAGGTTGTCTACGAATAAATGTTCATTTCCTGCGATGTTGAAATCAGTTCTTTATTATTGACTTTTGCTTTTCACCTTAACCTGAAAAGTCTTTGACCCTGGCTCGGAATGTTTAAAATCAGTTGTATGAAGCGCCATTTATTTGTTGGGGGTAGACCATGTGCTTGGTCTGGATGCAGCAATGGTGAAGGTCTGTCCTCTTGTTATTCCATCAGAATTCCCATCTGTTAAGCTCTGGGGCATCGCACCCAAACCATCTGCTTGACCAGTATTTGCTAGGGGGATTGGGAGTCGGGGTGAAAGGGACAGAGAAAGAGTAAATTGGAAAACTTTCTTTTGGCCTTTCAGGGTGCTGAGAAGTATCCAGATTCAACTGGTACATGAGGACATAAAGGAAAACATTCCTGTCCTCTTTAGATTTAAGTAAAGCTGAGAGCCAAGCTTTGGGGCACCAGAATAAAATTCTCTTTTCCTTATAATTTTTTGAAAAGAATAAGAAGATCTTTGACAACTTAGAGCTATATAAAATTGTATCTATACATACATGGATCAGCCATGAAAAGTGAAATATCTCAAGTGATCAAGCCATATGAATGAAAAATTGCAAATAACTCTTGATTTGAATAGTCAACATGACCCCTAGGAAAAAAAAAGAAAAAAACATTACTACATTGCATTGATAGAAATCACTCTCTCCCTCCCATAACTGAGTCCTCTGTGTATGAGTACATGGTTAGTATAGAAAATAACCTTTCTGTTTGTTTAGATTTGCGGTGCCCAACCCTAGGTATAATAAAGATCACTTGGGGAAGTTTTTTTTTTAAGATTTAAAAAGATATATTTATTTTAGAGAGAGAGAGAGAAGCAGAGGGAAAGAGAGAAAGAGAATCCTCAAGCAGGCTCCCCGCTATGCAGAATCCAGTGTGGGGCTCAAATCTGAGGACCCTTGAGATCATAACCTGAGCCGAAATCAAGAGTTGGATGCTTAACCAGCTGAGCCATCCAAGTGCTTCTGTGTTTTAAAGATTTTATTTGTTTGAGAGAAAGAGTGAGAGAGCGAGAGAGCACGAGTAGGGAGGTGGAGGGGCAGAGGGAGAGGAAGAAGCAGATTCCTCAGATGTGGGCCTCCATCCCAGGACCCCAGGAATATGACCTGAGCCAAAGGTAGACACTTAACTGACTGAGCCACCTAGGTGCCCCATTGAGCTACCCCAGTGCCCCTAAACTTGGGAAACTTTTAAAACATGCTGTGATCTGGTCCCATCCCTGAAGATTTGGATTTAATTGATTCAAGGGTGTGGTCCAGACATTGACATGGTTTAAAAGTTCCTCCAGGTGATACTAATGTGTAGAAATGTTGAGGACCACTGATTTGGAGAAAAGTGTGTTTTTCTGCAGCTGCTGGTATACTAATTTCAGAAGCTAATCATTCAATTGGTTGAACCTGTTAGGTCAGGAGGACAAGGTATTAGAAGGAAGAAGCAAAAAGAAGTGTGATTCAGTGAAGTAAAACAATTATATCGAAACCAGCATGGATTTTGCAACCTCAGTAATGTTAACATTTTGGGTCAGATAATTTCTTGTTATAAGGAACCTTTCTGTGCGTTGTAAGATGTTTAGTATCCGTGGCCTCTACTCCTTAGATATGCCAGTAGCAGTACAATGGATCTTTCCCCAGGTGTGACAACAAAAAATGTCTCCAGGTGTTGCCAAAGGTCTCCTGCGGTGCAGCTCCAACTTGCATTTGAGAACCACTGATCTAGACAATTAGAGTGTGAGTTTTTTCCCTTCTTCTTTATCTAAATCTGCTTTATCTTCCCTACAATTAACAAGTCTAATACTTTCTTAAAACCCATCTGGACCTGGCAGAAAAGTTACCAGCTTTCCAGAAAGGCCAGGAAGGCTCTGTTTAATGATGACAATTGCCATCTTCATGGATGCTTTGGAATTAGGGTAGCATCCAAAACGAAAGGGGTTTTAGTTGTTTGTTTTTTAAAATGTGGAGTCATGAGTCTTACTATAGATTAATCTTTTGGAGGAAAAGAACTTAGATCCAAAATTAGTTAAAAAAAAAAATACAAACCACAATAAAATTGTACTCCAGTCACACGAAGAGGACTTTTCGAAACATGGACATATTGCAGAGATGCCAGAGAATAGTTTTGATGAATTTGTTCTAAATTTACTTCTTAAAATATCACTATATTTACTAAACTCTTATTTTTCATAACACAGAATAAGCAATCTGTGAACTAAAGAGGAAAGCTCTAACACAAGACTGACAATGAAATCATTCCTATAGGACCATGACAAACCTCAGGTGGGTTGTTAATTTTCTGGTTTCAGAATGACTTAGTGACACCAGATACTACAGATACTACAAGAGTCACCATGGCAACAGCACTTGATTTGAAAAGCTGTAAGCTTAAGAATGAATCAAAAGGCTGAGGTAGTTGGGGTAGGGACTAAGTACTACTGCTCCTGTAGTGCCCAGAATTCTGTGGATCTACATTTGCCAGTGCTTATTGATTAAGGGTGTGCCACCCTTGTGTTGGGTGCCTGACTTGCATTCTCTCATTAACCTTCATAATAGCCCTGAGGGCAGTTAATCTTTTTTAAAAAATATTTTATATATTTATTTATTTGGGAGAGTGAGAGAGAGAGCAGGGGGTAGGGATAGAGAGTAGACTCCCCACTGAGCTGGGAGCCTGATGTGGGACTCAATCCCAGGACCCTGGGATCATGACCTAAGCCGAAGGCAAACATAACTGACTGAGCCACCCAGGCTCCCTATTTTATAATTGAAGAACTTCTGGTTGAGCTGAAAATGTTAACCTTTCCAAGGTCACAACACTGGTAAGTAGTGTTACATATCCATCTCAGAAGTTCCTGGACTTTATTGGTTCATAATGTGCTTAGTAATGTTTTCCCAGTGAACATGGGCCAAGAGGAACACCCAATAGTTCCATTTATTACAGAGTTAGGCGCAAACAACTTTATAAATATTTCTGTCCCAACAACTTAGTAGTCATTTGAGGAAACAATTCATATAATCGGAAGACAAAATAAGATTTTATTTCATTCCTAAAAAACCACGATCAATTAGTCGTGGTAGGGGCAATGGGATGTTCCACATGCGCTGCTTCTCGAACTTGTAATCAAATTGGACACCACCAGTCTCATTTTCTGTTCCATGTTGAGTTTTGCATGTTACTTGCTTTTTTAGCTCAGCCTAGTTCCAAAAACCTAGCTTTGAAAAGATAGGGTGTGCTATCAAAAAGAGTGTTTCAATCTAATGTTGAAACTGTGAATGAACTACTTTGAGTTCATTGTACCATATCTGACAGATGTCAAGTCTTGCTGTGCTTTTCTTGAACATTTAAAAGGTGCTCACTGTTTGGGAACTTACGAGTCTATCTGTTTCTTTCCATGAGGCTGTGAGCCATTTGATGGGCTGCCAAATTACCTTACTCATCTCTATACACTCATTCTTAGCATAGGGCCTGGCGCACGGTACGTAGTGGGTGAAAGGAGAGGTCTGAATTGTTCCTGGTTCTTGGCTCCACCTCTCACATCTATAGAGAAAACCTGAACTCTTCTGAGTCTTCTCAGGGCGACTGTCTTCCCAGAGCTTGTTGATTTCAGATCCCCCCTCCTAAAGATAAGCTCGAGCTGGCCTCCCAGGGCTGGGGAACCCAGAGCCCCACCACCAAGACCTGTTCATTCTAGAAAAGTCAGAATCAAGCAAACCTGCCCACACAAAGTCAAACTCTCTGTGACCTCTGTGATCTCCACAGCTGTCCCCAAAAGCAGCTGCTCCAACAGTCACACATGTTTGCCTCCAAGGCTGTGAGATAGCTCTTTTTAGAGAATGAGAACAGGGAGGGAGGTGGGGAGAAATTTGCAACTAGGACAAAGAGTGACCTTAACAGGAGTGAATGCTCTTGCACTGGTTTCTACAGTCCTGATACATCAGTCAATTTATTTGAATAAATAAATCTATTTATTGAATAAATAAGTCAATTTATTTGAAACATACTTTCCATCTGTCAGCTTCCCAAGGTCCCATTCCAGGACTATGGCTGAAAACAACCACCACTCACTCTCCTTTGAAACAATGTCCTTCATTTCATCTTCTACAGCACAGAGTTCTCAATTAATTCTTGTTATTGGTATAACTCTTGGCTGTGGCCTTCCTTTACATCATTAATACTGGTAGCACCAGATTAACAGATACATCCACGAAAAGCCCATGACATCGCTTGCTCAGTAATCCCATTCCTAGATACTTCTACAGATATGTATTATCAATTACAGCAGTATTTTCAATTAAAGATTAGAAATAACTGATGTGTCCTTTAATAGGGGACTATTAAACCCTGACACTTTACATATAGAATATTAGGCAGCCATTTAAAGCAGGAGTTGCCAAATTTTTCTGTAAAGGGCCATACAGTAAAATCTTTTTTAAAAAATATTTTATTTATTTATTCATGAGAGACACCGAGAGAAAGAGAGAGAGGCAGAGACACAGGCAGAGGGAGAGGCAGGCTCCATGCAGGGAGCCCGACGTGGGGTTCGATCCCAGGGTTCCAGGATCATGCCCTGTGCTGAAGGTGGTGCTAAACCTCTGCACCACCCAGGGATCCCCCATACAGTAAAATCTTAACTTCTGGAGATCATACATTCTCTGTCGCAACTACCCAGCTCTGTCATTGTAGGACAAAAGTGGCCACATACTATGAATACATGAATGTGCATGACTGTGTTCTAATAAAACTTTATTTAGAAAAACAGGTGTAGACCTGTGGGCTGTAGTCTGCCCATCCTGATTTAAATGAGAAAAACAGGTGTAGACCTGTGGGCTGTAGTCTGCCCATCCTGATTTAAATGAATGAGGCAAGTCTATATGTACTGCTATGGAAAGGTTTCTAAGATATGTTATTATGCAAAGTAGACCAAGGAGGAAAAGAAATACAAGGACATAAGTAAATATGCAGAATACTCTGGAAGGCTGTATAAGAAACTAAATGTGGTTGCATCTGGGGATGGGAACTGAAAGGCTGGGAGACTTGTCCCTATCAGAGTTTGGAGTTTTTATTGTGTGCATGTGTTTCTTATTCAAAAGCAACGAACTATTAACAAGCGGATTATAGGAGCAGAATTCCAATTTGTGAAACCAAGGCTGACCTTTTGTATGTTCCTTCCACAGGCAGCACTGTCCTGCCCGACTTCCCCTTCTGACAGAGGCACATCTGATTCCCCATGTAAACTGCAAATTCTTTTGCAGGACTATTTTTATATTTGCAGCCTTTCCTGCTTCTCGCCACAACATACAATTTATCACAATGTTTTGCACAAAGCAGGCTTTCTTTATATACTTATGACATAAGAACTGTAAAATAAATATTCACTTATAGAGGTAATGGTGGGAGGGAACCCTTCCTCTCACTCTCCCCATGACTCAGTTACTTTTGTAGAGGTAGAATCGAATCAAAGCACACTTCAAGGACTAAAGGAAACCATATGTGGACGTACTTGGCCCATGACGGTGCTTATTCCATGCTGAAGAGCCACCTAAGTTAGACAACCGCTCTGGCCCAGTGGCTCCTCCTGGGCACACATGAAGACATTGCCTGGACCCCAATGTTTGAGTCATCTCTGGGCCCAGAGGGAATGTGTCTACGGGTGCAAAGGGCTTGCAGCTTTCTGGACACTTACACACTAGGCATGAGTCAGGGCAAAATGGGAAACCCCCTCCTCCCTCAAAAGAAGGTTATGTCCAGTCTTGAATGGCCCAAGTGTGAGATATTTTCAACTCATGGGGAGGGTGTGGGTGGGGGACGTTTGCTGTGACTGTACTGATGGCTGCCTTCTCATTCTCCCGAAGGACTCACTCAGCTCCCTCCCCAAGAACCAGAGGACAGGTTAGTGTACTTCTCAGATGCTTGCTTTCCAGTGATATTATGGCCCTGATGTGAGTTGCCATGACGATTTCCACATATCAGATCCACACTCTTTGGGTCTTTTTAGGTCCTTATGGGGAATAAAGCTTGTGATATTCCAAGTTGAAATTCTATACATTCTTATGGACTCTCCAGGTCAGAGGTTTCAGCTCCAATGACGCCAACACCCTTGTTCTTGGTTATAGTAGCAGGACACCCCTCTTGTTGACGGCCTATGGTTGCTGTATGAATGAGGCTCTGTACAGATTCAGGCATTTGAGTGTACCCTGAGCTGGGGGAAAGAGAGGAAGAAAGGGTAGTCTGGCATAAGAAAAACAGAATCATCTGATTAAAAGTCAACCACAGGGGCGCATGGGGGTGCTCAGTGATTGAGCATCTGCCTTCGTCTCAGGTCATGATCCCAGGGTCCTAGGATGGAGTCCTACATCGGACTCCCTGCTCAGTGGGGAATCTGTTTCTTCCTCTCCCTCCCTCCACTAGTGTTCTCTCTCTCTCTCTCAAATAAATAAATAAATAAATAAATAAATAAAACCTTTAATAAAAAAAAATAAAAGCCAACCACAAAATCTTGGATTTGGAAGCGATCAGAAGAACTACCCAGCTCAGGCACAGCATTCACATATGGAGAGTAGACACAGAAAGAGGAAGTGACCTCCCAAGGCCACAGAGCTACTCAGTGGCAAACAGAGGATTAAAATTTGAGTCTCTTGGTGCCTTTCTAGGTGACACGTAATATGAACACCATGCAACATAGTAGAATTTCTCAAAAAGCAGAAAAGAAGATCCGCTTTCCTTTAATTTATGAATGCAGAGTCACATGATATTATCTGGTGCTGGAGGCTGAAGATTATGATGGACATTCCTAAAGATATTAATGAATGCCACGGGTATACATGAGGCTAATTCAAGGGAATTTATTGCAAGTGATCACTCTCTCCAAAGTCTCCAAAATAACTGTTCTAAGAGAGCAGACCAAGTAAAAATACATTTTTGAAAATCTATTATTTTATTTTATTTTTAAAGAGATTTTACTTATTTATTTGCGAGTGAGAGAGAGAATGAACAGTGGAGAGGGGCAGGGGAAGAGAGAGAAGCAGATTCCCCGCCAAGCAGGGAGCCTGACGCAGGGCTCAATCCCAGGACCCTGATTTATGACCTGAGCCAAAGGCTCTGACTGAGCCACCTAGGTGCCCTAAAACATATTAAAAAATTTTTTTAATTTTTAAAAATTTTTTAATTTTTAAAAATTTTTTAATTTTTTAAAGATTTTATTTATTTATTCATGAGAGACACATAAAGAGAGAGAGGCAGAGACACAGGCAGAGGGAGAAGCAGGCTCCATGCAGGGAGCCCGACGTGGGACTTGATCCCAGGACTCCAGGATCATGCCCTGGGCCGAAGGCAGGCGCTAAACCGCTGAGCCACCCAGGGATCTCCAATAACCACTTTTTTTTAATGTAAAAAGAAGACAGGCATAGTAGCCTTGGTTCCAGATTTGCCAACTCTGAGAATTTGCAAACCCTTTATTGCTTCTGCAGTATGCAGGCCTTTAGAATTAGAGCACCTTGATAGGCAGCAGCTACGTATAAGGTGATGAGGAGGAGGTGGAGCATTCCTTGAATGCATACTATGTGCTAATCACACAGCTAAAACTAAATCACATGGGAAAGGCTTTATATATATTCTCTTGTTTTATCTTCTCAATAACCCTAAGAGGTGGATATTGCTATTCCCATTTCTAGAAAGTAAGCTAAGGCTTAGGGAAGTCTCCTGACTACAAAGTAGATGCAGTATTTATATTCAGATAGGTGCGAGAGCCAGTCTGCATACTATTTTTCCTGTAAATTAGAAACACAGCATTTAGAGATGGGAGTGCTCATCTCATCCAATGCCTTCCTTTAATAAGTGAAGAAACTGGCACCCAGAGAAGTGGAATGGTTTGTTCTAGTTACATAATTAGTGACAAACCCCAGGTTTCCATGTCTCAGAAGAATGCCTTCTACTGGATCACTGAAAAAGGTTTTCTTTTTTTTCAATGCCTCTGATAGGACATTTTGTCAGCAGCTTTAAAGGATTGTTAGCAGCAGATTAATCCAGTAGAGTGGTAGTGCTATGTAGCAGTTAAGAATTTTGGCACCATCAGCCATCAGCTACGGTCTTGGGCTATTTATTTATCCTCTCTGTGCCTCACTTTCTTCATCTGTAGAGTAAGGGCAGCGACTTCACAGAGTTGTGAGTATATATGTTCGGTGCTAGATGCAATGGGGACTCTGCATAAGTGTAAGCTAGCTTACATCATGATCTGTTCCTATAAATGTGGGGGAGAAGAGACATAGGGATGGAAGAGGGTCATTTCCACACTGTGCAAGTAGCACTCTGGCTGGATGTTGAAGCCAGGTGGCCACCCTGCCCTTTTCCCTTGATGCCTTTTAGAGCTGTATCCAATCTGTTTGCCACTGCCTGAGCGTCAGACCACTGGAACCCCATTTCATGTCTGCCACACAACTGCCACGCACTCCCTGCCCTCACTGCATCCTCTTTGGGAATCTTGTGTAGGGCAAGTCACTTCACTAGCAACTCACTTCCACTGGACCTGGGTTTAAGCATCAGCTAAAGGAGCAACTAAAGAGAATAACATGTTATGAATTAATTTATTATTTTTAAAAAAGATTTTATTTATTTATTCATGAGACACACAGAGAGAGAGAGAGAGAGAGAGAGAGAGAGAGAGAGAGAGAGGCAGAGACATAGGCAGACAGAGAAGCAGGCTCCATGCAGGGAGCCCAACCTGGGACTCAATCCCCAGTCTCCAGGATCATGCCCTGGACTGAAGGTGGCACTAAACCGCTGAGCCACCCGGGCTACCCGAATTGATTTAATTATATATTAGATACAACTTTATGGGTGATCTAAGAATCTGCTGAGCATTATTTCTCAGGGACATATGCCTCAGGAAATGTGCTGGAAAACTATTCAGCAAAGAAATTTGGGGGATAGAGGATCCCTGGGTGGCTCAGTGGTTTAGCGCCTGCCTTTGGCCCAGGGCGCGATCCTGGAGACCCGGGATCGAGTCCCACGTCAGGCTCCCTGCATGGAGCCAGCTTCTCCCTCCTCCTGTGTCTCTGCCTCTCTCTCTCTCTCTACGTCTATCATAAATAAATAAATAAATATTTTTAAAAAAAGGAATTTGGGGGATATGATCCCCTGTAAGCTGGAAACATCCTATAATAGTCATGCGATTTTGGAATAGGGAGGATTTTCAGAGGATGGGGACAGGGATGGTGGGTGGGAGTGGGAGGTGGGGGGGAAATAGCGATTTGGCTTATAAGCTGTATTCAAATGGGAGAGGCTGGAAGATGGAGCCTTATGAGGGGCTAGGTCCTGAGCATTCTGCTGCCTTTCTGTGCAGATAATTACTTTGATGACCTACAGTGAATTCAAAGTGACAGCTGACATGATGCCACCATCCTGGAGGTTGTCAACCTGAGGTAGCCCAGATGCTGCAGCAGCATCAACATTAGGGGATACACAGACCTGAGATGTGTAAGAGGGAGTGCATAAAGAGGGGGATGTTCTCAGAACCTGAGGTCAACAAGCTCCCACTGCTCTTTCAGGGAGGCTCCCCCGCCCCACCTCATCTCCAGTTCTGTGTTCTTCCTTCCCCGTGTTGGCTCACTTCATGGTTGCTCAACCTGGCTAATGGTAAGGAGCATCTGAAGACCCAGAGCCATATCAGTAGATGTCCCCTGGGTGTTTCAGTGGTTGCTCAGTTTGGGCACAACCCTGAGATCACAACCTGAGCTGAAACCAAGAGTTGGATGCTTAACCGACTGAGCCACCCGGGCGTCCCTCCATCTCCCACTCCTAACCTCAGGAGGTTGGGTTCTAAGAAATAGACTGTTTTGCACAGAGGGATCAAGGGTGTGGTTTGGGTCCCTCTGGTAGTAAGAAGGAAGGAGCAGACTTCTGCCTCTGCTCTTGGGGCCAGGCCACCAGCCCACGGGAAGGGGTGTCGTTTCCTAACTGACCTGTGGGCTGCCTATATCTCATCACCACAGCCAGGGAGCGAGAATCTTTATAATCCATCCTCCTGAGGAGGGTACTTTTTCTAACTCACAAGGTAGAAGTGCTGCTAGGTGCTAGTGGTAGAGTGGAACTCACCTTTTCTTCATGCCTTCTTTCACTGAACACAGATCCAAACACGTGTAATGAAAATAGGCTAAATTTATATATATATATATATATATATATATATATATATATATATATATATATAAAGATATATATATAAAGATATATATACATATATATTTTATATATATATTTTATATATATTTGTATATATATAAATAATATACATATATTATTTATATATATATTTTACTAAAGGTTAAATTATGATCCTTTTATATAGGCATAAAAGCTTCTTTTATAAGAAAAAATGAATTTCTTTTATTTTTTTTTTTTTGAATTTCTTTTATATTATCATGTATGATATATGAGAACTAAAAGAAAATCAGCATTCCCACCAGCCCAACAAGGGCAGAACGCTGCTTAGTGGGATTAAACCTTCCAGGCTTAGTTCCAAAAAATGCTTATTGAAGTTCTCAATCCTTGTACAGGGGGCGGACACCTTGTAGAATCTGCTTGCGAACCACAGTACACCCCCCGAACCACAGGTACACCCCCCTGAACCACAGGTACACCCCCGAACCACAGGTACAACCCCCAAACCACAGGTACACCCCTCAAACCACAGGTACACCCCCCGAACCACAGGTATACCCCCTGAACTACAGGTACACCCCCCAAAGCATAGGTACACCCCCCCGAACCACATGTACACCCCCCAAACCACAGGTATACACCCCAAACCACAGGCACACCCCACGAATCACAGGTACACCCCACGAACCACAGGTACACCTCCCAAGCCACAGGTATACCCCCTGAACCACAGGTACACCCCCCGAATCACACTCCCACCATCAGACTGGAGGGCGGAGGGTTCCATTGCAGCTGCTGCTTGAGTTCATTGCTGAGCCGGCGAGTTCCATGGGGAAGCGATTAGACTGATCAGAACCAGAAGCCTCCCCAGAGAGCATATGAATTAAACCCTGGAGACCCAAAGTAGAGAAGCTACTTCCACTTAACATCAACTTCACTTTTTCATCTTTAATTTGGGTTGAAGAGTTTTAAGATGTTGTCAGCATCCCTAAATGGCCTTCCAGTTTTCAGACACTTTGTTTTTCTCAAAAGTTACTGGCTGTGTGCTGCAAATATGTATGTATTTATTTATTTTAAAAATATTTTATTTAATGAGAGAGAGAGAGGGAGAGAGCATGCATGAGCAAGGGGAGGGGCAGAAAGAGAGAAGCACACTTCCCACTGAGCAGGGAGCCCGATGTGGGGCTCAATCCCAAGACTCTGGGATCGTAACCTGAGCCAATGGCAGATGCTTAACTGACTGAGCCACCCAGGTGCCCATTTGTAATTGTTTTAAAGCTTTCTATGACCCATCCAGTTAAATATTCCATGTTCAACATTTGCCTTTACCTTCAAAACCCCCAAATAGGGAAAACTAACACCTGCCCTGTATTTTATAATTTCAAAGTGTTGCACATCTATTTCTTCAATTGATTTGCAAAGAATTTTATGACCTGGGTAGGTCTGATTATTTCAAAAGTGAGGTAACATCTCAACAGTTAACGGAGTTGCTCAGGATCATATAGCTAGATAAGGACAGAGTGAAATCATCTCGGCTCCAGTTCTTTTACCACCACACTAGGCAAAATGATGTATGGGAAGAGTCTGGTCTTGGGGATTTGTGACCTTGAAAATCACAACTTTTCTGTTGTTCCAAATATAAAAGCTGAAGGGATGCCTGGGTGGCTCAGCAGTTGAGCATCTGCCTTTGGCTCACGGCATGATCCTGGGGTCCTGGGATCGAGTCCCATATCAGGCTCCCTGCAGGGAGCCTGTTTCTCCCTCTGCCTGTGTCTCTGCCTCTCTCTATGTGTCTTTCATGAATAAAAAAAAAAAAAACCAAAAAACAACAACAACAAAAAAACTGTAGTTGGTTATAGGGATACTAGGTTTGCTATAATCTGGTGAGATCATTTAAGTTGCAGTCCTGACTCAGCTGCGTGTCCTGGGTCATGCCTAGTACAGTACCCACTATCAACAAGGCTCCATATTCCTATTTGCAATACCTGCCTTACTAGCTTATGTAAGGAACATTAAATAGTATATATAAAGGGCCTAGAATATTTCCTGTTATGTAGCCAATGCTCAGTAGGCATGTATGGGGATCAATATTCCAACATTCTCTTTAGGAGTATACCATCTTCCATAAGCTATAGTCTTCTATTAAGAAATATTGTGAAAGACTGAACTGGACAACAAAAAAGATTCGTGGGTGTCTGATCTTGCTCATCTATCTGGCTTATTTCCATCTTTGGTTCTCTTTGATAAAGGCTGTTTTATAGCTTTGTAGAGCTTACAAGTTGTAGGAAATCAGTAATCATACAAATGTTTCTCATTCATATGATTGCTGTACATAGCAAAGCAAATGGATTTTGCCCACTAGAGGATATACATTTTTGTAAATCAAATTCTCACTTGAGCCAGTTATAGCATCTTACTAGTTCCCTCATTAATTAGTGAATTTGATAGAAAATTTGACAATCTTCATTTTGCATTTGTATGAGAATCATAATTATATCCTCTTTTAGAAATTATCCTTTAACACTTCCCAGAAGTGTCCCAGAGTTCACCTTCTTCGTTCTTAACTGCAATGGCTGTGCCATGTCCTACTCAGTTATCTGTTCCAGCCCCTGCACACATCCACTGCGCCATCATAGTAGCTTCTACTCATTCTGTGGGGTTTAATAAAGTAGATTCGATGCAGATAAAAATCGCTAACGACCAAGTACTGAGACATAATGGAGACTAAGATTTAAAAATTGAATGGAATTTTTAAAAAGATTTTATTTATTTATTCATGAAAGACACACACAGAGAGAGAGAGAGAGAGGCAGAGACACAGGCAGGGAGAGAAGCAGGCCCCACGCAAGGAGCCCGATGTGGGACTCGATCCTGGGACTCCAGGATCACACCCTGGGCCAAAGGCAGGCGCCCAACTGATGAGCCACCCAGGCGTCCCTTGAATGGAATTTTGAAAGCTTAATCACTCTGCCTTAATATTTGAAATGAAATATGTGAAGATCACACACAGAGTATGTGGATCAAACAAGAAGAGATACTTACTCTTCAATATTCTACAACTTGCTAAAGAGATTTTAGGCAAGTTTTTCCCTTCTCGGGGTCACCACTTAAGGCAAGAGAATATATAACTATATATAACTATATATATATATAACTATATATATATAGTTAAGATAACATGTTTAATAGATCAATAGAATGATTTTAAAGCAGGAAATCTCACGGACATGGGCCATCTGTGTCTTGACTTTTCTTCTTGCAATCTGAGTCATACTACTAGGTCTGTTTATTAAGAGAGAAACACACTGAAGTAAGTGCATAGACATAGCAAAGAGGACATCCTTATGATTGAACTTTATTTATTTTTTTTTAATTTTTATTTATTTATGATAGTCACAGAGAGAGAGAGAGAGAGGCAGAGACACAGGCGGAGGGAGAAGCAGGCTCCATGCACCGGGAGCCCGATGTGGGATTCGATCCTGGGTCTCCAGGATCGCGCCGTGGGCCAAAGGAAGGCGCCAAACCGCTGCGCCACCCAGAAGGTATGAAAGTAAAGTCTGAAAAAATAAAGACTTTTGCACATATGATTAATCATAGTTTAATAGTTACTATGTCTTGGCTAAAAAATGCTAAAAGAATTTCATTTTTATGGATCTGAAGCAAGACATGGAAAATAGAAATCTTATAAACATATAATCATTTTGTAAAGCAGAAATTAGCTCCAAATACAGCTTTTCCAGTTCTGTTATCTGCACATTCATTCATTCATTCATTCACTAAATTTTCAACAAATATTTATAGAATGTCTATTCTGTTCCAGGCACCATGCTAAACACCAGGAATAAAGGTATAAAAAATGCCACTTTTGTTGCTCTTAAGGAATATTTAGTCTATCAGGATGGACAAACAAGTAAACATCAAATTATAATATCATATATTAGGTAGTAAGCTACTTATAAAAACAAAGTACCGATGAACATACATGGGACATGCCCCTAACCTGGACGAGGAGGGAGGAGTTAGGGAAGGTTTCATAGAGGAAGTAATGAATGATGTCTGTGCACTGAAAGGCATTGAATGGTGTTGGGGACACAAACGGGGTTTAGATTAAGATATTGGTGGAGATTTAAAAAAAAAGTAGGGGCACCTGGGTGGCTCAGTGATTGAGCCTCTGCCTTCAGCTCAGCGCATGATCCTGGGAACTTGGGATCGAGTCCCACATCGGGCTTCCCTCAGGGAGCCTGCTTCTCCCTCTGCCTGTGTCTCTGCCTCCCTCTCTGTGTCTCTCATGAATAAATAAGTAAATCTTTAAAAAAAAGTAGACAATTAAGATAAACCATAGAGATAGACAGAATGAGAAACACTACCAAACTGGGTGTGAAGCTGAGGAAGAGGATGCAGTCCAGGATGACTCTAGATTCTGCTTTGAGCAGCTGTATGGATTGGTAGGGTCAGCTATCAAGATGGGGAAGGCTGGAAGGGATTCCTGATGGCAGATCTGCGGATAAAGAAGGCTGCAGGAGGACAGGTTTATAAGGGGTATAGATTAGAAATCAGAAGTTTAGTTTTGGATGTGCTGAGGTGGGCATGCCTCTGAGACAGCCAGGTGGGGGGAAGTGAGTAGGCAATTTGGATATGCATATGTCAATTTAGAGTGGAGGGCTTAGTTTGAAATGAAAATTTGGGAGTCATCAGCTTCAGGGGGACTGGATGAGATCACCCAGAGAACATGTGAAGAGAGAGAAGAGCAAAGCACTCAAGATGGACTAAGTCCTGAGGAATTTCAATATCACATTTTGAAGTCAGCAAGGTAAACTGAAAAGAAGTGGCCAGTGATGTAAGTAGAAATCCAAGAAACGATGACAAAGAATTTTTCAAGAATGAAAGTGCTAAGAGTTTAGGTAAGATGGGAAGCAGAGAATTAATCATTGGTTTGGGCAACATGAAGTTTGTTGGTGTATTAATCAGTTCTCTAGGGAATCAGAAGCAACAAGGTGTGTGTGCATGTGTGTGTGTGTGTAATATCTATATATCTATATTCTGTATCTATATCTATACCTACCTATCAAGAGAGATTTATTTTCAGGAAGTGGCTCATGCAATTATGGACGTGTGGCAGATCCAAACTCTGTATTGTATGTCAGTCATACTCCGTTGGTTTTAAAAAGGAATTTGAAAAAGAAAAGGTTTGTTGATTTTATAAAAATGTGGTTGGTTGCTTTGGAATAATCCAATAAAATATATTAAATATATTTTTATTTAAAAAATCTTATCAGTTGAATGACTGGCAAACGAATATATATATCATGTGCCCTAAAATAAAATGTGTAAGGTAAGCATCATTTTGATTCCCCAGTTTAAGAAAGTTTTCACTCTTCTTGGCAGTTTTGACAGTGTCAAATAAGAGGCCTTTACGTGATGATGGTAAAGATTTTTATAATAAGCCCCACATTTCGAGCTGAGCCATTATGTATCTTACCTCAAAGGGAAAAGGCTGAGCAAGTTCCATCAAATTCTTCCTGCTGTCTTCTCTCCTTTGGCTGCAGCTCCTAACCTCTAGAACCTTCACGTTTCTTGTGCTCTCCATCTTCAGGAGTTCGAGATGAGGTTGTAGAGAGATAGGCTCAGAGGCCCAGAACTCTGCAAAGACATGAAAATCGTTTTCCACTGCTATAAATAAAAACCTGAAACCTGTCACACTTAGTTAATGTCACCCACATTAGGAGACACAGACAGAAAAGAAAGAGGCAAAGACAAAACATCTGTTGCTTTATTTAGAAACAAAGCACATGCCAGAAAAAAAAAAAAAAGTCTCTGGTTTTCAGGCATGTGGAGATTTCAAATGCTTCACCTGGTAAGATGATCTAGGAAGCTCCATGGTCTGTCCCAGTTAGTGTCTGCAACACTCAGTACCAACTAGAGCAGAAGGAATCTCAGCGAGAGCTTCTTTCTCTGCCTCTGTTGACACCAACCACCCAGAGCAGGAAAAATCTGCATCTCAGACTCAAGTGCTTCATTCAAACACTCATCAGAGAGTAAGCAGTGCCCGGCCAATGCCTGTGGATCATCAGCCCATTTCTCATCTCAGCCATCCCTGGAGACTGAGCGGCAGCCAGAAGCAGGTGATAGCACACCTTTGGGAGCCAAGGCTGCCACCAAGCCAGCTGCCCAACGAGGCTGATACTGTTAGAATAGGCAGTTACTTAGGTTCTAACCAGATGCCTGGAGGCCAGCCACAAAGGCATGGCCACCTGTCGGGCAAAGTCAGAGGCCTGTCCTGGCAGCAGTCCACAAGAAGCCAGATCAAGCCAGACAAGCCCAAGATGGCGGGTGCCATGACAGGAAACCCCTGGCCAGATTGGGGAGAAAATGTGGGAAACCGTGTTTCCCACCCTAAGTAATGATGATTCTGTTCCTTAGTTAACAACTATTGATAATAGGTAGAAACCCGACCCCCGGGACATGCAACTGCCTAGCTTGCCCACTCTCATATCTCTAGAATATTTTGCTTTAATGAACTTTCCCACTTGTGTCGCTTGTCAGCTCTGTTGTGTGCCTGTCCTTGAATTTTTTCTCAAGATAAGACCAAGAACCTTCAGCCACACCTTTGGGACAGGCTGGATTGAGGATCCAGGGCCCAAGGTATCTCCAGTTCACCTCACCACAAACCCACTCCATCCAGCAAAATCTGGGGCACTTCCTCTCAAAGTATATTTATGTTTTCTTTATAAGTCATATACATGTTTTCCTGCATTAATGTATTCCACTCATTTTAAATCAAACACATCAAGGAGATGAGTTAAAGATGAAGGAAATATTTCTAGTACCGAGATAGCCATGAGCACTGTATGTCACCATTAGTGAATGCCTGAAGTCACATTACACACTTAGGACATAATTCTTTATTAAAATTAATGAATGTAAGTCTCACAAATACAAAAAAAAAAAATTGAGGATTTGAGGGGGCACCTGAGTGACTCAGTCGGTTAAGTGTCTGCCTTCGGCTCAGGTCATGATCCCGGGGTTCCAGAGCCAGCGCCCCATCCTGCTCCCTGCGCAGTGGGGGGCCTGCGTCTCCCTCTGCTTCTGCCCTTCCCTCTGCTCATGCTTTGTCTCGCTCACTCTTTCTCTCAACAAATACATGAAATCTTAAAAAAAAAAAAAAAAAAAGAAAGAAAGAAAGAATTGAAACATCACCGTAGGAGGCAGGCAGGTGGCCACACAAATACCACCTGTGTGTCCGCTACAAGGTTGGTTGGACTTGGAGGGAACAGCTCAGGAGTGTGGCAACAGCGCTTTCCTAGGATGCGCCCCAGAGTCAGATTTAGGTCCCCACTCCTGGTGGCAGTGCCAGGTCTCCGGGTGTCCCCTGTGGGTGCCATGAAGGAGTCCAGCAGGGCGTGTGCTTTTGAGGAGGGGCAGATGCCCGAAGAGGAAGAAGGAAGAAGCGGGGACAGGCCCCTGGCGCTCCTGGGCCGCTCCGATCCCATAAGCTGCCCTCCCTTCCGTGGGGAGCAGAGCCGGGGTTGGTGGGATGAGAGGATGCGGCCTCCTCCGCTGCGAACACAAACCAGGGACACACATCCCCAGACCAGGCCCGTTTCTCAGACCCCATGTGCTCCTCGTTGCCCGTGACCCTCGGGCGCTGCTGGGACTCGGCTCCACACCGCTTTTACCCGCAGCCGCGGTTGCGTCTCCTAAGTCCAGACGTTGCTTGACACGACGGCCTCCAAGTGGACATTCGCCGTGAACCGACCTGACCCGCCGCAGCGAGCGCAGCCCCAGCCCCGGGAGACACCTGCTGCGTCTGCGGCCGCCCCCGCCCCCGCCCTGCGCAGCTGCGGGCTCCGCTGCGGGCTCCGCACCCCTTGCTCCCCCGCCCGCACACCTTGCTCCCCCGCCCGCACCTCTTGCTCCCCCGCCCGCACCCCTTGCTCCCCCCGCCCGCACCCCTTGCTCCCCCGCCCGCACACCTTGCTCCCCCGCCCGCACACCTTGCTCCCCCGCCCGCACACCTTGCTCCCCCGGCCCGCACCCTCTTGCTCCCCCGCCCGCACCCCTTGCTCCCCCGCCCGCACCCTCTTGCTCCCCCGCCCGCACCCCTTGCTCCCCGGCCCGCACCCCTTGCTCCCCCGCCCGCACCCCTTGCTCCCCGGCCCGCACCCCTTGCTCCCCCGGCCCGCACCCCTTGCTCCTCCCGGCCCGCACCTCTTGCTCCCCCGGCCGCACCCCTTGCTCCCCCGGCCCGCACCCCTTGCTCCCCGGCCCGCACCCCTTGCTCCCGCCCGCACCTCTTGCTCCCCCGCCCGCACCCCTTGCTCCCCGGCCCGCACCCCTTGCTCCCCCGCCCCGCACCCCCTTGCTCCCCCGGCCGCACCCCTTGCTCCCCGGCCCGCACCCCTTGCTCCTCCCGCCCGCACCCCTTGCTCCCCCGGCCGCACCTCTTGCTCCCCCGGCCCGCACCCCTTGCTCCCCGGCCCGCACCCCTTGCTCCCCGGCCCGCACCCCTTGCTCCCCCGCCCGCACCCCTTGCTCCCCCGGCCGCACCCCTTGCTCCCCGGCCCGCACCCCTTGCTCCTCCCGCCCGCACCCCTTGCTCCCCCGGCCGCACCTCTTGCTCCCCCGCCCGCACCCCTTGCTCCCCGGCCCGCACCCCTTGCTCCCCGGCCCGCACCCCTTGCTCCCCCGCCCGCCGCCTGCAGGGCCACGGGAGCCCGGTGCGCTCTGCTGTCCGCAGCCCTCGCCCTCGCCTCCTCCCGCCCGGGGCGCACAGGGGGGGGGGGGGTGGTCCTCCGAGACCCATCAGCTCTCCCGCGGTCCTGATTCGGTCAGAAAACAGAGATGATCTCCAGGGAAACGGACGCCAGGGACGCCCTTTGTCAGATTTTCCTGTTCTCTATTATTTCCGTCGCTCCACGTTTACTTTCTCTTACATTTCCTCTATTTTCAATCCCTCTTCCCTCCTCTTTTCCTCCCTTCCCATTTTCTTTCCCTGCAGAGCACATGCCAAGAACCACCCCATGTGTTTCCTAGTAATATGGGGGCCACCGTGTGCACGGGGGCTTATAGTTTACCTAGTGCTTTTGTAATTCAGAAATAAGCCTGAATGGGACAGAATTCTTCTTCTTTTTTAAGATTTTGTTTATTTATGAGAGAGAGAGTGAGCACAAGAAGGTAGAGGGGTAGAGGAAGAGGGAGAAGCTACTCACTCACGTGCCCCATAGGACAGAATCCTTAAAATCTGTTCACTTTGTGTTCCAGAATCAATCGGAGCCACAGACAGGTATCACCGAGTCCAGACACCTCTAACAAATCCCGAAGTGATCGCTGGGTTAGGAGGGTAACCACAGGGCCGCTGACAACTGCTGCCTGTACACTCCACTCACCTCCTGCCTGTGGCCTGTGACACAACCCACCGGGGAACTGCTAATAAACTTTCATCCTCTCTGTGCCTCTGAGCCTACCGTCTCCTGGCCTGGGCCATCGGGAGAGGACGTGTCATGTTGGGATGGCCCTTATTTCGATGTCACCTGTCACAGGCTCTCAGGACAGTCCTGCCGTGTGCTCAGCTGAGCACCAGCTGCCTGCTGGCTCCTGGCTGCTCATTGCCTCAACCGAAGTGCCCCATGTCTGTGTTCACTGGGCCGGCTCAATCCCTGTGTGGGAACCGACTCCAGATATGTTTGAAATGATTTTAGCAGGAAGTGTCACTTTCTTCCTGGAGTAGAAAAGTGATGTTTTCTCAGTAACATCACTTTATACCTCCCGTCTTCACCACCCTTACTGAGAGCCCAGTGAGAGGCCGCTGTGTTCTCTTAATACTCGTGTCCCTGCTGCTGTCTGCAGCTGACATCTGAAACCTGGAGGCTTCAGAGGACAACGTAACATACTAAAAATAGCAAAGCAGAAAAACAGAAAAATCTTGCATTTTTGATGCTGATGTCGAGCCGCCGAATTAACCAGCAGTGGACTTATCCTTTCTCTGGGTTTTGTTATGCGCTTTAATAAGTTTCTTTGGTTAGCTGTTTTTTGCTTGGCCTTCTGTTACTTGCAGCTGATACCATTCTTTTTTTTTAACAGATTTTATCTTTTTATTTGACAGAGAGAGAGCGAGAGTGAGCACACAAGAAGCAGGAGGAGCAGCAGCAGCAGAGGGAGAGGGAGAAGCAGACTCCCTGCAGGGGAGGGGCTCCATCCCAGGTCCCTGAGATCACGACCTGGGCCAAAGTCAGATTTGCTTAACCGACTAAGCCACCCAGGCACCTCACTGATAACCTCTTAACTAGTACTTTCCCTGGACATCAATATTGGAAGTTATTTTTGCCTACTTTGGATTTCTACAACATGTTGGCTGTATTTCTATCATGGCAAGTTTCAAGCTTATACCAAAATAATTTGCATAGATATAATTTCCGTTTTATCAGTCTGTACTCCTGACCTTAACAGCATTATTATCTCTACAAAGTATACCCCATGTACCACTAGTCCTGTGGGATGCTCCATAGTCGCAGGGTTCTATGGTTGCATAAATTTGGGAGACACAGCGATGCCCGGGTGGCTCAGTGGTTGAGCATCTGCCTTTGGCTCAGGGCATGACCCCAGGGTCCTGGGATCGAATCCCACATCGGGCTCCCTGCAGGGAGCCTGTGTCTCTGCCTCTCTCTCTGTGTCTCTCGTGGATAAATAAGATCTTAAAAAAAAAAAAGTTTGGGAGACACAGCATGCCATGTCTCCCTTCCTTAGATTCACTATATTCATTAGCACATGGAAATAATATGACGGGATTATTAAGGGTGAGATTCTACTCATTGCTAGATGCATGGGATTTTTGCTTCGTTAATCCTTATGACCCCCAATTTCCCCACGTGCAAAATGGGTACAAAATACATATCTCATAGTGTTATGGGAACCTAAAATAATGTGTATCCAATATTTAGTTTTACATCTGGCCGTGTCCCGCAATGCCTTTGGCTTGTATCACCTGCACTAGGAGTTTCTTGCTTCATGACCCATATTACTACATTGTTAGTTTATATTTGTGTATTTGCTCACAGATTATTTTCAAGTTTCTGAACAGTTTTCTCAGGGACTTTGCAAAATTTCCAAATTGCCCAAAGCACGCATAATAAGTAGAACTTCTTAAATGCTTAATAATGATAGTCATTATCGTCAGCAATAGCTGCAACATAATAAAGGCTCTGAGAAGTCCTGCAGCAGAGACATCTGGTTTAGTGTTTAAGTTGACATTTCACAAACTTATCTGAGAATATCTCCGGCTTTTGACACAATACCATCACACGTCTAGTAGAGCTGGTGTTACAAGGCATGTATTTTTACAAAATGTAGCTCTTCCTGCTGCACTCAGGCAAGAAACCTGGCTGCCTTCTCAGGCAAATCCCTCTCCTTCATCATCCCGCCCCTCATATTCAGTCCATCATCATGTACTCCTGGCTCTTCCAATCTTACCTCCTAAATACTTCTCAGACTCACCCCCCCTCCTTTCTGTCTCTACCACCACTGCCTTGCAGCACCGATATCTTTGCACAGACCTAATGGATCCGCCGGCTGTAGTCTTACTCTTGTTAAACCCACCCTCTCCCTGCTATCTCTCTATGCAAATTGATCATATAATTTCTTTACTCAGCAGCCCTTCAGCGGCTTCCAAACTCCTGCAGAAGAGAGGTCGGTTTCCTTTCCAAGGCTCTCAAATCCCTCCCTCACCTGGCTGCGTGAGTCTCAGGCCTTGGCTTCAGCTTTGCACCCTTGCTACCTGGGTTCCCTACTATGCCAAGCTGTTAATGCCCTGTACCCATCCCCATGCCTACAATTTCCTTTCTAACCTGCTTCATCTGATTCTTCCTTCCCCTTTGCAACACAACTCAGGCAGCAGCCTCTTTTGGGCTAAGATCTCCCCTATGGGCTCCCATAGCAACCTGTGCATGTGTTTATATTACCACTTATCCTGTCTCATTGTTCATGGAAAATCTCACACGTTAGATTGTGAACTCTTCAAATGCATAAACCATGTTTTTTCCCCCCTTGGCTCACTAGACTCACCTTTCTATAGTGCACAGGCACTTATTAAATCAATGGTGGCAGGAAAAAAAATGCATTTGATTGCACAGGAAAAAAAATCGATGGTGGATTAAGCCATTTGGAGCACCACCTTTGTGCTGTCTTCATCTTCCAACTGGAAAGATCAAAAGGTCCAGGCCCAAACAAATGTCTCATTGCCGTCTGGGGTAGCCCGGCTCTGACCCTCATTGCCTGTGCTGAGCCAACTGGCCCGGGCGACTCCAGCCTTGCCTCTCTCTGGGCCAGATGCCAACGTGGCTGCTCGCAGCCCTGCAGAGCTACAGCTGGGCAGTGCTGGGTGGGGAGGGCACATCAGGCTGGCTTCCTGCTCTCTTGCAGCTTCAGGGTAGCTTGAGATGAGTGGGCTGAAAAAGCCAACCTGGGGATGAAGAGAGGCAGAGGGGGAGAGGGAAAAGAGGCCCCTGAGAGCCCAGAACTAGCCCCACCTGGGGGTTCCATGGATGCCAGGTGTCAGTAGACACCAGCCCCTTGTCATTACTTAGCATCATCAAGCCTCACGTTATATTTAATGACAACGATTAAAAAAACGAACAGTAATCGACATGCATGCAGCCGGATTGCTACCCAGAATGGGTGATGGAGTCGGTCTGTATTTTAAATCAGGATCTATGGCTGACCAGCTCTGACAAGGCTTCGAGGCTCAAGGGATAGAAGGCAGCATCAGCTTTATCAAGTCTGATTTGATTAGTTTCTCCAGTCAATTTTGTGCACTCTGGTCACAGGATAAATCATCCGTCTCTCTTGCTGTTCTGCTCTTTTCTTATTGATTTAAAAATAGTGACCTTATTTCTCTGTCAAATGGTTACCAGATTTCCCTAATGGTGTACATGTGGAGAACTCATAAGGTCTCCTGCTCTCCTCAGATGGCCAAATCTCTGCTTTGGCTAAAAGAAAACTGACTTAACTCTGTGGCAAAAGGGTCATTTTACTTCACCCTTTTGTGGCCAAATAGAATTCCTGGGAGTCCCTTAATCACAAGAAAGTTTTAGAACGATGTTTTCCTGGCCTTCTTAGACTCACTTAGAAATGTGGTTCACGTGCCTAACCATTTAGAACCATGTGATTTTTCTGAACTATAAAGGACCCTATGGACAATCAAGTTGAACCATTTCATTCCACAGATAAGGAAAACTGAGGGCCAATATAGGGGAAGCAAAGCACCTTGCCAGATCTTCCAGCAGGTTGGAGATGTGATGGGGAGGATGTTCATGGCTTTCAGGGAAAGTTATTTACCAAAACTTAAATCTGAATAATAGCAGAAGATTGTTGACCCTTCAAACACTTCAACTTTAAAAAGAAAAAAAGAATTTGCCTTAAGAATTCTTTAATTCTGGATTCTTCATTTAAAATATGTGATCCAATTTACCAAAGTTACATTTAGAAAGACATTTTCAAGGACGACTCTTTCCAACTAAGACAATCTTGTCTCTTTCTTCCCACTTCCATTCCAAATCCATTTCCCTGGCTCATGACCAACTCTGAATCCTTGATGCTCCTCCATTGGGATTGCCCTCTTGTTCTGTTCAGTTACACGCACACTCTCCAGATAGTTTCACTAGTTTCAGTACTGGTTCCACCCTTTGGGTGCCCATCGTTACCAATTCAAAATGATTTCTTTCTTTTCTGATCACTATGCCTTCACACTGTTCAGCTATGCCTTGGTTCTCCTTGATTCCTAATGTATGTCATGGCTCCTAGACTAAACTGGAAACTCTTAACAGTAACTATGACTTATTTTTAATGGTTGTTCTGTAGTTACTAACACGATCCTGGGTGTAGATCTGTGGTGCTGGCAAAGGTGGCTCCTCAAAGGAAAAAGAAAGTCCTGATTTCTACCATTTGCTTATTTTTTGTGGTGTAAGTATTCCCATCATGGCTACCAATGTGATGTCATAAGTGTGAAATTGGGAAGAGATGCCCAGAACTGGCTCTCTTAAAACTATCTCAGCCTGTTCCAGCACACCGCTGGTAGAGGATAATAAACAGGCGTCTGACACCCTGTCACGTGTATTGTGTGAATATATGTCAGTAGTCTTAGAGATGAAAGAGATACAGTCTGTCAATGTTTAGCATACAGTTGAAATAGCCATCATATTCCTAATTCATTTATTTAAAAACTGTTGAGCATTTACTAGTATCTTAGGTACTGTTCTAGGCATCAGCCTCATGGAACTTGCAGCTAAATTAAAAAAAAAACATATTAAGAAGCAAACAAAAGAACATAGAGATAATTATTTAATTATAAGTTTTAGTATCTGTTGGGGCGTCTGGGTGGTTCAGTCAATTAAGCAGCTGATTTGGGAGAGGTTTCTCTAAAGAATTAATACTTCAGCGGCCACCTGAAGGATAGATGAACAAGTCAAGTGGGAAGGGCGCAATTGCTAAGGAGTGGTCAGTGTGTGCAGGGAATCTGAGGCAGGAAAGATCTTGACCATATAAGAAATGAAGAGAAGGGCTGTGTGGCAGGAGAACAGAGAGTGAAGTGGGGGAATGGAAGAAGGTGAGGCTGGAGAGGTGGGCAGGGCTTAGATGCCTCAGGGCCTTGTAGACTATGTTCAGGAGCTTGGATTCTGTTTTAAGTTCAAAGGGAAATGATTTTTTATTTTCAAACAAGGAAGTGACATCATTTGATTTATGTTTTAGAGATATTACTATGATTGCTATATGAGAAATAGATCGGTGGGTGGGGTAGAGGCAGGAGTGAAATTAGAATTGGGGAGACCAGTAAGGGAATTATGGCAAGGGTAGAGGTGAAGTGTGATGGCGACTTGGCCTAGGTAGTAGCAGTGGAGATCCAGTAGAATGAACAGACTTGCCCCAGGTATTGGAGGTGGAGTCAACAGGACTTGATCAAGGAGCAGTCGAATGAAAGGAGTTGCCATTTACCCCAGTGGGGAATATTAAGGGGGTATCTTTTTCTTGATGGGAGAGAGAGATCCCAACAGGCAAAGATCAATTCAAGATAGAAAAGCCAGTAAAGATTAGAGGAGGGATGGTTGAAAAATAGGAGGAAAAGCCAAGAGAGTAGGTGTGCTGTCAGGGATGCCAAGATCATAGTCTTTCAAGGAGATGGGAGAGAGAACTGTGTCTAAAGCTGCTAAAACGTTGAGGAAGGTGAGAAATGAAAAGTCTCTGTTAGATTTAGTAATATAGAAGTCACTGGTGACCTTTATAACAAGAGTATGTTTGGTGGAGTGGCAGGTGCTGAAGGCAGACTAGCAAAAGAGTAAATGCAGATGGCAACTCCTTAGAGAAGCTTCTCTGTGAATGGGAACTGAGACAGAGTAAAGTCCCTGGAGGAGGACATGGAACCAATGGAGGCACATTTTTAAAGATGGGATATACTGTGACATATCTGTATGTTTGGGAAAGAATCTGGTAGAGAGGGAAGGATGGGAGATTCAAAAGAGAGAAGGTAGTCAACGGCGTGAGGTTCAGAAAGACCTTGTGGGACGGGATCTGATGACACACGGAAGCAGGGGCAGTTGATAGCTTTCCACCAAGCAGTCTGACTTACAGACAGTTTTCCAAAGGAGTGACTAAACTATTTATGCATCCTAAAGAGAGAAGAGAACCTGTTAATCCATGTTATTTTCTTCACAAAGTCAGAGATTTAGAGCACAACGAGAATAAAGCTTTTTGGCAGCCCGATGTATCTGTTTTGTTAAGTGTTACTTATTTGTCTCTTTCCTGTTGCAGTAGAATCTAGCAATACAATTTAGGGTTTGTATGCTGGGCCCATCATGGGGTAATGGAGATTCTCTTAATTCTTCCTGTCGACACTCAGCATGTTCTCTGGGATGGGGGAGAGAGGCTGGTAGGTTTAGTAGAGAATAATGAAGGGATTCCCTTCTGAGAGCTTCCATTTTCTCTGAAAAGTATAAGACAAGGTCATTAATTCAGATGGAGGGGACCAGATGAAAGAATCGGTGACTCTGAAAGAAAGGAAAGAGTCTGATATAGACACTGTAGGGAGTGAGAGATGGGGTTGACCTTTTTCAGGGTAAGGAAAAGCAGTCAAGTTCTTTGCAGTAAAATCTTCACATTTTTCTCTGACCCATTCCTCTGCAGGCAGGGATTAAGTTTCTGAAATTGTCTGAAAGGGACTTTCTCCCCCAGCTGGATGGGATCCCTGGAAAAGTATGTATACTGTCTCCAAGTCAGGTCCCATGGTCTCAGTGATGTGTATTCATGGGTTTTCCAAGAGGCCCTCACCATCCACTCTTCCATCCTCATACTCTGTATCCCCCCTCTGCTCCTCTGGACCCCTGCTCCCCGGGCTTGTCTCGTCTATTCTGTGTCAGACCCTAGCTTGTAATTGCTTCTCAAAGTGTCATCTGAGGAACTGGTGATCACCAAGGAACCATATATTCCCTCTTGTGACAGGATAAGGGACTTACACCAGAACACAAACCAACAGTTGCTAAGTGCGTTATTCAGCTGACATTGTTTTCAGAGCAAGATCTTCTCAGGGAAGGAAGCGGCTTTTTGATTTACATTGTGAGGCAAATTCCTTTTCTATTGGAGACCACTACATGCAGTTCCAGGTAGTGGTTTCTAAACCACAGATCACAGTCCACCAGTTGGTTGAGAAATCATTTGAGTGCTCAGCTCTGAGAGAGAGAGAGAGAGAGAGAGAGAGAGAGAGAGAGAGAGATCAGAGTAGAAAATACTAGTGTGCATTATATGTAATAATTGTACATGTAGTGATGGTGGATGTTCCATGAAACTTTTGTTTTAATTACATGTATATGGAGGTGTGTTTGTGGGTCTCTACGAAAAATGTATTTCTCACTATAGGTCAGAGTCCAAAACATTCCAGAAACGCTGCTCTGGTACTTCCTATTGCAACAAAATATTCTCGAGCCAAGTTTTCCTCTCCTTTGCTCAAAGAGCACACATCCCACTGTACCCTTTTTACTTCTTCTGATAGCACAATGTGAGATTTAGAATGAAGATGTTTTGTAACAGCAAAGTATCACTTTGCTGAAAGGCCTTTTGCTCCTTGCCTGGTTGGCTTTACACCCGATGCAGCCCTTTTCTGGCTTGGATTCCATCAAACAATAGTCATTTTGGAGAGGGCACATTTCATTTCTGGAACTGCTGGACCTCTACAGAGTGCCACCTGCACAATGAAACCTGAAGAAATTCTGTATGGTATACTTAAGAGATTGAAGTCAGTATGCTTTCTGAGATTCAAATACTAAGGGGTTTATAAAACCAATGAAACAAAGGACTTTGTGCCTCAGTGTGCCTGGATTGTCACTAGGTTTTCAGGAAGTGTCTCTGAGTGCTTATTGTCCTGGCTCCACTTGACCTTTGTAGACTTATGAAGATGACACCTGCATTTTTAAACAAAGCAATACCATTAATGGAGCCATTAGCAAATGATCGGGCTTAAGGTAAGAATGTCCAATGTAGATTGTTGCCTAATATCACCCACATGCAACTTTGAAATTTGTCATCATTCAATGTGTTTCTCCAATAGAATTAAGTCCTAATGAGTTACTGAGAGAGAAAAGAAGTCCTAGTATACTGGAAAAAAAAAAAAAAAAAAAAAGGGAGCTTTGCTGTCAGACAGACTCTGGTTAAGACCTTGGTTATTAAATCTCCTTGTGTTTCAATGTCCTTACTTGTAAAAAGAAAAAATGATTTTCTATATAGTTGTTATGGGAATTAGAGAAGATGTTGGTAAGTTTTTGGCTAGTGCCTGACACATAGCAGAGGATCAATAAACAACTGCCATTGCCCTTATGTTAATAATGATAATAATAATAACCATAGATGAGGTATCAAATTTGTTTAACCTTATTGAGAACCTAAAAGAGAAGCACGGTTGAAAATAAGCAATAGGGATCCCTGGGTGGCCCAGTGGTTTAGCGCCTGCCTTTGGCCCAGGGCGCGATCCTGGAGACCCGGGATCGAATCCCACATCAGGCTCCCGGTGCATGGAGCCTGCTTCTCCCTCTGCCTGTGTCTCTGCCTCTCTCTCTCTCTCTCACTGTGTGCCTATCATAAATAAATAAAAATTAAAAAAAAATTAAAAAAAAAAAAAAGAAAAGAAGCAATAAAGAGATACAGGATTATGGAAGAAACCGTAATGACTGGGTTTCCTTCATTTTCCATTTCAACATATATCATATTTCTCGGAGAAACCATGATTTGGGAATAAAGCCCAGAGAGCAAAATCCACAAGGAGAGCACATCTTCAAATCACATCTGGCCTGGAAAGAGAGTCAGATTTTAGCATGTATTTCTAGGGACCAAAAGCTTTTATTTCGTCCTACCACGGGGTAACATAATAGCTATAGAACACCTGATGGTTGGCCATCTGTCCTTCAAGAAAAAGCAAGTCAAAAGGGAGGAAGAAACATTCTATGAATGAAGTTCCTCATTTCCCTGGGCATAAGCTCGGAGCTGAGCACCCTTCCGATCTCAGCGGGTGTCAGAATGGATGTGCCATGTCCAGGGGGATTTATCACAATCATAATGTGATGATGGTAAATCTCCTCATCAGTGTGGCTTAATGTTACCAGGAACTTGAACTGATTCAAACTATGGGCTCAACAGGATATAAACATCACCAATTTGCTGAAATCTCCAGAAAACTAAACCAAAGGAAAGTGTCTATCCTATCCCCAGGAAAATAAACTTAGTAAATGGTTCTGAATCTATCTTTCAACTTATAAAGGAAATCTAGAATCATATCAATATATTTTCTAAATGGCATCCAAACAAAATTAACTGTTGCTAGTTGGTCATTAAGCATATTATAATAAATGTATTGGTGGTCCCAGTGTTCTGCTGATAAATGCTTAACAACACGCTCTTCAGTACATATATTATATACAGTATGTTAATTGTAAATTTCATAAAAGATTCTCACATAATGCTTTTGTTGATTTTTTTCTAAACTCATGTATCCATAATTATCCCATGGTTGCTGGTAACAAATGAGTGTAACTCTGATCTGAATGTTGGTTGATATGCTCACTTATGTTAATGAGTAATATGAAAATGAAACAAGGAAGATGCTTGTTGATGACTTTGCTGGTTCAAATAATGGCTTTTGAGACCCGGAGGAACACTTCTTCAATATTTTGTGCTATTCACAATATAATGGCTACAGACATAACACATTTTTAAGTTTAATCTGCACTGGTAACATTTTCTCCATCACTTTCTTAAATCTGGACAATTAGCAAAGCAATAATGAAGCCTTGATTTGTATCACTTGACTATCCCCATGGTGTAAATACTCACAGCATAGCTTTTTTCAGATGATCAGTGTGATGTCACTGAATGCAGGGTTGAGATGCATAATAGTTCTCCCTCACTTGGCATTCCCACCATGCAGATGCAACTGTAAATAATAGCAAAAGCAAAGATAGTAGTGTGATGTAGTAAAAATAATTAGGAAGTGATGACTTTTGACTATTTGTTATCTCTGCTTTAATATACTTTCATTGTCAGCTTATATAATTTAAGTTTTGATAATGACTGTGTTGAACCACTAGCGTTCAAAATTCCGGAACCTAACAATTGACTCTTACAAGCCTACACCGGACAGCCCCAGTCTACCACCTGTTGTCTATTCAATGCTCATCCTCCCTTCTTCCTTCCTTTCTCTTCAAGTATCTCACCTTCACCACTCATGACATGGAAGAAGATGACTTTGTCCCCAGTTCTGGGACAATTGCAGCCCATCGTGGTAATCCCATTTTCTCATATGGTTGAAAAAATGTCATGTAACTCAATTCTGGCTAATAGATGTGAGGTGAAGTCTACTGGAGAAGTTATAGAAGTCTTCACATTCCTGTAGGCATTTTCTCTCTCCAGATATTGTTACGACTGAAGGGGCTCAGGGATGGCCCCAGACATTTCCCTACTGGCCTGAGGGTGAAATCAACTCATAAAAGCAGGTAGAGCATCACAGAGAGAGGTGGAGTTGGGATCCCAACATGCCACACCTAGAGCCCACCCTGGAGTTTTTGTTTCTTTGCAGCTGGAAGTTAAGTTGTTTCTTTCCCAGCTGGGAGTTTGGGAGATCTAAAAACATCCAATATAAAAGTATGTGATAAATTAGCCTCTTCAGAAGCTTGGCTCTTAGATCGGAGATGAGACTAACTCATGGAAAATGAGGAAACAATCCAGTACAGATGAGGAATGCCTGTTTTTTACACTGTGTGGCACAGACTCTGAATTTAAGAGGATTTTAGAGGAAAGTTTGGTCAGCAAGATGAGAGTCACCATGGACCTCTTTGTGGAAGAGATGGGGTTTGGGTCAGGTCATAAAGAATGAGTGAGATTTGAGAAAAAGGGGAATAGAGTTTCATGTGACTGGGGAAGATAAACGGAGAGGCTCCCAATGATGCCACCCAGAGTCCTGTTCTGCAGGCTGCAAGCATCCTTCAGGTGAAAAAATATACTGCTTCACTTTGCAAAATACTTGAACCCATAATTTTTGTTTATTTTATACATTGGCTACCCTTTGTGGTCATTTGTGAATCCAAACACACACACTCTGTAAAGTCCTTGGAATTTTGAAGAGCAAGGTATTACACACATACCTAACTTCATTCTCTTCTGTTCTCTTCCCTCCTGATCCTTTTGATGCTTCCTATAAACTGTCAGCCTGTCAGAGCCCACTGGTTGCATGATGGGACGTATACACTCCTGCTTTGAGGAAGGGCTACTCGTTATCTCTAACAGGCAATGGCCTGTACTTTATTTTTTCTTTAAGCCAGGAAAGAGACTCCACAGCTCTCCTTGCTATGCAAGTATTTATGCCTTTCTATTCTCATTGTTTGAGAATTCCTTCCCATTTTTACCCACATTCCCACTGCCAACGTGTATGACTGCTGTTCTCTCACCCAATCCTCAACTGTTGTTGCCTTTCATTCATTAAAAAATCTCTTCACATATCGGACTCTTCTGGCAAATCTCTCAGATATATATGTGACATAAGTGGAATGCAATTGCACTGTTTCTTTTAAATCCTCTTCAAAGGGGGTGCTGGACACTCAGCAATAGCCAGCACGAGTTGTGAGGAGGCTGTGACAGATTCAGGAGGAATAAATGGGAGCAGGAACTGACAGGTGTTTGAGACCACAGTTCTCCTTGCTCAGTTCCCTGCCTGCTGAGAGGCACGTATTTTTGGAGGCTGGTGACTGCTTTGCTCAGGATTATCAACCTATTAATATGAAGACAGAGGGCTTGAAATGAGAACGACAAAGACAGTGAGAAACCTATCAGAACCAGCAATGATATTTATCACAGATTTCTCCTCAATATCCACCATAGAAATAGCCTACTATTCAAAATTTCGACACAGCCTATTGCACACCAGGAGTAGTCTCATAAATTGGCTTGAATTCATATCAATATTCCTTTTGGCCTTGCTGCTCCCTGACAACAGTATTTCCTCCCTATGTCTGTGAAGTATGAGGTGTTCACACAGCTACTTAGTTGAGACAAACACTACAATGTTTTCAAGAGCAACTGTTTTTCGTAATTGTCATGAAGTATTTTTTAGGTCTCAGAAGGAAAATGCGTACTCTTTTAAAATTTTATTCATTTATTTATTTATTTTTAAATATTTTATTTGTTTATTTGAGAGAGAGAGAGAGAGAGAGAGTGCGCGCACACAAGTGGGGGGAGCAGCAGAGGAAGAGGGAGAAGCAGGCTCTCTGCTGAACAGAAAGCCCATTATGGGATTTGATCCCAGGAGGCTGGGATCACAACCTGAGCTGAAGGCAGACGCTTAACTGACTGAGCCACTCAGGTGCCCCCTACCCTTTTTTTAATGATTTGGTTTGTAAACTGGTGAAGAACCAGGCCAGTGTAGACACTGGCTATTATGGTTCACTACAGGATAAGGAAGGTCCGAGTGTGAGGGCAGCTAAGAGTAGTGGGGACAATTGCAGGGTAAGACATGCAGCAAGATGGATGTACAAGGGGAATGTAATGATTAAAAACCTGTGTTTGAACCCTAGGTCTGTCCCTGACCGACAGAGTCATCTAAAGCAAATTATGTATCTTCCTGGTAACTTGGTTTCCCTATGTATAAAATGGGGGTAATAATCGTTCCTCTCTCAGAGATTTAATTATTAGAATTGCATGGGTTAATGTTTGTAAAGTGCTGGCACATTAAAAAACTTATATGTGTTGAATACATTTTAAACACCAAAATTCTAAGTTTCACACCGTAGATATCAGCCATTGTGAATTTAAGCAGAAGATATTGGTTGGCTCACAGAATATTTCAGAGGATAGATGGGCAGACCACAGAGCTGGCTCCATGTAGACAGCGCAGGCAAGGAGGCAAGACAGCACGACCCTGCAGTTTGCTAATGCCACATTGCTTCTCTCCAGCAGGAATTGTGTGGCATCCCCACCTGCTTGAGCCAGCAGCCTCTAATTCCATGTCTGGAACAGACGATGGCTGGTGTCCGGGATGAGGTAGGTTAGGGTTCATCATTGAAAGGGAGCTTATAAAATTAGAGGTAAGTGAGACCTCACAAATTTGAGGAATTCCCAATTTTAGAAATGAAAGATGCTGAGAAGTCAAAAAGAATGCTAAATAGGCAAAGGACATCAAGAAATAAAGTTTAAAGGAATATTAAGGAGTGTGGGTGGCTTGGTTGGTCAAGCAGCTGATTCAACTTCAGCTCAGGTCATGATTTCAGGATGTGGGATTGAGCCCCATGTCAGGCTCCATGGAGCCTACTTGGGATTCTCTCTCTCCCTCTCCTTCTGCCCCTCCTTGCCACTGTGCACACACATGCTCTGTCTCTCTCTTTCTATCAAAGAAAAAAAAAAAGAGGAATATTAAGTGAAAAAACCAGCAATCCATACATAGGGCTGAACATATTGTAGGCTATCTACAAATACTTATCCATCAAATCTGGATGAGAAGTTGTTCTAAAGGAATGAAAAATGGATAGAAGAGAAAATCATCCAGAATTCCTTAAGGAGCTCAGGGACAGTGCAGGGAAAATACTTGGTTTTCAAATACACGATTGTCTTTGACAGTTTTTCTGTTCCTTGTTAATCTCCTCATTTCTACGACTCTACATCCCAGGCCTTTCATCTATTGCAAACCTCCTTCCCTACCCTCATCTCAAGGACTATTCACATCCCATTTTTCTCTTAATCAACTATTGATTAATTTTCTTGCAGAAACATTCATAAAAAATTGAAGTGGCAGCTGATATACCATTTATGTGTGAAGTTTTCCAGGGAGCATTTGCACGTCAAGAGAAAAACAGAGCCTTCCAGCTCTGGAGAAGTGACAAAAGGTGGGGACAGTATTATGTGGCAGAGAGCTCTTCCTGTGATTTCACTCTAGCTAAAGCACCTGACTGCAATGCCAACCCTGCTCTGCAAAGGGCCCTTCCTCATGCTGAATGGCTGCAGATGAAGCAGATTTGTCTATAGACACAAGGCTTCCAAGGGTCAACCACTGAGTGCATGCCCATCACGGGGTGGGTGAATGCACCCTTTTACTGTTCACACCATTCACCTTTTGTCCTATGAAGACACAGACTTCCCTAAGGCCCAGTTCACCCCATTTTCTCCTCTCCTAAAGATTAAAAATAGCACTCTCTTCAATGACCTCAATAATTTAGAACCCATGAATAAGTCATTTGCCCAAGAGACTACACTGGGGCTTCTATTTTTACTTATAGTCTCTCACCAAGCAAAGTGACCTCTCCCAAGGAGCCAACATTGACACCCACTGATCTTCTGGCTTCTCAGGGAACAACCCAGGCAATACTTGCAATGCAGAGCCTTTTCTCAAGGGCAAAGATGGACCAATAGGTGTCACTGGCTGCAGAATGTGCATAACCAAACATGAACTTAGCATATCTGCCTTGCTCAGAACTCAGAGCAGCCTAGAGCATGCCCCAGGAGGAACACTTTCTATAAGGTAGGGCAGGCAAATGCAGCATACAGTAGTCTTCCTTTGGGCCCCTTTTTCCTTAAGACACCATTTTCTAAATATTGGACCTCAGCAGAAGAGCAATACGATAGCTCAGGTCCCTAAACCTTTGGGGTTGCTCCAGCCTCCCACTACATGCCTCCTTCATCCACCTTCAATACACATTCCTTTGCCCTATCTCATCTATGTACTACTTTCAGGAAGGTTGGGCATTTACTCTGGGTCAATCCAGTGGTCACTGAGGAGGCTCTACCTCAGTCTTTTGACCACCACTCTATAAAAACAAGTTTGATCTTTTTCCCCCTCCATATTGTCATACCTAGGGATTGTTCTAGTTCCCCTTCGTCAAGCCGTAGGATTCTGTTATAAGCCAGGTGCTGGATTGGGTAACCTCAAAGATCCCTTCCAATTTTGAGAATCTATAATTCTAAGAGAAAGTTGAAGTGGGCCTAGAAGAATTCATTGGGTTTTGTAGAGAGGAGACATAGAGGGACAGCTTTCCACATCATGTTAGTGAAGGATAGTGGTAGGAACAGAAGTGGCTTATCCTGGAGTGGATAAATGGATCTCTCTAGTAGAACAAAGGGAACATTCCAGAAAATCATGAAAAATGTGGGCCCAGAAGACTGGGCCAGGTTATTGGATACCTTAAAACAAAGGCAGAGGATTCCAAGTTGGTACTATAGGCAAGAAAAAACCATTGTCATGATCCTGAGCTGGGTAATGCTAGGAGGACATCGAGTCTTCCCAGTGATCATTGCTGGTAATGGTGAAACATCCCTCCCATTATACACACAAAGAAAATGAACATCCCTGAGGCCTAGATGTGTAGCTCAGATACAGGAATGCAAGGCAGTTCTCTTTCCTTTCATAGTTCTCCTTTCTCTATTAAACCCTCCTCACTCAGATCATGACGATGTGGTTTGCTAGATGTTCCAGAGGCTGCTAATGAGATGCAGCTATAATATATTCACTTCATAGTCATCACTAGAAACAGACTACCCTCTTTCCCTGCTGCATTTCTCAGGTGCCTGTGGGGGCTGGCAGTGTGGGCTGAGGGGGTCGTGGGTGAGGCCTGTCCTCATATAGGCAGCTCATCACTGCTCCTCAGGCCTTCAGTGAATGGAGGAGACATGGACCTCTCACTGCCACAAAGCCTGAACGAACAAGGAAAAAGCAGGCAGGAGGGAAACAGGAATGTTTGAATACAGGAATAGTTTGGGAACAAAAAAGAGAAACCCAGAGACAGACTTAATTACTCAAAGGGCATCTAACCCAAAGAAGAGGAACCAGCATTCTGTGTAACATCAGACAGAATGAGGAAGAAGCAGAGCTTAGAGGTTGGTAGGACTGATGCTATCTTCACAGGTAAGCTTGCTTCCTGGCAAGGGCTGGTAACAGGCCGAGTTACCTAAGAAGGTTGTGAAATCTGTCTGCGAGTCTTTTTTTTTTTTTTTTGAAGATTTTATTTATTTATTCATGAGAGACACAGAAAGAGAGGTAAAGACAGGCAGAAGGAGAAGCAGGCCCCTATAGGGAGCCTGATGCCTGGACTGGGGATCACACCGTGAGCTGAAGGCAGTAGCTCAACAGCTGAGCCACCCAGGCACTCCTACCTGCAGGTCTTTAAAAGGAGCTCCAATCTGTATTTTCCTGGAAGAGCAAAGAAGTGACATAGTATGAGATGAGAAGTTACACTAGTCAGACTTTCAAAGCCCTTCCTTTTTTTTTTATTTTAAAATTTTATCTATTTATTCATAAGAGACACACACACAGAGAGAGAGAGGCAGAGACACAGGCAGAGGGAGAGGCAGGCTCCATGTGGGGAGCCGGACGCGGGACTTGATCCTGGGTCTCCAGGATCACGCCCTGGGCTGAAGGTGGTGCTAAACCGCGAGGTCACCAGGGCTGCACTCAAAGTCCTTCCTTTTTTTTTTTTTTTTTTTCCAAAGTCCTTTCTAATTAAGTAATCATGTCTCTTTCTTTTTAGTTGAATTAAACTAACTTAGCTCAAATGGCTTGCACATGGTTAAGATCTGGGGTGTTTTGTATGTGTGCTCTTGTTCTTATCCTTTCATGTTTTGAGATTCTCCCAGGCCCATCTGACTGCCTTTAGAAGGCCACACTTGACTGCCCCACGTCTTAAGAAACCCACCATGCTTCCATATTCTTTTTTTTTTTTTTAATTTTTATTTATTATTTATGATAGTCACAGAGAGAGAGAGAGAGAGAGAGAGAGAGAAGAGAGAGGCAGAGACACAGGCAGAGGGAGAAGCAGGCTCCATGCACCGAGAGCCCGACGTGGGATTCGATCCCGGGTTTCCAGGATCGCGCCCTGGGCCAAAGGCAGGCGCCAAACCACTGCGCCACCCAGGGATCCCGCTTCCATATTCTTTGTACAGTCTTTGCCACAATTTAAATAACTGAGCACAAACTGTCCTCTAGTCTTTATTGTTGGCCAAGTATTGGTTTTTAATCTCAACTCATTGCCAGCTCAAATAAGGCAAAGGCAATATTTTATACTTTGTCTTTTCCCCCTAGACTTCTGTGCAGGCTGTTGCAGTTTAATAAATTTTTACCGGTTAACAGCAAAGGAAATGTCAAATTAATTGTATATATGTAAATTAATATTTACTGAACAGCTACATGTGCGAGATGTTTTAAAATCCTTAATTGGGATTTTTTTTTTTTAAAAACACTAGCACTAAAAAAAAAAACAAAAACAAAAACAAAAACAAAAAACACTAGCACTAAAAACAAACAAAAAACAAACAAACAAAAAAACTACTAGCACTTTTAGGAAACAGCCTCTACTGTAGCTGAGGATTTTGTTAGCCTAGTGTTTTGTCACAGGCAAGATGTTGGTTGCTTAGGACACGATCATATAGGAATTACCAGTAAACATAACATAAAAACTAGATTCCTGAATGCAGAAAGAAATACTAGGTGAAGAAATTGGATTTGAACATTGAGCAGAAGAAACCTTAATCAAAAAAGATAATATCAGAGTATAGTACATATACAGAGCATTCTAACAGGATAGTCTGTCATGACACTTGTAGTTAAGTTTAAAAAAAGGAGGGTAGAAGCCAAAGGAATGGCAAGAGTGTTGATTTAGGACCAGCAGTCAAATACATATGGTGAAGTCCCAATAGTTCATTTTTGCTTTTGTTTCTTTTGCCTTCGTGGATGAATCTTGCAAGAAGTTACTGTGGCCAAGTTCAAAAAGGGTGTTGCCTGTGTTCTCCTCTAGGGTTTTGATGGAATCTTGTCTCACATTTAGATCTTTCATCCATTTTGAGTTTATCTTTGTGTATGGTGCAAGAGAGTGGTCTAGTTTCATTCTTCTGCATGTGGATGTCCAATTTTCCCAGCACCATTTATTGAAGAGACTGTCTTTCTTCCAATGGATAGTCTTTCCTCCTTTATCGAATATTAGATGACCATAAAGTTCAGGGTCCACTTCTGGATTCTCTATTCTGTTCCATTGATCTATGTGTCTGTTTTTGTGCCAGTACCACACTGTCTTGATGACCACAGCTCTGTAGTACAACCTGAAATCTGGCATTGTGATGCCCCCAGCTATGGTTTTCTTTTTTAAAATTCCCCTGGCTCTTCGGGGTCTTTTCTGATTCCACACAAATCTTCAAATAATTTGTTCTAACTCTCTGAAGTCCATAGTATTTTGATAGGGATTGCATTAAACGTGTAAATTGCCCTGGGTAACATTGACATTTTCACAATATTAATTCTTCCAATCCATGAGCATGGAATATTTTTCCATCTCTTTGTGTCTTCCTCAATTTCTTTCAGACGTGTTCTATAGTTTTTAGGGTATAGATCCTTTACCTCTTTGGTTAGGTTTATTCCTAGGTATCTTATGCTTTTGGGTACAATTGTAAATGGGATTGACTCCTTAATTTCTCTTTCTTCAGTCTCATTGTTAGTGTATAGAAATGCCACTGATTTCTGGGCTTTGATTTTGTATCCTGCCACGCTACCAAATTGCTGTATGAGTTCTAGCAATCTTGGGGTGGAGGCTTTTGGGTTTTCTATGTAGAGTATCATGTCATTGGTGAAGAGGGAGAGTTTGACTTCTTCTTTGCCAATTTGAATGCCTTAATAGACCTGCCCTACAGCCCAGCAATTGCACTGTTGGGGATTTACCCCAAAGATACAGATGCAATGAAACGCTGGGACACCTGCACCCCGATGTTTCTAGCAGCAATGTCCACAATAGCCAAACTGTGGAAGGAGCCTCGGTGTCCATCGAAAGATGAATGGATAAAGAAGATGTGGTTTATGTATACAATGGAATATTCCTCAGCCATTAGAAATGACGAATACCCACCGTTTGCTTCGACGTGGATGGACCTGGAAGGTATTATGCTGAGTGAAGTAAGTCAATCGGAGAAGGACAAACAGTGTATGTTCTCATTCATTTGGAGAATATAAATAATAGTGAAAGGGACTATAAGGGAAGGGAGAAGAAATGTGTGGGAAATATCAGAAAGGGAGGCAGAACATAAAGACTCCTAACTCTGGGAAATGAACTAGGGGTGGTGGAAGGGGAGGAGGGCGGGGGGTGGGGGTGAATGGGTGACGGGCACTGAGGGGGGCACTTGACGGGATGAGCACTGGGTGTTATTCTGTATGTTGGTAAATTGAACACCAATAAAAAATAAATTTATTATATACATATAAAAAAACAAATGCATATGGTGGTGGGTTGCTTTGTTGTCTGGAAAAACCAACTCAGAAACTTTTGACGCCAAATTAGTCTGGAGTCCTAGAAGTTTATGGACAAATTCCAAGGAATGATCTGTTTGAAGGTGAAAGAAAGAAACAATCCACTGTTGGTCTAGAGACGTGAACTGACTTGAGCCCAAATGGATAGAAGTTAAGGATGAGTAGAAAGGATAAGACTTGATTTTTCTAAATCTTTCTCCTTATGTATCATTCTTAAAAACATAGCATCTTTAAATGTGTCACACTTAATTTTAAGAAGAAAAAAAAACCTGTTAAGTAGAAGACCGAGACAGTCTTTCCATCAACCTGATTGACAAAGAAACAAAGTTAGGAAATCTGGGTGCTATGGTTACAATTTCATAACCAAGACCCAATCATTGTTCTCTTTGAGAATTTAGTAAATTGGCTTAATCTCACTCAAAGTACCTCTGAAGGGCTAAATATATCATGATAAAACTATAAAACATTCTAATGGCACATCACAAATGGATTGCAATTTCATGATGAATTAGGCCACAATCAAATACCCAATAATGACAAGGAACACTTTAGCCTGCAGAGATGCAGAGGACCTTCACAATCCCACAGGCCTCTAGTGTTAAGGAGCTTCGCTTTGAACCATGAAAGCCTGGACACCTGAAAACCTGGACATTTTGGTTTCTGGTTATTTGGACATAGTTATTACAGTCTTATCATAGATCACAAAAGGCATAATTAGGAGGCAGAATTTAGATATCTGACATATTTTCCAGGAAATAAGAATTTAGCCATCCTTGAGTTCTTTGTACTTTAACCTTGTTATTAATGATAAATGAAATAACATCTGAGTCTTTCCCAATCATATTATCTGCACTTCCCAGACTCTTTCACATCTGGCATAGATAGGAAATAATAATAATCATAATCACAACAACAACAACATGAATGTACCCTGGAATAATGGAGGAAGCTACTTGGGCCTGGTCTCCCAACGTCTCTTCCCACTTGGCTTGAGTGAGAAAGAGACCTGTACCTTTGCTCACCTAGAACCCATCTGTGGCACCTGACAGAGAAGCTCTGGAGATGGCCAGTTCTGGGCCACCTTGCCTGCGCTGCGCCCTAGCTATCATGAAAACATATTCTCCCAGCATCCTTATCCTCACTGAACTCAGCACCTTGGGCAAGCAGAAAGGACATGAGCAGCCTCACAGAAAAGAAGGAAGGAAGAAGCAGCATGCATTCCCAAGTGGAGTGAGCAGAGATAATCATTTGTAGGCAGCAGCAGCCGCTGTCCTCCAGGAATTCTGCTGACACTATGAGAGTGGGGCATGATGTCACAGGAACCCTGGCTTGGCCAGAACAGCATGGTGTCCCAGGCAGCTGATCTGTTCATCCAGATTGAAAGGATTTCTTCTCCTGCTGGTCTCCCACCCTCCTTTTCTCCCTGCCAGTCTGAGTGATAATTGTAAAGCCATCCAGTTCCTTTCAGAAGTAGGCTACGGGATCCAGGCCTGGGTGTTTTCATTGCTGGCATGTTGTAATTATCACCGAGGATGGCTCTGATGACAGCATAATACATGTGGTGTTTTGTGCTAAAAAAGTCAATGCCAATGGCTCAAAGAGCAAAACTTGCCAGTGATCCAAGCTCAGTTTCAATATAACATATGATCTGTGTGGGCCCCCATTCATGGTCACCTTTATCACCCTCAAGATTATTTCTACAAAACAGTTTTTAGATCCAGTTCTTGGGAAGCGATGAAAGAGAAATTCTTCTTTATTCAGAAACTTGTAAGCTCTTAACAGAGGAGCAAGGGGATACTTTAAACGTTTTGGTGTTTAGAATTCAAATTTATCAGAACTTAAGAGAAAGATGTTGGCCTCAGAATAAAACTTTGAGAATGTCTAAATCCTGACTCTACCATATAGTAGCTGTGCAATTTGAGGAATTTTACTTAACTTTTCTGATTCTTACTGTTAAAAAGAAAAGATATAGTTAGGTATAGCTGTTAGAATCACATGACTAAATGTAAGTAAAATACTTAGCATGGAGCCTGGCCCAATGAAAATGCGACATAAGTAGCTGTTGTTGCTATTGCTGTATTTGTTGTTGTTATTACATATACCATTCCGATTTTGAGGAAGGGAACTCGGTGGGTGAACATTATTATGTACAATTGCTAAATTCTTGGTACTGAGCAGTCATATCATACAGTTAATTAGAATCATGTTACCAGTTGTAACCTCTTCAAAAATCTTAATATGTATGTTGCTGAGAAGTTTGAATGGCAAAAAAATCTCCAATAAGAAGAGGACAGTTTGGAACACACACCCCTCCACCAGAGCAATCTCCAACTTGAACATTTCCTCAAGACACCAAAAAGTTAAAGTATTATTTTGCTGGAAGAGTTTTTAAAAAGTGAATATAATATACATTGAATATTGACATTTTTATACCAAAGGCCATACATAGCTTACTCTTTCATATTATTGAGCCATTGAACGTAAGTTGGCTTTCCATATTACATGACTATTTTTATTTATCTAACTGTGAATGTCAACCTGAAAAGCCTTCACCTTATTCATTATTCAACATGAAGCAGCTACTTTTCACTTTGATGTAAGTTACTAATTTATAGACTGCTTTTACCTTGAGTCATCTAGTGACAAAGCACAGTTCCAGATGTAGATTTTGGATAGAAACATCTTAAAGCAGGAGAATATTTAAGTCAGCGTGATGTTTGCTCAATAATTCATTGCAGGAAACAATGAAAAGAAAGTGGTGTTTGGGCAGAAGACTATCTTCTTCATAGTCATATTCAACTATTAAGTTTTCATTAAGTAAGTGTGCAATTGTGTTAGGAAATCATTACATTTCTGCAACAAAACTGACAATGAGTAAAGACCTTGGCGGACTGGCTATTATAAAAGACAGACTGAAAATCCATTTGGAAATCACAGAGAAACAGTTTCCCTGTGAACAGATTCATAGAGCATCCATCAAGATAAGAACTCAAGAAATCAAGGAGGCCAGATCTACATAAATTCCTCCACTTAGCTCTACTGCCATATATCTGTACAATAATGAGACTAGAAAAGACAATGTCCTGGTTTTTCCATTTTTACCTCAATATTCTGTGTTTAGAAAAGAAGAAGGAGAAGGGGAGAATAGTTAATAATAGAATGGAAAACCCTGAAATGTCCCTTTATGATAAATGCTAAGTGGTTAAGAATGCAGGCTCGGGAGTCAGCTCAGCTTAGTTCAAATGCTGACTCAGCCACTTTCCAGTTGTGTGGCCTTGGGGATCCCTTGGAGAAGTGATTTGTTTGTACTTTTCTGAATTCTAAAGTGAAAGTACAGGGTAATGGAAGTATTTACAGTATTGGGTTATTGTGACAAGTCAATGGGGCCACACATAAATGCTAGATGTTATTACAAACGAGAGAACTGAAGCTTGAGGAGTTAAGGGATTTGTGTGAAGTTCCTTAGCTGGTGGCAGTGGAATCCAGTGTCCTTGCTCCAGTCCAAGACACCACATTTTGCCAGTGAATAGCATTGTAGTGGACATAGATCCTTTCTGCCTAAACAGTACCCATTCCTCCTTCTTCTCGTAATAACAACTTAATATTTCTTTTGCAGAGCCACCCAACCCCCATCCTTAATCTATGTGTCTTAGCTTTATTTTTGGAGTTGGAAGGGGTGTCACTTAACCCAAGCCTGGGCAGTCAGAGCCACCTTGACCACAAGGTTTGGCCCAGGGAGGAGCATTGGATTCCAGGTCAATGAGATATCATCCAGGACTTTTGGCAGAAGAACTGGGAGAGAAAAGCCCTTGTTCAATACAAGTGACTATTAAGATATACGTTTAGAGCTCTTGATGACCATCTTGCCTCTAAGAAAGTAAAGACTGAATGAAAAAGAAGCCAGCAGAGTTGGAAAGATAGCTCATCTATGGAGAGAGAAATATTCGTGGTGGTATTACTTTGAACACTTGGATGAAGTCACACTTGAAGGTAGGGGAGATCTATCCTTGGACATTCCATTTAATTGCATTTATTTGAGCCAATAAAGTGGATGCTGTCACTTGGATTAAAAAAGTTCTGACTGGGATCCCTGGGTGGCGCAGCGGTTTGGCGCCTGCCTTTGGCCCAGGGCGCGATCCTGGAGACCCGGGATCGAATCCCACATCGGGCTCCCGGTGCATGGAGCCTGCTTCTCCCTCCGCCTGTGTCTCTGCCTCTCTCTCTATCTCTCTGTGACTATCATAAATAAATAAAAAATTAAAAAAAAATTTAAAAAAGTTCTGACTTACGCAGCATTTTTAAAATGTACCACATAATACTAGCCTCAAGAACAAGCCTGAGTATATTCATGTAAGAACATACTCTGAAACACAAATATTCCTGTTACAGCACACAGAGCAAATTCAATAGTCCGTCCTAATCCACACTATCTTGTTATTGTCTTGGTCAGTTGCCTCTTGGTAGGCAACTTGAGAAAGCAGGAGAGGGTGGCATCTGGAGTCAGACCTGAGTTGGAATTCCTGCCCTTCCACTGGTTAGTCCCTTCTGTTTGGTTGGTTGTTTAACCTCTAGAGCCTTAGCTTCCTTATTGGAATAGATTTATTGCAAGGGTTCAGTGAGGCGATGCATGTGAAATGCTAAGAATTAAAAACACAGTAGTGACAATAAGGATGGCTCATGTTTATGGATGTGGACTAGACTGTGTTGGGTACTTCATGGATGTTAACCCACTGACTCCTCATGACAACTTCATACGGTAGGTAGTTGGTTCCTTTCCTCATTTTTCAGCTAAGGAAATAGAGAGGCAGAGTGGTTAAATAATCTGCACCAATCTGGATAACTAGTAAGGGCTGGAGCCAGAATTCTTATTTCAGGAGCCAAGCTCCTTATAAATTGCCTCTCATTTCATCCAATAACTATTCACTGCTGAGAATGTGGCTGCTGATAACTGACTCAAGCCATAAGTTCAAAAGTTGATTTAGGTTGAAGTAGTGACTTTAAAGCATTGGGCTCAAAGTTTCAAGGATCCATAGGACATAGGCCCTTCACTAGAGGAGTTTATAATATAGCCAGGAATGGAGTTGGGTAGTGAGAAGAGACAAGTGTTATTTTGGAGAACTTAGGGTAAATTTTTCTGAGCCTTGGTCTCTTCATCTGTAAAATGGATTTATATATGTTTCAGATTTATTAGCTGCCTCCTAAGAGCACATGGGGCTTCTGAAAAAGTGCATGGGAAGGGCAGGTCCCAGCACAGAAGAGCTATTGAACAACAGAAGACCCACCTTGGCTCTCTTGTACAGTTCTTGCCAGGCAAAGAGCTAACTGGGCCTCGATCTTCCCTGGATGGCCATTTTAATACTCTTGTTTCTAACTCTTTGAGATGGTCTATATTGGGCTTTGGCTATATCTCCATTTCCTCATTTCCCACCATGGTCATCACTTTCCACGTCATGATCACGCTCACCTAGGAGGCACATTCACATACAGACCCCTCTCCTCACAGTGAGACTCAGGTCCTCTTCTCTGTTTCTCACCACCTCCACCCAACTGTCATCTCCTGGTGAGAGGGACTTGGGGACCGAAGCTCTGTCTGGCACTAAAAGTAAAAGTAAAAGATGTCCTTGGTTCTATTGGGCAGAGAGAGCTATAGGAACCACTTTATCTGTAGTTGTAAGATCCAACTGAAAGATAGAGAGTGAGAATGGAGTCGACTTATTTTCAGTGGGTGGTATTCTCCTATTTCCTTTTCCAAGGATTCATAGTTGGCTTCTGGTCATCCTCTGTTCCTGAGAACAGGATAGCAATTCCCTTAAAAACAGAACAGCAAAAGAGTGGACAGTCTTGAATTCAGTGTTGTACCTGTTCATCTATCACATGAAGACAAATCTTGTGGTTTGCCCTGCTTGCTTTGGTAAAATATTTTCAAAATTTAAAGCACTTCAGTAGGAAGAACAAAAAACATAAGTAAATAAAAGTGCCTTATCAGGCAGGAGGTCACATGCCTTAGCATAAAGCTTAACAGTTTCATCTTTTATCTCCTCTCATCTCTTCCTCTTCTTGGTGATCAAATGATAGGAATGAATATTTTCAGATGATTTATCCTTGATTATTTTATTTTATTATTTTTTTTTATCCTTGATTATTTTATTGTGAAGTTATATATATTCATTGCCAAAAATAAATCAGACAATACAAAAAAGCACAAAATGGAAAACATCACGCAAATGATCCCACTATTCTGTGCTGAGATTTGCAGACATTTCATTGTACATTTTAAAAAGATCATGTCCTGTAGCTTGCTTTTATCAAGATATTCTTAACATCTTATAATGTTAAAATATATAGACCTACTTTAAACCTTAAAAAACTCTCCATAGTATTCCATTATATGGAGTTACTTGATTTAGTTCACCTGTTCCTTATTGATAGACATTTAGATTGTTTTTAAGAATTTTTACAATGAACAACTCTCTGATACATCTTTCAGTACTTGTTTGTTTGGTCATTTTCTTAGGACATATTTCTAGACTTTGGAGTAAAAGGTTTTTGAGCTTTTAAACTCCTTTGTCAACTATAGCTAAATTACCTTCCAGGAAGGTTCTCAGGGAATAGATAATTCATTTACTCACTGAGGTGCTCACATATCCTTCTGTTAATTAAAATGTTATAGACATAGAGAGATCCATTAAAATCAGTCAAACCAAAGTCCACTATTTTTATAGACAAACTGAGAGTGGAAGGAAGGTGGGTGATTTCTGAACTCAAGGGCCTCTCTCCTCAGTTTTTCTTTGAATTAGAGGATGGTATCTGCAACCTTATATAGAGCCATCCTGCCTCTGATGTTATAAGCTCTAGAGTTTTCCTTCATGGGACTTTTTATTCTCTCGTAATCAAACCTTTCCACCACCACTTTAACCAACCCCATTATAAAGGCCAATGGTCAGGATACAAACAGGCTTTCAGATCTGGTGTCTTAAAACAGTTCTTTTTTTTTTTTTTTCTTTAAAGCTGGAAATGGTTCTCTTTAAGTCACATCCAAATCTAGGATTCAGAGGTACTGTTGAGACATTTTCTTCCTGAATCACGTGTGGTTAGTTCCAGGCCTCCCTGGTGACCACTAGGCGTCAGACTTTCCCATCTCTCCTCCAACTGTGTTGCTTACTTAGTAATTAACTCATTTGCTCAGAGTCATTAGCTCTTATCTAAGGGGGCTTCTTTGTCATCATATGAACATGGTCATTATGAAGCAGAATCCTCACAGATTTCAACAGGACTTATTAAGTCTGACTGTCTCCTAGTGACTAGTTTTTCGACAGAGCTCTTCATTGCAAAGCTCAAGACTTAAACCAGAGAAATGTGGAAGAAAGACCCATAACCAGGCTCTTCATTATTCCCAAGGGAACCCACACAATGCCACTGCCTTTCACAGCATAGACATCTGTACCCTCATTGCTAGTACTGTACCATTGTGAGCACCACCCCTCATTCATCTTAAGGACAAGCAATGCCAAAGCAGTCAACACCAGGCTCTAGGTTCTGTACATAAAATGAGTTGAAATAGAACATCATCAATCAAGCACTTACTGAGTGGCCACTGAATATATGACCCTACACTTGAAGTCCAAAAAAGGATACTTTCCTTCAGCCAGTCGTTCGATTATTTACCAAGTCCTTGTTGAGCACCTCCAGGGGACTGGAAACCCAGGGAGGAGAAAAACAGCATGGGGGTAAATACACCAACAATACAGCTTGTGTGATAACAGGACCACTTCCACACCACAGCCAATTCCAGCCTGCTTGATCCCTCCTGCCTTGGAAGAGGCTTCATAGGTGGGATTAAAGCCATGGCATGTCTCCCAGCCAAAGTGACTTTCCCCTGGCAACCCATGTCACCCTTTTGGAGGGCCTGCGTGTCGCAGCCTCAGCACTTCCTCACTTCCTACCCTCCTTCCTGACAATATCCGTGAGAGAGGGAGATAAATATCACCCTCATCTCAGGCTTGGGGCAACTGGGAGAGAAAAGTAGAAGAGGTTCTCAAATCTCATAGAAAAACCTAGGCTGAAACAGCCTTCTGGGCTCCATGGGTTACATCACATGGGATCCCAAGAAGATGGTCACAGATAACCAAGACACACATAATAACACTAAATGCCTTGCAGACAGCTGCTACCTAATATTAGAAGACTAATGAATGGGAACAGAAGGTCTCATTGTGTGAACTCATTTCCAGAAAACACAGCCTCCTGACCATTATGCCCCTGAAGAGGAAATCTCTCATCGTCATCATCCTTTCCTGGAAAAAGAGGTACCATTCCTTGATAGGAGCTAACTTATCTGGGAAAATGCATCGATTGTGATTTCCCACAGCGTATATTCAACTTTTGCAGAATTGCTCAGACAAAACACAGCCCAGTATCTGTGGCTGAGATCCATTAAGATCTATTTCCATTTGCCCAAGAAATCACTACTACCAGAGTGTTTCCCCCAGTAGCTGGGTGTTTCTCATTTGGTTATTTTGAACTTTACTTAACATTTACTGGATTTTTAAAAAATAATGTCTCTATAAGATATGCCTCTAAAATGATGAGACATTTATTCCCTTTCTTTCTCTTCATAAACATACATTTCTCTAAATAAGTCATAATTGCTCTTTTTTCTGCACTTGCACTTTACTTTAAATTGGTTTAAAAAAGTATTATTTTCAAAGCAAATAAACATGATAGCAACAAGGACAACAAAACAATCTATCAGCATCTTCATAGTATATGAATCTCAGACTTTCTTTTTTCAATTTGCATTGCCAGACTAATAGAACTGTCCCCCACTTTTTAAGGAATGCTTGCAGTGGCTCTGGAAGCCACATTTGTTCCCTTTCCCACAGCTCCTTAAAAAGGGATATGACAACATCACTTCACCCATTCAATCCAATACCAGAGTGGTGCCTCACCTGCCAGCCTTGCTCTGGGTTGCTGGTGCCCGCAGGTCAGTTCAGCTTTTGCCACATGAGTCATATGAAAAATTGAACTGGGCAGCTTGGCTTTTGAATAGCCATTCCACTCTTGTGAAGATATTTTCTAAATAAACACAGGGCAATCACACTAACTTCACAGGATTTGGGCATTTCCTTTAGAGCTAGGCTAAAAGAACTGGCTTTTTGAGGGCACAGGAAGAAGGCAAAACTAAGGCCAGATAAGTATTTTTAAACTGCGAGCATTGAGATATTTGTAACCTTTAGTTTCTCAACTAAAAACCGTATATTGAGGACAGATTATATTATATTTATATACATATAAATATAAATTATATTATATTATATTATATTATATTATATTATATTAAGGACAGATTAAGGTCTGGAGATGGGAGTGTGCACCTTATTTGAGACATAAAGAGCTGGACTAGGAACAAGAGTTTCCAGAAGCTATTCTTACCCAAGACTCTATATCTCTTACCTCTTTCCTCACTTACTTCTGTTAAGAAACTGAGAGTGGCATCATTACTAATCATCAGGAAAATACAAATCAAAACCACCATGAAACATCATCTCAAATCGATCAGAATGTCTGTATCAAAAAGACAAGAAGTACAAGTGTTGGCAAGGATATGGGAAAAAAAGGAACTCTCATATGCTGTTGGTAGAAATGTAGATTGGTGCAACGACTATGGAGCAATAAGGAGATTCTTCAGAAAACTAAAAATAGAAGTACCACAAGATCCAGCAACCCCACTTCTGAGTATTTACCCAAAGAAAACAAAACCACTAATTTGAAAAGATATATGCACTCCTATGTTTATTGTAATATTATTTATAATAGCCATGATATGGAAGCAGTCTAAGTGTCCATCAACAGATGAATGGATAAAGAAGAGGTGGTATATCTAGACAATGGAATATTACTCAGCCATAAAACAAATTAGTTCTTGCCATGTGTGACAACATGGATGACCTAGAACCTATCATGCTAATTAAAATTAGATGGAGAAAGACAAATACCATAAGATTTCACTTATGTGGAATCTAAAGACCAAAACAAACAACCACAACAACAAAACATAGAAAGAGACTCATGGACACAGAGAATTGGTGGTTGCCACAGGGGAAGGGATGAGAATTAAGAGGGTCAAATTTCCACTTGAAAAATGAATAACCCACAAAGATGAAAGTACAGCATAGGCAATATGGTCAATAATATTGTAATAATGTTGTATGGTGACAGATGGTAACTACACTTACTAGGGTGAGCAATGAGTAATGTTTATAATTGTCAAATCACTATGTTGTACACCTGAAACTAATATAATATTATATGTCAACTACATTTCAATGAAAAATTTAGAAATAAAAAAATTAGAAAGTAGCTAAGAGTGGTAGACTGTGAATCCAGTAAGTACCTAGCAATTAACTCAGACTATTGTTTGACTTAGGTTGTTGACTCTCAAGACCTTACGGAGTTCAAAACTTGAATATTTCATCACAGTTAATTAATAAAAAAAAAGGCACCTGAGTGACTCGGTCAGTTAAGCATCTATTTTTTTTTAAGATTTTATTTATTTATTCATGAGAGACCCAGAGAGGCAGAGACATAGGCAGAGGGAGAAACAGGACCCCAGGATCATGCTCTGAGCTGAAGGCAGATGCTCAATCCCTGAGCTACCCAAGCATCCCAAGCATCTCCCTCTTGATTTTGGCTCAGGTCAAGATCTCAGGGTCATGAGATCAAGCCCTGTGTTGGGCTCTGCACTGGGCATGGTGTCTGCTTAAGATTCTCTCTTCTCTCTCTCCCGCTCACCCACTGCTCATGCTCTCTCTCTCTCCCTCTCAAAAAAAAAAAAAAAGAATTACAATTAACTAATAAAAGTAGCACATCAAATAAATTATTTTTTTATGATGGCTCCTAATTGCCAGTGGGTAATGTTTATTTGGAGCTCCCCAGGTGTTCAGGGAAATATATTAATTCATTCTGATTTTCAACAAACATTAACATAACTATCTTCAGTGCTGTGGGAAATAAAAAGAATTGTGGCCTATGAGGAGTTACGGGGCGGTATAGACTGCATTGCACATCTATAAGAGCTACAATTCAAAACAATACCCAAGAACGACCACTTAGGTGACAAAGAATATCTGAGATGTGCATATGTATGTGGGAAAAATCTGGAAGTGGACATTACAGAATGTTCTACTGAGATGAAGTTATCTTTGGGGCATAAAGATGTGAATTGATTTTACTTTCACGTTTCACTTTTAAAAATTTTCCACCATGAACATGTAATACCTGTATAAGTTATGTCTTAAAGCCTAAATGAAAACAAAGACAATAACAAGGATTTTAGATGAAGGAGTGCTTTCCTACAGCTGGGACAATCAGGAAGGCTTGGTGGGAAAGGAACACATGAACTCAGCCTCAAGGACCTCAGGAGGTGGAAAAGAAGTGGAGAATTAGGTGAGTGTGAACCATAAAAGTATAACGTGTATTTGGAAATTGTAAGTTTCTCTGACGGTAGCATGGGGCCTAAATAGTCTGTAAATGGACATCAGCCTAGTAAGGGCAGTTGGGGATTTATTAGGAAGACTTTTAAATGTCAGGTTCTGGAGTTTGGACCTGGTCAGCAGTCAGTGGGGATCACTGAAGTTTCTTTGGTAATAGAGGGGCAGGTGACCAAAGGCGTCCACCCAGTAGTGGTTGGGGTAGCGTTAAGGAAGTGAGAGGCAGTGACCTACAGCAGGAAAAGGCCTTGTTTCACCCTCAGACACTTACTTAATAAGCTCAATGAGAAAAGAGGGGCATAGTTGCATCACAGGATATATACATTAACAGTGAGGCTGATTTTCAGCTATAGCTATAGAATTATTCTCTTTATCATTCAGGCACATATGAAAAGTGAATAAAATTCTATCGTTGATGGGTCATTCTACGTGAAGGCATGCACAAGAGTGGGATAGCCAAGCTGGTCAGCAGACATCAAGAGAACATCACGTTCCAGAGGAGAAAAGTCTCCTGGCTCTCAGATCTAAAGGGAATGTCCTCATTAGGTCACAGCACAAGGTTCTCCAACCTGAGGGGAAGGTCACTTTCCCCTCAAATGGTTGGAGTGTTCTAAATGCTGAACTGTGCAATGCCCTGGGCAAATTTAGCAGATGGAGCAGAGGGTGTGGGAGAGGCTTTTGGTCAACATACTACTATTTCAGTAATTTGATATTATTTGTTCCTATGAAGCATTTACAAGGTAGGCTTTACACCTATCACAACTCAGAGATGCAGGCAAGCTGTGCTCACCTTGCTGGGAAGAGGAATAGCCTGAGGGCGCCTTCATAAGAGGTCATAAAACATCTATTCCAATGGCTGGTGATCAAAACTAACATTCTTAAGCTTTCAGGAATCATGATACTAAGGTGCACACCACTCTAGGTGAATCTAGCCCTGGTTTCCCATCACCTTGGTCATAGTTTCAATATTCTCTCTTCCTCTTCATTTCATTATAAAGCCCTAAATGCTACTCCTTTCTGTTTGCTCCAATCCTTACTTCTGTGATCAGTTCTCACTCACCTCAGCATATACCGAGACTGGTAAATTTATCAGCAACCAGAATAATTACCCCTTGGATACTCATTTGCCTACAATTAATTTTTGTCAAATGAAAACCAGGTGCAACATGGCTATACTTGCAATTCCACATGGACATGACATAGCACATGTAAAACGACCTCCTTGGCACACTCTTGATCATACACGTGTGACAACTTGCACATGAGATAAGACCAAGGATGAAGCACATCTCTGCATCATCCAGAGAAAGCTCATGAGTGGCACACGTCCCTGTTATCTTCTGCCCCACGCAGGCATTGGGGAACCTGGAGCCATGCAGTAGATAAGATGTACTCACTTTGCTGTGCAGCCCAGAGAAAGACTTAGGACAAAATGCTAAACATGGTTCTGGGTTTTCTGGATAAGCACTAAAATGCCAGATCTTGGCGAAGGTGTTGGGGTGGCATAGCTAGATACGGCTGTGTGTCTGGCTTTTTGCTCCATGATAAGCTCGAAGGATGGATCTGTTTGTTCTTTTGGAGTCAACAGTGACTTCTTGGTACTTTCTAGAGCTTTTGGGCCTCCCGAGTGAAGTCACAGAGTGCCACTGCCTTTCACTGCCCTGCATAGATATCGGTAACTTCATTGCTAGTAGGGTGTTGATGTGGGCAGCCCTGAGCACCACCCCTCATTCATCTTAAGGACAAGCAATGCCAAAGCAGTCAACACCAGGCTCTAGGTTCTGTACATAAAATGAGTTGAAATAGAACATCATCAATCAAGCACTTACTGAGTGGCCACTGAATATATGACCCTACACTTGAAGTTCAAGAAAGGATACTTTCCTTCAGCCAGTCGTTCGATTATTTACCAAGTCCTTGTTGAGCACCTCCAGGGGACTGGAAACCCAGGGAGGAGAAAAACAACATGGGGGTAAATACACCAACAATACAGCTTGTGTGATAACAGGACCACTTCCACACCACAGCCAATTCCAGCCTGCTTGATCCCTCCTGCCTTGGAAGAGGCTTCATAGGTGGGATTAAAGCCATGGCATGTCTCCCAGCCAAAGTGACTTTCCCCTGGCAACCCATGTCACCCTTTTGGAGGGCCTGCGTGTCGCAGCCTCAGCACTTCCTCACTTCCTACCCTCCCTCCTGACAATATCCGTGAGAGAGGGAGATAAATATCACCCTCATCTCAGGCTTGGGGCAACTGGGAGAGAAAAGTAGAAGAGGTTCTCAAATCCCACAGGAGGACAGGGGCACCTGGGTGGCTCAGTGATTGAGTGTCTGCCTTCAGCTCAGGTCATGATTCTGGGGTCCCAGGATCAAGTCCCATATGCAGCTCCTGCATGGAGCTTGCTTCTCCCTCTGCCTGTGTCTCTGCCTCTCTCTTTCTCTCTCATGAATAAATAAATAACATCTTAAAAAATATATGTCAGAGAAGAACAGAGGCTGACCCAGAGTTGCATCATAGGGGACCCCATGAAGATGGCTACAGATAACCAAGACACACATAATAACAACAATCAATGCTCTTCAAGTTTTGCTATGTCTGTGATGTTAAGGAAATGTCAATTATGTGAGAAGGAAAGTGAAGGACAATGAGGTCAGTGAGACAGAGTTAACCCATCAGCAAAAATCCACAGGGGCTGTTTGAGCTCATTCAAACAAGGACTCCGGGGGAAGGGAGCTGTGTTGCAGGCAGGTTGGAAAGGCCGCATCCACCAAAACCCTTCCAATGAGAGTCTGATGACTGGCAGTCATTTCTCAGGCCAATAGTGCATAAAATGTGTTCAGCAACAGGATTAATTCCCACCTTAGACCTCGTTCTCCATCACCTTACAGCACCCTCCATGGGTTTGGCCGGTAATAAAAGTTAGCTCTAACTAGAAAAGTGACAAATGCATAGCAATCATTTCTTTCTCTTTGCAAGCGGGTGGGGGAAGCCACGTGTGTGAAGCAGCATATATTTCTTCATGACTGAACTATTTCTGTGGCTCAAGGGGTGTAGAGCTGGTGAACAGACGTGCCCCGCTGCCTCCAGCCGTCCCTGCCCTGACCCACTGCCAGAGCCACTTGCATGGAGACCGGGAAGCACATGGTGCTTGCTGCCCTGCAGCCCTGCCCAGTAACCACACTGTCCCCTCTCTTCCAGAGCAAGGTCCTGCTGTTCCGCAGGCCCTGGCACGTGAGCAGTTTCTGCCTGCAGGTCACTGTGCTGAGGGGACTCACATACGTCCCCCCTTTGACACAAGTACGGAACCATTTAAATCCATACCTCTGGGGGTGGCAGTGATAGGACAGAAAGGACGGGTGGGTTTCCTGGAGGGCTGGATTAGGAAAGGGTTTAAGAAGAGCAGAAATGGGGTGCATGGAGCAGATCTGCCGGGAATCTTCAAAAGGTTGGTCAGACAACTTGTTGCTAAAACCAGTGTTTATCACTAAACATGTTACAATAAACATACCAACAGGTCTGGGAATAAAAAATCAAGCAATGCGGGACTGAATCTAGTTTGCTCAAATACCGTATTTCTTTTGAATGGCCAAGCAGTGGCTTTATTTTATTTATTTATTTATTTATTTATTTATTTATTTATTTATTCATTCATTCATTCATTCACGAGAGACACAGAGACGGAGGTGGAGATACAGGCAGGAGGAGAAGCAGTCTCCTTGCGGGGAGCCCAATTGGGGACTTGATCCCGGGACCCCAGGATCATGCCCTGAGCCAAAGGCACTCAGCTCAACCACTGAGCCACCCAGGTGCCCCAAGAAGTGGCTTTGTAACTGAGGACATTAGAAGGTGACATATGTGATGTGTCTTGAAGGGCACTGGAAAGATACCCCTTCCTCCAAAACAATCACAACCTCTCCCATCCACATCCTGCCAAGGACCCTGCAATTCCAGCATTAAAGAGGTAATTCTTTCAGGTTTCACCTTTTCCAGGCTTCTCCTTTAGCATGTAAAAGGGCTCTTCACTAACCTCTAATATGTTGTGGATCATGCTTGTTTTCAGCCCCAGTTCCACAGGAGAGCTCTGGGTCTTGGGAAAACCTCTCTGGGTCTTAGGATGATCTGGGAAGAAAAGTGAGTAGAGGAGGACTAAGAGGCCCAGAAACAGAACTGGCAAAACAGCCTTTGCTACACCGGGTGGGGCCGTGCAATGCGGAGCGAGGTACGAACCTGCAAAAATGGCTAATGAAAACTCCCCTCTGGAAGCAAGAAACCCTGTCTTCACATCAAGTCTTCAGCTATTAGGGTCTGACAATTCCCCTCAATCATAATTAGAGGGTAGAATAAACCTGTAGAACTGATATTCAAGTCCCTGTCTGGATCTCACATGTGTGTGTGTTGGGTGTGTGTGTGTGTTGGGGGGGGGGTTGACTTCCCTACAGCCCCTGAAATAAGTTGTCACCAAGCTTTGCAATAGTTAATTTACTATAAATAAATGCTCTGAGCAATGTGAGTTACTTACCAGACTCTTCACCATAAATGTCCTACGTGAAAACTGACCCCTGTTTGACACCTCAGCTATTTTAAAGCTACTCGTACAAATTCCTCCGCTCTGCTAATCTGCAAAGGCTAAAATGTCCCTGCTTCTAAGGCTCTGCGGGACTCTCCTGACAAGGAAAGCTGGTGTCAGGGAATAATTAGGTTCTGTCTGAGAGGGGGAGGGAAAAGTCAGGAGCTTATTATTTCTGGTCACCTTGTTAGACATCTATATTGAAATGCTGCAGAAAATAACGGGCATGCAGAGTATTCGAGTCAATGAGAATCACTGCGTTGGCTAAAGAGAAATTCATTTGTTTCATTTCTAAGCAACTTGCTGCTTAGTCTTGGAGCACAGATTCTAGACAAAATAGAAAGCTATCAGAGTAGTCTTTCCACAGAGGACTGAGCAACAGCCGAGGTCTCATTGTCTCAACAAACTGGCTGTTATCAAACACAGGTGACGGCTCTGTGTCAGGGACACCCTTCATCCCATTCCCTGAGAGAATGTTACAGGCGGTCTCCTCCTTCAGCCTAACTCTCTCTCCCCACTTCCACAAAGAGTTAAATACAGAGTCATAAAAGAGGTTCATAGCCAATGTGGTTTTCTTGGAACGAGTGAAAACTGGTTTGTAATTCAGTCTCCTTGAACAGAATATCAACGCTCATGAGAAACCATTATTTTTGCCTCTGACAAGCACAGAGGAATCAAATACTTCCAGATCCAAATCCCAAAGTGATCGGCTCTTGGCTAAATCAAGTGTAGATGACTAAAATGGTGACGTTTTTATTTTTACATAGAGACTATAGTTGGGGGGATACGAGGAGAGCAAAATCTCTTGAGAAACCCGAGCACAGCGAGAAGCCTGATGTGTAAATGTCTGTGAGTGATGAAGCAGGACCCTTATTCCATATGGGAAACCACTGTAGTAAGATTTACCTGAGCAGTCAGGTTAGGAACTACCGGGGCCCATGAGGTCGTAAGCTCTAGGTCATCACACCACGGCTACTGGGACAGGCCCCGGCTACGGGGCACTCAGGCCAGTGAGTAGTTGTATGTCAGCTTGAGTTAGTGAGAACACTTAACCCAAATGTATGGGGTGGGGACGTGCAATTGTAACACGCACATCCGAATGTCACTACAAGGGCTTTCTTGTGTTTCTTAACACTCATTACTTGGTATGCACAGGCAAAGAATTCCACTAGCATTCTCTCTCTCTCTCTCTCTCTCTCTCCCTCCTTCCCCTTCACCTCCAGTTATCCTTGGCACAGCTGATTAGCTGGTCAGAACCATAGCTTCTGATTTACACTTAAAGAAATTGAGAAACGGAGAGGGTGAGTGATTGGCTCAAGGTCACCAGCAGCGGAGTTGGGTCTAGAAACGATGGCTTCTTGATTTTCTGGGCGCCGAGCCAATTTGCCTCTCTGCACTTCAGTGTGAGTGTTAAATACCTTTATGTGAATTTGTTTTCTTTTCTTTCTTTCTTTCTTTCTTTCTTTCTTTCTTTCTTTCTTTCTTTTCTTTCTTTTTTGTGCATTTGTTTTCATGTCAGGTTTCTATCTGCTTGCAAAGTGTATGTGGACAACATATCTCAGTCCCGTTGCTGAAAACAGCAGCTTGCTGTTTCTAGCAGGCTGGTCCATCCTCCAGAACAAGGTGCTGTTAGACCTGGGCCTGGCTTTGAAAGCTGGTCCCAGGTGCTGTGTGTGTGTGCATGAAGAGAGCCTTAATGGGCCCAGGTGCTCTGTGAGGGCAGCATCTACACATCTGATCTTACATAAGGGAGCTACAGTGGTGGCAGCTCGGGGCCAGGTTCACACGACCACGTCCCGCTCACTGCCCTGCCCCGTTCCTGCAGATGCCCCTTGGAGAGGCTGCTAAAGAGAGTCTTTGGCTGACAAGGAACTGACTTGTCACACACTTTGGGCCTACTCGGTGGAATGTGCCTTCCCAAGGTGGCACAAAGGGTACCACCCTTTATAGGCCATGACTCATCTATAATTTCTAGCAAAATCTGCCTTAGAGGACCAAAGTGTGCGAGACTGGAGGTCAGCATGGGGCAGAAGCTATTTGAGTCGGGGGGCGGGGGGAGGGTGGCCGGAGCCAGCGCCCAAGCATGCATTTTTGTTCCCCAAACCTTTTCCAGCAGCCCTGATGCTCTCTCCTAACCTTCAAGCCTTGGCTCCTCTTTTTTCTGCTGCCCTTTCCAGCCACCATTTAATCATTGCCTGTGGCTTTTCATTCCTGCTGCCCAGTGTCATTCATCTCCTCCTCCTTCCCCAGCCTCCCTGGCCAGGGCCAAAGGTTGTTTAAGGTCCCTGAAAATTAACTTTAGCCTCCTGCAAGGTGAATCGTTTTCTGACGAAGCCTCACACCCTAACGAGCTTGTGAAAATATTCCACACAAAAATAACCTGCTTACTGTGTGAGACTCCAGAGTTTTCGTGCACTCCACCCCAATTTTGCTCCCCCCAATTTTTCCCCTTGTTTATAAGCCAATCATTTCTGGATCTTTCCAAAGAATTCTTTTTGGTAATTCCTAAGAGATATATACATATATGTATAGTCTTATATGTTGTATGGCTCACAATAGTTAGGTTTGGAACATTTAGTGAAAATTATAGCCTGGCTCTCTCCTCCCTACTCACTTTGAATGGGATGATAAGAGATGGTGGGAAAAGATGAGAGTCCATGCCCACGGGAAGGATGGACTTTATAGAGAAGGGCTGGATGTTGGGGATCCCTGGGTGGCTCAGCAGTTTAGTGCCTGCCTTCAGCCCAGGGTGTGATCCTGAAGTCCCGGGATCGAGTCCCGCATTGGGCTTCCTACATGGAACCTGCTTCTCCCTCTGCCTGTATCTCTGCCTCTTTCTCTGTCTGTGTCTCTCATGAATTAATAAATAAAAAAAATTTTTTTTAAAAGAGAAGGGTTGGATGCATGACTCCCTACTTCTTCCTCCAAAAGCTGGATTACTGAAGAGTCAGTCCTGGGGAACTGGCAGCAGTGCATCTTGAATGAAGTTCCAAGTCCACCGTGCTTGGGTACCTGCCATGTTGACTCAGCCTCCAAATACTCCTCCAAACACAAAGGGGCCCTGAGGTGGGTCTCTGAGCAGCTCTCACAAGTTGACCATAATTATTCCTAAACTTCAGAACCGATTCACCAAAAGAACGACAGAATCAGTACTAGTCATCATCACTCTGCCAGCACCTTTCCAGGTGTCTCGTCCAGGCTACCTTCAGGATTACCCACCATCTCCTTTGTAAGTCAGGGGGTCAAGGGCAATAGAATTCGCTTTGGGCTATTCTATTTTCTGGCTCAACATATATTCACTCATTCATTCTGTGTGTATAAATTGAAGATGCCTATGAGTGAGGTGATGGGAAAACTTATGTACAAGCCAGAAGTCTTTTTGACTAAAAAAAAATGAAGCTTCATATTTGAAATCAAGTGGGGAATGATATAGATCATGGGAGAATAATAATAGCCAACATGACATTGCACTTTATATACCTGGCACAGTGCATGTGTGTGTGTGTGTGTGTGTGTGTGTGTGTGTTTTGTTGAGGTAAAACATATACACAATTTACCATTTTTAAAAAAGATTTTATTTATTTATTCATGAGAGACACACAGAGAGGCAGAGACACAGGCAGAGGGAGAGGTAGGCTCCCTGCGGGGAGCCCCACGTGGGACTCAATCCCAGGACCCCGAGGTCACAACCTAAGCTGAAGGGGGACGCTCAACCTCAACTGCTGAGCCCACCCAGGCGTCCCTACAATTTACCATTTTAGCCATTTTTAAAGGTACAGTCCAGTAGCACTAAGTACATTCACATTGTTGTGCAACCATCACTGTATCTGCCTCAGAACTTTTCCCATCTTCCCAAACTGAAGCTGTACCTACGTTCTAAACACTAACTGCCCTTCCCCTCTCCCCTCAAGCCCTAGAAACTACCATTCTACTTTCTGATTTTCTTTTCTTTTTTAAAAAAGATTTTATTTATTTGAGAGAGAAAGAGAGAGAGTGAGAGAGAAACCATGAGCAGAGGGGAAAGGCAGAGACAGAGTGAGAAGCAGGCTGCTGAGCAGGGAGCCTGATGTGGGGCTGGACCCCAGGACCCTGGGATCATGACCTGAGCCAAGGGCAGGCACTTAATCGACTGAGCCACCCAGGCGCCCCTACTTTCTGATTTTTCTGTCTATATGAATTTAGCTTCTTGAGCGACTTCATACAAAGGAATCCTTCATTATTTGTCCATTTGTGAAGTTCTAGTCACCTTACATCTACTATACCCGTTTAACCATAATGCTAGCCCTATGAGGTGTTATTATCCCCATTTTACAGATGAGGAGATGGAAATAGAAACAGGCTGAGAAGTAGACATTAAATGCTCAGGGAGAGCAGAGGAAGGAAAAGTCTCCCTTAATTTGCTCTCTGTCCCTGGGGTTCCAGGAACCACTTAAAGGAGGCAAAGGACCCTCCGGCGGGAGGCCCGCCCCAGGCACCTGCCAGCCGGGCCCTGGTGCGGGAGAGAAGAGGGACTGTGCCCAACCAGTCAAGCGCCCCGGTCCGCACCGCCCCCGCCCCAGCAGGCCGCGTGGGCTGAGCCGGTGACCCGGGCAGGTGGGCAGGCTGCGAGCCAAGGATTAATCCATCACGACCAGGCCAGACGTTCTATTTGGGCAAGCGGCGGGGGCAGGTGCGGGTGCGGGCACCTCGCGGAGGCCGCGCACGCGGGAGGCCGGGGCGGGGAGGCTGGAGGGGGAGCGCCGGGGCTCACCTGCACCTGCACCCGCACCCCACGGACCGCCCGAGGGGACCCGGGAACCGGGCCGCGGCAGGCGGTCCCCTGAGGATGCCCGAGGAGTATCCAGACGACACCTGCAGGTGCCCGCGGGATGTCTGAGAAGCTCAGTTTTCTAGCCAGGGCTGGGTTTTGACTTGGCAGAGGCCACCTGGGTCAGCTCCCTTCCCCTACAAATTCCTCAGTCTCCCTTCCCACCAGCGCCCCCCACCCCTGTCTTCCCTGCCCTGGCCAGTGGGATCTCCTCCAAGGATGAGGGCCGGGGGCAGCCCGCCAGCCTCTGCAGGAGGAAAAGGCCGTGAATCCCCTGCTGCTGCCCCGCGGGAGCCCCGGTCAGGGCAGGGGGCAGGTGGTGTCACTCGGGGAGTCACCACTGCGCTCCCGGGTGGAGACTGTGTCCTGCTGCCTCACAACCCCCCCCCCCCCCCCCCCCGCACAGGGCAGCGCAGTGACTGCAGGATTGCCCCCCAAAGATGTCAGGGAGGACATGAGGAAGAAAGATAAAACAGTAGTTGAACGCTTTGGGTTAGAAAGCTCAATGTTTGTTTTTTTTGTTTTTAAGATTGTATTTATTTATTTATTCATGAGAGACCCAGAGAGAGAGGCAGAGACACAGGCAGAGGGAGAGGCAGGCTCCGTGCAGGGGGCCCGATGCGGGACTTGACCCCAGGACCCTGGGATCCAGCCCTGGGAGGAAGGCAGATGCTCAACCGCTGAGCCCCCCAGGCATCAGGAAAGCTCAATTTTGAAAGGAAATTGGATTTCAAGTCAATATTGATGGTCGACAACTTTTTAGTCAGTCTCATCACTCTTTCCCGGGCAAAAGGAAGCATATTTTGGATCGTGGAGAACATTTTTGCAGGTTTTATTAGTGACTGGGACAGAGCTTTGAAAATCTAAAGCTTTAAATATCTAAATGTTACTTAGATAAGATCGGAACATCTAAACGTTAGGACAACACTTAGAGACGGAGGGGTTGTCCCTGTTTTGTTGGCCTGGTGTTCAAAGTGATTGGGATTATTTCCCCCTAGGTTATGCAGCCCTGCCAGCATTTTCACCCAACCCAGTTACCATGCACTGTTCTTGTTTCTATCTAGACCGCCTGCCCTCTGAGTTTCAGTCTTGGTAAAGATCAGTTAAGGAAGTTTTTTGATTGATCAAAATTATCAGATTTTTAAAAAAGATTTTTATTTATTTGACAAAGAGAGACAGAGTGCAAGAATGAGCACAGGAAATAGGCAGAGCAGCAGGCAGGGGAGAGGGAGAAGCAGACACCCCCACTCCAGTAGGGAGCCAGATGTGGGGCTGGATGCGGGGCTCGATCCTAGGACCCCAGGATCATAACCTGAGTCAAAGGCAGCCGCTCACCCGCTTAAGTGGCCGAGCCACCCAGGTGCCCCTCGGATTTCCATCTTACAGATCTCAGGGTGGGGAGTGAGCACAAAAAGTTTCTCTATGCTTCGAAGCACACACTTTTTAGGTGGCGATGGTAAATAACTGAAAAGGCCTAGAGCTTTTGGGTCCTAGACAGACTTCCCTGCAGGCAAACTTGGGCTCACGCAGCTGCCCTCTGCCGTCTGCCAACCTCCCAGGCTTCCTTACCCAGCCCACACAGGAAGCAAACCACAGAGGAGGAGCGTCTTACCAAGCTGGGCTCTGGAAGCAGATTTGGTACTAAAGACACATGAGCAATCTAAGCCATGAACAGATGACAGCCAAACACTGCTGCAGGTGAGCTGATGGCATGTGTCTCATGCCTGAGAACAAAAGAAATAATTGCTGCCTCATGTGCTCTTAAAAAGCTGCTCACCTCTACCACTGAGACTCAGTGCTTCCCTTGGCCCTTAGTTTGTTTTTGTTTTTTTTTTCTTTTTCTGCTTCAACACCAGTCTCACTCTCTGAAGCTTTGGCTTCTCTTCCAGACTCTATCCCACCCTCACCCCAGTGCACAAAATCCCTCCTTTTCCCCAGAGCCACATTTATTTAGTTCATTGGTGTAATGGAGCTGACTACACCTGAGAGATCAGTTTGTGCCGTGATTTTTAAATAATGTTCAAGGAACCTTAGGATCCCTAGCAGGCAAGTGACAGAAGCCACTGAGTGTGGGGATATGTGTATGAGTGAGCAAGTAAGTACACACAACAATAATTATCTAGAAAAATAAAGTCTCCCAAAGTCCCTTATGCACATAGGCAGATTTATCAACCAGAACAAAAGACTATTATCTCTTTTATGCATTGGGATACTTCCTTGTTTGATAAAAGGATTCTGTAATTTAAAGAAAATCATTTGAAAAAGACAGTGAACCTGCCCCACCCTTTCTTAATCCATGGGGACGCGCCCCGGGTGTGCCCAGGTGGGATTCCCATGCCTGCCTTCCTCCACACGGAGGAGCTGTCTTCTGGTTCCATCCCTGAATAAAGAGGACAGAGCCTCATGACTCCATCTGGGCCACAGTGAGTTATTGCCAAGAATAACCTGGCATCAGGATATTCAAACTCTTTGCCTTCAAGCTCTGGCATTCCAGTAGAGGCTGAGTTGGAGCTGTTGCAGAGAAGCTCAGCAGGCCAGGGTCAGTGAATGCAGTCTAGCCCCTGGCTGGAACTAGAGCATGGCTCAAAAATGATCACAATGAATAAAACTTGGTAGCAGCTTTCTTTAAACAAATATGTGCATAGTGCTAAGTCCTTTTGCAATAGGACTTGAATGTTGTTGTATACTCTTGGATTCCTATGAATCACCCAAGACTACTCCAGCAAGTATTTTATTCTTCAGAAAGATTATTTCCCCGGGAGCCTAGATGCCTCTGTACAAGTAAATATACCTGCCATTTTTAAGAGGAGGGTGCCTATGTTCTCCATACTTAAAGTGCTTCAAAGCAATCACACAGAACACTATGTACACCTAAGTGAGATTAAACTAAGTCCTAAGGGAATCCCAGACTCACCCTAGATCCACAGTGGTTTCTAATGTACGTAATACAGACTATGATACTAATGATGATCATAATACTATGTGTGGAGCCCTTCTGTATAGCAGATGCAATGCTATGTACTATACATTTAATCTGCACAAAATTTCTGTAAATTGGATTCTCTCACCCTCCTACTTCTACAGAAGAAAACACTAATGTCAAAATTTAAGAAGGAACACATCCAAGATCAAAGCTTGGGTGTGGCAGAAGTAGGATCCAAACAAAATTTACCTGGCTTCGAAACTCATCTTCTTGATCTCAATACAATATTTTGTTATGCTGCCCCCATTGGAACCCAGACACAGGTCTCATTAAATGGGAGTGGCCAAGGTGAAAGTATGAAAGTAGAGGAAGCTCATCTTGACTGCAGCTTCTCTGGGCTTCTACTCTCTATACCAGGAGACTCTTTTCTCAACTAATGATGAGGAGATGAAGAGCAGTGTGTGCCCAGGAAACTTATTTTGGATCAATCAGTCCCTTCCCATGTCCTACTGAAATAGTCAAATACCTAAGGCATTGCTCAGACCCAGCTGCCAGTGCCTGCTCTGAAGCCACTAAGCCATACTGGAAAGAGATCCAACCCAGCACAAGCTATGAGAGGCTGAAGCCAAATCAAGTAGAAAACAAGAGACTCAAGAAATATGGATGGCATCTGAATAACTCATACACTCAGCTGTTGCGCACTGAGTACATAATTGAATGCTGAGCTGTGGCATTCTGGTGCATCTTTTCCCCACCCATCAATCATTTGTCTGGCCAACTGCAGTACAACTGGCTGGTCCGTCTCTCTGTCTCTCTTTACTATATATGACTCTGAGTACACTTTATATGTAATTTCACCTAATGATTAGCCACAGAGAATGGGCTTTATGGTAGGGAACTAATGACCTCATTTTTTAGGAGATGAAAGAAGGAACAGAGTGTATCATCCCCTCCGCATAATAAACGTCCTAATGTCAGAGCATTTACCCCAGTGGTATCCACGTAGAGATTGTAAAGAGCAGCAATTCACAAATTGTAAAGTTTATAGAAATCAGCTGAAGATCTAACAACTCAGAATTTGACTCATTAGGTAGGCTTGGGAGTCTGAATTTCTATCAAACATCCAGGTAATGCCACAGGGGCTGGTCTCAGGACTAAACTCTGAATAGCAAAGTCCCAGAGTCAGAAGAAGGTGCTACAGATCAGAGGAATATGGGAAGGGAAGAGAGGAGGGAGCAGCCCCTTGAAGACACTACATAGTCACTTCAAAACAGGGAGAGTGGATAAGGGAGGATGTGGGTTCTGCTTATTCTGGCAAGACTATATGAAAGAGCATTGCAGGAATTTAATTCTCCTTAGAATCTGTGAACTAATCCAGCAGTATATAGGTCCTATGTAGGTTATTGCTATGGACTGGTTCAGATTGTGGAGGCCGAGAAAAATTAAGGCCATCCCACCTAAAGCTTAGCATTAGCACAAGTACAGCCATCTTAGGTCCCTGTGAATAAGAGCTGAACTTTATGGGAAAAACTGCAGAATGTCCTCAATGTCCTCGGCAGGGAATCCCATCAGAAAGACAACAGAGCCCACCCCCGTGGTAGAAAGTCCCATCTTAGAATGAGAACAGAGCTCAATGCCCTTGAAAGCCCCATATCAAAATGTAAACAGAACTTGAGAAATTCTTCCACCCCTTCTGAAAATCCCCTAGACCAGCCTATAAAAAACCCATTTCGGGGTCCAAGTCCCTGCTCCGCTGTGTTGGGTATACTTGGTCCCAAGCTTGAGCTTGTAAATAAACCCTCGTGTGTTTGCATCGGTGTCGGCTCCTTGGTGGTTTCTCGGATTTGCAATCTGGGGCACAACAAGATGAGTGCTTCTCAACTCAAAATGGTTGCATGTTAGATTCACTAGAGTCATGAAAATGTATCCATGCTACATTTCCATCCAGAGAGTTAAGTCTTCATATCCGGAGTCAGAGCCCTAGCTCCAAGTTTGGTTGCTTGCTTTACATCTCTCCAGGTTGACCAACCTTGGTCTAACTGTTCCACGTGGCAAAGGCTGTGCTGTGCACAAGAAAACTTGGGCAAAGAAGTCTGTACTCTGGCTGGGACAGGGCTAACCCCAGAGTTTGATTCAATGGAACAAGTTGCCCTACTTAGCTAAAGAACTGAAACTTGGTCATTTTGCTATTTTGGGATTACTGGACTCTACTTGAACATTATTTTCAGAGTAATACCAGAGAGGGTCATGTACAGAACATTCCCAACACAAGTCTGGTCACAAAACTTCCTTGCCTCTCTTAGATAGTCTTTTTCCCCCCTTTCTGATTTTATCTGTTATGGAAGGTCATACTATTTCTGTGGAGGCCGAGAAAAATTAAGGCCATTCCACCTCAAGTTTAGCATTAGCACAAGTACAGCCATCTTAGGCCCCTGGGAATAAGAGCTGAACTTTACAGGAAAGACTGCAGAATGTCCTCTGCAGGGAATCCCATATCAGAAAGACAACAGAGCCCAAACCTGTGGCAGAAAGTCCCATATTAGAATGAGAACAGAGCTCAATGCCCTTGAAAGCCCCATATCAGAATGTAAACAGAACTTGAGAAATTCCTCCATCCCTTCGGAAGATCCCCTAGACCAGCCCATAAAAAACCCAGCTGTAACCCACTTCGGGGTCCAAGTCCCTGCTCCGCTGTGTCGGGTATACTTGGACCCAACCTCGAGCTTGCAAATAAACCCTTGTGCGCTTGCATCGGTGTCGGCTCCTTGGTGGTTTCTTGGATTCACAATCTTGGGCACAACAATTTCAATACAATTTCTCTTAGAAGTCTGAGAAGATAAATCTTTGGCCATAGGAAGGTCACTCAGACCCAGTCTTTGGCCTCTGGATCTTCTTGTCCATCCAGATTATGTAGGAATCCCTCTAGTTCCAGGCTAGACCTAGAGATTGGAGCAGGAGGCACTCCTGCTCCTAGCTCTGAATTCACTCCCTGAGGAGCTGTGGACAGAGTTGAACTTTCTGATTCACTGTTTCATATGTACTAGGATTCTCCAAAGAAACAGAACCAACAGGATACACACACACACACACACACACACACACACACACACATGACATTCATTATAAGGTATTGGTTCATGTGATTATGGAGGCTGAGAAGTTCCAAGATTTCAAGTCAGTAAGCTGGAGCTCCAGGAGGGTGATATAGTTCCAACCCAAGTCTGAGTCTGAAACAGACAGAGCACAAATTCTCCCTTAGTCCACATGTTTGTTCTATTTGCCTCCAAAGGATTGGATAAGGTCCACCCACAATGGAGAGGACAATATGGTTTACTCATCTACTGATTCCAGTGTTAATCACATTCAGAAACACCCTCATAGACATACTTAGTCATTTTTAACCAAATATCTGGGCTCTTTTGGCCCAGTCAAGTTGACACATAAAATAGAATCTCATAGAAAGATGATCTGGAGCCAGCTCCACTATTCGCTATCTCCCAAGAGAGGCTGCCTGTGAGGACTAAGCAATTTGCAAACAGGTTGAAATTTAAGTATTATCATCTCAACCATCATCTTTAAATCTTTAAATACCCTCCAGCAGCAATCTCATCAGTGCTTGTTTGTTTAGTCTTTTTACTCCTAATTGGGTCCAGCTTCTAGAATGCCATTATCAGAAGACCACCACGCCCTCTGTTACAGCCAGTGCCCTCATTTGTGCTGTTTGTTTATTCCTTTGTCTATCGTCCCCTTTCTCCATTAAATCCTCCAGTCCTCAAGGCCAGTTTATATTTCACTCTGCTCACGAAGCATGTACTCGCCACTGCAGCTCACTATAATCTGTTTCTTTGGACTTCATAGCCTTTATTACTATCCATATGACTTTCTTGGTACTTTATCACATACTATCTGATCCTTCCTGTATGGAGGCAGTAACTCAGAATAATTGAAGTGTGGCCATCGGAGTCATAGATCACTAGGTTCAAATCTGACACTACCGCTTACTGGCCATATGACCCTGAGCAGGTATTAACTTCTCTGACTCTCAGTCTGCACATTAATAAAAAAAAAAAAAAAAAGATGAAGAATGGCCTACCTTGCAGAGTAATAGTAAAGGTGAAATTAATGAGAATAATGAGAGTACAACTTTAACTGTGAGTCACATTGTCTTCTCTCAGAGTGTGATGATCAAAGAACACAGTCCAATTAAAAAATATCAACCTCAAAATAATTCTACTTGTTTACTCACATATCTCTATATCTGGAAGGAATATGTATATATAGTCTCCAACAAACCCTTGATAATTCTCTTTCTTTTCCAATATACTTCCCTTACAGCCCATAGCTGCTCAGAACCTTTCTTTTCATGGTATTCATCCTCTCCCAGTGAGACCACAGAATCTTGTTGGCTTACCTTCCACCCTTTCCTCTCCCCATTCCAGTACTGCATCTATTTCCCCATTCTTGTAAATCTGCATATAACAATATAGTTCAATATAGATCGGACTATATTGTAACAAAGGGCCGATACTTTCCCACACACCTGGAAGATGAGAACAAGGGAAAGGCTAACAAGCACAGAGAAAGGGCATATAGTATTTCTGTTCAGCTACATTTGTAAAGAACTTAGCATGACCTGACCCATAATAATACATGCCCCCAAAATGGCAACTCCTATTATTTTATTGCTATCATGTATTGCAAAATGAAATATAATTATACTCCTTTTCTTTATAAATATGTAACTAGATTGCAAAGTCTTTTAAGGAAAAAACTTTGTATTATAATTTCTTATACTCTGTACCAGAGCTGCCCATTAGACCATTCTCTGGTGATGGAAATGATCTACCATTATGCTGCGCAGTGTGCTAGCCATCGTCTATATGTGAGTGTTGAGTATTTGAGACATGGCTAGAACAACAAAGGAAGTAATGTGAATATTTTTTTAATATTATTGAATTTATATTACAAAGTCCAACCTGTCTACCGGGTACCATATTGGACAGAGCAGACAATGCCTACCACAGTAATTTGTACAAAGTAGACACTCAGTAACTTTTATTAGCTGGATGGATGAAAAAGTGATTAAATAAACCAAACTATAAACTATATATGTTGCAGTGCTGATACTTTTACAAGTAGGTAATTTTGCAATCCACTTACCTAAGTGGGCAGTAGCTATTTTCCTGTTGTCTTATACTCTGGAACACTTTTCTTGACACAAGAAAAATAGGAAATGCTAAAACAAATAAGATTCTATATTTAGATCTCACTGTTTCTTTGTTCAGTATACATCCCTTCTGATTCTGAGGTCAGCCTCTTTTGTTTTTCAAAAATTTAAAAAAAAATCTGTGATGTACATGTTTTATTTAATGGTGGGTTCTTGTTATGACATTTCCCTTCAGGAATGAAAGGGGAGGAGATAAGTTACTGTCAATGCAGCCACAAGCAAATTCAACCATCTTCCTCAGCACTGAAGAGAAATGTCAAAAAGGATTAATCATGCATTGAAGATCCATGGACATGTTATCTCTCCCATATATCAAAGGACTAGGATATGTGTAAATACTCGTAGACCATTATTAGATTGTCAGGGGCTTAGCAGCCTTGAAATAATGTTTATATCAGTAGCTATATGTCTTCAGCTTTCAACACAAAGATAGAAAAAATATTTCATTGATATTCATCTGAATAATTGTGTTTAAGACTATTGAGCCTTGTAAAAAATATCTTTATATTGAATTTATTTCTTCATCACGTTATGTTTTTAAAGCATCGCGTTTGAACAAAGCTCTGTATATTTGGGTCTCTTTCCTCTTCTTAGGATGGCAGTTAAGAAGCCAAGATAAAATGAAGTCATAAAGAGATTCCCAAAACTGGAAGAGAGGGGAACCTTTATATTCAATCTGAACGGAAGGAGGCTGGGATCTTAAGATGAACATTCTGCCATGTGAAATTAACCAGACACAAAAAGGCAGGTATCGTATTATTCCACTTATATGAAATATCTAGAAGAGGCAAATTCACAGAGATAGAAAGTGGATTTGAGTTAACTAGGGCTTGGGGAGAGAGGGGAATGGGAAGTATTGCTTAATGGTTACAGAGTTTCTATTTTGGGGGATGAAAAAAATTTGAAACTAGATAGTCATGATGGTTGCACCACATTGTGAATGTAATCAATGCCATTTAACTTAACCAATTAAAAATGGTTAAATGGCCACTTTGGTGTTAAATATTTTTTACCACAATAAGAAAAAAAAAAAGAATTTAGTATCCCAGCAGTAGGTCTCACATAAAAGAAAAATTATACTGTTTAGAAGAGGTCTATAGGCAAGTTTGACCCAGGTATTTAGACCAGCCGAGTCATGGAGAAAACATCTAACTTCAGGACTCTCATTTTGACAAGTGACATTCTATAGGGAAACAAGGTTGTCCCTTCACCAACTGCAAAGAAGTAACAACTAACGGCATTAAATAGGAGGCAAATGTTAATAGGGTTTGGGAAAGCTTGCTGGAAGGCACCTTTCACATTTAGATGATATACTGGAGCATAGCTATATCCTCACACAAATATCTCTTGGGGCCACCGGGAGAAAAAGAAGGATGGGCTGGAACCAATAAACTGACTTACTGTGGTATTTCTTGAGTCTTCTGTAGCTATAGCATGACATCAGTACCAGAAAGGATTCTCAGGGCCATTTATTCATCCTTTTCACTTGAAGCAGGACAGCAATTAAGCCATCTCAAACTGAGAACTTACACTTTTTCTGAAGACCTCCAAAATTGTGCCCTGGATGTTTAATTCACATCTTCTAATGAAAGCTTAAATCGCTCCTTTTGTGCCACCTAATTAGAAGTAAACAAGGAGCCATCATCTTGTTGTTACTCTCAAGTTTCTCATCTGCCTCTCATAACAGAGAGCCTGGAAATGGGTGAACTATTTCAGAAAGGATATAACCAAGTGAGCATTTCCTGTATAAAGCAGTCAGGGGCCGGCAGGAAAGCAGAGCCAAGATCGTTATGGTAAGAATAAAGGATTTGGTGTAGGAATGAGATCGTCCACTAATGTGGAGGAGCTGGGGAAGGTCTACAAGGAAGAGTCAGAGAATCAAAGAAGGAATCACCAGCCAGTCCAACTGAATTCAGCACTGACATGGATGGACGTGTCAGACCTTCCAGGGAAATCTGAGAAACCAAGCATGTCTAACTGCTAGAGTAGGACCACAAAAGAGGAACTCATGGAGAGACCCAAGGGTGGCTGTGGCTCTGTGCAGCTATATGCAGCCAAGCCCCTGGAGGGCTTGGTGCCTCTGTTGGCCTGCAGGGCTGGAGGTTGTGAAGGTGACCCAGTAGCAGGGGAGAGGACAGCAAGGGCCAGCTGGAAACTACCAGATACCTCTGCTTCTGTCCCTCAACATCTATGAACACATAATCTTCGTGATTATGTCTGCCACCTTGCAAATCTCACCAGAATTTCCTCCTTGATGAGCTCTAACTCTGAAACATGTTATCAGCATAACCAAGCTGAAATAGCACAATCCAGCATGCTGGACCACCTTTCTGTGCCTTGCAATTACTGTCTAGACTTAAGCTTAAGTTAAGGCACCATTGGAATAGAGAAAGCTCAATCCATCCTCTTCTTGCCCTGTCCAGGTGAATAAAAGATTGAAAATTGATTTTAAAAAGTCAAGAGTATCTCCCTTCTTCCCTAGTGACACAGTTTATTTACTTCATGGTAATTAGCGGTAGAAAAGGATAGTGCTTTGTTATTACCCATCACATCAAGTGAGACACATGACTGTGTTATTCCACATTTTTAGTTCAACTATAAACCATTATCCATTGACAAATTGAGCAATTTCTAAATCGGCTGTCTTTACTAATGCCTGACATTCAGAAGGAGAGTGTTGTTTGCTGTGACAAAAACTTGCAAACAAGCAAAATATTCATCACCAGGAGAGTGGTTAAATAGATTATGAAATAAACATGCATTGGAATATTATGCAGGCTTTGGGAAAAAATAGAGGCAGTAGTGATATGGAGCCATGTCAGTGTTATTTAGTTAAATAAAAAGGCAATACTGCATTGGTAGTAGTGGAAATAGTGCACACAGCATCATTAAACTAAGGATGCATAGAATGTCTCTTTTCTCTGGGAAAAGTGACTAGGGATGGAGTGGAGAAAAGAATATATAACCTCTGAATTTTACGTCATATATTTGTGCTGTTTATTAGATAGGTGATTGATAGATGATAGATGGATAATAGAAAGATAGATAGATAGAAAGATAGATAGATAGATTTAGATATGCATAGATAAATAGATTGACCCACAATTTAATAATGATGTCCTCTGTGATATAGTGTGATTTGGCATCTTCTACCCCCAAATCCTCTGCTGTTCATATCAAAGATGTCCAGGAGAATTGATAGTTATCAGAATTCATATCATGATTAGAAAACCAAATTTACATGTTGGGTCAACGTCCGTAGTGTATACATGTGAGAAAAATGTGGGAAAATGTCCTACTTCCTCTGCCTTGCCTCATTTCATTCCTTCATGTAACTGATATTTTTATGTCTGTTTATACATATAGTTGCTTTTCTCTTTTTTTGAGAGGGAGAGGGGGTGGAGGGAGGGCAGAAGGAGAGAGAGAATCTTAAGCAGGCTCCATGCCCAGCAGAGAGCTCAGCAGAGAGAGCACAACCCTGAGACCATGACCTGAGCCGAAATCAAGAGTTGGACACCTCAGCGACTGAGCCACCCAGGTGTCCCATGTTTGCACATTTTGTGACAAGTTTCAAGAGAGATGCAAATTACCTGTTAGACACAGCTCTTCTCTGAGACACCACCTATTCCAAAGCGCAGGAAGAAGTTCCATGATCTGATCATCAGAGTCAGCTATTAAAGGGGGAGAATATTGTTACTAATCTACGTCAGTTAAGAGGCTTATTCTGCCCACCCACCCCCCTTTCCTGGACCACCTGCTACAGGAGGATTGGATTCGCTGTGCTTCTCCTTTGTAATTCATTTCCTCCATCTAAATTACATTTCCCTCTTTCATGCTGCCCAGATGTCTGACAGGTGCTTAACTCCTGGAATCCCTCACCCAATGACCATGCGTTCTTTCTTATGCCTGGTGGCCTGAGGCTGAGAACAAGCTGCATGCGGCCTGAGAGTACAGTCTGTTCTGGCACTAAACGAATCATGGCTTGTGGAGAAGAGCAGCACATCGGTGTGGGCTTCGGATTGGTGCTGATTTTCTGGGAACAGAAAACGGCTTTTCTCTGGCTCTTCCTTTCCCTTTTCTCCTGGCCCTTTATTAGCTAATGTCCTTGCTCACAATACTCAACTGGGACCATTACAGAAAGGGCTGTGGGACATGCTCACATAACAAGGGCTTTTTCCTCTGAAACTACATGCATCATCTCTTGATTAATATGTAGAATTAAGGGCACTGAAAAAATTGTATGTTGGCATCTTTTAGAAGTGGTAAGTGTTCTTTCTTACAAGAAATCCTGGCCTTGCATTTTCTTTCTTCAGTGGCCCAGCTGTGTGCAAAAGGTCATTGAACCTTCATGGAACCCATGATTGTCTCACTAGCACTGTGTGCCTCTTTCAGTGCTTGGCAAAGAACAGCCCTGTGGAGGTGAGGGGTATACTGAGTGTTAGTATGTACCGTACCTTTCTTCCTCAGGTAGAAAATTCCTAAAGATCTGGTAAAGGGGACGCCTGGGTGGCTCAGCGGTTTTAGCATTCACCTTAGGCTCAGGGCATGATCCTGGGGTCCTGGGATCGAGTCTTACGTCGGGCTCCTTGCAGTGAGCCTGCTTCTCCCTCTGCCTGTGTCTCTGCATCTCTCTGTGTCTCTCATGAATAACTAAACAAAATATTTTTTTAAAGACCCAATAAAGATCATTGTTTTGTATGTCTCATGCACTTCCTTTCTCTCGCCTTACTCAAGCTATGGTGGTCTTCCTGCCATTCTCTCTGGCTCAGGGCTTTGGTGCCTGCTGTTTCCTCTACTTGGGTTACCCTTCTCCCAGAGAGCCACATGATTCGTTCCTTCATCTTCTTCAAGTCATTGTTGCAACAGAGCTTCCTTGTCGGCCACCCTGCTTAGAATTATAAGCCCGGGCACTTCCTATTCCACTTTCTCCAAGGTGCTCCACCTTATGTATTTTGGCTTTTGTTATGGCATCACTCCATCATTGGTTCCATGAGGGCAGGGCTTTTCTGTCTCTGTTTTGTTGCAGTTTCCTTTTTGCCCAGCACAGAGTAGACACACTGGAATGAAGGAATGAAGGAATAGTTGTCATCGGTTTCCTCCTCTTTTTACTGGATAGGCTAACCTAAGACTTTCCCTCGAGGGCATGAATATGAGTCCATTCAAACGAGGAGCCAATACTTAACTACAAACTACTATGTTCTAAATATTTTCTATTTTGACTCATCATTTTGTCTGCCAGGACCACCATCACCTTACCCTGATCATATGTTAGAGACTGCTCTCCCTTCCTTCGGGAACTTCTCCTTGCCAGCTCTACTCATACGGCTACCATGGGAGCTTCTATGTTAACACAGTGTGACCTCAGCTCCTGGCCTTCATCATTGGGTGTAGAAGTAGACCTCTTTCTTATTCAAGCTAGACAGAACACATGCTCCAGGAAACTTAGAACCCAGATCCAGGAGATCTAAACTTAGCCTGGGTGTGTGATTGGATTGAGAAAAGGCAAACCCAGGAGCTGCTGTTGACAGCCAAATTTTCATTCATGCAGACTGGCAATAAAGGATGCTGGTCTGAAGCAAAGGGAACAGTAGGCCAATTATGCAGAAAGGCCCAGAGACATGAAACCAAGTATGGTCCTCTGTACCCTCGGAGTCTCTGATTTCAATTCTCTCTTGAGAGTCAGCTGCAGTCCCATCTTTGAATTTTGAAATACGCTTAGATCTTATACTACATTCTCCTTTTTTTCTCAAACTTATTAAAGATTATTTCCATCACTTAAAAAGAAAACTTTGTTATCTCACTCGATGCTGTCAGAAACCTGATGAGGTAACTAGTATTTGTCTGATTTACATATAGGGATGTCTCAAGAAGTTAAGCGAAATGACCAGTTACTGTTGGAAAGTTGCCAAGCTGGGATTTGCTCTCAGGCCAGCCTGATTCCAGAGTTTGAATGAATCAAGCCTTCCATTCTGTGGTTCAGTAAAATCCACTCTTCTTGATGCCTTGTCTTTTCAAAAATGCTTTATTATGGACACTTCACACACATAAAGTAGAGTAACACAGTGATTTCCTGTGCACTGATCAACCAGCTTCCACTGTTATTCACATTTACCAGCCTTATTTCTTGATGCTCTTTTAAGTAACAGACCTCCAGAGAAAAAAGGAATACAGTATAAGCTGTGAGTCCTTGGAGTGCAGCCTATAGTGTGGCTGTACGTGATCCTCCATGGAGAAATGCAGAGAATGAAGAGACACGAGATCAAGAAGAATGGCCGCTGAGAGCCCAGCCGTCCACTGTGAAGTTGGAGGCAGGGGAATCCATTGGCTCACCCAAGAGACAGAGGGGGCTTTCTCAGCCCCTGTGGAAAATACCAAACATTGGAAGACTCTATAGAGTTAAAGAAAGTTCAAAATGCAGTCCTCTCCCCACACACAGAATATTGCATGTGGGTGATAACCAGGTAAGATAAATGCTCAGCTGCTAACCATCTGAGATGTGACTAGAGGCCTCAGTATCAGAGTTCATTTATTTTCACCTCTCTCTGGTTCCTCTCTCTGTGTCTGGTTAATGATTTACAAGTAACACCTTGGTAACAGCTAAGGGACCCTCTCTCCCTGTTCTCTTTAAGGTAAGAAGTAATCCTGAGCCTGGGGACAATCCCATCACCCATGATTAGAGCTGCACCCAGGACACCGTTGAAGCTGGCCCAAGCTCTGTTCAATGAGATGGCAGGTCCCCAGCCTGACACTGCTGACAGCTGCTGTTTCCCTTCTCTCTCCCTCCCGCCCTCCCTCTCTCCTGCCAGAAGGACATTTATGCAAGCGCCACTGGCTCAGTACTGAGTAAACCAAGATAAGAAATGAAATGTTTGGACTCAGCAGGGTGGTGGGGTGAGCTTTCCCACACTGAAGAAGCACAACCCCAGAACTGCCAGGATGAGCTAGAGTCATTCTCAGGGGATTCTCCTCCAGAGGGTTTCTCCTCTCATCTTGGCTCTTAGGTGCCCACGCTTTTATTCCTGGGACGGAGGCAGCTGCCAGCCCTAATACCTATCTCACAGGGAAGTTGGGAGGATCAAGTGAGATTGTGAATGGGGAGGCAGTTTTGTTAACTGCAGAACGCCAGACAATCATAAAGAACTGTCATTTTCATGACTTACCTGTTACCTGAGGACCTGCTCCTACACCCAGTCAGGACTTCTTTCAGCCTGAAATCCAGGTCTTTTTTCTAAAGAGAAGCGCTTTGTTCAGCTCTATTTCTGAATGACAGCTACTCCTGAAAAGAATCCACTAATATTTATGATTCACATGTGAAAATGTGTCAAACATATTCCGTGTGCCTAGCAACCAAAACAGAAAAGGCAACATATGGATTTGTGGTTATTCAATACCAGTTTTGATCTGAATGAACAAACAAATTTGCCTGTTTTTCCAAACGTGAACCTGGTACAGTGATCATTGCGTGTGTGTAGGGTAAAAAATGCTCTCGTACTAGAATTTTATGTCTATTTTTTCAGAATGAAATTTTTATTCCTGGCAAAGAGAGAATCATTGAATCCAGTAAGTACATCCTCTTACATTCTAACACACTTCTCCATGCCCTGTTTTTTCCAGTTCCAAAACCCTTGAATTTAAAAACGACTTTCTTCCTACTGAGAACATCATATCAGACATCACAGTAGTAACATTTTTCTCTAGAAGAAAGCCAGTGGTCATAACTCCGCCATAGGCAGCAAACCCGGTGGGGAGCTTGACTGGGAAGAAACCAAATGATAAAAATACCTTTTCTTTTGGACTTTTGTCTGGAAAGTGCCTCAGCTTCTGGGAGGAGATTTCGAGTCAACATGAGGGAGAACTTTCAAGCAATCAGAGCTCCAGAAGATAGGATGGATTCCCTTGAAGGGAACCAGTTTCTTAGTAGCTGGATTTCAGCAGCCACTGGGAAAGGAGGCTGAATAGAGAGTTCAAACATCCAGTAGAGGCTGAACTAATTGTACTCAATGCTGGTGCCAACCTCAGGAGCCTGTGGGTCTAAGACAGCTGAATGATTCACAATACTCTCTCTCTGATATAGTTTGAATGAGCTGGTAAGATCTTGCTTAAAAATATCTCCTTCACTGACACCTGAGAGTCTATTATTAGTGATTTATTCCTTTGTGCCAAAATTTTAATTTTCCTAAAATTTTTTAAAAAGATTTTTTTATTTGAGAGAGAGCAGGTGCAGGGTGTGTGTGTGTGGGGGGGGGGCAAAGTGCAGAGGGAGAGGGAGAGAGAAAATCTCAAGCAGACATCCCATAGATCGCAGAGCCCAATGTGGGAGGACTCAATCCCATAACCCTGAAATCATGACCTGAATGGAAACCAAGAGTTGGACGCCTAGCTGGCTGAACCACCCAGGAGCCTCTAATTTTCCTAAAAAAAAATTTTTTTAAAGGAGTAGTAATTTTAAAAGTTCATCCTAGGAGTGAAAGAGCTTATAAAGTGCTTGCCCACCTCCCCCCACCCCAAAAGAAAAGATGGAAACCCAATAAAAGCATGAACAGGGAGGAAAAAAAAAAAGAAAGAAGGAAGGACAGAAGGCAGGAAGGAAGACAGGCAGACCACCGGGCCTGTGAGAAATTTTGCCCACACCATAGTAATTTGGGACCATGTCTGACAAGGGCTGTGACAGCCTTGGAATTTCCCAATTACTTGTATGTCTTACGAATCTGTCCTTCCCAATATCCCAGTCATCCCAGTCCCAATATTATTTGACCAATCTCAGTGGAGAGTCTACCTTCACAGCTACCCACTGCCTCCCCATTGTACCCTCCCTGTACCCAACTCCTGCCACACAACATTTTAGGATTCTAGAATCATCAATAGGGAAGGTGAATTCAACCACGAGTCTTCTTTTTAACTGTCAGTGACTTGAGCTCTTACCTCTGCCCTTCCACCTCCTTCTGCTTCCTTAAGCTTTGTTATAATTTTGGGGGGAAGACACAATTAAATTTAGTTAAACTAACTCTCTCCTTGCAGGCTTGGGCAAGCTAGCCACTCACCTCAGACTTTCCATCTGTAAACTGGGTCTGAAAATACCTTTCTCACAAGAACACTGCATTAGTAATGAGACATATGGTGGATTTTTTAAAAATTTACTTATGAGAGAGAGAGAGAGAGAGAGGCAGAGACACAGGCAGAGGGAGAAGCAGGCTCCGTGAAGGGAGCCTAACGTGGGACTCGACCCTGGGTCTCCAGGATCATTCCCTGGGCCAAAGGCGGCACTAAGCCGCTGAGCCACCCGGGCTGCCCTTTCTATTTTTATTATTTTTATTTTTTATTTTTTTATCATATGGTGGATTCTTGTGTCAGTCAGGGGCCAGTCTGGAAACTGATGGTGTATTTAATCTGAGTGTTTGAGAAAACTTTCCCGAGTAAACAATTGACAAAGGTAAAGTCACAGGAGACCAGTGTTAAACTCCATACTTTCCTCTAAATGCAGTAAGTAAAAAGTATTGTAAGATTACAAAATAAATATAATGCAACGATTTATTTAGGTATTATAAATTGTATTTGTGGAAAACCTGTAAATTAAAATTAAAATCATCCAATTTCTTTACCATTCAGAGAGTAATGTATTCCTTACAGACTTTTCTACATGCAAATACATATAGCCAAAAAATAAGTTTATAGCATAAGTAGCACTCTATAAGCCTTTTGGGTTTCAGCTTCCTCTTCTCTAAAATGGGCCTATAGTGGAGTGCATGGGTGGCTTAGTCGGTTAAGCAATTAAGTCTTGATTTTGGCTTGGTTCATGATCTCAAGGTCATGAGATGGAGCCCTGCAGCAGGCTCCTACTGGGTGTGGAGCCTGCTTATGATTCTCTCTCTCCCTCTGCCTCTCCCGCATTCCCCACCCCCCTCAATGCACACACTTTGTCTCTCTCTAAAAAAAATAAGAGATGCCTTGGTAGCTCAGCGGTTGAGCATCTGCCTTTGGCTCAGGGCTTGAACCTGGGGTGCCTGGATGGAGTCCCCCATCAGGCTCCCTGTGAGAAGCCTGCTTCTCCCTCTGCCTGTGTCTCTGCCTCTCTCTGTGTGTCTCTCATAAATAAATAAATAAAATCTTTAAAAAAAATAAAATAAAATGGGCCTACAGGGCTGTTTTGGTTACCAAATGTACTATTACACAGAAAACCCTTAATAAGCATTCAATAAATAAAATGACTTTTCATTCAGTAATATGTGAGTCCCCTGAGGACATACGATATGCCACTGTCCATAAGAACTTCACATCCATTAATTCAATAAATGAGTCCATTAGTGAAGCCCAGGGAGTCCACAAATAAAAAAAAAGGGCGGTCAGTTCCTCTTCATCTCCATCAAGAGTCAAGGTTAGGGTGAGAGATAGTAACAATAATATTTTTCAAATTTCTCTTTGGCTTTAGAATTTGTTATATGTGCTTTGCAATGTCTCCAAAAATTGTGGTTTTTTTAAAGCATGCTTTTATCCGGACAAGGTGAAGATAAGTTTCCCTCTGCCCAGAACAGCACTCTGAGGAGCAGATATTCACATGAACTGTAAAGGAGTCAGTCATTCTAGTAACTGGAGAATATTCTAGTAACTGGAAGTTTGGGTTTAGACTAGGGTTTGGCTTCAAGTCTGACTCTTAGTCTGATTGTTTGAAGAATAAGTGTCTCTAAACCTCACTTTCTCGTCTGTAAGATGGGGTGATTTTCTACTCTGTCTTACACTGTTTCTGAGGGAGGATCATTTGAGAATGTGGATTTCATCTTGTTGGGCACTATGAAGGTCTACACAAATGGAAGCGATTTATTTAGGTTGTAATAGAGCCAAATTCTAGGTAAATAAACAAAGGATTTCTTTCCTAACCACTCTTCTTTCAGCAAGGAATCTGATGTCCTGGCAGTCCTGTCTACCTCCTTTGATGTCAAAGCTGGATTAGATCCTGTGTTTTCTACATATACCTGCTCTTTCCGTCAAACTGACCCTGGGAGTCATTGCACTGGCCTGAGACAAACTGCGGGATGGGAAAAAGCTGCAATCCCTGCCCAGACATAGATTTCTATGTTCTTCTCTTCTTTTTCAGTCTTCTTGCACAAAAGGCTGCAAACTCAGTGTACCAATGGCCATAACCAATACAGGAAGTCTCAATAATAATAATCATTACAATAAATCAACATTTGTTAAGCACTTAGCAGGTATCAGGCAATGTGAAGAGTTCCTTTCACAGACAATCAAATTTAAAACTTCCAACAACCCATTGAGATAGATGGTTCTTTTACTCCCATTTTACAGATCTGGAAACAGTTTTCAGGAGGTTACATTACTGCCCAGATTACACAGCTAGAAAATGAAAGAGTCAATAAGCTAATTCAGTATCTGACCCACACGGAGGCTTAGCAAATGCTTATACAATGAATGCATCAAATGCATTAATGAGATCATCAAACGCATGATCAGAGATGATCATGGGACATTAAGTTATGGGTCCCTATTATTTATTTATTTATTTTTTATTTTTATTTTTTTTAAATTTTTTATTTATTTATGATAGTCACAGAGAGAGAGAGAGAGGGGCAGAGACACAGGCAGAGGGAGTAGCAGGCTCCATGCACCGGGAGCCTGATGTGGGATTCGATCCCGGGTCTCCAGGATCGCGCCCTGGGCCAAAGGCAGGCGCCAAACCGCTGCGCCACCCAGGGATCCCCGGGTCCCTATTATTTATAAAGGGAAGTTTGACTGTAAAGTCTATGCTTGTAGCTACTCTCCAGCTACCTGTCATTCTCCTATGTTCCTCATTTAATTTGTTGACCTCAGAGAGCCCCCAAGCACATGCTAGTTGTGAAATCCACCCCCACAAACTATGCAGACAAGTGAAGTTAGAGTTTGACTTTCAATTTTCTTAAAACATTACTTTTTCTGTCCACCACTCACCTCCCTTCTCCCCTTGTTCCTTAAAAAAGAAGTCATTACGTCATTGTAACTTCTCACCTAGGAAAGTCTTAAGTACTAGCCCCCCCTCATTTCAACACCCGAGGACCCTAAGAGCCCCAGAGAGAGGTGGTGGTAAGGAGAACAAATATATCAAAGTGAGGAATAAATGCCTGTCGAGCTCATTAGCACCCAGGCACAGAGAAGGAAACTGCTATTTTTATCAAATGTACCTTCATTTAAATAAATTTCAGAGTAACTTGATAGAAAAAGGGTTCCTTTGGAAATATTTGATTCTTCTAATAAGGACTGGCTATCTTATATGCCCTTTCTAGCCTGGTTTTTAACCCCCAGATGTATAATGTGTAAGTTTTTACAATCATTCCCTTATTAAATATCCATCTCTGCTGCTTGTCTTTGGGGTTTAGTTAAACATAGGCCCAACATTGGCGTATGAAAGCTTCGTGGCCAAGAGTGCCACCTGTGCGACCAGGAGTTAGGACTCCACCTCCTCCTTGTGATGCACCTGCTGGGTATTGATCACTCAATGTGGGTCCAGTCATATGATTCCTATAGCCAAGGCTGGCTCATGACTCGGTGCATGAGCAGGTCTTCAGAGTTTAATATATCCATTAGTTTTTCTCACTCAGAACTTTGCCATCATTTATGGAGTCTCTAGGATGCTTCCTGGACCTGGTTGTGCATCATGTTCATCCTCAACCCTTGGACCAAGATTTTTTACTCAAATTCAGGAGTCACGGATACTCAGAGTCTCTGTGCTGAGACCTTGTATTTAGAAAGTTAGCTTCCATTATGCACACACACACACACTCCTAGGATGTTTTCAGTAAAATACAAAAATGAACTCCAAAATGGTTTTACCTCCACCTTTTCCACTGAAAGCAAATTTGAGGAAACTTACTGTCTGTTCCTTATGAGCCAGTTTTTCTAGAATCTCAGAAATTATCTGCTCCTTGAACATTCTTAACTATTAATAGCTGCCAACATTCCCAAATTTACTTTCTCTCAAATAAATAAATAAATAAAATCTTTTTTTTAAAAAAAAAGCCTTAGTATTTATTTCCGCCAATTACAGAAGTAACACCTATTCAGAGGAGAGAAGAGCATAATGAAAAAAATTCTGTCACTCAAAGAATCATCATCAACCACAGCACAGCAAGGGGAGAGGCAGAAGCAGACTTCCCATGAGCAGGGAGCCTGATGCAAGCTCAATCCTGGGACTCCAGGACCACAACCTGAGCTGAAGGCAGATGCTTAACCAAGTCACCCAGGTGCCCCAATGCTAGGTTTTTTAAAAAGAAAAAGTGCTCTTTGTACTTCCTCATCTCTGAAATCATGGAAAGCAGCTAAAAGGAGGATCACCTGTGGGTATGGCTCCCTCTCCAGAATGTTCACTTCAGCCTCCACTTGGTCTGCAGTCCACATGAAAGCTCTGTGTTCTGACTGCAGTGAAGAAATCTCAGTTTCCAAGAGACCAAGACCAGCATCCTCTCCTAAAGACTGACTTGCCACATTTCCTTGAAACCTCTTTGAAAGTATTAGAAACCACTTTTTGAGGACACATTCATTTCTCTAATATTTCTAGATTTCTTTCCTGACAATGTAGAGTTTGACATTTGATGAGTCAAGAAGCCATGTATACTAGAAAGTGGACCAGACCCAAGTCAGAGAATTGGGTTCTGTCCTGTCTGTCTTAAAACTAACCATGGTTTTGCCATAAGAGACTCTTAACTATAGGAAACAAACTGAGGACTACTGAGGGGACAGGGTAACTGGGGGATGGGCATTAGGGAGGGCACTTAATGTAATGAGCACTGGATGCTGTATGCAACTGAAGAATCATTAAACTCTACCCTGAAACTAATAATACACCATATGTTAAGTAAATTGAATTAAAAAAACTAGCAGACCAATGAGCCAGGTTTCTGAGACCCCATCTAGCAGAGTTTTCTTGGAAGTAGTGTCACAAACTATTAAAACTTGACTGCAAGGAAAATGCTTGGCTTCAATATCACACTACCTGGGCTGGAACCTAGACATACCATGGACTGATTGTATAACCTAGGCAAGCTGCTTCCACACCTACATTTGGCTCTCTCATCTGAAAAATGGGTGTAATCACACTAACTACTCTTCTTCCAGGGCTCTTGTAAGGATTAAGAGGGATACATTTAACACATAGTTGCTACTACTAAATATGAATTGAAATTTTTAGACCGTATTTCACATGAAAAGGCTCCAGTGATTTTTTTCTTTTATTATCATTGGAAAAATAAAGCTATAGAGGGAAGAAAAAAGAAAATTATGAAAAAAGGAAGAATTAAAAAAAAAACAATCATTTGCCAAAATTTATCCTCTACTTGGAGACAGGTATAACAGAAAAAGGTCCCTAGATCAAATATCTCAGAGGTATCAACATTCACCAAATCTATATTTACATGCCCATATGTTCCTACTGGCCACAGTTACCCAAAAATACAGATATTTCAGTGCACACAGCAACATTTTTCAGAAAGATTTTTCCTTTTAGGACAGGGAGATGCTACAAAGTGTAATCGGTTCTAAGCAATTCTGAAATATTGTATCAATTTACAGCAGGAAGGTCACTGTTGGTGAATAAACATAAGGATTCTGTTTTGTGTCTGGGATTTAGCAGGCTAACCCCCACTAATGTTAATGGGGCCAGGCTGCCAAATCCCTAACCATCACCCTGGATATTTGCTCCAATCCTTTACTGTTTGAGATTGAAATGTGTTTTCCAAATCAAAGCTGATCCTGAAATGGAATCTCTGCATCATCAGACAGGAACAGTGTGCTGATGCCTGGGGACCTGGAAGTGCCCGAAATGATGATATTAAGGAGTTGAAAGGTGGGTCTTCACACTGTCTACCTAAATCACTGTGGCTTTCTTTGCTTGATGCACAATATAGTTTGCTCATTTTCCAAACCCACCTCCCACTACTTCTCTGTGAACTCCAGGCAAAGGAAAATCCTCCAGCCCTCTACATGTATCTCCAGGCTTCTCTACCAGAGGAGAGCATTTATATTGGTCCCGACCTACTTCTCTTTTCTTCAAGGAGACCCATTTCAGTGCCACCGTGGTGAAGTTTTTCTTTATCTGCTCCACATCCCCTACTCAAGCACACACACATACACACAGACATGCACACATTGTATATGATGTCTCCCTCCTTGAAACTCAGAATACTTTGAGCCTTGAGTATGGCACAGTGCAAATTCTGCCTTACGAAGTTGTCTCATTTTGCTCAGGTAGTGTGTAGACCCTGCAAGGGTAGGAAGTGCATCACACCTGTCTATATTTCCTTTAATATCCAGTCCAGGCCCTTGCACACCATCCATGTTCAAGAAAGCACTGAATTGGATTGAATGAATTTCTATTACTCGTTGTTTTTGGAGATTGGGACTTTCAAGGAAGGGGTTTGGGAACGGAGGATTTGGGGTATAATTGTAGATGATAGATCCTTTATTTATGAAATTAAATGAACATGTTTGAGAGAGCATCCCTGGTCTGTGGAGCCAGAGAGAAGAATTGGTCCATTCTTCACAACTCCAGTTGCCACAATTGTCAGAGACTTAGAACACCAGCCTGGGTGAGTAATGGAATTGATGCACAACAGCAAGTCATGCGCTGATACTTAGCATCAGTGTCCCTCAGAGATCTCTAGATTTATGCAGTGACCTTGCCTATAGTCCTCAAGGTCCAAAGCTGAGTACATTTAGGCCACAACTACTCATTTGGGCTTGGTTCAACCAGGTCGGTTTCAGCTAACATACATTCTCACTGGTGTGTGGTAATCTTCTAAATGAACTTAGCCTTTGAGTAGTGACAAACCTGGCTAGCCGTGCCTGCCTGAATATCAGAGCCCTAGCTGAGATGGGACTGATGATTTATCCTTTGTCTGCTCTAATTTTAATTGCTTCTGTGAAACCTGCAGGAGGTCTGGAAGTATCTCAGGCAAAGTATAGTCCTTGCTCAATCTTTCTGTTTTCTCACAACCCACTCAACAAATCTAGTGGAATTTCTTGAGGCTTTTTATCTAGCTTTTATTTAGTTGTTTTATAAATTGAATTGAACTAATAGCAGATCTTCTTCCTGGAGATTGTCTCCCTTAACTTTATGATACCACTTTGCAACTATCCTCTGCTAGCTAGCTCTTTCCAACCTCCATCCTGCTCTCCTCCGCCGCCTCCTCTGTCGCCTCCAGGTTTTACCCTTTGTCAGACATTCTCACTGCCACAGCCACTGCTTCTACTCCTGAAGACTTGAGAATTGTTGTTAGTCTTCCATCTATAACTTTCCATCACTAACTTCACAGAAGATATAAACAAGGGCGGCTCTGTTGGGAAATTTAGACTTCGCTTTTCCTCCCTCTTCCTAATTTCCACTCCAAATATCTGATTCTCATAATTTTATGCTTGTTCTTATTATTGTTTTCATCCCTGACCACACATTAGATCCCCTAGGTATAGAAAATTTAAAACTCCTGGTGGCTGGGCTCTGACATCAGAGATCTAATCTAGGTGGTCAGGAGTAAGCCAAAGGGATTGATAATGTTTTAATCACTATTTTCCCATTATTATTGACACAAATTTCCATCTCTTTGTTGGAGATGTAGCTCTGACTGCCCTTCTTAAAAGCTGAGATAGGTATTATTATGTCCAGGCTTTCAGGCCCTGGAGCAGGGGCTCAATGGCAATTTATTGTCTTGAGTAAGATATCCACACATTTTGGTTTGTTCAGGACAGATCCAATTAAACCCATTGTTCTGGTGTAACATGCAATTAGCTATCCTGCCCCTTTCATTCTCTAAGGTATCCCATTTTGTGCAGTAAATTATATAGCTCCTCTAAACATAAGGGTACCTAAAGGTTGGAGATAGTATTGAAGGCTGAATTGTGTTCCTCAGGTAAGACTGTGACTGTATTTTGAGACAGGGTCTTTAAAGAGGTGATTAAGTTAAACTGAGGCCATTGGGGAGGGCTCTAGTCTAATCTGACTAGTGTCATCACAGAAAGAGAAAATTTAGGCACACAGAGAGACATCAGACATTCACCCATGTGCAGTGAGGACAGACCATGTGACACAAGACACAAGAAGGTGGTCACTTGCAAGCCAAGGAGAGGGGCCTTTGGAAAAAAACCAAACCTGTTGATACCTTGATCTTGAACATTTAGCCTCCAGAACTGTAAGAAAATAAATTTTTGTTATCCAAGCCATCCAGCCTATGATATTTTGTTATGGTAGCAGTAGCAAGAAATAAACAAACAGACAAAAAAAACCAAAACACCAAAACAACAAACACACACATTTGGTAAAATATAAAAAAAGTAAAACAAAACTAAATACAGTTTCCTAAATATTCCAATCCTCCAAGATGGGTCCTTATACCATTTTCCAAGAAAGTCACTGTCTTGGTTTTAGATTGTTGGGGTTCTTCAATCAAATAACAGAGGTTTGACTTAATGTTTTCATAGAATGTTTTTAGCTTTCATGCCCTCTGAGTCTATGAAACCTTTTCCAGGTGGAAGACTGAGGTAGTAAATGAGATTATGACAATAAATGTCACATATGGCAGCCATGACTAAGGCACAGTTCCTACTCTGATCTAGAAACATCTCATCTCCATATAGCTAGAAACAGTGACTTTAATGAAGGTTCAGTGCAAGGTCACTAAGCCAGCCTGGATGAGTTTAGTGCAGGTTCCTGTACAAGTGGACATCTAAACTGGTTTTTAATGGGTGAAGAGGAACATTCAGTGAGAGGAGGTGGTGGGACAAATATCCTGAGCAGAAGAAACTGTTAAAAATAATAATAATAATAATAAGGGTAGGGGCTCCTGGGTGTTTCAGTCGATTAAGCATCTGATTCTTGATTGCAGCTCAGGTCATGATTGCAGAGTCTTGAGATCCAGCCCCGCATCAAGTCGGGTCGGGCTCCTCTCTGGGCATGGATTCTCTCTTTCTCACCCTTTGCCCCAAGTCACTCCCACTCCCATTTTCTGTCTCTTAAAAAAAAAGGGAGAGGTAAAAGAGAAACCATGTTCTATCTGGTGCTTTCCTAACCTCCTGCACCTCCGATTTTAAATGCAGTCCTTTACCTTTGTCCTCAGAGGTTAGAGGGCACAGCTGTTATCCCTGATTTTTTTTTTTTACTCTTTCAGTATTTGAGGATTTTAAAATTATAAATTCTGTACTTTCAGCTTTTCTTTTCCCTGATTAAATAACTTCAGTCTGTTCAGGGTATTCTCCAAATTTTTATATCCAGTTTGTACATTGGAATCTATTGCCCCTACTGAGGCATATGTATGTGTGTGCACGCGCGCGCGCGCACACACACACACACACACACACACACACACACACAGAGTCATACCTAGGCCAAAAGGGCCTGCAGTTCACCAAAAGGCTCTTAAATCTAAGAGAATATATTGGTGCTGTTCTCTCACAAAGTACAGATTAAGGTCACATTCATCACATAGCTATATGAACCATCAAATCATCAGTATATTTTCTTCATTAAGTAGAAAGCAACAGAATTAGACTGACAAACAGCAGTCATTCTGAGGGGTGACTCCATATGTCCAGAGGAAGGTGTGTTCCCTCCTCCATTTCTGATGAGTGAATTAATAATCTTTCCATTTGTGGGTGTTTGGAAACATCAAAGAACTGAAATAGATCAGACCCACTGATACACTATCATTCTTCTAACCTTACATCACAGCATAAATACAACAGTCCTTGTTTTCCACACAGATTCCTACTTCTTTCACACCCAAGCATATGCTAAGAGCTCTCAAACAACACTCTTCCTCCATCTCAGGGAGGTGTCTTAAAACATTTTTAGCTCACCAAACAGAAAACAGAGGAGGATCTGTTTCTTTACTCAAGGATAATAATCTTCAAGTGCCTATTTATAATACCAATGGAAACCTATAGATTAAAAAAAAATGTATTTTCATTCTAAAATTGGCGTTTGCTCTGCTATAGTTAAAAGGTGCCACGATTGTATTTGAGAAACAATCATCCAGGAAAGTCCACGTTGCTTCACAATGTTCAGACCAAGTGCTCACTGAATAAGAAGATGAATAGCATTGAAGCCATGGAGGAAAAACATAAGCCTACCGAGCTAATAGAACCACAAGTAGATGGAAAATGCCAAAAACTATAGTGAAATGTGGAACTAAAAAGTAATATCTTATGACCTGCAAGCAAAGGATCAGTCTCTTTGAAAGAACCCAATAAGAAATGATTGACTAAAAGTCTAAAACTGTGCTTGTAATACAGTTGCAACTAACCATATATGGCTATTTGATTTATTTAAGATTAAATAAACTTAGAAGTTCAATCACATTTTAAGAGTTCAACAGCGGGCAGCCCGGGTGGCTCAGCAGTTTAGCACCCGCCTTCGGCCTGTGGCATGATCCTGGAGACCCGGGATCGAGTCCCACGTTGGGCTCCCTGCATGGAGCCTGCTTCTCCCTCTGCCTGTGTCTCTGCCCCCCCCCCCCCACCGTGTGTCTTTCATGAATGGATGAATAAAATCTTAAAAAAAAATAGTTCAATAGCCACATATAACTAGTTGTTCCCATATTGGGTAACACAGAGAATAGACATTTCCATCATTACACAAAGTTGTATTGGACAGGGCTGTTCTAGAGGGTTCTGTTTGACTATTGGGTTAGCATCATTTTAAACATCAGGCCTTAAAGAGATGATGGGGAATACGGCATACCTGCCAAAAGTGACCATCCATGGCAGAAAGGTATGATGGAAAGGAAAAATATTCTATTCACGGAATGAGCTAATATGATATGCGGTTACCATTTTATTACAAGAAATCTTCCTAGACGAGCAGAGAAGTCTTGGGCTAAAATGGAAAGGAGTTAGTAAATACTACTATCTGAATGCCTCAGCACACTCTTGTAAACATTCCAAAATGTACCAGCCTCTTCTCATCTGTTAGTGGTGATAGGACTTTATTGGTCATCGATTCCTCACTTTCTGCCCCGCAACGTTCTTCTCTTTTGAATATGCAACAAAACATTTGTGAACATATATTTAAATAAATAGAAACCCCATTGGAATAAAAAAAATGCAGACTCTTCCCAAGTTACAAAAAAAAAAAAAAAAAAGAAAAGGCAAGAACTTTATTTTAAACAAATCCTCAGTTGTGTGTTACACCATGTCCGTACCTAAATCAAAAATCATAAATGGTAATGCAAAGGAAATAGAGGGCTTCATAATAGCAATTATCCATATATTATTCTTGGCCAATGCTTTAACTAAATACACAGTGGATGTGAAAGGTAGAGTATGGCACTTAAATAAATAAGAGCAAAGAGAAGGAAACATAGTCACAGTCCAAAGAAATAGGTTTTTGAACCTTTGGTATATGTCTCAAATATCCGTAAACACATGTTAGCCAATAGTGTTTCATTCCAAGCTTCTTAAGCTAGTGATTGAGTGTGTGTTATTTCAGAAATAACTTATAAAATGATAAATCGGGATTGACACGGGCTGATTAAGGTCTCTGGTGTGAGCACACAGGTAAATTCAAACCATGGCAAAAGGAAGTGCAGCTGTGTTGCACAACAAACCTATGTAAGAAAATGAGTGAAATACACGAGTTAGAAATTCTGTGGCTCAGCTAGACACCCTTGATAGGAACAACGACAATAAAATATAATTTTAATGCTAGCTAAAGTCCACAAGCTGGAAGGCAGAAATACCCCAAAGCTCATAACCACATGCCTAACAGTGCAACAACCATCTCACAGAATTATAGCTGCATATTGCAATTCCCTCCCTCCCACCCAAACCCTGCCCCTAATAAACAGCACCAGTGCAGTTTGAGTTAGAAAATTGGAAATACTGAGACATTCCAAAGGTTTTCATAATGACTACGGGTTAGTCAGATGGGGCTTTAATGCAAACCTCTATCGTGGCCATTCTCCAAAAAGCACCCCCTGTAATTCCCTCTGGCTTGCAGATAAACCATATTAGGTCTACTGTAAGGCCAGATTCAGGAAAAAAGCTGGCATGCTATCCTGGGTTGAGGGAGAGGGGCATGCTGATGAGGGAGGTACACAAAAGATGCCTCAAGATGTTTGTCCTGCAGCCCAGGATGAAGGGATGTGTTGAGATAGGTCACCAATTTTACCAATGAAGTATTTGTCTCACACCATTCACGAGGATATAGAGCTCAGCAGAGCTAAGTCCTACTTTGTAGCTGGGCCAGTACACTGGTATCAGGATCAGATTGGGCCACAAATGAAAAGGCCCAAAGAAGTCCAACTCATCCATCTCCTCACTTTACTCGGTGCTTTCTGTAGGAACCGATGGTGTGACCTGTGGTAACGGTTCTACTTTCTCTCCTCTCGCACTGATGCAAGGTCTTCTCTCAACCAGTCTTGTCCTATGTCTCAATGGTAAGTGAGGGCAGCTAGAGCCACTCTCTGAGCAGTTCTGCCTTGGGGCTTCTTTCATTCCCCGGGCCTTCCTCAAACCTGTCCCTTCACACATAGGCAGAGTCACTGGACTGAGTCCTGCCAAAATTGGGAACACTGACCCGGGGCAGGTCTTTGTTGCGGATCTCATAGACTGACTTCCTCTTGGCCTGGGCCCCTCTCACAGCCAGCTTGATCTTGCGCCATCCCAGGTGGTTGAGTTCAGCCAGGTTGAGCACAACACAGATGCCACTCACAGCAAACATGAACACTAGAAAGACAGTCTTCTCAGTAGGCCGGGACACGTAACATTCCACTTCCTTGATGCAGGGGTAGCGGTCACACTCATACAGCCCCGGGACACTGAAGCCATAGAGAAAGTATTGGCCCACCAGAAACCCAATCTCCAGGGCGTTTCTGAACACCACTTGGATAATGTAGAAGCGAGAGATGCCTTCCTGCCTTCGGAGCTTGGATCGTGCTGCAGTGCGCAGCCCTGATGGGTGTGGGGTCAGCTCCTTAACCTCTAAACAATCTGGCTCCGCTTCCTTGCTGGTGTTCTCTGTGTTCTGCAGCACCCCATTGACAATGGCATTTTGCAACTTCTTATCTTCTCGTTTGCTACTGCCACTGGCTCCACTCCCGGTTCCTCCAGGACCCCCCATGGACTCAGGGGGTTCCCTGTCCAAGGCTAGGAAGACAGTAGAGTAGCGGCGTTCTCGCTGCTTAGCAGACTGGTGCACAGAGTAGGTGATGAAGCAGAGACTGGGGGTACACACCATTATGATCTGGAAGACCCAGTAACGAATGTGGGAGATGGGGAAGGCGCGGTCATAGCAGGCCTGGTTACAGCCGGGCTGCAGGGTGTTGCACACAAACATGGTCTGCTCATCATCGTACACTGTCTCCCCCACAATGGCCACAATGAGGATCCGGAATATCACCACCACAGTCAATAGGATCCTGAGCAAGGGAAGAGGGAGGGAGAGAGGTTCTCAAGGGTTGAATCACTGGCTTAGGAAACCCCCTCCTCCTTTCCCTGCCCTGGTGTTTGCCAGTCTTTGGCTGGGGAGCTGTCCATCCCTGGGTGGTACTGACCCGGGAATCTAGGAAATCTTTTCTGGCTCTACCCCTTCTGCTTGCTGGTAGTCTGGGAACACTTCATATCACAAGGGTCTCCTGTGTGTGTGTGTGTGTGTGTGTGTGTGTGTGTGTGTGTGTGTGTCCATACAGTAGACACAGTGTGCTGCCAACAGATAGATTTCATCTGTATACGTGGAATGGACAGAGCCAAAAGACACGTCTTCACTCTGGATATGGCAAATGCACATGGAATATGTGAGCAGAGTACATGTTTCAAAGTCTACACATAGAGTGTGCATATAACCATCCCAAGTGAATAGTTCAGCCTCAGTATAAATATTGAACTTAATGCTTTATATAAACAGCTAAGATTATATATCCATATATACATGGGTATATACAGTGTATATACATATGAACATATATATATATGGAGACACAAGTGTTATCAATTGGCAGTGTGGGGTTCTGACACCGTAAGTTTTAACATCGAAATCAGTTTAGCTTAATAAATTTTTTGGGGGGTGGTGGTGGGGGGAGATACATCTGCTCCAAAGAGCAAATCCATTTCCCCATTTGCCCTTCTCTGTCCAAACACAGTCCTGCCTTCCTTGTAGATTCTATTTAGGGAGCCGGATGGAGATTGGCTCTGACTCCGGGGAGTGGGGGTACCACGACTGAGCCAACGATTCCTCTCCTAATGGGAGAAGTCAAACCCCACCCCCCACCCCGTGGGGCTTCAGGGGGAAGGGATGGAGAGTTGGTCAGAAGCAGCTGGGGAGGGGGGCATCGCTGGGCACCGGGTACACAATTGCCCAGGGACTCGGGCGCCCAGAGCGAAGACGGTTGGAAGGGGGCAGTGAATGGGCTGGGGACTGCTGGGGCTGGGGCTGGGGCTGGGCGTGGGAAGGGACTGGGGGGCCCGACGGGACCCGCTGGCGGCCGGCTCCGCGCCTTACCTCCCGATCATAGTGGAGTGCTGCTGCACCGCGGCTTCCAGCAGCCTCTCCAAGATGGTCCATTCCCCCATCGCTGTGCATCCGGAGGCAGCAGACAAAGGCTGGGCAGCACCGGGCACGTTCCCGCTCCCGGCCCCTCCCCGGGCCGCACCTCCCGGCTGGGCGCGTAGCCCCCGATTAAAGAAGCAAACGAATGAAAAAAAAAGGAAAAATCCAGGACTCCCCTCTCCCGCGTCCCGCACTTGAAAGAGGGCAACGAGGAAGGGATCGCAGCGCTCCCCGACGAGGGGCAGCGGCGCGCACCTGCGCAGCGTCCCGGGGCCGCGAGCTCTCGGGTCTCCCCGCGGGGCTGGGGCCTCCCGGGGCACCGGCGCCCTGAGCTGCCGCCTGCGAGGCCCGCTCGGGAATCCGCGGCCGCCGCCTCTAATCCGCCCTTAAGTAGTCTCCGCCTGCGTCACGCCAGGTCGGCGGAGGGGAGCGCAGCGCGCCGCGCGGGTGGGGAGCGCGCCAGGCCCGGGGCAGGGGATGCGGGGCGGGGCGGGGCGGGGCGCGGGCGGGGGCCCGACCCGAGTGGGGCGGCCGCGGGAGCAGGGGTCCCCGCGCCCCTCGGGGCTGGGCGGGGCGCGCAGGTGACCTCACCTGACAGGTGCGGCGGGGGGCGGGGGGCGGGGGCGGGGGCGGACGCGTGGCCGAGTCGGGAGGGCTGCGACTTGGCCGCGGGCCTTCTCCACGTGCGTCCCTCCCTCACCTTTTGCTCCTCGTCTTGGGGAGGACGAGCCAAATTCCCTCCCCAGATGGATGCGCCGGGTGGGGGAAGGAGCGGGGCAGCGACCGCAGGACACTTCAATGGAATGTCCCTTGGCGAGGACCAGGTGGCGGGGAGCGAGCCTGCGGGCAGCTCCAGGCTGCAGGACGGTGCATTCAGGCCGCAGCTTCAATGCAGGTGAGAAGCTGCTTCTGAGGAAGGGGTCTGGACCCAAGGCTACACCCAGGTAGCCACTCGCGTGGGTAGGCGTGTGGCCGGGATTTAAAGTCGTGCTTCCCCCAGCACAAACGCAGATGCTCTGCGAATTTTTTTTCAGGTCTTTAAAACAACTTTATTATTTTTTTTATTTATTTATTCATGATAGTCACACAGAGAGAGAGAGAGAGAGAGGCAGAGACGCAGGCAGAGGGAGAAGCAGGCTCCATGCACCGGGAGCCCGACGTGGGATTCGATCCCGGGTCTCCAGGATCGCGCCCTGGGCCAAAGGCAGGCGCCAAACCGCTGCGCCACCGGGGGATCCCCGAATTTTTTTTTTAAAGTTGTTGTTTATGTGTTTATTTATTTCTAGTGGGTCTACTTCTCAGGTTAGCCTCCGTCTGGATCTGAATTTAAGGAGGCCCCGTGTTCTGCGGCCACAAACAAAACCACTGACAACCTCACCCCATCCTGACTTCCCTTATGCGTGCGGCCTTAGCTTTCTCCTCTCTAGCAGCAGACCCTGGTTTCTGTCTTTAAATTTACATCTTGTGGTCAGTTCTATCCAGAGCCACTGTTTAATTGGTTGCTACAAAATAGAAACAATCACACCAGGCTGCTAATGAGCTCAGGGGTCAGTATTTGGAGACACAGTAGTTGAGAGTGATTCACATAAATGTACCCAAAGCACAATGGGTAAGTAGTTGTCACCCTTTTAAAAACACGACTGTAAAGAGTTGCTAACTCATTCTAGGAGCCTTAATTATCCATGGGGATCATAACACATATGTGTGGTACATAGATTACACCATGATAAGCTTTCAGTTCTAGAGCAACCAAGGTGGTCGAGTAGCAGGTAAAACAACTTGCCTTTGGCCCAGGGCGCGCTCCTGGAGACCCGGGATCGAATCCCACGTCGGGCTCCCGGTGCATGGAGCCTGCTTCTCCTTCTGCCTGTGTCTCTGCCTCTCTCTCTCTCTGTGTGTGCCTATCATAAATAAATAAAAAAAAAAATAAAGTTGTGTTAACTCCCAGGACTGGGAGGAAGGGTACCAGGCATGGGCTTGAGTCCATTCACACTGCACTTTTGTGTAAAATGACTTTCAAAACACAACTCAATATTTAGAGCAAGAGGGATCAGTTAGATTTCTGCTTAGGCCAGACACCGTTACGAAGCAAAGGAGTGAAAGAGTCTACTAAAAACGGCAAGGGAATAGGATATAAATGGAACATTAGGGCTAAGACAGGTGCTCCTTATTTCTTGCTGGGCCGAGAAAAGACACAAAGATGAGGGTGGATGTATATCCTATTATCCAACTTACTCCCAGATCAAATGATAATCACCAGGCTCAGACTGTGTGTTTTCTTGGAATTCCCTCCTACTTTCTCAGACTCTGACTCCCTATATTCTCTCCTTTGACAGACACTTTTGGAGTAAGGGATCTTAGACAGGGGTGAATGAGTGAGACAGTCCCAAGGAAATCTGACATCTTCAAGTGTCCTAAAATAGGCCTCACAACTCAAAATCGTTATGTTCTATACATGTGGCTTTACCAAACCCTTAATGGATGATGATTCTAAGGCTATAAATTACAGGAAATAAATTTTAAATGTTCTTACACAGCAATTTCCAAGCACTAAGTTTTGATTACAGTGTCAATCCTTAGTTTGTTATTTTAAAATACAGTTTAATATGTCATGTAGATTTGACATGTAAACATGTGTTGAATGTATGTAACACATGAATATAAACACAGAAATATAGATTTTAAAAGGTTTTATTTATTCATTCATCATAGACATAGAAAGAGAGAGAGAGAGAGGCAGAGATACAGGCAGAGGGAGAAGCAGGCTCCATGCCGGGAGCCCGATGCGGGACTCGACCCCAGGACTCCAGGACCATGCCCTGGGCCAAAGGCAGGCGCCAAACTGCTGAGCCACCCAGGGCTCCCCTAAACACAGAAATATCTATACGTAGAACCTATATTTAAAAACTCATCTAAGGTGCCAAATCACTGAGCCACCCAGGGATCCCCTAAACACAGAAATATCTATATGTAGAACCTATATTTTAAAACTCATCTATTAGATTTGGTAGCCTGTTTTTAGAAAAAACCTCACCCCCACACCTTGAAAACAGTGAACTGTTTGTTTGTTTTTTTTTTAAGACATCTATTCTTTGTGGGAGAGGGAGGGAATGTGAGTTGGGGGTGAGAGTGGAGGGAAAGAGAGAGAACCCCCAAGCAGAACCCCCACTGAGCGGAGAGCCGGTCTTTGTCTTCGAGATCCCAGGACCCTGAGATCATGACCCTAGCTGAAATCAAAAGCCAGACAGCCAACCAACTGAGCCGCTCAGGTGCCCCAAACTGTTTATTTTTTAAAAAATTACTCATAAGTTTCTTTACTTACTTTATATTTTCCTTTTGTGAGTATCATCAGTGCCACATTCAATTAACAATTTGCCGTGATAGTGTTGCATTAAATATGGAGAGGGTCTGTGTAAAGCTGGACATTTCTACATTTCCTCAGAGCTTTCTCTCATCTAGCTGATTCTCGCTGTCTCAATTCCCCTCTGATTGAAGATCCCCTTTTAAGTCAACTGGGAAGTTAATTTCTTTAGCTTTTATGTAAAACTCATTTTGCTCCATGAAAGTCATGATTACGGATGAAAAACAACGAAACTCATAGAATAAACTTTGCTGTACATTAGGCCATTTGGGATATACATTTAAAAAACAGATTCTGGGGATCCCTGGGTGGCACAGCGGTTTGGCGCCTGCCTTTGGCCCAGGGCGTGATCCTGGAGACCCAGGATCGAATCCCACGTTGGGCTCCCGGGGCATGGAGCCTGCTTCTCCCTCTGCCTGTGTCTCTGCCTCTCTCTGTGACTACCATAAATAAATAAATTTAAAAAAAAATAAATAAAAAATAAAAAAAATAAAAAACAGATTCTGTAGTCCTATCCCAAATCTGCTAAATTAAAAACTATGCAAGTGAGGTTTAAGTACCTGCATTTTCATTTAATTCTCGCCAGTGATTCTGATAGCAATAAAAAGTTGAGAATTTTTGTTTCTGTCAGTGTTAGGGCAGAAAAGATATTAGAAATCAGGAAATCCCATCTTCTTGTTTCATAGATGTTAAAATTGACTCCCCCAAATTAGGTGGATTGCCTTATGTTATACAAATAAGGAAAAAGCTATGAGGAAAGTGCTATTTAAAAGTCCTAGAGAAAAAGACCAAATACTTGAAAAGGATCGGAGATATGACCTTTGAAGAAGGGAAGGGAATGAAGGTGGTTTGGATCATGGAGACATATCAATCAGTAAGCACCTAAGGGCAGGTCATACCTGGATTGTTGGCTTTGCAAATGCATGTCTTACTAAACAGTAATTTCCATTAATAGAACGGGGAAGTGTTCTCCACATTTAGTGGAGAAAACTATAAAGGCACATAGCAAAGGGCATGTATATTGTAAACAAGGAGGGAATAGAGAGTTATTGACAGTGATCCAGTTTATGACGTGAGCGTATCTGGGTTTGCTCTTATCCTTGTACGTGCTTAGAATTTCATTCTCTTCTTAACCGCAGATTCCCAGGTGAACCTGTCAGGTTTGCAGCTTCTAACATTTGGTAAAGGAAACCCCGTTGAGAACGTTGTTGAAGGTGTAAGAATGAAAGGGGATCTACTGACCTTCACTGGACTGCAAATCCTTGGGGAGCAGCCGGCTGTGCCTTCTCTAGGTCAGCGTCTGTGGCACTGTAGAGACAAGTTCGCTGAAGAAGGAGGATGGCTCCTCTGCACTCTGTTCCCCTCAACCTGGGAAAGTCACACATTCCCGGAGTAGAGGTGGGGCCTGGCTCCCCTGTGACCATAAGTTACATTCAAACTGAGAGGAGAGAGGGGTTCTCTTTTGCCAGGGGGAGGTCCCTGCAAACTTGGGGCAGCCTGGGCCGCTCACGGGAAAGCTGTTTTGCTAACCACCAGCCCCCTGCTCTCCCTTGGTGTTGCTCTCACTCTGTGACCCCCACAAGTCACTGGATTCACCCAGGGGGTGCTGCTGAGCTTGCAGGCCTTGCGCTGTCCCCTCAGAGAGGCAGGGCAACCCAGGAAGCTGGCCACGGCCCTGGGTACAGAGATTGTGGGAAGCACCAGCATCTGTGGCCTCGGGATTTGTGCGGCTGGGGAGGGCCTGCATTCGCAGCTTGGGACTGGTTTCTGTGTTAAAGTCCTCCACGTTTCATTCACAAACAGCGGGGATTCGCTCCCCTCGTGGCCTATGTGCGTCTGTTTCCTAACGGGACGTCAAATTGTCTTCTGAGGAGGCAAACCCAACCTGTCTTGTGAGACTTACGAGAATGTAAGCGACAAATGAAACTTACTTCTCTTTGCTGCAAAGAGTTTTCTCTCTTTTTTTCCTTTGTGCTCCCTCACCCACATTTAAGCCCCAGCCCAAATGCTTAGGGAAGCGCTTCTGGTTTTGTGTCCAGACAAAATCTACAGAGTAACGTTTCCCATAGGAGGAAAGCTGTCCAGCCCACAGTTACAAGTAGCCCTGAATGTGGTAGCTTGCTGCGTGGCTTGGGACTTCCAGAGCCTGTTACCTTCAGAACTATTCCTCATCCTAGCCCCAGGAGACCATGTACCCAAATAGCGGGCAAATCAAACATCTCTGGGTGTTAGTCCTTTTTAAAAAATCGCATGTGCTAATTCTCCATTCCCCACCCACCTTGTATGTAGAGAATCCACCTATACGTAGTAATAGCTCGGGGATTAACGTAATATGACATTGTGGCCAAAGCAGCTGCGTGAAATCACAGCAAATAAATTAACACTCCATTAAGCATCAAATCAGCCCTGCTGACACATAATCTTTCACGTCTGTGTCAAGTCGTGATTCCCATTCACATCAGGAGCTTCCCAGGGGGACTTATTTATTAAACCTGCAGGAAGAGATTTCTTTAAAGTCAACACCATTCAGGAGTCATTCAGCTACAGTGCGGAAGACCTGCCTGGGGTCTGGGCTCCCGCCTCTTCACACTCTCATTGTCACCGTCCAGCCAGCGTCCCAGCCACGCAGGATCTAGCTGGGCTTCCAGCTGAGCACATTTCCGGGCTGTATAAGGGAAACGCACGGGGGGGGGGGGGGGGGGGGGGGTAGGACCTGCCGCTGGCAGATTTGTTGAACTGGGAGAATAAATGTCATCAGTTCCCGTGTGCACCCTTCCTGCACGTCTTACATATCAGTGAGCTGCTAAAAGTTGGATTCATCGTGCTGCTTCGTATCTATAGTCAAGATAATTACGTGGAATTGGTATTTATCCCCCAAGGAACCTTCTCTAACATCTGGAGCTTATTTCCAAGGTTATTTCTTGCTCTCAAAATCATACTTGGATTCTCCTGGCTGCCCGGTATCTTGACCATCTGAAATCAACCCAGTTCTGTTTTTGCCAAGACTCTGGGGGCTCAGGCATTAGCCCAGCCCAGAGGCTTTTGTGATTTTCTGGCTCTTGTCTACCTAACTGCCTTCTGATCACTTTTGGGCTCCAAATCCAAGTCTGATATGGAATGCGTCTTGTTTCTGGAGCTGGGGTGAGACTGGAAAGAAGCTACCACTCACTCATTACTCACCACGTGTTTAGCTCCCTCACTGCAGTGTTTTGATAGTCAGCCAAGGATTTGTCAAGACCACAGACTCCAGCTTACCCCTTTGTTCCAGTTCACAATCTTCACTGACCAGCATAATCCCACACCAAAGTTCTCTTTTTGTTATAAAATCATCATTCTACCTTGACTACAGACTGTCTTGGTTTATACCTCCCATTCCTGGAGCTCACCTTGAAACCACAACCTAGTGACCTTTGAAGCACCATTGTGCTTCACCCACTCCCCACCCCTTACTCCACCACCATAAATGAAAGTAATCCGATAAACAAGCATACCAGGGTGTTAATAACTGATAACCACTTAATGTATTATCCTTCTCAGAGGAATTATCCTCATTTAACTTGTAAGGCCTTCACTGAAAGACATGAAATTTGCTGGGTAGTTTTCCAAAACACTGTGTGGAAAAAGAGAATAGCTACTTGGGGGTGAAGGGTGTTCTGAGCCTCCTCAAATCACGCCACACAAGGACTTGCTTCTTTTATGGATCTGTAAAGTGGTCCTACTTGTGGAAATATGGGGATTACATTAACACAGTGGTTCTTCAACTTTATGTTAGAATCACCTGGAGAGCTTTGGAAAATCCCAATGCCTAGATTGTATCCCAGACCAATTAAAGCAGCATTTCTGGAGATGAGCCCAATGCATTGATATTATTCTTAAAAACTCTCCAGGTGATTCCAATATCCAGTCAAGTTTGAGCACTAGTGCAATAATACCCACCTCCAACTATTTAGGCACAACCGCCCTGTGAGAGACCAATAAAATAGGCTTTCTTTTCATGCTGGGAATGATGCTTCTGGACACAAAGCCAGAATTTCATTCTGAAAATGTGTTCCTGTGGTTCTGTAAGTACTTAGTATAATCCATACGGGCTAAGTAGTTAGTTGCTAAACTGCAAACACCCATCTCATTTCATCTCGGTCCATTTTTGGCCATCTGGTCCTCGTATTTCCAGTACAGGGCTATGTGTATATTAATGAAATGATTGTATCCGATTACATCTTTTATTCAAAGCACAAGAAGAACAGTCCATGTATCTTTTCTCCAGCGTCACTGTTTCTCTCATGGTGTCAATAATTAAGTTATTCTATTTCATGCAGAGGGGGCAAGGTCTTCCATTAAGGTAAGAGTGTACAGCAAATCTGTTATTGCTTACAATAAAATTTCAATTTTGCTTCCTGTTATCTATAAAGTAGATATAATATAGATGTTTCAGTCAAAAGCATATACTTCCCCAAGTCAAATACTTGTTAGTCATCTCCATTTAAAAATGTCCCATCATAAGAGTGCCTGGGTGGCTCAGTTGATTGATTGTCTGACTTAGTTTTGATTCAAGTCATGGTCTCAGGATTATGAGACTGAGTCTCAAGTTGGGTTTGCACTCAGTTCAGAGTCTGCTTAGGATTCTAACTCTTCCTCTCCATCTGCCCCTCCCCATGCTTTCATGTGCTCTCTCTCTAAAATAAATAAATAAAATCTTTAAAAAACTAAAACTAAAAATGTCTGTCATATAATTCATGTTAACAACCAATGTGACAATTGGTATACAAGAGAGATCACCTAAGAGCACCAAATAGCCGAGTTAGTTGCAGTTTTCTCTAGTTCCTCTGCAAAAGTCAGATGGTCAGAAAGCCATATGCCTAAACTGTATTTTTTTTTGCCACTGCTTGGTGGACTAGGGAAGGGCCAGGGGGAGGGGACCCACTTCTTAACCTAAATCTTTCATCACAGTCTTTTACGTTGTTGTTGCAACCAAAACTGTTCTCCTTTTTAAAAAGATTTTATTTATTTACTTATTTATTCATTTATTTATTTATTTATTTATTTATTTATTTATTTATTTATGAGAGACACACACACACACACACAGAGGCAGAGACAGGCAGAGGCAGGCAGAGAAGCAGGCTCCATGCAGGAAGCCTGATGTGGGACTCAAAATCGGGAATCTGGGATCATGCCCTGAGCCAAAGGCAGACGCCTAACCGCTAGACACCCAGGTGTCCCAACGGTTCTCCTTTTAAGGAAATTTTATAATGCCAGTTGTTCAAATTAGAAGGAAGTTATTCTATCTTGTGACATCCGACTGAACAAAAATGAACGAAGAACAGACGAACGGTTAAATAGTATGATGCTCACTCTTTATCACTACTTTCCTATGCTTTTACTTTCTAGAGTAAGCATTAAAAAATCAACAAATATACATAAATATAAATATATGTACATTGTTACAACCAAATTCCCCCAACCCATTAATATTTGATCTTTGCACATATAGGTTCTTGGCCCTCACATTTCATTTGTTTGTTCAGCGAATATTTACTCATGGCCTGGTAGATGCCAGGGCGATATAATAATGAATTAAATGATATAGTCTCTGACCCCATGGAGTCTAAAATCTAGTAGGAGAGATACACAAATTAATCAATAGTAATATAATTTTAAAACTCTGAAAAGTGCCACCAATGGACAGCTCTGAAATATGCAGCCCTGAATATATAAGAGGGCAGGGATGGGCTGCCCTGCTTCGTGGGTAGGGTTGGGAAGTGAAAGTCATTCTTTAGCTGAGATCTAAAGGAAGAACAAATCGGTGAAAGGGGTAGAAAGGGAGTGTTCTGAGCTCAGGAAACAGCAGTGGACAGACCTTGGAGTGGGAAAGAGTAGCATATTCAAAGAACTGTAAAGCCTCCCTGGTTGGTTCATAAGTGGGAAGGAGAGGGGCATGCAGCAAGGCTGAAGAGACAGGCAGGGGTCTCATCAATCAGAGCCTTGTAGACTAGGGTTGCACCGTTGGTATTTTTCCTAAGAGGGGCAAGTGACATGATTAGGTTTGCTTTTTTAAAAGCTCAATCCATTTGCATTATGGGGTGAATAGATTGGAGGGGGTGGGCAAGAGCAGGGATGACAAGCCACTGGTGAAGGCTTAAACTCAAATAGCACCTTTCTTGCACTTATCTTCCATCCCTCAGGGAAACACCTCTACTGTTTAACCCTGTCTGCTCTCTGGTTAATGAGCTAGATGACTTCTCAGGAACCATCCCGAACTCATAATCCTCTTTAATTATGTAGGAAACAAATAGGCTATGATTGTAATGATCAACATAAATACCTCCGTGATTAGTTGAACCTTAAGGGCATTACTAATTGTGATGCCTCTTTCAAACACATTTGTCTCTGAGTACAGTAAACAAATGGTGGAAGGCAGCTCCTTAGCACCAAGCAATTTAAAAAAAAATGGAAAGAGTGGGACCCCTAATTAAGGAAGCCAGGGCTCCTGTGCGCCTTTTATTTCCCCCTGGAAACCCATGTTTTGCTTCAGTTCAGCAGAGGCCAGAAAAAGTTCAGGTGGAGGGGAGCATTCTTTGAAAGAGAAAGAAGACATTAATCTTCAAGAATTTCCTGAGATTTTGGCCATTTATTTTTAATAATATTGTTTGAAGATGGCACCACAATCAAATGAAACTAAGGAGATCAACACTGCTGTTGATAAACAAATCCTGGGGAGTAGAACACAGATGAAAATTGTTTTCCTAGGAGAATATAAATATATTCCAAATTTAGTAACCACAACTCAAACTATTTCTGCGACTCCTCTTTTAGGATTGTCTCCAGAACCCCTTGTTAGCATGTAAGAAGATCCTCATTACTTGAAAAAAATCACACCTCGTTTTTTACTATAAGTTGTATGAGCCAGCCTGATTACTCAATTTATTTTCATTAGAGGCTTCTGAAAATACATATTTTAATGAATCTGAATTTAAAAGAGGGTGAAAAATGATTTGCACCTGCATCGTATAGAGTTTCTTGGCAACTGTGAGCTGAGATTTGGGTTCCTTCTGCTTCTCCAGCATACAAGTTGGAAGGTTTCCTTGTGTTCTCCATGAATATCCAGTAACTTCTGTTTTTTTTACAAGATCAAATTTCCCTTCAAAGAATGGGTTTGCTATCACTGAAGATATTCATAAGCCTACTTGGCAGGCCTAGAATAAAGATAAGAAGCAGTTAGATGAATTCCTGAAATACTCTGTGCTCTGACAGGGCACCGTGATGCTGCACATGGACGGCCTTGCTCGTCTGCCTTCTCCTGGCCCCTCCTTTTCCTCCAGACTAAGTCCAGCTATGCCCCCTAAGGAGACCCCCTCCTTCCCTACCATGTCCCCTACACAATCGTGTTAGGAGCTCCCAGCGTGTAACTTTCCATGCTGTATAATAATTGTTCTCACCAATAGACTGTGAACTTATCCAGAGCAGGAACCATGTTATTTTTGTGTCGTTTTGCTTTTACCTTTATCTCCTTCAGGACTTAGCACAATACATGGCATGTAATAGTCACTCAAATATTTACGGAGTAAAACTTCATAAATAGAACAGCCCTAGAATACTGGTCCGGGAGCTAGAGATTTAGCATCCAGGTTTTTCCATGGCCAGCAGAATCCACCAGTTCTTATCTCCAGCACCACCTTCTTAGGAATCCTTTCTGACTTTAACATTTTTTTTTTTGTCTAGGCTTGGTGCCCCTTAAGAGGCACTTCTTTTCTTTTCTTTCTTTTCTTTTCTTTTCTTTTCTTTTCTTTTCTTTTCTTTTCTTTTCTTTCTTTTCTTTTCTTTTCTTTTCTTTTCTCTTCTTTTCTTTTCTTTCTTCTCTTTTCTTTCTTTTTTCTTTTCTTTTCTTTCTTTTCTTTTCTCTCTCTCTCTCTCTTTCTTTCTTTCAGTTAGTTAACATACAGTGTAGTATTGGTTTCAGGAGTAGAATTTAGTGATTCATCACTTATATATAACACCCAGTGCTCATCACAACAAATGCCCTCCTTAATGCCCATCACCCACTTAGACCATGCCCCACCTACCTCCCCTTCAGCAACCTTGTTTCCTATAGTTAAGTTTCTTATGGTTTGCTTCCCTCCCTGTTTTTATCTTTTTTTTTTTTATTTTTCCTTCCCTTCCCCTGTGTTCATCTGTTTTGTCTCTTAAATTCCACATATGAGTGAAATCTTATAACATTTGTCTCTCTCTGACTGACTTATTTTGCTTAGCATAATACACTCTAGCTCCATTCACATTGTTGCAAATGGCAAGATTTCATCCTTTCTGATGACTAGCATTTCATTATATATATGCACATATATAATACATGTTATAGATGTAATACATACATGTAATACACACACACACACACACACACACACACACACACACACACCACATCTTCTTTATCCAGTCATCAGTTGATGGACATTTAGGCTCTTCCCATAGTTTGGCTATTGTTGATAATGCTGCTGTAAACATTGGGGTGCAAGTGCCCTTTTGAATCAGCATTTTTGTATCCTGTGGATAAAGACCTAGTGGTGCAGTTGCTGGGTCATAGGGGAGCTCTATTTTTAGCTTTCTGAGAAGCCTCCATACTGGTTTCTAGAGTGACCGCACCAGTTTGCATTTCCACCAACAGTGCAAGAGGGATCCCCCTTCTCCACATTCTGTTGTTTGCTGGCTTGTTGATTTTAGCCATTCTGACAGGTGTGAGGTGATATCTCATTGTGGTTTCGATTTGTATTTCCCTGGTGGTGAATGATGTTGAGCATTTTTTTTCATGTGTCTATTGGTCATGTGTATGTCTTCTAGGGGGCACATGTTTCTAAAGAGAGAATGCTATGAGAACATGAAATATTTGGGCCTAAATCCTACTCTGTAGCTAGTTTCTAACTGTATTACTTGGATTCATTTATTTAGTCTGAGTATTGATTTCCTTCACTAAAAATATGACAATCGTACCACAGGGTTGCTGGGAGCACTACATGACATATAACCTGGCAAATAGTAAGTACTTAATAAATGCCAGTCTGCACTGCCCCTTTGCACTTCCTCAGCACTCTGCACTTGTCCCATCATCTTCCTTATCTGCCTTCCCTTGGATTCCAAGTCAAAGATTATATTTTTCCTACCTGAGGACTCATGGGAATTATTCAATAATTCCTCCAGAATTGCTTGTTCACTGAATACAATCTCCCATTTTAGAAGCTTAGAATGTTAAAATGACCCACTCAACTCATAGGTAGGAAATTGCCAAGCCAAGGACCACAGCACAATTCTAATGCTTTTTAAAAAAGTATTTGTTTGTTTATTTATTTATTTATGAGAGCAAGCAAGCGCATGAATTTTGGAAGAGGGAGAAGCAGACTCCCCACTGAGCAGAGAGCCCAATGCAGGGCTTGATTCCAGGACCCCAGGATCTGACCTGAGCCGAAGGCAGAAGCTTCACCAACTGAGCTACCCAAGTGCCCCACACAAATCTCATGCTTAAGCCAATACATTCTGGTCCCACTGCATGAAACCATGAAATTAATGTATACACATATCTGTGAAATAGGATCTGTGCACACCTACACACGCACATCTTCACAAAGACTGATCAAATATTAAGCACAATCTAGCTTCCCTTAATGGAAGAAGAGGATCGTATTTATATTCATTACTACCACTTCAATCCACCATATACTTCACTCTTTTTGTTCTGCTATCTTCCTGAAATAACTGTATCATAATTTTGTTGAGCAGATAGTCAGAGTTTATATTGTGTTGTGTAACTACTATTCCCAACTTAGTCTTGTAGAATTCCATAATTTCCCAATTTTCTGTGCAAAATTTTATTCTCCCTGGTCTGAACATTTTTGTTTGGATGGCTTGATTTTCTAAGGTCTTATTTATTCAACCCCAAATTCTCTGTCCCGGCCTCCTCTCAAAATACTTGAATACACCATGTCCTGCCAATTACATTTTCTTGGAGAAACTTCTTCCAGAACATTCTGACTTCTCCAATCTGACTGATTAGAGAAGTAAACAAGTGGAGTGCTGGGTGGTACCTCACCATCATCCCTCTTTCCTGTGTGCAATGATTTGCCCCATGTTTTCTTCTTTTGTGGTGTTCTCCCTTGTTTTGCTAAAGTCTTTTCTCTAATAGTTTTTTTGAGACAGAGCCCATGGGGGGAAAATGTTAGAGACCTCTTACACCTGTAATTGACTTCGATCTCCAATTGCATAACCCTTCAGGGTGTAGAGGCATTCCTCTGTGGTCTTACAGTTTCCAGTATTACATCTGAAGTACAAAGACATTCTCGTTCTTGTATAATGTGTGCAACTTTTTCTTTAGAAGATTTTTCGGATATTCTTTTTGACCCTAATAGTCTCAAATTTCACAATAGTTTACCTTAATATAGAGCTTCTCTTCATCTCCTGTGCTAGATATTCAGAAGGCCCTTTCAGTCTACAAACTCATGCATCTCAGTTGTGGGGAAGGTTCTTGGATTATCTTGTGGATGGTTTTCTTTCTAATCCTCACCCCTCTTTGCTCTGTTCTCTCCTGTTAGAATTTATTACTTGGACATTGGCCCTTCTGGACCTGTCCTCTAACTTTTATCTTCCTCTCTAATTCTCTCTTTGTTCTGCTTTCTGGGAGATTTCCTCAACTTTTTCTTGCATTCCTTTTATTTTATTTTTAAAACTTCTATAATCACAATTTTAATTTGCAAGAGTTCTTTTGCACTGTCTTGTCTCTCTCTCAGGAAAATAACTATAATTTTTTAGGTTTTCTTTTCCCTGCATGGTCTGTGTTTCCTCTGTATTTTTTTAAGGTTTGTTGTTGTCTCCATATTTCACATTACAGGTTTTCCTCTTCTGATATCTTCTGACTTTTGGTTGTCAGCTCATGTTTAAGAGTGAAGGAAGCACTACGGAACTGATTGGAAACTCCAAGTGTGTGAGTGGGCTGACTATGGGTTTCAGGGTAGGGCAGTGCTACTGGCATATGGTGGGTGGATCCCAGGGAGGCTGCTATACATTCTTCATGCACAGGACAGCCCCCCACAACAAAGAGTTCTTCTACCCAAAATATTAGTAGTTTTGGTTGAGAAATCCTGAGTATCTCATAGAGCGATTTAGTTAAAAATCTCTGATTTGGGTACTTTTTTCCCCCCTCTTTCTCCTGGGCTGGTTAGATTCTGCCAACAAGAATCCTTTCTGGGTGGTGGGGGGGAGGGTTTAGACCTGGCTTCCAACATCCTGGGTGCCAGTAGAGAGCTGGCAGTTTTAACAGTCAGAGTGCAAAGGTCACTTAATCACTCCATTGGCAATATTGTCTCCCCATCATCATCTATGAGTAAATTCTCCCACTCCAGAGACCCTCTCCAGAGGCTAAACATCCAGTTTCCTGCCAGAATGGAGGAAAGGCAGTTACTCAGCTGTATGGAATGTGGAAGGAGACAGTAGAATTTAAATATCTCCTTAAATAGACTTTTAAGTAATCATCCTGATTTCAGCATCCTTTACCCCCTCTTGACTCTCAGCTCCTAAACATTTATGAGGCGGAGAAGAGAGGTGAGTTTCTGCTGAATAAAAGAGTTGGAGCTCAGTTTTTTCTACAGCTGACTGCTAAGATATTATCACTTGACTATCTGCTTTCCAGTTTTCAATTCTCTTTATCTTTATAGATTATGTCTTCTTAAAAATCCCTTTACTGGGCAGCCCCGGTGGCTCAGTGGTTTAGTGCCGCCTACAGCGCAGGGTGTGATCCTGGAGACCCAGGATCGAGTCCCACATCGGGGTCCCTGCATGGAGCCTGCTTCTCCCTCTGCCTTTGTCTCTGCCTCTCTCTCTCTCTCTCTCTCTCTCTCTCTCTCTCTCTCTCTCCTCTCTGTGTATTCTCATGAATTAATAAATAAAATCTTTTAAAAAAATCCCTTTACTATCTCATTAGTGAGGTCTCCAGAGTAAATGTATGTGCTCCCCCATATATTATGTGGCGGTTTCACAATTGTCTTTTTCATGTTGAAGAATTCACCGGTATTCTCCAATAAGAAAACCCCACAAACAATGCATCTATACCGAATTCAAAGTAAAATGTCTGCATTCTGTTAACTTTTTCATGGCCAGTTTGCAGGACATGTTACCTAATAAGTTTTGATGTCGGGACTGGTTTGGCTGGGTTCTTTTTCTCTTAAAGAAATCTACTGACTACAAATATGAGAACCTGATTTAGAGCTCACATTATCTACAGGATACAGTGTGCTAGGAGCCAAAAAAAAAAAAAACAAAAAAAAATTTTTTTAAACCTAAACCCAAGAGAAAACAGGAATCTAAACATAATCTGCTAAAAATAAAATAGCAGTGTGGTTTAATTGACTAACTGAAATTCTGTGTGAAGAGAATTCAGATTTCTACAGCTGACCTGCTCCTCAAGCAGCTGGAAAAATGATGTTAAGTCAGTGTCACTGGCTGCGATTTCTCCTGGAAATCTAATTTTCACTGTTGTTCTTTGAAATCTGGTGACTCTGGAGGGGACCTGGATTGTGCTCTGGATTTCTATCCCATGCACAGATGCTGCTTTCACTGCCAACTGGAGCATCACTTGCATTAAAAAAAAAAAAAAAAAAAAAAGACCCAGCGTTGGAAGCAGAGAGAGGATATAGCCACATTTCCTAGGTACAGTGAGTGCTGGCTATGATTCTTTACACTTCAGCCTCAAGTCTCACATGAAGGCAGACATTCATTCCACCACTAAGGAAAATTTCTAGTATCAAGTAGAAAGCAGGATTAAAGACACATTTGCATTGAAGTTGTGCAAATAAATGCAGCCCAAGAGTAACTGAAGCCTGAGCCTAGAATGAGGTGACTCTTCCATTTTAATATCTAAGGGAACTACTTATATGGTGCCATGGCAACAGCATCACCTTCAGTGGTTCTCCTAAAAAAAAATCTTGCAAAAACATGATCAGAATACATGAAGATTTGGCATTGATTTGATGAGCCAGTGGTCAAAGTATTTCGTGCCTTACTGTATGTTATTGGGTACTTTTTAACTTTTGAGAAACTACACAAAAAATATTCAGCTTAGAAAAATTAGAATATACAAGTAGCTAAAGAAAACTCTCAGTAGTTTCTTCATTCAGATATGAGCACTGCCTTGCGGTGATTTTTCTATGCCTATATACCCAACTATATATATATATGTAGAGAGAGAGAGAGACAGAGAGAGAGAAAGAGAGAGAGAGAGAGACAGAGAGAGAGAGAGAAGTATGTTTTTGAGACAAAGAATGAAAGGGCTTTCTCTTCATAGACCTTCACTGAAAAACTATGAAAAACTATGAAACTATGAAAAATTTTTAAAAACTATCAATCAAGAAAGATATTAAGTCCAGAGTGGAATGTGAGAAAAAAATTATGAAAAAAATAGTCTTCTTTATAAAGGTAAGTACATACTGTAAATACTGTGGAGTCCAGGATCAAGCTACCAGTCTATTCAGTTCCTAGGAAGGGCTCTCTTTCTGGATTGCATATGACCACCTTCCTGCTAACTCCTCAGATGGAGGAGAGAGAAAGCAGGCTCCCTGGTGTCTCTTCTTATAAAGGCATAAATCGCATCATGAGGACCCCATCCTCATGATGTCATCCAAATCTCATTACTCTTAAAGGCCCTATCCCCAAATACCATCACACTGGGGATTAGGGCTTCCGTATATGAATTTTGGGAGAACACAAACATTAAGTCTATAATTGTCAGTAAAGGAAGACAAGGAAACTAAACAACAACAACAAAAAAGCATAGTAAATGTTAAAAAAAAAAAACCCACAGAATTCAATGACAGAAGCATCAAAATGTGATTTAATCATTAGATGCATAGTATCTAGTAGAAAAAAGGAAAGATTGATTTTCATCTATACATCTCAATAAAAATAGACCTCAAAAACTAAATGTTGAATGAAAAAAGCGAGATGCTGGGTGATAAGTGGAATGTGACTTAATCGGTTTAAATGTTAAGCACAGGAAACCATAGCCTGTGTTTTCTACAGAGATATTTAGCATATAAATGGATATTTGGGAAATCTATGAAAATCATAGAATCAGACGCACCTGGGTGGCTCAGTCAGTTAAGCATACAACTCTTGATTTTGGCCCAGGTCATGATCTCAGAATTGTGACATGGAGGCCCATGTAGGGCTCTGCACTGAGGGTGAAGCCTGCTTAAGATTCTCTCTCTCCCCACTCTGCCCTTCCCTGTATCCCCCACTCAAAAACAAACAAACCAAAAACACAAACTCATAGATCAGAAAAGCAGGTATCAGTTTCAAGAGAATGGAAACAAAACAAAACAAAACAAAACTGAAGAAGGGGGCTGAAGAGGAGTACAAAGGAACTTGGTACTGAAAAAAAAAATTTTTTTATGTGAAAAAAAATTTAAACACCTGTATGGTATCCTGTTAAGGGTCTGTCAAATGTTAAAGATGATACAATGAGCAGAAACAGACAGATTTGTTGTCCTCACAGAACTAATGGTCTGAAGGGAAGGCAAATAATTACTCTCAAAAACATAAATCATAACTGTGAGTAAGCTCAAGGGGGGCAATAGGGGAGTGCAGGAGTGAGGAGGAAGGCAGCGCTCTCAGTGGAGAGGCCACCATATGCAAAACCCTGGCAGTGGGAGTAGACATATATAAGGCAGTAGGGTTAGAGCTGGGGAAGGGGTACGAGAAGGGGTTAGGACAGGAAGAGAGAGCCACTCCATTTTGGTCTTCCGGGCTGCTTGAAAGCAGCAGAAAGAAAGCCATCGAGAGGTTTTATGTGGTAGGGGGAGATTAATCAGAGTTGCAGTATTAAAAGATTGCTCTTGGTTCTGTGTAGAGGGAGGATAGGGGAGCAAGAGAAGATATGTGGGAGTTACTGTAGTGTCAGGTGAGCCTGGGACTGTGAGGAAAAGGAGAAGAAGGAGATGAAATTCATTCCACCAGAATCAAGAGATTTTTAGAAGAACATTCAAAAAGACTGGCTGATAGGTTGGCCATAAGAAGTGAGACAGAAAGAGGTGCAAAGATGAGTCCCTGGCATCACTGTATGGACTCCTGCCATTTAGAGAGATGAGAATAAGGCCAGTTTTGGAGGTGAAGATTTTGAGTTTGCTTTTGGACAAGTTGCATTTAAAGTGCCTTTGAGACCCAAGTAGAGATTCAAGGAGGTAGCTGAATATATATGTTTGGAATATAAAGGTGGGAGTCAATCCTTAGGGGCATGAATAAAGTAACTTGGGAACACACTGGAAGGGGAAGAGGACCTGTATAGTTGTCCTGACAAATTCCGTTATGGCTGGTAGGTGGAAGACAGACCTACAAAGGATATGGAAAAGCTACAAGTTGGAGGAAAACTGAGTAGAGCCAGGGAAGAAGATCTTTCACCAAGAGGCAGGCGTCACTTGTGATGAGGGTTGACAATAGGTCTCTGGACGAGGCACCATGGAGGTCATTAGAGATCTTCACAAGAGCTGTGTTGGGGGGTGAAGTGAGAGATTGGAGTGAGCACTAAGGAAAGGGAGGCAGCCCTTTGGAGGTGTCTGACCTGTGGAAAAGAGAAAGAGAACAGCAACTCCAGTGGAATGTTGGGTGGAGGCCACATGGTTTCTAATGGAAAGATTTAACTTTGCACTTTTGCTGAAGGAAATTGAGAGAGTTTCAGTCTCTGGCTTCTCTTTTCTTTTTGAAGTTGGCAGGGCAAGTCAGGAAGAACAAAGAAGACATGGAGAAAGCAGTAGGAGTAATTGTTCATAAACTTAAGGCATCTAAAAAAACACAAACAAACAAACAAAACCCTTAAGGCAGAAGGTTTAAAATGGCTCCCGGTTGCTAAATATGTGCTCCATATAGGCACTTCACCAGTCTATAGCCTTATAGGCATTATGTCCTTACATAGGGGCACAAATGATTTCTCCTACATTATAAGGTCTTCATTTAATTCAGTTGAGTTTGTTTCCTCCAGAGGAGCTCAGTCCCTAGTTCAAATTCTACACTGCACTTAGAATTGGAGTTTGTGAAGGGATGGCCAAGTACTGTATGTAACTTCTGAAACCATGTAGAGCATTCTTGGGAACATGCTGGGTGGTGTGGTCTAGTGGAGCAAGGAAAACCCTGAATGTGAAGAAGGGTGTGGAACAACACTGATAACGCAGCAGGGTCACTTCTGTCTGGAAGTGACCTCGGAGAGAGGGACAGGACCACAAGGGAAACTGGCAACTCCCCCATCCTGGTCCATCCCTCCCTCCCCACATGGAGTGTGTACTCCGTGTAAATGTTGACAAAAATGTCAAACATTTTTTTCACCATGATCCACACACATATACACAAAGAAACCATTTATGTTGCAACCTAGTGCATACACATATAGACTACAACAGAATTCCACAAAACATTATCTACCCTCACTATACACAGTATACTCTGGTATTTTCTATTTTCTCCCCTGCTTGGTTCCTTTTTTTTCAATGTTGATTGGAATCTACTCAACTAATTTCAAAATTCATTTAATGGCTCATGACTTAACAGTTTGAAAAACGTGGTTCTAAACAGCATTAAATCATTCTGGTGGACAACTGAATACTTGCCTGTTGGCCTGAGCCAAGAGAAGGTAACAGCTATTTGGGGAAGAATGGAAGAGAGTAAGCAGTTATGGGTATTTGTCCAGCCTTCCTAGGAAACTCTGACCCTGGTCTGGTAAGAGTGTCACCAGGGCTCAGTAAAATGAGAGAGTTTCATAAGCTACTACTTCTGTGTGTGGCCCAAGTTTTCTTATGTGGGTTTGTTTTCTTCTAGAATTTGTACTACCAACCAGCGGTCATGGTCTAGGCAGCTTCCTCCCCTCTTACCTCCTGCTTCTGTATTCTCTAAGGCACAGGCCAGTCTTCAAGCATTTTTTTTTCTAATTTTCTAGGGTTATTAATTTATATCCTGTCCTCTCTCTCCACTGCTCACCTCCCAAATGGTGACTGCCCCCTAAATTCAGTGTCATTGGCACAAGCCACATCTTCCAAAGAGAAGGGATGAGGACAGGGCTAAGATTTGTTTGATACTTAAATCCCGTTTGAGGACAGGTCAGGCCCAGAAAGCAGAGGACAGACAAGCTCTGTCTAGGAAAGAGAAAGGCTAGGGTATGTTTGACTTCAGTATTTAAGAATGAAGTACCAGCTGTTCAGTTCTTCAACAAATAGCAATCGAGTGTCTGCTGTGGAGGAAGGCAAGAATTTCAGGAGGGAGTCATTAATTCAAAGGACATCCAGAAAATACAGAGTAGATGGCACCTTGATCTGCTATAAAAAATAAATAAATGACCCTAGGGATGAAATTTAATAACTCTTTATAAAAAAGGTCTACAAATCCAGGGGTATCATATGTGGGAAATATTCACTGACTGGAAACAAACATTTATATTGGATAAATTAGCTCCTAAAAAGTCCATTTCCTCTGCTCACGCAAATGTTGCTCTTTGTGCTGAGTGGAAGGGCATTTCCACTTCTCCCACCGCAAAAGCTGTATTTCTTTCAACATTAAGGTTAATGAGGGCTGGGGCCCCCTAATCTACATGAGTAGGTTAATTCTCATGTGTCCCAGATAGTTGAGAGAGAAAGAGATTTAGAACTTCGGCTGAAGGGAGATGCACACACTGCCCACAGCGAATGCACGCCAAGAAGCCAGAAAGAGCACCCCATAGAAGGGTCTCTGTCCCGCAGTTCCTCCATCTACAAGGCAGGGGTGCTGAGCCTGACCCCACCCTTCCCTGTGTGTGAATGGGAGGCGCCAGTTCCTAGGTATGTGCTTCAAGGTTTGATTATATTGTAGTAACAGAAATATTTGGTCAAAAATTGGGTTGCTGGGGGCTCAGTAGGTTAAGCGTCTGACTCTTGATTTTGGCTCAGGTCATGATCTCAGGATCCTGAGATAGAACCCCTTGTCAGACTCGACACTCAGTGGGGAATCTGCTTGAAGATTCTCTCTCTCCGTCTGTCCTTCTTCCCTGCTCTCTCTCATAAATAAATAAATAAATAAATAAATAAATAAATAGTCTTAAAAAAAAAATCCCTGATTCCCCCTCTTTGGGTAGGCAGGATTTTAAGAACTATTTTGTCAAAAATTAACAGAGCTGCCATGACATTGCTGGTAGGACACCAATCTTCAGTGTATTTTCAGAAGTAAGGATGTGGTTTGAGGTGATCTCATATTCTGTTGTCAAGGGCATGGATGGATTTCCAAAAAGCCCCTAGAAATGTCTTCATTGACTTAGTTGAAAGTTCAAAGTTGAAAGTCACAAAACATTACCAATGAGTGAGGCTATTCCAATCCTTTCATTCAAAATGATAACACAGAGGTGCCTGGGTGGCCCAGTCAGTTAAGCATCTGCCTTCTGCTCAGGTCATGATCTAAGCGTCCTGGGACTGCACCCCATATCAGGGTCTGCTCAGTGGGGAGCCTGCTTTTCCCTCTCCCTCTGCCCCTCATGCTCTCTTGCTTTCTCTCTGTCAAATAAATAAATAAAACCTTTTTTAAAAATAACACATTATGTCCAAAGGCAAAAGAATGTGACTTCTACACCGCATTCTTGCCCCCCCCCCCCGCACCTTTGGCTACTTTTGACATTGTTGTGATAAAAAAAAAATGTGGGGGGAGGGCAGGGAGGACAAGAAAGCAAAAGAGATGACTAAGAGACTCCTGTTTGTTAGCCCTCACAAAAAAGTCCTCACTGCTACCGTCAAATACTCAGATGCTTCAATGTTTAAAAAAATTTAAGTTGATAAATAGAATGATTTGGGATTCATTCATTCTGACACTGTCTGGCTCTGTGCTAGACATGCTGTGCTAGAAAATGATGGTTTTAAAAAAAAAAGTCTAGTAGTAGAGACAAAAGAAAGAAGTAAGCTAACAAGTTATGATCAGTATGAAATTCAAGAACAGACAAAACTAATCTATAGTGATAGAAAGGGTCACCTGGGATGGAGGTGGAGAGGGCTGTATTTGGAGGGACAAGAAGGAATTTGGGGGGGAATGGAATGTGTGATGTATTTTGATTGAGGTGGTCGTTACTGGGTATACACATTTGTCAAAACTCATTGAATTGCTTGCTTAAAATGGGCATGTGTTATTGTACATAAACTACACCTCAATAAAGTTAAAACAAAAGATAATATAATAGGTGATACAAAGGACATGAACCAAGGGTGGAGGTGAAGGGAGGAGGAAAGAGGCCCATGTGGAAGAAATCCCATGAGCAAAGGCCTAATGGTTTTCCTTATTTTTCTTGCAATAGAGGACTTTGTGAAGACAAGGTCATGATTTTACTCTTCAAGAAGAGTAAAGGAATATGAAAAGGAATATGCAACTGAATCATCCTACCAGTCCTTCTAAATGTAGAAATAAGAGATAAAGGGCATGAGATTTCTTTTTGAGATGATGAAAATGTTCTAAAATTGACTGTGCTGATGGCTGCCTCTGTCCGTGAATATACTAAAAACCGATTGAATTGTACATCCTAAGCGACTGAACTGTATGGTATGTGAATTATATCTTGAAGCTTTTGTTAAAAAAAACAACAACAACAAGATAATTTAATTCAATGATGAGAGAGGTTTGGGAGGAAACTTTGGACATGGATTAAAGCAAAGTAACCTAGATGAGATCCTTCATGTTTACTTCCTTAGCGTGCTGCTCACATGTGGAGCAAAAAAAGAGGTGACTTCTGATAGATCTTCAACTTCATTCATATGCTAAAGAAAAACACTATCCCCCCCACCCCTTCCACCACTGAATAAAATTACCCAATACCAGACCTCCATTTCTGATAGGGTAGCACTTTGGATACCGAAAAACTGTCCCACATAAAATAACAGAAATCCTGGATTACAGTTATTTTTTTTCTTAAAGATTTTATTTATTTATTCATGAGAGACACACAGAGAGAGGCAGAGACACAGGCAGAAGGAGAAGCAGGTTCCTTGCAAGGAGCCAATGCGGACTCCATCCCGGACCTGGGATCACGCCCTGATGGACCTCAGTCGAAGGCTCAACCACTGAGCCACCCAGGTGTCCCTACAGTTATTATTTTAAACGTATTGTTCAGCTGGCATAAAGTCACCTCAGAGCCCTAAAGCCAAGTGAAGTCCTGGGGAGGTCAGTGTGAGAAGCTGGTGCTAACAGTCAGAATAGGCTTCGGTTATTCCTGAGGCAAATAAGCTCATGGTTAACACTTTATTTCTCAGTTATGCCTCGTGTCCACAGGAGGCACTAATCCTAATCCTTGTGGGGACCCGGCCTACAGAGGCTTCAATTCAGAATGTGAGTGTTGTAGTAGATTTTCAGTTCCTTGTATCGTGCTTCTTTCTCTCTAGTTTCTCAAACTATTAAGTTTGGGTATATATTTTATATTTTATATCTTCCCTATTAAGATTTATATTTGGAGTAAACACTCGTCAAGTTCTTCCTGCTGAAACCCTCATCCCTACCAACCTACGGTTTTCTTTTTAAAAACTGGAATCCTCATACTGTATTTCAGTGACGGAGCTCCCTTTTATGTATTAAAATCAAACCAGTTATTATAACACAATGAAATTGACACTTCAGGGTAATGGGTATAAAAGAGAACATGGCTTCGCTTTACTGTAAGGTTCAAACAGATTTAAAATAAGTTGCTTCAACTTGAGAGGAGGCTCAGTGTGGTACAAAAAGGGCTTCCTACACGAGAATTCAGGAAGCCAATTTAGATTTTTTTTAAAAGGCCCTGTAATGTAAGGCCATGGTGATTATTAGTTTAACTCTTTGAACCCCGTGTCCTGAAGTTGTGACGTTATTTAGGTCCATCTGTCCTTTGGCAGAGGAAGGGGAGTATATAGCTTCACATTCTCAGCCTTCAGAGTAGTGCTCCCTGAATTCTCCAGTTGCTCTATTGAGTTGCTCAACAAAGATCTCTGCTCACTAGACCCTTCTGGATCCAAATGCCAGAGTTCACCTTCTTTAAATATTATTCAGTGGATCACTTCTCAGGAAGCACATCAGGAGAGACCACATGTTCTCTCATGTCAAATCCAAATTTCCACATTTGTCTTTCAATCATGTGCTCACACACACACACACGTATGTATAATGCTTATTAATATACTAATATATAAATATATGTAAGTGTGAAAATATTAATAACAGTGACTATAGAGCACTAATTAAGGTCCTCCTGTGTGTCAAGGCCTGAGCATAGTATCCCATTTCATCTTTCTCGCAACTTTGTAGGGCCGTTTGATCATCATTTGTGTTTATTAGGCAAGAACACTGCCCTCCTGTGTCTCCAAAACCCATGCCCTAACCCTCATCCTCCTGGGTCCCAACCTACCTGACCGCTGCCTCCCTGAGCATACTCTTTGCTCTAGTCAAGTCTCCCCACCACTTTCATGTTCCCCAAACCACTCTACTCATTCAGTCTCCCTCCCTCTCTCCCAAACCCTAAACACTTTTCAAGACTTAGGGCAAGTCCCATCTTTCAGTGATGCCTTCTCTCCAGTGTAGGACTGGAGCTGCATTTGATCACCTTGAAATTTTAATCTCCTTGAAAACGCATAGTCCGTTCAAGCTGGCAGCTCAAAGCTTGAAGCTTCAGTGGTTCTGTTATCTTCTCACCTGCCCCATCCAACCCACAGCACCTCCTGGCATTGCTGCTTGTGAAACCCATCTTGACTCTATCTACACTTCTCTCCATCTTTACAGTTTCCTTCATATCCAAGACCCAGCATCTCCTGCCTGCATAAATCTAAGGAGTTCTTAGTGGCTCATGTGACTTCACTCTTGCTTCTCCACTCCAGTCTCGCATGGTACTTAGAATAAGGTTTTAAAATATGTTTTAAAAAATAAATAAATAAAATAAAATAAAATATGTTTTATAAGTTTAAAACCTTTTGACATCATTCTGTTACTTTTAGAACAGCATCCAAACTTTTATCACTGTCCAGAGGCCCTGTATGATGGGTGTTAGGACTACCTCTCCAGCGGCACTTACTCCACCAACCCCTTTTCCCTCATCACTTTCCATCCACTGGTTATTCTCACTGTTTTGGACATGATAGACTCTTTCACATCAGGGTCTTTGCAGATGTTATTTCCATTGCCTGCTTTTCCCATTTTTCAGGTCTCAGATTTAATGATACCTTTTCAAAGAGGCTTTCCCTCATGGTCTTACCTAACTGGAATCTTCCTCTCTGCTAGAATCTCCTTTCACTGCACCATTATTCCTTCCATGGGCTGAGATCAAGTTCTATCTGTGTATTTGTAGATTTAGACATTTGTGCCTCCCCCTTCCCTACCCCCAACACATACGCACTGGACCACTGGACTGTGAGCCACGTGAGTACTGTGGCCATGCCTGTTTTGTCTCTAGCACTCAGTAGAAAGACCCCAATAAGCATATGTTGCCTTAATCAATCAGTCAATCACAAATCAATTCTTCCAAATAGATTTAAACTATTTGACAGGATTATATTCTTTTTCTCCTTAAAGCTCTCTTGTAAACACTGAGAATATGACAGGAACTCAACTTCTTACCAGTGGGTTGAATACACACTGAAAGCATGCCCTCGGATTTCCAGCTATTGTCACTGTTAATGAGATCCACTGGGCTGCTGACAGGGATGGGGAGCAGCCTCAAGAGCTCTGATTCTGCCACTTATTAGCAGCATGATGTAAGGCAAATAGCCTCTTGAGGTCTCAGTTTTCAATGATAAAATGGGGATAGTAGCCAATGGGCTGGGTGCCTAAAATGATACTGATATTAATAATATTATTTAACAATGCTTGAGCACTTGTACTGCACTAAACCCTTCAAATATATTATCTAATCTAACAAAATAATGTAGTAGGGTCTACTATTAACCCTTTCTTTCTGTTTTCAGATTCTAGGAGTTCCTCTATACATTTTTAACAAACTCCCTTCCTAACTTGAGATAGTTCGAGGAAGGTGCTGTTCCCTACGACTTGAATAGCACTGATCAGAAACTAGGGCCAAAGAGCATAGAACCCAAGGCTCCAAAGAAGATGAGAGATTCGGGGAGGTGGACATCAAGCTCAGGGCCAGGAAGCTGAGTGGGAATGGGGCAGGGACAATGTTTCTCCCTAAGTGCCCACTCCTACACCAGCCTAGTTGGTAAGAAATGAGTTAACTGGGAGACTTAGACTGTGGAACCAAATTCTCTCAGGCCAACTTTACTTGAAACCATTGTGAATCTGTTTCTCCATCTATGCTAATTTCATAGATGCAAAGTGAAAAAGGGGGAAAACCAGGCTCTTGAACAAGGATGAGAAAAAGAGAAGGGATCATGGTGAGAGTCAAAGAGCACAGAAGACAGGCGCCTGGGTGGCTAGTTGGTTGAGCATACAACTCTTGATTTCTTCGACTCAGGTCATGATCTCAGAGTTGTGAAATGAAGGCCTACATCAGGCTCTGCATTAATCGGGGAGTCTACTGGAGACTCTGTCTCTACTCTCTCCCCTCTGCCCTTTCTCTCTCTCTCTCTCTCTAATAAGTAAATAAATCTTAAAAAAAAAAATAGCACAGAAGAACAGAAAGGAAATCCTCTTCACATGGCCAAGGGCCCAGCTCTCTGTTGATGGTGCAGACCTGTGTTCTCTGCGGGAGTACACACACACACACGTACACACACACACATTCGTGATGTAGCCTCTTCCCCCTGACACCACAACTTGCTTTGATTTGTCTTCAAGGTCTCCAAGGAAGAGCCTTGGTTTCCTCTTTGCCATCCTTCACTTCTTCATACAAATCCGCTTGAACCCTTTTCTTCCTCCCCAGCTTTCGATTCCTTCCTTTGTCCTATTCTTATACTTTGGCTCATGAAAAATTCAGGATCTATGGAGAAAGCATTTCAATGGGATTTGAAGGGACCTTTAGAACCCATGTCCCCCTCTGTTCATCCCTTGGGGCCCAGCTTTCATAATCTGATCTAGAAAGAAAGTGAACGGATAGAGAAGGGAAGTCAGCAGCTAGGTTGAAGTTTACTTTGAAGCACAGGCATCCCTGTACCAGGCACTGTGCTTGGCGTCTGAAGTATGTGATATCACTATAGTTGCATGACAACTCTAGGAGCATGATTTTAGTTAGCTTCTTTGTTCTGACGTTCATAGAGGCTAAATTATTTACTTATAAGCCACTCTACTAGTCAGTAGGAAAACCACGATTTGAACTTAAATATTTTTGACTGAAAGCCCATGCAACATCAATCCTTCAGGTTAGTATAATAATAATAATAATTTTAAAAATTATAAACAGAAAACTATTGTTAAATTATAGGTGTGTTCTCTAGTGGGAAAATATGTTCTATTTTCCCCCAGGAACATAGATTAGGTAACTGGCATGTTAATTAGTATGATCTTTTCTCTAGAGAAATGCAAATAAAGTTAAGTGTCATCAAGATATGAATGGTAGGGAGAATGTCCCGGATAGCCAGCATTGGGTCAAGACCCGGGAAAGAAGTCCAAAGGGTAGATTCCAGAGTTAAAGATGTCTTAGGAAAATTTCACTATTGTGCCTAAGTCAGATTTTTAAGAATTATTTTTTAAATTTAAATTTAATTAATTAGCATATAATGCATTATTAGTTTCAGAGGTAGAGGTCAGTCTTATATCACACCCAGTGCTCATTACATCATGTGTTCTCCTTAATGTCCATCCCCCATTTACCCCATGCCCCCATCTTCCTCCCCTCCAGCAGCCCTCAGTTTGTTTCCTATGATTAAGAGTCTCTTATGGTTTGCCTCCCTCTCTGATTTCGTTTTCTTTTCTTTTTCTTTCCCTTCCCCTATGCTCCTCTGTTTTGCTTCTTAAATTCCACATATAAATTAGGTCATGTAATAATTGTCTTTTTCTGACTGACTTATTTCACTTAGCATAATGACCTCTAGTTTCATTCATGTTGGGGCAAATGGCAAGATTTTGTATTTTGATGGCTGAGTAATATTCCATTATATATATACACATATGTATACACATATATATACATACACATACAATATCTTCTTTATCCATTCATCAGTTGATGGACATTGGGTCTCTTTCCATAGTTTGGCTATTGTGGACATTGCTACTATAAACATTGGGGCGCAGGTGCCCCTTCAGATCACTACACTTGTATCTTTGGGGTAAATACCCAGTAGTACAATTGCTGGGTCGTAGGGGTTCTATTTCCAACTTTTTGAGGAACCTCCACACTGTCTTCCAGAGTGGCTGTCCCAACCTGCATTCCCAAAAACAGTGTAAGAGAGTGCCCCTTTCTCCGCATCTTTGCCAACATCTGTTGTTTCCTGACTTGTTAATTGTAGCCATTCTGACCCCGTGAGGTGGTATCTCATTGTGGTTTTGATTTGTGTTTCCCTGAAGGCAAGTGAGGTTGAGTGTTTTTTCATGTGTCTGTTGGCCATTTGTATGTCTTCTTTGGAGAAATGTCTGTTTGTGTTTTCTGCCCATGTCTTGATTGGATTATTTATTCTTTGGGCATTGAGTTTGATAAGTTCTTGATAGATTTTAGATACTAGCCCTCTACAGATTTTGGATACTTGCAAATATCCTCTCCCATTCTATCAGCTGTCTTCTGGTTTTGTCGACTGTTTCCTTTGCTGTGCAAAAGCTTTTTATGTGGATGAAGCCCCAATAGTTCATTTTTGCCTTTGTTTCCCTTGCATTTGGAGATGTGTCTAGCAAGAAGTTGGTGTGGCTGAGGTCACAGACATTGCTGCCTGCGTTCTCCTCTAGGATTTTGATGGATTCCTGTTTCACATTTAGGTCTTTCATTCATTTTGAATATATTTTTGTGTATAGTGTAAGAAAATGGTCCAGTTTCATTCTTCTGCATGTGTGCCCAAGTCAGATTTGCTTTTAAACCACCCACATGATGGCTACCCTGTCAATATCCAGTGATATTTCCAAAGTTCTTCAAGTGAACTTTTGACCGAAGGTCTTGCTTACACTTGACTGCAGAGTCCATTTCTCATCTACCGCTAATGCAGCATTGTAATTCAGCTTTACTGTAACCTTCCCTTGCGTCTGTTTTCTCTCTGTCTTCCCTCTCCAACCTTGATTCCCATGGAAGCTGCAGTAAAAGAATGCAGAGCCATAAGCAACAACATTGCTGGGAGTCCTGCAGACCACCCCTGCTTAACTCTTACTTGACTCAGCTCTCCTTTGTCAAGCAGCGGAGAGGACCCAGCACCCCACTGAGAGAGCCATTCTTTATCTGCCTGGTCAGTCTTACTCACATTCATTGCATACAGAGCGGATGACTGAACTGCTTCTACCATAGGAATCAACAGTAACCAAAAGTATACTTCTGCCCAAGAGTTTTTATCCTGTAGCTTCCTAATGGGAATTTGGTTGCTATAGCAACAGCCAAGCTCTGCCAGAAGGAGAAATTCCTTGTATAATGAGCCCGGAGGACCTTGTGAAAATAAAGGAAATCTTTAAAATGGAGCTGGGAGGCCCTGAAGGGGGAGCTCTCCTACACATCCCACCACTTGTGGCAGCCTGGGTAACCATGGGAAGAAGGAAGATGAAAATTATTGAGGCAAGAGAGGACATTTTTCACATAGGAATTTTATCTTCTGCTTTTAAGAGAAAGGAGGAGGATCTCTCCCTGCCCCAGCAGCATCACATTAACCCCCACTTGCAGCAAATGAGAAACTACAACCTCAAACTCTTGTTCTTCTCCAATAAACTTTTGTTCTAAGCAACCCTGACCAATTTCCTCCTAAAACCCAATAAAAGCTGACCTTCCCTTTGTCCCTTTGGACTGGCTGATGGTTCACCATGGCTTGTTTGTTCTAAATTGCAATTCCTCTGTTATTTCTGAATAAACTCACATTTTCTTGCTTAAATAAAATTACTCTTTCCTGTATTTAAATTTAACCTTGAGTATCAATCTTTGCTGATTTTGACCTGAAAGATTCAAAATTTCTTTAGTACCTGTCAGTTACTAGGAAATATTTATAGCATTTTTATCATGTTAATCACAAAGTGAATCTAACATTTCTTTTTATACACCTGACTAATCTGGTCATAGAGAGATCATTGGGTTTCTGGGTCCCTGGGCCATGCTGGAGTCTGGAAAAAAAAATCTGGGTACTCACACATACCACCAACCAAGTTTCTCAGTCTTACCTCAGTTTTGTTTGAGTGAAGTCATTGCTCTTCTCAAGCCCTTCTCAGGGCTTGTTAAATCAAATCAAACTTCCAAATGGAAATTGGAGCCTTTGCCCACAAATTACCATATTTTCCCTTATGCTCTAGCTCACTGGGCATGGTGTTCATGCCATTTTGTTCTCTTCCATTGGAGGATTACCCTCCCTTACTTAACATTGATCAGTCCCCATGGTGAGGATGGTATGACCCAGTTCTCAAGGCTGACCAGACTGAGACTTCCCTGGAATTTTTTCAGAACGATAAAGGGAAGACACTCTTCTGCTCCAGAAGCTGATAAGTTGGTAGACTGTGAATCTTGGACCATCATGCCCAACATGTGGGAAAATCTTGTATTAGTTTGCTCAGGCTACTATAACATAATAGCACAGACTGGGAGACTTACACAATAGGAATTAATTTTTGCTAAAAACATTGGGGTGCAGGTGTCTTGGTATTTCACTGCATCTATATCTTTGGGGTAAATCCCCAGCAGTGCAATTGCTGGGTCATAGGATAGCTCTATTTTTAACTCTTTGAGGAACCTCCACAGTTTTCCAGAGTGGCTGTACCAGTTCACATTCCCATCAGCAGTGCAAAAGGGTTCCCCTTTCTCCACATCCTCTCCAACATTTGTTGTTTTCTGTTGGCAAATTAAACTCCAATAAAAAAAAATACAAAAAAAAGGAATTAATTTTTGCACAGTTCTGGAGGCCAGAAGTTCAAGATCTAGGTGCCAGCGGGGTTGATTTCTGATGAGACCTCTCTACCTGGCCTGCAAATGGCTGCCTTCTTGCTGTGTCCTCACCTGCCCCTTAGTCTGTACATGCACCCTCCTTGTATCTCCTCTTCTTATAAGAACGCAAGTCCTATTGGATTAGATTCCCACCCTTGTGACCTCATTTAATCTTAATTACCTCCTTAAGGCCCACTGTGTTTGGACACAGTCCTATTTGGGGTTAGGGTTTCAACATACAAATTTGGGGGTAAGACAGTCCTGTCCATAACAGATTCCATAAAAGAAATGGAGAGAGAGTGGAGCTTCAGTGACATTGTCTTAGTCAACTGACCCTACTTCTCTAAATATTCCATTTCCTTTAGTACTTTTTCTTTTCTCTGTAACTCTACTCTCTTGGTTATTTAAATATATCTACATAATGCCCATTGCTAAGAAATGACTATTGTTGAGAAGAATGAAGAAATGGTGTTTGGGAACATTAGAAATTAACAAAAATACTGTTTTCATTATAAATGGAGAAGAAGTATCATGATCTCCATAGGTTATTTACATTACATCTTAACCAAAGACACATTCACCATAGACCTCTCAAATATTTTACGCTGGTGAAGATGGCCTTAAGAAAAACCTCTGTTGCCTTAGTATCTTTCTTAAGCACAATTGTGAGACTATTTAGCTGTTCTGATATCTTATACCCCATCACCAAGCAGAGATGAGAAAACTTCAGAATTCAGCAAGATCTGTGTGCTTATTGTGCTTTATCACTTCTTCTACATATATCAGATGTTGAAGTTCCAAAACTTCTACTTTTAAATAGAAATAACAATACCTATTCCCTTTCCAATCCTACGTGAAAGGAACCATAGATGATAGCTCAGCCAGTCGTCTAAAGTTGAAGTGTTCATGCTATATTCCAAGGATAAAATTCATGATACTTATGTACTCAGTTTGAGAGATGAAAGGGAAACAGAGACTAGCTAAATCATATCTCCTCATATATGCCCCAAATCCATCTCCTTGGCTGATACCTAGCTTTTAAGCCAATCTATCTGTACTACACATGCAACTGGGGACAGAGGTGGGAGTTGGGAGGAAATTGCCACTGAGTTTATTATTTGATGCTTAATGCAGAAAAGGACTTCTATTCCAGTGTGCTAAATATGGAGCTCTAAACTCTGAACTCCTTAAGCACAGAAGATGTACAATAATCCATCTTTGTGTCCACTGCACCTACTACTGTGCTTAGCCTGGAGTCAGGGATCAAGAGATACTTTTGGAGAGATGCCTGGATGGCTCAGCCGTTGAGAATCTGCCTTTGGCTCGGGGTATGATCCCAGGGTCTTGGGATTGAGTCCTGCATCAGGCTCCCCAACAGGGACCCTGCTTCTCCCTCTGCCTATGTGTTTGCCTCTCTCTCTATGTCTCTCACGAATAAATAAAATATTTTTTAAAAAGATACTTTTGGAATGAATAATATAAAGATACAAGTATGAGCTTGAGTAATGACATTGGCAATTTTACTAAAGATGTCTGATGAGCCCTACATACTCAAAATTTTGAACCCAGACACTCAAAAGGGTATGTGATAGAATGCACTAAGACATGACTACAGTTTTATATCTCTATATTTATGTTTGTTAACTTCATGAGTATAGTTTAAGATTCAAATTTTATGACTAAAGGTGGTTTAAGAAGCACCAATAGATTAGATGTCAGAAAATGTGGCTTCCCATCTTGGACAGTCCACAAGTTGTGTAACGTTGCACCACTTGTTTCATCTTTCCAGAAGTCTTGATGCCCTCATCAATAGATAAAAGTTAAATTACATTCATTCAAATGCTCCAATGGACTTGAAAATGAAACATCTTAGAGCTTCTGCAATCGCGTGGAAATCTAGCTTTGCAGATTGATTTCCTAAGTTATCAGCTCCCACCAGCCTGCCCTGTGCCTTGTTTGCTGGCTGCTGCCCCATTTCCTTCTGCTGAAATTTCCGGCCTGCTCTTCTCACCACTGCAATTCTTAACCATTCTTCAAGACCCAGACCCATGTCCATCTCTTGAAGCCTCCCAGACCACACACACTGGGAGTTTATGGGTAGTGTATGCGAGCTCGTCAAGGACAGAGCATGACTGATTTCTTTCAGATGCTGCCCCCAGCAGCCCCCACAGAGAGTCCAGCATGGAATAAAGGGAATATTGTGGCTTCCCACTCCCCTTGACTTCTTGGTGGACTTCATAGCCTTCACTGCACTCAACCCCAGATCTCAAGATTTCAAAGATGAAGAAGAGCCCAAAGAAAGACCTTTGTCCCAGAAGTTAGTTACTAATGAGGCAAAAGGATCTGGTGCCTGTTTCCTCACATTTATTGCAAGCACAATGGTCTTGGTCTGTTTAGGGAGTACTTGGAACAGGAGATGGCTGGGCTCAACGGTGAGCGGGACTCCATGTTTCATCATTAACATGCATAGTCCTCAGGAAGACAACTGAGAAGTCTAGAATTGATAATTTAGGCTAAGTTATTTAAAATAATCTTTGACTTTCTCACTACTTATATATATATAGTTTCTACAAAGTTACAAAAAAAAACTGGAACATGTGCTGAAACAATGTTCATTCTCATTCATAATAACTAATCTCAAAGAATCCTGAAATCCAATTTTGCATCTTTGTTTTTGTGGAGTTAATCTAATCTATCTACTTTCCAGATGTGAAAAATATTCATGATTCTATTCCAAAGTGTAAAACTGCTATTTAGTATTGTAACTCCTAATTAAATGGCACACCAGTTCTTCTGATGAACTTTGTGGTACTGTGATCTTACAGTGCTCTTGGGGGCAAAGCTGCTGATACATGAATTCACAGACTGAAGTAAACATACACTGGCCCCACCCTCCCATGACCACCAGGAAAAGAAAGAAGAGAGGCTTTTTTGGTAGGTTGCAAGTCCTGGTCTGGTTTATTTATAAAGCAATAAATATTAGAAGCACAAATAAATTGCACATGTGTAAACAAACTGTACAATGATTGATGAGAGATAAGGAAGGGTGGTTCGGGAGATTCCAAGAAGCAGAATACTGTCGTCCTGAATGTAAAGTAGACTAAGAGAGAAGCACCTTAGAAGCATTTGCGGTGGACGATGGATGGGCCTGCCTCATCATACTCTTGCTTGCTGATCCACATCTGCTGGAAGGTGGACAGGGAGGCCAGGATGGAGCCCCCAATCCAGACAGAGTACTTACGCTCAGGGGGAGCAATGATCTGCAGAAAGACAACAAAAGCTTCCAGTGAACTCTGACATTCCAGGCAACAGATCAAGCAACATGTTGGTGAGATTCACAGAACAAATCTTAGATGTTAATTCACTGTAATGTAAGATATTTCATCCTCAAAAGTATTATGGCTGAATCAAGTTTTATGCACTTCCTCTGGTTCATTATATCCAGTATCAAAGACTCTACAAAATAGCACTGCTCCACTTTTCTGATCTAGAGTATAATGTGGCAACAAGCTAAATGTCTGGTGGAGGCTAGCCGAAAAGTTGGAGCCTTTTAAAATGTGTTCGAAGATGTAGGGGTTTTTTTTTTTCTTCCAAGATCTATTATTATCCATTGCTTGAAAATATATTTAAAGTCTCCTGTCTTGGGAAAAGTGCTAAAAAAGCTAAGAGGTACAGTGTAGAGGAGACAGGAAACAAAGAATGAGTTCTGCTTGCAATACTGAGACCCGCCTTGGCTCTCCCACCCACAGGAGTTCTTTACCTTAATCTTCATGGTGCTGGGAGCCAGGGCAGTGATTTCCTTTTGCATGCGATCAGCAATACCAGGGTACATGGTGGTACCTCCGGATAGCACGTTGTTGGCATAAAGGTCCTTGCGGATGTCAATGTCACACTTCATGATGCTATTATAAGTTGTTTCATGGATGCCAGCAGATTCCATACCTAGAAATAAGTTTGAAAAAAAAAAAAAAATCACAGTGCACTCAGGCCAGGGGCCCAGGGTGGAGGGAAGAAGAAAGGATTCCTTTGTGTTGATAAACTGTCACCCATTTGTCTCTGAAACATATGTTCTTCTTTAAGATCTACTGCAAGGCGTTTGTGGAACAGGTGTCTCTAACAGCGCTGACAGTTAATCCCCAACTGCCAAGACACAAACAACTGTGCTCAGCACCTGCTGGGAACGAACACTTGAACACAAACATTAGACGTGCGAAATTGGAAAGGGTGAGACATGCATTAGAGTTAGATTAATGCGATTTTTATTTATGGACTAAGATAAGATTCCGACAAGCTTCCTCTTAGAAATCATTCGGAGGCAGGATGTTTGGTAAGATACAGGGGTCCAGTCATTCCTATGAGTATGGTTACTGTTTCATTCAATGATGAGTAACTTCAGAGTAAGTCCGGTGACTCGTAATGTAAGTCAGCCCTTCTGACTAATCATTCTTTTCCTACAGATACAGGTTATTCAATTACTACTCTGTCTCATCCTTTATTTGGACATGAAGTCAGTGTGTCATCTTTGTCGTGTCACAGCGACAGAACGGTATGGCCCTCCCTTTACTGAGTTACCAGGATCTGAGGCTAAGCTGTGTGGGTCCCTAAGCTATGACTTCTTTGAACTCAAGGGCTCCTTAATCCTTCTTGATGATAATAGATTTTGCTCTGGGCCACCCCTAGATTTCCAGGGAAAGGCTGTACCTCTGCCCCAGGCCCTACCACTCACCGATGAAGGAGGGCTGGAATAGTGTCTCAGGGCAGCGAAAGCGCTCATTGCCAATAGTGATGACTTGGCCATCGGGCAGCTCATAGCTCTTCTCCAGGGAGGAGGAGGAGGCGGCTGTGGCCATTTCATTCTCAAAATCCAGGGCAACATAGCACAGCTTCTCTTTAATGTCTCGGACAATTTCACGTTCAGCTATGGAAACAAAGGGTATCGCAGTCAAGCTCCGAAGAAGGAAGTCAACCGTGGGGAGTAGATAGCTTCTCTGGTTGTGGAAGAAAGCAGACACGTTGCTGTGGCAGATGACACACACACACACACACACACACACACAGACACACACACACTCACCAGTGGTGACAAAGGAATAGCCACGCTCAGTGAGGATCTTCATGAGGTAGTCAGTCAGATCCCGCCCGGCTAGATCCAGACGCATGATGGCATGGGGCAGGGCGTAGCCTTCATAGATGGGAACGTTGTGAGTGACACCATCCCCAGAATCCAGAACAATGCCTGTCAGGAAGAAACAGACAGGAGCAGAGTAAATCCCTGAGGACACCATCCCCTTAGCTGTGTCAAAGCCTACTTCCAAGCTTGGCTAAAAGATACTAGCACTGGGCATGGATCCAGATCAAATTAGGTTTCTTACACACAAAGAATAAAAATGAGCACAACGAGGGCTAAATCTGAAGCCAGCAACAGCTCACCCTTTTCAATATTGTAGTAGAAAAATTTCCCCAGGACCCTTTCAAATGACCACCCCTTTCACCAGCCATTCGCTCAGTATGGGAACATCCAGGCGTGTTTTTCTTTCCTCCCATCTTACTTGCACGTGTTCTCTCTTTTTTGACTCAGACCCTGTAGGGACGGTCGGTTCTCCTTGAGGAGGTTGGCCCAGGCGCCGTGTGGGCATGAACACATACCAGTGATGGCTGTGTTCCGGGTTTGTAACATCACGTGGAATCTTGATATGTGACGTCACCTGCTTTAGGGTGGGTAGGGATCTACCTCCACGGGCTTTCAACACGTGGAGAGGTATGTGATGGGAAACTATTGTCACCTCCCTCTCTTCTCTGGGACACCCTCCCAGGGAGCGCGAGGGAAGCCGCTTCATGGCAAGGTCAGTGACTGTGTCCACAGCCCAAACATACCGGTGGTACGGCCAGAAGCATACAGGGACAGCACCGCCTGGATGGCCACATACATGGCAGGGACATTGAAGGTCTCAAACATGATCTGGGTCATCTTCTCACGGTTGGCCTTAGGGTTGAGTGGGGCCTCGGTGAGCAGAGTGGGGTGCTCCTCAGGGGCCACACGGAGCTCGTTGTAGAAGGTGTGGTGCCAGATCTTCTCCATGTCATCCCAGTTGGTGATGATGCCGTGCTCGATGGGGTACTTGAGAGTCAGGATACCTCGCTTGCTCTGGGCCTCGTCACCTACATACGAGTCCTTCTGTCCCATTCCCACCATGACTCCCTGTAAGAAGAAAAAAGATGGGGAAATCAAGCTTCCAGCATTTTAGGAATATAACGGATGCCTTATAAATTTACACCTAACTGCCCAAGTCGAGGAACACCCTATAAATACCAGAAATAAAAAATACAATTTTAACCCGATTTAGAAATATCATTTAGAATCAGTCTAGTCCCTTCCCCCACCCACCCCCACACTCCCCAGGTACAATTCCATTCTTTTGTTTTTTTCAATTTTTTTTAAAATTCCATTCTTTAGACTATAACTGGGGCCACTTCATCAAAGAAGTACAGCCTCACGTCGTCTTACAAATACATAATGCCTTCATTAAATTATTAAGTGCATCACCCATGTCAACTGAAATATAAATGACGACATTGTGGAATGACTGAATTGATGACACATTGTATTTCTCCCAAGAAGAGATTTTGTTCATCACGTGAACATGAAAAGATGGGCTGATTTGCCATCACCGCTCTGCCCCTGAAACACAGCCTGCCAGGCGCTGTCCTGCGCTGCCCGTCAGTCACCAGTGCCCACGAGTGCCGCTCTCCTTCCTGGCAGCCTGTCCGGCAGGGCATGTGGCAAAGCCCAAGAGCGTGGCACTTCTTTTAATGAACAAGGTGACATGTCCCTGTCACGCCTGGCTCCTAAAAGTGCAACAGCCCGGAAGCAGATGGGTTGCATCCTTGGGAGCCCCGTAAGCTGGCTGTGAACAAGGGTTGGGTGTGGGTCGGGTCCCTCTGGTCGAGAGCAGTTCTGTTGTGCCACGCTGGGAGCAGGCCTGGGGGGCCAAGGCCAAGCCACGCACAGACGTGTGTAAGGGGCCAAGGAGACACTGGCAGCTGAGCAAGCAGGTCAGGAGTGGAGGAGGGAAGCTGCCGGCCTGTCCCACGGGGAGGGGACCCTGGGAGCGCGCGCCCCTGGGACGGGCGGGGGGACAGGTGTCCTGGGTGCGGGGGGGGGCACGGCTTGTCTGCTGGGCTTCTCCACAAACCCGTCCTTTCCTCCTTTGTCCTGAGCAGGCCCGGGACCCCTCCCCTCCTAGGCTGCCGGCCTGGGACCGCGGCCGGGCCGGGCGCCTACCTGGTGGCGCGGGCGGCCCACGATGGAGGGGAACACGGCCCGGGGCGCGTCGTCCCCCGCGAAGCCCGCCTTCACCAGCCCCGAGCCGTTGTCGCACACCAGGGCGGTGGTCTCCTCGTCGTCGCACATCCTGGCTCAGCTCCGGCGGGGTCTGCAGGGGACAGCGGGCGGGCGGCGCGCTCAGCGCCCGGGCGGGGCGGGGGGCATCGGTTCCCCTGCGCAGAGGGAGCGGGGAGCAGGGGAGGGGGCCGGGCCCAGCGGCACGGAGCTGCCGCCGCCCTCCCCAGCCCTCCCAGCCCTTCACACGTTTGCCTTCCCCACCCGGAGCCCCCCAGGCCCGACCGCACCCCCTGCCCCTGCCCGGGCCCAGCTGGAGGGACCCCGGTGGCCGCGGGCGGGGGGCGCACGGGTCACCACCTGCGCGCGCCCCTATGTGACCGCCCGAGGATCGCACCGAGAACTTGGGTGTTTTTTTTTAAAAAAAAAAAAAAGAGTCGTGTCGCGGCGGGCTGGGGGTTTGGGGCCGGGGGCCTCGGGCTGGGGGGCCCGGGCCCGCGGGGGGCGCTGACTCACCGTCGCGGGTCGCTCGGCTGCGCTGGGGCGGCAGGTGCCGGGTGCTGGGTGCCGGGCCGGGGCGCGCCGCTTTATAGGGCGCCGAGGGACGGGGTCAGCCGCGGGCCGGGGCAGGGGTGGGGGGCCTGCTGGGCCACCTTGCCTTATTTGGTCGCCCTCGCACCGCCGAGGAGCGCCGAGGCCATTCATGGAGCCAAGGGCAGGGGAGAGGATGGGCCAGGGGGCTCCCGGACCATGTAAGGAAGGGGAGGGGGCACCCGGGGGGACGGCCAAATAGGGAGCTGGGGAGGGGGGGCGGTCATGGTAGGGGCCGGGGGAGACGAAGCGACGCCAGCTGCCCTCCTACCCCTTGGGTGGAGGTGCACCCGGGCTGGGCTGTGGGCTGGGCTGTGGGCTCGCTCCTCGCAGCCCCGCCCGCCCAAGACAGCAAGCCCTGTGCCAGCGGGAAGGCTTGGCCCCCTGCCCTCCGCTGAGGGGTCCTGACAGCTGGACCAGGGCAGCAGGGAGCGACAGCAGCTTCTCATCTTCCACCACTGCGGGCTGCAGGAGAGCCCTGGCGGTCCTGGGGGACTCAAAGGGCGCCACAGCAGCACATTAGGGTGGCCAGAAAGGGGGTCCCTGGGGCAGGTCACCCTGCTGGTCTAGTCTCCACCAGCTCAGGTTGCTGGGGCCTGTTCCTCTGGGTGCGAAAGCAGAGATGAACCGAGGCCACCTTGATCCCCAGCTCATGCATGGCTTAGGGTCTGACTAGGGTCGAGGCTAAGAATTGGAGAGAGAGCCTGGCCAAGTCTTGGGGGAGAAGGAGCCAGGTTTGCCCCACCACGGATATCAGGTAACTCTCCTCATGCTGCCAAGGTTTTGCTCCAACTCAGACTCCTGACTTCAGGCCAGAAAAGGATCCCCTGCTGCCAAAGTGAATGAAGGAACAAACGCCAAAAGTAGCTTGAGCACTTGCTTGTGGGTAGAGGAACAAGCTGGGGGCAAAGGCCTTAATTCCAAGCAGAGACGAGACTGAAAGAGCAGATATTCTTGTCAAGAAGATAACAGCCACTTCAACTAGCCAAACACATCACAGGACAGCAGAGTTAGAAACAGCAGAGTCTCGGCCTCCATCCACCACTCCCCCCACCCCCACCCCTGAACTACTGATTCAGAATTGGCAAGATGCCCATTTGATTCATATGTACATTAGAGCCTGTGAAGCCATGATAGAAATGATACCAGCTCCTTCATGGAAACAGATTTAGAAGGATCTTGGGGCTTTGGAGAAGGGAGTGGAAACATGCCATGAACTGGGGAGAGAAGAAAGGAACAGAGAGACATAAGGACAGAGATTACTGATTTGCTCTGGGGTGTCCTGCATTCTCAGTTCTTGACTAGCACTTGGATTTTTAATGCTTGTGTTTTCCCTCCTGTTCACACCAGTTAAAAATAGAAAACTGGGCACAGGCACTCATCTCTAGAGTGGTCTTGGATTGATATGCTGAGGAGGTCAACTGATTAGATACTTGCCCAGACTGGGGAATGTTGGGCCCTCGCTCCCTGAGCTCCCCAACCATGTTTGGGTTGGTTTGGAGAAGAAACTGTGGGGGCAGCTGGGTGATGGAGCCAGGTGAGGGGTCTGGCTGGGGTCACGCCCTGCCACACACTAGGCCTTTTACAAAGAAAACGCCCGTTGACAGGATGCGAAGGGCAGAGGGGTCTCAGCTCACACAGATGCAGAAGAACCATGGAAAAGGAGGAATGAGACTGGCATTACAGCCAGACAGCCCTGAGTTCAAATCCTGTTTCTATCGCTTACAAGTGCATGTGGTCTTGGGCAAGTCACTTCACTTTCCTGAGCCCATTTTCCCCTCTGAAAAAGGACACAGTAAGGGTAGCTTTTTTCTGGTAGGGGTTATTAATTATCAAAATAATGAGGGGCCATCCACATAGAAGATACACAAAGAAGAATCCACATAGAAGATTCAAAGCAAATAGTCACTGTTATAGTTCAGTGGTTCTGATACTCCTGGAGGCAGCAGTTTCTGTCTCTTTCGAAGAACTGGGTCAATTTCATTCATTTATTGATTCAGCAAATATTTGTGGGACAAGAGCTGTGCTGGTCATAGGAATAAAGCGACACGTAAAGCAGAACAGAGCAATTACAGAAAAGTCAGAGCCGCGGACGGCATGTGCTGGGATGAAAAAGGAGGGAATCGCTGGGATAGTCATGAAAAGAGGGATCTGAGGCGGGATCAGCAAAAGCCTTCCTGAAGAATATCCTTTTATTGTCTTTAAAGTAGAGCAGGGGCAGCCCCGGTGGCTCAGCAGTTTAGCGCTGCCTTCAGTCCAGGGTGTGATCCTGGAGTCTCGGGATCGAGTCTCACGTTGGGCTCCCTGCATGGAGCCTGCTTCTCCCTCTGCCTGTGTCTCTGCCTCTCTCTGTGTGTGTGTGTGTGTGTGTGTGTGTGTGTGTGTGTGTCTCATGAATAAATAAATAAAATCTTTTTAAAAGAATAAAGTAAAGCAGGACTGAAATTCATGAACATTTGTGTGAAAGGTTTCAACCTGGGGGTGGCAGGATGGCAGACTTCCACATTCACTGCCAGAGGTATGAAGGGAGCAGTCCTGGGAAGTCCAGTGTATCGCTGAGTGCTGAAGCTATCGGGGTGATTCCTCTGCAAATCCTTCCAGGGCTCAGGAGGCCAACTCCAGCGTCCCATCTCGGGACCAGCCTGCTCTGGTGAGAGGGTAGGTCGATGGAGCGTACATACCAGTTTCATAAGACAATCTAACCCCTTAAAATATTTTCAGAACAATTTCATTTCCTTCCCACTTAAAACAAAAGGTATTTCCATATGCATCATGTTTATGGTAGGAAAGAACACTTTTTTCCCCTTAAAGCTGTGTGATAGTTCAATATTTGTTCATTGTAATACTGCTCAATTTCTACATTTTAAAACTCTGACCCATATTTTATGTATCTTAAAATATAAGCCAATGGGAAAGTAAGAGCCAGTGACTGGTTTTTCTTTGATACAGTTTTTGAGGGATCTGTTTATTTTTTTAAAAGATTTTATTTATTTATTAGAGAGAGAGAGAGAGAGAGAGAGCAGTGGGAGGGGCAAAGGGAGAGAGAGAAGCAGATTCTCCACTGATCAGGGGGCCCGTTACAGGACTTGATCTCAGGACTCCAAGAACACAACCCGGACCAAAGGCAGACGTTCAACCACTGAGCCATCCAGGTGCCCCTAAGGGATCCATTTAATTTGAAAATTAAGATCGATTCTGTCACATTTACCCAAGTATGTAACAATGAGGTATCCTCTGTGGTGCTGTCCAGATATTCCTTTCTTTAAATTTAAAAAAAATCTTAAATTTAAATAGCTTGACATTTACCATGTTAACCATTTAAAATCGTGCAGTTCAGCAGTAATAAGTACACTCACACTGTTGTGTAAATAATATCCTGATTTCATTTTTTGATGCAAAGTTTGACTGAAGTGCTCAAAGCGAGGAATGGCTGACCTTGAGCCTCGCAGCGGGTCGGCGACACGGGGTGTCCCCGGGGCTCCCGAGGGCCCTCCAGGCCCCTCCGGGCAGGGACAGGCCACGGGGAGCGGCGCAGGGCGAGCCGAAGGCACAGAAGCTGGGCCCTTCCCCTGCCCTTGCCTCGAGGGAAGCCTGTTGGGTCCACCATCTGCTGGGATCTGGAAGGGAGGGCCAGCCTCCTCCGGCCCTGGGGATTAGCAGTCACTCATGTCAGCTGTTCCCCCATCGGAGGTGTCGCAGTATTTACAGAGAAGCCAGAAACACACGGAGCCACACGTAATTCCTCCCCGGAGCCCCCCCCCTCCCCTGCGGCCTGGCCTGCAGTGGGGCTCGGCAGGGAGGGCCAGGCCCTCGATAGCCCAGACCAGGGGTGGAGGGGGGGGCCAGCTGGCAGAAGCACTTCTGTTCTCCTTCCCCCTGCACATTTGTTCACTCCCACCGCCCTCTGGCTGGAGCCGGTTTGGGTTTTCAGTAAAAGAAGAAAGTGACGTGACTGGCAGGATGCGGCCCCACACATCCTGGGGCCCGGAACTGGACACCAACGCGCCTCGTCTGTGCCTGGTGCTTCCCCCTGTTTCACACGCACCCGCCCCAGAGATTAACCCAGGGGGAGGGTATTTCAACTCCAAATGGATTCGGCTCTGGGCCCATTCTGGCACCAGCTGCCTTCTGACATGATAGGACCAACGGTGGTGAACCGTTTAATGAGGTTTTGAAAAGGAGGACAAAGCAAGGAGCAGGAGCGGAGAGGGAAAGCAGGAGGTAAAAGGAGGATTCTTCTGGATCCTGGAGTCACATGGCCTAACCATCTATAAGCTGCATTTTCACTCTCTTTCAGCCTGATGTAAGTCCAGGAAATCACAAAGGATTTCTAATAGCCTTCTTAAAAATTCCTTAAAAGGACTTCGCCCTCCAAGGATGAAATGCTGATGCTCCCAGGTTTCTGCTCGGAAGGTGTTCCTCTTAGCTCACATTTGGCTTGCTCCCCACACCGCCAATAACTCTGTGGAGTTTCAGTTTTCCGAGCATCACCTGGAGTAAGCCTGCTTTTCCTGGAGCCCAGATGTGGCATTGCCCAAGCTCAGTCTGGCCACGTTTCATGCTCGCACAGGTGCCAGACTGTGTAGGCGAGATCCAGGAGCTCAGACAGCCAGCTACTTTCACCCCCTGCCTACTGTGCAGCCCAGCTCCTCCCCAGAAAAGGTGGGGCACACATCTGACACATGGGAATAGTAGTAGGAACCCTAACCACTGGCATTTATTGAGCACTTACTAGGGGCCATGTGCTGCTTTGAGACTATATATGGGTGCGTGGTCCAGGTGGCGCTTTCTAGGTGACCGCCAGTTGCAGTGTCTGCAGAACTGCTCTTCCATGTGATGTCACCAGCCTACAACGAGGGGCCACGTGAGAAGAACACCATCTCTGTCACAAACGAAGGTACTGCTGCCTCTGTTGCAAAAATGTCCCTGGTGTTCGTCGAAGGACATAGACTTCTTTATGAACCTCTTAGTAAAACTTCCTTGCTGGCTCTAGCACCAAGAACAGTAGCACTGCCATCAAGTAACCGGTCTGTGTTGGATCCTATAGATCCTGAATCTAGTGACTCACCAGGTTTTTCTTTGGTAGGGGCTAAGAAAAACCCTACAAAATCACCCACGTGGCCCATGTTAACATCATTACAAGCCATTATGATCCCTTGTACATACCCAGCTCAACTTTTCATTTTTCCTTTGTCTTCCATTTTTAGCTTTTGTCTCTCTTTGTAAGCTGCTGTGAATCTTTTGTGGGGCAAAACAAAGGATGGATGAACAAACAGGTAAGATTGAACTCTGCGAGATAGTGAAGATAATATTCGAATTATAATTAGAGTGATCACTGCACATGTAGCCAAGAGTCCCAGGTGACTTGCATAGGTCTGTAGGTTTCTTTCATCCAGGTGTGAGCACCCCATATTGTTTTAATTTTCTTCTTAACATCATGATAGGTATTACTGGAAATACAGACTTATATTTCCCCCCTGCAAAAATAATACGTGTTTATTGTGGTAAACTAGAAAACATTGACCAGAAAGTACAAAGAAAATGATGCATCTGGTTCAGTTTTCTAAGCCCTATAATTTTAACCTCCTTAAAATAAAACTTAAATGTGATATAAAATTCACGAGGCCTTGGCTTCCGTATCTACTTAACAGCCGCTAGACTGAGGAAAGCTGGTCTCCTATTCTGGTAGTTTGCAAGAATGTCCACTTGTTCTTCAAAGAGAGACATGCAATGCAAGGAATTTACATTTAAAGCATTTCTTGATTTTACAGTTGTGACCTAAATTATCCCTAGTCAACAGCTGGAACCAAAGAACGCCAAAGGAGCAGGGTCTGCCCTTGAAACCACACCATCCACATCTCACTTAAAAATTTTAGAGGGCAGGTGGTAGTTTCCAACTCAGCTGTTGAACTCTCTCAGAATTGCTGTCTAAAAACAGAGATCTATTGCTAACATAAAACTGAACCATATAAATACATTGCCAAATGCTTTGTCTTTATGTGGGGAGTTGGGAGCAGTTCTTTTGGACAACATGTTTATAGTGATTGTATGATCAGTATTTCTGAGCTCCTCTTGGTTAGGACCACAGATAACCAATTTGCCTCTCCCCCCCATCCCCCCCCCACAGACTCTAATTTAATTTCATAAATTAGAAAAGTAATAAAGATAAAGGCTTTGCCTAAAGCCAGTGATCTGTATTAACTCGGGGAGGGAAACAGATCGTGCCTCCAAAATGAAAACAACTGAAAAGCCATCTCAAGTCCTTACACAGAGTGTGAACGCTGGCACTCGTACAAGTAGCTAGCACTGGGACTGGGTGCTTCTGGCATTTCAGAGAGAAGAGCCGGCCTTCAGTCGCTGAAAAGGGAAAAGAATCTGCCGTTAAACCATGATGTGGCTTTGAAAAATGATCAGAAAAATCTTGGATATGACCCGAAGGATGTAACAGAGTATTACATCACCAAAGAAGTACCTGCAAGAACTGGAGAGACCTCATGTGAGAACATTCCTTACGGATGAACAAGAAAGGTGTCCTCTGTTCACTTAAATTCTGTTGGACTATGCAGTTTTCTGGGGAGAGATTCTAGCTGCTGTTTAATATTATAGCTCAGTATATCCGTCACAAAATGTTCATGCTGGGTCTGTCTCCCTACCAGTGGATATAGCCATCTTCTTTCTGGGCCCAGTGTCCAGTGAGAAAAGGGTCCAGAGGTCTTCTCCTGTGGTGCAGAAAGGGACCCCTGAAACCCTATGCCAAGCTGATCCTTTAGACTGGTGCACTGGGTCCATTTGTGGTGTCCACCCAAGGATCGCATCCTTATGCTGCTGGCTCACAGTGGTGGTAGGGATGAGGAGAGTGATTTGCAACCCCTTTACCCCCTTCCCATGAAACCCCACAGTGTTAAGGCAGAAGCACATACACACACACACACACACACACACACACACACACACACATATATACCGTTGCAAGGGCTGACACTTTGCTTCCACAGAGGGTAGTAGAAAACCTTGGGTAAACGGTGCTCATTTTGTCCAACTCAGGGATGTAGGCCCCAAAATGGCAGTAGGAAAGTCAAAACTGATCCCAGGAGGCAGAAAGTTTTGTTTATTAGAAGAGCTCTAGTGTTCTAGAAGTGCTCCTACTGCAGGCTTAAATAGCAAATCCTAAACTATGGTTCTGCAACTTACAGCTTTAGGTGGTCAGATTTTCCTTTGATCTGAAAGCTGACCTTTATTCTGACTACCTATGGAAAGCTAAATGTTAGGCTTGCCTATGTCCTCACCTGGAACATATTTGTGTGAATCTGAGAGAATCAGTCATGAGTAAAAGATTTATTGCTTCTGTTTTCTAGGTTTCACAGAGATGTCACCTCGATAGCTGAAATACACCTTTCCAAAGCATCTGACTCCGTCACAATCATGACAGGGTTTCAAAACCTCAGAGTCAGTGTTGGGCAGCAGCTCGAATGAGCAGATGCTCTGTGTTCCTTCAGATATCTGTGGGTGGAGAAGCTCCAGGTAACATTTTGTAATGTCACCACACGGAGACTGTGATGCAAATGAATACACATTTTCCCCAAAATGGGACGTGCTAGAAAAACATCGTATCTGATTATTGGAGCTGGTATAATTTCCAGTAGAAATCTTTTGCCCTCTTTGTCTCTCTGAATAGTATTTTCAATTCTCAGCATCAGCTGAAAAAGCATCCTGTTCTCAGTAACTGGCTATGAACGAAGGGTTTTAGGTAGTTTCCCTGGGAAATTCAGGCTTGCTTTCACCTATGTGGAAACTTAAACATGCCTTTATAACGCTCATGTTGCCAGTCACTCAGCAAAATTTTTCAGGTGAATTCACTCATTGATTTGAAAAGGCATTATTTTTAACTAAATAGAATCAAAATTATGGTGTTTGTTGTGCAAATGTAGCTATGAACAGGAGGAAAAACTCCAATTTTGTAGCTAAATGGGGTTCCCTTGAAATCAAGATGTGGCATATTCAATCTGCTCAATCAGTATTTATTACGGGCCTTCTCTTGGCGAGGCATTGTACCAGGTGGAGCAAGGGATTCTACGATGAGCGAGACAATGCCTCCACACCGTAGAATGTGTACACTATGTTAGGCGGTGCATAAACCCCACCATCCACCACAAAGACCTGTGTTAAGCATAAAAAGGTATGGAGCTAAGGGAGGGGGGCTGGAAAGAGGGAGAGAGTCCTTGTCATGACGCCTGGGCAAGGCTTCATAGTCCACAGATTTTGAGCTGAGCCCCTACGGACTAATCAACAGTTCCCTTTTACTCACCCCACCCAACCTGGCATAATTTTGCAAATGAGTTTCAGAGGCAGACTGGGCCACTGAAGGATGGTATTTGAAGATTCAAAAAATGTTTTTTAGGGTTTTTATTTATTTATTTATTCATGAGAGACACACAGAGAGAGGCAGAGACACAGGCAGAGGGAGAAGCAGGCTTCCCCTGGGGAGCCCGATGCGAGACTTGATCCCAGGACCCCGGGATCACGCCCTGGGCCGAAGGCAGACGCTCAACCACTGAGCCTCCCAGGGGCCCCAGGGACTTGGAGATTTAAAAAACAACAACAAAACTGGAGCTTTGGTGTAAAACTGGCAAGCTTTAGTCTGTTGTGCTATTATTTGTGAAATTAGTTTCTTTACTAACCATTGTTTAAAAAGTGAAGGCCATGGATGAAGATACGTTGTCCTCTCTTGGAATAACTCCAGTGTGTCCAACAGGCACCCCCTGAATGCCCACCACACCCCCCATGCTGTTCTTCTGAGAAGGTTCCATGTAAAGTCGGAAAGAAGCAACTGGGGATCCCTGGGTGGCGCAGCGGTTTGGCGCCTGCCTTTGGCCCAGGGCGTGATCCTGGAGACCCGGGATCGAATCCCACGTCGGGCTCCCTGCATGAAGCCTGCTTCTCCCTCTGCCTGTGTCTCTGCCTCTCTCTCTCTCTCTCTCTCTCTCTCTCTCTCTCTCTCTCTGTGACTCTCATAAATACAAAAATAAAAAAAATATATTAAAAAATAAGGAAAGAAGCAACTGAACTCGCCTTTTCAAGTGAAAAGCTTGTGTGCTTGTGCTGCAAAGGGCCGCTGCATCTTACTCCTCAGGAACAGAAAGCGGAGCAGACCTGGAGAGAGAGCTCTTACCCGCTCATCCCACGTCATCTCCTGTGCCCGATTGTAAGACTCTTCCAGTTTGAAACTGAGAAGTTTTAAGTTTGCTTGTACAGGAAAAACGTCGACTGCCGAAGCCTGTTGCTAACGATCTCTGCAAACGCACCAGAACTGTTAACGGCGGGGAGGGTGCTGAAGGGCAAGCGAGCAAGGGACCTGTCACACTTCCTATTTTGTATTCGTGTGCTGTTTAATATCGTTCCCAAAATGTGTATTACTTTTTATGAATGTCAGAAAGGAGGAAACCAATGTAATTTCGCATCCTGTTGCTTAAAGCCTGGCACGTTTTTGTCTTGCTTACCTTCCGGGGGTTTCTACCTAATAACCTGTGCATACTTGAAGAAAGACATTGCATCACCAATAGATGTTTAGGATCTTTTCCACCAGTGGTGCTGGGTTTTTGTTGTTGTTGTTGTTTTTTAAGATTTTATTTATTTATTTATTTATTTGAGAAAGAGAGAGCATGTGTGAATTTGTGGGAGGAGAAGCAGGAGAGGGACAAGCAGACCCCTCCCTGAGTGTGGAGCCAGATGCCGGGGCTCAATGTGGGGCTCCACGTGGGGCTCGTCCTGTGGCTGTATCCCAGGACCCCGAGATCAGGACGCTTAGCCCACTGAGCCACCCCAGCGACCCCCAGTGGTGCTGTTTTTAGAACCGTCATCGTATTTGGTCAATCATCTAACTCTGCTTCAAGATATCTAGATGCAACAACATGTCTCTTAGCCAGATGGGTTAGGTATTGGGTTTCTGACACAGTGGAAAACAACCATCGTTTAGAGAATTAAACTCATCTAAATACACCCACACAGAACGACAGAGAAGATAATTTCATTTCCTTTGATGCTTCAAAGGAAATGAATGTAAGCCATTTACAGAATATTCTCATTTTGAACACAAATTCTTGTTACCCACATGCACATCTCTTTGTCAGACATAGAATATTGACAGATGCAGAATACTGAGCTAAACTAAAATGATCACATCTTGAAAAGTCGCTTACATGAGTTAACTGTCAGTGTCAGCATCCCTGTTTTAGCTCTGCATTTCTCTAGAAAACCGAGTAAGTTCAGACCTCTGGTGCTAGCCAAGGTGGAGCACCCTGCTGCCTCCACATGCTCCCTATTACAACCGTGGCCGTGATATATCAAACATAAGATGACTCAAAGGAGGAAAGAAGAAGGTCACCTGCCTGGGGACTTTGGGACTTGAGAAATAAAATGGTGATGAATCTAGATTTCCTCCCGCCTCCCATATATTCCAGGCTGGGTGCTCTAGTAGCCTGCATCCTGGAACTGCCAAGAGACATGCATATACTAAGCTACAAGAAAAACCTATTCTTTCTAGTCAAAGAACCAATGAAGGAGTAGCCCTGCCGTGGGAGCCTTGTTAGCAACCTGCCCTAGTCTGGCCAAATATGAATGCATTCATGAGAAAACTGCATCTCTCTCTCCCTAGTTTCAGCCCAGTTCTGCCTACTTGTATTGGTGGGACCAATCTCCCATTTCCTGCCAGTTGGAAGCAGGCAGTGCTCCTCATCTCGCACCGAAGTGGTGTCAGCAGAGTGGTATGAAGGTTCCTTGTGGTGGAACTCTTCTGTATTTCGGTGGCCACAGGAATCTGTGTAGGTGATAAAATCGCCTGGCACTGAATAGACATACAAACATATACGTGAGTGCCTGTGACAAAACCTGATGGTATCTGAATGTGGTTGACGGATTATATCAAGGTCAATTGGCCAGTTGTGATACTGTACTATAGTTACACAAGTTGTTATCATTGGGGGGAAACTGGGTAAAAGTCTATGGGATCTCTGGATTATTTTGTACAATTGCATGTGAATCTACAATTATCTCAAAATATAAATGTATTAAAAATGAACTATACGTTGTGCAAAAAATTAATTTCTTTGAGTTTCCCAGTCAGTTTGATTCTGAATGAATTAGTTCTTAAATCCAGGTGATCATAGTCAATGAAATTTAAATAGTTACACTAAATATATCACATTCCCTATATTTATAGCAGGAGTACTGGCTGGCCCAGTATAGGTCTGGCATGTGGAGTTAGGCACCATTGGAGCTGAAGAGGTGCCCATGTCCATGGGCATGTCTGATGAATCAGGTGCTGATGACAGTGGCAAACCGCAGGGTGACGAAAGAGCCCCAGAAGGAGAAGTGATATCTACTTAAGGTGGAACCTGGCAGGGCGAACTCAGCAACAGGACCTGAAGATTGGAGAGGAGGGATGCTTCTGATTAATAGCATGGCAGCTGCTTACGACATCCCAGACTGGGGATCCCTGGGTGGCGCAGCGGTTTGGCGCCTGCCTTTGGCCCAGGGCGAGATTCTGGAGACCCAGAATCGAGTCCCACATCAGGCTTCTGGTGCATGGAGCCTGCTTCTCCCTCTGCCTGTGTCTCTGCCTCTGTCTCTCTCTCTCTCTCTCTCTCTCTGTGTGTGTGACTATCATAAATAAATAAAAATTAAAAAAAAAAAAAAAAAACGACATCCCAGACTGAACTATACCAGGAGCAGGTGAACATTTTGAACCAAAAGGCATATTTTGTAAACAAAGAGAGCTATCTCACAGCATTCGGGACCTAAAGGCCTCAGCTGGGAGCACACGGTAACAGAACAGAATTTAAAGGATGGAAAGTTAGCTTCCTGCTCTGGTCCAGATCCACAGCTGAACAGCGACTGATGCTTAGCCTGAGATGCAGCACCAGAAGATGGCTATGAGGCCTGGATGTTGGCAGCCAGGTGCAAGTGGCCACAGCAATGCAAATGATGGCCAGAGTGGATGGGGCATGGCCACAGCCAGAGTAGTACCATCCATACTTCACCCTGAGTGACTGTAAGACACCCCCCAGGGACTTCTGGAAATGCAAAAGAGTTGGCAACATCAAAAAGGCAGGAGTGTGTGAAAGCAGGGAAGGGGCAGTAATACTCAGTTATACAGATAGGGGTTACTAAGCAAACAAAACTCTCAAGCAAACAAACAGAACGTTCTCAACCTTGGCCGCACATGGGGCTGGGTCGGGGAGAGACAGAGCTAGAGTATGAGGTCTGCCAAGAAAGAGGGGCCCTGGGAAACAGTCAAGGCCTTCAGCTGAGACCCACAATAAACTCCACCTTAAGGATTAAGACAGATGGACAGTCAACAAACTTTGAGTCAGCTCAATCCCAGGATAGTTTAGAGCAATTGGCCTCACCCTGTCTTCCAAAATCAAAAGTAAGTACCCTCTGGAAGAATATAATATCCTACAGAACTTTAAGTTATCTCTACAGTTTTTCATACACCATGTCTGGTACATAAAATATATAATATATATATATTCAGGCGATATAAAGAATTCCTATAAATCAAGAAAAAGATAGACAAGTCAGTATAAAAATGGACAGGAGACTTAGAGAGACACTATGCAAAAGAGGGCATCCAAGCGGTCAATCAACATTTGGAAGTGCACTCAGTCTCCATAGCAATAGGAAAATGCAAATAAAAATTAAAATGAGCTGGGGGGCCTGGGTGGCACAGTCCATTAACCCTCTGACTCTTGGGTTTGGCTCAGGTCACCATCTCAGGATCTTGAGGTCAGCCCCACGTGGGGCTTCTTGCTTTATATATATATATATATATATATATATATATAAAGGATTACTTGGCAAAACTACATGATTGAAAACCCACAAGAAAAAAATGGACAATGGAGGAAACTGTCAAAAGATCTGGATACTGAACTTATCTGACATACATGTTATATATGTCCTAAAAAAACTGAGCAATATGCTCAAGAAAGTAAATGGCAAAATAGAAAATTTCATCAAAGAATTAGAGTCTGTTAAAAAAAAAAATCACATGAAATTCTAAAACTAAACATAACAAATTAGTAACTCAATAGATGACTTTAAGAGCAGATTGACACAGTTGAAGAGAGGATTAGTGAGTTTTAGGGTCGGTCAGGAGAATATATTCAGATTAAAGCAAAGAGTACGAAAGAATACATGGCTGATTTAACATTTAAAATTCAGTTCAAATAGAATTTAGCAGAATGATCATACGATCCATCCAATATGTGGAAAACACTTTGGATAGAAGTTAACGCCTATTCGTAATAAAAACTCTTAGCAAGCTAGAAATAGAAAGAAAATCCTTGATCTAATAAAGAGTATCTACAATAAATCTACAGTAACATAATATTTTATCTCTCTTGTTCCCTGAGATTATGAATCAGTCACAGATGTCTGCTATTATCACTTCTATTTTACATTATTCCAGAGCTCCTCAACAGTGCAGTAAGGTAAGAAATATAAGCAGATGGTATACACATTGGAAAGGAAGAAACAAAGCTGTCATTAATTGTGAGTGTAAAAAATACAAAAGGATTTATAGTCAAATTATTTAATTTAGAAAGTCAATATAACAAAGTGAATTAAGGGACAAAATGCAAAAGTTAACTTTATCTCTACATGCTCACAATACACAAGTAAAAAGATAACGTTTGAAATATATCATTTAAAATAGCATCAGAAGGGGGCACCTGGGTGGCTCAGTGGTTGAGCATCTGCCTTTGGCTCAGGTCATGATCCCAGGGTCCTGGGATCGGGTCCCACGTCGGGGTCCCCACAGGGAGCCTGCTTCTCCCTTTGCCTGTGTCTCTGCTCTCTCTGTGTCTCTCAAAAATAAATAATTTTTTTTAATCTTAAAAAAATAAAATAGCATCAGAAAACATCTGTACTAGCATTAAATCCAATAAAAATATATAAGATCGCTATAGATGAAACTACAAAATATTAGTGCAATAAGTTAAAGAAGACCTAAATAAATGGAGAGATACGTCATATTTATGAGTCAGGATTCAACATTATAACACTGTCAATTCAATGTAAATTGATTTTTAGATTCGATGCAATCTTATCAAATTATTAGGAGTGTGTGTGTGTGTGTGTGTGTGTGTGTGTAAATGCTCATTCTAAAATTATATAGGAATGCAAAGGGCCAAGTTGCCTAAGATCACCTTTAAGAACAACAAAGCTGAAGGACTTACACGACTGGATAGCAACAGTTATGATAAAGTCATTATAAAAGAGTGCTGTATTTATGCAAATTTAGACAAATAGTTCAAAAATTGACCACACACAAATGTGGCATTTTGACAAATGCCAACTGGAGCAATACTGAGAAAGTGATGATCTTTTTAATAAATGGTGCTGGATCAGTCAGGTAACCATAATGAAGAAAACAATAAATATTGACCCCCACCTCACACCATACACAAAATTGAATTCTAAGCAAATTGTAGCTTTTAATGGATGAATTTAAAGAATTAAGTTCTTAGAATATAAAATAGGATAATATATCGATTACTTTGGGATTGGCAAATATTTCTTTCTTCCTTAAGATTTTTTTGTTTATTTTTTTGAGAGAGAGAAAGCAAAGAGATAGTACACGAGTGAGAGGGAGGGACAACAGAAGGAGGCAGAAGCAGATTTCCTGGTGAGCAGGGAGCCTGCCTATTCCAGGACCCTGGGCTCATGACCTGAGATGAAGGCAGAAGCTTAACCGACTGAGCCCACCCAGGTGCCCCTAAGCAAAGATTTTTAAAAATTTTTTTATTTAAATTCAATTTCCCAACATACAGTATAACACCCAGTGTAGGCAAAGATTTCTCAAACAAAAACACTAACTATAAAGAAATAACAAGAACTTCACTTCAACAAAGAATCTATTAGGGGAGAAAATATTTGCAATACCTACATCCCACAAAGGGCTTAGATTCATTCAGGCGATATAAAGAATTCCTATAAATCAAGAAAAAGATAGACAAGCCAGTATAAAAATGGACAGGAGACTTAGAGAGACACTATGCAAAAGAGGGCATCCAAGCGGCCAATCAACATTTGGAAGTGCACTCAGTCTCCATAGCAATAGGGAAATGCAAATAAAAATTAAAATGAGCTGGGGGGCCTGGGTGGCACAGTCCATTAACCCTCTGACTCTTGGGTCTGGCTCAGGTCACCATCTCAGGATCTTGAGGTCAGCCCCACATGGGGCTTCTTGCTCAGCAGGGAGTGTGCTTGAGAGTCTCTGCCCCTCTCCACCACACTCTCTTACTCTCTAAAATAAATAAAAATAAATCTTAAAAAAATAAAAATTAAATTAAATTCAAATGAGCTGCCATCACAGAGCAGTAGAATGCCTAAAATATAAGACTGACAATACCAAATAGGGTGAAGGAAGTGTCCTGACATCACATTTGCCTCGCTCGCTATCCCTGTTCTCTATCCCTTGACGTCAGGATTTCACCTCTTTAGCCAGCAGCCTTCCCAATGTAATCTCCAAGACTATCTCTTTCTTTCTCCCGCTTTCTCTCTCTCTGCTCAGAATATCATCTCTAATCTTTCCTGTCAAATCATGTTTCTCCTTTTTTTCCTAATCTCAGTCGCCATTCCCTTTTAAAAGCATTTTCCAACCCAGTGCCAAGCCAGCTTGACTTCCAAAGCAACAAGAAAGTCCTCTCTGTGCCTTCGTCCCCCGCCAGTTCCTGCTTTCCCCAGCTCCCATCTTCTGAGTAGATGCGGGATGCTTGTTCTCTATGCTGCAAATGATAAACATATGGGCTTCCCTCAGGTGTCTTTAAAGTCCTCTTTGTGTTTACCCTTTCTCTACTTCTGAAATGGAGGCTTCCAAAGGCTGGGAACCGTAGTGTGTATCTCCCCTACAGCCTATTAGTGAGTGACCATTTTGATTGAATAAAGCTAAAAAATAAAAAAGTGAAATGTTTTTAAGAACTTTGTTTTATCCATTTTAAAAAGGAGCAATTATTATATATTCTAGATCTTGATTATTAAGAGTGCTTGTGTGCAGAAAGACCAAACAAACTACAACAAAACCATAAGAATTTGGCCTTGAAAAACAAAGGTTTATGTATCTTCTGAGCAATGAACTGAGAAAGGATTCTTACCCTGTGATGAATTCTGATGTCACATTGAAAAAAAATTAAGGTACATGTAAGCTGGGGAAGGGGAAAAAAAGGATACATAACTTCTGCCACGGGCTTAGGATGCTTACGTATAACAAGGGTCAATACAATGGAAAATAATGCAACCTTGGCCAAAAAAGGAGGGAAAAGTGGGGAGTGTATCTGAGACCTATGCTGGACGTGTCACTCAGGCCTGCCTTCATAGTCAGGTCCAGGTTCCTAGCCTGTGCTGATTTATGGATTTTTTTTTCTAGTAGAAAGTGGGATATGAGTCTCACCTCCAAAGTGAATTTGAGATACTTGATTTAGAAAATTACATGGAAACAGAGATAAAGGGCAACCAACTCACAACCAAACTTCTTTTCATTAAAGTATCAGCAAGCCTTCAAAACTGGTATCTCGTATTTCATATAAATGAAAAGAAAGTCAGATGATACAGGGCCAGGAAAATAAACAGCATGTTTATAATTAGAAGCTCTTTCCAAAGATCTGGTCACGTCTGTGTGTGATAGGATAGAGTACGAGCATTTCATGAGGCACCAGAAGGTAAAAATAAATAAATAAATAAATAAAATCCTCTCTTCAAGGAAAAAGCCCGGCATGATTAGGACACCCTGCTACCCAGCTGTGCTGCCCCAGGTCCTGGAGTGTCCTGGAGTGGCAGGGAGGGTCTCTGGATATTTGTTTTGCTCTCTTCTCCTCAGATCTGTTCAGCTAATTAGAGACTCCTTTGAGATTATCAAGATATTTATTTTTCCCTCCACCCCAGTAAGGGTAAGCTTATTGTATTATTAATGCACATTATTTGGTTACTTAAATTAGGTTTTCTGCAATTTGATCATCTAAAGCAAAGATTTAAATTGGAACCAAAGTCGGTTGATCCTTTCGGCTGGCTTGAGCTGGTGACGTGATGAAAGAAGGGGCACTGGTGCCATTGCTATTTCTTAATGTCTAGTTTTAGAACAAAGAGACAGAAGAATGCAAACTGGCACAGGGGAGGCATGCTTAGAAGACTACTGAGGAATTTGACAGTGGAGAGAATATTTATTAAGAGGAAAAACATGTATTATTTTTATCAAGTGTCTTTATGCAGGTGACTGTTGCCTGTCCTGTCTCCACAGCAAGAACTCTGCAATGGAAAGACTACATCTCCTAAGACTGATTTGAAAAAAGTGTAAGACAATCTCCCAGGACTTTGTCCAGACAATTTGTGTTGAATAGAGAAAGAGGTTACTATAGGCAGGAGTGGTCAGGGAAGGCTTCCTAGAAGAGGTAGTTTTGGTCTTAAGGTCTGAGTAGAGTGCACCAGGCGGACAGGAAAGAGAAAGGCCTCCCAAACAAGAGGCATGGAAAAAGCAAAGCCACAGAATTGTGAAAGGTCAAGATGCTTTCAATGGAAACTAACGAAAACGGCCTGGCTGGAGCAGAGACATTCAGGGATATAGTTTATTAAATACATTTAACAATTTGATCCAAAAGAGAGAGATGCCTTCCAACCGTACGCTTCTTTATCAGAAACTTGTTTTTCAACCAAAGATAATGATAATGTCTAACGCATAAGGGTAGATCTAAGCCACCAGAGCTATCATTATTATTATTTGTTAAAGATTTTATTTATTTATTTATTTATTTATTTATTTTATTTATTTATTTGAGAGAGAGCTAGCATAAGCAGGGGTAGGGAGAGGGACAAGCAGATTCTGCACTGAATGCAGAGCCTGACTTGAGCCTCGATCTCAGGACCCCAAGATCATGACCTGAGCTGAAATCAAGAGTTGGACACCTCACAGATTGAGCCACCCAGGTGTCCCTATCATTATTATTATTAAATGCAATATCCATGTGATTCAGAAAAAGCCCACCCTGGATGAACCACCATCCACCTTATCTAGGCTTATATCCCAACAGATGAAAACTCTCAAGTTTTTTAAGTAAGGGACATCTTACTCCAATGGAGCACCAACTACCCAGTCACCTTTATAGATTTCTCTAGTCAGTTCATAATTTTATTCTGCGCATTATTTCATACCTTTTCCATCCTCTTTGAACATTCAATGAACTTCCATTCTTGAGATAGACCCGTGAAAAGGAGTTTTAGAAAGTGTCGGATGAATCCTAGTCACTACCAGGAGTTTGAAATAAAAGATCCCTAGCAACATTTTCTAGCCTCATTTTTTAGGAATTCACTTGTCTTTTCCTTTCCTAAATTTCTCCTTCCATAGTTTACACATATTGACTCCACAAATCTTTGATTTGTCTATTCTCCCCCAGTGGTTTGCTGCTAAATTGGCTCTTTGAAAAAAAAAAAAAAAAAGCCTGGATCTGTATTTTGTTGACTTCTGTAGTATAAATACTTCCACCATGGCCAATTTCAAGCTACCACCAGTTTGAAATATTTTACAACCAACCCGAGAAGCTGGGAGCTTGTTCTAGCTCTCTGGGCTATGTGCCTTGTACTGTGCTCCCTTCTCATTCTTCAGACGCTCTTCCCATGGGCCTCTACTCTCTGGCCTTTGTAGGGATTTTATGCTTGATAATGACAACAGCCAGAATCAGCTGAATGACCTTTTTTTTAAAAAAAAAAAATTTTATTTACTTATTCATGAGAGACACACAGAGAGAGAGAGAGCAGAGATATAGGCAGAATGAGAAGGAGGCTCCCTGTGGGGAGCCTGATGAGGGACTCAATCCCTGGATCCCGGGATCACTCCCTGAACAGAAGGCAGATGCTCAACCACTAAGCCCCCAGGCGTCCCTCAGCTGAATATCCTTAAATCACTCACCTTAGACCTATGGGCTGCTAAACCACATATTCCCCTATTCCATGTGTTAGGCTCACCTTTCCTCTCATGAAGGTCCATATTTTAACAGTACTGGGTAATGTTAGGGAAGCACAGCAAGCATCAAAAAGCTTCTCTTTTCAACAAAATCCTGGTTCCTTAGCATTCTGGGCATAGTTCTCTTGCACACTCCACAAGAGACAACTCTTATCCCTTATGCACTCCCCTTCAGTGATAAACATCAATGTATATGCAAATATTCAGGTATCTTGTCAAAAGGAAGATCCTAATTCACGAGTGAGGTGGGCTCCAAGAGACAGAATTTTTAACAAGTTCAGAAACCATGTGTGTGCTGCTAGTCCAATGACTATACTTTGAGATCAGACATAATACCCTGTAAGGCCATTCCTAACTCTGGTTGGAGAATACGGTTGCTCATCTCATGGGGAACCTTGATTCTATCTGCCTTTTGGGCAGGGTTTTTCATCCGCACTCAACAGTTCTGAGGATGCTGGTGGTCTCTCCCAGACTTTCAGCTCTGTGGCCCCACTGTCCTCATCTTGTGCCATATCTTGACTCAGTTCTCAACTGCATCCCATCCTGGCAAAGTCAATATCCTCTGCTCCTCACATGTCATCTTCAAAGCATCTCTTTTGCTCACCCTTTCTTTCCCACCAACTCACCTCCCTTTCTAGCTCATTCTCACTTCCCAGGCTGACATTCCCTGCTTCCAGGTCCCCAATCTAGTTTCACCAGTGCTCTTAGCATGCCTGAGTTTTTTATTGGGTCTCTGTGTGGTATTGCTTTTCCATTTGCATTCTCATGTCATTCCATTTACATCTTCAAGAATAGAAGTCACGACTTTTCTCCCGTTTTCCCTCTTCTCTGAGTCACGTAGGTCCCCCCCATGGAAGCAACACTCCTAAGTATCAAGCAGTGTCTTCTGGTGTCTCATCTTCCCTGTTCCTAAGTCCTTCCTTGATTAAGTGATGCATCTTTCTCTATGCTGCAGACTTCTCTTTCCTCTGTACCTAATATAGACCTTAGTCCCTCTCAGCTTCATCATATGAGGGAGCATGGAGTTAAGAGTATAGACATTGGGGTGACAAGGTCTTGCCTGAGCTCAAATTCTACTTTCATCTTTTATTAGATATGCATATTCAGGTAGGTGATATTTTGCCTGTCAAAAACTGTTTCTTTGAAAAAAGGGAATATCATGAACAAACCAATCCCAAGAGTCTCCTAGATTTGGGTGAGCACTGGCCCTGGTGGAGACTTCATGGCTTGTGATGGCACTTACCAGGCAGCTACAGTCTCATATAGTGGTGGGCCCATTTATTTTTTAATCATGAGGAATTTAGAGTAGCTCAGCATCAAGCAGAACCTCATATCCATGTTCTATTAATAGTGCCTGGTTCCTGGCTTGATTCTTGGAACCTTTTTGCCCAGATCCAGTACTGGTTTTGTCCTCGTAAGTTGCTGGATAATGTTGTACTTTCTTCTCCTGAGTCCTCCCATTCATTTATTTACCTACTGTATATCTGCTAGTATTCTAGAAACAAAGGTTTAAATCTTCCTCTTGAGTCCTATTTCAAGCCTGAGTCCCCTGCCTTCCACAGCCAGATTTCCCTAATGACAACTACTGAGCACGTGACACCTCTTATCACTCCAGGTGAGGATTCCCACTCCACTAGGAGCAACAGTTCAAGATATCAACACACTCCATGATGGAAAGTCTTCAAGAAAGATGCAACTCATCTAGGCACTGGATGGAACAATGTGTTATGCCCATAGAGAAGAGACAGAGCAAGATCAGCTTCAGTTATGGGTACTGGTCCCTCGTGGCCAGCAGATCTCATCCTGTAGCTGATGCAGGGAGATGGTCTGCATGAATCCTTCTCATGCTGCGGGTCAAGGACCTGATTCCCTCCCTACCAGGAATAAATATAATAGTGGGGTTGACCAGGTGCTGTATGACATACAGACTTAAGCAGAACAATGAAGGCATATTTATTCTAAAATAGGAAAAGATATTCCCACATGATGTGATTGGCTCAGCACAAGCTGTAGGTACTCTTTATCTCCTGGTAAGAGGTCTTCCAGGGCCAAGGCCTATTCTTACATGACCCTCCAGGACTTGAAAGACCACATGCCAATGACTGCCTTTCTCCATGACTATCTCCCAGAATCATAAGATTCTTAAAGTTGAAGGAGGTCTTCAGGGTCATTCCATCTACTTCCCCACCCATACAATTTGCCCATTGTCTATCATATAGAATTTGGCTGCCTGACATCACAATGCTGCCCCATTAGCTACCCAATTCCTATGCCATGTCTCACTGAACCCACCCAGCTACCAGCCATCCTTGCATCTGGTGAAAACAGTAAGCTCACTCTCTGCTCCTCCTCATTCAACAGACAGCCGCATCTTCTGGTGCAGTGCCAGCTGCGTCCCTGAGACACGATGGTGAAGGTTGGAGTGAACGGATTTGGCCATTTTGGGGGCCTGGTCACCAGGGCTGATTTTAACTCTGGCAGAGTGGATATTGTCTCCATCAATGACCCCTTCATTGACCTCAACTACATGTTGTACATGTTCCAGTATGATTCTACCCACGGCAAATTCCACCACACGGTCAAGGCTGAGAACGGGAAAATTGTCATCAATGGGAAGTCCATCTCCATCTTCCAGGAGCGAGATCCCGCCAACATCAAGTGGGGTGATGCTGGTGCTGAGTATGTTGTGGAGTCCACTGGAGAAGGCTGGGGCTCACTTGAAGGGCATGGAGAAGGCTGGGGCTACCATGAGCATGAGGGTGCATATATCTCTTCAAGATAGTGATTTAATTTCCTTCAGATATGTATCCAGATGTGGAATTGCTGGATTATATTATAGTTCTTTTTTTTTATTTTTTTGAGGGATGTTCATACTGTTTTCTATAGTGGCTGCACCAATCTACATTCCCATCAACAGGGCACAAGGGTTCTGTTTCCTCTACAATCTCTCCAACACTTGTTATCTCTTTTATTTTGGATAATAACCATTCTAACAGGTGTGAAGTGATCTTGTTGTAGTTACGATTTGTCTGATAATTAGTTGACGTTGAGCAACTTTGGATGTACCTGTTGGATATTTGTATGTCTTTTTTGGAAACTGGCTATTAAGTTCCTCTTCCTGTTCTTTTAAAAAAATGATTCATTTATTTATGTGAGTGGAGGGGTGAAGAAGGGATAGAGGGAGAGGGAGAGAAATCCTCAAGTGGACTCCTTGCTGAGGGTGCAGCCTGACTAGGCTCCATCCCAGAACCCTGAGATCATGACCTGAGCTGAAATCAAGTGGGACACTCAACCAACTGAGCCATCCAGATGCCCCTCTTCTCCCTATTTTTTAATTGGATTTGTTTTTTTGCTGTTTTTGTTTATTTGTTTTGCTATTTAGTTGTATAGAACTGCATTTAAAAATTATTTAAGTTGTATAGAAATTTATGGTAATGTGAATAGCCATACAGCAGAGAAAATTTGGCTAGTGGTAAAACAAAAGAAAAAGACACATGCTGTTTCTGAAGGATATGCTATATACCACCAAGCCAGATTAAACATAAGGATAATATTTTTGTAATATAGATTATAAAACTGGCAAAGAGATAAATTCTAGTAAAAGACGTAACTATGAAATATCTGCTAGAAGTCAAATTCTTTTCAAAGTAGGGAATCAGATGCATTTCCACTTGCTTTGCTAATAAAACTATAAAACCCAAAGATTGTGTGGAAAAGGGGAGGAATCAAAGCTAATAGTTACCTTCTTCTTAGAAAGTTTTGAAAATATGGTAATAACTGAATGAATTGAGTTGAAGTGAACTGGAGAATGCTCAGATTTGCAAGCAACAGACTAGGAAAAATAGCTGGATCTAGGCAACGTTTTTCTACAATAGTCTTATAAAAATTAGTTCAATCACCATTAGAGATTTAACAGCCCATTTTTTTCTTCTACTGAACATTACAGCTAAAAATGTCCTTACATTTACATACAAAGCAGTGAGGTGTAAAGTCATGTTATTTTAGCATATGGTCCTATTTCTGCAATGCTAATTTGGTAGATATTTTAGGCAGTTAGTGCAAACACTGAAATAAGAAAATCTATCACCTACATTCTACAACAGTTATAGTTCCCACTTAGAGTTAATGTTTTCAAATTGTCTGCACTTCATTTTAATCAACTTTTATTTTCTATTTTCTTATTATCACTTTACTGAATCAACGTATGAAGTTTGTATTTAAAAAACAATGTTGCTCATGATTTCAGTAGCTTAGTAATCAGTCCTCTCTAACTAGATGGAAAGAAATTAATCTCGAGATCAGGGACCAAATCTTAAAGGTCACCCAAATGCATCTCTCAGCATGCATACATTCCCGAATTTCAGCTATAATTGCACTTTAATGTAACAGCTACAGATATGAAGAGAAGATATTACAAAAAGCACCTTAGGTCACATCTGCACTAAGCAAATTACTAGCATTCTCGACTGAGTTATTTTTTTCACTGAAAGATCAAAATTATTCTATTTTTTTGGACAGGTAAATACAGTTCACCAAAAAAATATTTGCAATCATTAAATAAATATCTAGCTGTCAACTATGCATAAGAACTGTGCTTGCTACTATAAAACAGGCTGAAGATGAAAAATTTGTTTTCCAAGTTTCTCAAGTTTTAAAATATATTATCTATAAATGTTTCTCTTAAAGGCATTCAATCTATGTATCTTAGAATGCCATAAAAATGGCTACGGTTTTGTTCATTTGGTGCAAGTTCTGTGAAACTTAGGCCAAACCAATTCTACTTTTTATTTTTTAAATTTTTTTCCAATTCTACTTTTTAAAAAAATTAAATATTTCTCCAATATGTTTTTTGGGAGCTTAAGTTATCTGAAAAATATGTTTGAAGCAGTGCCCAGAAAGCACAACCAGACAAACAGAAAACATTCATTTTGTGAATAGTTTCCTGCTTATTTAGTATGTGGGCAGCTGGGTATCTGGTGAAATGCACATTAAGGTATCAAAGTCTCCATCAAAGTCTCAGTCCTGTGTGTGTGCGCACAGTACTTCCAGGACTGGGAGGCTATTGACTGTGAAATGCACCATGGATTCAGGAACAGAAATTTGGTGAAAAAAAGAAACCACTCTATAAAATGTGTACTTTGTTATAAATATTAAAATAAAGAGAAAGGTACATGTCAGAATGCAGATAATTTAATATTCTCATAAACACATGCATATATATAATCAGTTTTTCTCCTAGCATTTCTCTCTCTCTCTCTCTCTCTCTCTCTCTCTCTCTCTCTCTCTATATATATATATATATATATATATATATATATCAAGAGAAATATCTGTTAATGTTGTTCTTTCTCTTTCACACACACACATACACACACAAACACACACATCACCTAAGTCGGAAAACCTCCACATCACAGTAAATATATTTCAGTTTCACATCCTGACTAACACATGCCATCAGTAGAAGCACACTTCTCACCTAAGTGACGCAATTACACAGTTTGGGTGCCATTTATCACTCTTTAAATATTATGGTGCAAACGATGATTTCAGTGTGACAATATCATGCAGAATTTTAATTTATGGCACTTGGGAAATTCCCAAAGTATGTGAAAAGCTTCTAAATATCACATGTGCACATGATGACTAAGTATAAATAATAAAGAACGATCTTATTGATTTTCATTGTGTTTAACAGTATTTAAATTATGTCACAAATGAAACTGCATTATTTCTGTTTTGAATTATATAATTTAAATTATTTAGGGCCAATCACTTTCTAAAACTCATAAAGTAAAGAGGTTATATGTGACATTTTGAGGGGAAAGTTAAACATGTCTCCTAACCACAGGAGGAAAATATAAGGCAAGGGATGAAAGATAAACAAGAACAGAAGATGACATAGCCATCTGTCAGCCTCCCAAAGGACATGTTGGTTTTTATGATGGTGCTTTCTGTTTTCTTTTTCAGAGCTTTGCTAGGCAGCATGCTGCTCAGTTAGCAGCAGTCAAGTATAGGTGTAAGACAGACACAATTAATAATAGTTAACTGCTTTTAGGTATCCCTAATATATAACCTGGCTTAGCCTAACACAGTTTGGACAATGCTTACAACTTTAAAGCACAGGGGCACCTGGGTGGCTCAGTTGGTTAGGTGTCTGCCTTCGGCTCAGGTCATGATATCAGGGTTCTGGGATTGAGCCTCACATCTGGCTCCATGCTCAGTGGGGGTCTTCTTCTCCCTCTCCCTCTGTGTTCTCTCTCTCTCAAGCAAACAAATAAAAAACAATGCCCCCCCCAAACCAAAACCACAATGAGATATCACCTCACACCTGTGAGAATGCCTACAACGAAAAACGTAAGAGACAAGTGTTGGCGAGGACATGGAGAAAAAGGAACTCTTGTGCACTGCTGGTGGGAATGCAAACTGGTGCAGCCACTGTGCAAAACATTATGAAGAGTTCTAAAAAATTAAAAACAGGGTTATCCTATGATCCAGTAATTGCACTACGGGGTCTTCTTTTACCCAAAGAATACGAAAACACTACATCAGAGGAATACATGCATCCCTATGTTTGTTAAAGCATTAATTACAATAGCCAAGACATGGAAACAGCCCAAGTGTCCAATAGATGAATGGATAAAGGAGATGTGGTGGCACATATACAAGGGATAAAAAATGAAATCCTGCCATTTGCAACAACATGGGTGATCAAGAGAGTGTAGTGCTAAGTGAAATAAGTCAGAGAAAGATAAATACCAAATTATTTCATGCCTATGTGTGGAATTTAAAAAACAAAACAAATGAACAAAGGAAAAAAAGAGAAAGAAAGAAATCCCAAAACGGACTCTTAACCATAGGGAACAAACAGATGGTTACCAGAGGGAGATGGGTGGGATGATGGGTGAAATAGGTGAAGGGGATTGAGAGTACATTTATCTTGACAAATACTGAATAATATATGGAACTGTCGAATCACTATATTGTATGCCTGAAATGAATACAACACTGCATGTTAACTACACTGGAATTAAAATTCTACATCTACAAATATATATATATATATACATATACATATATATATGTACATATAGATAGATATATAAAGAATGTGCTCTGATAAAGGGGCTTTTCTAGAAAACAGCTATTCATTGCAGTAACCTAAGAGCTTGAGTAATTTTTTCTTTTTATGTTGACTTAAATTTCTATAAATCTTATCTTAAAATTACAAATTGATGTGTGTATATTTTAAGTGTGCAATTTGATGAATTAAAAACTGCATATATCCACGTAACCAATCATGATATAGAACATCTCCACCCAGAAAGTTCCTTTAGGCTCCGCTCTCTTCCAAGCAATCTCTACACCCACAGACAATTATTGTTCTGATTCCAATCACCACAGATTCCTATCACTGTGTTCTTGAGTTTTGTATAAATGGAATCATAATGTATGTATTCTTTTATGTATGGTTTCTTAAAAATGGCACGGGAAGATACAGATATCTACCAGTAACTATGCCCAAAGCGGTTTCTTAACTCTTAACAAAATTTCATAATGACTAAGGGTTTTTTTGAGAATGGTGATCTTACACTCTACTATAAAGGGAATTCAGGGGATCTCATATCAATCTCCCATTCCACTTAAATAAGAAGCTATTAGAACCCTTAACCAGTGTGCATGGAGAATAGCATCCATGTTGGTCCCACCTTTATGGTGTATGTGATCTGTGTCGCACAGGTATGGATCTTTGTGCAAATGCTGAGTTTCTCTTCAAAGATCATAGTTTCAAGATTTGGTCTTTGCAGGATGCATATTCTTATGAATTGCCCTTAAGCATGGAGCCTTTATTATTTAGCTAACCTGAGAATTCCTGCAGTTATTTCTAACACAGGTTTGCTGTCTTCTTCTCTGGAGCTGGGGATGAGGTAGGTTTCATTATGTTTTCCTGGGACAAAGGAAAGCCTTCGCTATCTAGTTTCCTTATAAAATATCTTACTGCTCAAAGAAGCTTTTGAGCGACATCTTTATGCTTCCTCTAATCAACAGCTGCACAGAATTTCTATTTAATTAATTTTCTTCTGAAACTGTATGGGTTACCTATGGTGCAAGAAGCCTGGAGCAGTGGGAGGCTGTGAGAGGGACCCAAGTGTGGGTCTTTCTAAAGACGGTGGTGATGATAGTGGCCTAGAAATGTTATGGCATTTCTTTGGCTCTCCAGATATGAGAATTAATGAATGAATGATTTTTAAATAATGCCTGCGAAGATGGAGTGCCTGGGTGGTTCCGTTGTTTTAGCATCTGACTTTGGATTCCTTTCAGGTCATGAGCTCATGGGCTTGGGATCCAGCCCCAGGAGGGCTTCATGCTCAGGACAGAGTCTGCTTGGGATTCTTTCTTCTTCCCTCTCCTTACACCTCTGCCCCTCTCCACAAGCACACACATACACACACTCTCTCTCTCATAAATAAATAAAACCTTACAAACAATGCTTGCAGAGGTACTAAGGTACCCAACTGCAGATTCCCCCACCTTTAAGCTATTCTTCTGCCTAACAGTACATTCAGGTGAGTGAGCGAGTGAGTGGCGCTTACTAGATGATGACTGATGCCTACCCTGAGCTATGAGCTACATATATGCTCCAAACAAGTGAGCACACGATCAGTAAACTGCCCCCCTGCTGGATTGTTAAATAGGGCTGTGTTAGCCTCCCAGACTTGAAAAGAAATGCAGGCAATAACGTCCTAGCGAAGCTTGGCCCATGTAGCAAGCGGGTGACCTTAGCTGATGGGCTCTCTCTCAGCTCCTTCCCCGCATGAACACCTGTCAACATGTGTGCCTTTTTTCTCCCAGTGGTCAACTTTTGGATATTTTAGTTAGTCCGTGATGGCAAAGGTCTTCCTTGTTTGAGGCTCCAGGCAGAACTTAATCACAGCAGCTCAGGGCTGGAATGGCCTTAAAGGTCTGGTTAAATCAAGGCTACTGGGATTCAGATTTGTGCTTTGTGACACCTCAGTCTACAATGCCACTGGACACCCTCTTTATCACAGTGGTTGAAGGAGGGAGAAAATATTTCACTTGGTTCAAAGTGGGAGTGGGAAGAAAAAGGGAGGTAAGCGGGCAGGAATGGAGGCATCGAGGCTTAGGAGGAGGATAAGATAGGCCTGTGAGGACAGGAGACTGGGACAGATCTGGGGAGGGCAGTGAGAAGCTCCAGACCTCTGACCCTTCACCCACAGTGAAGACTGATGAGAAGGAGGAGATCAGGACCCGGGGAAGAATTTGGGCCATGAGCCACAGGCAGGAGAGAGGTCTGTGAGCAGCCTTCCCCCAGCGAGCACCACCTTGGCGTGAGGTGGCCACTGTGCAGATGCTGAAGGGCTCTTTCGGCCGGCTCTGTGGCAGTCATTCAAGCTTTTTTTTTTTTTTTTAAAGAAAAGATTGTATTTATTTATTTATTCATGAGAGACAAAGAGAGAGGCAGAGACACAGGCAGAGGGAGAAGCAGGCTCCCTGCAGGAGCCCAATTCAGGACTCAATCCCAGGACCCCGGGATCACGACCTAAGCCGAAAGCAGACGCTCAACCTCTGAGCCCTCCAGGCGTCCCATCATTCAGCCTTCTTTTTTTTTTTTTTTGAAGCCAAATCCCTCTAGTCATTTCTGAAAGAAGAAAAAAAATTGACGAGGAGCTGTGCTTTTTCCTTCAGAACTGATATGAGTGAACCCGCTATATTTTTCATTAGTAAAAGTAACCACAACCTAAGAGCAGCCAGTGTGGGGTTGAGGAACGAATGCTACTTTAATACATTTTGTCCATCTGCGATGTTGTTGACGATATTGGCAAAGGATAGGTGTGGTCTGTCCAGCAGCGACACGTAAAGATTTGTCAACATACCACTACCCCCTAGACATACATTTCAGAAAGTTGCGTGGGGCCTTCACTCATTTACAAGGCCAACGAGAGCTAGCTCACGAACTCTATGTGTTTCAGGAATAGATGCAGACGGATTTCTCAGCAGGCGCCACTTCTGGAACTGCTCACCCCAGCCAGGCTCTCCCCTTTCTCAAAACCTGGGTCCAACCTTCTGGGCAGTACCTGCATGCGCGAACCAGTCACAGGCGTATGTCTGTATTCAAATATCCTGGTTCACATCCTGCTTCCACCACTTACTGGTTGTATACACTTTGGATGTGTTTTTATTGTTGTTTTTAGAGAGAGTGTGGGAGAGAGTGTGGTGGGGCAGAAGGAGAGGGAGAGAATCTCAAGCAGATTCCACATGCAGTGCAGAGCAGGATATGGGGCTGCATCTCATGACCCAGAGATCATGACCTGAGCTGAAACCAAGAGTCGGATGCTTGACCAACTGAACCAGCCAGGTGCCCCAAGAATGTACTTCTTCTATTTCTTCATCTACAAAACAGAAAATATGGTACCACGGGGTCTTTGTGAAAATCAATTTTTTTTTTCAATTTTATTTGAATTCAGTTAATTGACATGTAGTGTATTGTTAGTTTCAGAGGTAGAGGTCGGTGATTCATCCATCTTGTATCACACCCAGTGCTCATCCCATCACATGCCCTCTTTAATGTCTATCACCCATTGTCCCTCTCTTCCCCTATGATCCTCTGTTTTGTTTCTTAAATTCCACATATGAGTGAGATCATAGGATGATTGTCTTTCTCTGACTGACTTATTTCACTCAGCATAATACCCTCTGGTTCCATCCACGTCGTTGCAAATGGTAGGATCTCACTCTTTTTTGATGGCTGAGTAGTAGTCCATTATAGATATATATGCCACCCCCTCTTTAATTATTTATAAAACACATACCACAGTATCTGAGGCTCAGTAAATATCATCGTCATCATCATTGTCTCAGGTTTTTTCCCCACTCAGTTTCTGTTTTCTCTGTCTTTTGCCCTCAACTCACAGGGCCAGAACTGGCAGCAGCAGCCCCGTCTCATGACTGACATTGGTATGCTAGACCAATGTATGCCCGAAGCACAGCGTTCCAGCAATACCAGGGCTAGAAAGGAACATCCTTCACCAGATCTTTTTGAACATTTTATTTTACTTTTTAAAAGATTTTATTTATTCATGAGAGACACACAGAAAGAGGCAGAGATACAGGCAGAGGGAGAAGCAGGCTCCCTCTGGAGAGCCCCATGTGGGACTCAGTCCCAAGACCCCAGGATCACAACCTTGGCCAAAGGCAGATGCTCAACCACTGAGCCACCCAGGTGCCTCCATTTTATTTTATTTTAAAGATTTTATTTATTTATTTATTCGAGAGAGAGTGATCATGAGTGGAGGGAGGGGCAGAGGAAGAGGGAGAAGCAGACTCCCTGCTGAGCAGGGAGCCAGAAACAGGGGCTCAAGCCCAGGACTCTGGGATCATGACCTGAGCTTCAGCTCAGATGCTGAACCAACTGGGCACCCTTTTCAAACATTTTAAACTAAGCAATAAAGCAGGTTTGGATGGTACATATTTATTATACTATTAGTCTGATGGGGGAGTGGTACCCAGTTAGGGTACTCTAGACTAATTTTTAGCTAAATAATGACACCTGGGAATTTTCTGAGTAGCACATCAAGTCATATGCTCCTTCTTCATATCAGGTGGCTTGTAAGCTTCTGGAAACAGGAAAGCCACTCTGGTATCCAGTCTAATGTGGGAGAGAAGAACATGCATAGGCAAGTAATGGTAACATCATGTGGTCATGCTGCCATTCAGACAGATGATAGTACTGGTTGTGACAGATACTGTTGATTGAGTTCCTGCTCTGTGTCTGGCATAATACTAGTCAGTTCCCAACTTGAGACATATTTAATTTTCATGACTACACTTCAAGAGAGTGCTTATTACCCCAATGATGTAGATGAGAAAGCTAATGCAAAGTGGTTCCAGGTCACTGACCCACCAAGGGACAGAGCTACTGTGGCAACTTTTAATTTAGGTCTGTCTGACTCCAAAACTACTAATCCACACTGGGTGCTAGGAGGCTGTGAGAGACATGGTTAGGGCATGAAGAGTGATGGATTTCACAAGGAAGAGAAGTAGGGGAAGCCTCACAAAGGAGATGGATTTGACCTTGTAGAATAAGGTCAAATAGGAAAGAAAGAGCATTTTAGCAAGAGGCTATGTAAGCAAAGATACAGAAACACACTGCATCTGGGAAACTGTGACACAGAGGCACAGTGTGATGGTGGCACTGAGCACATGGGATGGGGCTACAGTCCCTTATCACTGGAGTAGCATGTCCTAGCACTGGAACTAGCACCTCACTTCACTCACAACCTCCAGTGTAGACCATGTTGCCTTGTCCCATCTGGCACCCCAGTTCCAATCTGTTTCTACTTTCCTCAACCCCCAGGTCTGTGCCACCAGACACTTAATACTGCCCTTCTGAGACAAACCCCTTACTCTTTTCCTGATCATCGTCAATTCCTCCAACTAGTCTGCTTCCAGAAGTTCAAGCAATTGACCCATCCAATCTACCTTGAGAGTGAAGACATCCATGTGCTATTTCCTAGACCCAGAATTGGGCTTGGATTTTACCCTGTAGGCCAGGGATTCTCACTAAGGATACATGGACAGGCTCCAGGGAATACTGAACCACTGGAATCTAGGAAAAACACTGTAAATGAACTATTAAAGGGATACGAAGCTTTCCTTAGATTCCCAAAGGGAAACAAGACTTTTGCAAAAGATCAAAAACCATAGAAATGCTGCACTGTTCAATACTGTAGCCACTAGCTACATGTGGTGATTTAAATGATCTAAAATTAAAAAAAAAAGATCTAAAATTATATAAAATTAGAAATTCAGTTTCTCAGTCTCACTAACCACATTTCAAATGCACATGTAGACATCAGCCAGCAAAGATTACAGGACATTTCCATCATTGCAGAAAGTTCTATTGGATAGTGCTGGCATAGATAATGAGGTGGCCCTGAAGATGGCAAAGGGGGGACACCACCTGTGGTGTATCTGACAACCAGTGGAGGACAGATCTGGGGAAGGAAAAGCTATGAATGAGTCTGGGAGTCTCTGGGAAGAATCAATCTTATACAGTAGTGATGGGAATGGAGAGGAGCTCACAAGTATGAGAAATGTGTCAGAGCCCTCGGTGAAGGACTGGATGAGGGGATAGAGGCAGAGAAAGAAGTCAAAGCCAACTCTAAGCTTTCTAATTTGGAAAATGCCCACATGGGTTCCTCTCCAGCTTCCCTCTCCTACTGCTCCCTTCTCATTCTTTTTCAACACTCTGGGTCAGGTCCTGGGTCAGGGCCCTCACCCTGCTGTTCCCTCTGCCTAGAAATTTCTTCTTCTTCTTCTTCTTCTTCTTCTTGGGATCCAAATGTCTTCTTCCCTCACCAGCATGAGTGACTAGGAGACAGGGAGACAGTGACTGTCACAGAAGCAGGTGTGAGGGTGAAAAAGCTGATGAGTCATTCTGCTGATGGGAGTCTCAAGGGGCCAACAAAATGCTGAGTCACCACGGATCAGCGATGCACATTCACTAAAGAAAGGCAGATGGTCACTACCAGGCCTGGCAGTGCACGGCATCTGCAAACTGCTCTCTTACTCCAGGTACCCAAGGCCCTCAAGCATTCACCATCTTTTCAAATCTTCTCTCAGGAAATGTCCTGATACATGTATCAATACTGAGTTCTAGAACAGTAAGATGTACAGTCTGTGAGCCAACCCCTGTGCTTTTCATTTTGATGTGGGAAAGGTTCCTGAGCCAGAAGACTGAGTCTCTAGTGGTGGATTCTCACGCATCGCTGACAAATCTGGTGAGAACATACTTCCCCTACTCCTTCTAACCCTGATACCTCATAGGTGGCATTCTGATCTCCTTAGGAGCTGACTAAAGCCCCTTTTAAAGGCGTTTAGCAAAGGGTGGACAGAAAAATTCTTTGTGACTAACTCCCCATTACTCAGAAAATGTAAGTGGATCAAACGTCCCATCCCCTCATCCTCTGAGCATGTTGGTAATCACAATGTTACTGTATAATGTGAAAATTTCCAAATAGAACTAAACTCAGGTCTATAAATATACATGATTAAGGCTTCAAATATAGCACTGCTTTATTTTCATGGGGGCTATTTCTGTGTGGTGATTGCCTGGCTGATTTGCAATTTCAGAATACAAATGGCTTTTCTCCATAACTAATGGGAAACTTGGCAGGGTGCTGCACACCCAGGCCCTCCTGAAAAAGTCTGTTAAATGGTGGTAAGTGCTCTTCTTCTGAATTACATAAGCAGAGCTGACAAAAGGCAACAGTACAACTCCAGAGCCTGCTAAAGTGAAATAGTGTTTGTTTGGTTTCCCTTCCTATGCTAGAAGAATACTGACTCCTCTGGTAATAAATAATGAAATGATTATGAGCACATAACCCTATGATAGTCTAAATTAAAAATCCTATGGTACAGATGAGGAGTAATGCCAACGGAGATTTCTCCAACACTGGATTTACCAGTAGCTAAAAAAAATGTTTAAATAAGAATGGTGTAAATAAATTCATAACCTTGGGACAAAACCGAAAAGGGAATGCCTGAAGCCACACTCTATGGCTGTTATAAGCAAAACACGGACTAAAATGTTTATTATCTCCATCTAATAGGGAGGATGGTATAATTATGACCTTTGGCGATCTCAATACCATAAAGCAGCTTTTCTAATATTATCATGGACAGTACAGCCTACCTCTGAGCCAGGCCCTTGCAGATAAATATAACAAAACGGTTATATATTTTGCAGCAGTTTAGAGGATGAGGTACTTTGGAGTCAAAGTTCAAATCCCAGTTCTCTCACTCACGCATTTTCTGACTTTGGAAAGTAAGGTTTAGAAGAGTTTTCTCAAATATACAATGGGGATTTTAAAGTAAAACCTGCGTCTTAGGGTTATTGACAAACTAAAATGAGAGAGCATATAAAAGCACAGTAAATACCTGGTAAACATCTTTCATATTTTGTCTAAAAGTCTATCTTCAGTGTCTCTCATTGATTTGTGAGCCTTCTCCTGGCTCCGTTGTCCCTCTTCCTGGAGAACCTTAAAACATTTGTTCCCGCCAGGCACTTTTAAGGATGTAGTCAGACCAGGTGTTGAATTAGAACTCAAGTCAATCGCAGGGCCCCAAACCTTGTGTGGAAGAAGCAGACCTAGCTACAGTAGTTGTTTTCATTAGGACAGGACTTTAGGTTAGGAGGCAGAATTAGAGAGAAGTTAATAAAGTTTAGGTTTTAAGACTCCTCTCGTGGATGGCCCCTTGTAAGACATCATGCCTGATTTTGTATTAATAAATTAGCATCCTTTTTCTTAAGGATGGCCCTTAAAATTGTTTATGCTTTGGGCTCACCAAGACTAGCAAGTGCTCCTATCTATTGCGTAAGTTCCAAGCACACCTGGCACTGACCTGAAGCTGTGGATCACAGGGCTACCTTGGGTGTCTGACTTCCACCTTCTGCTGTTGAGTCCCACCGATGGTCAGAGATGAGGGATAAAGCCACGCCTGCAGGTGAGGTCTAGAGGTTCCTTGAAGCAAAGATGAGTCAAGTGGTATCAGGAATGAGGCAGGGTCTGACCACGCTGAGGATTAAGGATAATTTTTCTGCAACAGTTCAACTCCAGAGCCTGCTAAAGTGAAATAGTGTTAGTTTGGTTTCTCTTCCTAATACTGACTCATAAGTTAAAGTTCAGTAAAAGAAATAAGATGTTACAAAAATAGGTACAATAGGGTATTAAATCAGTGTTTCTCAAATGGGATCCAGTCCAGCTCTGATGCTGTAGCCTGACCAAAACTCACTGAGAACTACTTAAAATGCTAGATTAAAGGGGGGAAAAAATCTGCCAGAGGCACTAGAAATCTGCTGAGATACCCAGGACGTGAAGGAAGGGAAGCTAACTGAGGAAATCCTCGCTTTTTGCACAGTGATTTTCCTCTAGGGGCATGTAGTGGACTGAACGTTTGTGTCCTTCCCAAGTTCACATGTTGAAATTTGAACCCCCAGTGTTATGGTATTTGGAGGTGGGGGCTGTGGGAGATGATTAGGCCATGAGGGTGGAGCCCTCATGTATGAATTAGTGCTTGCAGAAGGGACCACAGAAAACATTCTTGCCCTCTTTCCAACAGTGAAAAGATTGTACTTTATGAAACAAAGTGAGTTTTTACTGGACCTGGATCTGCCAGCACACAGATCCTGGACTCTCTAGCCCCCAGAACTGTGAGAAATAAAGATTTGCCATTTAAGCCTCTCAGCCCATGGTATTTTTGTCATAATGCAATAAAATAGGGCATTTGGCAATTCTTGGTGCCGGACAAACAGCTGAGAAGTCAGCAGTAATTTAATGGGACTGGGAAGATAAATACTGAAGTTTGGAGCTGCCAAGCCATTTAGGACTTGGAATTTAGATCCTAGAGAAAACTGGAATGCAAGAATGTGAGCCCACCATCAGCATCAGTTTTCCCCAGGTTATTTACTGATTAAGTTATGTAGGACAAGAGTCTTGGAAGCCAAACAGAAACCGGGTGAAATAGCAAAGTGGAGTTTTGGGTTGTTTCAAAGTGCTACGGAAATGAAAATTGGATTCTGGACTGGCCACAGAGGACTGGTTCAAAAAATATCCCAAGCCTTCAGCTGGGACCTCTAGAGGTCTATGTCCTAGGGCTGAAGGTGAGCCAGACCTTCCCAGAGACAGCAAGCCAATCTGGGAGAGGTGTGGTTCCACCTAGATTGAAGCAATCTAACAGAACAATTTTTACAAAATATTATGTAAAAACAAAATGTAGAACAACAATAACACAAAGCAGGAAGATTGAATGTAGTTAACATCATCTGGGAAATGGAATAGGTATTAATTCTTAGTAGACTATAATAAGTCAAGAATGTGGGGTGCTTGAGTGGCTCAGTTGGTTAAAGTGTCCAACTCTTGGTTTTGGCTTGAATCATGATCTCAGGGTCTCCGGATCCAGCCTCACATCAGGCTCCATACCAAGTACAGTCTGCTTGTTCCTGCTCCTTCTCCTACTTGCTGTCTGCCTCTCTCTCTTAAATAAATAAATAATCTTTAAAAAAATGAATGTCTTTTGTAATCTTTAGGATAACTGCTAAAGAATGTATTACTAATAAAGTAATGGAATAAGTAAACTAAAATAATAAAAAATGCTTTCCATATACAAAGGAAGTCAAGAAAGATGAGAAAAAAAGAACACAAAACACAGGGAAAATTAAAAGGTTAAAATAAGCCCAAATATATCAGCAATTATATAAAAGTAAAATCATTTACTCTAATTAAAAAACAAAAATTATTACATTAATTATATGTGTTGCTTACAAAAGAAAAATCTTAAATATATGGATGTAGAAAGATTGGATAAGAGGATGGAAAAAGATATGGCATGGAAAATCTAACCAAAAGAAAACTGGTACAGTTATATTAATATAAGATAAGGCCGACTTTAAGGCAAGAAGCATTACTAAAGTTAAAGAGGAACATTTCCTCATGGTTAAAAAAAAGCCCATGAACCAGGAAGGTATAATAATTATAAATTTGTGTATACTTAATAACATGGCCTCCAAATGCATCAAGCGATAACTGACAAACTATAAGGACAAGGAAATAAGCACACAATCACAAAGTACTCCTCCCTGCCCTGTTGGTTGTGCCAAGAATACAAGACTGCTCCTTATTCAGGCCATTTCTCAAGATTGCTGAATCTGCAGCAAGCAACCTTGAGGGATGAGGTCAGGTCTCCTTCTGGGACAATAAACAAGCTTGCTGCTGTTATTGCTTACTGCTTGCTGTGTAAGTGGTGGATTCCCCAGTGTTCCTCTCCTATAACACAATCCACTGACTATGCAAGCATCCCCCTCGGCCCTTCATCTCACCTCTGTGGGACTTGGGGAGCAAGAGGAACTGACACAAATAGACATGCTGATGCCCATGCTGCTCACTGTGCTATGAGTGATACAGCCTTCTGTGTATCACCTAGGAGCTTTATGTCGTCAACGTATTTGCTTATAAGTAGGAAATTAAATTCTAAACCCAACAATATGCTGCTTATGACAGAAACATCCTAAGCATAAAGACAAAGAAAATTTGAGTGAGGGATCCCTGGGTGGCGCAGCGGTTTAGCGCCTGCCTTTGGCCCAGGGCGTGATCCTGGAGACCCAGGATCGAATCCCACGTCGGGCTCCCGGTGCATGGAGCCTGCTTCTCCCTCTGCCTGTGTCTCTGCCTCTCTCTCTCTCTCTCTCTCTGTGACTATCATAAATAAAAAAAAAAAAGAAAATTTGAGTGAGAAAATGGAAAAAAAATATGCCATGCAATAAGCAACTAAAATAAAGCTGGTATAGCTATGTTAATATAGAAAATGTAAGCTTTAAGGGAAGAAGAGTATCTAGACCTAGAGAGACATTTCCAAATAATTTTTAAAAATTCATCTGTCAGGAAGGTATAATAATTCTGTTTGTATGCTTTTAATAACATAGCCTCAAAATACACAAAGCAAAATTTGTTGAAACTAAAAGAATAACAGGGACGCCTAATTGAGCATCTGATTTGACTCAGGGCGTGATCCCGGGATCCGGGATGGAATCCCACGTCAGGCTTCTCACAGGGAGCCTGCTTCTCCCTCTGCTTGTGTCTCTGCCTCTCTCTGTGTGTCTCTCATGAATAAATAAATAAAATATTTTTTTAAAAACCCTAAAGCTAAAGGAATAACATGCTAGGATTTTGTTTTAAACACACCTTTCTCAATAACTGATAGAACAAGCACACCGTACCCCCCCACAAGTAAGACTATAAGGGATTTAAACAAAATAACTAACAAACTTTACCATATATATTTAACATATATTATATTATATATTATATAAAATGGTACCTAACTACTATAGACTATCTTCTCAAGTGCACATGAAACATGTACCACAGAAGTCCTGACATATTTCAAAAGATTATTAATGACCACAGTGAAACAAAGCTAGAATTACAAACAAAAAAGATAAGAAAATGCCCAAATATTTAGAAATGAAGTAATCCACTTCCTAAAAATTTTTATCTAATTGAGGTAAAATTCACATAATATAAATTAGCCACTTAAAAATGAACAATTCAGTGCATTCACAATGTTGTGCAACCACCACCTCTACTAAGTTCTAAAACATTTTTAATAAAAATGAAAAAATGGATTAAAAAGAAGTTACAATGGAAATAAAAAATGTTTCAATTGGAACAATGAAAATATGATATGGGATGTAGGGAATATACAGCTAAAGCTGTGCTATGAAGATATTATACATTACTTTTGGCAATATAAATTGGACAAATTCGTAGAAAAATGCAATTTACCAAACAACACAACAAGAAACAGAATAGTCCTATACTATTAAATAAATTAAATTTGAAATTAAAAACCTTCCACAAAGAAACCCTAGGTTTAGATGATTTCACTGAATTGTTCCAAATGCTGAAAATATAACACCAATTTTAGAAAATCTTTTCCAGTGAATAGAAAAAGGGGAAAACACTTTCAAATCAATTTATGAGGTCAGCATAATCTTGATGCCCAATCTGACAAGAATGATACCATTATAATAATTATAGACCAATCTCTCATAAATATAAATGCAACAATTTTAATCAAATTATTGGCAAACTTAATAAGACAATTATTTTTTTAAAATTAGGAATGTAAGATTGCTTTCATATTTGAAAAAACAATCATTGGAAGACTTCTACTACTGTGCATGAAACAGTAACTCATCAACCCACTATAATCAACTAGAAAACTGGAAAAAAAAATGAAGCAATTATTATCAGACATTAAGCAACAGGCAGCACGGTCTGTGATCTGCAAGAGAAAGGAACAAGACAAGGTGAGCCCAAATAGCAGCACAATGAAGAAGAAGCTAAGTAGAAGCCCAGCAGCCCCACTGAATTTAGGACCTAGAATTGTGGGGAGGCTGAGCTGGCTAGAATTTGTATATGAGAAAAGAGAGTCACGCATACAAAGAACTGTAGAAATCTGAAGAGGGATCCCCTCAAGTCTTTGACTGATACAAACCTACATAAACACAGGGTAGAACTCCATGAGGTCAGGTGAAGAACTAACTGCCTGTAAACTATAAGCTACACAATTTCCAGAGCTTACACAAGAATAAGAAATGTTTAAACTTCTACCAGCCTGAGTACAGTATCTCATTGAACACCTGGGGCAGTGGCCATAGGAAGGGTCATAAACTCACTGAACTAAACTAGCCCTAGAGTTAAAGGTACTCTATACCAGTGCAACAAAGCTTAAAAACAAACATCAAAAAGATTGACCAAAAAAATCCACAACTGCCTGTCAAAACAAATTTCACCACTCTTTAAAGGAAGACCACAAGGGGCATCTAGGTGGCTCAGTGAGTTAAGCAATCGCCTCTTGGTTCAGGTGAGGTCATGATCTCTGGGTTTTGAGATCAAGCCCTGTGGTGGGCTTTGTGCTCAGTGCAGAGTCTGCTTGAGGTTCTCTTCCTTTTCCTCCCTCTTGGGCCCTGCCCCCACTTGTACACACATGCCCTCTCTCTCTCTCTCTAACTAACTAACTAACTAAATAAATAAATAAAATCTTTTTAAAAAGACAACAAAATCCCAATATGCAACAACATAGCATTTATAATTTCCAAGATCCAATAAAAAAGTACTAGGCATGTAAAGAGTAGCAATTTTGGCACATAACCAGAAGAAAAAAAAAGCAATTAATAGAAAAACACATTGGTGCAATTCACCACATTAATAAGAGAAAAGCTTATAATCATCTTGATGAATACAGAAAAAAATTTGTAAAACTTCAACATTAATTCATATTGAAAAAAAAAACACTTGGCACACTAGAAATAGAAGGAAACTTCTAAAATCTGATACAGAGCAACATAAAACCTATAGCAAACACTGACTAGTGAAATATTGAAAGCCTTGTCCCTAAGATTGGGAAGAAACAAAAATACTCATTCTGATGGCCTCTACTCAACATTGTGCTGGAGGCCCTCAATAGGTCAATAAGCAGAAAAGGGAAATAAAAGGTATATAATTAAGAAGGAAATAAAAACTATTAAAATCATAAATAGAGATCAAACTGCCATCATTCATGGATGACAAATTATGTGTGTAAGAAATCCAAAAGAAACTACAGTCAAATTATGAGAAATAGTAAGTGAATTCATCAATATCACCATGTCCAGGTCAACATACAAAAATACATACAAAAATATATTGCATGTCTGTATACCTGTAACAAACAATTACAAAATATACTAAAAAAGTACCATTTACAAAAGCATAAAAGAATAAAATAACAACAAAAGGTGGCCAAGATCTTTGTATAGAAAACTACAAAACATTATTGAGATTAAAAGGCCTAAGTTAATAGAAAGAGATGCCATGTTCCTAGACTATAAAGATGTCAATTTTCCCCAAATTGATTTATAGATTGAATGCCATCCCAGTAAAAATTCCATCTTGTTTTTTGGGGGTTTTTTTGTTTGTTTGTTTTTGGGTCTTTTGTTTTTTTGTTTTCAGAATTGACAAGATGATTCTAAAATTTATACAATTTATACAAAGACTAAGGTCTTGTAGAAGAAGAATATAGCTAAAGGATAGACACATCCAGATTCCAAGACAAGGTATAGTTACAGTAGTTAAAGCAGTGAAATGTTGGCAAAAGAAAACTATACAAATGAAACAAGTTCAGAAATAGACTCACACATAAACTATCACTTGATTTATGACAAAAGTGACATTATATAGTGTCACATGAAAAACGATGGTCTTTTAATAAGTAGCGCTCTATCTTGATTCCTACCTCACATCATACAGAGAAATCTATTTGAGAAGACAGACACAAAAAAGTACATTCTGTATGATTCCATTTAAATAAAGCTTGAAACCAAAACTAATCATGGCAGAAGACATTTTTTTGTGGGAGAGAATAATGAGCGGTAGGGGGCCTGACAGCGAATTTCTGGAGGCGGCACTGTTCTATTTCTTGATTTGGGTGACGATTACATGATTGTATTCACTTTATGGAAATGTACAGAGGTGTTCGTCTGACTTGTGCACTTATCCATGTGTATAATACACTTCACTAAAAAGTTTACTTAACCAGAAGCAAATAGTCTATACCTATAATATTTATATTTAATATAAATATATATTTATATATATATACATATAAATATATATATATATAAATAACCAAATGTATTCTTAGGAGCCCCAAAACCCTACTGATATGTAGCACACCTTGCTTTTTGCAAGGTCCTACTAATTTAGGAACTCCTCATTTAATTGCTGAAGTATCAATGACTGCTGACATTTGTTTTTTTTTTTTTTTTTTTTTTTTTTTTTTTGGAGATTTGGGGGGCCTGCTTTATTGCTCAGCCTCAGGAGCTGTGCGCTCTGTATCTGGGGCACAGATGAGTGGTGGTCAGAGTTCCACTTCAATAATCCAGTGTCTTCCTTCTCCCGCCAGGACTGCTTCTGGGCAGAACCCAGAACAGCCAGACTTTCTCCTTCAGGTCTCAGGAAGATGTAGTTTTCAGAGTCCATGATGCAGAGCTATAGCTCCAAGCAGCTGCCAGTCCCCCCTTCTGCGCCCCCAATCCACCCACGGAGTACATGGGAATTGGGTGGGTAGGGGAGTGGCAGCCAGCAGACTGGGCCTCAGCCAGGATGTTGCCACCACTCACTGGCCACTAGACGTGGATTGGGTTTGCAATACGACCCACAATCAATGCTCCCCGCTCCAGGAGGGCCAGAGGTCAGGATAGGAAGGGAGCTGGAAAGGGGGGTGAGGTGGGATGTCAAAGGGAGGCCCCAGTGGAGCTCTGAGCCACAGGCCAAGCCCAGAACCAAGAAATCTATGTGACACGTATCACATTTGATCACTGTTCCAAAGATAATGCCCACTAAATGGAATGTTAATCAAATAAATACACTCAATAAATATTCAAGATTGGCGTCCTCCCCCAGGGAGGTGATGTAGCAGAGCAGGGGTGGGCGAGTGCCTGAGGTCTCAGCCTCAACTCTCCTGGGAGGAGCAAGGGCACGGGCGGGGGTCCTGGCTTCCCTGTAGTTTGATGCCTGCACATTCTGTCTTCCAGGTATCGTCACTCCGGGCAGACAAGTCTGGTGCTGGCCTCAGGGGCCAGGATGGGCCCACTGGGCCCTGGTGGTGCCCAAACCACTCCCACTCCCAGGAGGGTCTCTCTCCTCCTCCCTAACTCCAGGTGACCTAGCTGCTGCTATTGGGAGGTGGGGGGTCTGAAATCCACCCCACTGCAGTCAAAGGAGGGAATCCAGGTCTGGGGTAGTGCTCAGACTGAGCCTCCACCCCAGCTGTGGGAGCTTATCCACAGAGGAGGGGCCAAGACGGGGGAGGAAGGTGAATAGGTTATGCTAAAGAGGTAAAGCTTTCTGAGGAAGCCCAGTTAAGTGACTTTATGACTACAAAGAATCCTAAACATATCGGTTTCAATCCTGATACAAGTTAGTGTGTTGCTTTTTATGTGTGAATGTTTTTCCATTACTTCAACTTTTTCCTAAGTTTCATATCTATGTGTGTCTGAAAATTAAAGAATCCCAGGAAAGGCCTTTGTGACGCCCTGATCGGGCCTCTCCACCTCACAGGGGAGGAGGCCCATGGAGGCAGAGATGCTTCCCGGAGTGCACAGCAGGACAGTGGTAGAGCTGACTCCCCACCCAAGGCCCCCGCCCTGGTCCAGCCCACCCCAGGCTTGGAGCATCCCGGGTTGAACACCCCTTCTCCAGAGGACATGCGGCCTTTCTGGGGCTGCCTCAATTGTAAAAGCCCAGCCCCACTCTTGTCAGCTCCTGGCTGGGATCTACTTGGGAGGGGCAGGGGGCAGTCTGAGGGCTGGATATCTTCTGCTCCAACCTGACTTAGCTTGGGGCTTCCCAAGGCCCAGACGGGATGGAGAAGGCAGTAGCTCCTGGAACCAGGCAGATCCTGGGGGAAAAAGCAGGGAGGGACCCAATACAGCTGTGAGGGTGGGGACAAAGGGGTCGTCGGGGACAGTACAGCCAAAGTCATCCAGATTGATGGGGGACCTGGGGCCAAAGTGGCAGTGGTCACTCTCACAGGAAGCGCACGTACCAGATGGTCTCATTTTTCAGCTGCGGCCCAAAAAGGGGGTTCAGCTGAGCCAGGATAGTGATGAGCCAGAAGAGGTAACAGCAGACCGCGGTGGCCACCAGCATGGTGATGATCACTCCGCGGTTCGGTCCTTTCGGCACGAACCAGGGCCCGGCGATGCCGATGAGGCCCCAGAACGTGGTGAAGATGATGACCGGGAGGGCGAAGGAGTGCGCCGTCATGGCCGGGCGCGGGACACCCAGGCCGAGGTGCAGGGCCGAACCGCGGGGCCTCCGGTGCGCGGGTCCCCGCCGGGCCGACTGCTGACATTTGTGACTCTTCACCAAGGGTAGGGCTTTTTTTCTGCAGAGGAAACACATTCTCTATTTGCTTAGATGAGCTCATTCACTTACTGAGAGTTCAACTAGATCAAGAGTTGCAATGATAGCTTCTAAAAAACTTATCACAATTGATTTTGTAATTGTATAAGAGCATCTTGCTTTGAGTTGTGTTAACAATAGACTTTTAAGACTCTTAACCATAGAAAACAAACTGAGGGCTGCTAGAGGGGAGAGGGATGGGGGATGCGGTAACTGGGTGACAGGCATTAAGGAGGGCACATGATATACTGAGCACTGGGTGTTATATAAGACTGATGAATCACTGATCTCTACCTCTGAAACCAATGATACATTATATGTTAATTAACTGAATTTAAATAAAATTAAAAAAATAGACTTTTATTCCTGGGAACTTTAACTGTAACTCACATAGATTTTCCTTTCAGCTTCCAAGTGTGCTAAGGATTTGTGGTAGGTAGAGTTAAATTGAGATGCTGAATCAGTTGCTGTATAATGGTAATTTAAAGTGCAGGTTTTGGTAAGTCTTGTCTTTCCCCTGATTATATGTTATACTTTTAAAACTGTTATTTAACCTGTTCTGACTTTGCTTAAAAATAAAAGGACTTTACCAAAGAGAGAGGCAAATAAACCAGAAGAAACACTTAGAGAACAAACTGAGGGTTGATGGGGGGGGGGGGGGCTAGATGGGTGATGGGTATTAAGGAGGGCACTTGTGTTGAACACCGAGTGCTGTATGTAAGTGATGAACCTGAATTCTACTCCTGAAACCAATATTACACTCCATGTTAACTAACTAGAATTTAAATAATAGTTTGAAAAGAAAAAAAATAGGGTATTTAGAGAGGCCCCCCTCCACCCCCACCCAAAGACTTTAGGCTTTAGCATTTCAGAGGCATGGATTAAGTACTGCTTGTTAGAGTTCCTTCCCATCCTATGTTTCTCATGCCTTTTTTGGAACAAAACAAGTATTGATTTGGCTTTCACCCCTAGGTGTAAACACTATAAACCTCAAAGCATACTTTCTATAGATCTCTCATCTCCTATCCTGATCTTGGTATCCTCTCTGGTGCTTTAATCATGAGAGGAACTCTTTAGGAAGCTTGCCTTACCCATTGTGGAGTATAAGTGTTGCTCCTTTTACTTTGTTTCAAGCAAGTGAATTTAATGAATAGCATGGTAAGGGATTTGTCTGTAAGTTGGAGGGTGGTTCTAGTCCCAGTGCCCACAGTAGTATAGTGTCTTAGGTAAATCACCCATTTCCCTTGTGTTCTTATCTATGAATAAATGGGGTCATTTCTGGCGTTGTTTCCCATCACACAGTAGGCCCTCAACAGTCCAAGAATTCACAAGAATTAAATACTTGAATTTCAAAGATCTCTTCCAGCTTTTTCACATATTTAACTCAATTCATTCCTGTGAAAAGTAGTATCAGCAAAATAAAATGCAAATTAACTAGGTCTACTCCTGTTCCACTACTATTCTTGGGACAGTCTGGGATTAGAAGAAACCACACCAGAAGGTGCTACAGGAAGCAAAGGGGTAATGAGAATACAGCAGTACAGCAAGTACTTTTATTCATGAAAAAAACAAAAACAAAAACAAAAACCTCTTCCCAAATGGCCAAAATGAACCAATGAACTAAAGTAGAAAACAGTATTTTATACAATTTTCATCCAGAACCCATACTTTTTTGAAAAATGTCAGTAAAATCAATATCTCAAAAAAGCTTTTTAAAAATTAAACCAGGTATTTCCCAAGAAGTGGCTACCATTAAAGCTCTTGAAATTAGATTTACTGTAAAAGAGGTTGTTAGGTAAGTGTATTATGTAAGCAAAAGATGGTGAGGAAAGGGATCATGGGGACGGTCATCTCTGGAGATCAACCAAGAGAGAATTCAACATATCCGATGCAAGGTAACTCTTGGGATCCCTTATGTTAAACTTTCTCAGGACGGGGTAATTTTCTTCATTTTCTGTATTTGCCTTTATTTTCTTCTATTATTTCTGGTCCATTCTTCTTGCCCATGCTTTTCCTTCTTTGAAACTTTAAATGTGTGTTTTCTTTAAAAAGTTTTAAGGGCTGGAAAAACAAGATATATTGGAAATACGAACTGTTTTTTCACTGCATGGTAAGGAATGAGAAAGGCCTAGTGTGAAATCCTGGAGTCTAAAATTAAAACCTGAATAGAGAATGCTCAATGACCTTTTCTTAGGAGGCTCACATGAAAGAATGTCATGGTACATTGATCAAACTTCTATTCATTTGCATTTTCAGGATGTTGCTATTAATACCATATGACACTCAACAAATTACACTACAATATGACATTTTGTACAAATTACTTCACCTCTAGTTTCTTCTTCAGCTGTGTTATTTCAGCCTCTGGTTAATTAAAAAAAAAATTAAGAGGTGTGTTTTGTTTTGTTTTTGTAGGGGAGGAAAAACTTTACCTCTACCTTTTTAGGGTTGGTCACTGGGGGCCTATGAGCTAAATGGACAAAAGGTTAACAAGAGAAGCATACAAATTTTATATTTTAAACTTTACTTCCATGGCGGTTACACAAAAAAGAAGTAAAAATCCAAAAGAAGCTGTCTGGCTTATATACTGTTTTAACAAAGAGCAATAAATTGTGAACCCAATAGACAAAATGGGGGCTTGGGCTTTTAGAAGTTGCAAATTGGGGGAAAATAAGTATATGGGGAAACTAATGGAGAATAAGAATTATTTTATTAAGATTTATTTATGCAAACTCATCTCAGTGCCATCTGTTTCCAGCAATAAGGGTTATTTTCCTCTTCCTAGTACAGAAGAAAGAGGACACCTTAACAAATGAAAATTTGTCACTTTACAAAGGGACATTAGTGCCCTGATTTTTGGCAGAAGGAGAGGATGGAGTCTTTCCTATGCCTGACTTCTCAATTGCCTTTAGGTCAAAATAATCCTTATGCCAAAGTGGCATATTTCAGGGTGATATATTATAATCCCCTTAATTTCCTAAGGGAAATCAAAGTTCAAGTGCTCCGGTAAAGATACTGGTTCCCATATTACTGTGTTTTGCTGTTAGTTCTCTAAGGTGTCTTAAAAAAAAAAAAAAAATTCTATTGTCAAGTTTGGGAAATGCTTGGTTAAACAGTTAAGCATGATTTTTTTTCCCAGCAGTTCTCAGAATCTTTAATTAACTAACAAAGCGATGTGATTCTGCAAAAAGAGTAATTCATTGTGTTCCCCAAGCTTCTTTGACCATGGAACATGTTTTTCAGGAGTTTTCAAGACTAGTGTTTTCCGGTAATATATGTTGAGAAGCGATGGGATTAGCCACCCTTGTATGTAAGTACAGAATTTTGAGCAGCTGTTGAAATAAGTATAAGCCAAATTGAGTAAAGGTGGCACACTATCAGCAGTAACCATGCTACATTCTGAGTCATGCTTCAGGGGACTAGGCTCTGATTTTCCCCTGGGAAGAAAAACCAAAGTGTCCAAAACTTCTGGATCCTACTGAATTAAAACCCCTTCTCGGGCACTAAAGAGTACCAATGGATGAAGGAAAAATGATCTCGTGTTCACTTCCATCCTTGGCTCAGTACAGCTCGTTGCATTATTCTTAAACATCTATTAACACGATTGCTTTGTAATTACAAAGGCTAACTGCCAAGTCTTTTTCACAGGAAGCAAGGCACTGCTTGTCTTTAACTGCTCTTCTGGCTCATGCAAAAGTGTCAGCTTTAAAAAAAATTTTTTTTAAAATCCTATGTTAACTGAAGAAACAACTCTAAAATGTCATTTGAGTGACTGTAAGATAAAAAGGAAAAAGCACATTCAAGGTACAAAGCTAACTAAATGCAACCATTAGATGATTTGGGGTGTGTGTGTGTGTATGGGGTGCGGAATTCAGAACTGATGGGAGTCATCAGAAGTGTGATGGTACCTAGCGCCTTCCCCTCTGGTTATCCTGTTTTGTCAGACTTTTAACTTCAGCAGAGACCATCCTCAATACTGTGATCGACTGATTCAGATTCTCAACCAGTAGACTTGATCCTTGATCCTCAACTGTCCAACTGCTGCCACATGTCCCCTTCTCAGCAGCTTTCAGGTTCTCAGAGTACAGGCAAAGCTAAGCACCCAGGCCGAGGACTGGTTGGTAATATCCTATATTGTCTTAAGGATTTGGGAAAAAAATGGAGACAGAAGGACTAACATCTACTGAGCACCCACGTGCCGGGTATATTCACAAATGTTACCTCATTAATAAATAGATCTTTTTCCAATTTTGAGAATAAAGAAAACTGGGGCTTACAAAGGTTATAAAATGTATCTAAGGTCAAACCAAATGCTGATGAGCAAATGAAGTAAAATTTGAGCCAGGTCTGAGTCCAGGGTCTGCTTTACAATATCATGCTGTTTCCTGATCATAAAAAACTCCATTTATATAGGAGCATGAATGACCCACTTATGCCATTTTTCTCAGTATCTAGTGCAACATCTCAATTTTTATCATCACACTAACTTCAAGAGACCTGATAATGTTTGGATCATCTCATTCATTTGCTCAAATCAATGGAGCTATTTATTCTGAACTGCTGGTAATGAACTTCCTTAACTCAGCATTTTGTGGAAAAAAGTCTAAATACTTGAATTGCTTCATTTCATGCTCATTCTCTTGCATACATCTTTTTGGTTTGCTTTTAAAAATAGATTCCAAAATCATGACATATTCAGATCTGAGAAACAGGATGGAGGGCAATGAGAACATTAATGTGAAATGGTCACCTGTGTCTGTTGTAATCCCAATAGAAAACTCTTGAATTTATAAAGGAATCACGCGTGTGTGCTTGACTGAAATAAAAAAATATAAACAAAAACACTGCCCTAGGGTTGTAGACTTGGATTTGATCCCTTCCACTGTTGCCACCCTCGTTCATCCTCAGTTTCCTCCTTCCTTTAAAATAAGAATAGATCTCTTAAGTTCCTTTAAAAATTTCGTAATTTTATAGTCAACTATAACTCACTGATCATTCCTGTGAAAAGACAATTTAGGATAATTCAAATCCTACCACTATTGTCCCTTTTAAAATTTCTTTGACAAAGGTGAAGGACTCACCCATCTTTCAGTTAAATTTTCTTTGTAGCGTGACAGAAAATCAAACAGCAAAGAAAAATTAAGTCACTACCTTGACAGAGTGATATATAGTGTCTGGAAAGTAGTTTACTTAATGAAAAACCAGCATAACAGTTTGCTTATTTTGGTTGCAGGTATATACCCTCTAAAGGGTAGAGAGAAAAACCAATCTTTTCCAGGAAACAGTAATAGAGTAAAGCTTCTTTCTCTTTTGCTTAGCCTGATACTAAAATATTCACAAATGAAAATAATTCTGTGAGTGCTAGTTCTCATATGGATGCCCAAAACACCTGCTTCCAAATTCTTATAATCAGAGAAATTATGTAACAGACTATCTGGCTCAATCCTTACTCCAGTAACAAACAGACCAAGATTTTCCAAGTTTCCTTGGCATTCACTTTCCTTTTCCTGTGTTCCGATGCAGTAACACACCTTGTAACACGAGAACCTGACTCATCTCCACCACAGCCTGGTAGTCAGTCAGTCAGTCAAAAATATCATTGACTTCCAATCATGACATGGGCAAAAGACATGAACAGAAATCTCACAGAGGAAGACATAGACGTGGCCAACATGCACATGAGGAAATGCTCCATGTCACTTGCCGTCAGGGAAATACAAATCAAAACCACAATGAGATCCCACTTCACACCAGTGAGAATGGGGAAAATTAACAAGGCAGGAAACCACAAATGTTGGAGAGGATGTGGAGAAAGGGGAACCCTCCTGCACTGTTGGTGGGAATGTGAACTGGTGCAGCCACTCTGGAAAACTGTGTGGAGGTTCCTCAGAGTTAAAAATAGACCTGCCCTATGACCCAGCAATTATACTGCTGGGGATTTACCCCAAAGATACAGATGCAGTGAAACACCGGGACACCTGCACCCCGATGTTTCTAGCAGCAATGTCCACAATAGCCAAACTGTGGAAGGAGCCTCAGTGTCCATCGAAAGATGACGGATAAAGAAGATGTGGTCTATGTATACAATGGAATATTCCTCAGCCATTAGAAACGACAAATACCCACCATTTGCTTCAACGTGGATGGAACTGGAGGGTATTATGCTGAGTGAAGTAAGTCAATCAGAGAAGGAAAAACAGTGTATGTTCTCATTCATTTGGGGAATATAAATAATATTGAAAGGGACTATAAGGGAAGGGAGAAGAAATGTGTGGGAAATATCAGAAAGGGAGACAGAACATAAAGACTCCTAACTCGGGGAAACGAACTAGGGGTGGTGGAAGGGGAGGTGGGTGGGGGGTGGGGGTGACTGGGTGACGGGCACTGAGGGGGGCACTTGATGGGATGAGCACTAGGTGTTATTCTATATGTTGGCAAGTTGAACACCAATACAAAATAAATTTATAAAAAAAATTAAAAAGTCATCCAAAAAATAATATCATTGACTTAACTTTCTTGGCTTAATCTCTTTATGAATTCATTTCTCCAAAACGTCAAGGTCAGAAGCATTTCAGTGGCAGTGTGCAGTTTTTGCCTATTTCTTCAAAGGTTCTTTGAACGTGGTCAAGCCTTTAGGTAGAGGCACTAGAAAAGGTATTTTGGGGAAATGCTCCCCATTAGACATGCCAGATGATGTCGAAATGGGAAGAGAAGTAGTGGGCAGGCTTCCCCTACCTTATTCATCTCTTTTCTGGCCACCATGCCTAGGAAACCTTATAGGCAGAGGTCCCATGTCAGAAAACATTGGACATGCCCACTGTTAACTTTACCATCACAGAATCATCACTCCACCTCTCATTCATGTTGAGGACAGTACAATAATCTCAGAACAATGCTTCTCAAACTACAAAGTGTATATAAGTCACCTGGGCACTTTGCTGAAAAGGGGATTCAGATTTAAGAAGTCTGGGGTAGAGCCCAAAGTGCTACAGTTTTAATGAGCTTCAGTGGATGCTGATACTTCTGGTTTGCAAACCACACTTGAATAGCAAGGTCTCTCGAGCACATTCTACCTTAAGGTCTCCTTGTGGCTGGTTATCTATCAAGAGAACTAAACAGAGCAGAAAACTTACAACCTCTGCATTGTGAGAATTCTATCCTTTAAAGGGGAGTTAAGTTCAGTGACTTTCACTGCCCAGACTCTGGATCTTTCTTCTTGCCCAGATGGATTTGCCAGATTCTTCTTGGTTAGCTGAATGACTTATCCTGGCTCACCCTTACCAGCTTGATTTGATGCTATTTCGTTAACATCTCAAACATTAGGAGCACTTGCTAAAACACAGACACCTAGGTCCTAATCCTGACATCCTAATTAGGTCTAGAGTGGCCCTAAGAATAAATAGATATCCTAGGTGGTTCTAATACATTATAAGACTTTGGGGAAGGAAATACATGTAGTCTCTTCGACTAACTGGAGAGGTCTGTATCTATCTATGGCAGCCAAAGGAAAAAAGGAAACACAACTTGAATATCTGATACTGTAATAGAAGAAACCACTTCTTCCCAATTTGAACACTTACTTCAGGGCGTTTATGGTTAATTTTGTCCTTTTCCTCAGAAAGGTTCACTGAAAATGGCAAATATGTCTTGTGTCTTCTACAGGAAACTCTTGTAATGTAGGTATGATTACAGCATTTAATTATAAAAATATCAAAGGAATGGCTATTTGCCCTTCTGACTGAACAAATGAAACAAGTTGTTCACACACAATTTTCTTTTAAATATATCCAAGAAGACAAACACGAAGATCAGTTACCAAAAATAAGGAATGAACATTAACTAGTACCCTTAAAAGAGCAGAAGCAAAAATAAAATACAAAAAGTAGCTTTACTTATTAGACTTTACAAATGAAATGTCCTCCCTAAGAAAGGCCACAGTTTGGCTACTTGGTCTCCTCTGGGGCAGGTGTGACAGCCTGAGAGGCATTAGCCTCTGCTGGTACAGTTACAGGTCCTGCCACAGTAGCAGTGATATCAGATGTAGTAGGGATGGCTTCTGGACTGGAACTAGCTCCTGTCTGATTGGGGGTGCTTTCAGTCTGAGATGCTGAGGATTCTTGACTGGAGGTGGCATCTGTCAGACTGGATAGATCAGCTTGAACAGGATTGGCCTCCTCTTCTGTTTCCAACTCTGTTTCCTGACTTTGAACTTCCTCACCTTCTTCTACCATAGCAGGTGGCAGCTGTAATAAAGTCTAATAAAAATAAAGAAAAAAATCAGTGTGAACTCAAATGAAAAAAACACCGGCTTATAAAGCTAAGTTCATGAATATTATCTTCCTAATAGATACTGTTCGATCTAGAGTTCTCTAAAACACCACTTACCATTTTATATTACAAACATAACTTTGATGACAATGGCCTAGATCTTGCTGACTCCAAAGATCAAGTAACATATTAGATTTTCAGTGAAGAAAATAATATGAAAATCTATCAGTTTTTTTTAGCCAAGAAATTTGCTTTAACACTTCTGCAAAAACAGTGGCTGATTAGGACTGTTACAACTCAAGGGCCAACCTCAATCAAGAGCCCTCTGAGGGGTGGCGAGGAACCATGCCTTCAGACACAACCATGGCAGAGAGGAGCAGCAGGGCCTGAAGCTTCTGTCCCCACCCAATAGAACCCTGGAGCAGGGATGCTTTGGTGGCTCAGTGGTTGGGCGGCTACACTAGGCTCAGGTCGTGATCCTAGGATCCGGGATCAAGTTCTGCATTGGGCTCCTGAAGGAGCCTGCTTCTCCCTCTGCCTGTGTCTCTGCCTCTCTCTGTGTCTCTCATGAATAAATAAATTATATATCTTAAAAAAAAAAAAAAAAAAAAAGAAAGAACCCTGGAGCAGCCTTACATCACAAGTGTGGGTGAGGATGTATATCAACTACAGCTCTTGTATACTGCTGCTGGGAATATGGTGCCAACTAACTGGCAAAAGGGATGGGCAATTTCTTAAAAAGTTGAACACATATTACTCTATTATTCAGCCATTCTACACATAGGGATTTGCCCAAAAGAAAATACAAAGAGAGGTACAAGAACGTTCACAGCAACTTTACTTGTGATTGCCAAAGTTGGAAAGAACCCAAATGTCCATCGTGGTAGGTCCATATAATGGGATACTATTTGGCAATAAAAGGAAAGGATTACAGATCGATGGTAAGATCCTTGGTTGCCTGGAAAGGTGGGAACAGGATTGGTGAAGGATGAAAAGGGTTACCAAGGGGCATGAGGAAACTTTTGGGGATAATGAGATTGTTTATTATCTTGACTGTAGCGACAGTTTCGGTGAAATGACGGTTTCGGTGAAACCATCGCTACAGTATGTATCAGTGTGTATATATATATATATATACACACACAGATATATATGTGTACATATAGATATATATACATATATACATATATAGTATGCTACATATATGCTACATATATATACGTATATATATTTATATATACGTATATACATGTGTGTGTGTGTGTGTGTATATATATATATATATATATATATGTCAGAACATATTGAATTATATACTTTAAAGGTATAGTCTGCAAAGGAGATGATTCTTTCTACAACAAGAATAAGAGTGAATTTTGAGAAAACTCACCTGATGATAATGGTGTGTGGTCTGTATCAAATGCATGTACATGTTGTACACAAAGTTTGCCATCTGGGGCATGTTCTTTATTATCTGTACTTCATGAGATGGTCGTTCTCCATTCTAGAAGGCAAAAAGAAAGTTAAGTACAGTGAGAAGCTGATATGCTAAAAACAAACATTCCAGAAGCCCATGTCTCCATCTCATGTATAAGCAGTACTAGGGTTTGGAGGACATCTGAATAGTACCAGGATGTTAAGATATAAGTGTGAGAGCTAAATAACGACTTCATAAAGAGAGATTCAATTTAAATTTAGCAAAATGTAGAGACTAGAAGAGAACTAAGAGTTATTAACCTTTAATACAATTTCAGGCTGGCAAGTAAAATAGGAGTTTGGGTCTAGGAACTCACATAGAAGAATAAGAGATAAATGATCATTTGAATAGAGAGAAAAATCAACATGGCCTAAAGTATGGTCTCTAATACCTTGTATGCTCCAAAGGCAATTTTCAAGTTTATTCAGAAAGAAAATATTAAATTTTTTTCCTATTTATGGTTTTCTAAAAATAGGATAACATTACTATTACTTAATATACAGACTATTAGAAGGGTCAACATTCAAAAGATTTTTTTTTTTTAACTAGTAAAGTATATGGTCAAATATTAAAAGTCCAAACTTTGTGGTATGTATCAGAACTATCTGGGAAGACTTAAATTGTGGAGGTGTGTTGGCTCCAGCTCCCAGAGACTGAGATTCAGTAGGTCTGATACAAAATGAGATGCTGATGTAGTAGTTTCTGGCAACCATCTGAGAAACACTGCTCTACTAGTGTAGGTAAAGTGGTAAAGCAAATAGAGACAATAAAAATTTTGCACTTCTTCCTAAGCCATCCTAGAGTAAAGATGAACAACTTTCCTATTTACAGTCAATTATACAATATTTATAAAGCCTCTTACTGTAGAAGTAGTTCAGAAAACCATAAAGGTAAAAAATTTCTATCAAGAAAATGATTTTTACCATAAAGTAACAAATTAGCACACCTAATGTCAGAAATAAGTGTATTAAATAGTACTTCTAAGAATTAAGCAGGATGGCAGTATTACATGTAGGCAGGTGTTCTTTAGATAATGGTCACTTTCTGCAATGATCACACCTGTGTGCAAAGACCGTCATTCTGTTACAACTATGTAATAATATGGAGTTTACAACATGGAAGGTTTTGTTTTTGTTTTATGATTTTTATTTGTTTGCTTATTGTCTGGTGGTTCCATTGGGAGCTGCCTCTTCTGAGATGTAGTGCTAGCTGTGCAGTCCTCTCCACCTCCGGTACTGGTCTCTTGAGCAGAAGATGGGCAGGTGCTCTTAGCCCTCAGCACCCCCAGGGCCTGAATCCGTGGTGTTGGGTAAAGCACTGGTTTTCAAGCCTTCTCTTCATTGGCACTGACCAATCTCCTCTATGTGCCTCCAACTGTGTCCCTGCAGCCTTTGCATAAGACTGTGCCTCAGACCCTGTCCAGACTGCAGAGGCTGACACTAAAGGCTTCGTATGGCCCCATCCCATCAAATCATTCCACCCTTATCCTTCTATTCCTCCATAGCATCATTTCAAATGAATGAATGAATGAATGAATGAATGCAGTTTAAAAAAAATGTACTCAGCCTTACTATAAAACATAGAATTAAATTTTTTTTCGGGGGGGGGGGGGGGGAAGAAGTATACGGTGAACATTTATTTAAAATCCAAATGGATGGGATCCCTGGGTGGCGCAGCGGTTTGGCTCCTGCCTTTGGCCCAGGGCGCGATCCTGGAGACCCGGGATCGAATCCCACATCAGGCTCCCGGTGCATGGAGCCTGCTTCTCCCTCTGCCTGTGTCTCTGCCTCTCTCTCTTTCTCTCTGTATGACTATCATAAATAAATAAAATAAAATTAAAAAAAAAAAATTTAAAATCCAAATGGACCCCTCAGACATTGCAGTAAGTGAAAAATGCAAAGCCCAAAAGTCACAACCTCAAGATTAGTTAGTATGCTAATCTTTATGAAAGAAAGAAAATCTAAGAAAATAAACAGGTACTTGCTTCTTTATGCAAAAGGAAATGTGGGAAGAGTGAAGGAGAAACTAAAGGGACTGGTCACCTGTTGGGATGGGTGTGGGAAAGGTAGCAGGGATGAGGTGGAGGAACACTGACTATGTCCTTTGTTAAGTCTATGTGCTATCCCTTCCTACATTCTACAAAATGTAGCTTTCTTAAGAGTTCTCCAAGAGCTAAACCATTTATTACTCTGTTACCACGTAATGGGTTAAAATCTCCTTAAAAAGCTGAACAAAGGGGGATCCCTGGGTGGCTCAGTGGTTTGGCGCCTGCCTTCGGCTCAGGGCGTGATCCTGGAGTCCTGGGACTGAGCCCCTCATCGGGCTCCCGGCATGGAGCCTGCTACTCCCTCTGCCTGTGTCTCTCATGAATAAATAAATAAAATCTTAAGGAAAAAAAAATAAATGTAAAGGTAGTACAGTACAGTACAGTACAGTGCTTCATGTGGATTCTGGAGTCACATTGCCTGGGTTTTCAAATCTTGGATTCTTTACCTATGAGATACATGACCAAACTAATTGACTTTGCTCATCCTGTTTCCTCATACATAAAATGGGATTGATATGAAAACCTACTGAACAGGAAGATTAAGTGAGATGAAATGAGATAATGTATGGAAAGAGCTAACTGCTTAATACATAGTGAGTACTCAATAAATGTTAGCATGTAATTATTATTTTGCACAGAAAATCTAGTTCAGTTCTACAGTGTCAGGAACACTCTAAACCAGTGACGCTGTTCCTAGCTACTGGGTCATCTAAAGAACAGTGCTGCTCTACACAATGGAGAGTCTTACCTTTCTACTGGTTGGGAAAGGTTCTGTTGGAATTATATGCAAATGAAGTGGACGGGCAGTAAGCTGGCTGAAAGCTGGAGTTAGTTCAAAACAGTTTTGGAAGAGGGATACTCTTGCAAAGATATACAATCCAAGTCTGGCTCTAGACATGGCCACCACTAAGCGACGGACATCCCTTTTAGAAATAAACAAAATTAATTAGGATAGTTCAAGATTAATAACATATGTATGTAGCTTTTTTTCTTTTTTTTTACTTATTCTGCTAAATATTCCCGGTAAAGCTATAGTAATAAAAAGTTAAGCTTAATAAAAGTTAAGCTTTAAAAACAGAATAAACATTAGGTTAATCAAAATCAAGTGACTAGTTAAGCCAAGTAAAATTATTGCTTTATCACTAACCTTTATGTTGATGTTTTTGTTTCTCTGAGGGGGGATTATTATGACCAGTGCACTGACTACAAGGTCTAAGTAGCTACATGAGAATTATGGAACAAGAAGTCAAGTCATAAGAATGTGAAAAAGACAAAAGCATGTCACCGCAAGAAAAAAGATGGGGAGGGAATGATACAGTATTCACATATTTACTGTGAGTTTTGGAGAGATTTTAACTATGTAAATCATAATGATGCCCCATTCAGACAGCAGCTATAAATCTCGATGCAGAAAAGGAACTGTTTTTTTTTAGAAAACTGACTCGCCAAATACATGTTTGATAAATAAGCAAAAAAAAAAAAAAAAAAAAAAAAAGAAAAAGAAAAAAAAAAACTATTTTAGAATGCAATAGTTTTCAAACAATTTTTTGAAACTACATTTTTGTTTACTCTTACATAAAAGTTATCGGTCTAATGGAGCCTGATCACTGGGCTAAGCTCCAAATAGATTTTGACTTAATGACAACATTATGAGAGCTTGGAGACTTTTCTCTTTATATCCACCAAGTAAAATAATAAAATGAACTCTCATTATAGTTTTGTTAGTAAGTCATATGATAAAGATTTATATAAATCTAAATGGCTGCTTTGTAGTAAGAAGATATTTTTCTCATAAATCTCTGGTCCATAAATACATTACAATAAATGATAAAAATAGATTATTGTTGTTTTTGACAATTCTTAATCCTGGGAGAACAAATGGTTCCTTTATCCTCTAACAATGAAGCTGAAAGACTGAGAAAAAAGTGAGAAAAAGGTCAGAAATCCTGTGCAATGAAAAATGTATTCTGAAGACTCTTTACCACCTTATCTCTTTTAATTTCTGACATTTTATATATATATGTATATATATCTAACATATATATATATATATAAGATATATTAAGATTTTATAATAAAATGCTATCTCTGGGTGTTACTGAAGACTAGAAAGTAAATGTACTAAAATATTTAAGATTCAAAAAAATCAGAGGCAATGACAATAGTTAACTATACAAAGAATCTGATACTGTTACATTCCAACAAAAAGCCTGCCAAACCAAAAGCTGCCCAAACAATTAATTATGCTTTCAACTTAAAGCAGATAATAAAGTTCAATAACATAAAAGATCTCCCTTATGTACCTCAGATGGCCCACTGCCCTGGTTCGTACCAGAGAAAGAAGAATATAATCATTCTGTTGACCCTGAAATCTGTCAACAGTTGTCACCTAGGAAGAAAAAATGGGAAATATGGGTATATTTTCCAAAGCACAATAACAAGATTCTAGAGAGATCTTTTAAATAATATGCAAGAAATAAAAATCTTATTAAAATAATCAATCCCAAAAGAAACATGATCATATACTTGGGGAGTTGAGAAAACCAGTTATTAATGAATTCTATGAAATAAACTTTAGTAACCAGATTAGACTGTGTCCCTATGTTATTTACACTCATAGCACTGGTCTTAATCTCTGCTGACAACAAAATTACTATCTGTAGAATTAACAGTCTTCCCCTACTAGACTGCCCGACTCCATGGATGCAGGGACCTGTTAATCTTATTACCTGGTATCCCAGGTTTGATGTCCAGCAGCAAAACTTAGTATACTCACTTATTATCTAACATATTCTTAGTTCTCATGAACAACATCCTTCTGACAAAAACAAAAACAACCCAAGTAATCTTCATAGGACTTTTGCTCAGTTTGAAACTCTGTACAACTAGGAAAATTCACGCAGGTTTCAGTCTAATATGGGCACTCAGGCATTTATTTCCTTTTCACTAATTCAACAAAAAAAGTTTATGTTTACCTGTATAACCTATAATTCATGGTCCATAGTTTTAAGAATTTTACAAAACATTTCTTTTTAATCAACTTCTCAGAAGTGTAATTTACATATAATAAAATCCACTCACTTTAAGTGTCTACTTTGATCAATTTTGACAATATATGCTCCTAGATAAGTACCACAAGGAAGTTTTCCCCTTTGTAGTTAAAAGTACTCCTAAGCTCTGAGCAAACAATGATCTACTTTCTGTCACTATAGATTACTTTTTGCCTCTGTAAAATTCCATAAAAATGGAATCATATTCTTTTTTTGTTTAGCTTCTTTCACTTGGCATGTTTTTGAGATTCATTCATGTGCTGTGTCCATGAGAAGTTCATACCTTTTTATGAATAGATATACCACATTTGCTTACTCATTTACTTGTTCATGCCATTTGGGTTGTTTCTAGTTTGGGGTTTTTGTTTTGTTTTAAATTTTGATTCCAGTATAGTTAACATACAGTGTTATATTAGTTTCACAATATAGTGATTCAACAATTCTATATATCACCTGGTGCTCATCATGGCAAGTATATTCCTTAATCCCCATCACCTATTTTACCCAACCTGCCATTCTCCTCCCCATCAGTTTGTTCTCTACAATTGTTTCTTAATTTGTCTTCCCCCCCTTTGCTCATTTGTTTTTGTTTTTTAAATTTCACATCATTGAAATCATATAGTATTTCTCTCACTTATTTTGCTTAGCATTATACTTTCAAGCTCCATTCGTGTTGCAAATGGCAAGATTTCATTTTTTTAAATGATATTTAAAAATAATATTCTGTTGTGTGTGTGCACACACACATCATCTTTATCCATTAATCAGTTAATGGACATTTGGGCTGCTTCCCTATGTTGGCTATTGTAAATTATGCTGCTATAAACATAGGGGTGCATGTATCCCTTTGAATTAGTGTTTTTGTATTCTTTGGGTCAATACCCAGTAGTGCAATTGCTGGATCATAGGGTAGAGCTAATTTTTAACTTTCTGAGGAACCTCCATACTGTTTTCTACAGTGGCTGTAGCAGTTTGACTATCTTAAATAAAGCTACAATTCACGTGTTTTTGTGGACGTTTCAATGCTCTTGAATGAATATCCAGGAGTGAAACTGCTGAGCTATATGGTAAGTGTATATTTAACTTCATGAGAAACTGTCAAACTGTTTTCCAAAGATGCTGTACCACTCTACACATTCACCAGCATTGTTCCAGATTTAAAGTTTCAGTTGCGGGGATCCCTGGGTGGCGCAGCGGTTTGGCGCCTGCCTTTGGCCCAGGGCGCGATCCTGGAGACCTGGGATCGAATCCCACATCAGGCTCCCGGTGCATGGAGCCTGCTTCTCCCTCCGCCTGTGTCTCTGCCTCTCTCTCTCTCTCTGTGACTATCATAAATAAATAAAAAAAAATAAAAAAATAAAAATAAAAAAAATAAAGTTTCAGTTGCTCCACATTCTTGCCAACAACTGGTATACGGTCAATCTTGTCAATTTTAGCCAATCTATTTGGTGTGCAGTGTACCTCATTGTAGTTTTAATGTGTATTTCCCTGAAGAAAAACAATGGTAAGCACTTTGCATGTGCTTACTGGCCATTCCTATGTCTTCTTGTGTGGACTGTCTATTCATTTGCCGATTTTATTTTGGGCTATCCTTATTTAACAATGACTGTTGCAGGGGTTCTTATATTTTGGGTTTATGCGTGGATGTAATCCTGGGAAATTTCTGTTGCCAACCTGACCATGGGGAGAGTGTGTCTGAGAACTGGGCTCACACACTCAAAATGGCAGAACAGAAGGATGAAATGAACCTTGGTCTTTGTTGACATCATGGATAAAAAGGAACCTAGGTCTTTGTTGACATCATGGAGTCACTCTCTAACCCAGCCCTGGAGCCGTTTCACTCTTCTTATAATGAGAAAGAATAACTTTCCTTTAAGTTTTTCTGTTCTAAATAAGAGGATTCAGATACCGAGGCTCTTCTACTTCTAGGTTTTTATTTCAAAGTTACTAGTTTCTCGTTTTCACTTTCCACATGGAGTGTGTCCTTGTACTCCTTTCAACTTTGTCTCCATTTCTGTTTTTATTTTCTTCCAGCTCATATTTCATCTCTTCCTGAGTTATTAAATTTCTCTGCTTTGTAGCCTTACCCCCCACCCCCCCAGAAATGGTTACTTAAGCATTTTAAAATTCACAGCCAATGTGTATTCAAAGTTTTCATCTGTTCCAGACCAATGTTTTCTGAAGCAAATGTCTTGTCAGTATGTTTTGATGCCCTTCTTCTTCCCTATATAAATTGAGCTCATGCTAGGTTCCTTTTTCTATTTCATCACTGAATAAGTGGGTTTCTTTGATTAGCTATGAGCAAGAGGTTAAGTCAGGTTGGGCTGGACGGTTTCCTAAAGATTGGGTGGTTTTCACAACAGAAGGCTCTCTATTCTTCTGCTACTACAGAGACAAGTCTGTTTTTTGGCTTTCCTATAGGCTTTTTTGAACCAGTCTGCGCCTACAAAGGTTTCTGCTCACCCCAATTCCCATCCATATCCATTGTTCAGTAGCAGGAATGTGGCTCTTATGCTTCAGAGTGTGTCATTCACCTTCAGAAGTGTTTTGCTGGTCCTTTCAAGACTGGTCCCCCAAATTCTCTTCTTCCCATATTTTCTTCCTGATCTTAGTCACTTGATTTGTATCATCTCGCTAAAAATGTCATTTGTCTTCCCCTCCCATTTTCCTGTTACTCTTCAATGATTTCCAAGAAAAAGTGAAAGGGCTTTTATATAGCCATGTTTACAACCAAAGTCTTAATCTCATCATTAGTGATATATGTTATTCTAACCTTTCAACCTTTATTGATATAATCAAGCATCTTCATGTTTATTTGGTATTACTTCCTACTACACACACACACAAAAAGTATAAAACAATCTTTAGGTCTGAAGGTACTTTAAAATCTTCCCTTATTCTCAAGAAAAAAAACACTCTCTCACATACATACATACACATTGAAATGCAGTATTATACCTTTGCAAAACAACAAAATAAAACATGCTATAGTAGAAATTCCTATTTCTACTATAACGGTACACAAATAATGTAATTCCATTATCCTCCACTTTACTAACAAATATTTTAGGATCATTTATTTCTGATTACCTTCAATAAAAATCTTCAATATTGTAGTTGTGATAAAGTTCACAGCAAACCAATAACACTGTCAGAAGGGAATGCTAGAGAATTATTTATAGTTCCTATTATTTCATTTTCTCATGTATTAAAAGGAGACAGCAGAAAAATATAAATAACTGGTAGTAAATATAAATATTCCCATCTTGCCAACATGATAAATAAAAGAACATATATTCACAAAATTACCTTATTTGGTCTTCCAATCAACGGATTGCTTCCACATCGTCTATTGATGATGTCACGAATAAGATGCTTTTGCCCGTTATATGTTGTTAGAATACTGATCTTATCAGCAGGGTAACCAAGTAAACACATGTACATAAAAAGTGCCACTACATATTCTGCTTCTCCAAGATTCTGTAATGTAAATATCATCAGATTATGCAATTATTTCCTCTTGTTTCAATTTTGCAGGAAGAATGGTTAACTGGCACAATTCATTTATCACATCTCAAGAAATGAAGTCAACTTGGACAAGTGAACACTAAGGAAAAGGGATCCCTGGGTGGCTGTGGCTCAACAGTTTAGCGCCTGCCTTTGGCACGGGGCGTGATCCTGAAGTCCCAGGATCGAGTTCCATGTCAGGCTCCTTGCATGGAGCCTGCTTCTCCCTCTGCCTATGTCTCTGCCTCTCTTGCTCTCTCTCTCTCTGTGTCTCTCATGAATAAATAAATAAAATCTTAAAAAAAAAAAAAAAACAACTAAGGAATAATCCTATCCTAGGCTAACACTGATAAAAAGAGTATATGATAATTACTTCTCTTTGATATCTGTAATATATTAGCAATATATGGAATAATCATAAAATAAAAGTCACCAACTTAGGCTATTTCTGGGACTACAACAGTCATGATATAGATCAATAATATTCTGACATGGTGTACTGCAGCTGTAGGTATGAAAGGAATATGAATACAAAGCAGCGAGGTAACCATCTAAGAAGCCAGCAGAAAATCTAGTTTAATAGCATCTAGCAGTAGCCTAAGTGGACTCTCAATTTTGGGGCAGTGTTTTTTTTTTTTTTCCCTCACACTTAATAGTATTTTTCGTCTGTTTTGTGTTTGTTCTCTCCTTATGGTTCCCACTTCTACTAGACCACCTTAAGTGGGAAGAGGATGTGGCCTCAAATTGGTCAGTCTGGCTTACATTTAAGCTTGGCTGAATCTGCATGTGAGGAAGCGTACATAAGGCTGCTCTTCCAGTTCAGTAGAGACTAAATTAAAAGCATTAGATGAGAAAAGAAAGTAAAACAAGAACATAAAACATAACATGAAAATCAAAAAAGGACAAGAAACTGGATTTCATATAAAGGCAAAAGAAAAATCCTAGAAGACCTTCAGAAAAATCACTTATATTCTGGTTTTTGGTTATACTTTCACGGTGTAAGTTACCTCTTTCATTAAACTTTTCTAGTTCTTTGGAAGATAGGAGGGAAAAGCAGCTACATGTCTGGTAAATCTTCCCACTGTCTGTACTGATATAGCAAACTACCTTTATCTAAGCATCATCTCTGGTACAGATTTAAAAAAAAAACACCAAAAAACCTTTTGGTGTACATGTTGCTGGATCTTTTTGTATAGACTATCTGTATATACTTCTATGTTTTGCTGTTCCTCTTTAAAAATAAAGTCAGATGGGGCACCTGGGTGGCTCAGTTGGTTAAGCATCAGATTCTTGATTTTTTTTTTTAAGATTTTATTTATTTATTCATGAGACACACACACACACACACACACACACACACACACACACACACACAGAGGCACAGAGACACAGGCAGAGGGAGAAGCAGGCTCCACGCAGGGAGCCCGATGTGGGACTTGATCCCGGGGCTCCAGGATCACACGTGGGCCGAAGGCAGGCGCCAAACCGCTGAGCCACCCAGGGATCCGCCTAAATGAATACATTTTTAAAAAGGGTACTATACCATATATTTTCCAACCTAATTTTTTTCATTTAATATAGCATAAACATTTTTCTTGCCAGTAAACAAAGCTATAATGTTATCATATTTAATGCCTATTCATTATATGGAATAGGTAATGATGTAATTAATTCCTGATAGATATTTCAGTTGTTTTCATTTCTAAAATAATATGTAGTAAAAGAAAAAGATCTGATGGACATGTTAGCATTGCAACATGTCTTTGCAAATATGTCTGTATTTTTTAGGATAAATTCTTCAGAGTAAAAACACTGCTTTTTAATATATACTGACAAGTTTCTTAAAAGATTTATTTATTTATTTATGAGAGACACACAGGGAGAGAGGCAGAGAAATAGGCAGAAGCAGAAACAGGCCTGATGTCGAACTTGATCCCAGATCCTGGGATTATGCCCAGAGAAGGCAGATGCTCAACCACTGAGCCACCCAGGCGTCCCAATATATACTGACAATTTGTTCACCACATTGCTTTCTTCAAGCATTGCATGAATATAAAATGTCCCAAAACCTACTCCACACTATTATCAGAGGTGAAAATCCAGTCCAGTGACTTATACTTGCCATAAATCTCTTTTTTTGTGAACTGCATATTGTTATCCTTATTCAATTTTTTTGCTGGGGTGTTGATTATTTTAAAAAGTGATTTATAGGAGTTCTGTATATATATTTGGAATTCAACCCACTGTTAGTTAAATCTTGAAAATAAATTTTGATCTCCAATCAGTATTTTTCTTCATGATTCCTGCTTTTGGTAATGAGCTCAAGATCTTTATCATCTTAATATTATATAATACATATTTTATATATATGACAAACACGTGTTATATATTAAATCAATGTTTTCTTCTTTCTAGGGTGGTTAGTTTCTTTGGTGTACGTATCTTGAATCTATCTGAAACAGAAATTTTTGTGTTTTGTGTGTGTGTGTGTGTGAGAGAGAGAGAGAGAGAGAGAGAGTGTGTGTGTGTGTGTGTGTGTGTGTGAGAGAGAGAGAGATGGGAACCTAATTTTGCTTTTTTCAATGGCTAGCCAAATGGTTCAGTATCACTTACTTAAGTAGTAATTCTGCTAGGTAAATGCAAACGTACTTAAAAGTTTTACAGATTTTCTTACCTGATAAAAATAAGGATTAGGTTCAGACTCTCCCACTCCTTGAAAATCTTCAACATTGATGAGCTGGAAGTCATAAAGCAAGCCAGCATTTGCTGTACTAAACTCTGGCAAGAGCTGTACGTGTGGTAAGTTTCCCAGATTCTTGTATCGCCAGTTGTAGAGGTTACACAAGCTTTCCAAAGACAAATCCCCCCGCAACAGGAAATATTAGTGATGTAAAATCTCCTTTTAATATACATAAGGGGCCTCCTAAAGAACTGTGCTCTTTTAATTTTCATGTTAACCATTCTGCACTCATCTTTTTAGCAATAATGCTTTTTCAACTTAGCCTCCCTGCTTCAAGTAACCAAAGGTCAGAAGACTTAATGATACAGAAATAAAGCTCTACTGTATTCTCTGAGGTAAATGCTATCTTTACTCTTTAAATAAATAAAAAAAAAAATCAGGGAAGAATCTATAGATTGAGGAATACTTTGAGGTAATTATAGGATAGGGCCTATACTTAATATCAGTAAGAACTGGTGTGTTTTCCTTTTAACCACCTTTTGCTTTAGATTTCAAAATGGTATTAGCTGTGTATCTTCTGAGGGCATGAAAAAAGGGGAAGGGACAGTGAAAAGAAGCTTCAGTTTACAAGTCTCATGAATTAATCTCAGTGAAGGAAGTGCACAGGAAATAATTTGGTCAGTTCACACCCCATGCAGAAGGCAATAGAGGCATTTTCAGATTCATAGATGGCAAGGTCCTAGATAGCAGGGAATTCTAGAGTCTCTACTGAATATGCTATCAAATAATTGGATCACAGAACTGGGGTCCTTAAATAGGGTGTACGTATAGCTCCTTTACCTTGCTCTGGCTCTCCCTTGAGCATCGAGGTCCACAGTAGGGACTCCAACCCGGACAAAGCGAGTGAAGAGAGACTGCTCCATGTTTGAATACTTCTGAAAGGCCATATTCTTAATGACTGGAGGTAACTGGTGATGATCACCAATCATAATCCAGCGTTTCAGTCGGCTAAAACCATCTTGAGGATTCTAGAAATGAAAAGTAAGGAGATGTCAAATACTCTGTAATATATTGCCTTGTTAGTCTCCAATACATCGCTCAAGAGTCCTGCTATTTAAAAAAAGTGGCTTTATTAGCTTACTACTTCTTCTTCACTAGGTTCCACAGAGAGAAACCTGGAAATTTTATAGAATGACTTGTGAACCACAAACAGGTTGACTGATGGTGAGGGAGGGTGGAGGGAATGAGAAGGCAAGCATGCAATTACCCCGCTTTAACAGGCAGGGCAAGCCAAGGGGGTCTGGGAGACTCAGGTCAGAATTAGGTAAGGGGTGCATAGAAAGAAAAAGAGGCCCAAGCAAAGAAATGAACAGATGTCCAAGAATATACTTTGTATTACAATTATGCCAAGAGCCAGTATGAAAACCCCCCAAATAGTAAACATTATGTTTTTAATCTCCCACACTACTACTTTGATTTCCTACTTTACACAACTGCTGGTTCCTTTTAAACACACCGTGATAAAACATATTCTGAATCCCAAGCAACTTTGCTTATAAAACAACTGTTAGAATCCAATTTATCTAGAAGTTGAAGCAGTCTCTATTCTTAAATTGGGAATTCCACATTTTGTTTTTAATTCTTCCATAGTAAAGACTATAGTACAATAAGAAACATTCGTAAACATCGCCATTTAGCTCAGAAAAATTTAGGCATAAAATAAAACCAATGTACTCAGTGAACATCAAAAACAATTCTAGAAACAACTCTAACAAAAGAAATGAAAAAAAAAATTGCTCATCTATCCTCCAGACTGTATAACAATGTAATTTTCTTGATTAAAATTACTAAGTCTTTTTGAAACTTAAAGATAAACCATGAATTTTTAAATAGTACTCCCGGAAACAACAAACTACTAAATAACCAGTGAATAGATTAAAGGAAGTTTACAGGCTTAAAATAGAATAGCAAACATAATGAAGTTAAAGAGAATATGTAAGTATGGCAATTAGCCCCCCAAAACTGTGTAGCTCTTTGACACTGTCCCCCAGAATTCTTCAAACTCTACTTTCTTGGCCTCAGATCTGTTTCTTACCTGTAGAAGAAGAGGTATAAAAGTTTCTATCTCCAGAATCTGTGCAGCTTCTTCCATTAAAATGTTGTCATACTGAAAAACGGAGAAAAAGGGAAGCTTTTCAAAAAGACAGCTTGAAAGCCAAACAACTTTCACTATAACTATAACTGTCCAAAAAAACTCCAAATAATTTCAGATAAAAATAGTATCATACAAATTATTCAAACAGAAAGTTCATGAACTTATTTATCATAATGCCCTTTTTTCTAGTTCAAATATGTAACCTCAGGGAAGCACCCTAAATATACAATTCTACCTTGAGACATCCTGCATATCATTTCTTGCATTGCTTACCAAATTGTTTTTATCTCAGTTCATTCAGTTCTATGTAAACAAGAATCAATTTATGATTATATATGAGGTGATTTCCATTGGTACTCTTACCCTAGGTAGTATTTTGGGGTATTTTTTTCCTTTACAAATCCTACCCAGCACTTGACAATCTACCTCTGTTTTACTCCTGGCATTCAATTTGTCATCAAAGCATGCAATTTTATCTTCAAAACTCTCTCTCCATTTCTACTACCACCACCACTAAAATCTAAGCTACGTTCTATCAGCCCCTCCCCTTCCTGGCTTGCCTCCCCCTAAACCACTGATACAACAGGTGTCAGATCAGGATCATGTCACCTACTGGTTTCAAACCCTTCACTAGTTTCCAATTGTCTTGGGGAAAAGATCCTGGAATATGACCTGGAAGAGATGTATTAATACAGGCCTATATTAAATTTGGTCACTGTCATTCCTCTCTTACCTTAAATGCCACCTCTCTCCTTAGTAATTAAGCTTCATCCACAATGACCTATTTCATTTTCTTAGAAATGGCAAAAACCATTCTGGCCTTAGGCTCTCTGCAATACTATTCTCTTCATTTTTTGTCTGCTTGGCTCTTTCTCATTCTTAAAGAGCTTATGAGCTCTTTATGAGCTTAAAACCCACTTTATCCATGTCTTCTCTGACCTCCCAAGTTAAAACTGATTTCACAGAACCCTGTTCCTTTATCTCTCAGCATATCACAATTTGTAATTCTGTTTAATTGTTTGAAGCCTGCATCCTTCCAGCAGCCCAGTTTCCAGTAATGTCATGCATTGCACACTTATAAAATAATGAAAAATCAAGTCTTTCTCCAACATAAGGAAATTTCATTCTTTCTTTGATGATTACTTCTCTTCCATCTGCTCAATTACCTTCTAGATCTATTCTCAACATGTTTTCTTTCCCTTCCACTTCTAATTCGGATTGTTACTTAGTTGACAGCCTCTTCCTTGTCTTATTGGTAAAATATCTTTGAGAATCTTACTAAGTACAAATTATTTCTTTGTTTCGTGTTTTTAAAGTTTTCTCCTCTTATTTTGCTTCTTGGGGAGGTGGAAGGTAAGAGCATATTTAATCTTAAAGCTTAATTAACTTTTATTTTATTATGATTATGTTTTTTCAGTTTCAGCCACCCTGCCAATAGGGTACCCTATGAACTCTGTTTTTAAATGAATTGTTTACATATACTGTCATTTCTGCGCTACTCATTTTTACCAAACTGTGCTTGTATCTACCTGCCCAAGACAAGTAGCTGAGATGAATTTCCATTGGTCATCCAATGATGAAAGTTAAGGCTCAATTCTGTACTGTTTTTTATTGAAAATACCTAAAGACATGTGGATAGATGTCTTCTCTAGCTCTATCTGATGTTGTATTTCCCTATTACAAGGATAGTTAGGTCCTCCCTATGGGAGTTTAGGAGGAGGAGGAGGAGGAGGAGGAGTTGTTGTTCTAAGATCTACATTTTCTCACAAGTCCCTGTGTGGCCTCTCAGGATAATAGACATGATAGGCAAAACAGAGTGAAAGTAGCTCAAGATGGTTTAAAGAGCCTACTTTCTGAAAAAAAACTGAAAATCTAATGCAATTTAATTTACAAAAAAATGTATCTACAGATTCTGCTTTTTTAAAAGGCAATTTTAATCACAAAGCAAAATTATGACATAACTATATTGGGCCTATTAAAGAAAGAAAAGAGAACATGACTGTGCACGCATGTCTCCTTGGGGATGGCACTGGGTCAAAAGACAAGGTCTATTTATTTATAAGGATTTTATTTATTTATTTGACAGAGAAAGAGAAAGCACAAAGTGGAGGAGGGGGAGAGCAGAAGGGGGAGAAGCAGGTTCCTACTACACTGGGAGCCTCATATTGGGCTCTATCCCAGGACCCTGGGATCATGACCCAAGCCAGAGGCAGATGCTTACCCGACTGAGACACCCAGGTGCCCCTAAAATTTAAATTTAATATTCTTTATTGATACAGATAAAAAGAACACATAAAATACTAAAAGAATTGAAAGACTGGTTCATCAGGGGAGTAGGGGACTGCCCTTTCTTAATGTTCTAAGTAGCTTTACCAGGTTTTAAATGCTTAAATCAGATGTAGAGGAAGTTTGATAAAAATAAAATTTGAAAATTAAAAATACCAAAAGATCTAAGGAATACTGTCAGCTCTCATGCTAACTATATATGTAGATGCTTACCATATAAGTGATTAATGAAAATTTGATAAGCTACAAGCAATGTTTTTAGAATATGCATGTGAAAAGTTGCATATTTCCCTTGTTATTTAACTGATATGATTTGAAATCATAAAATACTGTTGCATAATTTCCCTTATTAAACTGATATGATTTAATATCAAATACAAAGCATATTTTATATGTCAGCCCAAGAACAAAATATTTAGGCGAAAAGTTCTCACTGATAATTTGCAAAAGGGTAGGTTCACAACACTAACATAAGTTCACAGTACCTTTTTTTTTTTTTTAATTTATTTATTTATTTATTTATGATAGTCACAGAGAGAGAGAGAGAGAGGCAGAGACACAGGCGGAGGGAGAAGCAGGCTCCATGCACCGGGAGCCTGATGTGGGATTCGATCCTGGGTCTCCAGGATCGCGCCCTGAGCCAAAGGCAGGCGCCAAACCGCTGCGCCACCCAGGGATCCCCAAGTTCACAGTACCTTTTAATAAATCATTGTGCTTGTGCTACATTGCAACTGAGGAACCTTCCATCTAAGATAGCAACTACTCTATCACCTTGAACTTATTTTGCACTTATCCTCCAGTGAGCTCACAACATTTAAAAATTGTCAGTCACTTTCATTAACAACAAATGCTTTACTAACTTTGAATTCAAACCAGTACACAAAGCCTATCTATCTATCTATCTATCTATCTATCTATCTATCTATCTATCTATCATTTTTTACAAAGCCTATTTTAAACAATGGATAAGCCAACTGCAGAGAAGTTAAATGATTTGCATTTAGGCCAATATCACTAGCAAAGTTATAAAGCAAATTCAAATTTACTGCTTTCCTATTATATGGCACTTTAAACAAGTCATAGGCTATCAGGCTATGGTACCAATTAGTTCTTCTGTCTTTATCATATGATGAAATCAATTTAAGATCTCATTCTACCATCTAAATAAGAGTATTCCATATTCTTATACGGAAGGCTTTCTATCTACTGAATGGAACAAAAAAGTGGGAGCGGATGTATATTTAAAACACGAACAGTGTAAGCATATAAATATCTATAGCTGAATACGTGTGTCAAATGTTAGTTTTACAACTTTTAGGTCTATTTGGAGATTTTTTTAATATAGTGAATACAAATCAATTACCCTAGCAAATATTAGAATTTGGTGAGATAATAATTTAATTATAATGTTACTTAATGGACATATTACTGATAAGTAGACTTAGATAAATCAGATTTAGAGGTCGCTAATCATATAAACATCAGAAGTTACCATCCCTTATTTGTCAGAAGAGACATTTTTAAGTAACTGTAAGTGTGAACATCAGTAACAGGTAAGCCAACCTTCAAGGGAAATGGCCTCAGTAAAGGAAAGAGAAGGAAAGGAAAATTTAAATTAGAAAAAAATTTTTTTAAAGAAAAGCAAGGGAAAGGAGAGAAAAGAAAGACATAACAGCTATGATGAACTGAGGAACTAAAATATAAGTTCCTACCTTGAAACCTAGCTTGACTAAATCATGTCGTTTTAAAGCAGCATGAGTACAAGTCATAGCAATGATTTTGGCTTCCTTCACCAAAAGGTACTTAGATCTGTCCAGTCCACTTCGAAGCAGTTCAGAAGCTCTGAATTCCTATGGGAGTGGGGGTCAGTGACAATATTTTAGGAAAATAAATCACATTTCATGCATACATTCACACAATCCAGTTTATCAGACTTAATTCCTGATTAATATAAGTATATCATAAACAAATTGTAATTTTGTTCATTATTAATTAGGTACTAATTGAGTTCATATAATAACTGATACTCAAGCTATAATTTGGACTTTTTTTTTTTTTGTATAAAATACTGAGAGTATCAACAAGAATACTGAATAAAATATCTATTACCACAGTATCCTATTTTACTCAAGGTCCCTCCACAAAAACAGAAACTTTTTCAAGTATTCATAACAAAGGGAATTTAATGCAGGGGTCTGGTTTCAAAGGTACAAAGCAGTACAAAAGCCAGCCAGGGAATGGCTGAGGTAACCCAGAGATTAGCAAGAGCAGGAAGTCTGACCATTCCTAGATTAGGACAGATAAGGGAAAAGCGGCAGTGTTAATCAGAGCCCAGGGCCTGGGGTACCAGAATAAGCTAGAACAACAGTCATAGCAAGCCAGGCCAACACAAACTGGAGCCATGGAAGAGATGAAACCCAAGGCAACTGATGGAGAAATATCCTAGTTTCTCTATTTCTGCCACATTTTTATTGGCTAAACCCAGCCAGAAGTCAGCTGATATCGGAGGCCAGGAAATTAAACCACAAAGGGCCAACCCCACCTTTGAACATGGCATAGGATCCCCCACAGAGCAGGGCAGAATGGACAACAGATATTAAATGAAGAGCAAACAACCCCAAGCAGAGTATCTAATATCAAGTTTTATAAATTCTGAACATTATATGTCATACTTGACATTTTTAAATTTCTATTTTTTAAATAATTAAAACATGGCCAATACAGGAGAGGTACTCTGTTTAAATCTTTCCCCATGCCCTCCCAAGACAGCTATTATTAAAATGTTTTTATCCATTTACTTTATTAATCATAAACATATTCTAATATTTTAGGGCTCTAAAATTTTATTTATTATTATACTATAAATTTATTATTCTTTACCTACCATCCATCCACCTACCCCCTACCCACACCATGCATCAATATTTACATATTTACATATACTATGTGCCAGATACTCTTCTAGGAAGTAGAGATATTATCTTATCTAAAAGGTGCAAAAACAAAATAGAGAGTCATTGTCCCTTTTACCTGGAGTAATCCTAAATCATCTTACTGAGGAATCTGAGCCTGAATATGATCTCTTTTTGAGGCTGCTAAAGCAAACAATGTTTTCCATAGAGAATGAGAAAACTAGGAAGCAAGGGGTGGGGGTACTATAGGTACCATGATTCCAGATATATTCTTCTCTTCTTATTTTACCTTAATACTCAAGATAAATCAACCTGGCTAACAAAGCGACCACATGTTTTGTCACTGGTCAAAAGGTATGAAGAACTTAAAATAGCCATGTGGCAGTCTCAGATTCCAATTCAAAGAAATACTGTTGAATCTCTTGAGGGAAGCATTCCTTTCTTAAATTCTAAGACTTTTACACCAGAAAAGTCAGAATAAAGGGGATTCAATTTATATCTTAATTTTTACTCATTTCTTTAGCCAAAACTATAAATATTTTCAATAATCTCATTTAAAAGTAACAATCTAGTTTGTAAGATATGAATATTCCACATTTACTTCATTAAAAACAGAAAACCAACTAATCTTAAAGCCTTTAAAGATTTAAAGCCAAGTTAAAAGAAAACCCTGAGAATTCTTACCTCAAGCTGAGTGAAGATTTTCTTAATATGCCTAAAACATCCTTCAGCAATTTCCATATCTTCTTCGTAATTTCGTCCTTTAAAAATGGGTTGAGGGGCATTTGCAAAGTATTCATGAAAAGGGAAGAAAGTGGAGACTTCTGTAACATCTGGCAGCATATTACCTTTATTTTTCACTTTGCTGATATATTCTTCCCAACGAGACATGACCTATGAAAAAAAAGGGACTCAAAATTAAATTTCCCAGCTAATTATTATTTTTAAATGCTAAAATAAAAAGAAATTTAATAAAAATAAGACCTAATAAATAAAGGGAAAGAAAAAGAAAAGCAATCCCTGACCTAACAGGACTATTTTTTAATCCAAATCACAGATTGCCCTTTTTTAAAAGAAAAAAGGTTCTTTAATATATAAAAAATACAAAACCTAGGAGCGCCTGGGTGGCTGTTAGATGTCTGACTCGGTTTTAGCTCAGGTCATGATCTCAAGGTTGTGAGATCCAGTTGGGCTCTGTGCTGAGTGTGGACTTTAAGGTTTTCTCTCTCAGGACGCCTGAGTGGCTCGGTGGTTGAGCATCTGCCTTTGGCTCAGGGTGTGATCCCAGGGTCCTGGGATTGAGTCCTACATCAGGTTCCCTGCAAGGAGTCTGCTTCTCCCTCTGCCTAGGTCTCTGCCTCTCTTGGTCTCTCATGAATAAATGAATAAAATCTTCAAAAAAGAAAAAAAGATTTTCTCTCCTGCTTCTTTTTTTTTTTTTTTCTCCTGCTTCTTTTCCCCCCACTGCCCACCATGCTCGCTCAGTCTCTCTCTCAAAAAAATATATAAATAAAAATACAAATTTTTTAAAAGATTTATTCATGAGAGACACAGAGAGAGAGGCAGAGACACACGCAGAGGGAGAAGCAGGCTCCCCACAGTGAGTCCGATGTGGGACTTAATCTGGGATCCCAGGATCAAGCCCTGAGCTAAAGGCAGACACTCAACCACAGAGCCACTCAGGCGTCCCCAAAATACAAATAATTTATAAGTATATATAAACTGGAAAGAACCACAGGGTCATCTATGGGACTTTATCTCAGACATTTCAGATCCTCCATGTATACTCAGAACAGTATTACTGATGCTTACAAAAACAAGAATAAGTCTCTGGACAAAGAAATTTTTTTTTCCCCATTATTTCAGTTTTTCTCCATATACAGTAAGTCCCACTTTAGCAGCATTTTAGTAAATTTGATGCTTGCCAACCCTTCTCCCAGAAGGGTTTTTCCAATTCTCTTTAGTATATTTACAAAGCACTTCTGTTAATCTGAGTATATATTTGAAAGCTCATTTTATGACTTTTGTGGTACAGTTCAATTACTTTCTGATATGTTTTATTATGCCTCTACTGTGTGGTTCCTGCTTAATCTCAATTTTGGTAATTTTCCCAGTCACAGGGTTTCCAGGTAGGTTCTTAGGCAGAACATCTAAGGGGCTAGAACGTGACAATTACCTTTTAAAATAACTTCCCAATGTGATTCTTACATGTTGAAAATTATTGATCTATATTGTGAAGCTTCAAGTTTGTTTTTCCCAAATCGATTACTTAAACCTCCACAAATTTACAGATTATTTCTCCTACTTTTTTTTTTTTTTTAATTTTTTTATTTCTCCTACTTTTAAAAGTAGTTTTCACCGGGAGCCTAGTGATTTTTATTTTGTGCCAAATATACATTTAGGCATGATCTTTACTCCATTAATCTAAGTTCTAAACTGCATAAGTCTAATGAAGGTTACTTTGTATGATGATGTACATCTCTGTGTCACAAGAAACCATGAAATCTGCTCATTTTGAATGGATTGAACTGGTCTGTGTATCTACTTATGAGCATATATCTATTCTTTCATATACATTTAACATTTTTAATGTTACCATTTGTACTTAAAATATACAAATAGCATGAATACAAAGAAAACAAAGTTATATAAAATTCTCCATTATATCATTATTCCTTAATCCACTTAAAATTATTAGTAAACCAGCTGACTACTAAGGTTTATTTTTGTTCATTTTATTTAGTTTTCTATTTCTCAGTGGTTTTCACACCCAAAAAATTAATCCTAACCAAAGCAAAAGCACACTTTTAAACTGAAGTCAAAAGAATTTTTAACCTAAACTCCTCTAACTCTGAAATTAGTTTTAAAACATAATTTTTTTTAAATTTGAGAGGAGAATATGTTTTTTCTTCATTAGTGGATATATATGAATAGAAGTAGGTACTTCTGTACTTTGCTACCACTGTACTTTGTAACTACTGGGTAGCTAGCATATTTAGTTATATTTCTACAGTAATGAAAACAAAAAGAGAGACTAGAAAATTTGTCAACAGCAAGAAAGAGAAAAGAAAAAAATATAAAAAGAAGCAACATTTGCCTTTTAGTGAATGAATCATCAAGCAAAGCTATTTAGCTAAGAACTTCAAAAATAATAGGAATACAAACATTTAATATTCACAAATATAGCGCTTGGGCAGCAGCATACATTTTAATCTACTCAACAAAAAAAAATCGCTTTCAAGAAGAGTTTCAAGAACTCATCCCAGTTTCCAACTGAAAACCATTATAATTTAAAAACTCTTAATCCCTTACCTGATATAAGAAGAAATAGCCTGCAGTTTCACAAGTATATGAAGCATCTCCTGGAACCCCTAGACTCTTTTGTAATCGTTTGACTTCTTCTAAAAGTTCTATTCTTCGAGCCAGGACATAATTAACTCTTCCATATCTAGAAATTTCAGTTAAACAAAAAAAGCAAAATTATGTAATGAAGAGACTATTATGGAAACTATCAGGAAAAACATTTAAGAAAATCATATTAAGAGGGGTGCCTGGGTGCCACAGTCAGTTAAGCATCAGATTCTTGATTTCAGCTCAGGTCATGATCTCAAGGTCATGGAATCAGGCAGCTCAGGTCATGATCTCAAGGTCATGGAATCAGGCTCCCTGCTGGGCTCCATGCTCAGCATAAAGTCTGCTTGAGATTCTCCTTCCCTCTGTCACTGACCCCATTCTCTGGCTCTCTCTCTCTAAAATAAATAAATCTTAAAAAAAAAATAATGAAAGGTATAAATGGCCAAAAGGGAAAAAAAAAAGAGTAAGAACCACTGTTTATATTTAATATAAGTGGTAGTTCTTGGATCAGTGTTGATCTGCAAACATATTAGTGGTCTGTGAGGAAGGAAAATCAACTGTATCACTAAATGTATCCTTTAATTCCTTTTTTTCACCCCCATAACATGACCTTCACAAAGAGGGAAACAGTACAGTGTATTCTGGTGCTACATCATCTCATCACAGACCATAATTTATAGATTGGCTGCTTTGAATAGCCCTGTTTTCCATTACCACAAAAGCAGATCAGTTCTCAAGGCTTCAAAAAGTAATTTTAAAATGTATTTGATCATTCTTCATTGTCCCAGCACGTAGTGTACCACCTGAACCTAGTAGGTTCACAAATATTTGCTGAATGAGTAAAAAGAACTGAAATCTGAAGATTACCTGGCTCAGAGGCATGTAATTAAGACAAAAAGTATGGAATCTAAACTGGATCCCAAAGCCTGTATACTATTTCCACAATAATAAAGTGCCTTCAATAACAACCTTTTAACATTAAACAAAAATTAAAATAGTGTAAACACTACTGCTGTTATATTTAAAGACTGGACAGAGAAGTCCTGTTTGTGTGAAATAGCAAGAATGATAGAGAATATAGGGTTATAAGACAGAGTCTACGTTTAAAGAATTTTCCAAATTAGAAGGATATAAACGTTATAGCAAGTAACCTTTTTGTTTGTTTACCTAGAGTTTAATACTTTTTCTATGATCAACACTTTGGCAATGAGAAAAAAAATTGAGGATGCTTATAAAGAGTCTGTAATAAAATACCAAAATTCTTATGACATAAGGTTAAATTTAAAAAGCAGGATACAATGGAACTTCATGTACTATTTAGTTGATTAGTCTGTAAATCTAAACTATACTAGAAAAATAAAGTCTTAATTTAAAGAAGCAGTGTATGCAATTATAAACATAGCATGTTTACAGTTTGATCATTAAGAAGACTAACAAAAAGTTGTTTTGTAGTAGTGGAATTATGGATGACTATTTTTTCTACTATCTCATAAGGTCTGAAAATTTTTCTTTAGGGAAAACAAGAATACTCTTATCATGAAATGATACTATTTTTCTTTTTAATTACAACAAAGGGAGAGAAATGAAAAGAATATGTCCAACTGAATAAGCACATACCTACTAATAAGACCTGGGGCTTGACTTATGTATCAGAAAGCAAAAAGTATTTTTTCTTTGGAAACTTGGGATTACCTGAAATCCTCTTCTAAGTTCTACTTCTGTTCTAGTATATTTTTTAAAAAACTATAAATTCTATTGCAGTGTAATTAAAACTACAGTATTTAGTATTCCATCAACACCTTTATGTTCACTGAATGCTGGATTATTAAATTTTAGAGTCCAGCCCACTGTAAGTTTAATATGAGGAAATACTCATGGCAAAAATTCAAAGTAGTATCTCTGGCTAATCCAAAATTAAGCATCTAGAGCCTCAAATAAATTAATGTGTATTGTGATTTGCCCTGTGACTTTTTAGAGGCTAAAAAATGGTGAGCTCTGTAATATAAGAACTCAAAATAGATGCAACATAATAATTTAAGACTCTTTTAGCTCTTTTGTTGTCTATGATCAAATTAGTCAAAGGTCATGTTTAATAGCCAAAGGCTGTATTAATAAATATGTACAGCTGTTTGTTATGATTATTATCTAAAATCATGCTTTAAAAATGGATTTATTTTTTTATTTTTTTTTAAATGGATTTAAATATAAATAAAGGAACTATTAGAAAGTTTGAAGGGAAAACTTAAAATATTAATAGAGGAAATTTGATTTGTAAAATTTTAGTCACTCTATTTCATGTAATGTCAAACATAAGTCCAGCTCAGTGGCAATTAAGTAATATAGTAAGACTTACAACCCCAAAGCTTATATTACCACTAATCTTCAATTGTTTCATTAAATGAATCAATTTCTTAATTGATACCTAAATTTTGTGCAAATTAAATATTTGGATGAAATGTCGAAAAGAATCAGGTAAACTTGTACAGTTTGAGTTGGCATTCTTTAATAGAAAACAAATGGCAATCTGCAATTTTAAAACGATGAACAAGATAACTCTCTTTATAGAAATAACTGTATTCTTTAGGAAAAAATGGCATAAACACACAGAACTGGAGCTGAGGGAGATCATGACCAGACTTACGTCAACTAAAAAAGCAGGTTATGCTAGAACCTTTCAGAATCAAGTTGTATTATTCATGGCCCTTGTCTCTTGGTGTTTCTTTAATAAAGAAAAGGAGAAGGTTAAAAATTGTTTTGTATATTATTTCAAAACTCATCCCCATTTGCTCACCTGCTGAAATCTTTCTCTGTTTCCAGCTCTTCTTCTCCATGACCAAGACGCAGGAGGTGGCGCTCGTCGATATCTAAAGCCATGATTTTCTCAAACAACTGGTTCAGGGCCTGGAAAGTAAGACAAAAAGGATGATGGTGAATTTTAATGAACCAGTAGCTCCCTAAAAGTAAGAAAAACCAACATTTAGAAGGATAAAAAAGAATGAGCATTGTCTAGTCAAGTAAGAATCAACTCCAAAACATAGAAACAAATCTTACATTAGGTCATTTACAATTTAAACAAAATATTGATTTTTGATAGTACTGCCTACTTATATTTAGCTAACTGGATAAGTGAAAACCATAAAAACCATCTAATTATTAAATCTTTGCTTCTAATTTATGAAAAAAAGAAAGGCTTTGGGACCAGTTTCTATTTTCCCCAAATAGTAACAATTACTAAAATAATTAATGAACACTCCAAGATTTCACTCAACAGAATATCCATGGGTTGCAGAAAACTGAAATGTTTTTGTAGTTGGAGGACTCTCAGGCAGTGAATGTATAAGAATATATCTAGGAGACCACAGAGTGGAAAGATACAGTGCATCATTTAAATCTTAGGTTGATTGTCTAAAGTACTCTATACAACAATGAGCAGAGCACTCATTTATTAAAAACTATTCTAAAAAAAAAAAAAAAAAAAAAACCATTCTAGGGCCACCTGGGTGGCTCAGTGGTTTAGCACTGCCTTTGGCCCAGGGCGTGAGCCTGGAGATCCCGGATATCAAGTCCCATGTCGGGCTCTCTGCATGGAGCTTGCTTCTCCCTCTCCTTGTGTCTCTGCCTCTCTCTCTCTCTCTCTCTGTGTCTCTGATGAATACATAAATAAAATCTTTTTTTTTTTTTAAACTATTCTGATGGATACCATCTAGAAGTCACTTTATTATACTTATGAAATGTTCATATTTAGGATTCCCTTAAATCCTAGTATTAAGTATCTGAACATCTGCAGTTACAATGTTTTGAGAAAGGCACAAGTTTCCTAGTATGGAAACATATACTAATAAAGACATCATTTAAAAATCAGCCAAACAGCTCTTTTAATTTATCATCAATCTAATCCCTCCCATGAAATCAACATCCAGTCTTATAAATATCCAGGTTATATAATGTAAAAACAGATACCCTTTGCTATCAAAATTCTAGCAATTAGAGCTCAAAAACTGAAGAATTTACAATAAATTTTCAGAAAAAAATTCCCCTCTATCCAAACTCTTGATGCTCCCATCCAAACCTGGGATTCAATGGATTAGACCACCTGGCATTACTCACTATCCAAACTCAGGAATCACAAAGATTTAGAGAACAAAAAAATACTCCCACACTGCACTCTCAGAAAAAATTGTAAGGCTTCATTATGAATTAAAGGAATAATGAAGAACTATTTGCAGGAAGTATGTAAATGAAGATCTGACAAATGAAATAAACATAAAAAGGAATAAATCAATAATTTAAATCACTGAGGATGATATGATTATCAAGGATTATTCAATAGCAAACAATGAAGTCTTTGGTTATATTTGTAAAACAATCTTCTCTGTAATTGTACTATACAAATCAATCATATATAGAAGATTCTACAGAAAGTCATTATCAAGTTATTATCAAGTTATGACAAAACTTACTAAAAATACTATGCTAAAACAACAAATGAATTATTCTTTATTCATTTTAAGAATCTGGAAAAGGGGAATGCCTGGGTGGCTCAGCGGTTGAGTGTCTGCCTTCGTCTCAGGGCATGATCCTGGGATCCGGAATCAAGTCCCACATCAGGCTCCTTCCTATACGGAGCCTCCCTCTGTCTGTGTCTCTGCCTCTCTCTCTGTGTCTCTCATGAATAAATGAAATCTTCAAAAAAAAAAAAAAAAAAAAAGGAATCTGGAAATAGGTAAGATTATTACAGACTAAATTTTACTAAATAGAAGAAAAAAGGCCTTTAAGTAATTTGTTTCTTTTATTAAGATAAAGCCTCAATCTTCTCTCCTATACAATTTTAGTATTCTGTATAATAATGTCACCATTACATTACAGTGGAGGGGGAGCAATTTAGTTTAATCCAAGTATTTGATCATATATCTAAGTATTCTTAGCTTTCCCACATTTTGACCCTCTCCATTAGAAATAAAAAACTGTTTTTATATTTTCCTAATATGTCTGGTCATGACCAGTTAACAATCCAAGAGTAACTCAAGAGCAAACACTATACTCATCAGCCTTTCAGTATTCTGTTGTACCTATGATCACGTTATTGTACAAGCAGAAATTTCCACTGTGCTTTCATTTATTCCCCACTCCTTTATCTCCCCTATAGTTCATCTTACATATATGTGTGCACATGCACACATACTTACCTGATTAGAGTGAGTAACAATCAGAGTCCTCTGCTCTGGGAAATTATGGTAGATGTTGGATATAATTTGGACTGCAACATCTGTTTTTCCAGTACCTGGTGGACCCACAACCTAAAAAGGAGATGAACACATATCAAAATACTAAGTTATCACTTTGTTAGAAAATGGACATTCTAAAACTGAAAGATAAATGTAAAAAATTGTTGATAAGTTCAATAACAGAATGGACAAGACAGTTAATCTGAAGACAGAACAATAGAAACCACCCAATCTAAAAAATAAGCAGAAAGAAAAGACTGAGAACAAATGAATAAATAGAGTCTCATCAATCTATGGGGTAATACTAAAAGGTCTAATATTTATGTTACTGAAGTCTTAGAACAAAAGGAAAAAGTTTATGGTATAGAAAAAATATACGAAGAAATAATGGCTGAAAACGTCTAAAATCTGGCAAAACACTTAAATCTACAGACTCAGGAAGTTCAGCAAACTCCAAACAGATTAATCCCAAAGAAATTCAAGTCCAGAGACATCATAATCAAATATCTAAAAAAAATTCTTAATAGCAACCAGAAAAAAAATGATACATTACATACAGCAAAAGGATAGTTCAAATGACTGTGGGTTTCTCTCAGAAACCATAGAAGCCAAAAGGAAGTGAAGTAACATTTTAAATTGTTTCAAGAACTCTGTAGAATTCTATGTCCAGTGAAAATATCTTTAAAGAATGAAGATGATTTAGAGACTTTCTTATATGAAGAAAAACAAAGATATTTCATTGTTAGCAGACCTACTGTTAAAAGTGGTAAGAGAGTTCTTCAGGCAGAAAGGAAGTGACATCAGAGGAAACAAACTATCAGGAATGAAAGATAAATGGCAAATTTACAACTCTTTTCCCCTAGAGTTCTTTAAAATGTTTGACTTTTTGGGGTGCGTGGGTGGCTCAGTTAGTTGAGCGTCTAACTCTTGATTTCAGCTCAGGAGATGATCTTAGAATTTTGAGATCAAGCCCTACATCAGGCTCCACACTCAGCGCAGAGTCTGCTTGAAATTCTTTCTCCCTTTCCTCTACCCCTCCCTATCTTCATGTGTAAATGTGTGCTCTCCCTCTCTGAAATAAATAAATTTAAAAACATGTTTGACTTTCTAACATTGCCTGACAGTATTTCCAATGTATGTAGATAGAAAAGAACGTAAGAGATAAATTAAAATGAAATATTAAAAACTAAATAACCTAAAAGAAGGTAAAAACAAAAAAAGCTACACAAAGGGAACATAAAATAAATAATAAAATGGGAGGCCTAAATCTAAACACATCAATTGCATTCAATGTAAATGGTCTAAACACACCAATTAAAAGATAGAGACTGTCAGAGTGAAGAAAATGGCATACCTCAACTATAAGCGGTTTACAAGAAGTTCGCTTCAAACATTAATAGGTAGGTCAGAAATAAAATAATGGGAAAAGACATACCACACAACACTAATCAAAAGAAAACTGTAGTTGCTATTATTAACATCAAAGTACATTTCAGAACAAAAAGAATTACCAGTGATGAAGACATTACATAATAATAAAAGCATTAATTCACCAAGAAGACATAACAATCTTGAATGTTTATGTATCTATTCATAAAGCTTTAGAAACCATGAAGCACAAACTGAAAGAAATGAAAGGAGAAACAAATATATATGTAGTTGTAGTTGGAGACTTCAATACTCCTCTTTCAGTAATCAACAGTAACTGGAACAGTAACAGTAACTGGAATATCAGCAAGGACAGAGAAATACTGAACCAAATGAATCTGACATATATAGGACACTCCACCCCAAACAACAGAATAAACATTCTTTTTACGTGCACATGAAATATTCACCAAGAGAGATCATATCCTGGACCACAAAACAAACTTGAGCATATTAAAAAAATAAAAATTAAAAAAAAAAAAATAAAAAAAAAAATAAAAATTGAAATCATACAAAGTATCTTCTCCAACCATAAACAACTTAGACCAGAAATTAGTAACTGAAATTTTTAAAAAAAGATTTTATTTATTTAAACATGAGAGACACAGGAAAAGGGAGAAGCAGGCTCCCTCAGAGGAGGCCGATGTGGGACTCGATCCCAGGATCCTGGGATCACGCCCTGAGTCAAAGGCAGATGCTCAACCACTCAGCCACCCAGGTGTCCCAGTAAGTGGAAGATTAACAAAGAGTCTCTAAATACTTGGAAAGAAAACACACCTTTAAATCAGTTGTCAGCAGGCTTTATCTGTAAAAGCCCAGCAAATAAACATTTTAGGCTTTGCAGGCCATATGATCTCTGCTGCAAGTATTTAACTCTGTTGTTACAGAACAAAACTGGACAGAGGTAATTCATAACCAAATAGGCATAGGTATATTCCAATAAAACTTTATTTATGAACACTGAAATGAGCAGTAAGCAAAATCTCACATAATGCCACAATGACCTATAAACATTTAAATTCAGTTGGATTTTTGTGGTTCAAATATACTCTAAACATGTGAGGCCTACTTCTTGTCTGAATCCATGTAAAAACATGTGTATGTGTAACAATAATTCTCTTACCATAGTTAGCCCAGGCTGCATTCCAGCACGGATAGCTTCTATCTGTGTGTGAGTGAACTGAATTGTATTACTGGAAATAAGAGTAAATAAAAAGTTAGTTAAAAACACCGATGAACATTTGCTAAAAATTTAAACAATGAATGGAGGTCTAAATGCCTCCTCTGTATATGCCTCTGTTCTCCCAATCTCTTCTTCACCCCACCCCAGTGCTTTGGGTGTGTGTGTGTGTGTGTGTGTGTGTGTGTGTGTGTGTATTAAGTTCGCATGTGCATGTATATGGTAAAACAAAATACAAAAAAAATGAGATCCTACCCTCTTTAAAAAAAAAAAAAAAAGACTTTATTTATTCATGAGAGACACACAGAGAGAGGCAGAGACATGGGCAGAGAGAGAAGCAGGCTCCTTGCAAGAAGCCCGATGCAGGATTTGATCCCGGATCCCAGGATCATTCCCTGAGCCGAAGGCAGACACTCAACTGCTGAGCTACCCAGGTGTCCCCCTCTTAACAAATTTTAACTGCACAGTAAGTATAGGAGTGTTAACTATAAGAACAATGTTGGGTAGCAAAATCTCCAGTACTTCTACATCTTAAAGACTGAACCAATCTCTGATGAATTATTTCCTTTACCTCTATACTCTACTGACCAACTAAAATGGAATGAATCTTATTTATGGAAAGCAAAGACTACAGTTATTTTTCAATATACTTAGGCAATCCTATATTTCACTTGGAATGTCAAAATTCTAGTTCCTAATCTAATACCGAACATAATGCTACTTTTCTTGTCATGGCACACATGCAAGAGAGTAGCTGCTACATGTAACACATGGTCAGGAAGTAAGAACGCTGTGCTCAAATTAAGGTAGCCCTCTAATGTTTTTTTTCTCATAGTACCTAAAAATGTTTATTTTGGAAATATGACTACACAATGCCCAAAAATGTTTCAACTATTCAGCTGTCTGACAGAATACAAGGAAAGAGGGTCAAGAAACAGAAATTTCCTGGGGTTTCTAAAGGATCAGTAAATTTTAAACTAATTATTATTAATCCAAAATAGCAAACTATTATTCATCATACCAAATAATATAGACAGTAAAATTACCGTTTGGGTTGGTTGTAAGGATAAGGACCCCTATTAGGAATGACATGAGGTTCAACAATTAAGGTTTTTGCCTCTTCAGTATCTTCATCTTCACCATCTGCATCTTTCCTTTTCTTCCCTTTTCCACTCCTTACTGGAAAAGTTATTCTACAAAACCAAAATCTTCGTTCATTTTTTACAATTAACAACATTTACCAAGCATCTACCTTGTGCATGACATTGTATGGAAGATAATCAGAGCAGAAAGAAACATTTATGGCTTAAAGGAACTATCTGTACATACATCCTGAAAAAAAGTAGACTTAAAAGCACTACAATGTATATAAACGGTGTTCAGATTAGAAGTCAATTGATTAAGGGAGAATCAAAGAAGGAGCATTTATATAATTATATCCATGCGCTATATAAGTGCTTTATACATTGTCCCTCCTTAAATCAGAAAAGGCTTCATGGGAGAGATGGCACCAAAGATGAGTTTCAAAGAACTTAAACAAACATGGTAGGGAAGATATTCTGGGAAGACTAAGGTTCAAGTGCAAGTGGTCAGTTTTGCCACGGTGGATACAACACAGAAAATAAGGCTAGCAAGACAGGCTGGAGCCCTGTTATGACGCTCTCAGAATACCAAGCCTTTAAGGCAGAAGTTCTCAGCTTGGGGTTAGGACACCTCAGGAGGTGATTCCTCCTAGGTGCCTGGGAGAGTCAAGGAATACATTAAAATTAAACTTAAAAAAAAAAAAGAAAAAAGAATTCTCTCTGTGCACTTCTTCCATGTAATAGAATTCAGGAAAGAATAGTGAGTTGCTTCAGGTACTTTATTCCATTTCTACTAAAAAAAATTTTTTTTTAAAAGATTTATTTATTTATTCATGAGAGACACAGAGGGAGAGAGGCAGAGACACAGGCAGAGGGAGTAGCAGGCTCCTCACAGGGAGCTTGATGCGAGACTTAATTCCAGATTCCAGGGTCACACCCTGAGCCAAAGGCAGAGGCTCAACTGCTGAGCCACCCAGGCATCCCTCTACTCAAAATTAAAACCAAAGCTCCTTTAACATGAGATATAACTACATTGTGAATATTTAACATTTGTGTAAGCAAGCAAGCTTAAAAATAAAAATATAATTTTTTCCTGAAAACTAAAGAAATTTAACATTCCATGACTATGTCCACTAATTAGGAAATACACCAGATTATACATAATATAAAAAGACATATTTCTTTAGTCACATTCTATAAATATGTTTATGTAATACTCTTCCGACAACAAGTATATATACAGATCCCTTATTAGATGTGAGGCTACTTTTATTATGGTCGTAAAACTGTTTTATGCACTAAGAATTTAGGAACAGAGTCAAATAAAATAAGTTTATCCCAGTCATTATATGGTGAAGGTAAAGACTGCTCAAACAAAATCACAATATTCAGAGCTCTAGCTATAGTCCTATGGCCTAGTTCACCCTGGCTACAGAAAGCCTGAAAGGAGTACAGCCAGTTCTGACTTTACCTGAAAGGGGGTATCTGTAGAGCTGGGTCATCCACAGTTACTTTAACATTATGACCAGGAAAGCTGGTTTTTAAATGCTCAATGGAAAGAAATGTATCATTGAAATCAAGAGTGGCAATCTGATTGGGCATTTTTGAATAATGTGCACTACTTGGATCTCCATAACCTAAAATGATGTCATGCAGCCAGTCAGGTACCACGCAATCAGTATTCATCAGGTTCCTGATGGTCTCCAGCACAGCCTGTCAGTGAAAGGACAGAAAAGGGTTGTGTCAAGAAGCCATCTCAAACATTTGCACTTCAATGGAACGCAGAGTTAGCTGCACTAATCCAGAATTCCCAAGTGTTTCAGAGCAAGAAGCTATTTTCTGCTGACAGGTGCTTGGCTAGACTGAATCAACAGTTATATTTTCAGCTGATACCATACACTGAGTTAAACAAAAGACCAAACTTAGCAAGGACAGTTTATCCGTTAGGAGTTCATTTAGAGAGAATGTCATAAATGAGTTCATCACTTGACTCCTGTTGTGTAGAATGAAAATCAGATCAGGATTACACAAGAAGAAAATATTATAGAATAAACCCATGAAGAGGATGCTTCCTCTTAGAAATTCATTGAATTTTCTCTTTTTATATTCCATAGTTCCTCAATGCTAAGATGACACACAAGCAGAAGCATGTTAACATATGCCTCAATTGTGAAACATAATTTAAAAATATTAAAAGTAACACTCTTAGAAAAAAGTCATAAATAAAAATGAAGTAGACAAAATGATAAAAGTCAAATGTCAAATAATTTTCAGAATGAAACATTCTACAATAAAAAGTCATTAGAGTAGTTAACATACATTGTCAAAATTCCCAAGTTAAGGCAAGCTCTCAGACTTCCCCATAATTACTTTGACTAAGTGATCTATGCCATATATGGAAACCAGAAGGCTAGGCTATTAATTACTAAGAATAAAATAATCAAACCAGCCATGTTTATAACATAAATGCTATACACTCCAACATGATAACAAAGTAAGAGGACAGTGCATGTTAATCACACTCTTCCCACATCACCTTCTGTTTATCATTTGTCTAATTCCCACTAGAATATCATTTCCATGAGAGCAGGGATCTAGAAGTTTGACTATGAGATGGATATATCATCGGATGGACAGATAAATGAGTATGTTTACATAATAATAGGTAAGACAAGTGCTCTACTCCCTAAGAAAATGAAAATTTTAGTAGGGAGATGATATATGTCCTCAGCAATGACACAAAGCAGCAGAATATGGTAAACAATACAGAATATTACAGAATACAATGGGAACACAGTTCCTAGTAGGTGAGAGATGCATGTAAGGGAGACTTTTAACTTTAGGAAAGGTTTCATGGAGGAAAGTGGCATTTCAATTTAGCTGAAAGCAAAGGATCTGCAAAGGAGCTTTGGTTTACTTCATCATTAATGGAAAGTCAGAAATGTTTTGAGAAGCTGACTGAAATGATCAGTGGAGGCAATATGAAAAACAGGTGACTGACGAGGACAGAGATAGGGGTAGGGCAGAAGAAACTATTCAGGCAAGAAATAAAATATCCAGGTACGAACAGGCTGTACGAATTGGAAAAGAGAGAAAGAAATAAGGGATGCTGCCTGGGTATATAATGAAATACCAAAGACACCAAAAGAGTATTCGTCCTTTCCCAAACACAGCAGAATTCATCACTGCCCCTTGTTTCTTGGATGGGAATCTGAATGCCTCTTTTGACCTCCCATGATACTTTTTTGTTATTGTTTCTTAAAGTTTATTTTTTTAATAGTCTTCACACCCAGCCCGGGGCTTGAACTCATGACCATGAGTCACATTGCTATTCTGACTGAGCCAGCCGGATACCTCTTCCATGACACTTTTACCTGCATCCTTCTGATGACTTTTGGCAACTTCTAACATTTCATGGCAGTTATTTATTAATATTTTTAACTTCCCTTATTAGTAGTCTAAGCTCTTTAAAAATACAAGCTGTGTCTTACTCATCTTTACTGGCTCCACACAACTTAGCACAACATCAGACACACAGTGGGTATTAAATAAAATGATCAAATGAATGAACATAAGGAACTTTTTTCATTTTTAGTAAAGTGACTGAAATTCAATCATTACTGAAAAACAAAACAGAGACAAACAAAAGAGAGACCTTACCCTCACAGACCTGCATTCTAATGTGAAGTCAGATAAATAACAAATACATAGTCATCAGGTATAATAAAGATTGTGATGAAAAATAAAGATAACTCCTTAGGAGTTAATATCTAAGTAAAGTTGACATTATACAGTAAGGGAGTGAACCATGTAAATACCTGGGAGGAAGACTGCGCTGGTAGAGGGAACACCATGGACAAAGGCTTGGATATTTAAAGGACAGCAAAAAGGTCAGCACATCTGGCATGGAGTGAATCAGGGAAAGGTGTTAGAAAATGATGTTGAGAGAGGTGGCCAGAGGACAGATAATGAAGGAGCCTTTTGGATTATGGGAAAAATTTTCTACTGTGAGATGGGAAATCATTAAAGACTGTTCAACAGGGGGACCAAGGCATAATTTATATTCAGTCACCCTGTCACTCTGTGGAGACTAGCAGAAGGGGAAGAGCAGTCGAGAATGGAAGCAGGGATGTGAGAGATGATGGTGTCTTGAATGGGGTGTCAGTGGAGGTGGTGAGCTAACCAGACTGACTGATAGACTGGAGGTACAGTAAGACAAAAAGAAATCAAGAGTACTTCCACTGTTTTTTCTTCAACAATAGGGTAAAATGGGCAAATAAATCCCTTTGTATATGAAGTCTTCTTTTTTTAATCATAAAAACAGGCAAAAAAAAAAAAAGATAATAAACTGATAATGTACAGGAGGGGGGAGAGAAAGAAGAAACATACTTGTGCACAAGGTAGTATCACCAGATGTTAAAACCATTCCATGTTTACATTTTATAATATAGTTTCAAATAATTTTTAAAAAATCTTCTTTTATCAAAACTCCTTAGCTCATTGTTATAAAAGTAAAATTCTGTAGCCCCCAAACCTCCCTTTTCCTGCCAATGAGTAAAACACATTATATCATAAAGTAATTCAGAGCCCTGAGGTTTCACATCTGTATTCATAAAGTGATTTGGAAGCACACTTACTTTTGACTTAAAAAAGAACTCCCAGGAGACAAATAAGCAGTTTTCTTTGCCTTATACTGGCTATCCTGAGCATTTAATTGACAAAAAGCAATGAAGGAGACTGACCTGGATTAATTTATATTGTAAGTTTCTAAACTCATCAAATGACAACATGTAGACTAAATATAAAAGCCAAAGAAAATTAATTTATTAAGCGTATTTTAAGAAAATAAGAGAATTGTTTAGAATCAGAATAAAAGCAATGATCATTTTCTTAACAAAACATTCTTTTACCTAGTATCTACGTATTTATGTTTTAGAAGTTATTCAAATTGGACATGGTACATTTATAGTTATACAGCCTAAAAATTACCTTAAAGTTATTTTCCTTTGGTTTTCTCCTCATTATGATATTGAAAGTTTCATACACATCTTCTGCTCCATTTTGTATAGTATTGGTCATATCTTGTTGATACTGGTTTGGGTCCAAGAACACTCTAAATGTCCTTGACTCTCCTCTAAGATTGGGTCTTGGCTCAGGTCCTAGACATTTTGAGGAAGTTTGGTAAGTGAAACATGTACTTTTCAAGTATTGAAGTTAGCAGTATTCCTTTTCTAGAAATGATGAATAAACTGTCCACATCGAACTCCAGTCATTCCCTGACTAGAAAGTTATCTACTCATTTCAAATGCCTAGAAGCTGAAAATATCTTCTCCTTTCCCTCAATTCTTACTATTTTTTTTTCCAGAACAGTCATGTAATGTTTATGATGCAATGCCATGGACTGCAATTATCTGTATATGTCCTCAACCAAACTAAAAGCCTTGGAAGTCAAACAACTTTACTTCTGTTAGTTACTCAAAGCTCCATTACTGCCTTACATATAGTAAGCACTCGACTGATCACTCTTTTCATTCTTCCACATTCCATTCTTAGTATCACCAGTGTGAATGGAAATTTTATATACTAATGGCTGAAAGGTCAGAGGCTTTTTCTTGCCCCTTTGCTTTGTCTCCTTACTTTTGTCTTAGCCCTCTAACTCTGGTCCCAATATATGGCCATATGTTTACTCCATCTCTCCCATTTTCTTTTATTCTAGCCATAAGATCAGTTTAATTACCAGCACTTTTAGCAATGGTGCAATCTTAAAATCACAGGTAGAAATTAATCAAGTTCTGAGAGAAGTTTCGAAAACAAATTGGAAAATAAGCACTGGACACAGATAGATGTACTTGTAATTTAACAGTAAGTATGACAAAAAAGGATAACAGAAAGAATTTCAAAGAAAAGTCATTGATTAAGCCTAAGAAATCAAAGAGCTGACAGTCCTGTAAGGTGGTATTTCTAATGGGGTGAGGTCTGCATGTTAGGTATGACAATTCCTTCTATGAGGCAATTCTGTTTAAATTGCCTTTTTACATTTTTTTGTGTGAGAGAGAGCGGGGTGGGTGGGAGAAGAGCAGAGAGACAGGGAGAGAAGAGAATCTTAAGCACATGCTCTGTGCTCAGCACGGGGCCTGATGTGGGGCTTGATTTTACAACCCTGAGATCATGACCTGAGTCGAAATCAAGAGTCTGATGCCTACTGAACCACCCAAGCACCCCAAGGTAGTTCTGTTTCAATGTTTAGCATCCCTAAGTGGCATCCATCAAATGCTAATAGCTCACCAACCCTTACCTCTACCCTGTGCACATGAAAAGATAAATACTACCATACATTTCAAAATGCAGGGAGAGTCCAACTGAGAGTCACTGAATCAAATCAATAAAACTTAAGAAGGAAAAATAGGCAAATATATCATGGGAGGTATTAGAGATTTTAGAAAGCAATATTATAAAGTATTATAAAGGGAAGTTTTAAATAAAGATAATTTCAAAAGATCTTGTCCTTTCCAATAGCTAACAAAAAGTTTAGAAACCATATTATTTATTTCTAAAAGTGGGTAGCAGGTACCTTACACATATTATACATATAATCCTTTGTGTTGATTTAGTAATGTAAAATAACTAAAAAAATATTACCTAAGATGCATAAAGAAAAAAGGTACAGAAACATCATTATGTACAAATTCTCTTTCAAAAACATAGATTGCCATACCGTCTTCAATGACACGCCCTTTATCATCTAGCATGCCCTGGATTTCACAGCCTCTGACATAAACCAGGCCAATCTGCTCAATAAAAGGTCTCCTCCGGTCAAACTTCGTACCGTAAGGTTTTGTGGGACGTACAGTAACTAAAAAACATACATCATGCTTACGAAGACCTGGTAAAACACAAAGACATTTTCACTTATTAGAATGTTACGGTTTTCAGTCTTGTTGGCAAATTCTCATCATCTTAAAGAGATGTAAGAAACATTTAAAATACCAGAGGTGAACAATGATTTGCACTGTAATTATGGGTATTCCTATAATCTTTAAAATTCAATGTCTGACAGGAATAATTAAAATGAAAAGTTCTCTTTATATTAAAATTTGAAACGTTTATGCCATGAATACATTACTGAATAAGCCCTCCAAAATTGTTACAGCTCCAAAATTGGATGCTCATCATCATCCTTATTTTTAGCATTCTTAATAAGTAACCGAAAATATGGTTGGCATATAATCCATCTATATCATATTCAGCAGATTTCTAACATCAGTTTAAACCATCCATCATTGTCATTCTAACAACAGTCTAACTGCATTCCCTGAAAGAGGTCAACTCAAGCATAATTCATCAAGGCACAAAAGCATTGTTTATAGATACCATATTGAAAACAAGGTTGAATATATATAGTTTCATTTGGCAAATACTTTTTATAAATAAATGTCAAGAAATAGGAAACTTTGCCAAAGTCCATTAGCTTCTCAGTCATGAGACCCAATACTGGTCTCAACTGGATCCCCAGTTCCTTTAGAAGTAGAGACATGGAAAGACAAGGGACATAACTTAGATCACATATCGATATAACGTCACGCCATTTAACCTTCATTTTTTTCCTGATTAGTTTTATTAGCTACTATATGATACAAATGAAAGCTTAAACATTTTGTTTGCTCATAACCTTGGTAATAAGATACACAACTAAATCAAATCAGTAGTGTCAGTGTGTGGCTAACATTACTGGACCATTCTGGTTTGTTTTAATATGGAGCAGGGTTTAAGTGTACTAGTAATAATTGCTCTGATTCATAATAATGACTTCTTTATTTCCCAGCCAATTCTACATAAAGCAGGAGAAGCAACAGGAATGAAAGCAACTGTTCTACTATCTGAGCTGTACTGCCTTTAGTACTTCTGATCTGCCTAATTCATTACAACGTGTAAGTCTTAGTAGAGTCCAAGAGGTGGTCCTGAGAAGTAATGCAGTCCCTACCAATGTCACTTCTTGGCATCACTGAGGGATGACTGCCTATTCTCTACAAAGGCAGATCATTGTACTGTGGGACATGTCAGATCTACATTAAAAAAAAACCCTACATAAAAGAGAGCTCAACTACCTTTTTCCTTTCAACCATTTGTATCCACTCCATCTTGGCAATGCCTTCTGGAGCAAAATCCAGCATTTGTTTCATTAATTGTTTCCTTAATTTAAAATGGGATAATGGAGAAGATGAGGGCCTGAATTTTTGAAGGAACAAGAATGTTTTATATATTTAGCTTAAAGTCTTCAAAACTATTGTTTCTACAGGACAATATTCACTACTACTTATAAAATCTCCCTCTCATTTTTTTGCCTCTATTTTCTATTTAGTTACTCCATCTATGACGAACATAGGGCCTGAATTTTGGCTCTGGCCTCTCAGAAAACACTTCTCTCCCCACCATGCCCCCTACAATGAACCACCTATTTATTCTACGATACCCTATTGTTCCCTCTCTCACACATTAAATATATCCATTACATTTCTCATTCTACCAGAGACCTATGTTTAAAAGAATGAATGGGGGAAAAAAAAGGAGACAGTGTAATGTCCTCCTGATAGAAGTCTCCAAAGTAAGGAAGGAGTATAGGTAACTGTGTTGTAAAATAGTGTTTATTTTAATGCCTTCTTAAATGTCAAAGGTAGTAAGTGTAAAACCTTCTCCAGTAACTTAATGTCCTTCTTAAGGTTTACAATCATAAAGATAGATAGTACTCAAGATGTGTAACACATTAGATTAGATTGTAACTCTTTTGAAGGATACAGGAATCACAAAAACATTGTCACAAACTACACCCACTACAGTGGCCATTTGTTAAACATGTGGCCAGCTTTGCTGCTGGATTCCTCCAGAATTAATGGATAAACATACCATATAGTCCCTTGGTTATAAATAGCTATATCGGGAGCAATAATTTCTGAAAACTGATCCATCAAGGGACTATCACTTTTCTTCTGGCATGCCAAGAAGGTGGAAGGAGATAAAATCTACCAGCTACTGTTTCTCACAATGGACAGCAAGCAAGAGCTCTCATAAGACAGCTGAGAGAAAAATTTAAAGTGCCACTTAAAAATTAGGTCATGTGTCATTTCTGGCACAGGTGTTATCAATGTTTTTACTTTTTACTTGGCTTAGTAACTCTGAACATATCTGCCTCTAAATAAAATTTCTTGTGGAACTCCTGTCCCTAAAATCTTGCCTGGAAAGAACAGGGTTGAAATAACTCATCTAATTTCTCTGCATCTGTTATTTATCCTTGAATATACTTAATATCACTAATTCTTTATCTGACTTCCTCCCTTTGATGCAAATAGTGAAACTATTACTATTTCTTTTGGAGTTGTTTTACGAGGTCCCCTTAAAATTCCTTTTGAGGTTGTCTAATTTTGATTTTATATCTTTATTTTTCAGCAATTGTATGTATCCCTATTCTCTTCAGTTTGGCAGCTTTTATTATCTCTTAAGAATACTAATTTTCCTTATTAACTCTACATGCGTGCAAGTGATATGTGGGTTTCCCTCCTTTCTTTAATGATCAGTAATATTTTGCTTTTTTATATTGATCCTACAAATTCATAAATATTATTTTATTAAATTTGGGATTTAAAGAGCTCTCCTCTCAGCTTTGCAATCCGTAATTTTTAAAATACTGTGGTACACATGCTATTTTATGTTTTTTATTAAATTATTAAGACATTTAATTATTCTTGTATGCTCCTTGATACTTTTACTACTAGTAATCATAAAGACAATTTTTAAAGATAAAATTTCATAAATGTTTAGAAGGGTAATGTTGAGTAAAAGTGCTTTGACAATTTTCTAAGTGAAAGTCTATTAACTGAAAAGGTAAAAGCATAATTTTATGTTTTGAAATAGAAAATTACCTTCCCATTCATCTTTGATGTGATCTCTGACATTCAAATTGATGGTAACATCTGCACGAACTCGAGTTGGCCAGTTTTCACCTATGTTGGGCTTCGCAACCTCAACTACAGTGAAAGCCACAATGGGCTGGGCCATTCGTGCCCAACCACCAAACACTACACCACCATACTCAGACTGCCTGAAAACCAAAAAAGTGCATGATTACTCAAACAAAAAATGACTTTCCCCCAATTTTTAGCCAACTAAAATTAGTGAGGAACACACGTTTAGCTATTAAGCCCTGACATTAGTAACTCTTATTGCTAAATTAAAAAAAAAAAAAAAAAAAGGAAACTAAGTCCTGATATATAGGGAATATATTCATTAGCGTGAACAGGCAAATACGGTCAAATAAAGAAAGATAAGTAGAGAGGAGTATCCCCTACACAAACAGAAAAAAAGGTAACTCTATAAGCGTAAGAGTGGAGGCATTTTGTCAAAGGATCGTCTATTATAATAATAATAGAGTGATCTAGATTACTGTAATATATATTAAAATTATTATAGATTATTATAATATAATTCTTATCCTTTTCCTCTCTTCATCAAGATAGTCTCAACTGTTTACATCTTATTCATGTATTTAGGTATTTCTACAAGCTGTTTTAGGACAAACTAGAATTTTAAAAATCAAAAATCAACAAATGAGATCTATGCAAATGCTTGCTTTAGGGCATAATATTTAAATCATGTAAAACATACTGCCATGAACTGGGGGTAAAAATAATCAAGCTAGTTGTAATAACCAGAATCACTAACATTCAAACACCCAATCTTTCTTCTTATGTTAGTCTCACTAGTACTTTAGCTTTTACATTAAGTAGTGTATCTGGGAAATCTGTAACATAAATATAGCAGCAGCACTCCAAAACTGGAAAGTACTGCCAAAAATGACATGCTTACACAGATAACGAAAAACTGCCAGGTAAAGGCTTTGTGTCAGAAGAAAAAAAACTGTAGAACTTCACAACATCAAAGAGTGAAACTAATAATAATGATTACCTCCTCCATTTTTTACAACTTTACTACAGTACAGTTTACATATCATTAAATTCATTCATTATAAATGCACAATCCAATGATTTTTAGTACATCTGCAGAGTTGTGCATCTGTCACCACAATCCATTTTGAGAACATTTCCATCCTATGTGTAAAAGATCCCTCTTATCTGACTATAGTTGATCCTGTTCCTACCCCCAGGCAACCACTCATCTATTTTCCCCAACTCTTTTCTCCTCCCTTATAAAATCTACCTGTAACATGAAGCATTAAAAAGGACAGATTTCTGCCCCTCAGAAGTACATTCTCTCTCATGTTCCTCTGTGCTTTCAGCAGCCAGAAAACATGATCGTTAGCTACATGCACTGAGTAAAAATGCCTCTACCTTTCCACATTCAGCACACAGGAAAAAGAAAGAGAGCCTGGCCTCTTTTTAGATCTCATCATTTTTAACAGCCTTCAATGATGGGCAATTAGGAATGAAAATCCAGAAAAATGTATTATCACAAGTTAACTCCCAAAAGTGACATTTTCTTTCCCATAGCAGAAAATAATGTAAGTTAAGAAAATGTCCTTTATTAGTAGACCATAAGAACTCTAAGTGTTTTTGCTTTATTTGGCATTTGAGTAAAATATAAGGGAATTTTATTTGATAAACTGCTAGTTAGTAAATCCCTAGTTTGCAAAATGGCCAAAATTAGGTCCAGAATCTGAGCATGTAAACCCAAGGTAACCATAAAATTGAAAGGAAGCTTTCTGATCAAGCACTCCCCCAGGGTCCAAACAATGGGCAATAATTCCAGCAAAGCTGTGGGCAGGGATGATCAGCCAATGAGTATACAAACTTCACAGTGCTAGCCTGCCTACTGACTCAACTGATTATTAAGTTGAAAATACTTTATGTTGTGTTTTATAGTTTCACCCAGAATAACTTTTCACATAATAATTAAAAAATAGAACTGTGTATGAAATAAAATAAAATGTGGAAGTGGAAAAAAAATAGATCATAATCATAGCGTCCATGTAGCTCTCTGTAATTAGTAAGCGGAGAAGCCTAAAAGACACCTGAATCTGTTCACATTCAAAAACTGAAGCTTTTCATAAAGAATGCAGTATTATTGTATGCGTATGCATGCTATGACGAGAATGTAATAAAAACTCATTTTATAGAATTAATTTTACCAGCTTTTAGTCACTTGTGATATATAACTTACTCTCACCAATTTCATGCTTAGAATGAAACAGTGAATGAAGGGCATTTATCTCAAGTCAGTCATGTCTAAAAAAGCAAAACTGACCACCACAGATCTCATAATGCAGAGCTGCCTACAATAACTAGAATGGAAGTCTTTTCTTCACTAACAGAATTCCAGACATAAGCAAGCATGTGAGGAGTTGATTTTAAACAGAAGACTTCCTCACATAATGAGACCTACTCAAATGGTCCCCAAAGTAAATTCTGATGGTTTAAGTCTCTTCAAGGTAATACAGATGGAGGACCTGGGAAGACTTTCCAACATTTGATTTCCCTGTGATGCTCAGCAATGCTCCTCATCTCTTGCCAGGTCCCTTAGAGAGGCTAACTGAGATCCTGGTCACAGCCACAGAGCAGCTATAGTAGAAGACCCCTTTATCATGAGCTTCCAGGATTTAAACTATCCTGCCCTAGTACAGGCCTGATGGTCAGCTCATACCTTCTATTTCCTCTTTTGCTAATGTCCAACCTACTACTCTCCTCTTCATTTCTCCCTCCCTATCCCCCAAGAATGAAGACCTCTCTTCCCTTATTCTCAGTCCCTCAGTACCACCCTCAAGTACCCAGATACATATTTTATATTTTAGTACTTTTGAAATACTCTAATCCACATTAGAGAATTTCTCAGAGTAAATATCTCCTATTTCGGAGGGCATCTTCCTGCCAGGCATACTATTTCTAAATATACTCATGAGGTTTCTGATAAAGGTATATCAGTCACTGTTTGCATCTCTTCATTACAAGTGGAACCAATTTACTAACCATGGCTTCATTCTGCTGACACTATCCTCAATGTCCTGCCTAATTTCGTAAGTTGACTCTAAGCGGAAGAGATTAAAGTTCCTTAGGAGGTAATCATGAAGAGTCAAAAACTGCAAATTCAACTTGGGAAGAGCAAGACAACCTGAAAAAGAAAGCAGTATTCACAATTGAATTATGCTTTTAATCAGACAGCTACACTATGTATAAAGAAATGTACTACAAATTTGGTAAGAGTTTAATTTAATGATGTCTGCAATATAGCATATTTGATAAGGTCCTATTTTTATTTTCACACAGGAATTGAAAAACCAAGTTAACAAATGCTATCTATTAAGAGCTGGAAAGGAAGGATAAATATCACAAATACGTATACCATGCATCGATGATTCATATACAAAAAGGCTTCTAAAAAGTATCTGAATATACTTAAAATTAACAGTCTCGGGTAGTTTAAAAATTCTTTACCCTGTAATTTATATTTGGCAAAGCTCGAAGTAAATACTGACCATAAACTAAGCCCATGACAAATTTATCATGAAAGTTAATTAGTATGTTACAATGTATTAATCTACCTCCAGTGAGTACTATTGTGCTCTGAATCGTTGCCTTTTGGCTATACTTTATGGATAAGGTATTGGTTATGTTATTCCTGGAGCCACTTACCTTTTCTGACTACATTAATGAACAATATTCTTTCTAATACATTCATTAGCCGCTATTTCCCTTGAATAATAAGTGAACAAGCATTCAGCTGCAATACCAAAAAGGTTAAGAAAAACCAAACCTCTAAATAAACACATTTTTCTGGAAAATCATATTATTTTCATCATCTGTATCCATTCTTACCAAAGCAATAATGAACCTAATGGCAAAAAACATCAACGCAAAAAAATTTCATACCATTTATGTTAGTAATTCTAATCTAAGTATCTTTCAAGCCAGAGGCTGAGGGAACGTACCTTTTTGGAAAGTATCATTCTATTAAAAAAAATTATAATTAAAATGTCACCATTTTGCAACTGTCACTGAATTAAATCTAGCCATCAAGCAGCAATGGCTAGTTATATCTCACACACACACACAAAAACAATCAGACATTCTGTGCCTCTGATGAAAGAATACAGCACTACCAAGAATTTTGCCAGAGATAAAAACTCAGTCTGACCAAATCTCTGCATTCAGCTGCCAATATGCAAGAAAAATAAAGAGCAGAGAGACACATTCAACTGTACACTGAGTAGTCAATTAAGAAAAAAACTAGACTGTGGGAAACTACAGATAAAAAAACTCAAGTTCTTCAAAAGAAAAGGAAGGGATACAGGAAGGGATTCTGAAATCTAGCACAATTTTGGTGTACTGGGTATACTGAAGTTATGACTTTAAGGATATGACTCTGAAGTATCCATTTTTCTTTTAAATAAATTACCACTGGTGAGGTCTTTAAACGCTGTTGTTCAAAAAATTTCCTGAATTTTTTTTTTTGAAATATGCCTTCAAAATACGTCAGAATGTACTTCAGCATATGCTTAACTGTGGCAAATTCTCATCCTTAGCAGATGAACAAAAGCATTTAAGAACAAATCTGTTAAAATAGATATGTAAACAAACCAAGGAATAGCTACTTGCAGTCAAAACTAAGGATTTATTATTAACTAATGACAATTTTTTGATCATTAGTTGGCTTAAACAAGGAATTCAAATAAATTTCTAAAGAAGGCTTTGAAAAATAAGACATTACCAAGCAAAGCCTTTTACAGTGACATAATGAGAGATATACTTCCTATACTATTAGGTCTCCTTAAAACATAATTTTGTGCTTCCAGTCATATTTTATAAAGGATGACATATATATAATCCAAATATATATATACTGAGATGTGTGCAACACACACACACACACACACACACACACACTCGGGCATGGTTAAATTTAGTAAAAATCCTTAATGCTAAGTATTCAAAATACTGAATAATTTACAGCTTTAAAACTGAACTTGAGGGTACCAGAAATTTATACTAAGGATAGGAAGTAATTTCAGTTACATATGATAAATTCTAAACTATATTTCATGGTACACCTGAATCCCATACTTCTTTGCCATACCTTCCCCAGAATAGTACTCAGTTGGGACAATATTTTCATCCCATATGATTTTTTCAGTTGGATACAAAGGCATCTGGTTCAACTGCTGAATCTGAGAAATTCGACGTTCATGACGAGATACCTAAAACAAAACAAAACAAAACAAAACAAAAAAACATTATGCAGAAAGTTAGAAGTATCTTTTTATTTATTTATTTATTTTATTATTATTTTATTATTTTTTTTAGAAGTATCTTTTTAAAATCAAAATATAATTTGTGGAGAAATTCACCATAAAGTATAGAATGAGAAGTTTCAGGTCTTTCAGTTATGGTAGCACTTAACGAGAGGGGTTTTTTTTCCAATCTGTATTCTCCATAAATCAAAGATTGGAGAGGTACCAATTATGAGGGGCTTTGGAATCAGAGAGATCAGAGTTCAACTCCAAGTGCCTCTTACGTATGAGCTACATAAAAGCTGGGCATGCTCCTTCAACTTCCCTGATCTTAGCTTCCTTTTTCGTAAAACAGATAAAATACCACTCAGCTCTCAGATTTCTTATGAAAATGAAATGGAATACTGTAAAATAGCATCAAAGAGCTTGGCACATGCCAAGACCTTAAAAACTACAGCACTTAGTATTCACCAATGTTAAGACCTAAATTATAGTTTTCATTCCTATATTAATTAAACAATCTAGTAAATTTTATTTATTAAAAACCTGGGAGCGCCTAGGTGGCTCAGTTGGTTAAGTGTCTGACTCTTGGTTTCACACAGGTCATGATCACCAGGTCGGGAGACAGAACCCAGTGCTGGGCTCCATGCTCAGTGGGGAGTCTGCTTCCCCTCTCCTGCGCCTCATGCTGTGTGTGTGTCTCTTTCAGATATAAATAATTTTTTTTAAAAAAACCATACACGCAAAAACATCTGGCCTCAGTCTTCCTTGTAAAATGAAGAGTTGGACTATACGACCTTTATGTAGATTTCCATTGTTAATATTATAGTCATCTATCTCAAACAAAGAAATAAGCTTATTACCTAATTAATGTGTTAAAATCATGATACATGTGAAAAATATGTCACACTTTCTTCAGTAGATGGAGTATTTTTTTAGGAAAGAAAATAGTCTGATATCATCTAAACAATATACATATTTCAACTTTTTTTTTTATCATAATTCAGGTATTAAAGAATCCACAGCCTAAGGAAATCCTTTAGGAGAGAGAAGAAATGAAAGGTAATGCTGTAGCACTATAAATTTTTAAAACTGTTTTCTTTTTGGCATGAATATTTAAATTTCAAGGATGAAATCTCAGCTGTAAGATTATAAAAGGCATAGGATTATCCTTATACTTAAACCTATTGTCCATTAGAAACATTCCTAAAGAAATCCTCGTGTCTTTGTATAGTAAGGATTTATTATTAATCACCAAACCTGATTTATGAGAGAAGATTTCATGTTGTCAGAAAATAGGACAAGGAATTTTTTAGAAAACACTTGTAGTCAGAAATAATGAAAAGAAAGCAAAGATGGTGACCTAAGACATACATTTCACACAAGTAAACTTATCAATAAAAAGGTATTTTCTATACTTGAATTAAATTAAAACTCCAAGAATTTCTCTTCAACTGGCACTTAAACACCTGTCGTCAGGCTTAAAACACCTGCTACCAATAGCTTCTGGTTACTACACCCAAAACTAGCATTATCATCTTCTATACAGTAAAGGACTATATTTTACACCCCATATTAAAAGTATTAGTTTGGAACATAAATCACAAAACTGTGTGCTCATTATGATTTCATACATGTAAAAAAATGCATATACACACCCATATAGTGTAGGTTGTAGAGTTATAAAAAAAAAAACTAAAAACGACTCAACCTATAGTGGACAAAAAAACAAAAAATTAAAACAAGCTATTATTTTTTCACTCCTGCAACTGGCAGAAATTGGGATGACTCATAACATCCAATCTTGGTAAGGGCGTAAGGAGACACATTCCAATACATTGTTGGTAGCAACATACATCTTTCAGAGGATAATTTGGCTGCATCTTACCTTTTAAATAAGCACATGCTTCAATCAAACAATTTCACTTCTAGGTACCTCTCCTAAATGTCTACACGTGGGCACAAAGATTCTGTGCCACTATTTGTACGAGTGAAGACTGTGAACAACTTAAAAATTTGTGGTAGGAAAAAAAAAAAAAAAATTTGTGGTAGGGATATATTCATGCATGTTATGAATTATTTTGGTAAAGATAAAAATAAATTTCTTTTCCTCAATTTTTCTGTGAACCTAAAACTGCACTGAAAACAAAATAAAACTTTACCAAAAAAAGTTTGCTTTTTTTTTTTTTTTTAAAGATTTTATTTATTTATTCATGAGAGACACAGAGAGAGGGGCAGAGACACAGGCAGATGGAGAAGCGGGCTCCATGCAGGGAGCCTGACGTGGGACTCGATCTCGGGTCTCCAGGATCACACCCTGGGCTGAAGGTGGCGCTAAACCGCTGAGCCACCCGGGCTGCTCAAAAAGTATAGTTTGCTAAAGTTCATTATTTCCCAAAAGATTGAAAAATCCCTTAGAATTCTGAAACCACCAAGTCAGCAATAACTTAATTTTTCTAGATATTCCTGAGTTTTCTAATGATAAAGGAATGCCTTGATATTCAAGGTACCATATTTTAAAAACTTTAAAAATAAACCATTAGATAGATACGAACGTATATATGTATTACCTGTATGTGTAACTATGACCTCTAAAAGGAAAGAATGGTGTCAATTATCTATCTAGCCTCAATACCTGAATCCAGTGCCTGACACAGAAGCTGCTCATAAATGTTTGCATGGAATAAATTCATGCCATAAAGAAGTTTTAAAAGGTAAAAGACGAGAAAAGAGACAAGAAATCTAACAGATGAGAAATCGGACAAAAACCTTTAGCCCAGGATAAAATCTGTATCAATTCACATCTTGGAGATAGGGAAAACTTAAAGAATATTAACATTTACCAGCAATTCTAGAAGAAATTCTTTATCAAAAGTTGTGTCTTCATTTTTAGGAAGAGTTGGTAACAAGCAGAGATATGATGCCACCTGGTGGAGCGTATTTGAACTGCAGAAAAAGGAATACTCAGACCAGAATATTTAATTAGCTCACCTTGCTTCACTTTCGAAATGCATAATTTTAAAGACTGCTTAAAAAGTTTTACCTAGAAAATACAATCCTATGACACTGTAGCAAACAAAAAAAATTAGCAATTAAAGTTAACCTCCTTAATGAAGGTTCTCAAAGTGTCTTCTGCACCTCTCCTGTGGTTCCTGAGACCTTTGCAATAAATCTGCAAGAACGATACATTTTTCTATTAATATTAAGACATTATTTGTTTGTTGTTTTCCCCATCTTTGCATACACAGTGAAAGCAATTGTGGTAAAACTGCTGGCATAGATGAAAGTGGTGGCACCAACCAGGACGATAAGGAGCCATTCTTTCATTTAAGAATGCCCTAAATGAAGAAGTAAAATTAATTTATTAATTAAAATTAAATTGCTACTTAAAATTAATTATTAACATAATTAGATTTGGACTCAAGTAACTGTTTTTAAAAAATTCTGTGTGACAAGATAGTAAGTACACATTTTGCACACAGTTTTGCTTGAAAGAACTACTGACAAGCTATGGTTATATAGAACTGAATAAATGGCAAAAAGTTTCCAAATCTGAACAAAATAAACCAGTAACTTTAAGGAAAACAACTGACAGTATTTGTTACCAAAGATAAAATTTTAACTTCCAAGTGAAACACTGGAATTTTGGAAAATGTACATTCACCACCATGAGCTGAACAGCTTTCCATTACTTAAATACAGTTTCATCATCCTTGCCAAATGCTGTCACACTCTATCCCAGTCCTCGGCAACCAGGGATTTTTCATTCCTGCAACCTTTTTTCCAGAAGGTCATATAAATGGAACCATACAATATATAGGCTTTTGATGCTGGTAACTTTCACTTAGCATAATACCACTAAACTGTACCCCTACTGTGTGAATATGTAGTTAATTCCTTTTTATTGCTGGTAGTATTCCATCATATGGAAGGAGCACAGTGTGCCTATTCACCAGTTGAAGGGTATCTGTTTTTGTTAACTATAAAGCCACTATATACATTTCCCCACAGAATTTTGTGTGAACATAAATTTTAATTTGGGAATATCTGTCAGAACACTAGATTGTATAGTAAATTCATGTTTAACTTCACAAGAAAGTGTCACATTTTTCCAAGGAGGCCCTACCATTCTGAATTCCCACCAGCAATATGTGAGACCTCCAGCTGTTCCACAACCTTTTCAAAAGTCAATACACTGCATGTTCTTTAACAATTCTAATAGATATGTAATATCTTATTGTGATGTAAATCTGCATTTCTCTAATAAGAAAGGAAGGATATATTCAATGTGCTGAATGGGAAAAATATGCAGCCAAGAATTCTTTATCCAGCCAGGCTATCATTCAGAATAGGAGAGATAAGAGTGTCCCAGACAAACAAAAAATTAAAGGAGTTTGTGACCACTAAACAAGCCCTGTAAAAAATTTTAAGGGGCCTCTTGTGAGTGGAGAAAAAAAAAAAAAAAGAACCAAAGCAACAAATACTAGAAAATACCAGAGACCCCACCAGAAACACCAACTCTATGAGTAACACAATAGCACTAGATTCATATCTCTCAATGATCACTCTGAATGTAAATGAACTAAATGCCCCAATCGAAAGACATAAGGTATCAGAATGGATTAAAAAAAAAAAAAAAAAAGATCCATCTATATACTACCTACAAGAGACTCATTTTAGACCTAAGACACCTGCAGATTGAAAGTGAGTGGATGGAGAACATCATTATACTAATCATACTAATGGACATCAAAAGAAACCTGGATTAGTCATACTTAGACAAACAAAGACTGTAAAAGAGATGAAGAAGGGCATTATATCGTAATTAAAGGGTCTATCCATCAAGTTCTAACAACTGTAAATATTTATGCTCCCTACTTGGAGCACCCAAATATATAAATCAATTAATAATAAAGAAATTCATTGATAGTAATAATAGTAGGGGACTTTAACACCCCACTTATAGCAGTGGACTGATCATCTAAGCAGAAAATCAACAAGGAAACAATGGCTTTGAATGACACACTGGACCAGATGGACTTAAGAAATATATTCAGAACACTTCATCTTAAAGCAGCATTCTTTTTGAGTGCACATGGGACATTCCATAGAAGAGATCACACACTGGGTCAAAAAAATCTGTCCTCAACAAGAACAAAAAGATCAAGATCATGCATAGTTTCAGACCACAACACTATGAAACTTGAAGTCAACCACAAGAAAAAGTTTTGAAAGACCACAAATACATGGAGATTAAAGAATTAGGGGGTTAACCATGAAATTAAAGAAGAATTTAAAAAACACATGGAAACAAATGAAAATTAAAACACAACAGTTCAAAACCTTTGGGATGCAGCAAAGGCAGTCCTAAGAGGGAAGTATACGGCAATATAGGCCTTCTTCAAGAAGCAAGAAAAGTCTCAAATATACAACCTGACCTTACACCTAAAGGAAATAGAAAAGAAACAGCAAATAGTCTAAAGCCAGCAGAAGAAGGGAAATAATAAGGATTAGAGTAGAAATAAATGATATAGAAACAAAAAAACTAGTAGAACAGATTAACAAAACTAAGAGAGGGTTCTTCAAAAGATTTAATAAAACTGGTCCCTAGCCAGACTTATCAAAAAAGAGAAAGGACCCAAATAGATAAAATCACAAATCAAAGAAACGAGAAATCAAGATCACAACCAGTACCACAGAAATACAAACAAGTATAAGAGAATACTATGGAAAATTATATGCCAACAAGCTGGGCAATCTGGAAGAAATGGACAAATTCCTAGAAACTTACAAACTACCAAAACTGAACTAGGAAGCAACAGAAATTTTGAACAGACCCATAACCAGCAACAATTGAATCCATAATCAAAAATCTCCCAACAAACAAAAGTTGTGAGCAAGAGAGCTTCCCAGGAAAATTCTACCAGACATTTAAGGAAGAGTTAGTACCTATTCTTCTCAAACTGTTCCAAAAAACAGAAATGGAAGGAAAATTTCCAAACTTATTCTACGAAGCATTACCTTGCCCTGAAGGCAGCAGGTGCAGCCCCCTCCAAAACCAGATAAAGGGGAGAATTACAGGCCAATATCCCTGATGAACATGGATGCAAAAATTCTCAATAAAACATTGGCAATCGAATTCAATAGTACATTAAAACAATTATTCACCACAATCAAGTGGGATTTATTTGAGAGCCACAGGGGTGGCTCAGTATTTGTAAATCAACTGATGTGATACATCACATTAATGAAAGAAAATATAAGAACCATATGATCCTGTCAATAGATGCAGGAAAAAAACGTCTCACAAAATACAGCATCCATTCTTGATAAAAACCCTCAACAAAGTGGGATAAGTGGAATATACTTTAATGTCATAAAGGCCACATACAATTTATTTTCCAATGGAAAAAAGGCAGTCTCTTCAACAAATGGTGATGGGAAAACTGGACAGCAACATGCAGAAGAATGAAACTCGACCACTTTCTTACAACATACACATAATAAGTTGAAAGTGGATGAAAGACCTAAATGTGAGATAGGAGACGATCAAAATCCTGGAGGTGAACATAGGCAGAAACCTATCTGACCTTGGCCGCAGCAACTTATTAGACACATTGCCAGAGGCAAGGGAAATGAAAGCAAAAATGAAATACTGGGACTTCATCAAGATAAAATGCTTCTGCACAGAGAAGGAAACAATCAACAAAAATAAAAAGCAGCCTATGGAATGGGAGAAGATATTTACAAATGACATTTCTGATAGAGGGTTAGTATCTAAAATACATAAAGAATCAGAGGGCAAGATGGCGGAGCCGTGCAGGTGCCTCACCTCACCTGGCCCCACCAACTTACCTAGATAACCTCAAATCGTCCTGAAAACCTATGAACTCGACCTGAGATTTAAAGAGAGAACAGCCGAAATGGTGCAGAGGGAAGGCTTTTCGCTTCTAACAAGGTAGGAAGGCAGGGAAAAACAAAAGAATCCAGTGGGGGCGGGCCCGCGAGGAGCCGGGCCAAGGGGGGGGGCGAAGGGGGCGCCAAGATTCTTCCCGGGTGGAAGGGGCTCGGCAGGGCAAGTGGGCAGAACCGCAGGAGCAGCCGCGGAGCCTCCAGCCTCTCGGAGTCACTAACAGAGGAAGTGGCCGGGGGAGAGCGCCCCACACACAGGGCCGATCTCGGTAAAGGGCTGGAGCCCTGGAGAGAAGCCGGTTGGTCAGGCGGGGCTCCAGACAGAGGGGGCTGCACCTGCTGCCTTCAGGGCCGCGGCCCGGGACCCGGATTTCAGCAGCATAGGCCCCAGATCCCAGGGCGCCGGGGGACACAGCCCAGGATCCTGCGCTCCCCCTGGGACAGGCGCACAGGAAGGAGAGAACTCTCCTGCTGCCGGGGGCCCCCGACCTGTGTAGATAGGCGTCCCCGCCCCTGGAGCATCCAGGCCAGTGCAGACGGGGAGCTGCGGTAGTTACTGCAGGAGCTGACTCCGGGGCTGGAGAGCTGGCCGCCGCCAGTCTTGTTGTTCCTCCTTGTGTCACCCTATCCCTGGGACGGAGTGGGGCCTCCAGGCAACAGGGGCCTTACAGGTAAACAGCTCCCACTGAGCCACCTGGTAGGGGGCGGGGCAGCTCCCCAGGTGCACATACCTGAGAGTTGGCACAGCCGGCCCCTCCCCCAAAAGACCAGCTGGAAGGACAAGGGAAGAGCAAGTTCTTGACCCAGCAGCACTGGAAAGCTTCAGAGGAAGTCGAGGAATTTACAGTATATAGAACCAGAGGGTACCCCTCCTTTATTTTTCTTCTTCCTTTTTCCAGTACAACTCGTTTTTATATCAGACTGTAAATTTCCAATTTTTTTCTCTTTTCCCACCTTAACTACAATATTTTACCACCTCTTCATTTTTAAGATTCCTCCTTTTTGACTTTAATATTTCTACAATTACAGTTCCTAGATATATTTTCCACTTCCAGATTCTCTTTAACATACTCAATTTTGGGAGATATACAACATATGTTTTTTCTGTTCTGTTTTTTGCTTTCTCTGTCTCATTTTGTTCTACAATGGTGTAAGTTAATACCTTCTAAAACATGACCAGTATGCACCCAGAACCAAGTGGTATACCGTGCTGGTTCATTTTGTGAGACTCCTCGTTCCCATTCTGCCCCCCTCTTTTACCTCATTTATGTTTTGGTGGTCAATGTTGGGGCCTTTTACAAGTATTTCTGGTTTATATAAATTTGGGACTGAGCACCTTCTAACATATAGAACTTAATATACTCAGAACCAAGAGGATCACCCTCTAGGACCCCTCAGGTAGACAACATACTCCCTCCACTACAACTTCGTCACCACCACTACACCACCATCTCCCAGTCCCCCGCCCCCTCCTTTTTTTCTTCTTTTTCTTTTCTTTTTCCTCTCTTATTATTTAAGATTGCTGGCCTTTTATTTTTTACTACGTTATTTAAAAATTTGTTTTTCACTTTAGTGGTCCTTTTGTTTTATTTTGTTCTGATCGTTGTTTGCAATTACTGGTCTCTGACCTCGGCAAAATCATTTAGGGTGAAATTTACTTAGGTTGTGGTTGATATTCTTGACGCAGCCAGTCTGCACTGAGCAAAATGACTAGAAAGAAGAACTCACCACCAAAGAAAGAATCAGAAATAGTACTCTGCCACAGAGTTACAGAATTTGGATTACAATTTGATGTCAGAAAGCCAATTCAGAAGCACATTTATAAAGCTACTGGTGGCTCTGGAAAAAGCATAAAGGAATCAAGAGATTTCATGACTGGAAAATTCAGATCTAATCAGGCTGAAATTAAAAATCAATTAAATGAGATGCAATCCAAACTGGAAGTCCTAACAATGAGGGTTAATGAGGTAGAAGAAAGAGTGAGTGACACAGGAGACAAGTTGATGGCAAGGAAGGAAGCTGAGGAAAAAAGAAAAAAACAATTAAAAGACATGAGGAAAGGTTAAGGGAAATAAATGACAGCTTCAGAAGGAAAAATATATAATATATATATAATACAATTGGGGTTCCAGAAGGCGCCCAGAGGGCCAGAGGGCCAGAAAGGATATTTGAACAAATCATAGCTGAGAACTTCCCTACTTTGTGGAGGGAAACAGGCATTCAGATCCAGGAGCTAGAGAGCCCACCCTCTCCACACACCCCCCGCCCCCGCCCAAATCAATATAAACCATTCAACACCTTGACATTTAATAGCAAAACTTGCAAATTCCAAAGATAAAGAGAAAACCCTTAAAGCAGCAAAAGACAAGGGAAGAAATATTAGATTAACAGCAGACCTCTCCACAGAGACCTGGCAGGCCAGAAAAGGCTGGCAGGATATATGCAGGGTCCTAAATGAGAAGCACATGCAGCCAAGAATACTTTATCCAGCAAGGATCTCATTCAGAATAGAAGGAGAGATAAAGAGCTTCCAAGATAGGCAGAGACTGAAAGAATATGTGGCCACCAAACCAGCTCCGCAAGAAGTATTAAGGGGGACTGTGTAAAAGAAAGAGGAAACCTGGGCAGCCATGGTGGCACAGCAGTTTAGCGCCGCCTGCAGCCCGGGATGTGATCTGGAGATGCAGGATGGAGTCCTGTGTTGGGGTCCCTGCATGGAGCCTGCTTCTCCCTCTGCCTCTGTCTCTGCCTATTTCTCTCTCTCTGTTGCTCATGAATAAATAAAATCTTAAAAAAAAAAAAAAAAAGAAAGAAAGAAAGAAAGAGGAGGCCCAAAGAAATAATCCACAAAAACAGGGACTAAATAGGTATTATGATGACACTAAATTCCTATCTTTCAATAGTAACTCTAAACGTGAATGGGCTAAATGATCCCATCAAAAGGCGCAGGGTTTCAGACTGGAAGAAAGCAAGACCCATCTATTTGCTGTCTACAAGAGACTCATTTTAGACCTAAGGACATGTACAGCTTGAAAATGAAAGGTTGGAGAACCATTTACCATTCAAATGGTCCTCACAATCCTCATATCAGATTAAGTTTATCCTAAAGACTGTAGTAAGAGATGAAGAGGGACACTATATCATACTTAAAGGACCTAACAATCATGAATATTTATGCCCCTAATGTGGGAGCTGCCACATATATCAATCAATTAATAACAAAACTAAAGACATACTTAGGTAATAACATACTAATAGAAGGAGACTGCAACACGGCACTTTCTGCAAATGACAGATCTTCTAAGCACATCTCCAAAGAAACAAGAGCTTTAATGATACACTGGACCAGATGGATTTCACAGATATTTACAGAACTTTACATCCAAATGCAACTGAATACAAATTTTCTCAAGTGCACATGGAACTTTCTCCAGAATAGACCACATACTGGGTCACAAATCAAGTCTCAACAGACACCAAAAGACTGGACTGTCCCCTGCATATTTTCAGACCATAATGCTTTGAAACTAGAAGTCAATCACAAGAAGAAATTTGGAAGAAACTCAAACACGTGGAGGTTAAAGAGCATCCTGCTAAAAGATGAATGGGTTAATCAGTAAATTAGAGAAGAATTAAAAAGATTCATGGAAACTAATGAAAATGGAGATACAACCGTTCAAAATCTTTGGGATACAGCAAAAGCAGTCCTAAGAGGGAAATACATTGCAACACAAGCATCCCTCAAAAAATTGGAAAAAACTCAAATACACAAGCTAACCACGCACCTAAAGAACTGGAGAAAGAACAGCAAATAAAACCTAAACCAAGCAGAAGAAGAGAGTTAATAAAGATTCCAGTAGAACTCAATGAAATAGAGACCAGAAGAACTGTAGAACAGATCAACAAAACCAGGAGTTGGTTCTTTGAAAGAATTAGTAAGATAGATAAACCATTAGCCAGCCTTATTAAAAACAAAAGAGAAAAGACTCAAATTAATAAAATCACGAATAAAAAAGGAGAGATCACAACCAATACCAAGGAAATACAAATGATTTTAAAAACATATTATAAGCAGCTGTATGCCAATAAATTAGGCAATCTAGAAGAAATGGGACACATTTATGGAAAACCACAAACTACCAAAACTGGAACAGGAAAAAAATAGAAAACCTGAACAGGCCAATAACCAGGGAAGAAACTGAAGCAGTCATCAAAAACCTCCCAAGACACAAAAGTCCAGGGCCAGATGGCTTCCCAGGGGAATTCTATCAAACGTTTAAAGAAGAAACCAAACCTATTCTACTAAAGCTGTTCAGAACTGCCCTACGAAACAGCAATTGCACTGCTGGGGATTTACCCCCAAAGATACAGATGCAGTGAAATGGCAGGACACCTGCACCCCAATGTTTATAGCAGCAGTGTCCACAATAGCCAAACTGTGGAAGGAGCCTTGGTGTCTATCGAAAGATGAATGGATAAAGAAGATGTGGTTTGTGTATACAATGGAATATTACTTAGACATTAGAAATGACAAATACCCACCATTTGCTTCAACGTGGATAGAACTGGAGGATATTATGCTGAGTGAAGTAAGTCAATCGGAGAAGGACAAACATTATATGTTCTCATTCATTTGGGGAATATAAAAAATAATGAAAGGGATTATAGGGAAAGGAGAGAAAATGAGTGGGAAATATCAGAGACGGTGACAGAACATGAGAGACTCCTAACTCTGGGAAACGAACAGGGAGTAGTGGAAAGGGAGGTGGGCAGGGAGAAGGGGTGACTGGGTGACAGGTACTGATAGGTGACAGGTACTGACAGTGGCACTTGATAGATGAGCACTGGGTGTTATGCTCTAGTTGGCAAATCAAACTCCAATAAAAAATATACAAAAAAATCTATAAAGTATCTATTAAATTCAACACCCAAAAACCAAATAATCCAGTTAAGAAACGGGCAGAAGACACTTTTCCAAAGAAGACATGTAGATGGCTAAAGGACACATGAAAACGATGCTCAGAATTACACATCACCAGGGAAATACAAATCAAAACCATAATGAGATATCACTTCACACCAGTCAGGATGGTTAAAATCAAGTGTAGGAGAGGATGTGGAGAAATAGGAACCCTAGTGCCCTGTTGGCAGGCATGTGAACTGGTGCAGCCATTCTGAAGAACAGTTTGGAGATTCTTCAAAAAGTTAAAAATAGAATTACCATGATCCAGCAATTGCACTACTAGGTATTTACCCAGAGAACACAAAAATACAGGTTTGAAGAGGTACATGTACCCCAATGTTTACTGCAGCATTATCAACAATAGTCAAACTACAGAGAGAGCCCAAATGTCCACTAGCTGAATAATAAAGAGGAGGCATATATATAAAATAGAATATTACTCAGCCATCAAAAGAATGAAATCTTGCCTTTTGTAACCATGTGGATAGGGCTAGAGCGTATTATGCTAACTGAAATAAGTCAGTTAGAGAAAGACAAATACCATATGATTTTACTCACATGTGGAATTTAAGAAACAAAACTGATGAACACGTGGGAACAGAAGGAAAAAAAAGGACAAAGGGAAACAAATCATAAGAGGCTCTTAACAACAGAGAATTGAAGATGGATGGAGGGAAATGGGTGGGGGATGGGCATTAAAGAGGGCACCTGTGATGAGCACTGGATGTTGTATATAGGTGATGAATCACTGAATTCTACTTTAGAAACCAATACTGCACTGTATGTTATATTATATATTTTTAATTTGGGGGAATATAGGGTACCTGGGTGGCTCAGTGGTTGAGCATCTGCCTTCAGCTCAGGTTGTGACCCCCCAGGGTCCTGGGATCAAGTCCTACAGTGGGTTCCCTTCATGGAGCCTGCTTCTCCCTCTGCCTATGTCTCTGCCTTTCTCTGTGTCTCTCGTGAATAAATAAATAAAATATCAAAAAAAATTTGGGGGGAATGTATTTTTCATTAACACTACATATGCTAAGACTTTACATATGCTTTTACATATGCAAAAAGGTTTTTAATTGATTTTAATAAAGTCTTTAGAATTTTTCTAGTTTTAAATTTTTTTTGAAGATTTTGTTTATTTGACAAAGAGAGAGACGGAGACAGCAAGCATAAGCAGGGGGAGTGGCAAAGGGAGAGGGAGAAGTAGGCTACCCACCGAGCAGGGAACTGCTACATGGGGCTCAGTCCTAGGACCTTGGGATCATGACCTGAGCTGAAGGCAGATGCTCAACTGACTGAGCGACCCAAGTGCCCCTAGTTTTAATTTCTAATGTAGTAAATATAATCCTCCATAATTTACAGGACTGTAAAGGGTCACTATGGGCAAAAATCTCCATATGCATGATGCAGCTAAACTGAATGTAAAAAAATAATGGACCCAAGTGCCCCTAGTTTTAATTTCTAATGTAGTAAATATAATCCTCCATAATTTACAGGACTGTAAAGGGTCACTATGGGCAAAAATCTCCATATGCATGATGCAGCTAAACTGAATGTAAAAAACAAAACAACAAAAACAAAACTATGGAAGTGTTTTAAAAATATAATATTTTATAATCTTGTGATGAAGCCTTCTACACAAACCATGTTATTATTCAAAAATAATTAACAAATTGATTAATTAAAAACCTAAAACATTTGTAATAACAAAATACAATGAAACAGTTTAAAAGTGAGAAACTAAAAGTGCAACACAAACTAGACAAAATATTAGTATGCAAAATATATAAAAACTTAAAAAATTCAGTATGACAAGCAGTGAAATACAAAATAGCAAAAGATAAAAAAAAAAAAAACCACCACCACCACCACCACCACCAACAAAATACCAAAAGATAATAACAAGAAACTTCCAGGGGAAATGCAACTGGCCAAGAAAAATTGAAAGATGCTCAATTTCCACAATATAATCACAGAATGCAACGTAAAAAACAAGGAGGGTTCTTTTATCCTTGGATTGGCAAAAATGAAAGACTAGTACACTTACTTGGTAAGGAAAGAAATAAATCCTCATATGCTGTTGGTATAATTAATATATATTTTTGAAGGAAATCTAGCAATATGTAACAAATTTTAAATACGTAACCCCTCTGAGTCAACTATACTGCTTCTGGGAGTCAATACTAAGAATTTTTTTTTTTAAGAATTTTTATATATATGTAGAAACGATGTTGCTTATTACTAAATTGTTAGTAATGGCCGAAAATTTAGAAAGTAAAAATCTGTTAACAGGAGAGTGATTAAAAAATAGCATAGTAGACTTGCCCAGTGGAATTCTACATAGTTCATTAAGAGAATGAAATAGATCTTCATGTTTATTGTAAGAGTTACTAGTAAATCTTTTTATGAATATCAAAAACCAAACCAACTTTCAAGCTGAAACCAAGTTTGTTTCATTTTAGACAGCCAATAAACTAAACATAATTTCTCTCAAGAATTAAAGACAATAGGGAGATAACAGAGCAGTTAAAAGCTGCTTAGGTTTGGACTTAGGTTGGACTCCTATCTCTGCAACTTACTTGTTATTTGACCTAAGCAAATGACTTATCAATTCTGTGTTTTGGTGACCTTTTATCTAAAATGGTCCCTTGTCATTCATCATTCATACATACATACATAAATAAAATGGTACCTTGTCCTCACCTGAATGTTTTGAGGATTATTTATACACTTAATAGAGTACCTACCATGTAGTATAAATGTATTACTACCATTTTAAAAAAGCATATTAGCTAAGTGTCAAAGAATATTACTAATTTCATAAATTTTAAACACACAAAAATTTTTCTCATACTTCTGACATCATATATGAACATTTACTGGTTCCTGCTTTATGTTATGATTACCAGTTATATGTTGTACTCTAAGAAAAACTTATGATCTAGGAAAAAAGTTGAAGTTACAAAAAATATAAATCTTGCCCCCTAAAATAGAAGATGAATAATTATATCTAAGTGACTTAAAGACACCAACTGCAAGAGAGAAGTACTAGTTTTAGTGGTGCAATAAGTTACATTACCTAATAATGCAAAATGATTAAAAGCAAAAAAGAAAATTAAAATCCGGTTTTCCTTTCATGTCAGCTTACCTAAGAGGTCCAAAAAACTTGACCAAAGATTCCCGAGTATCTACTTCTGCCACATTTGAGAGGGCAAAATCATAGAGTTCAGGGAAATGTGCAAAAGCAGCTCTCTAGAAAAGAGAAAACAAAAAAACCAGTAACTAATGCCTACATATTATTATAATCAACTACAATTTACATACTACAAAATATAAATATCTTAATATTTTTATTCTTCTCTTTCTTACATGCTTCTCATATGTGACCTTTGCCTTATTTAGCCAGAATTCAATACAATAGGAAACAAACTAGAATTATTCTAGCAGTAGTACAAAAACAACAAAGAGTCAATGTTTAGTTTTTTATTTCTAATGCTGTATTTTGAACATACATGAATAGTCATGAAAGCTAGCTTCACTGACAGGGAGAAAAATAAAACAAAATTCTTTATTATCAAGAACTGGCCCAGGCAGCCCAGGTGGCTCAGCGGTTTAGCGCCGCCTTTGGCCCACAGTGTGATCCTGGAGACTCAGGATTGAGTCCCAGGTCCGGCTCCCTGCATGGAGCCTGCTTCTCCCTCTGCCTGTGTCTCTCATGAATAAATAAATAAAATCTTGAAGAAGAAAAAAAAAAAAAAAAAGAACTGGCCCAACAAAACTGAAAGAAAGTTCCAAGGGAAATTCCCAGTGAGGAGACAGCTTGAGGGAGAATTCAAAAGCCCAGTAGTTTGTGCTTTTACTTTGGAGCTCTGGAAAGAACGGACCTTGCAGGGTAACGCTACTAACCAACATGGGATAAGCTGCAAGGAAACAGAAATAGCATTACAGTGACTAGGGAAGAGCATCTAAGATAACATCCCTAGTCTTCCTTAATGCCCATGTGGCACAGAAAAGATCCAGAAATTTTCATGTGCCCCATAGTAGGTGGCATCACAAGTTGCCAAGGTTACTGGTGAACGTGCCATTAGATTACTACAGGTAATAGCAAAATGACCTTGCAACCCCAGCCTCAGTGAGCTGTTTAAGCTGGGAAATGAATGGGAGTGAGCTCTCAGGAGAACTCCAGCACCACCAAGAGCAAGGCTGGAGTCTCATCAGCAAGGACACAGTCAAGTTCCCTGGGAACAATCATCATCCCTTGCCTGGTGCCAAGAAAGCAGATCACATGCCATACCAGCTGTGGTGGCTTCAAGGGCAGAAGTGGAAGGACAAAACACCACTGCCCTGAGAAGAGCAGGAAAAGACCTCTGAAATGGGACACTGTGCAGATCATTCCTCTTCCAAAACAACGAGGCTATCACAGTGCCTCCACATACCCAGATGTCATTCTGGGAAAGAGGGAGAGCAGAGTGGAATCGATTATGGAAGACAATTTCAACTTAAGTTTGACCAAGTCTTTACCCAAAATGACTCTTTAAAACAGAAAGAATGGAATTTCTTCAAAGTGACAAACAAAAGCTTCTTTCTGCTACCAAAGAGAGTATGAACAAGATGAGATCAGTAATAGAAAACAAACAAAATGAAACAATATGCATCAAATTGGTCTAACAACCTACAGGAAATTTGAGTGCCAAATTTATCAGTATCTTGATTCTCAAAACTGAAGAAAGCCATTTTTTCCCCCATGGATTCATCAGAATTAGCAATATTTCAAAAGTTCAAAATGAAAATATTATTAAAATAGTACTTTCTTCTACCTGTACTATAAGAAACTATTTATGACCCAACTTGATGGAGCAGAAGCATAGGCTGCACTGCCTTTCACTTACCTGTAGAGAAGTAATTCTGTCATAGTGAATTGTGGTCATCTCATTTTCTGTCAGAGCATTTCCAGTCTGGTCGTTAATCTCAAAACCAGTATAGAACTTAAGCATGTCCAAAAGCTGAAAGGATATGTTTACATTAATAAACTGTGTGAACATAAGAATAAGGAACCATGAACAAAAACTATTATAAAGAATAAACAAATTCTTATAACCTCCCAGAAGTGCGGAAGATCTCTGGAATGTAAACACTATGACAAACACTTCAGAACATATTCAAAACATGTTTTACTTGTGTGAGAATAAAGTGTGGGTCTAGTGAATAAACTGTTAAAGTCTTTTTCATATACATGGTCTACTTCTACAGAAAGGAACTTATACTGCAATCCCAATAATGAATAGACATTAAAGACCTAAATGATGAAAGCCAAACACTAATGGAAAAAAACAAATTACATCACTGCAAATTTGTGTAACTAGACCAGTAGGGGGAAACCCTGAGGTCTTTAATTTAAGCCACTTAACACAGAACTTTCTGAACAAGGTTTTGGAATTTGTAATTGGAGAAATTCTCCTCTGTGTACTGCTTCTATTAGGGAAAAGCAGCAGGGTGAGGAAAGTGAAGATATTTATTCCTGTCATCTGTCTCCATGGCCATCAAGCCCTTCCTTTGGCTTAATTATTGTTGCTAATGAAGGCCTGCTTTCCCTTCATAGCAATGGTGGTATCAAGTGTCTACTTGTTGCATTCACTCCAAATCTTTATTATTGATTCTAACCTGTGGCAGATCAGATATGAGAATTTTAATGTATTGGTAAATCCCTGGGTAGAAATTAATAAAAGAATGAGAAAAATATAAATACAAGATAAAAGAATGCTTAGGGCGCCTTGGTGTAGTCAGTTAAGCGTCTGACTCTTATTTTCAGCTTGGGTCGTGATCTCGGGGTTGTGAGATTGAGCCCCATGTCAGGCTCTGTGCTCAGTGGGGAATCTGCTTGGGATTCCTTTGCTCTCTCTCCCTCTGCCCTTCCTCTAGCTTGTACATTCTCTCTCTAAAATAAATGAATGAATGAATGAATAAATAAATAAATAAATGATAAAAGAATTCTTAAAAAGAATATATAGGGGCACCTGGATGGCCCAGTCGGTTAAGGGTCTGCCTTCAACTCAGGACATGATCCCAGGGTCCTGGGATCAAGCCCTACATTGGGCTCCGTCCTCAATGGAGAGCCTACTTCTTCCTCTACCTCTGCCCCTCTCCGTCCCTTGTGGACATGCTATCTCAAATAAATAAAATCTTAAAACACACACACACAAATTGTATCTCCAAGTATAATCTCATTGAAAGGCAACTGGTAGAAGTCTGTTAGAAGACTTTCCTTCTATAAAGGAGTTGATACAGGAAATGTGAAACACTAATGCAACTTTCTACCCAAGGTACCAAATGAGCATTTCCATGCTATCAACTGTCTTTGTCACCACCATCTTATGGAAAGACAGTTATGAAATTAGGGCATAGTTCTCTTGAAATTAATGCTCCTCATCTATTGTATTCCATAGTGATTACTAACATAAAATACGAGTATGTGGGACTACACTGCCAAAATTATAATTTAGTCCAATAATAAAATCACATGATTAACAAAAACTCTTCATTCATTCATTTTCTATATTAAGACTTGATTTTACTTTAAAATGACTAATTAGGAATTTACATTATTCAACTCAACATTTAGCAAAATTTCCTTTAATATCATCCACTGGTCTTCGTAGCTCCATGGCAAAAAAAAGATAAATTTAGAAATGAAAATATCTAACAGTTCAGATATATCAATGCTCACCTGGGAAAAAAGATGGCCATCCTCTTCCCTATGAACAAGATTGGAAAGGTAACAATGAACCAAAAGGTGGGAGTCATCCAGGATAGTATTAAACCAGCGCCTTGTGGGGAGTAGAGCCTAGAAAAAATAAACAGCATGGCAATAAGTCTGTATGCTCTCTGCAGCTAGAGGTAAAATCTACTATTTTGCTCAGAAGTGTCAAATCACATACAAGTACCCTCTAGTCTCCCAAAAAACACTGTGCACAAAGCAAGGGGTCTGGTCCATGCAGTAAATAAACTCAGTGGCAACATTTAAAAATAAAATCCAGCACTAGAAGAAATTTCACAGATATGCTGGCCAGTAGTTTTCAAACAAAATCCTATATGAAATCCCAATATATACTGTGTTTAGATTTAAAAGTGGTGCTACTCTGAGAGAAAAGGAACCGGGGACCCCTGAGTGGAGACTTCTTTTTCTAATCTTCTTCCCACATTCCCCTTGTGACAGTCAGCAAAACAATGCTAGGATACTGGTTATCAGTTTGAAAACCACTAATCTAATCAAATATCCTCATTTTATAGATGAGGTTATCAAGATCCTCAGAGGTTACAAATTAGTTACTGGCAGAACTAGAATCTGAATAAAGATCTCATGAATGGCTGCTAGTCCAATACTCTAATCCTGATGCCAAGAAACTATTCTCTCTCTCCCGATAAGAAATAAACACAAAGGATTTTCTTTCAATTTCCTGCAGTGAAGAGGGAAAGGAAATGAATTCAACCTGAATTATATCAACTCTGCATCTGAACTTTCTGTCAAAATCTTGCAGCTAATAATATGAAATCTTTTAAAAAAATCTTTATTTAAAAAAATGACAATAGCAACTATATCTTTCTTCATCAACAATATTATGCACATTTAGAGAAGTGAGATTTATTAAAGAGATGGCCATAAACCCATAACTTTAGCCAGTATTAAAACTGTGATGGGGGGAAAAACCCAAAAACCTCTATGATAGGGTATTAAAATATGATAGAAAATAAAATGTTATTGCTAGACTCATGTTTAATAACTACACTACATAATATTTTTTTCTACAAATAACAGCCATCTGACAGTTTTTTATTTTTTATTATTATTTTTTTTAATTATTTATTTTTGATAGTCATACAGAGAGAGAGAGAGAGGCAGAGACACAGGCAGAGGGAGAAGCAGGCTCCATGCACCGGGAGCCCGACGTGGGATTCGATCCCGGGTCTCCAGGATCGCGCCCTGGGCCAAAGGCAGGCGCCAAACCGCTGCGCCACCCAGGGATCCCCATCTGACAGTTTTTTAAAAACCTCAAGGGCCAACTACTTTTGACTTTCCTCTCTCTGTTACACCAAGAAACAGGGGGGAAAAAAAACCAAGGCCAGTTTGGGGTAATGAAGAAATATTTCATATAGTCATGTGCTTAATTTATCCCCCTTAAAGATGATGTAACAGAAAAGTCACTGCACATTCTTACCTCTAGGTCAATCATAAGTTCAATGAATCTTTCACAGTAATGAACTTTGTCCATAGTGACTGGTTCTAGACATAACAGAGAAAACATGTAAGAATTTTCTTACTTAGGCCATTTTATACACTGTATCTTATAACTGGCAGTTATTTTTTGAAACTGTCATTTGTCTCTTACTCATCAGGACCGGACCATGATTCAGAGTAAGGACCTCACCTGTATTTCAAAAAAAGCAGGACCTTAACTTTATATTTAGCTCTACAGATAAAAGAAAATGAAAACCTTTCTAGGATCAGAAATATATTTTAAAAATGAGATTTGCAAAAATATTTTTAAAGTGGATAGATCTACTAATGTCTGTAATAATTAGTCATAATAAATGACCTATACTAAGTGACTAGATTTGAAAAAACTCAGTGATACAATAATTAGTCATAATAAATGACCTATACTAAGTGACTAGATTTGAAAAAACTCAGTGATACAAAAATTTAAAGGCAGTTTAAAACAAAACAAAACTAAAAAGGCAGTTTTACATTAGTTCTTGACCCACTTCCCTTCTTGTCTTCACACACTAAACATCTAGAACTTCTTTCATATACACTAACACATACATATATGTGTACATGCAGATACAGATCGATATCTTTAGAATGCAAAGAAAATGGATGGGAAAGGTACGCACCAAACTAATTAAAGGACAATCGTAGGAGTTTTTTTCCACTGTATATATTACTTTTGACATTAAAATGTCAGTGATAGGGACGCCTGGGTGGCTCAGCAGTTGATCATCTGCCTTTAGCCCAGGGCGTGATCCTGAAGTTCTGGGATCGAGTCCCACACTGGGCTCCCTGCATGAAGCCTGCTTCTCTCTCTGCCTATATCTCTGCCTCTCTCTCTCTCTCTCTGTCTCTCATGAATAAATAAAATCTTTAAAAAAAATGTCATTGACAAAGCAATGAAATATTTTTAAATCACTACCTTATTTTTATGCTATTCATGAGTATTAATGTACTATTTTAAAAAACATTTAGTTTTTTAAATAATTACAACCTTGTAACATGACAAACTTTTAGAGTACAAGTTTTTTTTATTTTTTTTTCCTAAAGTCAGGAAAGTCTACCATTTTACCAGCTAAACTATATCCTGCCAAGACTGTGTCAATTAAAAAGGAAGTAATTCCAGGGTCCCTACTGTTGCTTAGTTTAAGGACTCCTAGCAATGACTAACCCAGTGCTAGACCATGGCTGGTTAGAACTAGAATCCAGGTTTTCTGCAACAGTCTAGTCATATAGCTCTTGAAACTAAAGAATTGAAAGGAGCAACTTTTAAATTAAATCCATTCAAACTAGTCTTTTATTTTTTATTCTTGTTACTGTAAAAGAAAAATATTTTTGTCCAAAATTTAAAAAGCAAGCAAACTCTGTATTTTTATTTATAGTTTGAGAAAATTACTGGCAATGGCCTATTTAAAATTAAAATTAGAACATGATGCTTGCCACTCAACTTCTGAGCTCTGGTGAATAAAGCTGCATGTTTTTGTGGAAGTTGGCCCTACTGGGCATATTGTTCAGAGCTGAAACCTTCTCATTCCTATTTCAGTCACCAAGATATCCTTATCTTTTGCTTCTTACGTGTATTGTGGGTTTTTTTTTTTTTCTTTTCTTCTGACAGCAGTCCTGACATCTCAGATCAACCTACACAGATTTTCTTTGTAACAACTGATATGGATATGTTGTTTTTCACAACCTGTAAAATGAAACTATAATCCTTATTTTTTTAAAAACCAGTTTTCTGTTTTCTAACTCTATAAACCATCCATCTTTACCCTTTCTGAACAGGCACACTACTTTCATCATCCTACTGGCTCCTCTGCCAGAGTTAACAAATTTTGATGAAAGCTCAAGGTCAACCTAAGAAATTTTGTTTTCTGGCTATATATAAACAATGGCAACAGCTGGTGGTTTATAAATTGTTAAAATTACAGCAGGTCCTATGTTGCTGTTGTTACTTGATTTTCAAACCTTGCTGGATGACCCAAGATTAACATTCCACAGAGATGTCAATTTTTATGGCCATAGTTATTACAGGCATTTGTAGTTCTAAGCACTATTACTACCTTTTGTGCCAAGAAAACTAAACCTAAGTCTTCCTTCTAGATTTAAGCCACTAATTGAACATCTTAAAAATACTAAGTGACTTAGATTATAAGCATATGACAATTTCTTCTTTATACTGATACGAGGAGCAATATTATGTCTCTAATCCAATCTAGCTAAATCAGCATTAGTATCTATTCCTTGCTGAATTATAGGTATGATTTTCAGTTGTAAAATATTACTTGAAAGGTTAGCATTTATAATTAATTCTGTTGTATTTTAGTTTAAACAAAGCAGTAATCTCTGTTGCAAAAAATATAAATATGTTACATCTACAGAGCTGTTCTTAGATTATATCCCACTTAGGAAATAAAATTTTATTAATCAAAGACATAGCTTACATATATACACCTTTATTAAGTAAAAAACATTCTTTGTACATTCACTAAATGCTTATAAAAATCTTACAAATCCAGCATGATGTAATTAACCCCTCCTGGTATTAGGCATTATCACACACACAAAATGTAGCATAATCATGGTATATTTTTAAGTATATAGTCTACACAACATATATTTGTTTCGTTAATAAGTTGAGGCCATGTTGGAGGGAAATCTTTCTCATTTTGTCTTGTAGCTCAAACTCTCTCCCCTCCAAACAGTATCTGATGTTTAAAAACACTATTCAGCAACATATTATAAATGCCACATGGGTCTCTGATTGTTTTCTTCATCACTGCATCCCAGCATCTTGTTCAGGAACTAGGTCTGGCAAGCAAACTCAAAAAATATTTGCTAAATAAATGAGTATTTTAAAAAACCATGCAGGTACCTTTTAAATATGTGAATTTTTAAGGCAGTTACAATACTTAGACTGGTAATATATATGAAAAGGGGAGGACAGATATGTTGTCATTATGATTTCAAACTATTCTAAGAGTAGATTTTTAGATTAGAGACTAGAAAATACCACAGGGGCACGTAACAACTTCACAAATGAGCTGATAAGATAGTTACCGGAAAGTGGCACTGATTTCAGCACAGAGATAAATTTCTGTATGAGCTGTGAAAGAAATCTTCTTTCTTGAAAGGATCTAAATCAGAGAATAACATTCACCAAATTATTTTTGAAAAGTAATTATTTCAAAAGTAAAATTTAAATGTCCAACAGGCCTTTCTTACACTGCTCAAATGTCCCATTTCTCTCTGGAATTGGGACCATAATTTGAACACACAGCTGCTTCTTTGTATGTAAATACAAGACTACCTGAAGAAAAAGAAATGCCTCATTACTTGTATAACAAGCCAGCTAAGAAAACATCCCTTTCTCTTACTGTGAAAGTTTTCCCTTGTGATTTAAAGGTCAGAACTAGAAAGTTTTCAAAATTGCATTTATATTCTGCCCCATGGTTCAACATTTAATGTTTAAGTATGTAGTTAAGCAATTTTATACTTCAATATGTTTGAAGTATTACATATAGTAGAATATTACAATGTCTAAAAATTAAATGTTGCTGTAAAAAACAATTTTTGGGACACCTGGGGGGTTCAGGGGTTGAGCGTCTGCCTTTAGCCCAGGGTGTGATCCCAGGTTCTGGGCATCGAGTCCCACACTGGGCTCCCTGTAGCGAGCCTGCTTCTCTGTCTGCCTGTGTCTCTGCCTCTCTCTCTGTGTCTCTCATAAATAAATAAAATCTTAATAAATGAATAACAATTTTCTACTCATTACTAATTTAAGATGCACTATGTACCTATCAATGAAGAAACATTCATCAGGTACTGGACAGCTGCAAATGATTATGCCAGTCCTGCTAGAAATACAAAGGAGGGCAATGATGAAAATATACTTGAAATGACAAGTATTATAATTTAAAGATAATCAGTAACACAAACCAGCATGTAATTAACAAAACTGGCTGACATTAACTGAGCACTTAGTGTGCCAGGATCTGAGCTGCCAGATTATTTGTATGAATAATCTCATTTAATGCTGACAACAGTCCTATGAAATAGGTACTACTTACTGTCCCAATTTCCGATTTTCCCACTCGTGCTCAAAGAGGTGATGTTAACTTGCCCATCATTACACGGCAAGTGAGTGTGAAGCCTATTTAAGTCTGACTATTCTCTTAACTACACATATTCTAACCATTACACAAACAGCTGGCATTTCAATAAAAAACACAGAGCATATTTTTGGAATTCAGAAGAAGAAAGTACTTTAGTGGCCTAAAACAGTTTGTCTAGAAGTGCTTACATTAACCTTCAATTAAGTGGAGTAGAGAGGAAAGGGTACTTAAAGAAGAACTTAGTTTAAGAAACAATGAATAGACTGGGCCTTAGATTATAAGCATATGACAATTTCTTCTTTATACTGATACGAGGAGCAATATTATGTCTCTAATCCAATCTAGCTAAATCAGCATTTGGGGGAGTTACAAAATATAGTTGGGGATTTCTGAATGCCACTGCAAGGAGTTCAGAGTTTATCCTATGGGAACTAGAAAACCACTGAAACTTTATGAATAGGAATATGGCAAAGAAAATAAAATTTTCGTTCTCGTTTTTCTTTTTTTTTTTTTTTTTTTAAAGATTTTACTTATTTATTCGTGAGAGACACAGAGAGGCAGAGACATAGGCAGAGGGAGAAGCAGGCTCCCCACAGGAAGCCAATGTGGGATTCGATGCAGGGACTCTGGGATCATGCCCTGAGCCCAAGGCAGACACTCAACTGATGAGCCACCCATGCATCCCAAAAATAAAATTTTCTATAAAGATGGCTAGTAAGGCTCATTGTTGTGGGAAAGTTGGAAGAAACACCAGATAGGAATTTATTGGAGTGCTTTAGTCAGGAGCTGTGAAGGCTTGTTTTAAGACAACAGCAATATGAATAGACAAGAAGAAAAATGACAAAAGATGATCCAGTAGAACTGGCTGATGGGATACAAATTGCTAGTCAAAGGACTGTAGTATTCCAAGCCCTACTGTCTGGAAGAATTAAGAGAGACTGGGCAGAAAGGCAATGGAGAAAAACAACGGATATTACTTAAGCCAAACTGGAGTTCATGGCAAATAGAAGTATATCCTTCAACAACATGGGTTTGAACTGTAGGTCTACTTATGTGCAGATTTTTTTCAATAAATACACTATAGTACTGTGAATATATTTTCTCTTCCTTATGATTTTCTTAACATTTCTATTCTCTAGCTTACTTTATTGTAAGAGTATAGTATGTAATAGATATAGTATACAAAATATGTGTCCACTTACTGTTACCAGTGAAGCTTCTATCAGCAGTTAAGTTTTTTGGGAAGTCACAAATGATATATGGGCTTCTGACTGTATGGTTGGAGGGATCAATGCCCTCAACCTACATGCTGTTCAAGGGTCAACTGTACATAGCAAAGGGTCATACGAAGATAAGAAAGCAGGGAAGAAAGGGCCACAGAGATTTATGGTTAAATCATACTGAGAGTGGGTTTAAAAAAAAAAAGAGTAGTCAAATAATGCAGATGCCATGCGATTAATCAAGAGGCTGTTGGGTGGGAAGACACCATGAGAAATGAGACTAGAGTTGGAAAATTAAAGAAGGGATTTTCCTACTCTGACCCTAATATCTTGTCCTTATAGTTCTCACTGCCTTACATTCAAACTCATTTCACTGACACATAACTTTTCTCAGTTCCTCCCATTTTCAGTAACCACCAGCATAACTACAGGTTTCACTTCTTTTTGTCCTTAACCCTCTTTTCATGGTTTACGTATCTCACTAGATCATCTTACTCATACTCATGGCTTTCATTATTAGCTACACATGTATAGAGCACTCTCCTAAGTAGAAGAAAAAATAAGATAGAGTTAGAAAGTTATCATAGGCCCAAGGGAAAGGAGTCTTCAGCATATTTACATAAGCCAAGAAAAAGGAGTGGAAAAGAACAATAAAAGATGGAGACAAAGCAAGGAGTGCTGCTCCAATAGTCATCATGTAGATAAGGCAAAGTTACAGTTAGACCAGTTAGCCTGAGAGAGAGAGAGAGAGAGAGAGAGAACTCTTAGAGTATGTAGATCTTCCCCATGTCCTACCAATAGCATTTTATTTGGTGAAATAAATACTTGCTGACAGACTTAACCAACTGATAACAATTATTATTAAAAGAATCCATAACCCTCACCTGCTTCTTTAATCCTTATACTTGATTTATTCTTCTCCTTAGAATATACTACCACCAAATATACTAGATAATTGATCTGTTTGTTACTGTCTTCCCTAACTAGAATGTAAGCTCTATAGAACAGGAATTACTTCCATTTTGTTCCCTGCTATATCCTCTGTATCTAGAATAGTACCTGGCAAAATGTTTATGATTTTTTTATTGAATGAATAAATGAATGAATGATAGTCAGTGTATAAAAGTCATTGTTAAGAGTAAGAGTAAAAAAAAAAAAGAAAGAAAAGTTGGATTGACAGCCTGAAGAGGTGAAGAATATCGAGAACTATCCATGACAGACAAATTATGGTTAATAGACAGGGAGAAGATCGTGATATACTTATCACTGTGGCAGAGGAAAAAAAAGGGAGAAAAACATGTTGATATTGTGGCTTCCCCTTTAGATCTTTATATAAAATATTCCTCTGACAGTAAAAGCACTTAATTATTTATTTGGTTCAGCCTTATATAAAGCAAACAACAAACTAGTCAATATCATGTTAGACTCACAGCCACCATAACAAACTAACATGGAACAAAGCTTTGGCAACATACTCTTCTCTTGCTTCTGGATCCATCTTTTCATCATTCTTTTTAATCAAGTTCCAGAATTTTCTTAGCTTAGGTGTCTTTTTTAATTCTAACTCCAATCGTGCCTGAAAGAATGATGTGATATTACATCAACAGTAACCCCAAAATTTACAAGATTAAAGACAAGCTCAACTATTAGCTATTTTTCCAATGTGTGGATACAATGAGATAAAACCTGAAAGCAACATGATAAAACCTGAAAACTAAGAAATAATTCTATTTTTAAAAACTATTCAATTCTAACAATTGTTGATAATAACTAAAAGATAATAACAACTGCCTTTTCTGTCAAGGTTTTAAGTTCAATAACCAATTAAATTTCTTTCTTATTTCTAAAATTAAGGATTTAAGCTTGAAAAATTAGAGCATTAACAATTATTAGTAATAATCACTGAAATTTGAAAAATGAGTCTGAAACATTGAACACAGAAACAGCTGTCACTAGTAAACAAGGAAATGTCCACATGACTATATTCTTTCAAATGGCATTTACCAGTTTTAATCTAGCATTCATCTACATAAGTCTGTTTTTATCACCATCAACTGGTACCTATGAATAAGTTTGCATATCTGTCTATCTGCAAAAAACCCATATGCAGAAAATGAAATTCTGAGTGAGTTTATTATTTAAATTTCTGAAATTTGATAGTTATATAACTTTATTCCCCAAGATCAATTAATTTGGTTTTGATAGTAACAGATATGACCCAGTAAGTCTTTGATGAAAAAAACATGAAGTCATTAATAGTAAACATTATCTAGACCTTCTCCTATAGCTATGTGTACGTTCTAATCGTACGAAATAAAAAAATTCAAGTTGTATTTAGACTAATCCAAAGACACACACAGAATAATCACATTTTGTTAATTTAATCCTTTCTTTATGAGCTCTATAGATACTACCTTATTTTACCTCATAATAATGACAAACACCTACTAGCTTACATATAAAAACTTTAAAACTACAAAAACTACATGTGTGATAAGTTAATGCATACTGTATTAAAAATATTTTCTAAGCAGGAAAAGGGATTTTTAGTTATTATTTTAAATCTATATTAAAGCTACACAGTTTTAGACATTTCCCACTTATATAACACAAATACACATAAGTTTCTTTTCTTTTTTTTTTTTTTTTAAAGATTTTATTTATTTATTCATGAGAGACACAGAGAGGGGGACAGATACAGGCAGAGGGAGAAGCAGGCTCCATGAAGGGAGCCCGACGTGGCACTCGATCCCGGGTCTCCAGGATCAAGCCCTGGGGGCGCTAAACCACTGAGCCACCAGGGCTGCCCTACACATAAGTTTCTGAAAATAGATACTTACAGGCTGTAAGCCCATCCACATTGGGAGGGAGATAAGCTGCTGTACTTGACTCCGTATCAAGTCTACTTCCTGTTTAAGGCACAAAGAAAACAAATTTATAAGCATACCAGTATTTTAACTGAAATCTTTATATAAGGAATATACTACCTTTTAATTTTAAGTCCTTGGGTGAAAACATGCCACCAACACTTTCAAAGTAATGATATCTTAATATTTCCTATTAAGGGCTTGAAGTGCTGGTCAGTGTTCCTATGAGCAAGAAGGCCGCGATGTGCCTTATAGAGAAAATACATACGTTATGACTAGGTTTGTTCAGACTTCAGTTACAGTGCTGTTGGCCATGAGTTCAATGTTAATGAGTCAACAATATATTATTACATAAGGTGTCTTTAAACAGAAACACATAAAATAAGATTATGTATTGACTGATTGATGAAAATGTTGTGACTGTAGGCTTGTAGGCACCTAACTCTATATTTTCCCTAGGAGCAATGGTTCAGTTTTGGTCAATTCTGTGTTTGCAACTACTTCATAGACCTAACTACCTCAAGTAATAAGAACTGACGGCATACTGAAAAAATTTAAATATTTCAATAATAAACTAGTTTTTAAGTTAATCAAATCTAGCACCAAACTAATACTAAATAAATCTTGTTTTTGTTCAATTTCTGATAACCATGTTTATATTTACATTTTCATTGTGTAGTTTAAAAAATGATAAAGAGAATAATAGCATTCACTTGGGGCTTCACAAATCTTTTTTTAATGCCTTTACAAGATTCACGTGAGGTAGTACCTACAACAAGTAATAACCATCCATCTATTAACAACCATTCTTTTTTTTTTTAACAACCATGCTTAAGAAAGAATCCCATGCATTCTCCTGCACTATCAGTTCAGAAGCACTTATTTTTAAATAAATAGGTACAGACCTCCACATAACCACAGTAGAGAAGCGCAAATAAAATATTAATTACCATAAATATTTAATTCTTTTGAAGATACTCTTATGAAAGATGAAAATGTATCATATACAACCTAAGAGATTTTCAAAGATCATCTACAACTGCCCCTAATCAGTCAACTCAGAATACAACTCTCCTGCTGACCTGCAGCCTGTGCATGAAGCATGACTGAAAAGTAATAAAGGTAGTTTTGTGTGCAGCTTGTGGCACAGACCTCATTACTCAAAATTCAAATTAGCCAGACTCTTTGCTGTTCTACCTTTCAGTTCTGATTATTATTTTTCTTAGAGTCTAGACAGAAAAAAAGGAGCTGTAGTCCAAATCTATTTTAAAAGTGAATGGATCTTCTAAAATGTTTTTAAGAAGTCACTAAAATTAAGCTTTTGGCATTATCCTCCTTCCCTACTACCATGGAAGAAGAGTTGGTCATAGAGGGTAATTTCATTTATGTTTAACTTAAAAAACAAGAGCATTTGCAAGTTTTCCCCAAAGATAAAAGTAAAATTACCAAACTATTGAAGCAATGATCAAGAAAAAGCAGTAAGACCGTCTGTTCATGGAGTGAAAATTCACCATCGGTTTCAGCTAATGCTGCTTTCAAGATACACTTAAAAAAAAAAGGAAAGTGGTCGGGCTTCTTCTTAAAAGTCTGAAAAGAGAATAAAAATTTATTTTGAAATGGCTTGCTCTCCACTTCTCCCTTAAACAAACATCAGTAAGACTCTTTAGAAGTCTATTAACAAAACCAAGTAATTACCAAAAAAGATTATTTTCTTACTTATAATTAATGGTAGCAAGTCAAATACAGGTTTCTGGCAAGACCATGGAAGAGTTGCAGAAAACTTTACCTAAAAAAATGGGGGTTTTGTGTGTTTGTTTAAAAAAATATTTTTATTTATTTATTTTTTTTTTTGGAAAAAAATATTTTTATTTTTTCACTTTTATTAAAGTAATCTCTATGTTGAACATGGGGGCTTGAACTTATGACCTCAAGATCAAGAGTCACAGTCTCTCCTGATTGACTCAGCTAGGTGTCCCTAAAACAGTTGTTTTACTTCCTTTTTTTTCTTTTATGGATTATGCTCTTATTTAGGTTAACCTTTGTTTTCTAAGGATCTGAAATGTTTTAACTCTTCGAACTTATGCCAAAAGATGTTTCTTTAGCAAGAATTACGGTTTCCCATTAACTAAATCTCAAAGATAGCCTCTCTTGCTTTGTCTTAGCTCTTTACTCTTAACATATAAGTAATGTACAAAAAGTAAATAATGTAAATATATTCAAGCTTCTCACTGATCTGCCTCCCCATCTAGTTACTTCCATATCCATCTCTTTTTCAGAGAAGTGTTCCAAATGTGTGGTCTATACTAGTTGTTTTCATTTCATTTACTTCTGTACAACAGGTTTCCACCTCTCATATGTCCCTGAAGTTGTTACAGCTGTCAAGTCCGACGGGCTCTTTCAACCCTCCACCACTTTTCAATGTGCTGAGGAGTCCCCTCTTCTTTTGTTGTATACACAGCAGTATTCTAGGGTTCTAATCTCATTCTTTTTTTCCCCCTCTCTTGAGTTCAAGACATATGCTAATGATTCGAAATATACATCCTCAGCCCAGATTACTCTCATTAACTCTAGATCTCAAGATTTCTGTCTACTAGACAATTTCATCCAGATATTCAAAAGGCAATTTAAACTCATGAAATCCAAAAATCAATTCAACAATTTTGTACCCTCGAGAGTACTTCTCAATCCTCTATTACAACCTATTTTGGTAAACGGCAATATCATCTATTACACGCGGTTGCCCAAGCCCGGAAAGTTATTGAAAATAACATTCTTCCTGAATACTAATTATTCAATTATGAAATCTAGTCAGTTCTACTTTCTAAATATGTGTGTACCCTATTCTCTTCATCTGTATTTCTCTACTTCAAGCCCTAATCAACAAAATGGTCTTTATAACACACAAACTGATCAGGTCATTCTTTAGCTCAAAACTCTTCCCTCTCCTTTCCTAGAATAGTTTGAAGCAACTTCAAGAAATCCCCTGGATTTTTCAATAATACACAAGGCCTACAGTTTACTCTGCGCTCTAACCTGCCCAAAGATGGCACTTACTAAATGAATATCCAAGAGAAGTGCCCATGGTTTTATCTTAAAGAGTTTAATACTTCCTCAATTTAGAGACCAATGTCATAAAAAGATGGCAAGTACCTGTGCCTTTTCTTTATTTAAAAAAGTTGATGAGCGGACCATTTTATGGCAGCCAAAGAATATCTAGATTTTAGACCTTTACTGACCAAGTCTCTATTACACTGGCACTACTAGTCTACTAGAAATTTCTAAACAGGAAAGCAGACCCTAAATTGGGGATATAGAGAAAATTGAAATTACAATTTAAACCATCTATCCTTGGTGCTCACTTATAAAAGAACTTTGTGTCAAATAGTGTAGTGCTTTATATCATAATATGTTGCTCTAATAAAACTATTTTTTGTAAAAAAAATAAAAAAAAACATCTATCTTGACTTTGGCAACAGTACTTTATGTATGGAAAACTACAAATATTCTTGGTCATGAAAGAGGACACTGAAAAATATTAATCTCATTTTTAAGCACTATTTGTGCTAATGAATATGAACTTCGTATCAATCTGATGAAAAACCTTTATAATCCATACCATTCTTATTTCAAGCACAAAACAGAAAAATAATTTCACCTCCATAAGTTTTTGGTTCATAGTAAATGAGTTTGAACAAAGTATTGAAACCAAAAAAAGAATAGTATTTTTTATACATTTTTTTTTCTCAACACTTGCTTTATTATTGGGCAAAGTTCTGTCCTTTTTTTTTTTTAAATTTTATTTATTTAATTCATGAGAGACACAGAGGGGAGGCAGAGACATAGGCAAAGGGAGAAGCAGACTCCCTGCAGAGAGCTTGATGCAGGACTTTATCCCAAGACCGTGGGATCATGACCTGAATCAAAGGCAGATGCTCAACCATGAAGCTACCCAGGCATCCCCAAAGTTCTGTTCTAAAAGCATTACTTATTATCAGTAAAAAGTTCTGCTACTTTTTAATGGCTTTTTAAGTGAGCACAGTATGAAAGCTATGAAGTAATTTAAGTCCGTTACCTCCCATGCAGGGACATTTTCTCTGAATTTCTCATTCACCATACAGCAGATTGACATTAAATAGGCCTTGCTGGACACCTCTGGAGAATAATTCATCCAGAGGTAATTTTCAAGATACTGGCTGTGAAGAGTGAAAAAGCAGAGTATTTCATTAGTTACCACCACTCACTATAATATGTCACTCACCTGGAAAAGCATGATTTCTACAACTTCCTGAAAACTTTTTAAAAACCACGTAACTTGAACATCCTTCACAAATTTACCTGTAATCAGGTCACTGTTACCTGCTACAAATTTATTTATAATAATTGCAGCTTTGGAGAATGAGAGTTTATACTTTTAAGGCAGGAAGACAGCAAGGATTACTAAGATCTTATTATGACCATCAGAACACTGGATATTCCCTATCTAAAGCTCTTAATGAAGTAAAAAAACCAAAATGGTATAATGGGTAGTTTCTGTAGATAAATGTATCTGAGACAATACTACCTCATATGAGGACCAAATGACCTCCAGACACTAAGAAAGAGACTTAATAATAAAAAAGAAGCATTTTAATACTTAATTTATTAGGTATTCAACACAAGTCAGTTTTCAAGGTAACTGGTGTTTTCCCCTTAAGATGCTAAAATTCTTATTTTAAGATTGTGGTGAAAATATTCCTAAATAAATTTAATTATTTCTGATTTCTAAACATAACTTAGCCAATTTTTATCATTCAGGGTAGTTATAAATAACAATTACCATACTGGGGTTAAAATACTCTCAAGCACTAATGAAAAAAAGCAAGGTATTTTGTTCCCACTTTAAATCACTCCATATACATGTTGTAATCACACATGTAATACATGTAATCACATGTGTGCATACCTATGCACAAATACACATAAGTTAAGTGGTTTAGATTCTACTATAGCGCTGTAGTTTTCTACTTCCTTTCATGCTCACATCAGTATTTTCATGGGTCTATCTTTAGCAATACTTACTTTATTTATAAGAACTTAAGAAACTGGGTAAGTGAATTTTTACTTAAAATGATGGTCAAAGGCTCCAAGTAAGAAAGACACTTGAGTGCTCTTTCATAAATAAAATGCACAAAGCTTCATTTCATTCCTTTCTTACAAGTTTAAATTCCTTTTTCCTGAATTATATCCTTTAGAACTTCTCTTACCAAGTTCGTTAGTGTTAATCTGTCTGCAATTTCTTTATTTTATGATAGTTTAGCTGATCATATAATTCTTTCTGGGTTGTTAGTGATTTTTTTCTTATATTAGTCTTATTCTTTTACATTCTCTATTACTACAACTGAGAAATCTACAATTAATCTATATCTTTGAGTATTATCTTTTTTTCCGCTAGCAGATAAGATCTTCATTCCATCTTAGTCTGTCTTCAGTTGCTCTAATCAGAATTACTGTACTTCCTGAATTTAAAAGTCATGTTTCAACTGTAGGACATTCTTAACCACTGTATCTTCTAAATTGCTGTTCTCTCATAATCTCTTCTGAAATTCTTATTGGACTTTCTCATTTTCACCACTGTATCTCTGAATTTCCTTTTATACTGTTCATCTCTATTTCTCTCTGCTATTATCTAATGAATTTTCTGTATCCCAGGTCACTAATTCTGTCTTTAGCTGTGTCTAGTCCACCAAAGGCCTCTGTTGTTTTATTGTGGTTTGGTTTACTCAGTTTTGCAGATGTTCCATTTTTCACAAATTGAAGGTATGTGGCAATGCTGCACTAAGTAAGTCTATTAGCACCATTTTTTCCAACAGTATTTGCTCACTTTGTGTCTGTCACATTTTGATAGTAAGAATTACTAAATAATTTGGCAGTAAGAGTATTTCAAAAAACTTTTCAGTATTATTGTACTTGTTATGGTAATCCATGATTAATGATTAAGAGTTGTTGAAAGCTCAGATGATGGTATTTTTCAGCAATAAGGTATTTTTAAAATTAAAATTGATACATATATATATTTTTTTTTTTAGACATACTGCTGTTGCACAGTTAATAGACTACAATATAGTATAAACACCACTTTTATATGCACTGGGAAACCAAAAACTACATTTGACTTGCTTTATTACAGTGGTCTAGAACTGAAGCTGCAATATATCCTAGGTACCTGTAGATAATTTGTCCACTGAATTTTTAAATTTCAATAATTTTTGTTTTCCCCAAATCTATCCATTTTTAGTGTCCTGTTCCACATTCACAAGCTCAATTTCTTCTTTTATACTCATAACTTTAAACATAATGACTTGACAGTGTATATCAATTATTTAATTACCTAGGGTCCTCGGTGGGTGGGGTAGGGGTCTAATTCTGTCCTTTGTTATTTCAACTGACTCTTGCTTAAAGCTGATTATCCTAACATGGTTTGTAACTGGAGAATCTGAACTCCTCTCTACGAAGGTTTTATCCATAGGAATTTTTCTGCATTTGGAATACATATCCCTCTAGGTATCTTTGTTTCTCCTGGATGCCTCAGAGATATCACTGACTTGTCACAGTTAATGTGAAAAAAACAAGTAATGTTTTGTCTTGGGTGTTATCTGACTACATACATTTTCAGATGAGTTACTGAGGCTATGTGAGTAGATGATTTGATATAGGTAGGTGGGTAGGGGGATGGATGGAATAGGTGATAGGGACTTAGGAGTGCATTTGTCGAGATGAGCACTGAGCAATGTATGGAGTTGCTGAATCACTATATTGTACACCTGAACATAATGTAACACTGTATGTTAACTACACTGGAATTAAAAAAAAATGATAAGGCATCTCTATGGTATACAGGCAATACAAATCTGACAGTATCTTTAACTTCATCCAAGTAAAGCCTTTAACTCACCTAAATTCCAAGAGCATTATCTTTCGGATGGCAAACCTAAAGTGTAAAAATAAATAATAAAAAAATGTTTAAACAGAAAATATAAACATTTCAGAGTAATTAATGCAGATGCATTTTGGAATCTTGCTTTAATATTGACCAACATATCAGAATAATAATATTTTAATATGCACTAAAGAAAGCTAATTTTGCTTTTATATTTTTTTCTTTGTATTTTGTCAGGGTGGTTTATTTTTAAAAACTAAAAAAGGTTACTTAAGTGAAATCTTATCCTACCCCTATTAAATACAATTAGCACCATGACATACCAAGATATAACACATACGTTAATAAATCAAATAATTTTAATGAAAACATAAATGTTCATCATTATTCATAATACTGAATTACAACTGCCAAAAGCTAGCCTATCTTAATTTCTTAAGCACTGACAAATATTCTTTTTTTCAATATTGAAAAGGAAACATTCTGAAGTCATGCCCTCCTGAAAGTACAAGGGACACATGTATCTCTATCACAAAAATAGGAATCAGACTTTTCACAGGTTTTCTAAGTCTTGGCATTAAGTCTACAATATAACAAAACTGTGAAAGGAATATGAGATAACTCTCCTTACTATACTCTTTTTAAAGTAGAAGTACTTTGTTTCACAAGAATAAATGATGCTGTAGTTACCAGGTATCTCTCCAAAGGGCAGTTCAACCGTCTACTAATTCAGTTTTATCATTTTGTATATTAGAAATAAAGTAGTCAGGCCAGAACACTGCCACTAGATAATAGCCTCCAGCTTTGAAAATTAAATGAGTAGGCATTATGAATTTATATTACCCCAGCAGACCAATATCCTGTCAAAATACTATTCCATTGATACCTCATCTCTTACAGTTTCACCAAGCAGTATCACAGAACTTTAGTCAGAATAAAATGTAGGTTCTTACTGTGTAAAAGCACACAGATATAACACTGACAAGGTACTAGCTTCTATACCCAGACAGACCACTGAGTAGATATGACATCTTGTGTGTCAGACACACTAGATCTCCAGCTGCAGACATGCTGGAGAACAGAATTCCCTGCATCCACTATGCACTCAATTGGATGCTTAATTTCTTCAGCCACAAATAGGACTTCATGATAAAAGAAAAAAATACCAGTTCATGAGATAGAAGATAGTATTCTGGGGGCTCAGTTGGTTGAGCATCTGACTCTTGGTTTTGGCTCAGGTCATGATCTCAGGTTCATGGGATCGAGCCCTTCATCTGGCTCTGTACTGGGTGTGGCGACTCCTTAAGATTCTTTCTCTTTCCAGGACTCCTGGGTGGCTCAGCGGTTGAGTGTCTACCTTTGGCTCAGGGTATGATCCTGGTCTCCTGAGATCTAGTCCCACATCAGGCTCCCCACAGGGAGTCTGCTTTTCCCTTTGCCTATGTCTCTGCCTCTCTCCCTGTATATCTCATGAATTGGGAAAAAAAAAAAAAAAAAAAAAAAGATTCTCTTTCCATCTTCCCCCTGCTCTCTTGCTCTCTCTTTCCCCTGTCCTTTCTCTAAAAAATAAGTAAATAGATATGAAGAAAGAAAGAAGATAAGCCGTCTGGTCATGATTCAGCATTACCCTCACAACATTTTTTAAACATTCTGGGACCCAGTTTCCTCATATTCAGAAGAGGTGAAGTGGCCAATTTACTTTTGGATGAATGGTCAAGAGGATAAAAAGTTATGATAGTCAAGATAAAGCAAAAACACTCTCTTCTAGCAATCTTGGTGATATTCATTAAATTTAGAGTTTTATGCTTCTGCCAATAAACTATGCTGCTATAACTGCCCACTGTTTCCTCTCTTGGGGTATAATGTGTGAAAACATGAATCTGGAGTTATGGCAGCCCTCTTGCAACCGCATAGGGTATGTTAAAAAAAAAAAAAAAAAAGATTGTTAAAAGGCTGACAAAAGCCTTCACATGAACTTCTGAACTACTCATTCTAGATTTATTGTAGATGATTAAAAAAAAAAACAAGTAATAGTGAACAAAAGCCAGCCACAAAAGAGTATATATACCATGTGATTCCATTTTTTTAAAGTTTAAAAACAAACAAAACTATAGTGTTCATGTTTCCATACTTACATCCTAAAACGTTAAAGCAAAAGGCCATGGAAGGGTTTCTGAGATGCTGACAAATATTGGCTTTTGTTACCTTGATGGTGGTTATGAATGATAATAATTGAGAAGGCTATACATTTTGTTTTATGCCCTATTCCGTGTTATATTTCATAGTAAAAAGTAGTTTAAACAATTTTTTAGGTTGCTTTTTGTTTTCTACTTACTGAAGTAATCTCTACATGCCATGTGGGTCTCAAACTCATGACCATGAGATCAAGTCTCATGCTTTTCTGACTAAGCCAGCCAGGCATCTTGGGGTTTAAACATTTTAAATAGAACAAATATAAACACTGGCAAAAGTAAGCTACACTATAACTCACTCTTTTTTTATACATGAAAACCACTTAGACTCATAACAGAATTAATAGTATACCAAAGTGTGCTGGTTAAGGGAATTCTAAAGTGCAGTTGATCCTGCACTACAAAAGAACAGAATATCAAAGAAGAGTCAGAGAACCATGATTTAATACCCCGTTCTTCCTCTGACTACTGGAAAACATTTTGGGTCAGCTACTTAACTCTTCTGTACTGCAGTTTCCTCATCAATAAAAAAGGATAATAACAGCGACTATCATAAGGTTGCTGTGAGGAAAAATGAACTACTACACATTCAAGGTGCTTAAAACAGAATCTGGTATATAGTAAGCACTCAACAAATAACAATCACGATTATTTTTAAGAATTTTATTTTTGAAAACTTTTTTTTTTAATTTACTTATTCATAGAGACACACACAGAGAGAGAGAGAGAGAGAGAGGCAGAGACACAGGCAGAGGGAGAAGCAGGCTCCATGTAGGAAGCCCGACGTGGGAGGGACTCGATCCCAGGTCTCCAGGATAACACCCTGGGCTGCAGGCGGCGCTAAACCGCTGCACCACCAGGGCTGCCCTATTTTTAAGACTTTAAAATCAAAAAGATAAAAATATGTTAAGATATGCTTGCCAAATTTGATATTTGCATAGCAAATATGAATCAACTGTGTAATAGACCACATATTACATGGCTGACTAGGCGATATATTTTACTACTTTGATATCCTAAGTTATCATTTATACCATAAGAATATTAAGAATTGGTTGATTTATTTCCCAGATTCCTCCTACCGAAATAGGGTTGACATGCAAAAAATCTTAATGTACCTTAATGTACCTTATGCCTATAAACTGCCTATTTTGGTAGCTTACAAACAAGTTAATAAATCTTACATCAAGTCATGACCCAATAAAGATTCTACCAGCACATGACTCAGCAAAACAACTTCTTCAGACATTAGTCTAAAAAAATGGTCATTTAAAAATGTAAATATGCATTATTTACCTTAGGGGGGATGGGGATTAAAGAGTACATTTATGATAAATATATATACATTACAGCTTATGTGTATAGAAAGAAGCGCACTTAACTTTTTGAACTTTGAGATTTGGAGGCAGAATGTAATCAGGTTACTTTAAGTATCAAATGTGTACAAGATGAGAAAATGACCTGGAAGAGTGCCATGATAAATCCTAGTGGGCCTGGCCAACAACAGCTACTTCCTTTAGCAATTAAAAAAATAATATAGCCAAGTATGTAACTTAAAAATCATTGGCAGATTTTGGTTATTAGTTACATAAAAATTATCTTTAAGGAAGAAATATTAATAGCTAAGGTTTAAATGAAATAAACAAACAAAACCACAATTACTTTCCACTGGAGTAAAAACCTGTTCTGAAGAGAGAGAAAACTAGTTGTGAAGAGTCAAGATAATTTTCAGATTGGTATATTCTTAATACATAAGAAAAAAGAATCCTAGAATTTATCTACCCACTCATCTGCAGTTTTACTAGGCAATCTCATCCATAACCATTCCCAGACCAACAGTTACATATCTGTTCAAATGTTGCATCTTCAGAGGATTTTCCCCCACTCATTCAATCTAAAATATAGGCCTTGCCACTACTAAACCACACTTTAATTCACAGCACACTACTCCTTGCTAACATTATGTACCTATGTATTTCCTGTCTGTCTAGACTAGAATGGGAACATTAAGTTATAATTTATAACTTATTTAATAAGTTATAAGTTTATTATAACTTGCTCTCTGTTGTACCCTTAGCACTGAAATGGTGGTTGATACAAAGTAGGTTCAACTCTGTCCTCTTTTTTTTTTTTAAATTTTTTTTTTAAACTTATTTATGATAGTCACACAGAGAGAGAGAGAGAGGCAGAGACACAGGCAGAGGGAGAAGCAGGCTCCATGCACCGGGAGCCCGACGTGGGATTCGATCCCGGGTCTCCAGGATCGCGCCCTGGGCCAAAGGCAGGCGCTAAACCACGGTGTCACCCAGGGATCCCAACCCTGTCCTCTTTTTTGAGCCCTATACTGAGATACCCAACTGCTTATTCTGTATCTCCACCTGTATGGCTCTTTAGTACCTAGAATTCAAAATTTCCAAAAGTGGATTAATGATCTATGCCCAACTCCAACCCTAGCAACAATAGCAGAAGTCAGTAATGGAATCACTGATCACCCAGCAACCTAAACCAAAAACTTAAGAATCACCTTTGATTCCCCCCTTTCCCTCACCCACCACATCCAACCACCAACCACCTTGACACTTCTATCTCAAATTGGCACATTTCTCCATCTCAATCTTCCACTGGTTAAAGCCATCATTATCTTGAACCTAACTACTACAATACTCACCAAATTTCTTGCTTCTTATACTGTCCACATTCTCTTTTTAAAATATCACCCCCATGGCTTAAATGCTTTAACTGGCTTCCTATTATTCTTCAAATAAGAAACAAAATCCTTAACATGGGCTTTGGCCCTGCCTCCTTTACAGGCTCATGGATCAATCATTAAAGCAAAAGAACTAGCCTCTCATTTAGACAATAGGCCATGTTTTGCCTTCACAATATTTAATAAAATTAACCTTCTAGGGCTCAAACACATGAAAAATAACACGTATGAAATTTTGTAATTCTTTTTTACTTTCATAACCTAAATGTTTCCATTTCATATTAAAACATTTAGTCAATTGTCCTTTTTAAAAAAAAGATTTTATTTATTTGACAGAGCATATAAGCACACAAGTAGAGGGAGGGGCAAAGGAGGATGGAGAAGCAGGGAGCCCAATATGGGGATCATGACCTGAGCCAAAGGCAGACACTTGATGGACTGAGTCACCCAGGCGCCCCTCAATTGTCCTTTCAAAATACTCACTGGGCATATATGTCTATAGCTGCAGATACAGAACTATGCCCAAACTATGCTTGGGGGCGGGGGGGGGGGGGGGGTGGAGAGACATGATATGGGATGATGTGTAGAGTATAAACTTTCTATATTAAAAAAAATCGAGGCGGGGGGTACCTGGATACAGACACATATGTAGATAAATAAATTGAGGATTAAGGGACAGGGAAGATTTCTTAAAACTTATCCCTTCTGTATATTGTTCAAAAACAATTTCTATTATTTTATATATATTCTATACATTGTATATAAAATATATATTTTATTATTTTGTATAAGGTATGATGTATGTTTTACTTTTCTAATTTTTAAATAATCTTAAAAATGATTAATCAGAAAATGATAAGAAAATTAGTATTAGTAAAATTGAAATAAAATCTCCATGTCTATTCTTCCTGACATTTCCTCAAAAACAAAATAAATCTGATGGGATTTAATCCCTCTAAGTCAAAAATTAGAAAGCAAAAAAATAATTTATGACTCTTCAACAACTAGACATAAACTTTCTCTAGCCACCATCTCCCTGATGACCAAATCAAAAAGAAAAAAAAAGTTCCAAGTTATGATCACATTTAGTTTAGAAGTGCAGAAGAGATCCAACTTGGTCCCACCTAATCACTATGCATGAAAATTAAACCCATTCTTACCTTGATTTGACAATCTCTTTTTCATATATATCTTCAATGACCTGTTATCAAAAATATAAAAATGCTTGATATCTCAAACAGCATTTTTTTTAGATCCTACGTTCACAGTTTCTAGTTACTGAAATTACACAAAATAAGCTGGTTTAGGATAGATATAAAATATTATTGAAATAATACTTAAGAGATTTTTATAATCTCATCACATTCCTCAAAATGTAAAATAATAGAAAGAAAAGTAGTAGAAGATAAATAATAAAATATATCTACATAAAAAGATTCCCAGAAACAATCAATAAAATGATGTATTCAAGGTGGCTCCGTCATGCAATGGATAGTGTACTGGACTTCTAAAATGATGTATTCATAATATTTCTAGGAAAAATAAAAATTCACAAATCAGACTATTTTTAAAAACTTAATTTTAAAGTATATGCTATCAGATTCCATCTACGAATCATAATAATGTACTTTCAAAAGCCAGATAGGGCACCTGGGTGGCTCAGTGGTTGAGCGTCTTCTGCCTTTGGCTCAGGTTGTGATCCTGTGGTCCTGGAATCAAGTCTTGTATCAAACTCCCTGCGGAGAACTGCTTCTCCCTTTGCCTATATCTCTGCTTCTCTGTCTCTCTCATGAATAAAGAAATAAAATCTTAAAAAAAAAAAAAAAAAAAGCCAGATAGACAGCAAATTGGAAGTATTAGGACGTAAGAGAAGCAAATTGTATCCTGTCTTCCAAATACACATGCTAAAGCCTCAGAATTTCAATTCTTTTGGGTTAGGGACCAGGATTGTGGGACACTTTAGAATTTAGCATTGATATTAGAAGCCTGGTTCATATCACCCATTTTCATTGCAGATAGCTAGAATCCTTGCCTAGGACAGCTCTAACTAAGGCTTACTTTTTCAATCCACAAAAAGGGATCTGCTAATACAAAGTATCCCACAAGTTGCTGTAAGATACCATGTGTAAAGAATTTAGTGCAAGTCCTAGCATTTCCTCTTTTTTTTTTTTTAAGATTTTATTTTTAAATAACTTCTATACCCAATATAGGGCCCAAACTAACAGATCAAGAGTTGCATGCTTTACCAACTGAGCCAGCCAGGTGCACCCATAAATCTTTAATAATAGTTACCAGCAGAAATCATAAGAGTGCTAGTGGCTAGTGATAATAGTTTAAAAAAAAAAAATTGTACTGGGATGCCTAGCTACCTCAGCAGTCTAGCGCCTGTCTTTGGCCCTGGGCGTGATCCTAGAGTCTCGGGATGGAGTCTCGGGATGGAGTCTCCCTGCACGGAGTCTGCTTCTCCCTCTGCCTCCCTCTTCTGTCTCTCTATGTCTCTCATGAATAAATAAATAAAATATGTTTTAAAATTTTAAAAAGATACAAAATATCCTAATGTAATATAATACTTTAATATGGTATATATTTTATGTAGCTATAACAAATTTTAACTGCTCAAAGTAAATGTTGGTGATGGAGGAAGAGAGGGAAGCAAGAAGTCTTGTTCAATTTATTTTATTTTTTAAGGATTTTATTTATTTGAGAGAAGAGTATAAGCAGGGGGCAAGCAGACTCCCTGCTGAGTGCAGAGCTCCAAGGGCTTGACTCCAGGACTCTGGGATCATGACCTGAGCTGTAGTCAGATACTTAATCAACTGAGCCACCCAGGTGCCCCAAGTTTTGTTCAATTTAGATAAAATTTGTTATTGCTTTTCTTTTTATAAAAATTCAAGTTAAACAATAAAATGAAGGGCATAATCTTCAAATACCAACCTATGATAAATTTCTTCTAAAGAGGCAAACAGGGGCACCTGGGTTACTTGTCAATTAAACATCTGCCATCTGCCTTCAGCTCAGGTCCTGATCCCAGGATCCTGGGATCGAACTCCTCATTGGGCTCAGCGGGCAGCCTGCTTCTCCTTCTCTTCTGTACTACCTCTCCCCTCCTCTCTGTCTCTCTCTCATATAAATAAATAAAATCTTAAAAAAAAAAAAAACAAAACAGGCATACACAGCTTCCTTTAGAATTATAATGATCTGGGTATAATCTCTGAAAATCTTAATCTAATTAGGTTCAACTTGATCTAGTAGTGTCATTAAGATATTCTTGTTATTAATGAAAAATGGCCCTAAGGACTCCCAGACCCCACAAATACAAACAGCATATAATAAGATAAAGCAACTCTTCTGGTAGAGTAATTAATGTAGGCCATGTTTATGACTATCCTCCTGATGAATGCAAGGGACTGCTGGCAAAACAAACATATATTTATAAATGAAGCATTTAAACTCAAATAATATACAAAATTTGGGGTTAAGTTCATTTTTACCAAGTGTGCCTAAAGCATCACAACTCAATTTACAATGACAACTTAAAGTGAGTCTTCATTAGCTGACCTTTGAACAACACAGGGATTGGGGTGCTAAACCCCTACGCAGTCGAAAACCCATGTATAACTTTTTTTTAAAGAAGATTTTGTTTACTTATTTGAAAGAGAGAGCATAAGCAGAGGGAGTGGCAGAGAGAGAGGGAGAATAAGACTCCCCACTGAGCAGGGAGCCCAACACAAGGCTGGCTCCCAGAACCCTGGGATTGTGACCTGAGCCAAAGGCAGATGCTCAACCGACGAAGCCTCCCAGATACCCCCATGTATAACTTCTGACTTTCCCAAAATTTAACTAATAGCCTATGTTGACTGAAAACCCTACAGATAAACAGTCACTCGACATATATTTTTCATACTATATGTATTATATACTGTATTCTTACAATACAGTAAGCTAGAGAAAAAAAAATTAAATCCATTAGGAAAATACATTTATAGTCCTGTACTGTATTTATAAAAACAAACAAACAAACCCATGTATAAATGGACCCTTGTAGTTTAAAGTTGTATTGTTCAAGGGTCAACCATGCTTGTTAAATGCCATGCAATATGTCATTTCTATTTTTTTTTTTAAGATTTTATTTATTTATTCATGAGAGACAGAGAGAGAGAGAGAGGCAGAGACAGAGGCAGAGGGAGAAGCAGGCTCCATGCAGGGAGCCTGATGTGGGACTTGATGCTGGGTCTCCAGGATTAGGCCCTGGGCTGAAGGCGGTGCTAAACTGCTGAGCCATCCGGGCTGCCCATGTCATTTCTATTTTATTTAAAGATTTCTTTTTAACAATCTATTTCAATGAGAATTAATCCCACAAAAATTAGGAATTTTTGTTTTCATTTATCCTAAATCGTTCCAACCGAATCATAAGTCCATTCCATCACTGAAATACTACTGGTCTTTGGTCATCTAATCCTCTATCCAAAACAACTCCCACTTCTTACATCATTCTTACAAATCTTTATCTCAACTCATCAATCTAAAAATTAAAAAAAAAAATAGATTCTATTGTAAATGATCTGTCAAGAAATGGTATAGAAATTTTTGTATATTTACAAAGATGATCATTAGTCATTATAATAATAATAAATTTAAAACAATTCAAAAATCTATAACAGGAAAAGAGTTAAATTATATTTACAACTTTTTAAAAACTTAACACAATAAAATGATAATAGAGGTTATCTCTGGATAGTGATTTTTATTTTCTAATGTGTAACTTCTGTATTTTCCAAATTTTCTAACATGAATAATTGTCAGTCTGATAATTAGAAAACTGCAATTTTAACTTAAAAAAAATATCACGGAATGTTTTTGTTGAATTAGCCCTTAAAAATGAGATAAAAAGAACATACCTATTTAAGAAGAATGTTGCGAACCAAAAATACTTACCTTTATATCAAAAGGTGATTTTTTCTTGATATGAGGAGCCCAGTATTTACATGCTAACTACAAAAGGAAATAGAATAAACAGTAAGTCACAGGTTTATACAACTGTCGAGCTAGAAGACTGAGATCATATAGCTTATTACTAGAGGCATTGGGAGGACGAGTAATTCCATCTTCTACGGGGACTACATGGGCATGCAGGCCAATCAGCATCCTTGGCCCCAACCCACCAAGTGCTGCATCCTACCACTGTAATTTACAAAAACAAAATATACTTTTCTAACCACCCCAAGAGAAATAGTAGGACCTAGTTAATAACCAGAGTCAAACATCCTCAGCATAGAGATAAGGAAACCCAGGAACCTCCTAGAAAGAACACCTAGAATCTAAGGATTAAGTGAGTTGCCCAAGATTAAAATTAGTTGAGGAACTGAGCCAGTATTAAACAGATTCTAAATCTTCAGGAATTTTTTTTAAGATTTTATTTATTTATTCATGAGAGACAGAGAAAAAAGAGAGGGAGGGAGGGAGGGAGGGAGAGAGAGAGAGAGAGAGAGAGAGAGAGAGGCACAGACACAGGCAGAGGGAGAAGCAGGCTACATGCAGGGAGCCTGACTTGGGATTCGATCCCGGGTCTCCAGGATCATGCCCTGGGCGGAAGGCAGCGCTAAACCATTCAGCCCCCCGGGCTGCCCTTATTTTATATTTAGTTCTAAAATTCACCTAGAATGGATTTTTATTTTAGTTTTTCCCAAATGAATATTTTATTTCTCCAGCAATATATTTTTTAAAGATTTTATTTATTTATTCATGAGAGACACAGGGAGAGAGAAAGAGAGAGAGAGGCAGAGACACAGGCAGAGGGAGAGGCAGGCTCATGCAGGGAGCCTGATCTCAATCCCAGGTCTCCAGGTCTCCAGGATCTCCAGGTCTCCAGGATCAGGCCCTGAGCTGAAGGTGGCGCTAAACTGCTGAGCTACCTGGGCTGCCCCAGAATTTTTATTTGTAAAACAATACCTTTAAATGATTCGTAGATACCCAGACACGCATAACAAAAGCTCAAAAGTTGTAATCGATAAGCAGCTTATTACAGAGCATAAAAGCTGGTATACTTTAGCAGATTAGATTTCACCCAGAAATCGTGAATTTTAAACACATATATACAATATTTCCAGGCATTTGGATGGGTTGTATGATATGATATAATATCAAAAAACAGTCTTATTAATACGTACTAATTTTTTTTTTTAGAGAAACTAAATTGCAATCTCTTAAAAAAAAAAAACTCTGGTAAGCTGAGAGACTCAACATATTTATAAAAAAGTATACCTGCACAGTGTCGAGTATACTGTAGGAACTCAAATAATAGCCAACGGATTGAGGTATGGATGTATGCACGGACAAATGAACAAATAAAGAACAATCTGAAATGTTTCCTTTTCTGAGGCTTTCCTCAATCCTCCCTGATGGTGATAACCGTTTCTTCCTCTTCTTCATTTCATAAAGAACTCTATTATAGTCTTATCTTCCTGTATTATTCATCATTTGATTGCTTATCACCCTTCCTGTCCACCTAAGTGGAACACTAAAGAGATGAGCCTCCTGCCTTTGCTTCTATAGCTAACTACCTATCACGGTACGTGCACTCATAGGGCCTCCCAAGCAGTGAAGACACTGGCCCCATGAAGTCTCTCCAAAACAGTAACAGTTCACTTAGGTCCCACCCTCTACCTACCAATCACTCTCCAAACTATCCTATGGTATCCTCATTTTCTCATTCCACACACTAACAAGATATCTTTTACTTACCTCATACGATTAAGAGAACTGAATCTGATCTGTTTTCATGGATTTAGGATCTTCTAATCAAATACGTAAATCCTATTTTCTGATCCAAATTGCTTATTTTAAATATCTGATCTAGCTTCTCTATGGGGTCTAACCTATGACCTCTCACACACTACTACCTCCAGGATTATATTGCCCTCCCCCACACTTCAGCCTCATGTAAAACAGAAACTCTTTCCATTTCCCATTTACTATAGCTAAGAGAGCATAGACCATTCAAAATAAATTTTATTGAAAGACAAAAAGGACACCAAATACAGTAGCATAAAAAAAAAAACAAAAAACAAAAAACAAAAAACAAAAACAAACCCTGAATCGTCAAACACACTTGCAAGCCCAGAACCTGCTCAGGTACTCCAGACTCACATATTCAACTGCCTTCTCAATATTTTCAACTGAATGTCTACTGGGCATCTCACATGTAACAAGGCCCGAACAGAACTCTTGATACTCCCCACTAAACCCCCTCCTTTCCTTTCTCAACGTCCAAACCATTCACCTAGCTGTTCAAGATATGCCCTATTTGTCTTTTCCTCTGAACTTCCACAATCAATCAGCAAGTCCTGCTGCCTGTAGCTTCAAAATCTATCAGTCTACTCTAAGAGTAGAGGCCACCATCATCTCATACCTGGAGTCACTGGTAACCCTATTACTGCTCTCGCACTCCCACCCAGTTTCCATAGATTAGTCAGAGGATTCCTTCTAGAATACCATTCCCTGGATCGCAATTAAAATCTACTGATTGAGAATGAAATCCAAACTTATCTCTGCCTCTAAAATTGTAAGACCTCATTGTACATTGTACATACTCTCCTACCATTCTCCCTCTTCTTTTGTCTCTAATCCTGGCCTTTGTCTTCATACCATAAAGCATTTGCACTTGCTCTTCCCTGGATTGTTTCCCTACTCTCCCCAAAACGGCCTGCTTTTTTGCATTCAGGTCTCCGATCAAATGTCACGTCAGAGAGGACTTTCCTGACTGCCTTTCATACACCCCATCTCATTTTTCTGATAGCACTGGTCCCTGTTTGAAACTGTTAACTTGTCGGACTCATCTCTGAAATGTAAGCTCTTTAGGTGAAGGAAACTGATAAACAGCTTTAACCGCAAAAACACAGGTATGTAAGAAAAGGGAGATCTGATGTAGTTTAAGTTGTCAGGAAAGCTTCAAAGTAATGTCATAGATGGGTGACAATGAATTAACCGTATAAAGGAAAGTGGGGGGGAAATGAGGATTCTGAACAACGATGAAAGACCAAGGGGGGCAGGGCAGCCCCGGTGGCGCAGTGGTTTAGCACCGCCTGCAGCCCGGGGTGTGATCCTGGAGTCCCGGGATCGAGTCCCACATCGGGCTCCCTGCATGGAGCCTGCTTCTCCCTCTGCCTGTGTCTCTGTCTCTCTTCGCTCTCTCTGAATGAATGAATGAATGAATGAATGAATGAATGAATAAATAAATAAATCTTTAAAAAAAAAAAAAGACCAAGGGGTGAAAGACCGCACGGCAAATTCATATAAATGTGTTCGGTATGGCTAAAGAAGAGTTAGAAAGAGGGAGGAAACTGGATATAAGCACAGGCCAGGTTACATAATACTTCAAAAGGATCCTTGGTCATTACCCCAAGGCAAATCAGAACTCTTTATAAAGGTGTTAAGGTAACTGATAACGATCAGAATTGCATTTGCGTGAAATCACTGGCAGCGATATGAAGAATGGGGAGGAGAAGAGCAAGAGGAAAGGCAGCCAGACAGGTCAGGATGGCCGGGTCCGGACAGTAGACAGGGACAGCACGGCACGGCTTAGTGTACGGGGAAGCAGGTACGTTTAAAAGATGCTCAGAACGCGAACACGTAGCTAGTGGTCAAGGAAAAGGAGGCAGAGCTCGAAACGACCCTGAGGGCTTCCTGCCTTGGCAGATGGGAGGCAGAGGCCAGAGAAGAAAGAAGATGGGATAACAACTTGTGCAGGGAGCTGCCTGCTCTCTTAGCCGATGCCCAACTGCCGGGGGGGGGGGGGGGGGGGTGCAGGGCTGTGATTCCCTGTTCCCAGGCGACCGCGCCGCCCGGCGCAGCACCGTAACCGGGTTCTTTTTTTTTTTAATATTTATTTATTTATTTATTTATTTATTTATTTATTTATTTATTTATTTATTTATTAATTTATGATAGAGAGAGAGAGAGGCAGAGACACAGGCGGAGGGAGAAGCAGGCTCCATGCACCGGGAGCCCGACGCGGGACTCGATCCCGGGTCTCCAGGATCGCGCCCTGGGCCCAAGGCAGGCGCCGAACCGCTGCGCCCCCCAGGGGTCCCCGTAGCCGGGTTCCAAGCGGAGGCTCTCGGATCGCGCCGGCCGTCTTCACGGACGCGCCCCTCGGAGCGGGGGTGTTGCCAGACTGGCGTCGCCCCACGGCCAAGGAACGCTCCCCTCCTCCCCGCGGCCTGGCCGGCATCGGCCCTGCTACGGAGCCTTGCCCAGCGCCAGGCTGGGGCCCGTCTCTTTCTGTGAACCCGCCGCTTCCGCGACAGAGTCCGACACAGAAGAGCTCGCCTCGGAGCCTCCTTCTTGTGCGTCCGTCTTCCCCGGACGCTGTGCCCTTCGCGGCGAGGCGGCCTCTTCCGCGGCCTCCGCGGCGCCCACCGCGGCCGCCGACACGGAGCAGACGCTCCGTCACCACACCCACCCCGCCCCCAGGCCCCGGGGGTGTCGGCGCCCCCGTCACCCGCGCCACGCCGCCCGCGCGCACCTGGGTCACGAACTCCGCGTTGATCTGGGACACCGTGGGAGCCACGATTTTCTTGGGCTGAGCGGGGGCCGCCATGGCAGCACCCTCAGTCCGCTCCGCTGGGAAGGAAAGGCCCGCCCGGGGCGGCGGTGAGCTCGATGCACTTCCCCTGACAGGCAGCCGCGGCCGCGCAATTCCGCGAAGCAGGAGCCCGCCGGCCCCGACCTCCTCCTCGGCCTCCGCAGGCTCGGAGGGGCGCGCACCGCAGCCCGCGCACCTCCCCGGAAGCGGAAGGGATCAGGACCGGAAGTTCGTGCAGGCGCCGGGGCTGAGCGACGGGCGCCAGGGCTTCCGCCGCCTACGCGCGCGCCCCCTAGCGGGCAGCTCGGAGAATGCACCCGGCGGTCGGGACCGGGTCTCAAGGACGCGGCCGGCAGGTGCGGTCGGGTGAGGGGCGTGGCGGGGGCGTGGCGGGGGCGGGGACACTTGGCGCTTCTCTCCAACCTAAAAAAAAAAAACATACGCTGTGAGTATGCGAGGCTCGGCTTTAACTGTTTTTTAACAGACCCATGGAGGTATAGGTTGGCATACGATGAGCAGCATGCACGTATCTTGGAGTGTAAAATTTGATACGTTTTCAGGCATGCATCTGTGAAACCATCACCAAAATCCGGATAAGCATATTCAACGCCCTTAAAATTTTCCCCATGCTATTTGCAATCCATCCCTATTGCCATACTAGGGAAAAAAGGGCTACCAGGTAAAAAAGGGGGTGACAGATTAGTTGAGTGAAGAGGTAATGGAGAAAGTAGGTGTAAAATGCATTTTCAACATAAAAGACAAAAAAAAAAAAAAAAAAACAAACACCAGTAACCCGAATAACCGGTAAAGTTCAAGTTGTTTGTCCCAACTGCTATCTCTTTTTATGCTAGGTGCAGTGGAAATTTTTTATTGCTCATCCTCTCTTCTTTCCAAACACAGCTTCAAACTTGGTCTGTACCCCTATCCCTATTTAAAACATAGAACCTAAAAGGATGCATTCCTTTGCTTTCCAGAAGCATGTAATTTTGCTTATTGTTTCTCAAAGTGTAACTTCAACACAGCACTAACAGTTAACCTGCATAAATGCAAATTCTTGGGCCCACCACCAGACATGAGAGAAGCTGAGGATGTGGCTTAGCTGTGTATGCTTTTAACAAAACCCTTTACAGGATTCCAGTGCACGCTAAAGTTTGAAAACCACTGATCAACAGTGACAATCCAGTTATGCAGAAAAAAGAGTGAGAGCACAGGGGATGGAGTGTTTGGGTAAATCAGAAAGGCTTGCAGAGTAAACAGAATTTAAGTTCAAACTTGGGGCGCCTGGGTGGCTCAGGGTGTGGGGATCAAGCCCCACATCAGGCTTCTCACCCGGAGCCTGCCTCTCATGCGTAAATGGATAAAATCGTTAAAAAAAAAAAAAAAAAAGTTCAAACTAATTTGTCTTACTGCTAATAGAACTCCAGCAGTTTGCCCTGAAATTTAAGCCCTTCAAACCAGCAATAGAAAGCTCAAGATAGAAATTTAATGTTCTTTCCCTGCTTCTAAAAAGCAGATATTCTGTATCATCCGTCCTTGGGGCACCTGGCTGGCTCAATAGGTAGAGCCTGGACTCTTGATCTCAGAGCCATGAGTTTAAGCCCCCACTTTCAGTGTATAGAGATTAGTAAAAAATAAGCAAACAACAACAAACAGTCCTTGAAAATGTTACTTCTAACAAAAAGTTTCTGTATGTTACTCAGACTACAAAGATTGTTGCTATGTCTTAAAACTATAGGTCTGATTGGTTATCTTCTATAACATGTACATTGAAATGTTTTGGGGGACTCCTGGCTGGCTCAGTCGTAGAACATGTGACTCTTGATCTCAGGGTTGTGAGTTCAAGCCCCACATTGGGAAAAGATTACATTAAAAAAATAAATAAGTAAAAAATAAGTAAATCATTTAAAAATAAAGTTTTCTGCAAGTGTTTTAAACACTTTAGTTTTTCCCCATTATCATGGAAAACCAAATCAAATCTGGCTCAACTAAATTTTTTTTTTTAATTTTTATTTATTTATGATAGTCACAGAGAGATAGAGAGAGAGGCAGAGACACAGGCAGAGGGAGAAGCAGGCTCCATGCACCGGGAGCCCGACGTGGGATTCGATCCCGGGTCTCCAGGATCGCGCCCTGGGCCAAAGGCAGGCGCCAAACCGCAGCGCCACCCAGGGATCCCTCAACTAAATTTCTTTGAACAGTGTGAAAGTCTGTATCTAATTTAAAATAATAGTGGGTAGACAAGATGGAGACAAGGAGAATAACAAGAATATGCATGGGAGGAACTAATTCTGTATTTCTTTAGTACAAATCCGGAGGAGATAAATGGGTAAGCAGGTAGATTATGTAACGTAATGCAGTTAACATCCTTTTGTAGGTGATAAGAAGCTAGTAAAGAAATATAATAAAAAGTAAAAAATAAGTAAGAAATAAGGAGATGATTAAATATCCATGTCAGGAAATTCAGTGGAGGTGAATTGGAGTGGGCCCAGGAAAGTGGTTGGCAATCAGTACCTTGTCCCAATATTATGTGATTTTCCTTAAAAAAAAAAAAAAAGGCCAAAGTGTAACTTGAAAGTTTATTTTTAAAATATTCTGAAGTTTAAATTCTTCAAGACTCTTAACCACCATCTACTTTCCTTCAACACACACATTTTGTTCTAAAATTGTTGGCTCTACTGCAGTACAAACCAAGAAACAAAAATTCCATTAACTTAGCCAATGAAACTACTTCAGTAGATATCGTGCTACAGCCCTGGAATCACCCAAACAAAAATTTTTGATAAATCTCTTTAAAGATATTTATAAAGTTTATTTTTTCAGAAAACCAAAGTAATTGATTCAACAATACGAACAGTTCTAGCATGCAGCAAATCATCATTTAACACCTAAGGTTTAATTTTTCTTAATCATGGATGTATACAGTTTATTTTTATTCCTAAGAAGTTTCCACAAGAAGCTTGCAGTGATAAAGGTAAATAAGAATTTTGTTATAGGTACTTCAAATAGCACTACAATACATCTTTGACAAAATTTTTACAGTATTCCAACTTTCAATATGAAACAGCTTAAAAAGGCATGGGCCAAAAAAAAAGTATAGTAGTACCACTTAAGCAAATAAAATCTAATATCATACAAGCACAACACCGTTAGGACTCTCCCTGTTTGGGTTGGGAAAGGACTAAATGAGACATTTACCTCAAATAAAATATATAAATAGCTTTGGAAAATCCCAAAATACATAATTTCAAACAAAAAACCCTTTGAACCTATATTCTTGGAAAATTTGAATTATCCCTTGCTTTTATGTAATAGGGATGTTTTTGAAAAGTTTGTGGTGTAAAGCAAATTCTGTAAACCGTCATCTTGCTTGCAATGGAAGAACATATCTGGAGGAAACCTAAGAGAAATTATTTTTTAAAACATATGATTCTCCTGCACCTTTATACATCACTGGGCATTTTATCCGTACCTTTACCTTTTATCTCTGTATATTAAACTCGAGTTTCTCAAAATGCAGTTGAAAAAAAAGATACCAACCTCTCCTCTTCCCTCCTCCTATACACAGACAACTCTTAAGAGTACGATGAAGAGCTTAAAATGCAAAGAATGTTTATCCATTCTCAACAGAAGGCTTGTCACTATTATTGAAGTGTGCCAGGACCAACACCCACCTGTTCTCTTAAAAGATAATGGTTATTTTATTACTGAGAAATGTCGTTCTTAAAGACTTTATTAAAACATGGCAAATACGAAGGACAGTTTGTGATTACGTCTTTCATAACTTAAGATTTAATATTTCCCAATCATGACAGTACTGTTTAGGGGAATGATATCCTCGATTCCATAGGCATTTTATTCCTTTATGGGAATAATTACCTTACTAATCAAAACAACAATTTGCTAAGGATCAGAGTAACATTCTTTAGCATTAGAGTCTTGCAATAAACATAGAATTAAAAACTAGAACTAGACCTAGTCATTGCCATTTGATCAAACTTAACAGAATAGATTTAGTTAAGTCATAGGACTACTCAATTCCAAGATGCATTAAAACAAAGTTCTACTAAAGTAAAATAGAAGTCTTGTGAAATGCAGTTCTGTGCAAGTGAGTCTTAAGTTTACAACTACTGTTGTCAATCATTTAGTAGATGAATTGCATTTATTCCTCTGAAAAGATAATACAGCATACATATCATCAAAAAGATTATGGCACTTGGACAATACTCCTGATAAGTAAATATGGTAAAGGTATACAAGTGCATCCTAGTCTCTTTCCTACTTTCAGATCCTTTGGGAAAAACAACAGGCTGGGTAAAAAAATACAATTCTAATCCCCTGTGGAAATGAAGGTGAAGCTACCAGAGTCCTAAGAATAAATAGCTTGCAAAAGACCAAAGAAAATAATGCTGACGTCCTCATCCATTTTCATTTCATTGCCTTTATAGTTTTTAAACTTAAAAGAAAAAATCTTGCAATGGAATCTGAGCCATAGGTGTACAAAATTATGCTTTCATGTGAAACATAAAATAAATAAAATGTAGTGGAGCTATTTGCTGCAGCCAAAACCCAATTTTTACCTCTCACTCCTTTGAGTATATTTAAAAGGAGATGGCAAATGTTAAGGAATAATTTCTTTTAAAAAATGAATGAACTGAGTTATTGTACCACATCATGGATTTACATTTTCAATACAAAGTATATATTAAAATAAAATAAATGCTTACTGTATGGCATCAAACCATGTTCTTCCCCCTAAAAATTAATTTGGCTATTCCAAAAACATTGTATTAATTTTCTAGGTATCTTAGCTCTTACTTGCAGCACAAGCAACTGCCTATGAAATCACTCAACCTAAGAAAGGCCTTTACATAAAAGTACATTTTAAACGATAGAGGCTTTAGGAACAAAATTACCAGGGACACCACAAATGCGTTACTGGTTCTGTCAATTACACAACAGAATTTGAGAACTGCTTTCTCTTGTGGTTGGTCATTCCTTAAAGTGAGTAAGTTGATGTCTCTTCCAGTGAGGAGCCTGTCTGAATGTTTTCCCACAAACTGAACATTCAAATGGCTTCTGCCCTGCATGAATTAGATAGTGTCTTTCCAGTTTAGATGGAGACCGAAAACTTTTGGAACAAACGCTGCATTGGTAAAGAAGGCCATCATTCCTCTCCACACGCCCTGAATAACTGCAACAATGGCTATGTTGGCTCTGCTCAGATTGCAGAAGTGCACTAGAGAGGTAAGGCTGCCTGTTCCTGTAGGGGGTACTGAGAATAAAATCCTCTGATTCTACCTTAACTTTTATTTCTGTTATTTGATCTGACTCTGAGACCTCATATTTTTGGAGTCCAAGAGTCTGGCATTGTTGGGAAGCATTATAGTTAACATTATCACCCGGATGAATGAGAAGTTGGTTCAAATTTTCAAATTCTTGGCAAAGAGATCTTCTATAAGGAATCTTATCAATATGAGTTAATTTGTGTCTTTTTAAGTGAGCTGACTGTCTAAAAGATTTCCCACAAACATTACAGCCAAAAGGCCTCTGTCCAGTATGAATTAAATAGTGTCTTTGTAGTTTGGATATAGAAGGAAATACTTTCTCACATTTGTCACAAGGACACATCTTGTGTCCAGTATGTAGATTTTCACTTGGAACTGAAAAACCACACTGAAGCACTTCACAGTTACCAAAGAATTCCTCACCTGATGAACCATAGATAGATACATCTTTATTACTCACTGAATTATCTACAGGTAACTTGTTTTCTGTTGTAAGGATACCTTTCAAGTTTTTACCTATATTTTGGTTCTGGAAGTGCTTTTGCCAAGAAAATGGCAAAGTCAACGTTTTCTTCTTTTTATTGCCAACTGTCTTATATGTTCCATGTTTGCTAAGAGAACCCATAAATGTTCTCTGAGTTTGTTCAGGGCTCTGCTCACCAGTAATAAAATCACAATTTTTCAAGAAATTGTTTTTAAATACTTTTTTCTCAGATCGAAAATTATCTAATTTCTTACCCCCAGCACGTTTAAGTTTAGCCAAGATTTTTTTCACAATGGTTTTATAGTTGCAGCTTCTTTTGAGCCTGCTTGGAATTTTGCCACCTCTGGCAGGAAAACACTTATGTCCATTGAGAATTTGCTCTGATTCAAAACACTCTTCACACTCTGGACACTGAAAAGGGACGATATAAATAGAGTGGACATCAAGTTGATTATTCTCCTCAGATTCACCTATATCACCGTTTTCAAAACTATCCTGCTTTGCATTTAATTTATTAGGCAGGGGGCATGATTCTGGACTCTTTACCTTTAATGAAAGAGTCTGAAAGGTCTTATTCCTGGTATGGATTTGTTTATGCTTCAGAAGTTTGCTTTGAATCTTAAATCCTTTTTGACAAAAACAACATTGGAAAGGTCTTTCTTCTGAATGTGTGAGTTGATGAATTTTTAAATGAGTTGACTGCCGGAAAGATTTACTGCACAAGACACACTTAAACGGTCTCTGACCAGTATGAATTAGTGCATGCCTATCAAGTTTTGATTGTGATGGAAACATCTTGCCACAGATTGTACATGCGTGAATATTCTTTCTTTTCTTTGTAGGGCTGTATGTAGGATCAGACTTAGAGCATGGGTGTAATGCCCATCTTTCCTGTGTGGTAAAAGTATGATACATCCCATAGACTGGTTTTTCTTGCTTGGCCTCCAATAATCTTCTGACCTGTTTAACATCATTCTGGTAGGTTTCATTGTGAAGTTGTTGGTGCTTCACAAACGTCTTCAGATTTTTAAAGTGGCGTTGACAAATGCTACATTTAAAAGGTAGATTATGAGTTAGTTGATGTCTCTCCAGATGAACCAGTTGCCTAAAGGTTTTATGACATACATCACATTCAAATGGCTTCTGACCAGTATGAATGAGATAATGCCTAGCTAATTTTGATGGTGTTTCAAAGTGCTTGAAGCAAATATTGCAAATATATGGCCTGTTTCTAGGTAGTTTGTTGGCTACTACACACTGTTGAATCTTTAGCATTTTTAAATTGTTTTCAGCCATCATATTCTTCAGTGATATACTCTGATGAACTCCATGTTCTTAAACTCCACAGATGTCTAAAAATTAAAAATAAAAATGTATTAATTTAAAAAGTACTTATTCATATGAAAAGAAATAATTTAAGTTCTCCTTTGGCTAAAGATATTAAGGGTATAGAGGAAGCTGGACTTTTTCTATGTTTAAAAGTAAGGTAATAACCATTTTAGATGAATACTTTAAAATCAGAAAACTAACCTTACACATAGAAATGATGAGTCTTTAAAAGAAATCTCTAGGGATGCCTGGCTGGCTCAGTCAGTAAAGTATATGACTCTTGATCTCAGGGTCATGAGTTCAAGCCCCATGTTGGGTATAGAGCTTACTCAAAAAAATAAATCTCTAAAAACCTATGTAACTTTAAACTATATTTCTAATTAATTGAGATAATAAATCAAAAGGGGACTGAGTTGAATTTCTTAACATTAGACCTTTTAATTCCAATTTTCCTATTTCTTTATTATGTAGCATTGTCAATATTTAGTTGCTTTGTCATTATTTATTTATTTTTAAGAGAGAGAGAGAGAGAGAGAGAGAGAGATTGCCTGTGTGTGAGTCGGGTGAGGTGGGGCAGGGGGAGAGGAAGAGAATCTTAGCAGGCTCCAACCACAGCACAGAGCCAGATGTGGGGCTCCATCTCATGACTCTGACGTCATGACCTGAGCTGAAGTCAAGATGGACACTCAACCTACTAAGCTACCCAGGTGTCCATTTTTGTCATTTTTTAAAAATTAAGCAAGACTCAAAAAAAAAAAAAATTAAGCCAGAAAGGTAAGGAGTGCAAGAATTGAAATATAAAACTAAAAATAAGATGTATTTGCATTTAATTATAGCATACCATGGGTATGATCTGAGAAGGGAATGTTTTAGTTACCAAGGTTGGATTTCTTAGCCACATCATTACCAGTATTTACTTCTAATTACTTCTTTGGACCAGCAAAGACAACCTTGGACAACTGGGAGAAAATTTCCCAGATAATCTGGGTTCTAGTCCCGATTTGCTACCAAATGATTTCAGTGTGTGTGTGGGGGGGGGGGGGGATAAACCCCATCAGATTCATCTCTAAAATGGAGAAAGTGCCTCCTGGCCTGCCTACCACATCAATTTTTGTGAGAATCAATGGAAATAATGCATCTGAATGTGTTGGACAACTGTGAAGTGATTACAAATGCAAGGTACTACTTAGCTCAACGTTAATCAGATTATGTAACTTTATCTACATAATACAATTTTTTAGGGTTTCTAACTAAGAAATAAACATGCTAACTAAACTGATAGTTCTTTGTATTTCTTCTTTGCATTTTGTTGTGGAATTCCTAAAAGACAGTACAAAGGCAATGAGGCTAACTGGCTACTTATATACTTATCGATGGCTGAGTAACTGAGAGTTAAGTGTGGTTCAGACAATATAATAGAAGCATTGTTTTGGTCCTGGAGTTAATATAAACATGCTTTCCTTAATATAACTATGTAGGATACATGCAAAAGTTTACTAAGTATTTTTATAAAAACTGTTCACCCTATCTTCTCTTTTATCAGGGAAACCAATTTTCTTCTCATCCTCCTTCTACTATTGCATTTAGCTTAAACAAAGGAGTCAGAGATTAAAAAAAAAAAAGCTGCTGTAGCTCTGATTCTGATGTCTTTATCTTCTATTTGAGATCAGAAAGTTGATAAATCTACTAGAAACTCAGTGTTCTTTTGTCAGCTAATCTGGCGAACATCCAACATATATGCTATTTTTTTAAAAAGATTTTATTTATCTATTCATGAGAGACACAGAGAGAGGGAGGCAGAGACACAGGCGGAGGGAGAAGAAGCAGGCACCATGCAGGGAGCCCGATGCAGGACTCGATCCCAGGTCTCTAGGATCACACCCTGGGTGGAAGGCAGTGCCAAACCGCTGAGCCACCCAGGCTTCCCCATATATGCTATTTACTGTCTTTTCCAGAAGACACCTTAAACACAAAATCATAATCACACCCACTGTGGTTCTCTTCAGCAATGTGAATCAGAAACAAAAGCATTCATTTATTCAATAAGTATCTTCTACTACTAGTTGCTTTATCACAGTACTTTTCAGAGTTTAAAAAAAAAACGTAACTGCATGTTGCTATCATTAATGCATTGTGAAATCAACTTAGTGGGTTATGATCAGCAGTTTTGTTTAATAAAAAGTAGAAAATATCAGATTGCATTACATATAGTAAAGATGAATACTGTTTTGTGAAACTTCTGTAGAAAGCAGTAAGAATGTTTGTGAAAGCTATTCCTGGTATGCCTCTTCACACAACACTAGACAGAGGAACCCACAATGAATCAATCACTTTATGCAAAGTGATCAAGTGACCCATTAGATAAAGTTGGGGCCCATAGCATGAGGCAGGATTACTAAGGACAGCAACAATATCTAATTTTCTTCAGTTGGCCCATATAACCCCAAAATATTTACCAAAAAAAATGTAATTACAACAAAATGGATATGCCACACAAGTCTATGTAAAATAAACAAATCTGACTGCAAGCAATTATATTAATTTATAAAATATACACATAACCCAGATATACAGGTTAGCAACAGCCAACTGTTGGTGCTATTAATATGCATTTTCACTACACTGAGTTAGAGAAATTTACTGGTGAACAACCTCCAAATCCCTGAACATGCTAACACAGGAACAGTTACGAGGGTTAAGTCATGAATCCATCAAATTGCCAAGAACTCGGCAATTCACTTCATTCCTTTCAAGCTATCAGGTATTGAGGTGGTCAATTAGGACAAAGAGCCAAAATGAAAATAATATACCTTTATTCACTTACTGCCACAGTGCCAAGCATGAGGCAAAACAAATACTGGTTCCCCAGCGTCCATTAAGCAGAACTACACTAGGGAAGGATCAGATGGATGCCATGCACAAGAGCATCTCTCCCTGCAGAGGAGCTTGGAACAAAAGGCTTTTGCCTCTTTATGGATCTGTGGGCCAGAGCACGAGGAAGGAAGCGCTAGGAGTGGAAAGGTCTGGAGTTAAAATGGAGAAAAGTAAAAGTTGGTGGAGACAGTGAGGCCTGGGAAGGAAGGAACCCAGTCAAGATCATCTGCATGGAGGTAACTGAGCCACCAGTGCACTCTAGTATGAGCATGGGCAGCAGGAGGGAAGGGGTGAGTTCTTGACTGCAACTCCCTCCGAGACTCCAATGCACTGGCCATGCACAAGTCTGGTGTGGGGAGGGCAGTCCCCCCCCCCGCCCCCCCATAAGGCTGGCCAGCCAAAGCCAGCCAATTGTCTACTGTCAGGCCTGGAAGATCACACAAAGAATTTTGGCCTGAAGCTGACCTCCTCAATTCCTACTATATATTTCTCCTTCTCTTTAATAGTTTCTACCAGGGATCCCTGGGTGGCGCAGCGGTTTGGCGCCTGCCTTTGGCCCAGGGCACGATCCTGGAGACCCGGGATCGAATCCCAGGTCGGGCTCCCGGTGCATGGAGCCTGCTTCTCCCTCTGCCTGTGTCTCTGCCTCTCTCTCTCTCTGTGACTATCATAAATAAATAAAAATTTAAAAAAAAAAAGTTTCTACCGAATACCTCTGAAAAAATATCCCACAGTAGAACCACACACTACAACCTTCTCTGATTATAACAGGAATTGACTGCGTATAGTTTCTGTGCCAAAAAGTGTCCACGGCTGATCAACTACACTAACACTAAGACTGGATACTACTGTCACTTGCCTCCAGATCGGGTGTGAAAACACTTACTGGGAGCCCTGTATTGTGGCAACAGGTGATCTCATCTGCTATTTATAAGCGATGGCGCGGGATCCCCAGCGCTCCAAGTGCGGTCCCACGTATCCCTCTACAGGGTGCACGTTAATTTGAGGGCGCCCCAAATCCCACTTCCACTGATTCTCTATGCTCTCCGTTGATTCTGTTGTTGTTGTTGCTGGAAATATCGGGAAAAAAAAAAAAAAAAAAAAACGAAAACAAAAAACCAAGCCAACACTGTGCACTTTATTCTGCTACATCGAAAATAAAAAAGTAAAATAGCAAGTCTCCCCGGTTCAACCCGAACATTTTTCTGGCAACTGCCGGATACGCTCTGTTGGAAGACTAAGAGATGATTCGGGGATGCCTGGGAGGCTCAGGTCGTGACCCCGGGGTCCCGCATCAGGCTCTCTGCGTGATGCCCGCTGCTCCCTCTGCCTCTCTCTGTGTCTCTCATGAATAAATAAATAAATAAAATCTTAAAAGAAAAAAAAAATCCCGATGACGCTTCGAGGCCGAACGCCCGTTGCACGAACGCAAACTGCGGGTATCACAAAAGCAAATGAACAAGAGAGGGGAGACCGCTCCCAGCCGGGGGACGGTCTCCGGCGACACCTGTCCCAGCCCTTCCCTCGTGGTGGGCGCTCGTGCCCCGCTTCCCCGGCCACGCTGCAGGCCCCGCACCCTCATCGCGTCCCAGGGCCGCTGCAGGGCACGGGGACCCTGACGTCCGGCCGTCGCCCTCACCGCCCACAGCCCGTGAGCACCGAGGGGTCGAGCCGAGTCCAGAGAGCGCAAGGTCCCACCCCCGGAAAGGACCCGGGCCGCGGCGAGGGGACCGCATCCTCCTTGCGCCGCCGCCTCACGCCTTAGGGGCCGTCGGGAGGCGGGGAAGCGGCGAGGGAGGGGGCTGAGGTCGTGGCGCCCCCGCTCCGGGCGCCCGGGCCCCCGGGCGCGAGCGAGGCAGGCCCGACCCGTCGCGGGGGCCGCTGCGCCGCACACACGGGGTCGCGAGTCCTCCTCACGCACCTGGAGCTGGCACGGACCTGGCGGCGGCACATCCCGGGGCCCGGGCGCCGCGGAGGCAGCGAGCGCACGTCTGCGGGACCGGCGCGGCGACGGGCTGAGTGCGCAGGCGCGGCGCTCCGGAGCGCCCGGGGACGCGGTCCGGCCGGAAACAGGCTCCCCCCGCTCCAGGGCCGCGTCGCTTAGGTGCCGAGCGCGACCGGCTGGGCGGGGCTCCCGAGGTCGGATTGCTCTTTTTACATTACATGCAACTTTACGAAATGATAGGACCTCGTTTAAAAAATGAGGGGATTGAGATTGAGGCGTGAAGGAACGAGCTCCGTGTCCCACGGCTGCAAGGCGATGGAGATGGGATTTGCACACAGGTAGCCTAGTACCAGACCTGCCCTTGTACTTCCCTGCTTCTTCCCAGGTCATAGATGCCTCAGTATAGTGTGTGGACACAATTAAGGGTTAAATGTTGTGGCTCACTTCATGGCACTTAAGGTGCCACTTAATGGCTCACTTAATGGATGCTTGGGCATCCACCAAGATTTTAAACACAAAAGATACTGGAAAATCATTGTGCATTTTTGCAGGTTCCAACTGTAATGGCCTCAGCTTGAGAGATGAGGACCTGAGAACAGGTAACAAGCACATTTTGCCTTCAGATGTAAGTGACTTTTTGCATTACTTCTCAAGGACCGCTGAGAGCAAAAGTTGTTATCTCTACTGTCGGCCTAGGGTCCTTCACTTAAAAAGGAAAAAGTTGGGCCAGTGACAAAGTACCAGACCTGCCCTTTTACTTCCCTACTTCTTCCCAGGTCATAGATGCCTCAGTATAGTGTGTGGACACAATTAAGGGTTAAATGTTGTGGCTCACTTAATGGCCTTGGCATGCTTGGGCATCCACCAAGATTTTAAACACAAAAGATACTGGAAAATCATTGTGCATTTTTGCAGGTTCCAACTGTAATGGCCTCAGCTTGAGAGATGAGGACCTAAGAACAGGTAACAAGCACATTTTGCCTTCAAATGTAATTGACTTTTTGCATTACTTCTCAAGGACCGCTGAGAGCAAAAGTTGTTATCTCTACTGTCGGCCTAGGGTCCTTCACTTAAAAAGGAAAAAGTTGGGCCAGTGACAAAGCCCGTCTCTATTTTCCATGTGGTACATGAGGAAATGGCTAATAGGAAATAGGCTTCGGCTTTTTTTATGTAGCAACCTTAGAGGAGTCCCATTCGGGAAAGGTTGAAGCCCTCACTTCAACCAGTAGCAGAGACAGAGGAGGGGAAGCGCCTCAGGTGTCCCAGGTGCTAACTAACCCGAGGGTACAGATGCTGTGTGTTCAGATAAACCCTGGACATTTGCTCTGTTCCGCAGCTTCTCCGGGGAGCTCAGCTTAACCAAACCGTGCAAACAGTTGCATCCATCACCAGCCACAGAAATGCTCAGGAAAGACACACAGACTATGAAAGACTGAGGTTGGGAACAGGTGGAGGGTACACTACCTGCAAAACAAGTAGGCCTTTGCATCAAGAACCTGAATTTGCATCAAGAACCTTAACACACTTGAGACATGGATGAGCTATTCTCCAGGGCCACGTACCCTACCTCACAACCTTCCCCGCCCACCCTGAAAGTCATCTCAGGAGCCTTTCCGGGGCGGGGGGTGGGGGGGGTGGGAAGGGAGACATTACCAAGAAGGAGTCATGAGGAGGATTTCACTGAGGAGGTGAGATTAGAACAGGGCCTTAGCAAGGGGCAAACAAAATGTGGGGACAGGCTAGAACACTGTAGGGAGAGATAGTACTAGTGACCAGGCAAAGTAAACAAATGGCGTGGAGTATTTTTGTGTCAGTATATTACCCCTGCCACTTACTAGTGTGTGTCCTTAAAAGTTGTTCAACCTTTCTGAATCTGTTTCCTCATCTTTTATTTTAAGATTTTACTTATTTATTTGACAGAGAGAGAAAGAGAGAGCGCACAAGGAGGCAGAGCGGCAGACAGAGGGAGAAGCAGGCTCCTTGCTGAGCCAAGATACGAACTGAGGGGAAAAAATAGGCACAGAAGGAAGCTATGAAGGATTAGGCGGGAAGGCTTGTTGGCATTTTGCTCAATGACCAGGGATGACCGTACTGAGCCTGATAGAAATGAGAGAGCCAAACCTGCTTATTTATGCTTCACATCTAGAGCACCTATTACTCACCAGGCACTTTGCAAGAAGCTGAGAAAAGCCTTAAATGCTTTGCAGAGGTTTTCTTTTGCCTTCCTTATTTTAATTCTGTAGGCAACGGGAGATTATTGAAGAATTTTGATCACAGGTACGTCATGCTTCCATCTGTGTCATAGAAAACTCACTCAGAAGCAAAATGGGTAACAAAACAGCAGTGGCGAAATTAGAATAGCCACGTTACCAGCTAGAGGATTCCTACTCCTTGAATATCTGGTCAATTTGGATAAAAATCCAATTCTCATGATAGCTTGCGCCTAGTGTGTGTGTCTGTCCTCCTTGGTAGTTCTTAACCTTCAAGGCTATCTATCTCCTTTTTAGCAACAACACATTGAACACAACTTCTTTGTCAGTTTCTAGAAAACACAGCTTCTTTGTCAGTTTCTAGAAAAATATCCACTCATACTGGAGGGTGTGTGTGTGTGTGTGAGAGAGAGAGAGAGAGAGAGAGAGAGAGAGAGAGAGAATACTTTACTGAAGACTCAGGGGTCACTAGGACATAGGACTTCAAATGAAAGAATGTGGGGCCTGGGAGCAACAGCCAGCACCAAGGGCATCCAAGATAATTGCACTTGAAAGGGGTCCACACTTTGAGCATCTTTCGTATGTCTTCAGAGTATTTTAAATCAGAAACTATGAAATTGAGTTTTAATGCTAAAGCTCTTCCTGCTCTGAAGTGATTGGTCCGGCAGAGTTCAAATCTCCTGTTTTCAGCTCCCTTCTTACTTTCCTCTCACCTCCCCCCGCCCCATTTTTTCTGTGGAGCAACCAATAAAACCACCACCTGCCTCCTGCAGATAATCCACCGAACCATACCCATCAAATGTCGGTTTCTACCCCCAAACAATTATCAAAGCATTTCTCCAACAAAGCACTCCCTTTCTAGGAGGACTTCTGGTGACTAAAATTCTCTCTTTCCTATCATATATTTTCTTAAGAAAAGTATATGCAGCTTCTTGTATGTTTAGCTACAGGACTTCTGAGGGCAGGATGGTAAGGGCTGGAGGTGAGGAGTGGTGAGTTGGGATCAGAAGGTAAACATGGCACAGCTATATTTTGCCTAACACAGTTGGGCCATATCCAACTCACAGCCTAGTCCCCATCTCTTGAAGGGCTGCTAGAAATTTTCTCTAAAGCTCCACTGGTGCCAATGCTTGTTGGATTTCTGGGTCTAGTTAGGCAGCAGCATCCTACCCCACCCACCACCATGTGTTGGTTCGAATTCAGTAGCACTGGGGCTCCATGGTTACCCCGAAAGTAGGTAGGAGTCTCAACATTGGGCTTTGACCGCATATGTTCCCCCTTGGAGTCGGGGCTGACCTCTGGACCAACATTGATCACAAAAATGCCTCCTATTACTTTAATATTACTACTTTTATAGGCCAACCAAGGAGAGAGGGCAGAGCTATGGTATTTACCAAACTCTTTTGCTTATGGGGTCAGGAGAGCCTGACACTATAACCTCTCTCCTGATTTAATCTTAATTTAAAGATCTTTATCTTAATTTCTTGAGTTCTTTTCATAGCTACATTCCCCTAAAAATACCTGTCCTCCCAAGAGCCAGAACAGATAGAAACATTTCTCTTCTCAGCCCCCAACCCCATGTAGTGCTATGGGTATTAATTCTGTCTCTGGTGGCTGCTAGATTGCAGGGGCAAATGTGTGAGATATTACTTTTACTTTTATTTAGGACCTGGCTTCCCAACTAGATAAATATTCAATAGTCATGGTTCGTGTTTAGGCCTAGGGCTTTTTCCATCTTGTTCTCTGACCCAAAGTAAGTAACTCACTTACCTCATAGTCTGGAGGATTTGATAGTTGGGTGAACTACCCATGTGAACTAACTCTCTGAACTTGAGTGGCTGAGCTCTGCACATTCTGTACAGCTGCACAGGTACTTTTACCTCTAACCTCGAATAATCAGTCTTCTCTCTTCTTCCCTTTGAATAACTTCTTTAAAAGCAAAGAGTAGGAGGAAAATTCAGATTTTCAGAGGAAGTTCTGAGCTTCTCCTGTAATGTTTTGCTTTAAATTCCTCCTGCAACAACTTATTCCAGCAAGCCTGATTCTTCCACATCACTTTCCAACAGCAATGTGGGGATGCAAAAGCTTTCTTAAGTTTAAACACAAATTACAGAGGTCATTTCTCCTTCCAGCTGTTACCAAGAATTGTCTAAATTCTAATTTACAAATTCAGACATTTACATTGCCAAGTATTGTTAAGCATTCAGCTGCCCAGTGTACCCCAAAGGATGTATTGGCAGCTTTGCAATCACTTAAATTCCTAATTATGGACCCTGGAAACTTTTAAATAATCATTGTCTACATTCCAACTGTTATTCAGGGAATGTGAAAATCGTTCTTTCTGCATCACCCAAAAATGTCTTTATTTCTCATTGCATGTAGTGTTCACCAAGGGTCGTAATAGGCAGTCCCCAGTTCAGATCTTTGAGGGACCCTTACTCAATAGAAGAAGCAATCATAATAGGGATCTTTCATCCGATCTCTACCTAATTGTAAGTTAAGGACTTCTTTTGTCTTGCTGCTTTTATTTTTTTTTAAATTAACTTTTATTGGTGTTCAATTTACCAACATACAGAAAAACACCCAGTGCTCATCCCGTCAAGTGTCCACCTCAGTGCCCGTCACCCATTCCCCTCCAACACCCGCCCTCCTCCCCTTCCACCACCCCTAGTTCATTTCCCCGAGTTAGGAGTCTTTATGTTCTGTCTCCCTTCCTGATATTTCCCAACATTTCTTTTCCCTTCCTTTATATTCCCTTTCACTATTATTCATATTCCCCAAATGAATGAGAACATACACTGTTTGTCCTTCTCCGATTGACTTATTTCACTCAGCATAATACCCTCCAGTTCCATCCACGTTGAAGCAAATGGTGGGTATTTGTCGTTTCTAATGGCTGAGGAATATTCCATTGTATACATAGACCACATCTTCTTTATCCATTCATCTTTCGATGGACACCGAGGCTCCTTCCACAGTTTGGCTATTGTGGCCATTGCTGATAGAAACATTGGGGTGCAGGTGTCCCGACGTTTCATTGCATCTGAATCTTTGGGGTAAATCCCCAACAGTGCAATTGCTGGGTCATAGGGCAGATCTATTTTTAACTCTTTGAGGAACCTCCACACAGTTTTCCAGAGTGGCTGCACCAGTTCACATTCCCACCAACAGTGTAAGAGGGTTCCCCTTTTCTCCGCATCCTCTCCAACATTTGTGGTTTCCTGCCTTGTTAATTTTCCCCATTCTCACTGGTGTGAGGTGGTATCTCATTGTGGTTTTGATTTGTATTTCCCTGATGGCAAGTGATGCAGAGCATTTTCTCATGTGCTTGTTGGCCATGTCCATGTCTTCCTCTGTGAGATTTCTCTTCATGTCTTTTGCCCATTTCATGACTGGATTGTTTGTTTCTTTGGTGTTGAGTTTAATAAGTTCTTTATAGATTTTGGAAACTAGCCCTTTATCTGATATGTCATTTGCAAATATCTTCTCCCATCTGTAGGTTGTCTTTTAGTTTGGTTGACTGTATCCTTTGCTGTGCAAAAGCTTCTTATCTTGATGAAGTCCCAATAGTTCATTTTTGCTTTTGTTTCTTTTGCCTTTGTGGATGTATCTTGCAAGAAGTTACTGTGGCCGAGTTCAAAAAGGGTGTTGCCTGTGTTCTCCTCTAGGATTTTGATGGAATCTTGTCTCACATTTAGATCTCTCATCCATTTTGAGTTTATCTTTGTGTCTGGTGAAAGAGAGTGGTCCAGTTTCATTCTTCTGCATGTGGATGTCCAATTTTCCCAGCACCATTTATTGAAGAGACTGTCTTTCTTCCAATGGATAGTCTTTCCCCCTTTATCGAATATTAGATGACCATACATTTCAGGGTCCACTTCTGGGTTCTCCATTCTGTTCCATTGATCTATGTGTCTGTTTTTGTGCCAGTACCACACTGTCTTGATGACCACAGCTTTGTAGTACAACCTGAAATCTGGCATTGTGATGCCCCCAGCTATGGTTTTCTTTTTTAAAATTCCCCTGGCTATTCGGGGTCTTTTCTGATTCCACACAAATCTTAAAATAATTTGTTCTAACTCTCTGAAGAAAGTCCATGGTATTTTGATAGGGATTGCATTAAACGTATAAATTGCCCTGGGTAACATTGACATTTTTACAATATTAATTCTGCCAATCCATGAGCATGGAATATTTTTCCATCTCTTTGTGTCTTCCTCAATTTCTTTCAGAAGTGTTCTATAGTTTTTAGGGTATAGATCTTTTACCTCTTTGGTTAGGTTTATTCCTAGGTATCTTATGCTTTTGGGTGCAATTGTAAATGGGATTGACTCCTTAATTTCTCTTTCTTCAGTCTCATTGTTAGTGTATAGAAATGCCATTGATTTCTGGGCATTGATTTTGTATCCTGTCACGCTACCAAATTGCTGTATGAGTTCTAGCAATCTTGGGGTGGAGGCTTTTGGGTTTTCTATGTAGAGTATCATGTCATCGGTGAAGAGGGAGAGTTTGACTTCTTCTTTGCCAATTTGAATGCCTTTAATGTCTGATTGTTGTCTGATTGCTGAGGCGAGGACTTCCAGTACAATCTTGAATAGCAGTGGTGAGAGTGGACATCCCTGTCTTGTTCCTGATCTTAGGGGAAAGGCTCCCAGTGCTTCCCCATTGAGAATGATATTTGCTGTTGGCTTTTCGTAAATGGCTTTTAAGATGTCGAGGAAAGTTCCCTCTATCCCAACACTCTGAAGGGTTTTGATCAGGAATGGATGCTGTATTTTGTCAAATGCTTTCTCTGCATCTAATGAGAGTATCATATGGTTCTTGGTTTTTCTCTTGCTGATATGATGAATCACATTGATTGTTTTACGAGTGTTGAACCAGCCTTGTGTCCCGGGGATAAATCCTACTTGGTCATGGTGGATAATTTTCTTAATGTGTTGTTGCATCCTATTGGCTAGTATCTTGTTGAGAATTTTTGCATCCATGTTCATCAGGGATATTGGTCTGTAATTCTCCTTTTTGGTGGGGTCTTTGTCTGGTTTCGGAATTAAGGTGATGCTGGCCTCATAGAACGAATCTGGAGTACTCCATCTCTTTCTATCTTTCCAAACAGCTTTAGTAGAATAGGTATGATTTCTTCTTTAAACGTTTGATAGAATTCCCCTGGGAAGCCATCTGGCCCTGGACTCTTGTGTCTTGGGAGGTTTTTGATGACTGCTTCAATTTCCTCCCTGGTTATTGGCCTGTTCAGGTTTTCTATTTCTTCCTGCTCCAGTTTTGGTAGTTTGTGGCTTTCCAGGAATGCGTCCATTTCTTCTAGATTTCCTAATTTATTGGCGTACAGCTGTTCATAATATGTTTTTAAAATCGTTTGTATTTCCTTGGTGTTGGTAGTGATGTCCCCTTTCTCATTCATGATTTTATTAATTTGAGTCTTCTCTCTCTTCTTTTTAATAAGGTTGGCTAATGGTTTATCTATCTTATTAATTCTTTCAAAGAACCAACTCCTGGTTCTGTTGATCTGTTCCACAGTTCTTTTGGTCTCGATATCATTGAGTTCTGCTCGAATTTTAATTAACTGTCTTCTTCTGCTGGGGGTGGGGTCTATTTGTTGCTTTTTCTCTAGTTCCTTTATGTGTAAGGTGAGCTTTTGAATTTGAGATCTTTCCAGTTTTTGAATGGATGCTTGTATTGCGATGTATTTCCCCCTCAGGACTGCTTTTGCTGCATCCCAAAGATTTTGAACGGTTGTATCTTCATTCTCATTAGTTTCCATGAATCTTTTTAATTCTTCCTTAATTTCCTGGTTGACCTTTTCATCTTTCAGCAGGATGGTCCTTAACCTCCACGTGTTTGTGGTCCTTCCATACTTCTTGTTGTGATTAAGTTCTAATTTCAAGGCATTATGGTCTGAGAATATACAGGGGACTATCCCGATCTTTTGGTATCGGTTCAGACCCGATTTGTGACCCAGTATGTGGTCTATTCTGGAGAAAGTTCCATGTGCACTTGAGAAGAATGTGTTTTCAGTTGAGTTTGGATGTAAAGTTCTGTAGATATCTGTGAAATCCATCTGGTCCAGTGTATCATTTAAAGCTCTCGTTTCTTTGGAGATGTTGTGCTTAGAAGACCTATCCAGGGTAGAAAGAGCTAGATTGAAGTCACCAAGTATAAGTGTATTATTATCAAGGTATTTCTTGAGTTTGGTTATTAATTGGTTTAAATATTTGGCAGCTCCCACATTCAGGCCATATATATTGAGGATTGTTAAGTCCTCTTGTTGGATAGATCCTTTGAGTATGAGATAGTGTCCCTCTTCATCTCTCACTATAGTCTTTGGGGTAAATTTTAATTTATCTGATATAAGGATGGCTACCCCTGCTTTCTTTTGAGGACCATTTGAATGGTAAATGGTTCTCCAACCTTTTATTTTCAGGTTGTAGGTGTCCTTCTGTCTAAAATGAGTCTCTTGTAGACAGCAAATAGATGGGTCCTGCTTTTTTATCCAGTCTGAAACCCTGCGCCTTTTGATGGGGTCATTAAGCCCGTTCACGTTCAGAGTTACTATTGAAAGATATGAGTTTAGTGTCATCATATCTATTCAGTCCTTGTTTTTGTGGATTGTTCCACTGAACTTCTTCTTAAAGGGGAATTTTAAGAGTCCCCCTTAAAATTTCTTGCAGAGCTGGTTTGGAGGTTACATATTCTTTCAGTTCCTGCCTGTCTTGGAAGCTCTTTTATCTCTCCTTCCATTTTGAATGAAAGCCTTGCTGGGTAAAGTATTCTTGGTTGCATGTTCTTTTCATTTAGGACCCTGAATATATCCTGCCAGCCCTTTCTGGCCTGCCAGGTCTCTGTGGAGAGGTCTGCTGTTACCCTAATATTCCTCCCCATAAAAGTCAGGGACTTTTTTTCTCTTGTTGCTTTAAGGATCTTCTCCTTATCTTTGGAATTTGCAAGCTTCACTATTAAATGTCGAGGTGTTGAACGGTTTTTGTTGATTTTAGGGGGGGATCTCTCTATTTCCTGGATCTGAATGCCTGTTTCCCTTCCCAGATTAGGAAAGTTTTCAGCTAGGATTTGTTCAAATACATATTCTGGCCCTCTGTCCCTTTCGGCGCCCTCAGGAACCCCAATTAAACGTAGGTTTTTCTTCCTCAGGCTGTCATTTATTTCCCTTAATCTATCCTCATGATCTTTTAATTGCTTCTCTCTTTTTTCCTCAGTTTCCCTCTTTGCCATCAACTTGTCTTCTATGTCAGTCACTCGTTCTTCCACCTCGTTAACCCTCGTCGTTAGGACTTCTAGCTTGGATTGCATCTCATTTAATTGATTTTTAATTTCTGCCTGATTGGATCTAAATTCTGCAGTCATGAAGTCTCTTGAGTCCTTTATGGTTTTTTCTAGAGCCACCAGTAGCTGTAAAATAGTGCTTCTGAATTGGCTTTCTGACATTGAATTGTAATCCATATTTTGTAACTCTGTGGGAGAGTGGGCTGTTTCTGATTCTTTTTTTTGAGGTGAGGTTTTCCTTCTAGTCATTTTGCTCAGTGCAGAGTGGCCAAAAACAAGTTGTATTGGGAAAAGGAGAAAAAGAGAGAGAAGGAAAGAAAAGAGAAAAAGAAAAAAGAGAAAGAAGAAAAAAAGGGGAAAAAGAGAAGAAAACGAAAGAAAAAGAAAGAAAGGAGAAAAAAGAAAAAAAAGGGGGGGGTGGGGGAAGCAATCAGAAATCAAGAAGAAAGAGAGAAAAAAAAAGCACAAAACAAAACAAAACAAAAACAAAAACAAAAACAAAAACAAACAAAAACAAAAAAAAACACGGGGGAGTATCTTCCGATTCTGTATACTTTAAGTCCCTTGACTTCCCCTGGAACTGGTCCGTGTCGCTGGTCTTCTGGGGGAGGGGCCTGCTGTGCTGATTCTCAGGTGTTAGCACTTGGGGGAGCTGCTCTGCCCCTGCCTGGTGCAGGGCTCAGTGGGGGTTGTTCACCCCGTGAGGCCCCGGGAGGAAGCCACAGTGGCGGGGGCAGCTCTGGGACCCTGGAGTCAGCTCCCGCAGTAGCTCCGGGGCTCTCCGTCTGCAGGGCCTGGGGGCTCCGGGGCGGGGCCGCTGATCTGCTCAGCTCGGGGCAGGAGCGTCCTCGCTGTCCTGGGCCCTCCCGGCCTCTGCCTGTCCCGGGGGAGGCCGGATCCTGGGCTGTGTCCCGGCGCCCTGTGCTCTGGGGCCTGCGCTGTTGGATTCGCGCTCCCGCCCCGCAGCCCCCTCCGCGGAGCCGCCGCCCGAGCCCCTCCGAGCTGCTCCGGGTCCTGCGGAGCGCTGCAGCCCTTAGGGAGCTCGGCGCACTCTCCAGGGCGCAGTTCCTCAGGTTCCTCTGTTCCTCCTGGGTCCTGCTCCGCCTCCCTGCGAGCCCCTTTCCGCGGGGAAGGTCGGTGCAGCTCCTCCTCCTCTGGGACGGGGCTCTCCTGTCCTGGGGACACTCGCCCCGGCCTCAGCCCGGCTCCTCGGGGGGCCCCTCCCCCTTGGACGCCTTCTGTGTCTTTATTTCTTTTTCCCCGTCTTCCTACCTTGATAGAAGCGCGAACTCTTCTCCCTGTAGTGTTCCGGCTGGTCTCTCTTTGAATCTCAGGCCGAATTCGTAGATTTTCAGGATGTTTGGATGGTTTTCTAGGTAATTTGTTGAGGACAGGTGACTTGGAGACCCTACTCCTCCCTCTTGCTGCTTTTAATATTTTTTCTTTATCACTTTATTTTGCAAATTTAATTACAATATGTCTTGGTGTTGGCCTGTGTTTGTTGATTTTGATGGGAATTCTGGTGCCTCCTGGAATCTGGATGTTGTTTACTTCCCTAGATTAAGGGAAGTTTTCAGCTATTATTTCTTCAAATAAATTTTCTGCTCCTCCCTCTTTTTTTTTTTTTTTGAGTCCCTGAGTTCTCTAAGCCTATTCTCATGTAACATAATTCTTCTCTCTTTTGTTCAGCTTCATTATTTCCCATTATTTTGTCTTCTAAATCACTAATTCATTCCTCTGCTTCTTCCAGCCTGCTGTTCATTGCATCAATACTATTTCCAATCTTGTTTATTGTAATCCAATCTTCATCTCTGATTGATTCTTTTTTAACTCTTTTATTTCTGCAGTAAGGCTCTCCCGGATGTCTTCTGTTCTTTTCTCAAGCCCAGTGAGTATCGTTATGATTGGTTTCTAATTTCTTAATGTTCTCAAGAACTTTGAAAGGAAATATTTTTGTCCCTCTTTATGAATCAGGAAACATAAAGACTTAGAGTTTAGTTGACTTGTCAAAGTCATACAGCTAGTGAGTGCATGAGTAGGTTTCAAATCCATATCTATCATGACTCCAAAACCTATCTTCTTTCTACTGCACTATAATATAAAATATGTAATACAATGCTTACAGCATATTTGATACTCAATATATTGTACTTTTTGTTCTTCTTTTTTTTCCACTTAGAGTGAAATGTCTATAATTTTAGCAGCTGTGCACTAGGAACCAGAGACAGACACCAACATATATATTTTCTATTATCTTACGGTAGATATATATTGGATGCATGTCTGCCTTCATGTGCAGTTGCACCAGGCCCCACACTTGGAAGGACTCCACACATGGTTTAATTACCTGATGTCTCAAAATCCTTTATAGTTTTCAAAAAGGGACCCTGAATGTTTATTTTTTATTGAGCCCACATAATATGTAGCAGGTCCTGATTGGATACAAGGAGTGAAGGAAAAAGAAGCTCAAGGATTACACTTAGGTTTTTTGCTTCAACAATTGTGTGGATGGTAGCATATTTGGAAGTGGAATTTGGGGGAGAAATTAAGAATTTTGATGTGAACATGTTAACTTAGAGCTGCCATTTAGATATTATGGTGAGATATTTGCTGCTTGCTACTCCAGCATTCATTTCCCTCTTCCTGATTCCTGGTTAGACCCTGTTTCCCAGCTTTGTGATAAGGGTTTGATTGACTCTAGTTCCAGCCATCTACATGCTGTCCTGGCATGGCAGGCTCTGGCATATAGGAGCAAGGTAATCAACTATGCTGAGTAGACTAGTGCTCTTTGTAATTCCTTTCAACCCTAGATTGAAGGATAAAGGTTTAAAAGGGTAAGGAGAAGACTTAGAAGGAGAGGCAAACACTGCAGAAACGGAGTCTAAAGGTTTTTTGTCTGTTTGTTTTTAACACAGGCCATGGATACTTGTAGGAGAATCTGCTTACTTTCCCAATATCTATCTTTACCAGCTTCCTACGTAAGAGACCTTCCACTGTTTAGCTGGGTATATGGTCTCCTGGTATAAAGACTACATTTCCCAACATTCCCCGGAGCATTCCCTAGTACAGCCATATGATTAAATTCTTTTAAATAAGCTAAACAGGCATATGGTGTGTGCAATATTCTGAACATATCCTTAAAGAGAGGGGGCTTGCCATTTCTCCTCCCTTTTACTTTCGGCATTCTAGAATTTGAGTGCAGTGACAGAAACCCCAGTAGTAAGCACCAGACAAGAACCCTTGGTCCTTTGACATCATGGATACATGCCAGTTTTGGACTGCCTACCTCTTATCTTTTACGAGAGAGCTAAATGCTATCTTATTTAAGATAAGACTATTATCCACCATTATTTTGGATTTCTGTCACATACAGATAGTGTTAATCCTAAATGATGTGATATTCATATAATTAACTCCTTTTCTTTTCAGGGTACCTAAATAATGAACTGTTTTGTTAAGAATAAGACTCTAATAAGGGCGATTTTTTTTTTTTTACTCAGCCATGTGCAATTTGGTCTACATACACACTGAAAAAAACCCCTATCCAACCCATATTTTGCTTTGGCTTTTTAAATCCTCAAAAAAATATATATAGATACTTTACTAGGATCTATATTATTAAAAGCACCTCTACTCCCTCTAGGAAAGCAACAATTGATCCACATTTTTCTGGCACCAGCTCACATTTCATAAACCCTTGTTTAAAATTAACCCAAACCATTAAACAACACAGAAAAAAACTATCTTTTTAAATTACACTATAAAAACTACCTTCAGAGAAACTGAAACAGGTGAGTTTACATGTAATCTCGGATAAGGTGACCAAATATTCAAAATTGACTAAGACAGACCCAACTCCCAGATTGCTGACTGCTCTGGTTTCTGTCTCAGCACACGTCCTATGGTTCTGGCCAGATGTCATCCAACTTTAAGACAGAAATTCCTGCCCCTACTTGAGCAAACAAATTATTAAAAATGGAGAGAAACAACATAAAAGTGGAAATGGCAAAAAAAAAAATAATGACTAAACTTTGGTTGCAATTTTAGTTACATTTTGGTTCTTTGGGAATGTTTGTAAGCATTTCTCAACAGATATTGTGTAGTTTGAGGTCTTTCAATCTGTGTATGAGATGATCCATTTCTAGGGTTCAATCAGTACTTTTAATAAGTGGTATTAACTATTATAGGCTAGAAAATGTCAGAATGCACTTCACATATTAAAGATGAGTGTTTTTCGAAAATTTCTGTTTATGTTTTATCTGTGAGTCTTTGGTATGAGAGGGTGATAAAAATAAGTTTAAAACTCACAAAATTTTAGTCACTTAGGAGTACATTCACCCATTGTCTCTTGAGTCATGCATCAATATTAAGAAATCTTAAATATTTCATTCAACGACTATTTGACAGATGTAACATTAACAATACTTGTGAATCCATCACTTCCCTGAATAGGGTTTCCCTTGAGCCTCATTCTCACATTAGTTTCCCAGGGCTGTTCCAGCAACTTTACAAGTGTCTGTCCAGGACTGTGGGGTGGGGGTTGTCTACAGGGGATTAGTCAGTGGACAGTTCAACTTTGAAGTTCACTGGACAGAGGGTGTTTATAAAGAATTTAAGTTAGTCAGTTGGTCAAGGAAAGAAAGGCATTCCAGTTAGAAGGAGCAGTATGTGTTAAGAAGAAGAAAGAAGCAGTAGAGTGGATGGATTCACAATATCTTAGATGTAATTCTGAATTTCAAAAAGTTCTAAAAGCTGAATACATTAGGCAAGAAAGCTAACTGATCCATTCAATCTGAACTTATTGGTGTGCTGCATTTGTCAAATGAGTTCAGATTGTTTTATCATACTAAACAGTCTAAAATATCCAATCAGTCTAAAATATGGTCCACATAATGTGTATTTGAGTTGTAAAAATATATATATAATTATGAAAGCCTGATGCATTAACTATGCTTATCAGTTTTTCAGGAGGTATTATTTTTTTTCCTCTTTGAGCTTTAATGAAAATAAAACCTCAGGGGCACTTGGGTGGCTTAGTTGGTTAAGCATCCAACTCTTGATTTCAGTCAGGTTATGATCTCAGGGTCTTGAGATTGAGCCCCACATTGGGCTCTGGGCTGAACATGGAGCCTGCTTGAGATTCTCTCTCTTTGCCCTCTACCTCTGCCCCTCCACCCCCTGCTCATACTTTATCTTTCTCTCTGCTCTGAAAATTAAAACCTCAAAATCCATAGCATTGGCAAAATAGATATCTAGTAAAGCTAACACAGTAATTTATGCATAATTATGGAAGAACTAGTGAATAAACTGGTTATATGATATATCTCATGAATCAGTTTGTCAAATTAATACACAGCTTATTTATAATTGATAATTGCTTACTTTTTCTCCAGTTGTTTAATGGTTTCTGTATGCTTGCTTGTGCTTTTAATCATGCGTATTTGGTGAATCTTACCTACCACAAGCAAGTAGAAGTCTATAAAGTAAAAAATTATCCCCTTTTCACCACTATCCTCCTCCCCCTTTAGCACATTTTCCAGAGGTAATCTCTTAAGAGGTTTGCATGTATTCTTTCAGACCTTTCTTGTTTGTTTTTTATAATTTTTTAAAAGATTTTATTTATTAATGAGAGACAGAGAGAGAGAGAGAGAAGGAGAGAGGCAGAGACACAGGCAGAGGGAGAAGCAGGCTCCATGCAGGGAGCCCGACATGGGACTCGATCCCGGGACTCCAGGATCACACCCTGGGCTGAAGGTGGCCCTAAACCGCTGACCCCCCCCCGGGCCGCCCAGACCTTTCTTATTTGTATGTAAGCATGCTTATGTCCTATGAATACAAAAACAAATGTTGTTTCATGTGTCATTCTCTCACAAAGATGACATAATACTGTGAAGGTGTTCTGCAACTTGCCTACTTCACTTAATATGTTATATATATCTTTTCATGGAAATATGTATAGATCAACCTGATTCTTCTCAATGATTGCCTCATGTTCTATGGCACGGACGTTCTTCAATTTAACCATTGTCTTACTGACAGATATAAAGGGCTTTTTAATGTTCTTATGATGGCAAATATTCCTTCAGAGTTACATCCCTGTACTACTTCTTAGTCATACTTAAAGGACTTCAGTCTCTAAGGTCTTTGGCCAAAGCGTATATTTTGTGGGAACTGATACCTTCTTTTCTTTTAAACCAAAGAGAAGTCATTCATGTTAACCTGTAAACACAGCAACAAAATGCATTTTGTTGATTTTTTATGAGAATTATAAAGGTGACTAAAAGGGCTCTCGTGGTAGAAACCATTCATGTCTTGCTGCTGACTCCTTTAGCTCACCAATCTCATCTTTTTTTTTTTAAGGTTTTATTTATTTATTCATGAGAGACACAGAGAGAGAAGCAGAGACACAGGCAGAGGGAGAAGCAGGCTCCATACAGGGAACCCGATGTGGGACTCATCCTGGAACTCCAGGATCATGCCCTGAGCCAAAGGCAGACGCTCAACCGCTGAGCCACCCAGGTGTCCCACCAATATCCTCTTCTTAAGCAAGGTCATTCTATAGGTTACTCTTCAAATTCTTCTTTAGTGTTCACTGTATCATATCTTTCATTGTAGGAACATCTAGAAATCGCAGACCTGAGAAAGAATCTCCAGGTGGAAGTTGCTAGAATTTAAAAGTAGTGTTTCCACACTAGAGACATGACATGCTTAAGGGCCATGGCACAAGGATGCTTTGTAACTTATTGCCTCCACATCTGCCTCATATAATGGCCTACTCTGAGAGGAGGAGAGTGTGTTGTTTAGAAGCATGGGCTCTGCAGTCATATTCCCCAGGTCCTGCCTCTTGTTAGCTCAGAACTTGAGCAAATGACTTACCTCTCTATGACTGAGTTTCTTCATCTGTTAAAATGGGGACAGGGATGGTGATGATGATATCATCTGTTCTATAGGATTGCTATGAAAAAATAAAAGATTAGTATTTGTAAAGCACTTACAGCATCTGGTACATATTTGTTAAATAAGAATGACACAATGTTATAGGCACTGTGGCTGTTCTTCTTAATTTCCTGAAGAAACAGCTGTTCACAAAACTTTGCGAAAGCTTAAATGTACCTGAAGTTGACCAAAAAATATGGTGTGAAAAATTTTGCTTCTCCTACTCATCAGAGCCTTCACTATAGAGGTGTGTCTATTCAGTGCTCACAGAAGTCCTATATTTCAGTGGCCTGTTCTGGATGTCCAAACTTCTAATGAGAAATAATACCTTATTAGGTTAAAAAGAAGATGGACTGATATTAGGTGTCTGCTTTCTAGATAACTGTTAGGACATTCTTTGTGTTCAACAAAATATTCTCACAAGAAGAGATGCTTTAAAAAACACATCACAGGAGAAATTGAGTTAGATTTCAGAAATGTAAATATGGTGAAAATTGTCTGGATTCACAGGAAATTGGTAACTTTCTGAATGCAAGAAAATGATATGAAATTCATTGACAATGTATATTTATACTTCACATTTTCAGATTTTAATATTACAGCTATTAGAAATGCATCCAGTTTTTATTTATGCAAGAGCTGATTAGCCAGATCTGATATTTTACAAGTTTTTTATTGCTGTTTCCTTCCCACTCTAAACCTGCAATTTTCTGCATTTTGATCAATTACAAAGCATGTGAAACTGGTTTCTTTAATATGGTTAGATTTCCAACACAGACGGTATAGGTCCTCACTTCTCTTTTGTGGGAAGATACAGGACTAAAAAGCCACATCTTCTGGGTGGCTTCCATATTCTCTGGATTTGTTTGTAGCTTTGGGTTGAACACTCTGACCAAGTAATTTCATATTCTTGCCTGCTGTGTCATGATTTAGTATCCCAACAAAGTTGAAGGTGTTACTTCCTCATATTATCACTAACAGGATTTGGGGGCCTGATACCAGCTTTAAACACCAGCTTCAGCGTAGAAGTATACTTGTAGGACTTTGGGTGGGACTTCAAATACTGAAAGAGGAAGGGAAAATTTGCATGCTGTGGGTAGCCACTGAAGTACCCATGGTGAGTTGACATTCAAGCTTTCAGACTTTGATTAAAAGGCTAGGAAGGAAGCGATAGATGATAAGGCTACAATCAACTTATAATTGGGTATTTTATGTGTTTTTTTTTTTTTTAATACTTTACCTTATTCCTAAAAGTCATGAAGTTATGTGATTCCTCTTCCAGGACAGTGTCGGAACTCTCATTTCTTTTCTTTCTCCTCTGCCTGTTCAGGCCGTGCTTAACTCTAATAATTTCTTTTCAAACTCGAGTTGCTTAGGCAACTACACTCTTTGCTCTCTAACTTGACCCCATTTCCTGATGAATAGGCTTTTCATTTTTTCACTAAGTCCTAAGACTTTCACATTTTGCAATTTTCTCTACTAAATAACTCTAGGCATAACTGCTTAGAAAATCATAAGCAATCATAAAACCTTAGATTTTTAAAGGAGATTTAGAAATCATTTAATCCAACCGCCTCATTTTACAGTTAAAGAAATTGAGCCCCCCAAGAGGAGATATAACTTGTTCAATGTCATCCAGCTAATTTGTAAACTGGGTAGAATTTTTCCAAAGCTAATTTTTTGAATTGATTAGAACTATAACTAAGATCATTTTAAACTTTTTAAAATTTATTTATGATAGTCACAGAGAGAGAGAGAGAGAGAGGCAGAGACATAGGCAGAGGGAGAAGCAGGCTCCATGCACCGGGAGCCCGACGTGGGATTCGATCCCGGGTCTCCAGGATCGTGCCCTGGGCCAAAGGCAGGTGCCAAACCACTGCACCATCCAGGGATCCCCAACTAAGATCATTTTAAAGGGCACATACTTTCCCATCTTGATCCTTTTGAGGTTTCATAGGAATATAATTTATAGAACCAAATTTACAAAATCATGACTCCTAATGTTAAGAAAACACTGTGATGTGAGAAATAGTTAAATGAGGTTTGGTATTACCATGCTTTTTAATAGATCATTTATTATAACAATAGTTTCAGATGTGGTGGTTAATTGAAGGTTGACTAGGTCCAAGGTGATTGATTTGCTTTACCTTTTATTTTGGTGGGGGAGAGAGTTGAGAAAAAATGGACCAACACATGTAGAGAGAAATAATGTTAACATGGACATCAGGTTAGGGTAAAAAAACTATTGTCATTATTGTTAATAAAATATCACACTTTGTGTCCACAAGATCATAACTCTAGTTTGAATATGAAGACCAGTAAGAAATTATAAATTATTTTTGTGTCTATAATTTGTATCTAGCTAGAGCCAAAGATTAAAGGTCTGTGTCTTCCCACGCTCTCTCTATTGCCTACTCATTCCAGTTAGTGAGTTCTCCAACATGGCCACAAAGAACTTATAGTCTTTTTTTTTTTTTTTAAGAATTTTTTTTTTCAGGATTTTATTTATTTATTCATGGGAGACACAGAGACAGAGAGGCAGAGACATAGGTAGAGGAAGAAGCAGGCTCCCTGAAGGAAGCCCAATGTGGGACTCAATCCTGGGACTCCAGGATCACACCCTGAGCCAAAGGCAGATGCTCAACTGCTGAGCCACCCAGGCATCCCAAGAACTTATAGTCTTTGAAGAGCCACTCTTTTTTGCTGTTGTATGTATGTTGTTTGCTCTGTGCAAGGCAGTGTATCTCACAAACAGGCCCACCCCTAACATTTGTGAGCCTGAGGTGAATATGAAAATGGTTATCTCTGACCCTCTCCCTGCCATAATGGATCGCATAACCCTTCTGTTCCGTAATGACCTCATCAAAGAAACTTGTGTATAATTGTGTAGAATTCACCAAGCTTCACTACATATCCAAGCTCTCTCCACAAGTCCAAACACAAGTTGTACAAGTAATGCAGTCTGCTCTTAAGAGGATAGAGAGGATCAGAAGCCCAAGCAAGCACCTGAAGGAGACTCAGACTTCACAAGCGGGGAATTCTAGGTTTTCTGGGTAAAGAGAGCTTGGTCTAGAAGAAGAACATGTTTCAGGAGGTGACAGACCTGTCACCTTATGGGAAAGAGAAAGATAAGGGAGGGCCAGAATAGAACCTAAAGTATTGGACCCAGGAAAGAATTCTTGGTTGATTGAATCAAAAACAGTACTGCTGACAAGAACACTGGCATAGAACCCTTCTATAGACATTGTCTCTTGTGTAGGACCTATACAAGAAATGGAAGCAAAAGCGTCTAATGTCCAGAAGGAAGCCACTCTTTGAAGTTATTTCTTAAACAGGGAAGTTTCAAGAGATGTTCTGAAAAAGCATCTAAAAGAACAACACTGTTCAAAGGTATGGCATGTCAAACTGGAAGGAATTTCAAGATAGTTTCATGAAGATAGAATAGAGATCACAGAGATAAGTAACTTGCCCAAGGTCAGACTGCAAGGAGTAATGGAACTCAGCTGGGCTTCCAGGTTCTCAGGACTGGGTTTTTACATGACCGGGTGCTGAAGCCCCTAGAAGTATAACTCTAAGCAGCACAGAAGAAAAATAGACACAGGGTAGGTCTTATACTCTAAGTGTATTTTTAATGATGTGACAGCAAAACAGCATATACCACCGATTTCTATAGAAAATCAGACACCAGTCAGACTTTGAGAGAGAGAGAGAAAGAGAGAACAAGAGAGTGAGTGTGCAAGCTGGGAAATCAGGTGAAGAAGAAGAGGAAGCACATAATGTAAGGGCTGATGTCTTGGTAGTGATGCTGAGCATCAGAGAAACTCTCTTCTTATGAATCAAAGGAAAGTGATATAATCACTATTAGGTGATTCATTTGGGGAAGTTGGTGCAATGAAAAAAGGTAGAAACAAAGAAAGGGGGCTGTAGGGATTCTGAATGATCCCCTCACTCCCATTAACCCCCACTTTTGGGACTATATATGACTTGATTTATACCCTCCTATCCTGTCTGTAGGCTTCATATTTATTTTAAATATGAAGGCCAGAAAATAAAATGTATTGAAGTGGCAAGTATGGTATAAGTATGATTAATAGTTTTAAAACAAATTGAAGGTTGGTCTGTGAAAAAGAGAATTAGGCTGGAGGACAGAGTTTGTGTTCCAGTCCTAGTCCTGCAGCAAGCCATTTAACCTCTGCAGTGTTTTCTAAAAGGTAAACTGAAAATAGCAAGGCTAGCTCTTGATATTTAATGACAGCAAAAATAGAGGGAGGAAATGCAAGTGTCCAGTAACAGGGAAATAGATTATGGAATATTTCTAAACTACAGCATTATCCACATTAAAAATTACAGTTTTATAAAAAAAATAAATTAAAAAAAACAAAACTTATAGTTTTTAAAATTTTTAACAATATACTAAAATGTTATAAGGTTAACAGAAAAAACATGATTCAGAAACTATATATATTGAGTTATTCCAATTTTATAAAATATATGATCATAGAATGCTTGAGGAGGTGCCTGGGTGGCTCAATGGGTTAAACATCCAACTCTTGATTTCAGCTTGGATCATGATCTCAGGGTCATGAAATTAAACCCCGTGTTGGGCTCCATACTTAGCGAGAATTCTGCTTGAGATTCTCTCCCTCTCCATCTCCCCACCCCCTCACTCTCTATCTCTAAAATAAATAAATAAAATCTTATAAAATACTTAAAACAAATACATCAACATGTTAATTTTATATTATCTCTAGGTGACAGAGATTATTTTAATTTTCTTCTTTATATAGTATTTTTATTATTTTCCAAATTGTGTCCAATGGACATACAGTATACTCATTTTTTAAAGTTTTTATTTTAATTCCAGTTAGTTAACATACAGCATAATATTAGTTCCAGGTGTACAATATAGTGATTTAACACTTCCATACAATACCCAGTACACATCACAAATGCCCTCCATAATCTCTATCACCTATTTCACCCATACCCCCCAACCTCCCCTTTGGTAACATCAGTTTGTTCTCTATAGTTAAGAGTCTGTTCCTTGGCTTGTACAGTATATTGATTTAATCATCAAGAAAAGATGTTTTTAATAGAAGTGATATACTCTAGCCTAATTCCTAATGATGTTGTAAGGAAAATGGAAATAAAGTAAGTTTAAAGCTGAATCCTGATGAGCATGTGCTAAATAAGTATTTATGTTAAAGGAAAAAAATGATGTATGTGTCCATGTGCAACTTTTTTCTTTTTTTAAGATTTTATTTATTTATTCATGAGAGACACACACACACAGAGAGAGAGAGAAAGAGGCAGAGACACAGGCAGAGGGAGAAGAAGCAGGCTCCATGCTGGGAGCCTGATGTGAGACTCGATCCCAGGACTCCAGGGTCACATCCTGAGCCAAAGGAAGATACTCAACCACTGAGCCACTTGGGCAACCCTGCTTTTTTCTTAATAATAAATACATATGCCTGTAAATAATTAGAAGTCAATTCCAGTCATTAGAAGAGCATAGGATATGTGCCATTACCACCTCAGAACCATCTGTGGGGGCTGACTCTGATGTCTAAAAAAAACAGTAAAGTCAACCTTGCTCAGTATACAGTAACTTTATCCAGTCATCAGGATGGATGGTTAGCTTTTTTGGGAAAGTCTTTGTGCAAGAGGTGGGGCCCTCAGGTAGGGGTGGAACTGTGTAGACTGACTTCTTTTTCTGTAGCTTCAATTTCAGCCCCTTTTCTCAGTAGGCAATGACCACTCTCTCTTGTCATTCCCCATGGAAGTTGCTAGTAAGTTAGAGGAGGGTTAAAATAGGTTCTTGGGAAATAAAAATAGGCAGTGAGTAGGGCTGCAGATGGGGCTTTTAATAGAATGAGTTTGGCATCCTGGTAGGTTAAGGTAGGCTAAACGAGGTAACTACTTCCATTTTTGAACTACTGTGGCAAATACTTGCTAGTCGTGCACTCATTTAATCCTCTAATAATATGAGGTAAGTCATATTATTTCTTTTCCTCCTCTTCCTCTCCCACCTTCTCCTCCTCTCCCCCCCCCCTTTTTCTTAAAACTGGAGAAACTGAAGCTCAGGGAGGGAAAATAAAAGGAATTCTTATCTAAGACCACATAACTAATAAATGCTAGAACCAGAAATTTAGGTTTTACTGTTTAACTCAGATTCACTCAAGAAGAATGTTGAAAATGCAAACTCCTAAATTCTGTCCCTGGAAATTCTGATTTAGTAGGTTAGCAATGGGACCAAGGCATCTATATTCTTTTTTTTTTTTTTTAAGATTTTATTTATGTATTCATGAGGAAGAGAGAGACAGACAGAGAGACAGACAGACAGAGAGAGAGAGAGAGAGGAGCAGAGACACAGGCAGAGGGAGAAGCACGGTCCATGCGGGGAATCCGATGTGAGACTTGATCCCCAGACCCCAGGATCACACCTTGAGTCATAGGCAGACGCTCAACCACTGAGCCACCCAGGAGTCCCAAGGCATCTATATTCTTAAAAGCCTTGTTGATTTGCTGTCAGGGCAAGGATCCCTGCTTCATCTGGCAGTGCTACTCCTAAGTCAGCAAGGAGGCAGGCTGTGTTCTTGTGCACAGGCCTGAAGACCCAGCCTTGTGAGTGAGATTTCCTGGGGGAGGAACCTTTGACTTCACATTCTGCATGAAACTCCCTATTCATGGTCCTTGTAGATTCTTCAGATTCGTTTGTCTCTCTCACACCGTCAGAAAGCTGGTCAGTTGGGAAGGGTGCTAAAGTAAAATGTGAATGTACCAAGATAGAGGAAATGGTTTTTACTAGAACTCATCAGCAAGGACTGAACTGATTGAAGATTTATGGTTGAAGATTCTTGCGGTAGTGAATGGAAGAGGGCATAAGCACCACCACCCCACTGCCACCTCCCAGAGTTTAGTTCAGTAACAAAGACAGTCATTAAACTGGTTCTAAGGAGGGCAGGTCCTGCTAGGGGTAGACCTTTTATTAGGCTGAGAGAGATTGCACTTTTGGGGCCAAAGGGTGTCCCTGTGTAGGACTACAGAGGAATAGCTGAGGGACCACCAGTGTCATCTCTGCTAATTTTTCCCCAGGCTAATCAACTTCTCCTCTAAGTAAAATATTTACCAAATATATTAAATATACTGGCTTGAAGAGGAACAAATCATTGACCTGATTCATGCATCCCCACACTTTGGTCTTCCTTGCCTCAGACACCATGCCCACATCACCTTTTCTCCCCTGCCTATCTTTGCACATCTAATCCCATTGCTTGGAACACTCTTCTGCTCTCTCTGATCTTCTTTCCCTTCACCTATATTATTATTAGTCTTGCAGGTCTTAGTTTAAGCATTCCTTTCTTGGGAGGCTTCCCCAACATAAAGGTTAGAGACACTTTTTTTTTCTTTTTATTCATGAGACACACACACACACACACACACACACACACACACAGAGGCAGAGACACAGGCAGAGGGAGGAGCAGGCTCCAAGCAGGGAACTTGACGTGGGACCTGATCCTGGACCTCCAGGATCACGCCCTGGGCTGAAGGCAGCGCTAAACAGCTGAGCGCCGCCCCGCCCCCAGTACCATCTAGCCCGAGGTTAGAGACTCTTAATTTATGTTCTGACAACCCTGTGCTAGCACTCATCACATTTTATTGTTACTACATATCTAATTGCCTATTTCCCCCTACACTGTGAGCTCAAGGAAAGCAGGGACTTTTTCTGGCTTGTCCCTCATTGTTTCCTTATGGTGAATTCAATGTTTGTCCAGTCTGTATTGGGGATTGAATGAGCTGAGCTGAGAATGTGAAACTCTGTACTTAGTGAGCCCGTCACCTAGAAGGATCAAAGGTTGGGACTGGAACTGTGATCAGTTAGGGACAGAATCCCTAACTCTACTAGAGCTCAACTTGATACAGATTATGATGCCAAGAATCCCGAGATGAGAATCAGGAGCATGAGGTGTGTGACTTTTGACTAGTTGCTTAGTGTCTTTATCTCTCAGAGCTTTTCTGAGTAGGAAAGGGAAGTGTAGGAAAGTACTTTAAAAATATAAATATGAGTGCACAGTCATGGAGATGTAGGAGAAATGGGGTCATCTCCAAAGGGCTGTGTTTGGGAGTTAGAGGCCACATTCTGGTTCCTATTTTTCCCACCTCAAGCCATATGTCTGGTCAAGTCAGCACAGTCAGTACAATGGAGCTCTCATCAACCCTCACTCACCACCGCCATTATCTGGTTGATTAATACAGTTTGTGTGTTATTTCAAGGGGAAGGGGAGGAGGAGAGAGAACAAGGTAGCAGCACTTGCTGGTGTTAAGAGTGTGGTGGATCTGTCAAAAACACTTTCCAGATTCCTGATTCTCTAGGGGATAATTTTTCTGCTGGTATTTTGAGATCTCAAAATTAAATACCTGTACCAGAGCTGCCATCTCCAAGGTGACAGTGCTAGAAATCTCCTTTGGATTCTTAACATGAGAGATTTTAAATAATAGTTTCCTTAATGAAGCACCATATGGATAACATTTTAGGACAGGTAATCAAATGGTGGAAGAAAAAAATCAACTGAAAAAAAACAAGTGAAAGCATTTCATAATATATACATATATCAAATCATCACACTGTACACCTTAAACTCACTCAAAGTTGTATATCAATTACATCTCAATAAAACTGGAAAAAAATAAAGAATTCGAAGTAGAGTTGCCAGATATAGCAAATAAAAATATTTGGGACAAAAAAAAATATTTGGGACATACATCCAAATTTAACTTGGTATCTTATATTTTGTCAGGCAAACTTTAATGGAAGGCATCTCCTTTTCCCTCGCTTAGTTCTGTTCTAATTATTCCATAGTAAAAAATAAAATGTTTTTTAAAAATGTTAATTCTCTAGTATTATTGTTTATATGAGTTAAATGTTATCATTTAGTGTTTTAAAATTACATTTCTCTTCAAAATAGCCCTGGGGCACCTGAGTAGCTCAGTCAGTTAAGCCTCTTGATTTCAGTTCAGATCATGATTTCAGGGTGGAGCCTGATTCTCTCTCCTTCTCTCTCTCTCTCTCTCTCTCTCTCTCTCTGCATTCCCCTCCCTAACCAGTGTGTACTCTCTCTCTCAAAAATAAATAAATAAATAAATAAATAAATAAATAAATAAATAAATAAAAACATTCAAAATAGCCCTTCATTTTTACTCATATTTTCATATAGGAGATTAAGATTTAACTTATCTGGTTAATTATTTCATGGCATTGGGGGGGGGGCTCTTCTGTGTTTTAACCTTAAGTCAATAAGGATTTTGATCATTATGGTCATTTTATTGTATTATAGTTCAGTACCATCTATTACTATGTTTTCTTTGAAGGCAATAAACCACAACTTTACACGTGGAAAATCTTGGGTACTGCATTTCATTCATTCTGCTTAGCACTAAGTGGTATTTTATTTTATTTTATTTTATTTTATTTTATTTTATTTTATTTTTTAAGTAGTCTCTGTGCCCAGTGTGGAGCCCAATGTGGAGCTTTAACTCACGATCCTGAGATCAAGATGCACACTGAGATCAAGAGTTAGACACAACCAACGAAGACACCCAGGTACCCCTATGTTATTTTACTTTTTACTGAAAAGTTTCAGGTGTATACAAAAAGAAAAGTATTTTTATGAACTTCCTTGTATCACATTAGCCACCTTCTAAAGTTACTACCTCTGGCCAGCATTGTTTTAACTATACTACCATCTGCCTCCCCACCACCACTTCAGTTATTTTAGACCAAATCCCAGGCCTTGAATCATTTCAATGATAAATATTTCAGTATATATATGTAAAAAAAGAAAAAAAATTAAAAATATATCTATAAAAATAATCATACCTAAAATAGTGAATAGTATTTCTTTAATATTATCAAATATCAAATGAGGGTTCAGATTTCTCTGATTGTTTCTTTTTTTAAATTTTATTTATTTATTCACACACAGAGAGAGAGGAACAAACACAGGCAGAGGGAGAAGCAGGCTCCATGCAGGCAGCCTGACGTGGGACTTGATCCCAGATCTCCAGGATCACACCCTGGGCTGAAGGCGGTGCTAAACTGCTGAGCCACCTGGGCTGCCCTCTCTGATTGTTTTATAATCTTTATATGTGTGTATTTTTTTGAATCAGAGACCAGAAACCAAAATCCCTTTGTTGTAATTTATAGGTAGGTTTCTTCCTATTTATTGAAGAAACTTGGTTATCCAGTTGAATCTTCTACATTCCAGATTTTTAAAACTATATCCCCATTTAACATGACCCTCTGTCTCTGTATTTTTTATAAACTGGTAGTTGGATGTGGAGATGTAGTCTAATTCAGGTTAAATTTTTTTCAAGAGTACTGGTAAATGGTGTGTGTATTGTGAGGTATATAATATCTAATTTTTGTGATATCAGAGACCATTGATGATCATTGCCTAAATCCATTATTTAACTAGAAATCTGCAAAATGGTGTTTGTTTTACTACATCATTCTTTTTCTATTTATTATTGAGAAAACTTTCCCTCATCGATTGTTTTGTTACATTAAGATATATACGTACCCATATATATATAAGTACATGTCATAGATCAGTCCCCTAGGAAACAGACTTTGAGGTGGAGGTTGCCTATTGGACTTATAGGAGAGAGTTCTAGGGAACAACACCTGTAAGAGAGAGAGGAAAGCAGGGACTGGGTGAAGGAGTGGTTGAACAGTGAAGGAGTTGAAAAGGAAGACTCAGCCAATCCCACAGAAAGCTTTGAAGCTGGGAAAACTCTTCAGAATTAAGACTGTGCCTTTGTATTCCCACCCTACCCTTGCGTTGACAAATCGTTGTTTGTGGGCTGCCTCTGGATTGAGAATGTATTCTCTGGTTAAACGACAACCTTCATCCAAAGGCAATTCCTGAGGAAGGCTCTGCTGGGAACCTTTAGCAGTAGAGGCTCCAGACAGCTAAATTAGTGTCTCAGTCTTAAAGGGGAATCAGGGCAGTGCTCTGAAGTACTCAATACAAAAAAGGCAGGTTAAATGCTTGATTCTAAGAAAAAAAAAGAATAAATAAATAAATGCTTCATTCTTTGTACTTACCAGATTTAAGAATTGTGATTTTTAAAAAATATCATAAACTCGTGGATTTTAACATAGTTGATGTGTTTGCAATCCATGGCAGTAGTCATTTTTAGTGATTTCCATCTTTTGCCAGGAGAAACTTCCTCAGGTTGGCCTATGAACCCTTTGACATGACCCCTCCACACTCACCAACAGTTTTAGTAGCTTCTTTACTTTCTTTATGACAGAATGTTCAGACTCAACTGCTATAGTTCCTGTCCCAAACCTGTAAATTACCAGAGAGAAATCATGTTTAGAGGCCACAGCAAGTTTAGGAGTGGTGCTCACTGCTACTGGGTTGCTATTGCTTAGCTTTTACAGCACAGATAGCTGGAAATACATAATTTCCTAAAAAGAGAAATGTATCATGAACTCTTCAGTGGTATTTCTAGCTTGAATTTAAGATTACAAGAATTTACTAAACTTTGATTTTATGTTAGTATCTCTTTTCCTCTGGAAATCCTTGTGTTAGGAAGCAGTGGGAAATTAAGAAGGCTTAAAGCTATCAGAAGAGAGGAAGGGAAAAGACAAAATGAAAGCAGGGAAGGAATGTGTGTCATTTTGCAAAACCAACAATTTTAGTCAAGGAGAAGTTAGGTGTCTTGCCTGATAGCTCCATACATAAGCCAGTTTGAGACTGATTCAAGCCAAAGACCTTCTCAGAAGCCCCCTTGAGTTGTCCTGAAGTTGCCTTTAGCTCTTTATGATACTAAGATCTCCTTCTATGGGCAGAGTTTTATGCTGTTTTTTGAATATACAATGTATACATTAGCATGTTGACTTGCTAGGCATGCACAGTTGAACCAAAGTGCCTAAATCAAGCCCCCTGCCCTTGCCCCTTTTCTACTTTTGAAAGCTAGAGTGATTTCTTGAAAGTTTCGATGTTTTCTTTTTGAACAAAAACCAGATGTCAGCTTTATATATTCTGCTTGCATAGAAGTGGAGAAAAATGCAACCTGCCCTATTATTCCAAATGAAGTTTTAAAATTAATGGCTTTGATTAGTGACTCAGTGCTTACTTAACCTTGATTCCCAAATTGAGCCTGCTTCAGGACTTCCTAAGGAAGGACTTTTCTTACCTTTTGATGATTTGGGCTATAGATTTCCCTATTTTGTTTTCTCTACTAGTCTTTGTCCTACTTTTTCCTCTAATAGTTCTTGCAACTTTCTGGTCTATACTGGCTCCTTTTCTTGTTTTCTGGCTCAAAATATACTAATAAATATGAATTTTAATGACACTGGGAACTTGTAATCAGATATGCCACACAGCATGTGCTCAATCTCCCATTTTGAAACCATCTTCTTAATATCATCAAAAATCAAAATCTGGTTTCCCTTACATAATACATCAGGTTGTTTCCAATTGTTTAGTGCTAGAATTCCTTAATTAAGAAATATATGTAGAAACCTGACAGTTTAGTCCACCTGGCTGTCTTGGTTGGTGGAATGTGCAACTCTTGACCTTGGGGTTATGAGTTTGAGCCCCACGGTGGGTGCAGAGATCACTTAAAAATAAAAAAGAAATAAACTCTAAAAAAAAGAAATATGATAGTTTTTTAATTATATTTCACTCATACATCTACTTGTATTTAATTTTGCATTTACTTAGGACCTACAATGTGCCACAAAGTGTGCTCTTATGATCTGTTGCTGGTCCTCTGGCTCATATGGGATTCTTTTTTTATTTTTTAAATTTCATTTACTTATTTGAGAGAGAGAGAGAGAGAGAGAGAGAGAGAGAGAACATGAACAGGGGGAGGGGTAGAGAGAGAAGCAGACTCCCCAGCTCAGCTGGGAGTTAGCCAGGTGGCTCCATCCCAGGACCCTTGGATCATGACCCGAGCTGAAGGCAGACACTTAACTGACTGAGCCACCTAGGCGCCCCATCAAATTCTGATTCTTGTCCAGGTTGCTTAACACACTATTGGAGGTCACAATAGAGAAGTATCTGACCTCAGGGACATTTTTTTTTCTTAATGCTTATTTGACTGATGGGTATTTTGGAAGGTAGGAGAAGGAATAGCTGGACTGCAAAGCTCAAGTGATAATTCCTGCATTTTCAGAATCATAGTGCATAAGATATTCTTAATTTAATCTCATATTAGAAGACAGTGACCTTATAGGATATAAGATAGTAATCCTTATAGGATAAGTGGATGTCATTCAGATGAAGCTGTCGTATTGGTACTGGGAAATACAGGTCTGGGACAAAGGAGAGAATTCAAGGAAATGCTGCATGGGTCAGAAGGCTGACCAACTGTTTTCATTCTATCAAATGATAGAACAAATGCACATGTACTTGAGCTGAAGCCAGAATACCTTGAAAAGAATTTCCTGAAAGAGTGAGGATCTTAATGTAGAAGATAGTTTAATAGCCTTCTCTAGAATTTGGGAAGGTTCCTATCTATATGGGCCATAGATTTTTTTTTTTTTTTTTTGGGGCCATAGATTCTTATCAGGAGATAGGTTCAATAGCTAATAGCTTCTCCAAGTACTTTCTAGCCCCAGGAGTCAGTAATTTAGTATACTTAAGTAGGGATCTCCTTGACATTTTTGCATTGAGTATCAGAATAAATAGATAATAGCATATCTATATAACTTGCTAACATGTCATTTAGGCCGCTTGAGGGCTGTAGTAAATTGCTCTGCCACTTTTTTAAGTGATTATACAAGTGCTAAGCATCAGTGATAAGATTATTCTGTGTTTTATTATTATTCCTTCCCTCTGGTGCTGAGAAATGAATTGCTTATGAAACAGAAGGGAGGATTGGCTTAATAACTGTAATCAGATATGCCACACAGCAAATGTGAACTTCCCTTTCCCCCATTTTAGCCATCTTTTATCCCAAGAAGAACAACCGAATCTCAGATGTGGGAAACGGCAGTAGTAATCCTTGAATGTAAACTGTTCACAGGAATTAGACACAAGTGAGACTAAAACAATGGAATAAACTTGTGATAGGTGACTATCTTACATTCTTTCTAAAGAGTCCTAAGGGATGATTAATATTAATATCAACACACATCTTGCTGTTCTAAACACTTCACTACTAATTTATGCTTATAACAACTCCATGAGGTAGACACTGGTATTATTTCCATTTTATGGATGAAAGAGCTGAAACACAGGGACTAAGTGATTAGCCCATGGTCACACAGAGACGACTAAATAGTATGCTAAACTGCCTCTAATGAAATACTGATTTCCTGACTGTATTTGAGTTAGTTCAATATTATGTTTCTAGGGAAGACTTAATCAGTTTTTGAGGAAACATGCAGTCAGTCCAATTTCAAATTAGGAAGAATCTTTGGCTCAATCCTTTAGTCTCTAAAAGTCCCTCAGAGCCTTTACTTGGATAATTAGTTGTGAACAATATCAATTATATCTAAGTGGACAAATTTAATTACTACAGAAGACCAATTGATTTTTTTAATTATCATTGATTGCTCAGTGGTTATCTCAGGGTAAAGATTGGTACTTTCTGAATCTTTCATTTAATTGGTTTATTAAGTAGTCCGAAGGTTGACACCAAAGTAAGAGAGGTGAATTTTCTTCCTGCACCCTTTTTATCTCCATAAAGGGTAAGCATCATTTAAGCCTAAGGCATTCAACAACCAAAACAACAGTAACAACAAAAACAGCAATTAATATTATGTTTCTTGTAGATTTTAGGGATCTTCTCACTTTTTGTTTTAGTGGATTTATTAGAGGTAGTGATACTCTAGTTTCCTAATGGTAAAAATAGAACTTGCCATTTTAGCTGGAGCACCACGATGCTGGTATTTTTTAATTCTTAAGTCAAATTCACAATGAAGCCAGTTTAGATCATAAGGATTATTGGAAATTGATGTGGATTTAGAGAGAGGAGAACTGGATTCTACATTTCAATCTATCCTTACACCCCTCCTCACCTCAGTAATAGCTGGCTGTATGATTTAATTTTCCTGTCTCAATTAGCTTATCTTTAAAATTGGGATAATCACATTTGTCTTCTTTATCAAGCCAAGTCTGTGACAGTACATTAAAAAATATTAAATGTATGCTGGGGCACCTGGGTGGCTCAGTTGGTTGAGGGTCTGACTCTTGGTTTTGGCTCACGTCATGATCTCGGGGTCCTGGAATCGAGCCCCATTCAGTGGGGAGTCTACTTAAGATTATCTCTTCCTCTGCCCCACTCCACCCTTTCCTCTCTCTCTCTCAAATAAATCAATAAATCTTTAAAAAATATCAAATGTATGTAAATTTAAGGACCATTAATATTTAGAGATTATCATACTATTTGCATTGTTTTGCTATAGAAATATTGTCTGACACCAATTATGTCAGTTATCTATTGCTGCATAAGAAACTACCTCAAACCTATTGGCTTGAAACAACCATTTATTATTTGCTATAAGCCTACAGATTAGCTATGTAGATTGTGCTGGTCTGTGCCAGGCTCAGCTATTCTTGGGCTTGCTTATGCATCTGTGATAAACTGGTGGGTTAGGATGACCCTAGCTGGAATAATTTGGCTCTCATTCAGATGATCTCTTATTCTTCAGTAGGCTAGCTCAGAATTGTTCTCAGGACAAAGGAACAGGAATGTGTGTTTATAATGCCTCTTGAGGCCTCTGCTAAGTATGGCACCCCATTATGTCAACCACATTCTAGAGGCCAAAGCAAGATTCAGGACAGTTCAGTTCAAGAGGTGGGACAAATAAATGCAACATCATGATGAAAGGAGCTGTATAGACATGTTGTAAGAAGAGGGAAAACTGGGATCCCTGGGTGGCGCAGTGGTTTGGCGCCTGCCTTTGGCTCAGGGCGCAATCCTGGAGACCCAGGATCGAGTCCCACGTCAGGCTCCCGGTGCATGGAACCTGCTTCTCCCTCTGCCTATGTCTCTGCCTCTTCTCTCTCTGTGTGTGTGTGACTATTGTAAATAAATTTAAAAAAAATTAAGAAAAAAAAAAGAAGAGGGAAAACTGGAGCCATTTTTGTAATTACTCTATCACACTAATTGCCTCACTTCTATTCAATTTAAATCCTTAATTTTTTTATTTATTTTACTAGGATAGCGATTTTTGACCTTTTCAATTTTATGTCACTGTGTTATATATATATTTTTTATATAAATACGTATATCCACATCCATGGCTTGTTGCCCGTATATAAATCTAGCATAAGACATTTGAATATAATTGCAATTATTGTGACCAACAGGTAAGAACCTGGATAATTTATTAGATATATTTGTATTTATTAATTCTTGTTTGTTATATTAGCATTTGCATAAAGAGATAAACAGAAGATCTGGTTAAAATAATTGTTGGAATTCTGAAGCCCATAAAGTTTTGCACTACTGGATTCCCTATCCAGTAAGGGAAGCATACTTCCCTTCATTACTGGTCTTATAAATAGTCAGATTAAATGAAGAATTGAGACAATATAAGTGGAAAATTCAGATCTCTAGCCCTGCCCTCAAGAAATTTTGTTTTGGCTTTGTTTTATTTTGTTTGAGCTAGAATGAGCCTGACTAGATGTCTAAGCCCCCTAAATATGTGTTTAACTCATGATTTCACTTGGATTTAGGCATTTGGTTGTATGATGCCAAACATCTGGATGTTTTTCCTCAGCAGTGCCAAGTATGCATATATGTGGAGGAATGTTCCAACTTTGGCATTTAGTTGGCATTTCTATATATGCTTTTCAGAAGATACACTATGTCACCAGAGCAACTCCAGAAGTTTGGGTCAAACGGATGTATTTCTGATTAAGTTTAATTCTATAAACTGTAAATATAAACTATCTAAATTACACATAGGCACTTGGCAATATCCTGTAGATTCTAACATTCTCTTTCTTTATGTTGACATCATGTTCAGGAACATTTAAATATATTTCCATAACATTTTCTAAATGACTGTATTGTAACTTAATGTTATATTTGGCAAACACAACCTAAAATGCAGTAGCTAATAGTGTAAGCTCATTTTATTTGCATTACCATTGTTAACCACTTTCATGTAGTACTTACCAAATGTGTCAGATTATTACGATCTATTTAATGACTTTAATGGATGAGGTGCATTGTTCTTAAATTCAATTATACCCTTTGCACTTCTAGAATTAAGGTCATGTCAGCATTTCTATTATATAAGTGACTGGATTTAGCAGTTTCTAACTGAGCTGTAAAATTTGGCTTCTAAATTCAATCTTGGTAATAAAGGTCACTGCCTGGGGGACTTTTCCCCCCAAATTTAGTATATATATAATTTTATGGTGCATCTCCTGCTTTCTAAAATAATCTTTTAGGAAAAAATTCCATTACGGTCTTCGTGTGGCAGAAGGAAAAGTCCTTAATTTCCTGTTTGCTTTATAAGACTAGGTTTTTCTTCCTTGCTGAGTAACAATCTTTTTAGGCAATTTAGCTTTTAATATGCTCTCCACTACTTGTTGGTTGAACAACCTTGTGCTATGTGCCTCAATTTGCTTATCTGTAAAATGGACTATTAATGTTACCTACCTCATAGAGTTGTAATGAGGATTAAATGGGATAATACATGCATGTGTTCAGAACAGACATATTAACTACTCAACGAGGGTTAACTTTTATTACTATTAGATAGGAGATTTAATATGAGTCCATTCAGCATTAGAGAAACATCTGAAAAGAACAGGCCATTGAGGTGAGATTTGGAATTTACTGGGAAGTCTGGAAGAGGCTATTGCTATCAGCTAATTATCACCTTGTTGTTAATAAATAGTTTTTTTTTTTCCTTTAGAAATGGTGGCATCTCACTAAGAAATGAGTGAGATCTCCTTGGAGAAGCATGCAGGCAGGGAGGATGAAAGGAACTAAGACCAAGCTCTGAGGAAGAGATGAGGCTGGAAGGATCTGTGGGAGGAAGAGTGAACAGAAAGTGAAGGAGTATAAAGTATAGTACTGTAGAGTACATATTGTGGTTCTGACTCAAACGATTATAAAAATCAGTTGGAGGGCTTGCAAAATGCAGAAGGGCCTGGAATGTCTCACACAGCAGGTATAGGGTAGTGCCTGGTAATTTGCATTTCTCACATTCCCGGGTGATGCTGCTACTACTAGCTGGAGGACCACACTTTGAGAACTACTGTCAGAATGACCACTTCTGCTTGGCTGTGAATAGGCATCAGAGAACTGGAGCAGAGTAGGCATAAATAAGCTGATCCATTGGTGGAAAAATATGTTTTTCTTTGACTATATTCAGGGCAAAATCACTGGTTTCTTAGTTGTCATGATCTCCTGTTTTGTCACAGGACAGGTCACTGTGTGAGAAACCACACACAGAGGCATTCTCCTGGAGTGATTACACATGACTCTGTGCAGACACCTCAGCACTGATGTACCATATTGCAAAAGATTCCAAAAAACAAAATAAAATAAATGTGATGGGATTCTAAAGACCTTGGGAAGAATCTAATTAATATATTTTTTGGGGGGAGGGGCAAGACGGCGGAAGAGTAGGGTCCCCAAATCACCTGTCCCCACCAAATTACCTAGATAACCTTCAAATCATCCTGAAAATCTACGAATTCAGCCTGAGATTTAAAGAGAGACCAGCTGGAATGCTACAGTGAGAAGAGTTCGCGCTTCGATCAAGGTAGGAAGACGGGGAAAAAGAAATAAAGACACAGAAGGCCTCAAAGGGGGAGGGGCCCAGGAGGAGCCGGGCTGAGGCCAGGGCGAGTGTACCCAGGACAGGAGAGCCCCGGCCCGGAGGAGCAGGAGCTGCACCAACCTTCCCGGGCGGAAAGGCCTCCCGGGGAATTGGAGCAGGATCCCCAGAAAGGTGGGGATGCCCTCGGGCTCCCGGGGACACTAACAGGCACCTGCGCCCCGGGAGATGCCCCGAGCTTCCTAAGGGCTGCAGCGCGCACGGCGGGACCCGGAGCAGCTCGGAGGGGCTCGGGCGGCGGCTCCACGGAGGGGGCTGCGAGGCGGGAGCGCGAATCCAACGGCGCAGGCCCCGGAGCACAGGGCACTGGGACACAGCCCAGGATCCGGCCTCCCCAGGGACAGGCAGAGGCCGGGAGGGCCCAGGACAGCGAGGACGCTCCTGCCTGGAACTGAGCAGATCAGCGGCCCCGCCCCGGAGCCCCCAGGCCCTGCAGACGGAGAGCCCCGGAGCTACTGCGGGAGCTGACTCCAGGGTCCCAGAGCTGCCCCCGCCACTGTGGCTTCCTCCCGGGGCCTCACGGGGTGAACAACCCCCACTGAGCCCTGCACCAGGCAGGGGCAGAGCAGCTCCCCCAAGTGCTAACACCTGAGAATCAGCACAGCAGGCCCCTCCCCGAGAAGACCAGCGAGACGGACAAGTTCCAGGGGAGGTCAAGGGACTTGAAGTATACAGAATCAGAGGATACTCCCCGTGCTTTTTTTTTTTTTTCTTTTTGATTTCTGTTTGCTTCCCCCACATTCTTTTCCCCTTTCTTTCATTTTCTTTCTCTTTTTCTTCTCTTTTTTTTTCTTCCTTTTTTCTTTTTCTTTCTTTTTTTTTTTTTAATTTATGATAGTCATACAGAGAGAGAGAGAGAGGCAGAGACACAGGCAGAGGGAGAAGCAGGCTCCATGCACCGGGAGCCCGACGTGGGATTCGATCCCGGGTCTCCAGGATTGCACCCGGGCCAAAGGCAGGCGCCAAACCTCTGCGCCACCCAGGGATCCCTCCTTTTTTCTTTTTCTCCTACCTTCCTTCTTTATTTCCTCTCTTTTTCTCCTTTTCCCAATACATCTTGTTTTTGGCCACTCTGCACTGAGCAAAATGACTAGAAGGAAAACCTCACCTCAAAAGAAAGAATCAGAAACAGTCCTCTCTCCCACAGAGTTACAAAATCTGGGTTACAATTCAATGTCAGAAAGCCAATTCAGAAGCACTACCATACAACTTCTGGTGGCTCTAGAAAAAAGCATAAAGGACTCAAGAGACTTCATGACTACAGAATTTAGATCCAATCAGGCAGAAATTAAAAATCAATTGAATAAGATGCAATCCAAACTAGAATTCCTAACGACGAGGGTTAACGAGGTGGAAGAACGAGTGAGTGACATAGAAGACAAGTTGATGACAAAGAGGGAAACTGAGGAAAAGAGAGACAGACAATTAAGAGACCATGAACACAGATTAAGGGAAATAAACGACAGCCTGAGGAAGAAAAACCTACGTTTAATTGGGGTTCCCGAGGGTGCAGAAAGGGCCAGAGGGCCAGAATATGTATTTGAACAAATCATAGCTGAAAACTATCCTAATCTGGGAAGGGAAACAGGCATTCAGATCCAGGAAATAGAGAGATACCGGACTAAAATCAATAAAAACCGTTCAACACCTCGACATTTAATAGTTAAGCTTGCAAATTCCAAAGATAAAGAGAAGATCTTTAAAGCAGCAAGAGACAAGAAATCCCTGACTTTTATGGGGAGGAGTATTAGGGTAACAGCAGACCTCTCCACAGAGACCTGGCAGGCCAAAAAGGGCTGGCAGAATATATTCAGGGTCCTAAATGAGAAGAACATGCAACCAAGAATACTTTATCCAGCAAGGCTCTCATTCAGAATGGAAGGAGAGATAAAGAGCTTCCAAGACAGGCAGGAACTGAAAGAATATGTGACCTCCAAACCAGCTCTGCAAGAAATTTTAAGGGGGACTCTTAAAATTCCCCTTTAAGAAGAAGTTCAGTGGAACAATCCACAAAAACAAGGACTGAATAGATATCATGATGACACTAAACTCATATCTGTCAATAGTAACTCTGAACGGGCTTAATGACCCCATCAAAAGGTGCAGGGTTTCAGACTGGATAAAAAAGCAGGACCCATCTATTTGCTGTCTACAAGAGACTCATTTTATACAGAAGGACACCTACAACCTGAAAATAAAAGGTTGGAGAACCATTTACCATTCAAATGGTCCTCAAAAGAAAGCAGGGGTAGCCATCCTTATATCAGATAAACTAAAATTTACCCCGAAGACTGTAGTGAGAGATGAAGAGGGACACTATATCATACTTAAAGGATCTATCCAACAAGAGGACTTAACAATCCTCAATATATATGCCCCGAATGTGGGAGCTGCCAAATATTTAAACCAATTAGTAACCAAAGTGAGGAAATACTTAGATAATAATACACTTATACTTGGTGACTTCAATCTAGCACTTTCTATACTCGATAGGTCTTCTAAACACAACATCTCCAAAGAAACGAGAGCTTTAAATGATACACTGGACCAGATGGATTTCACAGATATCTACAGAACTTTACATCCAAACTCAACTGAAAACACATTCTTCTCAAGTGCACATGGAACTTTCTCCAGAATAGACCACATACTGGGTCACAAATCGGGTCTGAACCGATATCAAAAGATTGGGATCGTCCCCTGCATATTCTCAGACCATAATGCCTTGAAATTAGAACTAAATCACAACAAGAAGTTTGGAAGGACCTCAAACACGTGGAGGGTGAGGACCATCCTGCTAAAAGATGAAAGGGTCAACCAGGAAATTAAGGAAGAATTAAAAAGATTCATGGAAACTAATGAGAATGAAGATACAACCATTCAAAATCTTTGGGATGCAGCAAAAGCAGTCCTGAGGGGGAAATACATCGCAATACAAGCATCCATTCAAAAACTGGAAAGAACTCAAATACAAAAGCTAACCTTACACATAAAGGAGCTAGAGAAAAAACAGCAAATAGATCGTACACCCAGCAGAAGAAGAGAGTTAATAAAGATTCGAGCAGAACTCAACCAATTGGAGACAGGAAGAACTGTGGAACAGATCAACAGAACCAGGAGTTGGTTCTTTGAATGAATTAATAAGATAGATAAACCATTAGCCAACCTTATTAAAAAGAAGAGAGAGAAGACTCAAATTAATAAAATCATGAATGAGAAAGGAGAGATCACTACCAACACCAAGGAAATACAAACAATTTTAAAAACATATTATGAACAGCTCTACGCCAATAAATTAGGCAATCTAGAAGAAATGGACGCATTCCTGGAAAGCCACAAACTACCAAAACTGGAACAGGAAGAAATAGAAAACCTGAACAGGCCAATAACCAGGGAGGAAATTGAAGCAGTCATCAAAAACCTCCCAAGACACAAGAGTCCAGGGCCAGATGGCTTCCCAGGGGAATTCTATCAAACGTTTAAAGAAGAAATCATACCTATTCTACTAAAGCTGTTTGGAAAGATAGAAAGAGGTGGAGTACTTCCAGATTCGTTCTATGAGGCCAGCATCACCTTAATTCCAAAACCAGACAAAGACCCCACCAAAAAGGAGAATTACAGACCAATATCCCTGATGAACATGGATGCAAAAATTCTCAACAAGATACTGGCCAATAGGATCCAACAGTACATTAAGAAAATTATTCACCATGGCCCAGTAGGATTTATCCGCAGGACACAAGGCTGGTTCAACACTCGTAAAACTATCAATGTGATTCATCATATCAGCAAGAGAAAAACCAAGAACCCTATGATCCTCTTATTAGATGCAGAGAAAGCATTTGACAAAATACAGCATCCATTCCTGATCAAACTCTTCAGAGCGTAGGGATACAGGGAACATTCCTCAACATCTTAAAAACCATCTACGAAAAGCCCACAGCAAATATCATTCTCAATGGAAAAGCACTGGGAGCCTTTCCCCTAAGATCAGGAACAAGACAGGGATGTCCACTCTCACCACTGCTATTCAAGATGGTACTGGAAGTCCTAGCCTCAGCAGTCAGACAACAAAAAGACATTAAAGGCATTCAAATTGGCAAAGAAGAAGTCAAACTCTCCCTCTTCACCGATGACATGATACTCTACATAGAAAACCCAAAAGCCTCCACCCCAAGATTGCTAGAACTCATATAGCAATTTGGTAGCGTGGCAGGATACAAAATCAATGCCCAGAAGTCAGTGGCATTTCTATACACTAACAATGAGACTGAAGAAAGAGAAATTAAGGAGTCAATCCCATTTACAATTGCACCCAAAAGCACAAGATACCTAGGAATAAACCTAACCAAAGAGGTAAAGGATCTATACCCTAAAAACTATAGAACACTTCTGAAAGAAATTGAGGAAGACACAAAGAGATGGAAAAATATTCCATTTTCATGGATTGGCAGAATTAATATTGTGAAATTGTCAATGTTACCAAGGGCATTTGACACATTTAATGCAATCCCTATCAAAATACCATGGACTTTCTTCAGAGAGTTAGAACAAATTATTTTAAGATTTGTGTGGAATCAGAAAAGACCCCGAATAGCCAGGGGAATTTTAAAAAAAGAAAAGCATATCTGGGGGGCATCACAATGCCAGATCTCAGGTTGTACTACAAAGCTGTGGTCATCAAGACAGTGTGGTACTGGCACAAAAACAGACACATAGATCCATGGAACAGAATGGAGAACCCAGAAGTGGGCCCTGAACTCTATGGTCAACTAATATTTGATAAAGGAGGAAAGACTATCCACTGGAAGAAAGACAGTCTCTTCAATAAATGGTGCTGGGAAAATTGGACATCCACATGCAGAAGAATGAAACTAGACCACTCTCTTTCACCATACACAAAGATAAACTCAAAATGGATGAGAGATCTAAATGTGAGACAAGATTCCATGAAAATCCTAGAGGAGAACAGGGGCAACACCTTTTTTGAACTCAGCCACAGTAACTTCTTGCAAGATACATGCACAAAGGCAAAAGAAACAAAAGCAAAAATGAACTATTGGGACTTCATCCAGATAAGAAGGTTTTGCACAGCAAAGGATACAGTCAACAAAACTAAAAGACAACCTACAGAATGGGAGAAGATATTTGCAAATGACCTATGAGATAAAGGGCTCGTTTCCAAGATCTATAAAGAATTTATTAAACTCAACACCAAAGAAACAAACAATCCAGTCATGAAATGGGCAAAAGACATGAAGAGAAATCTCATAGAGGAAGACATAGACATGACCAACAAGCACATGAGGAAATGCTCCGCATCACTTGCCATCAGGGAAATACAAATCAAAACCACAATGAGATCCCACCTCACACCAGCGAGAATGGGGAAAATTAACAAGGCAGGAAACAACAAATGTTGGAGAGGATGCGGAGAAAAGGGAACCCTCTTACACTGTTGGTGGGAATGTGAACTGGTGCAGCCACTCTGGAAAACTGTGTGGAGGTTCCTCAAAGAGTTAAAAATAAATCTGCCCTATGACCCAGCAATTATACTGCTGGGGATTTACCACAAAGATACAAATGTAGTGTATCACCGGGACACCTGCACTCCGATGTTTCTAGCAGCAGTGTCCACAATAGCCAAACTGTGGAAGGAGCCTCGGTGTCCATCGAAAGATGATGGATAAAGAAGATGTGGTCTATGTATACAATGGAATATTCCTCAGGCATTAGAAACGACAAACACCCACCATTTGCTTCAACATGGATGGAACTGGAGGGTATTATGCTGAGCGAAGTAAGTCAATTGGATAAGGACAAACATTATATATTCTCATTCATTTGGGGAATATAAATAATAGTGAAAGGGAATAGTGAAGGGAGAAGAAATATGTGGGAAATATCAGAAAGGGAGACAGAACATAAAGACTCCTAACTCTGGGAAACGAACTAGGGGTGGTGGAAGGGGAGGAGGGCGGGGGGTGGGGGTGAATGGGTGACAGGCACAGAGGGGGGCACTTGACGGGATGAGCACTGGGTGTTATTCTGTATGTTGGTAAATTGAACACCAATAAAAAATAAATTTATTTTAAAAAATACATATATATATTTTAGAAACTTTCATTTCAATGTGTGATGTCTAAACACTGAATGTTACAATTCTCAATTCAATTAATTGACTAAGTTTTCACTTCTTTTAAAATTTTTTGGACTGTTCTATTTGATCTGATTCAGGATGAAGTTGTTTTTCTCTTTGACATAACACAGATGACATTCATACAACTACAGTCTGTTGTTTTCACTCTGCTATTATACACACAGAATCCCAGAGCTGGAAAGTCCTGCAGAACTAATCCTTATGAGTGCATATTGAATGTTCAATATGCACTGTGTGCATATTGTGAATGAATTTCCTTTCCTTCAAAAGCCTCTGATGGGCAGAATCTAAATCTGGGAAAATGCTATTGTTCAGAGCTCTGGTTAGGCAGATATATCAAAGTTAAAGGAATCCAATGGAATAGAGGAAATCAACATAAAACTCTGAAAAAATAAAGACTGAAGAGAAGAACCATTACCATTTGTTTCAGATATGTAAAAATCTCCAAGCATAATTTAAGAAAACTACAATATTTATTAACAAAGAATGAGCGCAATAGATGCCATTCAAAAATCTAGACAACAGACTATTTATTCCCTGATTTACTATCAAAATATAAATTATTATTATTATTTAAAGATTTTATTTATTTATTCATGAGAGAGACACAGAGAGAGAGGCAGAGATACAGGCAGAGGGAGAAGCAGGCTCCCTGCAGGGAGCCCGACGTGGGACTCGATCCCGGGACTCCAGGATTGCACCCTGGGCCGAAGGTGGCACTAAACCGCTGAGCCACCAGTGCTGCCCACTTTGGCAAATTTAAAGAGAATATGGATTTTGCAAAAGGTTGGTGAACTGGCTATGAAGTCTGAAGATGATTTTAATGGTTATACTCAGAGCATATGATACTGTGTGTCTTCTTACTATTAACTGAAGAAAAAAAATCTAATAAAACAAGGGACAAAGTAATGTATGTGCATAAACCCCCCCCATCCTTTTCCGTATGAAAAATTGTTCATCCTTTCTTTCCCAACTCAGATGATTCTTCCTTTGTGAAGCTTTCTTTTACTCATAGGAGCAAAAATAATACTTCTGTGATCCCAAAGTGTGTGCATATACATCTACTATTGCACTTAATTCTATTTCACTTTAATAAATTGAGTATGTGTTAGTTTTTCTATTTATTAATATAAGAGGAATTCCATGGGACCTTGTCTTATTTAGTTTTGCAGTACTGGGCATGTAACAGTCCATAATAATGTGTATTAAATGGATTTGATTAGTCAATGTATGAGAATAAGAAATGTTCATGATGTCTCTTGACACTTTTAATTCCAAAGATAAATGGGCTTACAGGCAAAACAAATCTCACAGATCAGATTTCTGTTTACCAAAACCAGCTTAAATTATTCAGGGATCATCAAAGACAAAACTCTAGGAGATCTTGAAAAGTTGGAGAAATCATCTATCTAACCTCAAGATGATAATGAATAAAAAAGCCAGTAACAACTTTTTAATCTTTAAGCAGATCCTGCACTCATTAATAGGTAAAGATAACAAGAGAAAATCTACATTAAAAAAATTGACGTTTATGTGAATATTTAATTTGGAAATATGTAACTTTTCTTTTTGTATTTTACTGGGACAAGAGATAATGGAGAGACTGTTGACTCTAAATTATTGTAAGTGTGGTCAGTTTCTCTCCCTGTACCCTTGCCTGGTCACACTGATAACTGGTCACCTCGCATGTTTTCCTCTTGAGGGTGAAAAAATATGTTATGGAGGGCAGGTTTAAAAAATTACCTCAATATCTGAAAGTGCCAAAGACATGAAAAAGAATTCAAACACCAAGGGTATATTTGCCACTGGTACTGTTTTATTGAACTATTTGTCTAAAACTGTTACCAAAAGATTTTCTAAGCTAAATCTTTTAAATGCTATTTAAATATTTGCCCTCTTCAGTCTATAGATGAAACATTTGACTTGTCAAATGAAAGGACTTGAGAATTTTGCCAGTACATACTGTAGCCTTGCCACCATCTTGGTGGTGTATTTCACAGGAGATAGGAGACAGTTTAGGCAAGGAGTTGGGAGCCTGGGATGATGTCTTGCTTCTGCTCTTTGCCAACTAGATCACCTTGGGCAGTTATTTGACCTTTATGTCAGATTTTATATACAGAGTGATGATAATTAACTCTTTCACAAGGCTGGTATGTCAATGAAACTACGTGTACAGAAGCACTTTTAAACTGTAAACTACCATATAAATGTTAGTTACTATTATAGCTTCATCTACCATAATAACATCAGGAAAACGTCATGAAATATGGAGAGTCTATTTCCTTTTTTTGAAATGTGCTCCTCTGCAACACAAGTAATGGAGATCTTTTCACTTGTTTGGTCATTTTTCCCAAAATTTTTTTTGTGGTAAAATACAAATAATGTAAAATTTATCATCTCTGCCATTTTTAAGTGTATATTTCAGTGGTATTAAGTCCATTAATATTGTTGTGCAACCATCACCACCATCCATTACCAGAACTCTTTTATTTTGCAAAATTGAAACTATACCCAAACAATAACTCTTCATTCCCCACTTCCTGCTTCCTTGTTTTTTAAGATAATTTAAAATTCTTCTTAATTATTATAAGAAGATTTTATTTATTTATTCATGAGAGACGCACACACAGAGGCAGAGACATAGGCAGAGGGAGAAGCAGGACCCCTGTAAGAGGCCACTGCGGGACTCAATCCTGGACCCCAGGATCACGCGCTGAGCCAAAGGCAGACTCTCAACCACTGAGCCATCTGGGCATCCCAAGATACTTTAAAATTCTAATGCTGCTTCCACCCTATCCTTAACACAAAATTCATTGCCAACCAAAATATAATGGTGATAACCTCAATTTTATTTACTACGTTCATTGTTTTGGTCTTGGTAAGAGAGAAGATGCAATGAAGAAATACTGTAATGCAGACTTTGCGTGATAGGAGAAATTTGCCAGATGTAGAAAGGTTTAGTATTTTGCAAACTTCTGGGCATAATGACTCTGCTGGAAATGTATCCTAAGAAAAGAACAAGGGAGGTGTACAGAGTTATCTGATAATATGTAAAAAATGTAAATCCCTCTTCTAAATTCTCAACAGTTGCAGATCAGTTTAAAAATTGATGGTATATACATCCAGTGAATATCATATAACCACTAGATATCTCATTATAGAATAAGACTTAAAATATTAGGATATGGTCATGCTATAATATAAAGTTAAAAATTTTTTAGATAACAGTGTAATGATATTATATCAATTAAGGAATAAAAGTTATATGTATATATATTTTATATATATATGAAAATCCTAGTGAGTGTATAGAAAATATTAATGGCAATCTCTGGGTGACAGAATTATTAGAAATTTTAATTTCTTCTTTGTAGTTTTTTATGTTCTGTAATTTTTACAATGACCATATATTACTTTTATAACCAGAAACAAAATGTAATTGAATAAAAAACTCAGGCCTAGGCCACCTCCAAAGCAAACCCAGTAATGAACTCTGAAGTATTTCAGCTATGAACATTTTAAGTAATTGGAAATTGGGAGGACCATAAAAAGTGGTCACTGGGGGGCTAGTATTTGAATGAAAAACCCAAAGAGCTTGTTTCGAATCATGTCGACTTTCACATTACTAATATAATTAAAGCAAGTAAATCAGTTGGGCAACATGCCACTCACCCTTCAGACACACGTCACAGCTGTCTGCATGCTCACTATCTTCACCTTGCTCAATTTTCACAGTTTTTAATATGAATATCAATTCTCTTTTTCATAAACCTAACCTATAAATGCCACAACCCCTCTGAGGGATTTCCCCAAGCTTCATTTTAGGCTCCAAAGGAAAGGATGTAAAAGAGACCTTTCTTTTGTAAAGTGATTCTATAATTCTGTCCAATATCCATCATTTTCAAGGCCAAGTAATCATATTTAATAGATCCTAAATTACATTCTGTCAGGCAAGGATTCCCTTGATGATATTAACCAGAGCAGAGGACTGACAGGCAGAGGCCTAAAAGTAAGATATTGTTCTACAAAGGGTTTATGAGCTTTCTTTTGCAAGGCTTGACCTGACTCAGTTTGGGGTGGTACACGACCTGTGCCTTCACTGCGATCCTTAGCCTCCCCTGAATCACCCACAAACCAACTCCTGATTTCCTGTCTTAAAGTCACTTTTAAAATTAAATTATGTGGCTCATTTTTGACCCTTTCCTTTGAGGAAATTGCCATCATTAATTTATTTCTACATTACTTCACTAGCAAGACCCCAAGATGTATAAGCATGTACCTAGTCTATCTCCATTTTAATCTGCTTATAGGAAATCTGAAAGAGAAAGGCTGAGGGGCAGGAGAAAGTTGGAGAGATGGCTTCATGTCTTGTGCTGTTTATATGAAAGTTGTAAAGTATAAAGTTGGAGATCATTTCTTGACAGGAAAGATTATAAGGTCATGATGCTGGAAAAGAGTACAGGGACACATTTTCCTTTGAAAAGGGAAGAAATCTTGGATCAGGTTTTCATTAGGAGGGAAGTTCTCAGCACTCTATTGAACATCTCTTTTTATTTTGTTTTATATCTCGAAGGTCTTGAAGAATAAGAAGGTAAAAAAGAATAAGTATTTCCCCAAATTAAACAAAATTTAAGTTTTTAAAAAAGTTTATTTATTTATAATGAAAAGTTTATTTATAATCTATACACTCAACGTGGGGCTCGAACTCATGACCCTGAGATCAAGAGTCACATGCTCTATGACTGAGCCAGCCAGATGCCCCCCAAAATTTAAGTTTTTAATGCTTCAGTTATTAAAGTAGTTCAAGCACAAGCACAGATCTTCAATCAAAATACAACTGTTGAGCTCTTGCTATGTACCTGGTCCCTAAGGACTTTATAAACATTAACTCATTGCATTTTTACAAAGACTCTGTAACTTGCAGATAGATTTATTCCAGTTTTAGGGGTGACACCTACAAGTCAGCCATTTCTAAAATTTTAGAGTGGCTTGGACTCTAACAGTTTAGAATATTCTTAAATTTTGATCATCTGCTTTCCCACATAAAATTGCTTGTTCTTGTTCTGTAAAAAATAATCCCAACCCAGTTGCTCCAAACTTTAAAATATATGGATCTTGCAATTCTTGCCTAAAGAAAACTGTGAGAACATGAAAGGGTAGGAAAGAGGGAATGATGGCAGTTAGTGTTTAACATTTTCAAACAGGAAGTAGGATGATGAGCGTGACTTAGTGGAAGAAAAACAAAAATATCAAACCATTATCAAGATATTTGTCCTATGATTTTGGGCAAAAATAAACAAAAGAACCAGTTCCAAATTGGATAATTTTCTCACGTTTCTCTCTTTTTTCTTTTCTTTTTTTTTTTTGTTTCTCTTTCTTTTTTTAAGTTCTCAAGTTTCTTTGTCTTTCCTTTGCTCTTCACTAATTCTTTTATTTTTACTCACAACTCTCCCTTCTTATTTTTATCTTACCATCACTCTTTCCCTTGTTTTTTTTCCTCTGCTTAAAAAAAGATAAAAAATAAGACAAAATAAAACCTGACTTTTGTGCTCTCTCTTTAAGTGCAATAAAACACAGGTGCAAAAATGGAAGGAAGGAACTGGCTGGTTTCATGATCATTTCTTCCATGTTTCATCGTCATTAATTCCTCTTGCTACTGTCTTCTTCCTTACTTTCTCCTTTCCAATATGTCACTTCCTTCTTTTCAATAAATCACTATGGCTAAGATTTAAGGGCACTTCACCACATTCTGATACACTACAGTGGTTTAATTTTCATATCAGTCTAACCCAAATTGATTTCTCATTGACAGAGCTCAGCTGCCACCAACTTACTTGCTGTGTTCAACAAATGGAAACTCTCAGCAAAACCTGTATTATCATTTATTTCCACAATATTAAACAAGCTGTAATGTAGTGATGTCTTTAATTTTTTTTTTTTAAAGGTTTTCTTTTTTTTTTTTTTAATTTTTATTTATTTATGAGAGTCACAGAGAGAGAGAGAGAGAGGGGCAGAGACACAGGCAGAGGGAGAAGGCAGGCTCCATGCACCGGGAGCCCGATGTGGGATTCGATCCGGGGTCTCCAGGATCGCGCCCTGGGCCAAAGGCCGGCGCCAAACCGCTGCGCCACCCAGGGATCCCTGTCTTTAATTTTTAAAATAACAACACAATTATTAGGAAAAAATTCACAATTAGGAAAACTTCACAATTTTCCAGAGAATGAGGATGGATTTCAAAGTAAGTAATCATTTAGAAACTGACCATCAGGTCTCCAGTAGAGTTTGGTCCATTTCTATTCATTTTGTTTGGACATGTTAATATATTATCTACCTTCTTCTCGATGCTCTTGTTATTAAAAAAATAGTGACACTCTTTTATCTTTTTTTTTTTTTTTTTTTTTTTATTTTTTATTTTACGATAGTCACAGAGAGAGAGAGAGAGAGAGAGAGGCAGAGACATAGGCAGAGGGAGAAGCAGGCTCCATGCACCGGGAGCCCGACGTGGGATTCGATCCTGGGTCTCCAGGATCGCGCCCTGGGCCAAAGGCAGGCACCAAACCGCTGCGCCACCCAGGGATCCCCTCTTTTATCTTTTAATGGGGTTATGTTAAATGGGTTTATCTGTTTTTAACTCCACCGAATAAACAATTACAGCTGTCTGTATGTGTGTCACATTTTATATCTTTCAGAGAACTTTCATGGCATTATCTATCTAATCCTCATTAAAACACTAAACACATGCTGGGCACTGTGATAGGTATTGTGGTCCAGATAAAAATGTTCCACAGCTCCTTCTTTGACATCCTAGGAGAGAGATTATGGGACACATGTAACAATTCCAGACAGACTAATGTATTATGGATTTTAATAATTGTACATATAAGGTACTACATGGACACTGAGTACCTAATTATTAATCATATTTTTCTCTGGTAGTATTTGTCATATTATATTTTAATTTGGTATGTAGTATTAGTCAGTTTCTCCCACTAAATTGTGGTAGAGAAGACATGTCATGCACCTCCTGCATTTCCATCATCAAACACAGGGCCTTGAACTTGACAACCAGTTACTCTTCAATGAATGGATGAATGAAAAGGATGGATATCTATAGATATATAGCTACATGGACATTCATTTTATCTGTTATAAATGGGTGTTTAAATATGTAGATACTATATAGATACTATACATTGATTTATATGATATACATAAACATATACATGTATAAATTATATATACACAATGTATATATATAATATTATTAAATATTATTATATATAATATCTATCTAACATATATATGTTTAAGAATTCCAGGAAAGAGGATCTTTTATATAATATGAGAAAAGATAGGTTTTTCCACCAATAAAAGTACTATTGTTTTTCTGTTAATACAAAGTCAATATATAATTTGGAAGGGGACAAAGGAAGAGCTATTTGACATAGGATGTAGGTTGCATGGAAAATACCCAGTCAAGTTTCTAACAGGGATTCATTCCTTTCTTTTGCTCTTTGATATGTCATATTTGGAGAAATGTTGGGCTTTATGTAGTTTTACTTCAACAGATGCTGAAAATAAGATGAAGATACTATTCCTTTTTGTGGAAGTGTTGCCTAAAGAACTCTTGTATGGCTTTTTAATCTAGATACAGTAAAATACTTTTCAATGCCAACTTTATTCATGACACATCAATTTGGTTGCAATGTTTACCGTGTTTCTGTTCCTCTAGTTCTGGCCCTTGAGCTCCTAACCTGCACTGATGAGTTTTTCTTGTTCAAGAAGAGGGATATAATATGGACCTTAATTGGATCAATGAGGACCCCCATGCCATCTCTGAGTGGTTCTTCTTGTTGGTTCTACTAGGATGAGTTTTAGTTATTTTTCTCTTGTTTTCCAGGGACTGGGTACCCTGTGGAAAAATGACATCATCTGCTGGCCCTTCTTATTGACCATGTGCCTACACTGACCCTATCAATTGCCTCTAGCGAAGATCTCTACTCAGCTATCTGTACTGGGCCTACCTGCCATAGACACCTGCTCCCTAGGTGTCAGGAGTCCACTGTGTCTTCCTTGTCGCTTCTCCTTTGGCCTGATTTGTTTCAGGACTCACATCTCCTTTCATAAAACAATCATCATCTGGCCATGATGACCTCCTGTGTGGAACTCTGACTCTCTTTAGATGCTGAACATCTCGATTTTTTCCAAGTGGTTCAACCTTCTCAGTTTTTCTGGCTCAGTGTTGGTTAGGATAATAAGAGAAACTCAGATGCACTCCTCTGTTGGAAAAAGGGAGAGTTAACCAGCTTTTTAGGGTCAGCAAAATGATGACTTATGCAAAAACCATTTAACTGTACTCTGATAAACATGAAGAACATCTCATTTTACCCAGAGATTATTAAGGCCAGGAATTTAGGATCTGGGACAAAATCTCGGAAGGATCCCTTACAGCTCTTGTTTATGATCAGACTCTCCCTTCAATGTATGCATGCATTCCTTGGCTGATAGGTGAAAGTGGGAAAGAGGAGGAAGGTAGTCCTAGCTTATTTCTGTGTTGTTTCTCATTTGTTCACCATTGACCTTTGTACTTTGCTGCATTGTCCCATGTAGATCCTTGATATGCTGAAGGTATCAGTCAAGATCTCAACAAGACCCAGAAGGCACACTTAATAGGGTCTTATTCAGGGAGTTTAACAAAGAGGCTATTTATAAAAGTGTAGACAGTTTCAAGGGAAACCAACAAAGGATAGTGATGTATCCCCAGGGCTAGGAACAGTGGCAATCTTCATCAGCCATTGGCTTAAAGGGATAAAGGAGGGAAAAGCTACTAGAACCCTGAGAGCCATAGCTGTAGTATAGTGTGGGCTATGGCCTTTTCCAGAGGGAAGGTGCTAATGCCAAGCCTTGGTCATGCAAAGAAGGACCTCTGACCTCACCCTGCTTCCTTTTCTTCCCATCCTCCCATCTACCTCTTGCTGGTGCCTCCCATTAACCGAATCTAACCAGAAAGTAGAGGGGATGGGAGCGGAGATGATGCAAAGTACAGGTCAGCCTCTCTTGGGACAGAGCAAGTTGGGGAGGTTGAAAAGAGCATGCGGGGCTGATGCTGAAGATATCTGGCACATCTACTAATTGATCCTCAACTGAAGTTGCCTCTTTACACAGTAAGAGAGTTTTGATGCACTGAGTGGAACATGTCTTTAAAATCTCTTAGAAGCTTTTGTAGCCATGTTTTTCCATGAACACATTTTTTTTTCTATAATAGTCCAATAATATGATAACTAGAGGATTCCCTACAGCCTTATGGTCTCCCTGGATCTCTGGCTTGGAGATTTGTCTCTTAGTCCTTCAGCCCTCAGCATCTTGATCATGTGGAAGTCACTCCCATGGTAGCTGCATTGGTGACAAAACTACAGTTTTCTTTGATGCCCCTTTCCTTTCAGTGATGGGTATCAAACAACAAACCAAATTCCTTTCTTTTTGTCTAGAGATTAACCTTCCTTATGCAACAGGTCTGATAAATATTGGAAGCCATAGAGGGTTTTCTCCCTTTTCTCTCACCTTAACACACACACACACACACACACACACACACACACACACACACACACTTGTGGAGAATATAAAAAAGCAGAGCCTTGATCTTCAGAGAGAGAAACAGATTCTCTGGATGCAAACTGAGAGATTGCTGAATTGAGTGGCAGGAGACCCCCCTAGATAATAGCCTCTTCTGAGCTGGCACAGTTTTATGATTCAGCATTTCTTCTGGAGATAATTCAGTGAACTCATACACACCAGATCCTAAAGGGCTAGAGAAATGTGCTATTGAGCTCTGGATATAGGCTCTGAAACTAAGGCAAGCATGGGGAACAATATTGAAAGCAAAGGATATCACTATTTTTTGGTGCATAAAATACTTAAATTCTGTCTCAACAGGGAGTAGGGAGTGTTTATACTTTTCTAAAGGAGAGGCTTGGAGATGGTGCCCTCTACTTTCCATTGTGCTACAGTCTCTCGCCACAGTTGTAAAGGAGCTATAGCAGGGCTGCTTGGCCCTCCTATAGACATCTGCATCTGGGGGAAACCTGAGGTGGGTGTGGCCACCCAGTGCATGTGGGGACATACCTACAAACTTCAGGAAGAGTCTTATTAAACCATGGAGGGGAGATTAGCACCAGTGCTGATGCCTAGGCAGGGGTTCTGCTGAGAAATGCTTTGTAACCTGCTCTCATCCTGAGAGCTTTGAGAACCTGTCTTCCCAGACTGAGCAACATGTAAAGTTCTTGCACCATGAAATCCTGGGGACTATAGCATGTGCTAAGCAGCATGTTTTCTATGGCTCTGACAACTAATGTTTTTTGTACTCTTGGTCTGTGGGGTTTTGTGTTCATTTCTCTTAGACTTAACCAACTCACTTGGTTTGCTCGAGACTTTACCAGTTTTAGCACTGGAAGTCTGGTGTTCCAGAAATCCCTTCATTGTTCACCCAAATTTGAATCTTGTGACTGTGAGAGGTGTGTGTGTCAGAGGCGAGGGGTGCTGGACTGTGGGTGTCACATACCTGAGAGTCAGAACCCACAAAGGTCAGATCTCCTCTAGGGGTGTGGCTGCAATATCATGTCCTTCTTTACCAGATTCCCAGGGACCATAAACTGGATATATTTACTCCTGTCCCACAGAGCACTTTGAGTGGTTGTTGTTGAGGTCCAAGTGTAATAGTATATGTTAAAGCTTTTTGGAGATTATAAAGCACTATGCAGACATAATTACTTTGATTGCATCATGTTTTCCTCATTCCTCATTGACTATCCCTGATGCTGAGCATATGTGGATCTTTCAACTTTGGGAGAGAGAAGGAGCTAATAAGTATTATTAATTTAGTATATTAAATAATAATTTAATACATTAACAATTTAATGTATTAAAAATAATAAATATTAAGTACCTCCTGTGTCTGCTGAACATTATGCTAAGTATTTTATATACATCATTGCTTTTTTAATCCCTCTAAAAATTCTGTGAAGTAGTTATTGCCCCTAAAGTTAATTTCCTTAATACAAGAGTCCGTTCTCTTTTGGTGTGGACTCCGTGCTGATGAAAGCAGGTAAGCCAATATAAATAAGTTACTTGGGCTGGCTCTCAGAATTGGCCTGCTATTTGGCATATGAACATAAATTCTCTGTGAAGACCTGTAGCTCATCAGCCCTTGGATAGGTTGAAGCCCAACCTGCTCTTGGTGGCCTTGCTCAAACCTTGAGGTTTGCAGGTCTAATTTAGAGCCATCTTGAGCCATTTGGCACAATCTAACATCCTGAAAGGCATAGGAGTATGGGCTTAACTCCATTGTATTATGCACATTTGAAAGCTCATATATCTTTCCCTGGTAACTAAGAGTTTTCATATGTCAACAGAGTTGTATAGATGTAAAAAAAATAATTTTCTGAAATATGTGTTATATACAATACATAAAATATACAACCTATTTTCATATTTCATTCAATTTTTATTTATTTATGAGCAAGTTATTATTTCATCCAATTATTCGTTTTTACTTCCCATTGGATTAAATGTATTTTTAAAATTCAGAAGTGAAGTTCATTTCTTACCAACTCACCCTTTACCTGTTAGATTTATTAAAGCCCATAGATTATCAATGATGCATTTGATATAATAATTAAATCATGATGTTAAACCAGTTTCCACCAACAAGAGATGTTGTTTTCTCAGGGCACTTGGATCCTATGTTCAAGGCATCACTTGCTCAAAGAGGGAATCTGAAGGAAGATCTTTTACTTTGTGACAGTAACTAAGTTTGAATTATGTTATCCAAAGGAGAAATTTCTCTCCATTAGTCAAAGTGCCCAGAGCTTTCAAGGAAACCAATTTTCCATATATTTAAGACTCTTGTGTATACATTTAGTACCTTTCGATGAAATTTCTTACCCACAAAAAGTAGTAAAAAAAAAATGGCTGTATTTCCTCCTAAATGTTGTTAAAACACCTTCTTAGGCAAATGGATTATGAGTCTGGGCCAAAACTTTGTTTCAGGCTAGTCACAAGGGATGAAACCTTTAAGTGTGCCAATTCAAGATTCTCTTTAGGGATTTTATAAGAAAAGTGAATGGTTAATCATTGTTAAACTGGGTACAAGAAAAAATATGTCTGGTTAAAGATTATTAGGCTGGCCAGTCAGCTGGGTGGGTAACCCTGGCTTCCCAGAAGTCCTTAATCTTATTTAGGGCTATCAGAAAATTGCTCAAGCATTTTAACAGCAACGCCAATTACATCCCAAAGGAGGTTGTGAATTTTATCATCCAAAAAAGTTCTGCCCTAGACCAGGTTTGGGACAATTTTTATTCTCAATGTAAATATAATTTCTGTGCCAAAGCATTATCATCAGTTTTTTCTTCTAAAGTAATGATTTTTTTTTCCTTAAAATTTGATTTCTGGTGGTTAGCCCTTTTGGAATAAAACTATTTATTACCTTAAAAGAGTATTGTAAACCTTGAAAAACAAGAAAGTTAGACAAATGCAACACTTTGGAGAAACAGTAAGATTTTATAACAAAAATAACACTAATGTAAGCTACAAATGTAATTTGAAAACAAGCTAGCAGTGTCTAGATCTACCTACCAATTTATAAGAAGTATCTTACAAATTTTATAGTAAACTATACCCTTAAGGAGTAGTAATATCCAAACCATGGGAAATTCTACAAGATTCCAAATAGTTTCTTCAATAAGCACATTGCAGGGATGGAAGGGGGAGGGATAGAGGGAAGAGGGAACCTATAAAAAAACACTGAAAAGACTTACCAATCAATTACAACATGTAGATCTTATTTGCATTCTGATTCAAACATACCACAAAATAAAATATTGACATTCATAAAGCGGTTGAAAATTTCAACTAAAGCAGTTGAAAATTTCAACTCTTACTGGAAAATGTAATGATATTAAGGGATTATTAATTTTTAAATCTCAACAATGGTAATGAGTTTATATAAAATCAACTTTGTGGTTTAGAAATACACGGTGAAAAGTTTGCAGATGAAATATATGTCTAAGATTTGCTTCAAAATAATACAAGAGGAAGAGAAGTGGGTGGGGAATAGATGAAATATGATCAGCCTGAGTTGGCAGTTACTGAAGCTAGGGGATAGGTATATAAAAGGTCATCACACTCTGCCTACTTTTTGCATATGTTAGAAACTCTCTTTAATAGAAGGTTTAAATAAAACAATGACAACAGGACTGATTCGCCAAGCTGTCAGTTCTTTCATTGCTTTCCTGGCTAAACAACTAGTCTAGAGCCTACCGCTAGTTGAGCCCTTTTCACAAAAAAGGCAGGTTGGGGGGGGGCAGCAATGCCAATTATGGCAGATGTATAGAAGTCATGCCCTAATATAATGACAGTGAAAACCCATACTTTAGGGCATGACATAAGAGAATGAAATCATAGCTAGACACATAGAAATTATTGGCATGTGGGGCACATGGGTGGCTCTGTTGGTTGAGTCTTTAGCTCAGGTTATGATCTGAGGGTCCTGGGATTGAGCCCCATACCAGGCTCTGTGCTCAGCATAGAGTCTGTTTCTCCCTCTCCTTCTGCCTGTTGCTCCCCTTGCTTTTACACTCTTTCTCTGTCTCTCTCTCTCTCTGTCAAATAAATAAATAAAATCTTTGAAAACAATGGTTGTCATTCTGTGCATTGTAGTGAAGGGGTAGCACTCATATCTCTCTTAGGTATTTCCTAATAGGAATTTAGGAAATACCTAAGAGAGATATTTTTTTTATTATTTTTGAGATATTTTTATTTTATTATTGTTATTATTTTTATTATTTTATTTTTTTGAGAGAGAGAGAGAGCACATGAGCACATGAGTGCATGAGTGGAGAGAGGGACAGAAAGAGAGGGAGAATCGTAAGCATGCTCCATGCCCAGCATTGAGTGCAATGCAGGGCTTGATCTCACGACCCTGAGATCATGACCTGAGCTGAAATCAACAGTCAGACGCTTAACTGACTGAGCTACCCAGGTGCCCCTACTTTCTATTTTTTAATTTAAAAACTTGATGGGGTTTCTTGATTGTGTATAAAGAGAAGGGAAACAAGTGAGAGAGAGTATGGTCCCAAGTCTGGCCAGAGACAGAACGGCTCTTACTTAATTTAAGAGGTACTGGGCCACTTATAGGAAGTAATTAGGATTCCGAATCAAATGCTGGACAGATGTTACCAAAATGAGGACCTTTTCTAGAAAGTTGATTAGCATTCACCTTCTGACAGAGCATGTGGAACCGTCTTCAACTAGGCTTTTATATATTCGCCTCCCTCCTGGCTTCTTTCTTGTAACTTCTCCTTCTTCCTCCATTGCACTCTCTTTTTCCTTATCTATTTCTTCTTTTCCATCAATGTTTCTCCCAAGAAAGAAATCTTAGTTTTGGCTTGCAGTAAGCTTGAAATAAAACTCCAACGTATCTTAAAGTCAATTTGTCTGAGAACTTAGTTTTTAGTTTGTCACATGAAAAGAACTAAATTGTTCATTGGCACATAATAAAAAAAAACAGGAATTTTGGAGTTTCAAGTTCAGCCACTCATGGTATGTAGTTGGAACCTTGTGGAGGAAAAGATGGAGAGAGGAGCCCAACAGCAAGGCCAGAGATGGAGACTCTGGAGGGATGCAACCAAGGAGAAATTCTTTTGCCTAACATTCAACTTGATTTCCTTTTCTGAGCTGTGTTATTATGACTTTTATCAGCAAATGACAGCAAATGACAAACCCATCTTTCTAATGGCATAGGGCAAAAACCTTGCTTTTTCTTGTTTTTAATACAGATTTTATTTATGCATTTATTTGAGAGAGAAAGAGAGAGCAGGGGGAGGGGCAGAGGGAGAGGGAGAGAAGGAATCCCAAGCAGACTCCGCGCTCAGTGTGGAGCCCAATGTGGGGCTCAATCTCACGACCCTGAGACCGTGACCTGAGCTGAAATCAAGAGTCAGACACCTGACTGACTGAGCCATCCAGGCACCCCAAAACCTTGGTTTTATTCTTGCTTCCTCTCATTCTTTTACATCTACATTTGATTCATCTGCAAAGCCTGTTGGCAGACCTTCACTATATATCCATAACCTATGTATGCTCCTTACCACCACACTGCAGGACAGTGGTTCCAGTCACCAGCTCTAACCTGTATAGTTGTAATAGCTTCCAAATTCATCATCCAGATTCTACCTTTGCCCCTCTCAGTCTCCTCCCACCCAAGGAGCCAGACAGATAATCCTTCTAAAGCAAGTCAGGTTCTAGGACTCCTCTACTCCAAAGCCTGCATAGCTTCCCAACTCATTCTGAGTAAAAGTCAACCATCACACTGACCTACTGGCCTGCCCAACCCATGTCCAACCCCTCTGATCACATTTTGGCTCTTCCCTCATTTATTCCCATTGTAGTCACATTGGCCTCAGCCTGTTCCTCCATCAAGGGCTGTGCATTTGCTGCTCCCTCTGCCTGGGACATCCTTCCCCAGATATGGGCATGGCCCTCTCCAGCACCTCCTCTACTCAATATAAAGGCTCCTCACTGAAGCCTGCTTGGGTTAGATATTTTAAAAATCGACTTTCGTCCTAGCACTATGCTTCCATTTTCTCTGCTTTATTTTTCTCTGCACACTTATTGTTACCAGACATACTCTATAGTGTCTTATTTATTGTACCTGTTGTCTGAGTGTTTTCCCTGGAATGTAGGTTCTGCCTGGACAGAGATTTTTGTCTCTTTTGTGTGCCATTGAATCCCTGGAGCCCAAACAGGGATAGTAGGTACTCAATAAATAATTGTTAAATGAATGAATTCTCCAAACTAATGAAATCTGGCATGTACAACATTCTTACATGAATAGGAGCTTTGGGGAATGGGGCAAAGTGGCTGAGTGCAGAGGAAACAGGGCAATGGTTTTGAGGGCCAAGATACTGAGCTGGTAATGCCAAGTGCTTAGTGGGAAAAGACATTTCAAGTGAGGGGTGACAATGGAACATGAGGCCCCAAGAAGGACACTTGTTAACCTATCATCCAGACAAAATCTGGTATCTCCCCTTCTAGTAATCTTTCAACCCAGACAACACCATTTTCAAGGTTGTCTGCCACTCCCGGACATAGAAGGAGGGCCTGGATTCAGTCCTTCAGGGGTTTCACCCAGATTCTATGATACTCTGAAGTATCTGGGGGTGCCTATGTACCCAGGAGGAATATTGACGATGCTAAGGCCTGGCTGGAAGCTTGCCAGAGGACTCAGCGAGGTCCCTGGCATGTCTATGTCTGTGTGTGTTGGTGTAGAAGTCTGGGAGGTGGGATGGGCAGAGAAGAAAAATCACCTTTTAGCTCAAGGCAGCACTGGTCTGGAACCCAAATGAGATTTGTAGGAAGATCACCTCGGGATCTCTAGCAAACCGCCTGCAAGAATGGAGATGAGCTGCTAGATAGCCAAGAGGCACAACTGGGGTTTGCCAAGCTTGAAGAGAAATAGGGGTCAAGCTGCAAACAGTAGGAACAGCAGACCTTAGTCAGGCAACAGCAACTAGATGGATAAATGTAAGGTCCTGCAGACCAGGGAGCTAGGGGACGTCATGCTTGAGACTCCTGACTCCACCTGCCACGAGACTGCAAAGTTTTATGATGACAGCTCAACACTGTATATATTCATGTATTCAGATGCTATCTTGCAGAGGAGCCAGGAAGTGAGGTGGAAGACAGAGGAATCACCAAGTACCTTTATCTAGAAAGGTGGAACATTAAACAAAGAGATTCTAAATAGTTGCATTGTGCCAAGGTTTAAACCAGATTGGACTTTTAGGTTGTTTTTTTTTTCTCCTTGCTACTCAACAGTTGAAAGCTGACAAAAGATGTTTGTCTAATTGCCTAAGAATACCAATTTTCTTTTTACACATCTAAAAAGAAGAGTAAGTAAATTATAACCTCATAATATGTACGTGATTGTTGATGTACAACAATTAACAAACTATAAACCCTGTGTGTAGTTTGTTATTATAGTTAGTTATTATATTTAAAAGCTTCTGGCTTTTTTGGAACATTTTAAAGAGGGTGGGCTGTAGCCCCAAATAGATTTAGGCTTGAGCCTGGCCCTTGCATTCTGTACCCTCCGTGTAGGAACTTGAGTGAGTTACTTAACACGTCTGAGTCATGGCTGTCTGTAAAATGGATTTAATACTGCTTTTTGTTTCTTTAGATTTTATTTATTTATCCATGAGAGACACACAGAGAGAGCCAAAAACAGGCAGAGGGAGAAGTATGCTCCCCATGGATGGCTCGATGTGGGACTTCATCCCAAGACAGCCTGAGCCAAAGGCAGACACTCAACTACTGAACCACCCAGGTGCCCTGGGCATTAATACTGCTGACCAGGGTCTTATTCTGAAATTAAATGGCATCTGAATGTAGAGTTGCCCAATACAGGGCTTGTCATGTGGTAAATACTCAACAAATGTCAATTTTCTTTTCTTCCCATGCTGAATAATTTGCACATTGACAAATGACAATGTCATTTACTACAGTTAATTTACTACAATTAACTACCAATAAGTTGATCTTAGTGTTTGATGGGATCATCCAGATTAAAATATTGATAAGTGAAGACATGTTTTTTATTTTAATCCAGTTCTATCCATGACCTGTGTCTCTGTGACTCTTCCTCTGTACCCAGTTATGACTAAAGGTACGGAAGACAGCTCAGCCATTTGTGTCAATGATTATTCATAAAGCACAGGGGGTTGGTGCGTGGGAAGGGAGAGCACTGGTCACTCTGTCTATCCACTTAATTTCCTCTGTCTCTCACCACAGGGTGAAACGAGACTTTCCTCAAATCCCTTTGCACTACATCCAATCTCAGGCTTACAGTGGGAGTATAACTACAGAGCAAGGGGCTTTGGGTTCAATGGCCACATTCTTCGGGTCCTTCTGAGGTCTCCCCAACTACCTACCTCAACCAGATGGGAACTCAGGGCAAATAGCTGCTTACAGCTGCTGGTGGGGCATTTTCCACAGGAAGCTGATATTTTCCATGGACATTATTTGACTTTCTTCTTGATTTAGGTGACACCTCCTGAAAAAGGCAGAGCTCCTGTGGTGTCCCCCTGTCTCAGACAAAACATTTAGCTTTTGTTTCAACTCACCCAAGCAACTCAAAGCACAAGAGCTAACGATTGAAAGATGAGGGGAAGAGGATTTAACAAATCATTTGCTAGATATACATATATGTATTTATATAAATATTTACTTATATTTATTAAAATATATTTTTAATATATATTTTATTATATATATTTTAAGTAGGCTACACACCCAGTGGGGAGCCCAACATGGAGTTTGAACTCATGATCCTGAGATTGAAACCTGAGCTGAGATCCAGAGTCAGACACTTAACTGACCGAGCCTCCTAGGCATCCCTGCACAATATTTTTAAATGACATTTTCTACTCCATGAAAATAGGATTCCTTAGAACCTCATAAAATAGGTATAAATACACGTTGTTGGATTGATGGGTCTGGCCTCTCCTGGGCTGTACTTTATGTGGTATTATCTGGTAACTAATGGGTATGGGGCAGTGGTGAGTGAGCAAAGAGAGGAGAGGTTAAATCTCCCATCTGCATTCTATTTTATTTTGCAAAAGATAAAATGAAAATCTGCTTTATTTTCAGGTCAAGGCTCTGTGCTTTCTTCCTGACAAATGACTTGAGACAGTTTGAGCAGAAACAAGTTTGGCATTTGACTCTCTGGATTTCCTCCATCTGTTTTTATCTTCTCTTCAGTCCCTTGGAGTTTAGGACTGTCTGGTCCTGAGGAGATTGTGAGCTGGACCCCGTCCCTCATGGATCCCAGGCACCTGCTTTGCTCTGCCCTGCCCTTAGTCTGTGCACACTGATGGTGTTCATGATTCCGTTTGTTGTCCCCAGAGGATGAGTGGAAACCATTAGCCCCAGGGGGTTTGCTGGGGGTAAGGTAACTGAAGTCAGTGAGTGGGTGAGAGGGAAAAGAGACATAATGCTTGAAAATATGATAAAGTGATAGGATGTTAGATCAAGTTGGAGCACTAGAGCCAGGGAAGGCAGAACCTGGAACCAGTTACAGCCATACGTGGGTTTGGCTGGAGCTTGGTCTCTGTAGGTTAACCTGTGTACAGGTAACCATGTGCTCTGATCTGCTCGGCATGCTGCTGGTTTATGCCTGTTGCTCAGAGCAATTACCCAAAATACCCCCTTTTACTCTCAAAAGGGTCCTGATTTGGATGATCAATTACATTGTCAGCCTACATGCTCACCTCACTAGATATCCCATCAGCATTCCAAGAGGGTGCTGTGCTTGTCAGAACAGCAAAACATGAACATAAAGCTTCTAAAATACCAAGAAACTAGTCTAGAACAGGGCAAGAGTTTTCCTTGAGAGGCAGTAGGCTTCCTAGTTCCGACCATGTGTTTAATTTTAATCATATCCAGTTTTCTTTTGATCCTTTTCTTTCTTCTTTTCTTCTGGCTAAAAAGGGTGGTTTTTAAAATCAGTATGATACTGTGAGCTACTTTTTTACTAAAACGCATATTTAATTATTTCTCTGTTAATGGAGAGTCAGAATGCCTCCAGTCTATGGTCATTACAAACAGCACATGGACATGGATTCTTCTGGATTACCATATTTGTTTCTTCATCTGTAAGTGAATAAATTGTAGGGTTTGGTGGGGGATTAAATGAGATAATGCTTATAAAAGCACTAAATATAGTACCTGGTACAGAGTAAATGTTCAATAAAATTGGCTGTCATTTTTTTTTTAAAGATTTTATTTATTTGTGAAAGACAGAGAGAGAGGCAGAGACACAGGCAGAAGGAGAAGCAGGCTCCCTGCAGGGAGCCCGATGTGGGACTCCATCCCAGGACCCTAGGATCATGCCCCGAGCCAAAGGCAGATGCTCAACCACTGAGCCACCCAGGTGTTCCAGCTGTCATTATTATTTAAATATTGGTTTCATAAATTATTTTTTCCTTCTCTCAGAGAGATTTATCCCTGGGCCTTTTGACTAGTGGAAATGATGATACTCTGCCCTTTCAAGGTCATAGGCAGGACCATGGCATGGCTACATGAAGTGCCCTCCTAAAGCTTCACTCAGAACTTCACTGAGGGTTCCCAGTGAGGCCCCCAAATTTCATGTGGTCTACGCTCCCCTTCAGCTCCCAATTTCAAAGTGGCTCTGATGATTTATTCATTTCTGCAGGGGCCAAAATACATTTAAATGTTGTCATTGAGATGTTAGACTTTTCTTTCATCTCTAGAGTATAAACTTCAAAACACCTACAGAAGTGGGTGTGAGGGGTCGTGGGATGAATGTGCTCCTTGCAAAGGGTACTGAGCAGAATGAGACAGGAGGAGCACAACTGCCACTCCTGTGACAGGAGGTTTGTTTGGAGTGACTCCTGTAGAGACCAGCGTGGGAAGTGGCAGGGTAAAGAGCTGCCTCAACTTTCATGTTTGGAATATGTTCTTCAGATGTTCCTCCCAGTCAGAAGTTATCAGTATGACAAAGGGACAGCTGTCTGACCTCAAAGAAAGGTGACCTCCTGTCCCCTGATACCTCTCTGCAGCCCAGGGCTTCCAAAAGGAGCCATCTCTGGATGCAAACTGATTTTCTCTGTGCTGTTTTTTTTTTTTTAAAGCTTTGAACAATATGGCAAAAGATAAAAAAGGAAGCTTTTGCTCCAAATGAACAAGGCTCCCTAGAAGAGAAAAGAACTAAAAAGCTTCTCTGCCACCTGTCCTGGTAAGGCACAGAGAGGACTTCACGTGAGAAAACTTATCAAATAAAACAACTCTGCTTGTCAGAATTTTCTCTCTAGATCCCACTCCACAGAGGCACATCCTGTTGGGTCTCTCCGCTGGCCCAAACTAGAAAGCAACAAGACAAAGCAGAGTAGATAGGACTGAGGGTTTACAGAGTTATTAAAAACTAAAAGGAAGATTCTGGTTCTACCCAACAAAGAAACTGGAAATATGTCAGGAGACAGAGCGGGGGGAAGAGGAAAAATGACTTATACATGTTTAATTCTGCCTATATCCAGCAGACTTACAAAATTAAGAAAATGAAAATATAGAGTGCATTTTAACAAAAACAGTTTAGTATGTGGTTACCACGTGCCTACTTAGTGCAAAGCCTCTATTTTTCAGAGCCCTGGGAGTGATAGAAGCCACTGTTACAGACTGAATGTTGTGTCTCCCCAAAAGTTCATAGGCTAAAATATTAACCCTAATGTGATTTTATTAGGAATTGCGGCTTTGGGGAGATAATTAAGCCATGAAGGTGAGCCATCATGAATGACATTAGTGCCCTGGGTGGCTCAGTCAGTTAAGTGGCTGCCTTTGGCTCAGGGCATGATCCTAGGGTCCTGGGATGGAGTCCCTCGTTGGGCTCTGCTCACTGGGGTGTCTGCTTCTCCCTCTCCCTCTGCCACTCCCCCTGCTTGTGTGCACTTTCTGTCTCTCAAATAAATAAATTATACACACACACACACACACACACGCACACACACATTCTTAAAGAAGAGACACAAGAGCTTACTTCCTCTCTCTCCACATGTGAATGCACAGCAAGAGGACAGTCATCTGCAACCCAGGATAAAGGTTCTCACAAGACACTGGATATGCTGGCACCTTGATCTTTGACTTCCAGCTTCCAAAACTGTGAGAAATAAATATTTGTCGTTTCAGCAGTCCATGGTAATTCATTAGAGTAGCCCAAACTAAGACAGCATAAATGAATTAAATCTACTGACACTCACAACAGTAATTTAATTTTGGCTTTTGGTTTTAATTTTCGTTTTAATCTTCTTCTCAACCAGAGACTCTAACAAAAGTAAATCAAACCACTCAGTTTCAGAAATTTTCTTTCCTGTCTCTGTGGTGTCTCTAAGGTATGAAAGTGGCTATTGACAAACAGGAGGAAAGGGAGAAGCCACAAGACTCGTTTGACCAGATCGTAGGTACCTGTGTAAAGTGGGAGTGACACAAGCTCACCATGAGAGAGACACAACAAATCGGGCTCTTAGCCTTACCTTTGTGTGAAGGGCAATGGAGACCAACGTGGTAGGGGCCAGGCACTGGGATGGTCGCAGTGCAAATCTGCACTCATCCTCACCACAGCCCCATGAAGTGGAAATTTGTATCTTTGTTTTACAGAAGAAACTAGGGTTCTAAGTATCATGGTCAAAGTCACATGTCTGGAAGCGGTGGGACCAATATTTGAACAAAGAGGAGCTAGTGTATTTGCTGTGTGGTGAAGACACATATTTCTATGTAATTTGAACTGACAGACAGTCCTGAAAGGTTCTGTAGAGTGAGAGCCTGAAGTGGTGCCCCATCAAACCAAAGCCACAGGCCCGCTGGCATTATAGTTTAGGAATCAGGAAAGGACTAGCTCTGTTAGGCAGGAATGAAGGAGAGAACAGAGGCTGCTGAGAGACAGGTGGAGGTGCAGTGATTACAGCTACAGATGCATCAGTCCCCCTCCCATATCCACTAATGAAAATTGCCAGCAATTTTTTTAGAGCTCCCCATGTGATTCTGCTGTGCAAGAGCTGAGCATCCTGGCCTTACATAAGTAGGGTTCTGTTCCTTGCCATCTCACAATCCCTCACTCCTACTGGCCCCTTGTCCTTTCTCCTATATAGCTTACTGCCTTTCCTAAGCATAAAAATTCAGCAGGTGATTCAGGAGCAAGATAACAAAGAGCAGGGGAATGCAAAGAAGGAATCTGTTGTGATGGCTTATCTCCTCCCAGAACAACTAAACTGACATTATTGCAGATATTTTTGTTCAACACTATCAGAGTTTGCTGCAGGAATGTCACATCTCTCCTCTTGGGTATTTGCAAAGAAGCTATATTGCCACCTACTAGCAGGACTCTGTCTTCTTGGAACATTTTTCAGAAAAATCTCGACTGATCCTTAGTGCTTTGGAAATGTGAGTTTGTTATTTTATTTTTTTAAGATTTATTCATTTAAGAGAGAGAGAGAGCACATGGGTAAGGGGAGTGGCACAGGGAAAGGAAGAGAGAATCTCAAGCAAACTCTACCCTTGGACCCTGACTTGGGGCTCTATCTCAAGACTTTGAGATCACAACCTGAGCTGAAACCAAGAGTCTGATGCTCAACTGACTTTGCCACCCAGGTGCTCTGGGACTTTGTCTTTTTAAAAAAAATTTTTGATAATAAGTGCAGTGAAGTATCAAGTCTGACCTCAAGGTGAGTGTAGAGGGGTAGAGTGTATACTTGCCATGTTGGTGGTACTTGGGCAAAACATATTTAACAGCTGCAAAGAAATAAATAGGAGAGGGTTAAAAGGTCATAAGTAAACATAAGCTATTAGTGGTTTTGTCCCTTTCATTGCTTCTATCAATTAAAAAAATCCTTTCAAGCACAAAAACCTTTTTTTTTTTTTTTTGGTAGGATTAAAGTATAGCAGCCACATTCCAAACAAGGCATTCTAAAATAATAAGAATAAACACAGCAAAACATAAACCATTAGAAAACCACCCTTGCCACCCATACTTTGCTTTGAATTGAATCATTTGGGGGATGATTAGGCAGTTTGTAAATTTTCCAGATCTTTGTTGTGTTGGGCTGTGGAACAGAAAATGATTTATCCAAGTCAAGACCAGTATAGGTCTTACAGTAAAGGATCCTTCAGCTTTTAAAGATAAGAGGTTGGGAGTAGAAGAGAGTAGTTGGTATATTTTGCTATCCATCAGAAATGGTGGCAAAATTCTCATTAGTAAGGGAAGTTGAAAAATTTGAATTTTCAAAAGTGAAGTGTGATTTCAATTTCTGGTGTTTTGTCAAATACTTGGTGAACATACCAATGAGGATAAGGGATAAATTCATTTAAATTCATTTAAAATATTCATAGAACATTTCCTCTATGCTAAGCACTTTGTTCAGCACTGATGGTAATATAGCCCACACCTTCATGGTCTAGTTTATTCTTTTCATGCTTCATTCTTTAGGACAATATTCAGTTATGTTTTTCAGAACCAGCCTTCTACACTTGAGTTTGTTCTATCACTTATGGCCTGATACAGAACTACTAATGGCTCTGATGATGCCCCACTCCAACCATCTATCCAGGTATACACCAGCTTTGCCAATCTAATGATATGACTGATGTTCCTGTTCAGAATACTGAATCTGGGGTTTAAGATAGAATTTTCCATCCTGAAGAAGAGCTTAAATCATAATTAGGTCTCCTCTGTAGTCAAAACAAAACAAAATTAAAATCAACCTATGAGGTTGTCAAAGTCCATGTTAATAGTGCTATAGAATGTCAAATTTACATTAGTCACGTCACTGTTGTGATTCATGGCCTATGAAATTTATACGTAAATTTCAAATAAAAAAAAAAAAAACCCAAGTTCCTGCCACGTAAAGCTAAGAAATAATAAGAAATTGAACTAAAGCGTATCTGGAAAAACTAACCTGCTGACTTTGAGGATCCACAACTAACACTGAGCCAGAGAGGCTGGTGTGATATTTCAACATGCTACAAAGATAGTCACACTAATATTTGGGAGGGGTGCATGTGTATGGGTGGAAGGAGGAGCGGACTGAAGGTTAGGGAGAATGGAGAACATCAATTATAGTCCTTCATCAAGTCAAAGGAAGCCAAACAGAATCCAGGGCCACTTTTCCAACCTCATGCTGTCAACTTAAAAGAGATTTGCCTTGTCAGTATTTCAAAAACATTGTCTAATTTGGTGGGTTATTTATTTATTTCTTGGATTTATGGATCAACTTTTCTCCAGACAGACTCTCCACTAACATTTAAACATGATTTAGATCTCCTCTGCCTGTCATCAACGACTACCTCAAAAGAGAGCTGTGTTGTCCTGCTGTGTGATAACAATGGTGTTTGCAGCCCCATCTAATACACACATTTGTTGTTGCATATTAATTTATCTTTTTTTGAAGAAAGGAGACTTACAACAATTTTCAGAGGGACACAATGTGTTCTTTCTTGCCCTGTATTATGTTTTTCCATGTGTTCCCTGCTCAGCCTCTTGGGGGAGGTTATTTTCCTTTCTTATCATCTGTGTTTTCTTTGCAGCCTTTCTGGTTATTCATCTGGGCTGTTTTCTATCTTACAAACCTTCAAATTACTCACAAATTCAACCTTCTCCGGTCACAATTTTGAAATCACAAATTAAATGGTTTTGTCAGCTCAACAGACTCTCTTTACTTGAACAAAAAAAAAAAAGGAGGATTAATAGGCATCTGGAGGAGAGTTTTACATCTTGGGAAAAAAGAGTAGGCTTTTCCCAAAGGTATCATGGGATTTAGTGGAGACAATACACCACAGAACTGGCCAAATTCGTGTCCTCCCATATCTTAAATATTAATAATTAGATGGCCAAAGCCATCCTAATTATTTCTATGTGTTTATGCATGTTTGTAGGTCCAGGGGGAGCCATTGGTTAGGGGACCTGCAACAGCCACAGAACTCTGCTCTGCTGTGTGGGTGTTGTAGCCAGTGGTAAGACTCTTTCTTGATAATGATTTCCCACTCCTCTTCACAGAAGGTAACCTTCTAGACTTTTAGACTTCTATAATAATGGAGACTTCTAGATGTCTAGACTTCTGGGACATTCTGTGGTTTGGTTACCCATCTATAAATTAAATATCATGTGTGCTCAAGTGTGGGAGAGAATTGTCACTGCACTGCCTGATGCTTAACTTTCATTTTCTTTACTAGTTTTACTGGAGATTCTTGGGGAAAACAGGAAACTCCAGCAGGGAGCGGCCTGCTGTGCGAAAATGTCAGTCCTTACTTCTCCTAGATGGGAAGCCTGGGCTGTCCAGGGCCTCTGCAAGCCTTCTGGCACCAAGCCTTCTGTGTCCCTCCTAGTAGCCCATATGTTCAGGCTGAAATTGAAAGTGGGCAGAATCAGTAGAACAAAGTCAACAGAAGCTGATTCCTTAATAAATGGAAATATGGGATGTGGTTTTTGGTTTTATATCCCTAGCACCTAGCATAGTGCCTGGGATGGAATAGATACTTAAAAATTGTTGGTTAAATGGTCAAATGAATCTGAATGACTGCTTTAAATGGCATTGCCAATGAAGACTGTTGGCTTGACTGTCTTGCTTCACAAAGATGGCCTTCTGAGAGAATCCTAGGCCTCATTAATTATCTAGTCAGTTAACAAATACTAGTGATGGCAAAATGAATTTAAATGAGAAAATGTAAAAAAAATTTTAAAAACCCACAAATACTAGTGAGCACCTCCTATATGTCATTGAGCACTTTATTTGAAATTACCTGGTTTGTTTCTATTCTCCACCCCTACCTACCTGGGCCTAGAATGCAAGCTCCAAGACAGCAGTGATATTGCCTGCTTCGTCCATGGCTGTTATCTTTAGATCCTGGAATGGTACTTAGGGGCAGAGAGGAGTCCTCAAAACATAATAGGCCTTTCTGCTGGCTAGTATTCCCTGACTTGCAAATGGCTCCAAATCATTCCATGTACTGAAACTGAGTGGCAGCTTGGGGTGGTGGCTCTTGTGTTAGGCTTGGGATCTTCTGTCACAGGCCAGTCCTCATCTGCTGATCAGCAGAGCATCCCATACCAGCTGATTGGATTAGAGCAGATATACAAATTCTCAAAAAAAAAACAAAACAAAAAAAAAACAAAAAACAAATTCTCGAGTTCATATTTCCTCAAAGTTCAGTTTTTAAGATAGAGAGTCTAGCATTCCTTTATTTCAGTCATTTCTGTTCATATCGTATTTCATAAAAATCCATAAAATGTTCAAAGGTGCAACTTCCCTCTAGTAGAAAAATGCTTGACTAAGGTCTTTGACAAAACCGTTTTCTCTGTGCTGCTGAGTTAGGATGGGTCTCATAAACCTCCCAGACTTCAGGCTAGAAAAAAAATGACTTCTAGAGTGCAGGCTGCCTGCAAGATTTCCTGAGGCCCCTGGAACGTCCTTTATTTTATAGTTGCTTCCTGAGTCCCAATTATGAACCTACTTTCCATAACAGAGGGGCAGAAGCTAAGAGGGAGAAAGATATTTGCATGGAATGCCACAGTTCACAAGGTTATTTCGTATGCTATCTTTTTAAAATTTACACATTAAAGTGTGAAAAGTGTGTTATCCCAGTTTTAAAGATGCGGAAGTAGAGGCGTACGGAGGTTAAGTAACCCATTGACCATTGTGTTAGTTAGGTCAGGTCTCTTAGATTATGACCCTACATGTCTTTCCTATGCTATGCCATAAATGAATGTCCAGAATTTCCTAGGTTTTTTGTTGGTTTGTTTCCTGCTTACTTCCTTGTGGATAGTATTGTTCCCCAAGCTTGGTTAGCTTTAGGCCCATATATAATGTTGTGTCCTCTGCCTACAAAACCTTGTTCTCTCCTTTGTTAATTTGTTTAGATAACTCCTACTTATCCCCCAAACCTGAACTCAAGGCATTAGAGCACAGGGCTAAAAGTCAGCCTCAGAGTCACGCTGTCTGGGTGCAAATCTGGGTGCTGCCATTTATTCTCTGTTAGAGCTCATGCTTAACCTCTCAGTCTTTGGTTTTCCCATCTGTATGATGGTGAGGATTTTAATGCTTCTCTTCAAGGACTGGTAAGTAAAGAAATGTAAACACCACATTGCTTAAAGAGTATTCAGTTTGTCGTTGCTCCTACCCAGTTTAGAATCACCTGCTTCTCTAAAATTGCCTCTTGATCATCCTGTGGTTTCCAATTATAAATCACCCCTCCCCAGAAAGGTGGGGGGGGGAGGAGGAGGGAAGAGAGTAAAGAAGAGCATGGAACACATAGAGAAAAACATCAGCTATGGAGAAGACTGCCAGTTGAAGGGAAAGAAGGAAATTATTAAGATAAATGTATCAGTGTAGTTCTGGGAGGGATTGGGGAGAAAGGGGGAGAGAAATATCTAAAAATGACACTGCCTGTCCTGGCAGACACATCCTGGCTTCGAAGGATCTGCTGTGTATCCAAGAACCAGCATAGGGGTCTGGAACCTAACTCAGCAGTTCTGAGGGAGAAGGGAAATATGAAAAGAGCTGGCTTGGGAAAGAAGGAGGATGACAGGAATCATCTTTGTATAAATCCAAGTGGCAGTTGGGATGTATTTATGTTTTAAGGAATTATGTGGGTTTTTTTTTTTAAAGAAAGGACAACAAGTTTTTTATACACTTTTTTTGCTTAGCAACAAGACCCACAGAAGGCATGTGATCAGCCAGGATGTCTGTTGCTCAGCTCATTAAAATATTAAGTGAAACCTTGATGACAATCACATAGCACAAGCCTTTCTGTCTGCCAAAGTGTGCCTTTCAGTGCAGAACAAAGTAGGTCGAAAGTTTGTTTTGTTATTTGATTGTTTGCTTTTATCTTTGGCTTTTGATGAAGTTTCCTTTTAGTAGGTAAAATGGTTGTCAGCTTTGGTAGAGATCATTTGAAGGCAGGGACACTTCAATGACTTAGAAGTCTACTTCTGGATGACAAAGAAAGGCTCCCTAAGCTTTTCTCTGGGATGTCATCCATTCATCCAACAAAGATTTTTCTGGACCTCTGTGTGCTAGGCCTCACGCTGTAGGTTGGAAATACAGTATTGAACAAGATAGATACCAACCCCATCCTCCTAATGATACTCATGGCTCCTACTCAAGTCTATCTATCTGGGTGATACCTCATGTTCAAAACTCTCTCCCAATCACATAAAATGTACGCCTCTTAAGACTTCCTCTGTCAGGCTCTGCTATGAGAAACGAAGGTTGATAGCCACTGAGGTACTGATGGGAAAGAGCAGTTATGTAAGTCACCTCCCTGGGCATTTGTGCCTGGAATATATAAAAGTACACTCCTGGCAATACACAAAGCTTTAACACACAGGATTGATTTCTGCTAGTGGGGCTTTAGGCACATAAGCTTTCTTTTACGTGACACTCCTGTGGGCATACCCCTATTGTGATGGTTCTAATGTAGAGTCAACATTTTTTGAGTGCTTATCAAGTACCAAGAAGTGTGCTAAACATTTTCAATGAACAAATTCATTTCATCTTTAAATTCTCTAAGGTGTGAAGAACTGCAAGGGATGTGATTTTTTTGCTCTCGTGGCAAGCTTTTGAGCGCTGGTGAAAGACACAAGCCTCCTGGGTCAGGGACAAAGGACTTTATTACTCACGACTCAGCCCACAGCATGAGCATCAGCATATTTGTGGAGTTCTGGCCCTGAAGTGCCATGGGGATGCCAGCACACAAGGGGACTGTCTTGTAGGAGAAGAGCCCTGAGCTTCGAGCTTCGTAAACCTAAATCTTTTATAATAGGCAGTAAGTATGCCTGCCCTTTGCTCTGAGGAAGACACTATTTCGAATTCTCCAAGGCCGCTTGCTATACAAAATTCTTAAGAAGGTTGCCTAGAACCAAGGGTAGTCAGTGTCTTCCTAAGATAGCAATACAAGAGACTTATGGGGAATTAGGCCCCCAAAACAGACACTGCGAATATCTTAACATTACACTGACTAATCTGAGGTGTGGAGAGGTTAAGCGACTTGCCTAAGGTCACTAAGGTCAGTAAACTAGTACATGTGCAACTAGCATTTGAGGGACGTAGACTGATTACAGAGCCCTTGCTCTGCACAAGTAGTGTTTTGGTTTACATCACCTGAAAGCTCAATCTGTGGGCTTGTTTAGGAGGCATTAGAGTAGGTGCTACGAGTGAAACTTATCTGGGTGGCACTCCTACCTGCCTATTAATCTTCACGTTTTAAGCCATTATGTCCCTGAACTGAATCCGATGCAGACAAGAGTTTTGTGTTACAAAGAGGTTGACCACCTCTACTGCACAATGTTGTACACAGTAATTTTTTATCTCGTTATGGCTTTACATCTCTCATTTCTAAAACTTCCCTTAATTACCCAATCTGTACTTATACAACTTTTGGGTAACACTAAACAGGGAATGCAACGAAGATACATTTATTTCCTTGAGGATAATGTTGGCAGTTATTATATACTTATGTAACCAGGTGAATAACACCAACTGAAGCTGAGTTGAAAAGTGATAATTTTGGTAATTTTCACTAGAAATATAATACATGGGTGGTTATGTATTTATCTTCAGAATTTTACTTATTTACATATTAGCACACTGAGCAGAGTTTTTAGAGACCACTTTGGCCTCATAATATTCATGCAGCAAATCTAAATAGCATAGCCTGCTTGGTTGTCACACCAAGATACTTTATGTCTTACTCTCCCACTCCGAATCTCTTAAGCCAAGTGGAGATGTTATGAAAGATAGAATAAAAGGAGACAAAGAGCAGAGCTGAGATTTGCCACTCGTGAGCTGTGCAAGCATAAGCCAGACACTTAGCCTCAGTTTCCTAGTCCGTTAAATGGGGGTGGGGTACCTGATGTAGTTTTTTTTCTCCCCTAGTACTAACCGGAATATGATTCGAAGCTATTAAGCTCTATTGGCAAGCCAGTACCTAGAACTGAGTTATTCCTTTATGTTTGTAGTCAAGAACAAGGACCCCAGAGCCAGACAGACCTAGATTTGAATCCTAGCTCTGTTGATTATATGACTTTGGGTGAATTGCTTAACCTCTTTGATTCTCTATAAAATAGGAATGGTAACACTTTCATTTCTGTCAATATTTATACATAAAATCAAAAACCCCTCCTCTGACCTCACATTTCTATCCCATTATCACCATGTGTCTTCCTTTTCTTTCATAGTGAAGCTTCATAGAAAATTGTCTCAGTATTGTCTCTACTTTCCCATCTTCCCTTGACCTTATAACAATGTGACTTCTATTCTTATAACTTCTGTGGATATTATTTTCACCAAAGGTCACCAATGACTGCCCTCTGGATAAAAACCAAAGAACATTGCTCAGTTATCTCTCAGCAAAATCCAACATTCTCAAACGCTCTCTCCTTGAAGCCATCGTTTCCTCTGGCTTCCAAAAGTTTGCCTTCTACCTCCTTGTTGTTTCTTTCTGCATTTCCTGTGGAGCTCTTCTGTTTGCCCTTTCCGTGTGTTGTCCCACATAGTTCTATTCTAGATTCTTTATGTTTTATTTCTCTACAAATGTTTTGGATGTCTTATGTATTTGAATGTTTTCAAGTCCCACCAACCACATATGCTGATGAATCCTGTATCTTTATCTTTAGGTCATACTTTTTCTGAGATTTAAATCCACATACACAACTGCATCCTGATTATTTCCACTTGCTTACCTGTCTCACAACATGTCCAAATAAAATTCATTATCCTGCTGCCCATATTAGTTCCCCTCTACTGGGGATGGAATTTCTATCTACTCAGTGGCTCAAGCCAGAAGCCAGATAGCATCCTTTTCCTTTCCTTTACCTTAATCATACCAACCAACCATATCTTGTTGATTCTACTTCTTGAATAGAATCTTCTTAGTCTTTTTTTTTAAAGTATTTATTTATTTATTTATTTATTTATTTATTTATTTATTTATGAGAGACACAGAGAGAGGCAGAGACACAGGCAGAGGGAAAAGCAGGCTCCTTGCGAGGAGCCCGATGTGGAACTCAAACCCAGGACCCCGGGATCATGACCTGAGCCAAAGACAGATGCTCAACCACTGAGCCACCCAGGTGTCCCCCAGAATCTTCTACTTCTTTGCTGAATTAGACCATGATTGTCTCTCATCTCAATTACTACAACATTCTCTTCATCAATCTCATTTTTCAGCCTTGTTGGCATTCTTCAACTACAGCTGAGCTGATCACATCATTTTCCTGATTATAATCTTTCAATAGATTTACATTGTCCTCCAGCTAAAGTCTAGACTTTTCACAAATGATTTACATGACCATTTGTGATGTAGACTCTCCCCACCTTTCCAGCCTCACCTTTCCTTCCTCTTTCTGTTGTGTCTCCCATACACTTGATGTTTCTTTGAAACAGAGCTTCTTCCAGTTCCTCAAATGAACCATGTTCCTTCCCACTCTGAGTCTATGTGTACTTGTCATCCCCTTAGCTGAAAAACTGCTTTCTAAAGTCTTCACGGATCTCTATATATCTCCGTGCCAAAAATTTTTCTCTGATCTATGAAGTTCCTGCTAAGTGTACTCCCTGGATGCTGCCCTCTGTGTTTACCCTATCATCACATTGGCCGCTTTGTATTATAACTGTTTGTTATCAGTATCTCCAACTGCAGTAAACACTATGAAAGCAGGAGCCCTACTTGTTTCACAGGTATTCCCTGTTCTTAGCATAGCCTGGGACATGGTAAGAACATAATCTACAATGTTTACTGAATGAGCAAATGTATGGAAATCACACACGGTCTGGTTTAACAAGTGTTTCTTTTTAGCAAGAATTAATAATAGACAATTAGACTATTTTTTAAAGTGTTGGGATTACTATAGCTATGATCTATACCATTGGTTTCTGTCTATATTCACGAGTACTGTAGCTCCCCTGAAGGAACCTCGTGGCTTCCATCCTGACAGAAAGGGAGGGAAGGAGACAGAATAGTAAAAGAGGCTCACTGGGTAGGACTCTGGTTCCCTAACGTGGCTATAACGGAGCAGCTCAGAATTTATTCTTTTGTTTTACGCCCTGGGGTGGCATATTATCCTTTATATGGAGAGAGAAAAGGAAGGAAAAGAGTGAAACAAAAAGGAGTGAAGCCTTGATATAAGTAGACTATCAAAACATGTCTTATAAAGATAGTTCTACGGTTAACTAAGGAAACTGTGAGGCTTTTGCTTATTTAAAAGATGTAATGAGGGCAGATAGTGTGGTCACTACAGCACAGGACATACTGGTATTATCAAGAAAAGGTACCACCGTCTTAAAAACTCTCCTGGTACGATGGGGTTATGTATCCATGCGTTTATGTCTCAAATCAGTCAAATTAAATCATACTATCAACTGATATTTGATCTTTGACAAGACTGAGAACTTTCTTCATCATTATGTTCTTTGCTATTTCTTTTCTGTGTTGTCTCTGTTGCTTTAGAAAACTGTACCTGCCTACAATAGGACTTGTTGATGAGTAGATGAGGAGAAACGTAGATAATCAGACTTTAAAAAATTAAATTAAACCTTGTACTAGTAGTTTGCAATTCTAATCTGCTGTCTCTGCTGATGCATGGACAGGGATTTTGTTCCTTCCAGATCCCTTAGCGAAATTCTGCCTACATCTCCATGTCCCACTTTCCTAACACTGGGGATGACAAGATGTTAGACAAAAATATTGCTATTGGGAGAGACGTTTTAGGAGATAAATATTCTCTATTATCCATTCAAAAATATCTACTGAAAGTCAGCTATGTGCCAAGCGATTGCAACATTTTCTAGTGTTTGGAGGTGTACGAATGGGAAAAAAAAAAAAAAAAAAAGTCCCTGATGTTATAAAGCTTATATTGTGATGAAGGAAAGAGAGAGAGAGAGACAGTAAATAAGGAAACAAATAACATAATTTTGAAAAGTCATGAGCTGTATGGAGCCAGAGAATGACCACGTGCTGGGGTTGGCAGTCTGGGAGGGTGGGGATGTGCGGCCAAGTGGACCCTGACTCTGAGCTGAGCTAAGCGAAGGGAAGGAGCCAGCCATGTGGGGGGATCAGGGCAGACTCTTCGACGGAAAGGCCCAGTGAGAGAAAACGTCCTCTGGCATCCAGCCCCGGGCATGTGAGCGAGGGCAAGAGCGAGGACTCTTCTGGGGCAAGGAAGGCCCACCAGTGCCCGCGCTGTGTAGGGGCATCATGAAAAAAAGGTCCGTGAAGCCAGCAAGAGGAGGAGAGTCATGCGACTTCTTTTACACGAAGTTACGTGTCCTGGTGAAATGTCTCTGGCCTCGTTTCAGGGTCTGAGAACAAAGTCAGCTTAAAGCTGATGAAGTCCCCAACGGCACAAGGTGCCCTTGGGCAGCGCGGGCAGTGACTTGAGCCTGCGCTCGCCTCGCTTGGCCACTAGAGGGCGGCCTCGCCCACCGAATGCGTGGAGCGACCCCGCCGCCCCGCCCCCGGCCTCCCGAGGGTCCTGTCCGGCTCCGGTCCGCCTGGGGCTCGCTGCAGCCCCGACCCCCGCCGCGCAGCGCCCGCGGAGCGCTCTGGCCAAGCTCTGGGTTTGCGAGGGGAAGAAGGAGAAGGAAATGACAAAATTGTACCTGTAGCCACACAGGCACAGGAAACACAAGACTTTTGCACGTGCAAATAAAATGTGAGGTTCCTATTTGGGGCTGTTTCAAAGGATTCGAGGTGCACACGCCTGGGCTCCATCAGTGCGCTGCATTCACTGCGGGGGTGCAGGGGTGCAGGGGCCAACAAGGCAGACGTGGCCGAAGACTCAGGCAGCTTCCAGTGCAACTAAGAGTATGAATGAGATTTTAAAAAATTGAAAAAAAAAAACCCATATGAGCATGTGTGTGTGTGTGTGTGTGTGTGTGTGTGTGTTCAGAGGTGCTTCAGAGCTGGAAAGATCTTAAAAGATCATCACCTCCAACAGACATTTCATGGATGAGGAAACGGTAGCTCAGAAATACTGTGACTGACCCAGGGATGAGACAACGAGCTCCTTTGAGCACTAAATTTCCTCTGAGAAAATTGGACCACACTCTGGGTGGGTCACTGCGCTTTGAGTGTTTGATGAAAGGAAAGAGAACTGTCTGGGAAGGGAAACTTCCTTGGGGGGCCTGGTGATTCATGGAAGAATGATCATAGGGATTCTTGTATCATGGCCGTGGAGGGACAACGAAACATTCTTCAAATGACTATTGGAGAACGGTCAGTCCTTCAGGAGGTTAAACTAGGTGGTATTCAGTTATATTCCAATGAAGGGATTTCTGTGTGGGGTCGAACTATTACATAGTCCAACAATGTAACTTTCGTTGACCTAACTTGACATAGGATAGAACCAAAAAGATCTGGAGAAACGGTTCCCCGTTTTAAAGCCCAGCATTGAGCAGCCTCTCAGACTCTTCTGATGAACCAACCCACTCCCCACACCAGGCCGCGTGATCCAATTGCCACCCCTCCCCTTTTAATGGCATGTTTCTGGGCCATAAATTATGCCTTGAGGCCTCAATATCCACCTATTGCTTATGTAGGCCTGTCTTAAAAGAGAGAAGGAGGAGGGAGTACGACTGGGGAGAAAAAGAAACTGGGAGGTTTGGATGTGTTGTCTGCCTCACTTACCATTAGGACATAAACTCCTAAAGCTGGAATTGTGTCTCAGATTTTTGGTTCTGCCGGTAGCACACTCTGCTCAATAAAAACCCATCAATCAACAGGGCAGAAAATCCTATCCTGCCAGAAGCAATACCTCCTGTTTGCCCCACAGAAAGCCAGTTAGGGTGTTAGGATGTTGTGATGGATACAGAAACTAACGAAAGTGGGGGGGGGGGATGCCCTAAAACAGCAAATAAAAAATAAAACCAAATAGAAAGAGAAAAGGATAACAGTGGAGTATTCAGGGAAAGCTATTACCACTTCAGTTTCTTCCCTTGAAGGCCTCTTTCAGCATGACTTCAAGTAATGGAAGCTTGACAGGGTGGCCTGTTGGATGCACCATTTCCCTCCCAGGAGATGCTGCTCAGGGAGGGTCCAGGAGGCACCAGCCACGTCCCTAACAGCCCACCCACGGGGCATGCACTGCCCGCCCCCCTTCCCCCCTGCAGTCTTGCCATTTACTTGCCACCACCACTGCCACCACCCTGGCTCAGCCTCCCTTGTCCAGAAAACTAAAGAACAGTTCATCTGGGAAGGGATTAATAGGAAGCTGGCTAGAGAGAGAGACAGCGTGAGAGCTGTTGACTTCAGAGAAGCAAGGGAAGGAAAGTGAGACAGGTAAACTGGGAATTCTTCCTGTCAACAGCCCTCTTGAGAACTGATTACAGCCACGAAGTCTTTCTTCAGAACACAAACATATGCATACGCACACACAATTTTGCATATCATTTCACGAATCTTCCTTACACACAAACATACCTTTTGCTTTAAAGACTTAAACTCTAGAAGCCATAAATTTCCAAATCTTATTAATAACCAAGAACTTCTGGAAACTCTTTAATCATGGCAACATTTCTATGTTGAAGGATTTTCTTTTTCTAATTGTAGTTTTGTGTATTTCAAATACATTCAGCTTTAGAAGCAATTCCTTGATTAAAAAGAGTGGTCAAAATGGACCGTTATAAGGATAAAAACACTTGTTTTTTTTTCCCCTCAGGTTGCAAAGCATATCTTATTCAAAGCATGTACATATTCATTTACCTAAAGGTGATTTTGTTTAGAAGAGCTTTAGAAGGCTTCATTTCATTACCAAGTTCGAGGGGGGCCCAAATCACCTGATATTTGACTGTTCAGTGCTCTTTCAGGAAGATAAAAACCACAAAAGAAGACAACAGTTTCATCAATCCATCTGGCTCATGCCTTCTGTGTCCTAAAGGGAGGGGACACATTTCGAAATCCAGTTAAAGACATGCAAGGTGCTCATTCTTCCACTGGTGTGTCAGTGAACATGCGGCTCACTCTGATCTCTTCTTGAAGTCAGGTCTAGGGCCCTTGGCTAACCTGTGTTTTTTTTTTTTTTTAATTTTTATTTATTTATGATAGGAACACACAGAGAGAGAGAGGCAGAGACACAGGCAGAGGGAGAAGCAGGCTCCATGCACCGGGAGCCCGACGTGGGATTCGATCCCGGGTCTCCAGGATCGCGCCCTGGGCCAAAGGCAGGCACCAAACCGCTGCGCCACCCAGGGATCCCTAACCTGTGTTTTGAAACCACGCAGAGGAGGGGTTTGTATCTGAGGAGTGAGCGCTAAGGTGGCAGCGCCTGGACCACCCGCAGCCAAAGAAATGGGAGAAAGTCTCTTCACCTGCCCCCTTAGTTAGTGGGGGAGCAAAGGGGCAGAGGTAACAACAGCTGGCAAGGAGCAAATGTGGGAAGGAGCAAGGGGAAATCAATAACACAGAGATGAAAAAATAATGTGCTCTCTACGCCATAAAGGAAAATCATGATGAAGGCCCAAGTTAACTCCCATAATGCTCTCAAGGATCAGAGAAATGACACTGTCAGGATACACCATTAGTTTTCTGAAGCCCACAGGCTGAATTTTATTTATTTAAAGTTAACTCCCATTTTAATACAAAAAAAAAAAAAAAGCATATTCTACATCAAAGGAAGAAAAACTTCCTAATGTATCCATTTCTCTTCTGAAGTACACAAGCTGTCGCCATATAACGCTTCGTGGTGTTTTCTCAACTGCGCTTGCTTTTCTTTACATCAGGAAATGCACAGTCAACAGACTCAAGCCGGGGGCTGCTGGTTCTCAATGCCAACACGGCAATTGTTTGATTTTGTGCATGCTTTTAAATGCATTGTTGGTTTTAACTAAGATCTATATATGCTCCATGAATGATGTTTCAAAACAGAGGGGAGAGAGAGAGAGAAAAAGAGAGAGAGAATGAGAATCAGACGGAGATATGAAATCGGTCCTTGGTACATTGTGTGAAAGCTTGACCCACAAGCTGTCAAGAGGATTGGGCTGGGGTAGGCTCTGGAGGATGAGTCAGCTTTCTGCAGTGATCGTTTCGTTCCCCTTGGAGGTTCAGTTGATGGTCACCTGGGCCTGGTCAGATCTTGACCTCTTGGTGAGGACAGCACTGCCTACGAGCTTTCTGGACATTGTTTCCATAAGCAGGGAGGCGAGACCAAAGTCACCCTCCTCGATTTCTGGTCTTCTCGCTGTTTGTCAGGTATACTTTGCTCATTTCTGAGTCTGAGCATTAGCTACTTTTCTGTGTGTACGGAAGTCAATTTTAGTGTCATATCCCAGGTCAGACCAAGAACTCAGCAATCTGACAGCCTGGGTTCAGATCCCTGGGCTGACATTTACTGGCCATGTGATAAATCCCCTTACATTTGCATGCCTTAGTCTCCTCATCTGAAAATGGGGATATGATTAGCTCCTTTACAGGATGTAGGACAAGTTAACAAGCAATATATGAACATTGTTTAGAGTAGTACCCGGTGAGTAAGTTTTTTAGTACTCATAGTAAGTTATTTATCTTAGAGTATTCTAGTGATGATGATTATTGTTATTTTTTTGGTAATAGCATTACAGTTTTTCTCTCTGGGGAACCACCTCTTCCCTAATCTTGTTTGAATGTGGCTCAGATGGGGCTGACCCCTCCTGCTTCTGTTCCAAGGACAGAGACATAATCCAGACCTAGCCAATCAGTTAACCCCATCCTCCCTACTTCAGTGGTTGACTCGGAGACGGGAAAAATGATGTAAGTTGGTTCAGTCAGAGTAAATCACAGGAGTTTGCTTAGAGCTATTAGGGAAGAGAAGTGGTCTTTTGTGTTGGGTGGTTAATGGGGCAAACTATAAACCTGGCAGCTACCAGGTGGAGTCAGGAGTCTGAGACAAAAGTCAATGCAGAGGAAAGCAGAGCCAAGAGAGGGAGAGAAACCAATTCAAATTATAGGACCCTGTGACTCCAGCCACATGGAAGCCCCAGGACCACTCCTTCTGCATGAGTCAGTTTATATTGGGCTTCTGTGCTTGGGAATTGAAAGAGGCATCGCTAATCAGGCTCCCTTATGGCACCACCCATCTCCTTGACCTATTCAAATCAGATTCATCCTTCAGGAAACAGTGCAAAGCTCATTCCTTCTCGAAATTATGCCTCTTTTTCTGAGTTCCAAAAGCACCTACTATTCATTTCATATATTTAATACTTATGACCCACATTAGAAAATTTACCTTTGCAAATGCATTTACTGCATCTTTCCAATTCCATGGGTTGGTTCCATGTTCTACTCTTTGGTGATTTCCATAACCACTCTTACATCTGGTATTTTACAGCAAGTTTCCCAGATACACATTATTTGAATTCCTTTTATCTTCTCGTATCCATCAGAAGTGGATTCTGTGCCTCGGTACACAAAGCAATGTGAGTATAAGAAAACATGAAGTAAACTGGAGATGGGATAGAATAGGATCATTCCATGTGGAAAATTTCCAGGGAAGTGTTCAGCCCCTTGTCCCGTGTGAAGAGCAACAGAGGAATGTGAACTTGTTTCCGTGCTTCCCAGCTGTCTGCAAACTTCTTAGAGTAAGGACTGGATCTCTATATTAAATGCTGTTCCCAGTCTTTATATAGTACCTGACATTTATTGTAGGTGCTCAATAAATATTTATTGAATGAATACAGCATTGCAGTTGCAGTGCAGGGGGCTCAGCTCAATCACCTAACCATTAAGGAATATGTAAAGGAAATGAAGTAAGAAAGGAATTGCTGGTTCTCTGAAGCCAACACCTTCCTCCCATTATTCTGAGCCTTTCTACCATCACCTCATTTCTCCAAATCACAAGAATAAATAAAGCCGTTCCTTAGGTTGACAGATGAGGTGTAATGACAATAGCATGTTTGGAATTTCTTGGTCTGTGAGAAAATTGGTATGAATTCCAGACCGAACAAGGAAAGACTTATACCGTCATCAGCATGAGTGAGTGGAGGGGTCTGAAAGCTGACTCAGATTTAGAAAAAGGCACTGGAATGTTCAATCTACATGCAAAGAGTTCCGGGTTTGGTTCAGTATTCTTTTCTTAGGTCTCATTAGGTATCATTAGTTCTATAGCTGCTTTATGCATTATAAGTCAATGAAAATCCATATCACTTTTCCTTTAAATAGTTGATTCTCTCCCACAGAAAGTATTAATACGACTGTCATGCCCTGTTCCAATGCAGCATTTCCATCCATCCATTCGTTCATCCATTCATTATTTATAGGTCAAAATGGTCATTCCAAAAATTATTTTCATTATATCTATACCCTTGTCAAAAATTTTGGTTGCTCCCATAGCATAAAGTCCAGCCTACACCAGGTAAGCAAGGCCTTCAATAATTTGACCTCAATCCATCTTTCCATGTGTAAACTATCCCACTGTTCCCTCATCCGAACCTCCCTTCTCTCTTCACCCTCGTCTACTGAACTGTTGCCCCTCACTTACTTCTCCTTTCTGTACTTTTGAATCTTTCTCTCTGCCTATTCAAGCATTTGTTTTCTTCAAGGGATATCCTTTACTTTCTTTAACTACTCCAACTGAAGATGAGCTTTCTTTCCTTAATTCCTAGAGCACTTTGTGGTCTTTATTATTCATTCCTTTTATGATCTCAGATTGTTATGATTTCATGCAAATGTGTCTTATGTTCTTTACTATGAACTCCTTAAGGACAGAGATCACATCTTGGGCTTCTTTGCATTTTGCTTTACATATAATATGGGTTATGTCAATGATTAGTATGGTAATAACTCAGGTGATAGATAGCTAGGGCTTTCTGCTGTTCATACCTGGGAGGTTTTGTCCTTTTTCGGTTAGTACTGCTAACTACAATACATTTTCAAATTTATAAATATCGTACATGAATGAAATTAATTAGAACTTCTTCCCAACTTTTCTGTTTTTAAAAAATCTCTTAAATTAATGAAAGACTAAAGAAATAGGTAAAGATGCACATCTTTCCTTAAAGAAGTGCAAATTACAATGAAATTTCTTCTTTGGCTTTTGAGATTAATAATGATTAAAAACTTAAAATTGCCACTGAATAGTGTGAGCAAGGGTATGAGGAAATAGGAACTTACATATACTCAGGAGTACAAATTTGATGTAACTTTTTTGAAGGGCCAGTTAGCAGTATACATGAACATTTTAAATTGATGTCAGAGAATCTCATTTTAATAAGACTTCAGTGAAGAAGTCCACTTTTAGGAATTCTCTCTACAGTTATGAACATGTAAATGCACAAACACATCTATGTGCTAAAAGATGTTCATTGCAGTATTATGTACAATAACAATAGATCTTTTACCACTCTTTAATAGGGATTCCTTCAGAGTTAGTACCAAGCTCTTGGGGGTTGGGATTTGAATCCAGGCAAGCTAACTCTATGCTTATAAATGGAAGCCTTTATTACTTCCAGCTGAACTTATTGAGAGCTATTCTCCTCAGAGCTCAAAATCTTCTGTAGACATTGTTCTGGTTTTTGGCCAGAGGGAAGAGTAGTTAGGAATAAGTGATAAACACACCACAGTCATTGAACAAGTCAGCAATAGAGATAAGACTAGAATTCTTACCTTCTTGGCTCTCAATCCATAAAACACCCTGCCGTTTCTCATCTGTTTTGAGTTGACATACGTCAACTTTCAATTTAACTTGGTGACAATGTCTGCAAAAAAAAAAAAAAAAAGTTCTAATGAATATTTCAGGGTGTTCTGATAGTTTCTCTGTTTTGAAGTATATCTGATGAATGATTTATATGTTAGATTTATTAAAAACATATCCATTACTTTGGGGCCTTGGGTAGATATTTAAAGGAAGAATATGGCATATTCAACCCAGCAGTTAAAGATTACTCATAAATAGCTAAGAGATGACCCATCAGGGGATGTCAGACCAAAAAGATGCTCTGAGAAGGTGAATAGATGTGGCCTCTCTAATTCAAGATGCAGAAGCAGAACCACCACAGAAAATAGTCTTGCCTCCATTCCTTGTGGCTCAAAATTTCAAATTTCTTTTTGAAGACAGGGAACGGATTCTTCCTTTGGTTTGACCTACCAAACTCCCATTACATTTGGGCAAAAATGCAGTTCTCAAACTAGGACGCAAATGCAAGTGGTAGTGCACCCAATGAACTTAGGAACAATGAGTGATCAAACATACAAAGATCTTTCACAACCAGCACTGGGTACATAGATACAAAATTCCTTTTAGGAAGTCAGCTAGAAAGGGCACTAGATGGGCAGAACATAAGGGTTCAATTCACTCTTCTTGTCTCTGGTTTCTAATTAAATTTTAGGACATGGCAAAAAATTCTAGAGTTTGGAAGAGAACAAAGTAAAAGTGTTGCAAGAGTGCAAGATTTCAAGATTCATCTCTGAAAGCTAGGTTAATATATCAAACTGGATTAGTCTGCCAAAAATATGGAAATATAAAAACATCATAAATTAGCCCATTGTCCATGGCTATAATCTGTTTGCCTGATGCCAGATGTACTTATGATAGGAAAAACAGGTGCCTTTAAAATAGCTGGAAAATGTTAGCACTTATATGATAACAGACTTTTTTTTTTTTAAAGTATCAAATGGGTTGGTGTCTTATTAGGGTGTGCAGTTTAAAAAAAAGTGGCTATGATTTAACTGGTACCAATGATAAGTTTTCTCATTTTAGGATTTCAGTGTTCATTTAGGGAACTATAATACCAAGTAGTACAAACCCTTTATTAAATCAATGCATTCATTATTTGAAATAAAATTTTATTCAATCACTGTATTTTGATAGAGTACGCTATTGCATACGGGTAGGAGATAATGGATTAAAGACAGTGTCCTTGAAGGAGAGGAGCTCTGACCTCCTTTCTTTATACATTCCCAGAAGACAGTTGGTTTCCGACACCATCAAGACTTCAGAAAGCTTCCAGGGACTGTGAGCCAGCCCTACGTAGTGTAACAAATCAGTACATGAACTCGCTAACCATATAACTGAGGAGAGGAAAGAATGAAATCATTTCTGCTTAAAATCTATCCATGTCATCTTTTGACCTATTTAGGGTGATTGGCTTAGCTGGCTTTACGGCAACACAGGCTCATGTAGGGTAAGGACTCACCAGAAGCCATCATGAAAGTTAGTAAATCTGTTTCTGCTCTCTACAAGCTCTAGTCACTTAGCCTCATCAGTCCATCTGTCTCATTGCCCAACAGTTAGAGGAAGAGCTCTTAAGGGAGATGGAGGAGAAAATGAGACCTAGTAGGCAGATGTGCACACACACACTACACAGATCCAGAATAAGGTACTAAGAGGTATTTTCATAGCCTGATACAGTTAAGCAAGAGGGAAATCAAGGCTCATTTAAAAAATGCCCATTTTCTCTTAAGTGCTTACAACTTGATTTGTGCACTAAAAGAGTTTTCTAACATACTTTTGTGTTTTGGGTGCTGGAATAGTCATCAGCATAGATTAACTCTGACACGATCACTAAATCTTAAATTCTGGCAAGAGGGTATGGTTGATGAAATCAAGGAAACAATAAAATTAGTCCACATATATTCTTAAGGCTGAACTTTTTTTTTTTTTTTTAGATTTTATTTGTTTATCCATGAGAGACACACAGAGGGAGGCAGAGACATAGGCAGAGGGAGAAGCAGGCTCCCTGTGGAGAGCCCAATGTGGGACTTGATCCCAGATTCTCAGGATCACGACCTGAGCCAGAGGCAGACACTCAACCACTGAGCCACCCAGGTGCTCCCACATATTAAAAAGATTCTAGGAAAAAAAATAAATATATTTGTGTACCCCAAGACTAAACTTGCTAATTAAATATTGATCACCTAATATCAAAATTTCTTAAATTTCAAATCTTAAAGGCATTCTCCTCCATACAGCATCCTGGGTTTCTTACAGTCATAATCTGGATACATATATTGCCACAAAGGTCTCCAGGCTATGCTTTTTGGCAGCAGGTATGGGAAATTATAATGAAAAACACACACTAGCACAAATTGTGTAAAAAGATGGTTATGCTACTTCTTGAACATTTAATAGCCATTTGCACACATAAGTCACATCACTATATCGATATAAAATGTTTCTGCTAAAAGCCTGAGGATGTGAAAGGGAGAAGAGAGGAGAGAAAAAAGAACCAGGCTTGGGTAGGGTAGAACCAGTATGCTCTCACCCTCCACAAAACATTTCAAAAACTATCTTTCTCATAGAGAGGACTTCAAATTTTTCCACCTCATAAAAAGAGGGGCAATAATTCTTTTTTTTCCACCATCATATATACTTTTTAATTAACAGAACTCTTGGAACCATAATACTTTTATAGGCTTCTTGACACATTCCTTTTTTGTTTTGTTTTGTTTGTAACTAAATTTTATTTAGAAAGGTATTTTCTTGATTTTTATATTTCCTAAACCTTTGAAACAGGAACGTCATAGAATATCAATGTAGCACATTCTTATGTGAAATGAAAGAGTATTTGTTAGGTTATAAACATGTTTGATAATGTATTACTTAAGAAATTAATTTTTAAGACAATGCATAATTAAGTAATCATACAATAAGTTCTGTTATTCGAGCAGAAAAAAAAAAAGCCTAGCTCATTGTTTTATTTGGTCTGATATATCCTATTTGTTTTGTTGTTTCCATCATTGATGATAAGTAGTTTGAGGATACTTTGTATACTCAATTCCTTGTCACAGTGTTTTATTTTATTTTTATTTTTATTTTTTATTTTATTTATGATAGTCACAGAATGAGAGAGAGAGAGAGAGAGACAGAGACACAGGCAGAGGGAGAAGCAGGCTCCATGCACCGGGAGCCCGACGTGGGATTCGATCCCTGGTCTCCAGGATCACCCTGGGCCAAAGGCAGGCGCTAAACCACTGCGCCACCCAGGGATCCCCCAGTGTTTTATATATAATAATCACTGAATACATATTTTTGATTCAAAGCATGATACCTCCATTGGATACCTGCAAGATCTCAGATATTTTTAAATTAAAAATCTAATTTTCTTTTTTTAAATTTTTTCTTTTCTATTTTTTTTTTACATTTGTTTTTATTGAAGTTCGATTTGCCAACATATAGTGTAACACCCAGTGCTCATCCCATCACGTGTCCCTCTCAGTGCCCGTCACCCAGTCGCCCCACCCCCCTATACCTCCCTTTCCACTACCCTTTGTTTGTTTCCCAGAGTCAGGAGTCTTTCATGGTTTGTCTCCCTCTCTAATTTTTCCCACTCAGTTTCCCTCCTTTCCCTTATAGTCCCTGTCAATACTTCTTACATTCCACGTATGAGTGAAGCCATATGATGATTGACCTTCTCTGATTGACTTACTTCAAAGAGCAAAATATTCTTCAGTTCCATCCACGTTGAAGCAAATGGTGGGTATTCATTCTTTCTGATTACTGAGTAATATCCCATTGTATACATAAACCACATCTTCTTTATCCATTCATCTGTCGAAGGACACTGTGGCTCCTTCCACAGTTTGGCTATTGTGGACATTGCTGCTATAAACATTGGGGTGCAGGTGTCCCGGCATTTCACTGCATCTGTATCTTTGGGGGAAATCCCCTGTAGTGCAATTGCTGGGTCGTAGGGTAGTTCTATTTTTAACTCTTTGAGGAACCTCCATACTGTTTTCCAGAGTGGCTGCACTAGTTTGCATTCCCACCAACAGAGCAAGAAGTTTCCCCAGAAGGCAATAATTCTTGATGGAGAGGAATTATCCTATGACCATGTCTTGAACCTCTGCATTATTTTTCCACTTTTCTCCTTCTTTCTTTCCTTCTTTGAGAGCATGAGTGGTGGGGAGGGGCAGAGGGAGAGAGAGAATCTTAAGTGTACCCCATGCTCAGAACAGAGCCCAAGATGGGGTTTGAGCTTATGACCCTGACATCATGACCTGAGCTGAAATCTAGAGTTGGGTGCTTAACCAACTGAGTTCCACATGCACCACTATTTCCCCACTTTTCAACACCTGAGTGAAAAGAGGATGGGGACAGTGGACTCTCCTTCTGAAAATAGGTAGGTCTGAGGTTGGACCAGCTCCATATCCAGGTCAGGGTCAATGTTGCATGCACTGCATTTTCCACCTGGAGCTCCTGAATGCAGTGCTGAAATGCACTGGGTTGCATGTGACTGCTTTTTTGGGCACAACATGAGAGTGATTTATGAGGGAGGAGACAGAAATGGCTGAGACCCACAAAACACAGTGTCTTCCTACTGTCTAAGAATCCCCTGCTCACCCATGACTAATATGGAAACAAGGGAAATTTGCAGAATTCTAAAGAGACTCTTGGTCAACAGACTGTAGAATGCACAATGCTCCCTACTTTGGTCAGAGATTAAGACTGTTTTGAAAACAGTACTTTTCTTTGCATGAAAGGAACCATTCATGTGATGAGTGTTTCCCAGGTCTCAGGTTCAGAATGTTGGTTGAATATTAGGTAGCAAGTACCTGACCTCCTTTTTACCTAGGCCGGCATTTGTTTAGTTGAAGTGGCTAATACATGCACCTTTAAATTCCTTACTCAGTTTTTTGATAACTGCACCCCCCCCCCCACGAAGTATTACATTGTTTTCCTGTCTTCTCAGTGCTAGAAAACAGGCAACTTTTCTATTTTCTTCCTATATCGACATTAGGGCTTTGTTTTTAATAATTTAAACTTGGTAAGAAATGCTAGAATTTTGAAGTGTTATTTTTATTCACTCATTAAGGAACAAAGCCCCTTTCCAAAATAGACTTGAGGTCTAGACTGGGAAAACTTTGAAGGAGTAAATCTAGGCATAGAAGAACTGTCCTTCAAAATTCACCATGAAAATAGTGTGGAGGGACAGAGTGGCTAAGGAACTGCTTGAGGGGATAAATGAGATGATGAATATTAGTGTAGGCTAAATTGTTTCCTCCACTCCTGCCCCTTTCATAAGTTGACGTCTTAACCTTCAATATCTTAGAATATGCCTGCATTTGGGGATAGGGCATTACAGAGATAATTAAGGTAAAATAAAGTCATATGGTAGACCTTAATCCTATGATTGGTGCCTTTATAAAAAGAGATTAGGACCCAGACAGCATAGACAGTCATGTGAGGCGCAATCATGTGAGATGAGGAGGTGGCCATCCAAGTGAAGGAAAGAGGCCTCAGAAGAAACCAACCTGCTAACACCTTGATCTTGGATTTCTAGCTTCCAGACTGTAAGAAAACAAGTTTCTGTTAAGGCACCCAATCTATGGTATTTTGTTATAGCAGCTCTAGAAAACTAACACAGATTTGAAAGTGATTGGTAATTTGTGGAGTACTTTACAAATATTAGTTGTCATCATTATTATTAGGGGAATCATGGTGGAGCCAGGGAGTGGCAACCAGCGTGGACACACGAAAGCAACAGATATCAATAAAAAAAGATTAAGTGCTGACTATGATCTTGATTTATCAAGATGAGTAAGTTACGCTTTTTTGACCCACAGCAAATGTTAACATGACACAGAAGACAACTGAAAGAGCTAGAGAGGCTCAGGGAGAAGGCAGTTACTTCCGCTTGTTGGGTGTGGTGAGTAGAGGTGGGCGAGAGGAGCATTTGCAAAGTTTTCAGGGAAAGTGAGTGAGGGAGGCTTTGCCAGACAGATGAGGTGGGGGAAGAGGAGGAAACATACACAAGGCCACTCAACGTGGGAAAGTGTGCCTTGTCTCTGGAAAAAGGCCATGTTGTGATGGCAGGACAGAAAACACAGGGAAAGTGTGGGAGCTGAGTCTTACAGAGAGGGTTGGCATCAACTTGTAGAGGGCCTTGAGTGCTGCATGAAGGGATTTAGGTGCTATCATGTAAGTGATAGTGAAGGAAAATGTGTGGTTTTTTATTCTCTCAACATTACTTTCTGCTCTGATCTGTGTTTCCTCACATTCATTGCACACCTTCACCCAGGCTTCAAGTGCCTCCTCTCTCCCAGTCCACCAGGTTCCATCAGCCAAATTTCTCCTTAAAAGCCATCTTTTCTAGAGGCTGATTTTCCACAGATGCCCACCCTTGAAAGGTAAGTGTTAGCCTGGATGTCTTGGATTCTGAGCAAGTTTTGCCACCAATTTGATAGATCTTTTAGGGCATGTGATTTTTGCAATTTTGTTAAGAACCGACAATAGTGATCACCTACAGAAATTGGCCAAAGTGTGTTAGGGTCTCAAAAAGCATTGATTGACTGGATGAGTAGTGTCCAAAAGCTGATATATATCCCATTCTCTGGCTTGACCATTCTCCCATTCTCTCTCTCTCTCTCTCTTTTTTGGTTATCTGAATTAAAATAACATCTATAAATTATGGAACATGGCCAAAGAGTTAAAAACAAGTTATGAGATTAATTGAAAATACGTGCCATTCCTTGGAGAAATTTGAAAAGGAACTTTTACTGATTCATATTTATCTGTCACAGGGGAAATGAAAGTCACACTCACCATTTATTCAAAATAGTCCACATCATATATTCTCAAATAGCTGCACAGAATCTTTTGACTATGGTGGGAAAGCTGAAGGACACTGCAGAATATGTGTCTGAACAATTAGGTGGTGGAAGAATGGGCTAAATGTCTACAAAGGCAGGAATAGTCTTTTTCACCACATTTTCTGCCCCTGCATACCAACTTATAAACTAGAAATAAATATACATACCTCTGATGTCTAGCTCTATCTTCAGGACACCAATAAAAAGCTTCCATTTGGATCAAGAGTTAGTTTTTATGTTCTTAGAATTCACTCTTCTATCATTTTAAAATTTATGCTCTAAATTTAATTATGGAAAGACAATTCTTAGAGAAGCAGTCTAAAAGTAATTAACAAGAGCGCTGGTATCAAATGACGTTGGTTCAATTTCTGGTGCTTTAGTTTGTAATAACCCTGTCCAAGTCATTGTAATCTCTTTGCACCTTTGAGGATTGCTGTGAGGGTTAAATGAGATAATCTGGGTAAAATGTGTGCTTAGAGCAATAGTAGATGAATACAATCTATGTTATAGAGAAGAACATTCTCTGCTGAATGCTGAGCCTTGGAAGTGAGTTGACAAAAGAAGCCATACAGAATGCCAGATACAATTCTCATCTACAGCTATACTTTCTCTGGTCAGTGGACAAGAAATGATGATGCTGACTGACATAATTGGCAAACCACAACCAGAAAAATCAGTCTATTTACATTTCAAATGGCTCAGAAGAAGCAGACTTACATAGCTGTAGCAGAAAGCTAGCAGCTCAGGGAATTTGTGTTAATAGGAAATATTTTTGAACTCTTGAAGCAAAACACATGTTTATACTTAGGAAGAACAGTTTATTTTGGGTGTTACTGCTTGACTGTGAACTTCAGTATTAAAATCCTTAGGCCAGATTTGCACTGGTAAGACAAAGACATTTCAGAATAGTGCTGAAGTTAGTGTAAAAGCTTACTCCTCAAGGAGAATGGTGGAGTCTTTGTTTGGTGGTCTAGATGTTAAGCCAGTATGCCACATGGATAATTTCTCCTTGGGATAAATGGGTCACGGGTATCAGAACCAGTCTGGGTAACATCTTGTCCATCTCTGCTTCCAGCAATGTCTGGAACTCTAAAGTGCAAAAACAGAAAATGATGAGTTTTCATTGTTGACCTTGCACAGAGCAGGTGCACAATCAATAGTTGTTGAATACATTTATCTACTACTACAAAGTCAATCTCTTTGGGGGTGGGATACGGATAAAGGTTCCTGTGTCTTGTACAGGTCTGACAGCCAGCAAGCATCCGTTATGTCTGGTTCTGTAGTATGTTTTGCCTGAGGAGTTCTCCATATCATACCAAATGGAACTAATGTTAAAATATTAGACATCTAACTTTTCTGGTTTGTAGTCTTAGTAGAAATTCTACTTGTAACATGATTGAAATGAAAATGCCTTTTCCTAGATCTGGAAGTGATGTTCAAGTTGAACTTATTTAAAATAAAACACAGGAAAGCAATGCTAAAGAAACATTTAAGATAAAATCTAATGATGATAAAAATCAGCATCATCATTTGCTGTTGGTTTGATAATGTTAATCATAAAAGTGAAGCATGAGTACATTATAAATACTGTATGGGGAGAAATATTAAGTTTTTATTAATCAATAATAAAAGCACAAGAAATAAATAAAATATTTTCAACTGTCATCCAACTTCTAAGTATTATAAAAATTTCTCATATGGGAGAATTTCCTCTTTAAACTGAGAAATTCTCTTGTAACTAAAACTGTCATAAAGTTGCCATATTAGACTAATGACCTTTAGTTATAATTGGATAATTGAATTTTAAATTGTCAAGAAAATGGAACTAAAATTCATAAAACTTGCCAAGAGAATAGCTCTTTAATACGCATTTGACAATCTGAAAAATACCACAGCTTAAGAAAAAACGAACCTGCTATTGCATTATCCAAGGGCAAAGCAAACACTTGAATGTTTCTTTTTTCACTCAATAATCTCAGGATGAAAAAATAGCTAAGTTGCTTTTGTTGAATTTGTGGTGCATTTGCTTTACATATCCTTTATTTTTTTTATAATAAATTTATTTTTTATTGGTGTTCAATTTACCAACATACGTCTCCTTTAGAGTAACATGTTATCAGTTAAGATTTTTAGGTGACTCCTGTACCTCATATAAGGATCATTTATAGCTAACTTCTTATTATAATGACATTTAATGACATATTATTTCATGATATATACAATGCCCAATCTCCAATCATTAATTAAGAGTACAGAAGAAATAAGCAAATTATTTAGCTGGATAGAAATTGTAATGCATAAGAATGAAATATTTGGAGTATCTGTGGATTAAAAAGACTATCCATTCTTAAATTTATTCCACATTGAAAATTTTTGACATGAAAGGCAAGTATTGACAGAAGTAGGGCTGATCGATATTGAACCTTAGGGGTCAAAGGACTTCATGCTTAGTGTAATAAGCAACTTAGTTAAGGTATTACAGTGTTTTGGGTAAAGTAACAGTTATTAAGGGTCAGGCAAGGTTTCTTTGATAATCTCTAATTTGGGGAGGCTTGCCTAGTTCAGAGTCTCCAAAGGCTTGAGATGGTATGATTGAAGCAAGATGATGGCTTGGAAATAAATAATGAGAAAGTGAGTCATTACACACAAAGTTGAGGAATTAGATTATTTCCACTCTCCACATTCAAATCCCATCTTTTCTTACCATCTTCACAGAACTTTTATGAAATCTCTAAACCTAGGAAGCTTTAGATGAGAGGTAAATCTCTTTTAAGTTTCTAAATGGCTTGAAAGCTTTATTTTTGAAAATTAACTAGCACATTCAAGTAGGCTATAAATTATAAATACTACCAAACGGAGCTCTGTATCTATTCAACCAGATATGGTTCAATGAAATCTCAGAAACACCCTCTACACTTTCCACTTAGTTGTGTGTAGAACATTAGTACCACATGGAAATCATTATTCTTCACTTGAACATTCGGGGTCATATTGGCCTACTTAAATGTTTGGTTTCCCAGCAAATCTGACTTTTAATGTAACTCAGAAATAGTTCTTAATTATTTACTTTAAGATTTGTGCTAGACTTACTGGGTTTGAACTTGGAAAAAAGCAATAACGTAAATATATGCCACATTTTTTATCATAATAAAACAATGATAGAACAAGTAGATAATTACATAGAAGTAAGTATATATTGCTTGGCCTGGAATTTAACAACATAATTCATTCCTTTATTGTTATTTTCTTAAATTAATGTAAAACTTTACAATTAAGGTGGAAAAGTTCAAGATTATGGGTTTGAAAGAAACGATGGCATATCTGAACATAGAAGAGGAGGAGCTGAAGTGCTAACTCAAGTACTTTCTACCTACTGAGCCCCATATAAACACAATTCTGACTCTTCAAGTCCTTCCTGGGCAGGCACTAAGTGCTCTGCCCTCCGTGACCTTTCATCTAGAATTCAGAATGTATAGATACATTCAAACAACAGAAGTGGGCATTGATCAGTCAAGGAAGAAGCCGTGCACTTTCAGTTTCCATTACATTAAACAAAATACTCATTAGTGCTTGGCATTTTCCCAAGCAGACACAATCTAGGTGTCCACTGAGGCTTCATTGTGCAGTTAAGAAGTTTAAAAAGACCTTCTAGACATCAGCTAGGGACAATTAAGGGATGGGTAAAACTACTCCAGGGCAAGAAGACTGAAATTACTGGAAACAAACACACATAGAATATCAACTACAAAGTAGACAAATTATCTTTAAGATCAGTTAGATATTCAAAGAGACAAAGACTGAAGATTACTTTGCTTAATAATCATTATTCTCCTTAATGAAACCACAATACACTTACTATGGGAGTATTCAGTTATATTAAAATAAAATATGTGGTAGAAAAAAACCTAATCCGATGGAAGCCTGTCATCACAACGTAATTATTCCTATCGTTTACCCAACAAGGGAACTAAGTGCTACTATTATTAAGAGGTCCTAATAATGTAAGTTAGCTCTGAAATTCATATCCATTAAAACTGTTGAAACATGTTTTATTGCTAAATGTCGACTCCCATATCCAAAACAGCTTCTAGAAAATGTTAGAAAGAGACTACTTACATGCAGGGCAGACTGACAAACTTTAACTGAGTGTTTCCTTCCCTTCTGCCTTGCTCTCTTCCAGCACCATCCATCCATCCATCCATCCATCCTTCATCCAGAAAGCATTTATTAAATAGTCTGTGTGTCAAGGGGACACAATAGTGAGCAAGTCTAACAAGGCTCAGGTATACATGAAGTTACAGGCTAGACATGAAGCAAAAGATTTCATATGATTTCTATTGCTGTTGGTATTTAAACAACCATATTTAAGAAACCTTTATGCAAGATCATTAAATTGTGTTAAATTTCAAAAATCACTCACATTACCTGTTTCTTACCCTCTGGGTTGGGGAATATGAAGAAAAAAAATTGTGACAAAATTTCTCGTATTTTAAGGACAGATTTATCCGTGCACATAGGCTGATCCAATCTAAACTACCAGCAAGTTGTAGGAACAAATATCAAATGTAAACTTTTTCTCAAAGGGATGCTGTGCTACCTATTCACAAGGAATGCATGAAAAAATAAGAAAAATGAAAGACCACAAGCTTCATATGGAACATGAAAACCTCCTTGAAATTGCTACACTATGCTCTCCCTGCTTTTTAACTCAAAGACACCATTTTATCAGTACTTAAAACAGATCTTTAAATCCCAGAGCTAATAATGCTTCCCAGCTACATACAACTGGCCGCATCTGACAAGCAGCATGTACTAGGAACCTCACAGGGGATAAGGTTCCGAACAGTCAACTAAGAGTTCAAATCCCAAAAGAGGTGCCCCTGGTGTGCAGAGCACTTAACCCTTCGACCAGTACCAACATGACTATTCACAAATTATTGATGTCTCTAAATCCCTGGCAGATTGCAGACAGTTCTTGTATCCATCGAATCCCAGGCATATGGTCACTAATGGGATGGCTTAAAAAAAAAAACACATACACACATTCAGTCTTTGCTACGTGAATATAAAGCCACTGAAATGCTAGAAGGTGATTGAACTGGATGGAACACTGTTAAATACATGCTTAGCCTCATGTTATGGATCATTTCCATTGACATCTATCTGCGTCCTTGGTACAGTTTAATTAAAGCTGTCTGGAACAAGTCTGCCCTGTAAATGACCGTCAGTGCAATGAAAAGGTGAAACACGAGGAGGCTTGAGGCCTTTTTGTAAAGCATTTGAACAACTGTCTCTGTGGTTACCAACAGCAGTAGGAGAGAAATTCATTTTCAAAATTGGCCCGCCATAACACCTTTTGCAAGAGAAAGTGGGGCTCCTTCTGATGTCATCTTGGAGTACTAGAAGCTGAGTTAGGTAGCCAGATCTTAAGAACTCAAACTGGATCATGTTCTGGTCTAAAATAGATACAGGTTTTTGGTGCTGAAGCAGTACGTCCTATACGTAACTTTCATGTTTGTAATTTATTTGACAAAATATAAACCCCCCAAATAAGACAATTTTGCCTAAAGTAGTCCTTTTCATAAGACAATTTTGCAATTAGAAGGCAGGAACATTATTTATTTAATTTGGTTTTATAGCATCTAGAATACTAGCACAGTAAGTAAATAGCTTCAAACAATTAAGATGTTTATTGAATACCTTTTATATCTCCATTACTGTTATGGAGCCAGAGAAACAAGATAAATAAAATATGGATTTGAGGTACAAGCAATGTGGGACATAGTTCATAGTTTAGAGATTGAATCCTTTTTTTTTTTAAAGATTTATTTATTTATGATAGACATAGAGAGAGAGAGAGAGAGAGGCAGAAACACAGGCAGAGGGAGAAGCAGGCTCCATGCCGGGAGCCCAACGTAGAACTCGATCCCGGGTCTCCAGGATCATGCCCTAGGCCAAAGGCAGGTGCTAAACCGCTGAGCCACCCAGGGATCCCCTAGAGATTGAATCTTTTAAAAAAGATTTTATTTCTTTATTTTGCAAAGGGGGAGGGAGAGGAGGAAGCAGACGCCCTGCTGAGCAGGGAGCTCAGCATGGGCTCCATCCTAGGGCCCTGGGATCATGACCTGAGCCAAAAGCAGGTGCTTAACCGACTGAGTCACCCAGGCGTCTCAAGACTGAATAAATTAACTAATTATACCTACTTCTTATGGCACTTCCTCCCCTTTAATATGACTTTATTTAAAGAGATGTAAATTAAATTATACTTGGTCTTTAATTCCAGAATTAATTGTACTTTATGAAAGGGCACAAAGGATTGTGCCATGTTTAAAATTTTCACTCATTGACTTCTCCACATGAATCCATGAGGCATGAGATGGGCTTACCCTTTTAATTTAATGTTTATTTGGCATCTCCTTCATAGAGGACATCAAGCTATATCTTGTGTCCTTCCTCCACCCTCAAATGCCTTTGTCTCTCTCTGTTCATTATAATATGTTTATCCGGACTGGTGAAAGGTAATAGTAGCACTGAACAGAGGAGCACTCCTAAATTCAGTAGGATGCTATCAGTGCAGATTATCTTAGCCTTGATGCCTAACAGAAATTGGTCAGACCTATAAGATATTATGGACAACAAATAGGCTAGTTAAAGCCTATTTGTTAAAGTTAAAGCCAATGAATCAGGGAATCATATATTGAGTGCTGACTATATGTTGACATTATGTTGGGAACACTGGGGACCAGGGTGTACCAGAAGCATCCTCAATAAGCTGCAAATTGGGAAGAGGTACATGTTGGAAGTCACCAAGAAACAGTGGAGTTGGAAGACCAAACCCTAGAGTGATGTCAAAAGACTTACTGAGGGAGAAAGAACTTGAGCTGTCTTTGAAGAATAAGTCCAGGTGTCCAAGCCAAAAGCATAGTGACAGGAACTTGGCAAGTGGAAAACCGGGTAGAAAATTGTCTTGCTTTGAGTTGAGGACTATATCTCTTGGAGTCTGATCGGGAGAACAGAAACCACTTTAAGTATTTAACATAAAAGAAATTAGTACAGGGACCTGATTTTATAGGTGATGACTTGAGATGACCAACAGGAGACAGCGTAGCAATTAAAGATTAGCAACTTCAGGAAGCTGCCAGCAATACTGGGGTTGCAAGGACAAGGGAGAAGATAGAGCTTCTGGAGCTTGGAGACCAGGGCCAACCAGTGGAGGATGGAATTTGAGAAGAACTAACCAGTAGGTGCTGGAACTATGGAAAAATACAAATGCAGTTACTACTAGAGGTCTGCACGAAGTAGGGAGAAGAGGAGAATCCTGGCTTCTACCTGTCTGGCCTCCTGCTCCATCACCTGGCAATGTTTCCCATGGACCAAGTCCAGACAGAAGCTGACAAAGACCCTGGGAGGTGAGGGGGGAAATGTCTGCAGGGTCAATTCCCTATAAAAAAAAATGGAGTTGGTAAAAGTAAGGAATATTTATAAGAGCAAACAGGCTAATGATCAGCAAAGAGACTAATACAAAATAATGTAAGATTGTTACAGCAGAACCCTATTAAAAAGTAGATTTTTAAAACTAGGGAGAGGAGTTTAAAGCAAATTGGCAAGAGAAAGCCATTTTAGGTTTTTGGGAAGGAAACAGACATCATGAAATTGGTATTTAAGAAGTATTTGATCAGAATTTGGAAGAACATTTGAGACAGAGACAAGATAGGAGGTAGAAGTTTAAAGGCGGCCACAAACTCTTTGACATTCCTCTCTCTGAGAAGTGGGGTGTGTTTATTTCCTTTTTCCTTAAATCTGGACTGGCCTGTAGAAGGAGTGATGCTGCACCAGTTCTGGGACTAGCCTTTAAGAAGGTTGGCATATAGTTAGCTTGGAACTCTGAATTGTTATGTAAGAAGTTCAACCACCCTACTGAAGTGGTCCCTTGGAGAGGCCCTGACTCTCCTGAGTCCTCCAGGTAAGCCAATGGCCAGTTAAATTCCAATGAGTGACTGTTATGAATGCTACATGGAGCTGAACAATTGCTCAGCTGAAGATTGCCCAAATTTTTGATCTACAAAAATCATGAGATATAAAACAATGGTAGTTGTTTTAAGTCATTAAGTTTTGGTATCCTGTTATGCAGTCATATGTAACTAGAATTGAGGGTATGTGATAATGTGAACATATGCCTGATATGATATGCCTCCAAGTCGAGGGAACTGTGAAGAGACCCCCAGTTTTGGGGAAAATATCCTAAATCCTCTTTGTGTTTATAACAAGTTGATGAATTTTTTTCTGTAAAGGGGTCAGAGAGTAATTTTTTTTTTTTTTTTTTTTTTTTTGTGGACTGTATGGTCTCTGCGTTTACTTTTCAACTCTATCACTGGAGGCCAAAAAAAGCCATAGACAGTATGTGTAGGTGAGTTTCAATAAAACTTTATTTACAAAAACAGGAAGCTGGCCCCGAGTTGGTTGTAGATCATAGATTTCTTTTTCCTCATTTATGAAGCTTGCAATTTAAAAGAAAATTCAACTGGAGATATGCCATACATAGATGACACACAGGAATTGAGATGTAGATTGAAGAATAATAGATAAATATTCTGGAAGAGGATTTAGGATACTGCTATTGTATCTTCTTGAAGGCTACTTCATTATTTCTTTTAAAAGATACTAAGATAGTCGGTAAATATGTTAGTGGGCTGAAGGATTATTTGAATTTATAAGGTGGGATCCTTGAACCAGATGATTTATAATCTGGAGGCAAAGAGAGGACAAAAATCAAAGGGAAGTGGATCTTCAGAGGGAGTACAGATTTTCAAATCTATGAAAGTAGTCCTGGGTCCACTGTCAATGGTTTTCAAATTTATATAATTTCAACCCAATGTATTTTATGGGTAAACTGGAGTATTCTAGAGGCATTCTTTTAAGTGTGACTAACATCCTTCTAATTTCTAATTTATATCACATTTGTGATTTATTTGAACAATTATGAGTTTGGCAATATTTCTTGCTTGTATTTGAAAAGCATTCATAACATTAATCTCAAAGTATTTATATCCCAAACTATCCTGAAAAGTCAATGGTTATTTTCCATAATTTATGATATATCGAAGGCATTTTATCATGCTATTTACTCTTATGTCACAGGAAAAAAGCGTGACCTTTGAAGAAATAAAACAAGCAGCCTTTTAGTTCCCCTGCATATCTGTTAAGTTTATGGATATTTATTTTAGGCTTTATAAAAATTCTATCAGGCAGCTCAACAATTTAGAGTCACACAGCATGTAAATTCTATTAAACAAAAGCTCTTTACCCTTTCACCTATTGCCCTACATATGCTCAGTACAGTGGTACAGCTATTCAGGACAAACAATAATAGGCTGCTTAAAATCCTTAATATAACTGATGCAGGTACGCTAGAGGATGCTAGTGAATATTCAAAGGTTGTTGTTGTTGTTTTTTTTTTTAATCCATTTCAGGCAGAGAATGGCTGAGCATTCTGTTTTTGGCCTCCAAAGGAGCAACCTGGTTAAGAGGTGAAGTCTTCTTGTAGTTCCTGCATTTGATAAAGTACAGACCTTGCAGCATTCCCTTGTAGATCTGTGACCTCAAGCCCTGGCCTTTAGACCTTTTTCCTCCTTGAGGATAAAATGATTAGTAAGTTCCTTCTCTTAGATATGTTAGCAGTTTCTGCTAAGAAGAGGATTTTCATAATATTAAAGTGCCAGGAATTATGAGGCAAGGCTTGCTCTTAGATACTAAGACAAACCCAGTTTCAGCCAATGACACAGTTCCTACGAAGGGCCATCTGTTTAGCTCTAACGGCATTTTCTTTGTTTCACCTTTGTAGCTTGGTTTCAAATCCTGTCTGGAACACCTGCTAGATGTGAAATGAGATTGGTGGGTCTCAGTCCATTTGTGGCTGGCTGAAATTTCCCATCTTCCTTTCCAGAAAAATGGTCCATAAGGAAATTAAGTGAAAAGAGTTAGACGTCACACATGGATTCACGTATAGGTGTACTGGAGCCTAGATAATCTTCCTGTGTAAAAAGTACAATATAAATTCAACACTGGTTCATTGGTTCATCTACTTTGCCTCTCAGCAGCTCTCTAACACCTGAGGTCTCCTGTATCCTGAAGATGATGCAACTTTAGGGACATCTTTTTACTATTCTAAGCCACTGCATAATTTGAACTGAGATTGTAACGTGCTTGAAATTGGCTGTGATTTGCTGCTTCATTTAAACAGGGATGGTGTATGAAAGTAGCATAAGAGGTACATGTTCTGTGCTTTTTTACATTATGTAAATAGATCTGAAGTCTCCATAAATAACAATTAAAGAATATTCATAGGCTAGGAGTAAACAGATTAGATGCCTTCGGGCCATCCATTACCCAAGAGAGAAAGTAGAACACTGTAATTTGTCATAACCCAAGGCAGTATTACCTTTAAATGGTATGAATTTTGATTTCAAGAGTCAATAGGTCTTTTCCATATAAATTTAAGAACACCAAAAATTGCCCTAAACTTACTAAATACACAATTAGTTTCTTGTTACGGATAATTTCTATTGATCCAAATCTGGTTTGTCAGCATGGATTAATCAAAATCGTCGGGGATTGAGATCTGGATGGCTCAAGGGATCAGTTCCTGGGCTATGAGCTTTTCACCCTCAGGTCACCGTTCCAATACTTATAGGAGTTTCAAGAGGCTGATTTGACAGCTAATGTGAAACAAACCAATACCTTCAACTGAGTCCCGTGCATGATTCACTGTCCCTTGTATTCAGAGACATCATCCCTTAAAGGTCTGAGGGTATATGTAAGGTGAAAAGTTACTGCATTATCAGCATCATGTTCTGGTCTAAAATAGATAACAGGTTTTTGGTGCTGAAGCAGTACGTCCCTATACGTCAACTTTCATGTTTGTAATTTAATTTGACAAAATATAAAACCCCCCAAATAAGACAATTTTGCCTAAAGTAGTCCTTTTCATAAGACAATTTTTGCAATTAGAAGGCAGGAACATTATTTATTTATTTGGTTTTATAGCATCTAGAATACTAGCACAGTAGTAAATAGCTTCAACAATTAAGATGTTTATTGAATACCTTTTATATCTCCATTACTGTTATGGAGCCAGAGAAACAAGTAAATAAAATATGGATTTGAGGTACAAGCAATGTGGGACATAGTTTCATAGTTTAGAGATTGAATCCTTTTTTTTTTAAAGATTTATTTATTTATGATAGACATAGAGAGAGAGAGAGAGAGAGGCAGAAACACAGGCAGAGGGAGAAGCAGGCTCCATGCCGGGAGCCCAACGTAGAACTCGATCCCGGGTCTCCAGGATCATGCCCTAGGCCAAAGGCAGGTGCTAAACCGCTGAGCCACCCAGGGATCCCCTAGAGATTGAATCTTTTAAAAAAGATTTTATTTCTTTATTTTGCAAAGGGGGAGGGAGAGGAGGAAGCAGACGCCCTGCTGAGCAGGGAGCTCAGCATGGGCTCCATCCTAGGGCCCTGGGATCATGACCTGAGCCAAAAGCAGGTGCTTAACCGACTGAGTCACCCAGGCGTCTCAAGACTGAATAAATTAACTAATTATACCTACTTCTTATGGCACTTCCTCCCCTTTAATATGACTTTATTTAAAGAGATGTAAATTAAATTATACTTGGTCTTTAATTCCAGAATTAATTGTACTTTATGAAAGGGCACAAAGGATTGTGCCATGTTTAAAATTTTCACTCATTGACTTCTCCACATGAATCCATGAGGCATGAGATGGGCTTACCCTTTTAATTTAATGTTTATTTGGCATCTCCTTCATAGAGGACATCAAGCTATATCTTGTGTCCTTCCTCCACCCTCAAATGCCTTTGTCTCTCTCTGTTCATTATAATATGTTTATCCGGACTGGTGAAAGGTAATAGTAGCACTGAACAGAGGAGCACTCCTAAATTCAGTAGGATGCTATCAGTGCAGATTATCTTAGCCTTGATGCCTAACAGAAATTGGTCAGACCTATAAGATATTATGGACAACAAATAGGCTAGTTAAAGCCTATTTGTTAAAGTTAAAGCCAATGAATCAGGGAATCATATATTGAGTGCTGACTATATGTTGACATTATGTTGGGAACACTGGGGACCAGGGTGTACCAGAAGCATCCTCAATAAGCTGCAAATTGGGAAGAGGTACATGTTGGAAGTCACCAAGAAACAGTGGAGTTGGAAGACCAAACCCTAGAGTGATGTCAAAAGACTTACTGAGGGAGAAAGAACTTGAGCTGTCTTTGAAGAATAAGTCCAGGTGTCCAAGCCAAAAGCATAGTGACAGGAACTTGGCAAGTGGAAAACCGGGTAGAAAATTGTCTTGCTTTGAGTTGAGGACTATATCTCTTGGAGTCTGATCGGGAGAACAGAAACCACTTTAAGTATTTAACATAAAAGAAATTAGTACAGGGACCTGATTTTATAGGTGATGACTTGAGATGACCAACAGGAGACAGCGTAGCAATTAAAGATTAGCAACTTCAGGAAGCTGCCAGCAATACTGGGGTTGCAAGGACAAGGGAGAAGATAGAGCTTCTGGAGCTTGGAGACCAGGGCCAACCAGTGGAGGATGGAATTTGAGAAGAACTAACCAGTAGGTGCTGGAACTATGGAAAAATACAAATGCAGTTACTACTAGAGGTCTGCACGAAGTAGGGAGAAGAGGAGAATCCTGGCTTCTACCTGTCTGGCCTCCTGCTCCATCACCTGGCAATGTTTCCCATGGACCAAGTCCAGACAGAAGCTGACAAAGACCCTGGGAGGTGAGGGGGGAAATGTCTGCAGGGTCAATTCCCTATAAAAAAAAATGGAGTTGGTAAAAGTAAGGAATATTTATAAGAGCAAACAGGCTAATGATCAGCAAAGAGACTAATACAAAATAATGTAAGATTGTTACAGCAGAACCCTATTAAAAAGTAGATTTTTAAAACTAGGGAGAGGAGTTTAAAGCAAATTGGCAAGAGAAAGCCATTTTAGGTTTTTGGGAAGGAAACAGACATCATGAAATTGGTATTTAAGAAGTATTTGATCAGAATTTGGAAGAACATTTGAGACAGAGACAAGATAGGAGGTAGAAGTTTAAAGGCGGCCACAAACTCTTTGACATTCCTCTCTCTGAGAAGTGGGGTGTGTTTATTTCCTTTTTCCTTAAATCTGGACTGGCCTGTAGAAGGAGTGATGCTGCACCAGTTCTGGGACTAGCCTTTAAGAAGGTTGGCATATAGTTAGCTTGGAACTCTGAATTGTTATGTAAGAAGTTCAACCACCCTACTGAAGTGGTCCCTTGGAGAGGCCCTGACTCTCCTGAGTCCTCCAGGTAAGCCAATGGCCAGTTAAATTCCAATGAGTGACTGTTATGAATGCTACATGGAGCTGAACAATTGCTCAGCTGAAGATTGCCCAAATTTTTGATCTACAAAAATCATGAGATATAAAACAATGGTAGTTGTTTTAAGTCATTAAGTTTTGGTATCCTGTTATGCAGTCATATGTAACTAGAATTGAGGGTATGTGATAATGTGAACATATGCCTGATATGATATGCCTCCAAGTCGAGGGAACTGTGAAGAGACCCCCAGTTTTGGGGAAAATATCCTAAATCCTCTTTGTGTTTATAACAAGTTGATGAATTTTTTTCTGTAAAGGGGTCAGAGAGTAATTTTTTTTTTTTTTTTTTTTTTTTTTGTGGACTGTATGGTCTCTGCGTTTACTTTTCAACTCTATCACTGGAGGCCAAAAAAAGCCATAGACAGTATGTGTAGGTGAGTTTCAATAAAACTTTATTTACAAAAACAGGAAGCTGGCCCCGAGTTGGTTGTAGATCATAGATTTCTTTTTCCTCATTTATGAAGCTTGCAATTTAAAAGAAAATTCAACTGGAGATATGCCATACATAGATGACACACAGGAATTGAGATGTAGATTGAAGAATAATAGATAAATATTCTGGAAGAGGATTTAGGATACTGCTATTGTATCTTCTTGAAGGCTACTTCATTATTTCTTTTAAAAGATACTAAGATAGTCGGTAAATATGTTAGTGGGCTGAAGGATTATTTGAATTTATAAGGTGGGATCCTTGAACCAGATGATTTATAATCTGGAGGCAAAGAGAGGACAAAAATCAAAGGGAAGTGGATCTTCAGAGGGAGTACAGATTTTCAAATCTATGAAAGTAGTCCTGGGTCCACTGTCAATGGTTTTCAAATTTATATAATTTCAACCCAATGTATTTTATGGGTAAACTGGAGTATTCTAGAGGCATTCTTTTAAGTGTGACTAACATCCTTCTAATTTCTAATTTATATCACATTTGTGATTTATTTGAACAATTATGAGTTTGGCAATATTTCTTGCTTGTATTTGAAAAGCATTCATAACATTAATCTCAAAGTATTTATATCCCAAACTATCCTGAAAAGTCAATGGTTATTTTCCATAATTTATGATATATCGAAGGCATTTTATCATGCTATTTACTCTTATGTCACAGGAAAAAAGCGTGACCTTTGAAGAAATAAAACAAGCAGCCTTTTAGTTCCCCTGCATATCTGTTAAGTTTATGGATATTTATTTTAGGCTTTATAAAAATTCTATCAGGCAGCTCAACAATTTAGAGTCACACAGCATGTAAATTCTATTAAACAAAAGCTCTTTACCCTTTCACCTATTGCCCTACATATGCTCAGTACAGTGGTACAGCTATTCAGGACAAACAATAATAGGCTGCTTAAAATCCTTAATATAACTGATGCAGGTACGCTAGAGGATGCTAGTGAATATTCAAAGGTTGTTGTTGTTGTTTTTTTTTTTAATCCATTTCAGGCAGAGAATGGCTGAGCATTCTGTTTTTGGCCTCCAAAGGAGCAACCTGGTTAAGAGGTGAAGTCTTCTTGTAGTTCCTGCATTTGATAAAGTACAGACCTTGCAGCATTCCCTTGTAGATCTGTGACCTCAAGCCCTGGCCTTTAGACCTTTTTCCTCCTTGAGGATAAAATGATTAGTAAGTTCCTTCTCTTAGATATGTTAGCAGTTTCTGCTAAGAAGAGGATTTTCATAATATTAAAGTGCCAGGAATTATGAGGCAAGGCTTGCTCTTAGATACTAAGACAAACCCAGTTTCAGCCAATGACACAGTTCCTACGAAGGGCCATCTGTTTAGCTCTAACGGCATTTTCTTTGTTTCACCTTTGTAGCTTGGTTTCAAATCCTGTCTGGAACACCTGCTAGATGTGAAATGAGATTGGTGGGTCTCAGTCCATTTGTGGCTGGCTGAAATTTCCCATCTTCCTTTCCAGAAAAATGGTCCATAAGGAAATTAAGTGAAAAGAGTTAGACGTCACACATGGATTCACGTATAGGTGTACTGGAGGCCTAGATAATCTTCCTGTGTAAAAAGTACAATATAAATTCAACACTGGTTCATTGGTTCATCTACTTTGCCTCTCAGCAGCTCTCTAACACCTGAGGTCTCCTGTATCCTGAAGATGATGCAACTTTAGGGACATCTTTTTACTATTCTAAGCCACTGCATAATTTGAACTGAGATTGTAACGTGGCTTGAAATTGGCTGTGATTTGCTGCTTCATTTAAACAGGGATGGTGTATGAAAGTAGCATAAGAGGTACATGTTCTGTGCTTTTTTACATTATGTAAATAGATCTGAAGTCTCCATAAATAACAATTAAAGAATATTCATAGGCTAGGAGTAAACAGATTAGATGCCTTCGGGCCATCCATTACCCAAGAGAGAAAGTAGAACACTGTAATTTGTCATAACCCAAGGCAGTATTACCTTTAAATGGTATGAATTTTGATTTCAAGAGTCAATAAGGTCTTTTCCATATAAATTTAAGAACACCAAAAATTGCCCTAAACTTACTAAATACACAATTAGTTTCTTGTTACGGATAATTTCTATTGATCCAAATCTGGTTTGTCAGCATGGATTAATCAAAATCGTCGGGGATTGAGATCTGGATGGCTCAAGGGATCAGTTCCTGGGCTATGAGCTTTTCACCCTCAGGTCACCGTTTCCAATACTTATAGGAGTTTCAAGAGGCTGATTTGACAGCTAATGTGAAACAAACCAATACCTTCAACTGAGTCCCGTGCATGGATTCACTGTCCCTTGTATTCAGAGACATCATCCCTTAAAGTCTGAGGGTATATGTAAGGTGAAAAGTTACTGCATTATCAGCAGTCCTGGTTACTATTCTACGGATACATCCATATTTATAATCTATGGTAAGCAATCATAATTGCTGTCTGCAAGGCTGTGTCCAGTTATAGAACACTTATAATTGTGTGACATTTTCTGGCAAACCAAACCAGTTGATCTCTGACTGGTTGCCCCAAGCTGTTATATATTCTGCTCTTTGTGGGATAAACTGTAGAAATGTTTCTTTTCTAGAGATTATATGCATGTGTATCTCCTTTCTTTGTTTGCCTTTCAGGCCTTTTCTAAAGCACAGGCTATAACATTCTTAGCTTTTATTACATAAAACTCCTGGTCCAGGTCTTTACCAGACAGGATTTCCTGAAGAAATACTGTTCTCTGCAGTTCTTGGGTTTGATGATTATCCTTCTTGCTCATGGTCCTTCGGAAGCTTTTGATCCCCACTTGGGCATCCATAGTGATCTGCTGGGTAGTACAGATGCCCTGGTCTTCAGCTACCTGATCTCATCCCACTACGTCTAAGAAACCTTCTGAAGATCCACTCCCTTCAAGCCCTCAGTCTATCAGAAGCTCTTACTAGCTTTCTTTATTCAAGGTGAGTCAGGCAACCTTGTTGTTAAGATTTTTCTAGTGGTAGCCCCATAGATTTTGTTACCAGGGGTAAAGCACCCAGTTTCTGTCTTGTTTTGGTGGAAAAATTAACAGACTTTGATTACAAAGATACTTGCCATTTTTAGGTAGAAGAGAAAGAAGTTTGGTTGGTTGGGATAAAAGAAAGGGGATTTTTAGCTATCCTAGATCATTTATAAAGTTTTTCCTTCTCTTGACTAGGGCATTTTCAATTGCTGGCTTTTTTTTTTTTTTTTTAATTTTCATTTATTTATGATCGTCACAGAGAGAGAGAGAGAGAGAGAGAGAGAGGCAGAGACACAGGCAAAGGGAGAAGCAGGCTCCATGCACCGGGAGCCCGATGTGGGATTCGATCCTGGGTCTCCAGGATCGCGCCCTGGGCCAAAGGCAGGCGCCAAACCGCTGCGCCACCCAGGGATCCCTTGCTGGCTTTTCTATAAAACTATACACCTAGGAGGCCAAACATAGTGACTATTGCCTATACTGACTGCTGTGCTATGAACTGAAGTTCGTAGTTCTCCATAATATAAAGAATGGGAAGGATCTGGTGCTTTTGGGGGTATTCTCAGAGGGAGCTCATGATACTCTTTAGACATTGTGGAGGAAATAGCATGGTTCTCTACTACTGGGCCATTGTCTATGCAGTGAAGCCAGTTTGGTAGAATGTCCTGATGATGGAAATCATCTGTTAGAGAGTGGCCAAGGGAACTGGTAGTTTGTTTATGGTTATCCGTATATCTATGGCTACTTAATTTCAAGTCTCATTGTTATGAAATTGAAAGTGGAGGTGTAGAAGGTTCTCATTAAACCAAGCAATGTACCTTCATGGATTCCAGATGTCAGGGAAGTAGCCCAAGAGAGTTACTGTACAATTCTGGATTGCTGACACAATTGCTCCAAAATGATCTGAGTCCTCCTGGCTCATAAAGCTGTTGGTGTGGAAGGGAAAAAGAAGAGCCCCTGATTCCAAGTAAATGAATGGAGATGACCTAGCTGAGTGTTCTCCTTCTTAGTCCAGGAGAGGTAAGCAGACAATCATTTTTATAAAACTTCTTAGTTGAGACTGAGGCTATTCTGGATTCTCCCTCAGGGGATCTACTAATCTCCTAGAGATACGCTGTTGACAAGTTAAGTAAAAGCATTGAATTCCTTGGACTTTTTTTCTCCAGTGCTATCATAGTACCTTGTATACATTTCAATTACAGCATCATGCTGAACTACAGTCATTTACCTGGTTTTCCTTCCCAATGGCTAAGGGGAGCAGTAACCATATGTTATTCATCTTTATGTCCTCAGACCACGGGTACACTCTGGCACGTTACCTGCACACAACAAACGTATGACAAATGAGTGGACACTAGACTCCAGAGAGGAGAACCAGGTCTTCCACACTTTGTAATCCTACTCTTTCCTTTGGTGTTGGTGACCTAGAGATGGAATCATTCCATGTTAGTATAGTATAGTCGGTAAGCACATCAATGCCATGTGCTCAACTAGAATCATGATTCTGATGCTTTTTAGCTATGTGATTTTGAATAAGACTTAAATGCTTCCTCTGTAGAATTAGAATAATACTTAGGTCATTTGGGATGTGAGCATTAAATAGAATAACCTGTAGTTCCTGGCACATGTAAGATACATTATTATATTATTATTATTATTATTATTATTATCATCATCATCATCATCATCACTGCCATCAAAGTGACAATATGTCCAGTTTGCTGCTGTTGGGAGACAACATTTGTAACAGCAGGTAAGGGTGCCAGAATTATTGTTATGAACAATACTCATGGATCAACTAACTTTTAGTTATTGTGCATCCTCTGTGTGGTTTGATTTGCCAGGTGGAAATAAGTGGCTTCCTTCTTCTAATTTCCTCTAGAGAAATAAAATCTGATGATTTAGGCAGGGGGATCTCTTTTTGCTTCCAGGTGGCCCAGAGGTGTGTGTGTGTGTGTGTATGTGTGTGTGTGTGTGTGTGTGTGTGTGTGTGTGTGACTGATCTGAGCTGTGTTTAAATATCCAGCAACTGTTTAGGCAGAGAAGAAATGTGGGAGTATAGAGGCATGGAATGCCAACTTTCTGACCAAGCCAGAGAATGCTCCTAGATTCCTAGGTGGGGCCTAGAAATGCAAGGGAAAGGAGGCAGCATGGACAGAAAGTTCTGGAAGCATGGCATGGGAAAGGAAGACTTAAGAGACCTACAGAGGAATAGTGGAGAAGAGAAAACATCCTAGCCTAGTACCCTTTGTACACAGCAGCAGAATAGGGTAATAGGCTAGAAATAGAGGTACCAAGTGCCCATAAAACCAATGTACAATAAAAACATTCTAGAAAGACTGGAAAATATCTAGAGTCTATATTGCTCTGAAGGAATGTGATCATTTCATATTTAGATTTCTTTTAGTTAGCATCTTATGCTTAATCTTGTCCCTTTATGTTACCTTTCCCCTTACTTTATTTGTGCTCATAGCTCTGCTAAAATAAATTGGTGACTGGGAACTGCACAGACTCTGTTTCCTTCTTACCATTGCCAGTTTGAAATAATCAACAAATAGAAGAATTCTACCTACCCAAACCTTGATTTTAAGGGTATTGTGAAGATTTACAATATGCTAAACAAGGGAAAAACTTGGGAATAATCAGTACAATACATTTTGCTTTCCATTCTAATCAGTTTTTTAAGCCTCTGTGTCGATAAAACTTTTTCTCCTTTTTCACAATGGTTTACAACTTAAATAATTTAATACAACAGTTGTTATATTTTTATTGCAAGCTTATAAAACTGGAACCATAAGTCTTTTCTATGCAATATATTACCAAAAAGTGACACTGGAGAAGGGGAGCTGATGATTACTGAAACTGTAATTCAATCTTCCAGTTCTGAAGATGTCATAAAAATGGCTTCTGCTTTACTTGCATATGGCAGATACCATCAGGATGCCTCAAATGAACTCTCTCTGGGTTTTCAAGCTCTCCTTCAGCATTATTTCATATACAATAAAAACAAAAATGGGACTCCACGATGCAACTGTGATTCAAGCCCAATAGTTCTTTTGTCAATAGGATTTTCTTTTATGAAGTTTCATTTTAGAATTAATTTTGATATCAATGCCTGTCAAGCTGTGGAAATTGAAATGAACCAAGTAAGTCTTTTCCTATTCGAGATGACTTGTAGGAAGTGGTAATTAGAAAAACGTGGAGAATTTGTACTGTGCCAAAGAAAATTAAACCTGTCATGCTACATACTGTCAATTTGGTTAAAAGTATAGGTGTGAGACACCTGGGTGACACAGCAGTTGAGCGTCTGCCTTCAGCTCAGGGCGTGACCCCAGGGTCCTGGGATGGAGTCCCACATTGGGCTCGCCACGGGGAGCCTGCTTCTCCCTCTGCCTGTGTCTCTACCTCTCTCAGTGTCTCTCATGGATAAATAAATAAAATCTTAAAAAAAAAAAAGTATAGGTGTAGTAAACAGCAACATTCCATAAATGCACATTTGTTCATATATTTTAAATTTACCACTTTTCACTCTGCCATATGAGTTGTCAGAAAATAATTTCCTAATTCTGACTGATACTCTCAATGATCCAAAAGGTGCGTGACTTAAATAACGGATTCCTACAGTCTTTACGATTAAGAGTGTCTCACATAACTTAGGGCTCTTGTCTGGAAGGAAGTATGTTCCTTTTAGATGAAGAGGATGGTTAGTTATTTGTAAGTTCTTGCCAAGGATTGTCATTCAGTGGACTTGTCACGTCTGTTTTGACTTTAGCCCAAGACGACAAGCATCAAATTCCCCAAACCTCTTCTTAATATGTCCAACATGCACTTAGTCTATTGACGATGTTGCCAATGAAATTTAAGAGCTGTTTTCTATTAAAAATGTCACGTTGCCTTCTGCATTATGGCACTATGGCGAGACTCTACATAATCTTCAAAATCCTCCCAGGATGAGAATAAATTAGCTCCTCAAGGAGGGTGGAGGAGTTGAACTTCCACAGCGTGGCTACTGGGGGGTCAACGCGGGCCCCGGGAAGGTGGAAATCTCCATCCCCCGGCCCCAGGGAGCCGAGGCACCCGGGCCTTGCTGCGTGGGTCTCCAGGCCAAGGCGACAAGGGGGACAGGCCGCAGCCCTGAGAGGGTGGTTGATTCTCACCACACGGGCCTCACCACGTAGCTGTCAGGTGGCCCATGGCCAAGCCAGTGGCTGACCATGCAGAGGGCAGACGACAGAGACGGCGCGGCCCTGGCTGTGATGCTTGCGGTGAGACCTGGTGCTTTTGCGCCCCGTGGCCAGGGTTTGGTTGGATTCTGGACACCTTTGGTGAAAGACACGTTGCCCCTCCCAGGTTGGCTTTCTCTGACCATCGCTGTAGTGAGTTGAGAGGGACAGGCCCACTGAGCACTTTTCTGCAATGGGAAGGTGCAAGACTTTGTCCTTCAGAGCGCTGAGCTCCCCTGAGTCTGCACAGTAGAAGCACGTTCCCAGTCATTGCTTTCCAGCGGGGTCCACCTCTTAGGCTGTTGGCTTCTGCACCCCGCATGAACTTTCCATCTGTTCCATCTCCTTTTACTCTTCTGTGTATGTAACCCCTGAATTGGATTTCGTTTTCCCCTAGGGATGTTGGCAGAGCGATGAAGGCGAAGACGCGATTCCTGGGTGTTTTTAAATTTAAGAAAAGTTGCTCATATGTTTTAAAATCTGAAAAAGTCCAGCACTGGGTATAGAGTGAGGCGAAGAACAGCTAACTTGTATAGTTAGTCTCTATTAGTCACTATTTGCTTTTCGTATTTTAGGGCCAAAAAAAAAAAAAAAGTTTAATAGTGTGCCCATCGTCCCTCAAGTTGAAATGCTCTGCAACATGAGTTGGCGGAGATCTCTAGGAGCCAAGAATTGCAAGGGGACACTGAGTCACCATCAGCCTCGAAGTCGAGCTTTAGGATACTGGTTTTTGAGAACCACTCGTTAACTGAACTTCTCAAATATATAAGTGAAGATGCAGCTTGAATACACACACACACACACACACACACATAACCTTGTGTATGTGTATGTATGGAGAGAGATAGGGAGGAAAGGTAGGAGAGAAGGAAAGAGGGAGAGGAAGGCTTCAGGCATATTTATAAACTAAAGGTAACACACTACATTTTGCCAGGAAGTCAAAAAGTAGTCCTGGTTGACAAAATAAATGAAGTGACACGTATATTCTGTGCAAATAGCGCTATAAAGCAAATAGTCTCCTATGTTACAGCTAAGGCATCTGGATAGTTTTTAAAGATGTCTTTTTTTTTCTTCTTAAAATATGATGCAATGGTCCGATGTGGAGGAAGGGGAGATGTCAGAAATCTATGACAAAATCTGAATCATGAAGAAAAAGTTCAAAACTCTTCAGCGTAGTTCAATAGAAGCCACCCCAAGTGCTTTCAAAAATACTATGTTGGGGATCCCTGGGTGGCGCAGCGGTTTGGCGCCTGCCTTTGGCCCAGGGCGCGATCCTGGAGACCCAGGATCGAGTCCCACATCGGGCTCCCGGTGCATGGAGCCTGCTTCTCCCTCTGCCTGTGTCTCTGCCTCTCTCCCTCTCTCTGTGACTATCATAAATAAATAAATAAAAATTAAAAAAAAAATACTATGTTGTCAAGTCCAACTGCTATGAAGTTGGGATTATTCCAAACTCTTGTGTAGGTGATTTATCTCACATCATTGTATCCCACCTATTCGGCTGGTTGGATGTTAGCTTGGTGAGGCAGTTTTGGGATAAAAAGTGCTGGAGCAGGAAGTTCCTGTTAAACTTTAAGCTGATTTAAAAATATTTAGATTGAAATGTTCCATAACTACTAAGGGACATGGCTAATTAAATGCATACATCTTATTAGAGTCCTGCACCACAAGAAGTAATGGCAATAATGGCCATAATAATAACTACAACTAACATTATTTGCTAGAGACAGGCATTGTATTAGGTGCATTCCACGCATTATCTCATTTACTCCACACAACATCCGGAGGCTGCCTTTTGCTATTACCTCTGTTTCACAGATGAAAAAAAATGGAGGCTCAGAGAAGTTAAATAACCAGGCTTTCGGAATTGGGTGAAAATTTGGGCTCTACTGAGTTTCAGAAACATCTGGGCTAACAAATTGAATCATCCTGCTCTTCTGTGATTATTGGCTCTTAGCAGCACTGTAGCTTTAGGAATCAATATAGTGCACGAGTTCTATAAATGTGCCTCTTAATAAGTTAATAAAACAGAGATATTCTCATTGCCTCTCCATCAAAGTTTCAGGGAAAAAATGAGAATATTAAATGCAGTAGGATAGGGAAGATCTGCTCCATTTGCTCTACAATGATAATCTTTTACAAAAGAGGATTTTTATTATTAATTCTTTGCCTTCTGGGGATATTATAATTTTCTAGAATATAGAACTGCCTTAAGCACAGTAATTTGCTGAGCTAGACTGAATCTCAAAATGTTTCAAATGAGCTGATAAACAACTGCATAATTAGCCATTATTAGATCAAGTCTGTGTGTTACTGATATCCAGATGAACAAACCAATGGATAGGCAAATTGTAGATATAGTTTTAAAAACTAAGAGTCTGTGTTATATTTTTGCAGCTTTGTAACTTGTCCTTTAAAGAATTAAAAACCACATTTCATTTGCCTTTTTAAAAAAAAGACATTTAGATTATTCTATCAAATAAATCCTTAGAGACTTAATCATTAAACACATACTTCCATGTATGAATAATGAAAGATTTATGTGTTGAATGCAGCTCATGCTTTAAAAATGAATAGATAGTGGGATTTTTTTTTTTCAATTAAAACTTGCCTCAAATCTATTGCTTGCATGGGTAATGCTCTTTCATCCCCCTTCTGAGTTCTGGTTCAAGTCCAGAGTACAAAGTACATTTGGCCCAGATTATGAAAATAAAAGGTTTTGCATGCTTAAATCAGAAAAGGCAAATACAGTCAGCTTTTATGCTGAAACACACACACCTTATTCAATTGGTAACATCCAGTCCAAAATGTATCCACGTTACAGTTAAATCTCTCTTTCCTCTCATTTTTCATTTTTCAAGAACTTGACACTGGATCATAAAAATGTTGCTCTGGGCTGGAATTCGTCATGCAGGTTTACAGCCTAGGAATAAGGTGGTTTTTTAAAAAAAAATATTAAAATTAGCTCAGCCGTTTTGAGGATCAAATAAAGAAAAGAGACATTTGCAGAAAGAAAAAAATTCTAAGCTGCCTTAATTTAAACAAAATTTTAGTTTATGCTCTGAACTCAGAGGCCACAAAGCAAAACAGGTAAATATGCTAAAATCATCTTTGAACACAAAGAGCTGCAGCAGCAATTTTCCAGAGGATTTCTAGAATTAGAGAGTTGACATTTTTGTCTTGAACGGTTTAAGTGTCTGTTGAGGGGGCAGACCAGATAATTTCTTGAGATTCTTTGAAGGTCAATGATTCTGTGACTTGTACCTATCGGTATTTGGTGTGCCAAAATGAACTGTGAACTGCCAATGTGCAATGGGTGCCAGGCCCTGTGTGAAATTCCATTGGAAAATGAATTTGTTGCTGGATGAAAACAAGTATTTTGACCTTTGACGATTTTAACAGCTTCCAAAATTTTTATGCCCTTCTTATGCTTCCCATTATCACTGATCCTCCATTTGATGCCAACTAACAGCCTTAGGTTAAATTTTATTGCTGTTGGGTTCAAGTTCTGCTTTTTTTTTTTTTTTTTTTACAATGATTATATTTATCCACAGTCTGAGAGTTTTTTGTTGCTGTTGTTTCCGCCTTTATTTATTACAGATCTTGGGTCCCTGGTCTTACATTTACATTTCTTCAGCTATTCCTTTCATTTGGTAAATTAGCATGCATGTTCTTTGCATATTTACATGGTTCCAGAAATAAGACCATTTATATCCTCAAAGTTAAAGCCATAGGGCCATCTGGGCTACAAAACTAACAAGGAGCGCCAGTTCTTCTTTCTAGAGGTGTGTCAGCTGTGCCCAAGTCACAGTGAGAAAATTAGACCTTTGGTTTATAAGGTATCAGCATAATTGCCTTGATGTTTTTCAAAGGCATTAGAGAAGTTTTCAACTTTTTTACAACGCTCTGATTTTATCAGGAACACCTTGCCATCGTGTATTTGATAAGAAAGCCTATCGTTACATTTTATAACTTTCTGTACTTAACTCCTAAAAATGACACGAGTGTTCTCCAAAGTCCAAGATGCCTTGTTAGGATTTTATTAATGAGCCTTTTAGAGATACTCTCTCCCTAAAAGGGAAATTATATTTGGTTCAGAATAAATGAAGCTACACACTTCAAGATCTGAGTTGATTTAAGTCTCTGAAGCAAAGAAACTTCAACAGATTTCAAATTTGGAACAATATACTGTCATACCCCAGAATAAGAAGATGATATCTAATTTGATTATAACATCACAACATGTAATGTTACACATATCTTCAGAGTTAAGTAAATATTATTACAGAAATCTGGGTCATTACTGGCTGCAGTGTAATGCATAAATAAAATAAGGTAAGGAGAACATTTCACTAAATTTTATTTCAATTCCTTGTTTTCCCTGCATATTTTATCACTGACATTATTGTATCGAAACAAACCACAGTTTTGCTGTTGATGAGGGACACAAAAAACAGCTTGTCTGTCATTTGATTCCTATACAGACTTTAAGGTCAAAAGTTATTCCTCACAAATGTATGACTTTCCTGAATATTGAATATTCGAGCTAGGTTTTGATCTGGAAGCATTGTGAATAAGCCTTCTGATGTGCAATATTTGTATTGTCATATTAAAACTCCCAGGAAACCAACCGAGAATTGACATCGCTATAATCAAAGGAAGCAAAAAAGATCCCCCAATCATTCAAGTAAGTTATTTCCTTACAAATGGGAACAGAAACACATTGCAAAATAAACTACAAAATCAAAAGTTAACAGACCATGATCATAATTGTCATTTGTTTCTGACTTGTATGAAGAAGTAAGTAAAAACTACCTTGGGGTAAAAGAAAACGTGAACCTAAATCCTTTATTTTAACTCTTTGCTTTTTATTTATTTTCAGTTTTATTGAGAAATAATTGACATACACTTAAACATGGTTAAAATGGTAAATGTTATATTTTACCAAAATAAAAAAAATTATAAATATTCACACAGGGAAGCAAAAGTGATGTTCTATTTAAGCATCTTAAAATGGGATGGTAGACCTCTGATATTTACAACAATGGATTTGGAGACTTTTGTGAATGCCTAATTTTATATGTATGGGAATGTTTGTTTTGACTTTATTTTGACTTCTGGCTTTCTCCTCAGTTACCTTTCCACTAATAGTTCTTTCTGGTACATCTGCTAACACCAAGGAAACAAATTCAACTTTCACTTATTCTTATTCCCCATGGTGTGTGACATTTGCATTGCTGAGACATGAAACTTCTCCCTGAAATACTTTTCTTTTGCTTTGCATAGAGGATTCTGTGACTTCTTTCATGTTATACTTCTGATCTGCTATCAGGGTCAGCATTCTGCTACTTAATCTATTGAAAACCTCTATTTCTTAGCTAAGAAACATTGTGTCCCCAAATTATTTTGTTTCCCACTTATTTCTGTCAACGGCCCCTAGTAGTTCACCTTCTTTTTTGAGTTATTTCCCCTAATAAATGTTCATGACAATTACTACTGAAAACAAGTGAAAGCCAAAGCTGAATAATACTGAAGGTGCTCAATGGTGTGATATAAATACTGGGCAATCGCACAGGCTCATTCACTGGTTTAGTGATGCTTCTTATGAGTATCTGTGATTCCATTTCTTGTTTCAGAAAAACTACCAATCATACTCAAATGAGTTCATATTTGCAAAGTTCTAAGAATTGTACCTGACACGAAGTAAACATGTAATTTTCAAACTAAAAAAATACCCATTATAGGCCTTCGGCATGTCGAAATCAATACATCAAAATCAGAAAAAAAATTAGAACTGAAAAATGACAAGGCTGAGTCTATTGTTAGACAGGAAAGGAGGGTCCACACCAATAAGAAACAAGGTGGGGGAGTCTTCCTGACCAGAAATTAAAGGGCTAGAGGCAAGGCAAAAGGAGCAAGTACACAAACAGGGCAAGAATCTGAGTTCACATTTCTGGTTGGCTCATGATGTGGATTAATTTCTCTTATGGTTAATGCCTTTGGGTTCCATAACACCCATGCTGAGAAACCCGGTTTTAAATAAATCTGAGGTAGTTGCACTAGATTCCACTGGACCTAGGTTCATTCAGTGGATTTCTTATACTAGGAGTAACTTGAGAATACTAAAAATCATTAATATTCAGTCTATGATTGCCGAGGACATGCATTTTTTAAAAATATAAACAATGAAAGGTAAGAGCAGAAAATAGGTTTTTAGATGCTCTAAAAATCATAGTTAGGGTTATTTCTCAAAGATTTCCAGGGGAATTTCTGAAGTCAGCTGTATCTTTTGACAGACTCATATAATTAAGAAGTTCCCTGGTAACAGAAGCCATGAAATCTGAGGAAGAGCAGGAGCTACTAAGTGTACAGAAACGATTTAAGCATAACTGCAATGGTGTTATGAGGGTTTAGTGCTCTTGCCCTAAGTTCCTGGAGCACTGTTTATAAAGCTCTGCTGTTTCATCTTGCACTGTACAGTATGTTCATTGTGTGCTGACACTCCACAGTATGACTTCAGCTCCCTGAGCTAATGCCTATCTAGAGTTGATACACAGCAAGTACCAGTTGAATGAATACGCCAACAAATGAAAAAAGTGCCAAGAAAGTGCTGTTCTTCCTTCCCTTTACTCAACTCTATGTAACTCAACTCTCTGTAGTAGGAGCTGACCTCTTTGTTCTTCTCAGACTGGCAGCAAGAAACCACATATTATTTTTTTCTGAGTGGTGCGGCCCATTTCATAGAAAGAGGATTCTACAATTAGACCAGCCACACAATATAAACTGATGTAAATTGGAGATTTCAAAGAAAAGACTACCAAAAGTTGCAATGGTTAAAGAAATAACTTTATCAGGAAAGGTAAGGTATGTCTTATAGAAGGTAGGCTCCCATGGGAACAGAAAAGGAATATACTGTTTTGTCAGCTTTTTGTGCATGGCAGGATAGGTTTTAAAAAATATTATCTTTAGGAGAGTGAGTAAAAGTGTAGAGATGAAAACATTGTATTTTACTAATTTAATTTAAAAGTGTTACGAGAGTGAATTAAGACATTATTTTCCCATTAATGAATGTTTCCATTTTAAACTTGGGGAAATAGCAGGTTTGTCTTGCCACATGGTAAGTGATTCTTAGTTATAGCCATTAGAAATTCCCTCTTCATCTCTGAGTGGGTAATTATTACTTGAAATAGCTCTTTTGGAGTGATTATTATGAAATGTACCTATCTTCTGTTGATCTACTGCTTTATTTATCTCATGTTAAAAGATCTTTAGAAACCTTTCTATCATTAACGGGCAAATTCCATTTTACAGATACATCCATTAGTTGCCAAGAATAATTCTAATCTGATAAAAGGATAACCATTTAAAGACTACTAATTCACATATTAAATGCTTAGGGTTGTACATTGTTAAAGATCTTACATCTCCAGACCCATTATCCTTTGTCTCTTGGTAGAAGACAATAAATGTGGGTCTCAAACATTGGCTGGATCTTCTTTCATCTAGACTGGATTAAAAAAAGGGCTACAAAAATGAATGTACAGTTTGAGAAATTCTTCCATAAGGATGCTCAAGGATCAGTATAGATATTATGTAATAACAAAATATCACAAATCTCTTTGAGATGGAGAGAAGCTCATTAAAAAAGAAAATACCTTTGGATAATTATGATCTCAAATGAGTATTTAAGGAAAGAAACATGACAAAATATTTCTAATATTTATGAGGTGCTTCTCAGAAGGATAGAGTTAATTTATTATTCTCATAAGAGCTGTTTTCCATGTGATTAAGATCATAAATAGAATTTAACTGTTTTCACAGCAGCAATAAATACTGGAGAGGCAGAAAGAGAAATATGCCAATTTTTAGCAAAATTTAAGAGATGGATTGCAAACCTCTTGAAGGCAGAGCCCTAATTTATCTCACTCCCTATCCTTAGAGGCTGACATTCATCCTGCCAAAGTTAATCAATAAATATTTGCTCAATAAATACATTGAATTAGTATGTATTGGGTTTTCTGGCCTCAGTAGGGAATCCACAACCTACAAATGCACTAAATTGCAAAGGAATTTTGAGGCAGATTGTTTGCGACTTATTACTCCCTACAGAACAGGCTATCATGCATGGATGGTATGGGGGTGATCAGGCCAGCTTGTGAAAGTCACTTAGTCTACAATGAAGCAGAAACATTAGACACTTGATATGAACAAATACTCAAAATACTCAGCAGGATAAAAAATACTGCAGCAATAAAACAAAAGAAAGAAATAATAAAATTAAACAAAAACTAAAAATGTTCATGTCCCTCAGTACTTGAAGAGAAGCAGATGTTCTTTTAAGATTGTATATATTTATTTGACAGAGAGAAAGGGAGAGAACAAGCAAGGGGAGCTGCAGGCAGAGGGAGAAGGAGAAGCAGGCTCCCCGCTGAGCAAGGAGCCCGATGTGGGGTTCGATCCCAGGACCCTGGGATCATGATGTGAGCTGAAGGCAGACACTCAACTGATTGAGCCACCCAGGTGCCCTGAGGAGCAGAGTTAAGTACGAGAAGATGAAGAGATGTTTGGAGATTATCATGGAGAGGCTCAGGAGCTCAAGGACTTTAGAAGCTGGTGACTTTTTAAAAGTTATGGAGAATTCCTCTGCAAGACATAGCTCTACTTATTCATGCTAAAAGCCTTTCAGTAACATTATCTTACCTCTATCAGCCAAGACTAAGGTACTTTTTAAGATTCAAAAATGGAATGGTAAAAAGGGGAAAAGAGAGAAACAGGTGAAGAAAAATCAGGTAAACTGAACCGCAAAGATGAAAAGACTAAGATCCATATCAAACCAGTCCTCTCTGCGCTCGGGGCTTTGATGGATAAGGCACAGTCCCTGCTTTCAAGAAGCTACAAGCATGTAAGGTGCGTCAACTGATGAGCGGGGCAGTACGGCCCTTGTGATGAAAACCGTGACAAAGGTAACTGGGTACAATGGGGCCAGAGCCTTCAGAGGGGGTGGGTGAAGGCTGCGAGTGAATCCTAAAGAAGGAACAGGCACCCCTCAGGCAGCTGCAGAAGCTCAGAGAACAATCCACGCTCAGGGAACAGTGTGAGCAAAGGTGCGCAGAGTAGGAGGCCAAGTCGGAGAGGGAAGGCACCGGTACATGGGAATGGGGTGGCGAGCTGGGTGGGCTGGAGGGAGAAGGGGCCTCTGTGCTCCCCTTGTGAAGCAGCCTGACTCATCCTGCAGATGACTGGAAACGTGAGGGTTTTAAACGGGGAAATAACATGATCAAACAGGCATTTTCGAAAGATCACTGTGGCAGCGTGACGGAGGGTGGACTGGAGGTGTGAAATACTGGCGGCAGAGAAACCTGTTAGACAACCGAGGGGGAATGAAAGCAGGGAGCAGGCAGCAGGCTCATTATAGAGGGAGCAGGGGAGCCGCTTGCTCTGTTCTCATCTTCAAGAAGGGCCTCAGATTTAGATTCCTGATGTTGTCTCCTAATGAGGCTGTCCGCGCTGTCCCTGGGATTCATTGTCAAGATTGAACTTTTACAACATGCCACAAATTTTGTTACCTCACTTGAACATCTTTTATTTTAGGGGACTGGGGAGCCTCAAAAAATGGAAGGGATCTGAGTCCCTCCTAATCTCAGAGAAGCCTGCTCACCTGCTCTGTGTAGTTTGTGCAGGTTAAGACAGAACAGGAGGTGCGGTGCCTGGTTGGCTCAGAAGGGAGAGAATGCAGTTCCTGATCTCGGGGTCGGAAGCTCGGTCCCACCTGGGGTGCAGAGATTACTTAAAATAAAAAAAAAAAAAGTCTTAAAACAACCAAACAAAAAGACTAAGGGATAGAGAAGAGAGGAGAGCTAGAAAGTTTCCATAACTGACACACATTAGCTTTGTTGCAGTGTGGGAAAAGTGTGCATCCCTTTACTCACGAATTTTTGATGTTTGCAAGATGGGTGTTCACAGCTTGGGAGCACCTGAACCATTGTTACCTAATTCTTCCTTTACCTACTTATAATCCAGATGGAGACCGTGGATTGGAAATATTTAGGAAAAGGTATTCTGTATCTCTACATTACTCTGTTTTCTTGACATAGGAGATGGACTTTGAGAAATGACCCAGAATTAATAGTTTTTAACCTAAATTATTAAAAGAGACTTACTTCTCTTATGTTCATGTTTCTGGTATTATGCTTTTTTAAAATGACTGATAAAAAGCAGTATAATCTGGAAAAAACAAGCATTTTGTCGTTGTTAACTACAAAAGTGAAATTTACTTTAAATTTTTGCTTTCTAAACATATTTAATTAGCTATTGTTGAGAGGAGGATCAGACTGGAGGCAACGTCAGTCAGGGGCTATTTGTTTCCAGGTAATTACAGCGGAATCATCCAATGAGTAATAAAATAGTAACAAGGTATGTTTGAAAAGGTGAATTTTGAAGTTAATTTTTTTACACATTCATTCACTAAATGCAATTGATTATTAGCACTTTGCTAACTGATTAGAATACACCATTACTTAATGATATTATTAAACCTTCAAAAAGGTCTATGAATCTAATATCTACAAAAATAAAAATACACCTTCAGAACAAAGTGGCATGGTTTTAAGGCCAAGCTTGAGTGAAAAGAAAATGTCACAATTTAGTCTTGTATAAAATTCAGACTCTAAATAAATCTAATTTATGCTTCCTGAGCTCAGTTGTCCTTGACACATAGAAAACCATGAAAACATATCTCTTTGCAGAAAGAAAACACTTCTTCCTTCTAGTGTATGAGTAGATCCTTATCCATGTTGAGGAAAGCGATAAAAATGATAGAAGTGTTACAGTATTAAGATGAAGAAAGAGGGTCTTCATATTTTTAAAGTTCACTGTTTCACAACAAACCAAGGACACAGAAGGGCTCTTTCTCTTTTGGAACATTTGACTTAACATTTATGTCCAAAACTCTGAGCCTCGGGCAAAGATCACTTCGTTCCTCTTCCTTTGCTTCTGGATTGAACATGCCCTACCTAGATCCTGGATGGTGAGGGGCCCAAGCGAAAGAAGCCATTGGCTGTCTGCTCCGAGCCTTCAAACAGTCTGAGGATCTTCGGGAGAAGTCACTTTGCTTCCTTCTTGTTGCTGAGCATGCTTCTGATAGATGCCATGGAATATTATACCATGTACATATGAAGTTGTACATATTTATTGACTGAATACATATATAACTTCAAGATCTTTCAGTATTTACCTGAGATTGTTCAGGAGGAATTATTAGCATGTTTCACAAAGTTTAAAGTATTTCTCTCCTCGGGTGTTAGTTTCTTGACCCAGAATTACTATGTGAAGATGCCCCAGGAATGATCATTTATGAAGCAAATTATGATCCTTTTTTAAGTTTACATTTTTTGGGAGCAGTGGTGGAGGAAATTGTTATTGTCAAGTATACTGCCTTAATTAACTTTTGACCTTTTTTGGTAAGACATAGGTCCCTTGACAGGAACAGTGAAGTGATTACTTATTATAGCCCCACCTCACTGATATGTGACCCAAATTTTGTGGCATACATTTTCAACCAGTAGCTTTGTTTTTTCCTGCTTAAAAAAAAATGGCATTAACGTAACTTCTTATTCAGCTTAGAGAAAACACAAAAAGGTCTTATCTGTAGAACAGTTCACATGGAATCTCCCAATATATTATATTTACTTTCGCAACAAACTCAAATAAAACAAAATCAGAGCTTCTAAGACAGTTACAATGAAGCAAGCAGTCCCATGGATATAGTTGTGGGCATGTTCCAGTACTCACCTCTGTCCGCTGACCTTCCTTAACTTCACTTCTCTCATGTGATAAGACTGAACTGGAAACTGACAAGAGGAACTTGGGGTTTTATGATGACTAGTCTATACGCTTATATTAAACATTTATCCATCATGCTGGGAAAGGGCTGATTTACTTTGGGGTGTTTAACTCACTGGGCATTCTAAATGTCATATTTCTCATAACACAAAAATACAGAGGATATCGGGTGCCCAAAGTTTTAAGATTTCTTTTCATGAGTAGCATTCACTGGCCTCAGTCTGTCTGTACATCAAAAAAAAAAAAAAAGAAAAGAAAAATCTGATTCTAAGTATGGATTCTAGATTCTAAAGCCCAAGAATAATGAATAAAATCTGAACTATGGAAAACTGAACAACTTCCTAGAATGTTACTATTTGCTGGAGACATTTGCATTCAGATCTTTCCTCAAATTAGATCTCTGGCATTGCTTCCTTGCTTTCTAGCATTGCTCCAATGTTATATCTGTTCATGGCTGGGAGGAAGCCAATTTCAAAGATTTATTGCACAAAGAGCTATTTACTGAGGCATATGCAATGCTTTCACTATGAAATAAACAGAAGTAGCATGCCTTTAATATACGTTTTGACAAGAAGAAACGAGACTTATTTGTCTTCAGCACTCCCACACTATGGAATGAAGGGGAAATACCTTTGGTATTTATTACAGTGTAGTACCTTCCATGGTTTTGGGAACACATGATTTTCTTAGCTTAGTCTCACATTTCACCTTACACATGCCTTTATATCATTTCCCCAAAGGTGAAAAGCTATTACTTTACATGTTTTTAAAAGGGGAGGCCTTTTCCTACTGATGGACGAGGCTCCTGTATTCTACCCTGACAGTGTCATTCTCTTTATTTGCCATGTTGGAAACAGTCATTTTGACTCTTATATTTTGCAAAATTCTGGCAACTTGTTCTCATTCACTAATTCCCTCAGGTACGGATCCTTCTTTAAGGCCTGTCATAATCTCACCTACCTCTTCTAGGGCAGTCGTTCAAACTTTAGTGTACATGGAAGAAACAAAGGAAACTCATAACAGTCAGATTCTGGATCCCAATCTCAGGTGATTCAATGGTCTTAGGAAAAGCACAGAAAACTACATTTTGATAAATCACATATAATCCCTTGTCCAGATTTTAAGAAATTCTATAGTCTTCTTATCTCCACCGGGTCTTATAAACTATTTCCAAACTGTTTTGGAATAGTTCCAAAAACTATTTTTTTTTCCAAAGAGGAAAAGAAGCAAATTTGTTGTTGTTGGTAGGAGGGCATGAAGGGGAGGGTTCTTCACCTTCCCCAACATCTTGGATAGATGGGAGGTTGGGGGCAATAGAAAAGGCAGTAGATGGGGGCGCATGCCCCATTCTGTACAATATAGAAGAATCTTATATAGATACTTTGTATTAGAGCCACCTGTCCTCATTTGTGTCCTCTTACTGGCTGGCCAGGTTGGGGGACACTGGGGGACAAAGGAGCTGGGGGTGGTGAGCCAGGACAAAGGGACATCCCATGGTCCCCATCCTCTGGCTGTCTCTTTGTGGGGTCACTTTGGATCCTTGGTGGGGGCATAGCAGAGCTCTAGTGGCTGGGACACCATCCAGAACTTTTCATTCACCAGTTCGAGGGTCAGCGAGCCATTCAGTGTCCTGAAAGCTCCGCCCTCAGGGGCGATGTAGATAGTGTACTGCTTTTCACTGACACCTTCCAGACTGGGTAAGGCAGGCTCTTCAGGAGCCTAGAGATTATACCTAAAGAATCCTAAAGATTATACCATGTTCATTCATTTACACTTTCAATGATTTATTGAGCACCCAGTGTGTTCTAGGCATAGGGTTTATAGTAGTGACCAAAGCAAACATCATTGACTTCATGGAATTCACAGTCTATGTTTACCTAGGTTTACCTCTATAACTTATCAGATTTGACCTAAACTTTCTTAGTTTGATGTTAAAGATCTTAATTGACTTCGTCTCTTGACTTTCATTTGACAAAGACACTCTCTGTAGTCAAGTCATTCTTATTGTTCCTCAGCCTTCCTGTCTCCATACCAACCCAATCTACCTCTGGTCATTGATCATATCATTCCCCATCAGGGATAATGTGCAGTGTTGTAGACAGGGCAGAAAGATGGGAAAGTAGGGTTCATCTATCCATTAAATACGTTTATTAAGAGCCAATATTATTCAGCAGTGAACAAGCGAGAAAATAAACATACAAACAAAAACAAAAAGAAATATCAGATAAGTGCTATCAAGTACTACTTGATATTGGCTATATTAAGCTGAGAGCTGAATGACAAAGATAGTGCCCATGCAAAGTTTAGGGGAAAAAGCATTATTGAAAGAAGGAAAAGCTAGTGAAGGCTTTCAGGGAAGATGTATGTAAGAAGAATATAAGGAAGGCCAGTGTAGTTGGTACATAGTAGGAGATGGTAAAGTGGTAAAGGCTGAGGTGAAACAGATCCACATGAGCCAGATGACATAGGGGCAGAAAAAAGGATTTTATTCTAGGTAGAATGAAATATCACCGGATGGTTTTCAACAGGGTTGAGAGGGGATCTGATTTATGCTTTAATGTAGCTCTCTTCAGATGTTGTGTGGAAACTGGATTGTAGAAAGGCAAGAAGAGACCAGATCAGAAGTACTATAGTAGCCTAACTGAACGATAATGGTGGTACAGACAGGTATTAATTCAAATGGACAGATTGGGCATATGTTATGCAAGTAATATCAAGGGGCTTAGTGGTGGATTGAATGTGGGGGGTGCATGAGAGGACTCAAAGATAATTCCTAGGGTTTTTCCTTGAGTAACTGGCTGGCTGGTCATATCCCTTATTGATCAAGAGAAGGTTTGTGAGGGAGGTGGTAATCAAATGTCCAAATGGGGGGTGATGTGGCTGAAAAGATAGATTGCTGTTGCCAGACTGCAAAGAGTTTAGAGTAAGAGATTAAGAAACTCAAACTTGTTCTAAATTGTGACTTAAGGAAACATACACTGATGTGTAGGATAAGCTGGAAGGGGTAGACACTGCATGACTGAAGTAGGATTTGGGGACTAAGAATGATGCAGGGTGGGGAGCAGTTGGGTATGAGACGGAGAAAGTCAAAAGTGACAAGAATAATTATAAAAGAGCCAACTACAGTTGGGAAAGAGGTTAGACAAAATACAAACAGAAAATGTGTTTGTACATCTGAAACTGATGATGTCCTAGATGTTGGCCAATTGAATTTAAATTAAAAAAAAAAAAAGAAAAAGAAAATGTGTTTATTTGAAGATGTAAACGGAGTTCAGAGTGGAGTGGAATTCATCATAGATGGCTTCTTGTTTGGTAATTTTGAGAAGAGGAGATGCATAAAGTAGAAAGGAGAGCATGTAGCCAGCTCCTGAGAGAAGGGCTAAGTCTGCTGCAGAGGAAGGGATTCCTCAATCATGATTCGGTCCTGCAAACACACCAGTGTGGGAAAGAACCTGGGTTAAAGGAAGACAGCAGACATTTCAATCTGCAACTGGTCATTCCCTCCACTGGTGGCATGAGAATTGTAGGGGGTGGTGTGTATGTGTGTTTGTGTGTGTGTATGTGTGTGAGTAGCAACCTCATCTACATTTTAGTTCCCACACATCTTTTAATCATAAAAAAATTGGCAACTCTATTACTATTAGGATCATCTAATGGGTTATCTGATGAAACATATATTGTAGCATTTCCAGAGCTTGAAATATTGGTCAGTAAAATGGAAAATTTTTCCTCACCTTTATGAGTTCTATTGCCAATGAACAGTATCTCCACAACAGGATGCTCGTAAGGAAGATCTTTGTACATGAAGGGAAAAAGCTGTTGGTCTTTATGAGAAAATGTTTCCAGTTTACAATTAATTTTATTTTTCTGACTGAGTTTTCTTTCTGCAGTATAACAGGCTAGATCAATAAGAACTCTGCATCTATAACAGGAAATCTAGGCAGAGAAAGTCATCAGAGAAAGCAAATGATGAAGAAAATCAATATGCTTACCTTCTTGGTATTCCCTTATCCTTCATTTTCCACTTCTCTTGACTTCACCAAAACCTCACCAGTGAAGCTAAATGAATCACCGGAATTAATTTTTTTTTCTAGAGAAACAAATTTTGGCTCATTTGTGTCAATTGCAAAAGCAGCTGCTTCTTTCCTATATGAGCCATTTTCTGAATAAGTGATTTTTTTTTGGTTGGCAAGCTGAGGGATTTTGCCTTAGTCAATAGTTGGCATTATCATCAAATAGGAGGCAAATTAGTCACTGCAAATGAATTAATATCTTCCAGAACCAGAGTTATTTATGCCCTGAGTGATAAACTTGGGAACTGTTAATCAGTGCACTGACAGAATTTGTAAATGAGATCAATGCATCACTGTTGGGGATCTTCCAGGAATGATGGAGGACAGGATGGCTGCCAGAGGACTGCATTCATTCATTTGCTTGCTCCTTCCTTCCTCCCTCTCCTTCTTTTCTCCCTTCCTTTCTTTCCTCTTCTCTCCCCTCCCTTCCTTTCTTTCTCCCTCCACCTCCTTCTCTTCCTCCCTGCCTCCCTTCCTCCCTCCCTCCCTCCCTTCCTTCCTTCCCATGATCTATTCCATGTTAAATGTCAGGGACATCCTTAAGGAAATCATGTCTCCCTCCTTAAGAATCTGATGGGGAATGGAAATACATGAAGACATCAGACATTATTAGAGTACAGTGCATTAAACATGATAACAGAGGGCTATGAAATGTTTTAATGTACAGACAAGCAAGAGCCTAACTTTCCCTCTAGGAGTTAGAGAGGGTCTCACTGAGAAAAAGAAACATGAATTTGCCAGGTGGACAGGGAAATATTTTAGGCAGAAGAAAAAATATGTGAAAGGCCATAGATTTAGGGGAAACCATGATCATCACTCACTACTGCAGCAATCGCAATAACAAATAACATTTACTGTGGACTTAGTATGTGTCAGGCACCATATTATGTGCTTTTCATAAAGTAATGCTTTAATTCTTACAGCCACTCTATAAGATAGGTATTATTCCCATTTTTCTGATAAGAATATGAGGTCCCAAATGGTAAAGAAACATGTCCCAAAGAGGAACTGGTATGTTTTTGGAGTTGTAACCACTTTAGTTTGTTGGTGTATGTGTGTACAGGGTGGGCAGTGAGAAATGTTAAGAGATGAAGCTAGAAAGATCATCAAGAGTGTGTGTTAATAAATACTAAGATATGCTACAGAAAAGGGCTCAGATTCATTCTTAAACAGGACAAATTTGTTCACCTGTTGTTCTGTCCATCCATTCATTTATTAAATATATTTACATATGGAATTTCAAGCAGTATATATAGAGAATGAGTAAAAAATGAGGGTGTAAGAAGAGAAAAGATGAGGGAAAGGATGTGATGAAGTTAGGAATAAGGCTAGCTGTGTAGGCATTGCTGAATCTTGGCAGTCACTGGTGCTTCATCTTTGTGTGGAAGTTAAAGAACTAATTGAGGAGACAATGCCAACCTACCCTGAGTGAGCTGAAATTGTACCCCCTGGAAAGGCCAGAATTTTTCAGAATAATTATTTTTTAAAGTCATTTATTTACATGGACAGATGGGTGATACCTTATATCATAGTTGGTAAGATTTTCACTCGAAAACAATTTTTTTTTGAGAGAGAGAGGGAGAGTGTGTGTGCAAACAGGGGTCAGGGAAGGGCAGAGGGAGAGAGAGAATCTCAAACCAACTCCATGCCCAGCATGGAGCCCAGCATGGGCCTCGATCTCACAACTCTGAGATCATGACCTGAGACGAAATCAAGAGTCAGGGCTTAACTGACTGAACCACCCAGGCACCCCAACTTGAAAATTATTTTTATTTTTAAAAATATTTTATTTATTTATTTATTTGAGAGAGAGAGAGAGAGAGAGTACAAGTGGGGTGAGGAGCAGAGGGAGAAGCAGACTCCTTGCTGAGCAGTGACCCTGATATGGGACTCGATTTTGGGCCTCTAGAATAATGACCTGAGCCAAAGGCAGATGCCCAACTGACTCAGCCATTCAGGTGCCTTGAAAATAATTTTTAAAGGAGGTATAACCAAATGCCTCCTCCATCAAAACACAATCTCAATAAAGCACTCATGGAATGTCTGTCTCTAATAATTCTACTACCCAAATATTTGCTTAGATGATTTATTCATGACATTTGTACCAATCCAAATAAATAAGTTAACTTGTTGCTTGGCTTGTTATTTTTAAGCCAAGTAAAAGATGCATACCTCTAACAAATACACCACCTTTGGCTTTAGAATGGTTGACATGTAGCTCTTCCTTTTGACAGTGATTAGTTAGCAGAGGAAATGCCTTTGTAGGCTATTTTGAGTTTGCAAGACCCAAATTGTATCAGCCAAATAGTCTCTATTATAGTGGAGCTTTGAGTATATCCAGACCTGCTTCTAAGATTGTTTAGAAGCAAGTTCAAAAGAAGAGGGGAGAGAACACAAACTATGAAAAAATTAATTGCTGTTTTAAAAGATCATCCTCACCAAAGCTAATTCTAGTCAGTCATCTGACTCTATTTTTGTGTAAACAGTAGAGAGATAGGATGAGAATAGTCTGTGTTGAGCTTGTGTTTCTTGGCCCAATAACTGAGTCCTGGCCTCAGAGGCAAAAGTTAACAAAAGCTGCACATAATCCAAAAGTGCTCTTGGTAGAGATCTCCATGAAATGGTAGAAAACATGACAGTGTGGTGGCAGTTTGTAGCACAGTAGGCTAGATCTAAAGGTCACCAGTTCCTCATGATGTCTTGAGTAAATAATTGGTCAGGCTTGTGTATGATTCAGGCAAACAGTCAAGTGGTCTTATAAGTCTGTGATTTGGGGAAACAGAGGTGATCCTTTGCCCAGAGTCAACAAAAGTATAAAACAAGCCATTGAGGAGAAAAGATTTCAGTTCAGAAAAGTCACTGATTAGCTTTGAGGGCAAAATGTCTCAACCAGGGCCTTTATTGGTTTATATTTTCAATCAGCTATACAATTGAGGAACTGCTTGACAAAATTTGAGGCAGTTAAGTGTGTTGTAAGGTGGTGAGAAATGGCCCCCCTGAGTCAGTTCAACAATTCTTCCCTGTCTATTTCATATCTATGTTAACTCTGTCTAGAATCTATCCTTTTTATCTAATGAAATCTAGTAGCATGGGTCTGGTCCTCCTATATGTCTTGTTAGAAGCAAGGTTTTCCTGAGGTAATAAAATGTGTTAAATGAGCTCTAAAAGTTTTAAATTTTATAAGGCCATGGCCTCTTGTTTAATTATGTTACTTTAAACTCTTTAAAAAAATATTTATTTATTCATGAGAGACAGAGAGAGAGAGAGAGGGAGAGAAGCAGAGACACAGGCAGAGGGAGAAGCAGGCTCCATGCAGGGAGCCCGACATGGGACTCAATCCATGGTCTCCAGGATCAGGCCCTGGGCCAAAGGTGGCACTAAACCACTGAGCCACCCGGGGTGCCCTACTTTAAACTTCTTAGCAAATGTCAAACTAGAAAAATGAAAAGTGGAGCATGTATTTTCTGTGAAATTTTATTTTTTAGGTAAAATTGGTTTTAAGATCTGCTAACAAGTGGAAAGAAACCAGCTTCTCTCAAGTTACAGAGCAGAGATTTAACTGTCCTTATATAATGAAAGGTCTTCACTGAAGGTTGAAGCTTTAATTGTACCACTTTGAGCTCCTCTGACCTCCCTCATCCAGTCATCTGTGCTCACAGCTCACAGCTGTACAGGGCAGTTATATCTTGGACTATCCCAGGACAAAAATGGTTTCTTACCACTCAGCTGAAATATCCTATCTATGGAAGATAAGAATCCCAGAAAAGCTGTGTGGCTGTCTTTTGGAGTAGAGCCATGGATAAAATCTTCTCTAGATTTTTCCAATGTATTTTGATTCAACTTATTAGATACATGAGTTGTTAAGGAAATTTCACTTAAAGTGACAAATATCCCTCCAATAAAATATTCATCAGGGACACAGTCTTTATTTTTTAGCAATTTTGGATTTCCACAGATGCCCAGAGGATCTAAAGGTATTTAGTCTTGGGATGACATCTGAGTTTCTTTCAAATATCTGTAGACTGTTATGTAGAAGTAGTGCTATAATTATTCTTCATAGCTATATCAATGGCACAAAACCTTAATTACTGTAGTTGTCCAAGATGAAAAAAATTACTTTGGAGGGTGTGATTCCCATCCCCCATCTCTGGAGATGTTCAATGTGTGGATAATCATTTGGCAGGAAGTCCTATGTCAGAGAGTACTTGGACCAGATGATATGAAAGAGCTCTGCAAACCTAAAAGTTCTAAGAATCTGTAATGAGTATTTTTAAAAAAATATTTTAAACCTTTTTTCAAGGTGGGGAGTGAAGATTAAATCTAAGGAAGAGCTATTTGCTAGAAGCAAAATGTATGCCTATATTTTTATACTTTTAAGTTTTAAAATTGTTGCATTATTTTTCTTTTTTTCAAATAGCTCACTGGAAATAAATATGGAAATTTCCAAAGAGGCTGAATACTAATAAGGTTTTAACTGAATTTAGAATTCTCTTCTAGGCACAATTCCTTGGATAATATAAGTTCTTAAATTTATTTATGTTTTACCTTTTTAGTTTGGAAAAGTTAAAATCTATAAAAACTGATAGATTAGTATAATGAACCCTTATGTGCCCCTCACCTAGCTTCAAGAATTATTAACTCACAGGGCAGAAAAATGGCCCCTGCAAAGATGTCCATGTCCTAAAGCCTGGAACTTGTGAGTCTGTGAGGTTATATAGCAAGAAGGAATTATGGTTGCAGATGGAATTAAAGTTCCTAATCAACTGACCTCAAGATGGGGAAACATGTGTGATTCGATTGGACCCACCTGGAGAATCATATTAGCAATTTAAATATTTAACTTTGGTGGCATATATTCACATCTCCTTTTATAGGTATTCAGACTGGTATATATGCCTATTATAGTCAAGGCTCACAAATAAGAGCATTATCTTTCTTTGCTCAGTTAGCAAATACTTGTTTTAGTTGAAAATACGTACAAAGAAACTTCTAGCTTTATCCTTAAGGATTATTTTATCCTCTTCATACTTTACAGTCTTTCTCTTTTCTTTTTCTTTTATAGAAATTTCTTTATAGCTGCTATAAAAAATTACCACAAACTCAGTGGCTTAAAGCAACTCAAATTTATTATGTTGCAGCTCTTATAGGTGGGAATGTAAGAGGAAGGCAGAGGAGAGAGACCCAGCAAGATGGGATGGTCGTGTGAAAAGGGCTCAGCCTGATGTCACTGCTGATGAAGATGGAGGGAGGGGCCCTGAGCTAGGGAATGCTGGTGGCCTCTGAAAGCTGAAAAAGATGAGGGTACAGATTCTCCCTCAGAGCCTCTTGAGGGAATGCAGACTTGTTGAAACCTTGATTTTAGCCTTATGAGGCCCATTTCAGATTTCTCACCTATAAGAACTCTCCTATTTATCATCCAATTTCAATACACAGGTGAATATTGAAGAGAAAAAAAACTACATTACTTTATAGGAGCCGGTGAAATTGTTTATCTTCATTAAGGTATGGGACTTCCAATAAAATCAACTAAAATCTATGATCATTATCTTCAAAATCATTCTCTAAATTTCCATTTATATTCATAGGTGCTTTTTTTCTAGTCTTGATAAATGAAGTACTTGAGTTAAAAAATCAAACAATTACTCAACCAACCGAATGACTCACTCTGCAAACATAAACATGAGCAAAAACAAAAAATAAAATGAAACAAAAACAAAGCATTTAAAGTTTAAGCAGTCACTTTTGAAAATTGATGCCAGTGGCTTGAATGAAATTTCTAATATATTATTTTTATCTTGCTAGTATTAAAACGAAGGACAAAAGATCATTGCCTAAGTTGCTGAAGTCATATATCCTTAATAGACCATTTATTTCTTTTATGTGTAAGTCCTTCCCCTTTAAAGATATTGGCTATATTATTCAGAATCTGGAGTAGAGTTCTTTAAATGTTATCACTGAAGGTATATTCAACTGCAGTGTTTGCAATGTGCAGATTATATTCCTTTGGAAAGTTGCAGGAGAAGTGCTGTGGCAGTGCCTACTTGTTTTACAAGTGTAAGTTAGAAACACACCAGTGATACTGGGCATATGGCACAAACTTTCACACACACACACACAGAGACACACAAAACTCCAATACTATTTAACATTTTACTTAATAGACACAATGAGAGATTAAAATGTAGAAAGTTAAGGACAGTTGCTAAAGCTATTGTGATGTGTACACTTGGCTAGGCTGTAGTGCCCAGTCACTTAGTCAACACTAGTCTAGATGTTGTTATGAAAGGAATTTTTAGATGAAGGAATGAAGGATTAACATTTACAATCAGTAGACTTTGAGTAGAGGAGATTACCCTCCATAATGGAAGTGGGCCTCAACGAATTAGTTAAAGGTTTGCTGAGGAAAAAACAGTTGGGCCTCAATACTGCAACATGGAAACGTTGCCTGAGCTTCCCATCTCTTGGCCTCCATTGCAGATTTTGGACTCAAGACTGCAACGTCAACTCTTAGCTGAATTTCTAGCCTGCTGGCCTCCCCTGTGGATTTCAGACTTTCTGGCCCCCAGAATCGTGGAAGTCATTATTTAAAATCTCTCCCTATATATCTAGACAGATGGACAGATGGATAGATGGATGGATGAATAGATAGATGATAGCTATATCTCCTATGGGGCCTGTTCCTCAGGAGAACCCTTCATAATACAGCTATTATTACCCAAACATCTTTCAAATAAGACAATATCTTGATGAATCCTGAAATAATTTTATAGTCTCACTTTGGGCACCTGTCACTTTATTTATTGAGCTAAAATATTTTATTTCTGTTAAGCCCAAATTGATAATGAAAACGAAAATCTCACAAGAAATTCTATAGGATGTGGCTGTTTCCTGTGCTTTTTTTCTCCACCCTAAATCAGCCTCCAACCACTTTCCTATCCAGCCCGTGAATCATTCCTAACACAGACTTCATTTTTCTAAAATACAAGATCCGTGAAGAGCTCTATAGACATTCTGTCATAGTTTTGGGGTTTATTTTCTTTTTTGGCTTAAATCGCTTTTCAGTGACCATCACTACTGTGTTTCTGTTCTCACTGGTGACTATTTTTTTATCAATTTATGTTTAGCCAACAGTTAAAATAATGTGTGTTGGGATACTGGCTGAAATAAGCTCAGAGACTTTAGATCAATTACCATAAAGCTTCCTAAGAAGACTTGCTTTGTCTACCTTAAAACAAAACCCTTCACTAAGGTTTAAGATAAAGTCATGTCTTCATTTTCTTCTGTAGATTCAAACTAATTTTGACCAAAACTCTAAAAAGAACTGGAAATAATCAGTTAATTAAAGCAATGCAGGGATCCCTGGGTGGCGCAACGGTTTGGCGCCTGCCTTTGGCCCAGGGCGCGATCCCGGAGACCCGGGATCGAATCCCACATAGGGCTCCCGGTGCACGGAGCCTGCTTCTCTCTCTGCCTGTGTCTCTGCCTCTCTCTCTCTCTCTCTCTCTCTCTCTCTCTCTGTGACTATCATAAATAAATTAAAAAAAAAAAATAAAGCAATGCAGTCCATGATTGAGAGGCTTGAGTTCCTTAGTCGATAAAATATTTCAAAATGCATAACAACACAGGGCTTTTCCAAAGCAAAGATATGAAGTCCAAAATAACAAAACTGTCTTTCTGCTATTGTTTAAGAGGGATCTACTCACTATATGCAATTTATGACTCAGATTATCTTCTTAAACAAATGTTACCCAAATAAACCTTCCTTAAAATCAGTGGTACTGGTGTTCAAACATTTTTCCTTTATATGGAGTTAACTGTGTCCTCTATCATCTGACTGAACCCGCTAAAGCCATTTCTCTTAAAGACATCAACAGCTCAAGGGAAGAAAAAAAAAGTTTCCTCTCCAGGGCCGGGGGAGGACTTTTGCTTTGCACTTTAAAATGTTTGCTCTGTTCCAAGAAGATATTAGGATCAGTTGACTGACAACAGGAAAAATTTTCCTGGCAGAGAAGGAAGCCAGAGGAGATTCATATGCAGACAAAATTTTAACTATCAGGCTGTTTGTATCCCCATGTCTATTCTAATATGCCAAGCTGGGATAAATCAAATGGGCTCTAAAAATGGTAGATAAAAATGTGATTTCACAATAATTCTGGAGTTTTGCAGAATATCCATCTTAAGCGTTTCTTTTTTTTTCCAAGGAGTTATTTATTACTGGGCAAAGCTATACAGCTATTTCAATATATGTACTACTCTAAGAAAAAAAAAATCCTTGAAAACTTTATATTTTAAAAGTGTTATAAAGATATGACGGTTTTGTTGAAGTGCTAGTGTGAGTTTAAACAGACTGGGGCCCAGGCAGAGATGCCTGAAATCTGAAGCGAGGAGGGAAACCAGGTCAGATGATGTAGTGTAGTGTTTGGTGGCCATGTCCACATTCCAGCTGGCCATCCCTCCTCGGGGGAGGCCCAGACAGGATGGTCCTGCTTCAGGGTGTGGGGTGCGTGTGTACACACCTTGTCTTTATTATGAGACCCCAGGGCTGGCAAGCTCTTTTTGAGGTGGGAACTGGACTCATGGCATAAATGCAAAGAGGACTGAGGACACATGAAGACAATGTTGGGCAAATTCACGAAGCAAATATTTCAGAGCCCTCAGGACAGGCTTTTCTAGTCAGCGTTTCATAGCAACTTTGTAATCATTTCATTTTCCTTGTTTCTCAAAGATTATGTGGCCCTTGTAAGGATTAGCAGAGAAACAGTTTAATCCAGGCAGCAATTTCTACTCTAAAAATCCCTCCAAGGGTGGAGGAAATTCTAATTTCTGAGATTAAGGGAATACAAACAGCAGATAGTCCTTTCTTTTACCGCCTTCAGGAATCTCACCTGCCCCCCAGGCATAAGACCTCCAAAATGGGTCTTCAATCCTAACTTTCCTCACTTTGTTGGAAAGGACCTTGGGCTGTTTTTCTCACTGTGACATTTCACAGGCAAAGCGGGGTGTAAATGAATATTCAAAATGCAGGCACCTGGAGTTAATTCATGGCCTGCTATGATCAACTTTAAATGAACTAAGATTGAAAATATACCTGGTGTAAATCTAAATCTCATCATAGCAACACAAGGGGAATGTGACTGGGTCTTACCCTCATTTTTCCCTGAAGCAGGCTCATTGTGAGAACCATGGAAGAAATACTTGAACTTAAATTTGATGTAAACTGGACCAAAAAGCTAAACAAAAAGCTACAATAATGAAGAACGATATAAGAAAGAAAAGCCCCCAAACACAGATAACTCTGAGACTTAATGTAGTTGGAAATTACTGTAAATAGCATATATAATTCTATTAAAAAGCAGTATAAACAATTCAGAAAGAATGGAATCTATTTTATTAACGATAACTTTACCAAGCTACTAACTTCTTAATGATTTTTCAGGTTAGAAGTTGCCTTAGGGTTCTTGAATTTAATTTTTAAATTTTACTTGTTAAATATTAATTTAATTATGTTCTTTTTTTAGGGGTCATTTCTCAAGAAATCTTACTTTCTATCACCTCCTAAATGCATATTATTTTATCAGAAAGTTATCTTTGGTTTGATATCTTTTTCAACAACCCTGGGAAATAGATTTTTCTTCTTTCTCTCAAAAGTCCAACTCAGTTTACTTCAAACTCGTGCTGATAAATAGGAGTTTTCCACAACTGTTAATCTGGGCTAACTGAACCATACTGATAAACCAAGAGATTTAGGAACTGAGTCACTGGCCTAGTTAGAACCTGACAAATGTTAACATAAATAAAATAAAAACACTGAAAATGCTTTTTCTATAATGAATTATTTTTAATGAATTTTGGTTTCTTTCTTTCTTTCTTTCTTCTTTCTTTCTTTCTTTTTTTGAATTTTAAGGCTTATGAGGCAGAAGTTGTTGAGATCTAATTATAGGGAAATAACACTAACCTTAGGGCTAATTTTACCTTAATCTCCTTTATTTTCTAGGTTATTAAAATAATTATTATTCTGTCTTCTTATAATATGTTTTTCCTGCAATATCAGAAATTTATAAAGAAGAAAACCTAAATCATCTGTGTTGGACCCTGGCTCACGGGTGCCAACGTGTCCCGGCGGACGCCCCAGAGACTCAGACCCCAGACAGGCAGATGCAATTAGCAAGAGGGTTTATTGGACGTTTGCGCAAACGGGCTCTCCGCCTCCGAAGAGGAAGAGAGCCCCGATTAGCAATTACAGGTATCTTTTAAAGGCAAAAGAAAAAAACTCGCTTAAAGACAAAAGAACCGCGGGGGTCGCATAGCATCCAGGTTGATTTCTCAGAAGGTCAACATGAACCTATTCAGGGACATTCCAATCAGGGTGTGGGGGGAAATGGTTTTCTTATCACAAACAGAATGCTTTTTGTTGCTAAAACTTCAGGAAGGCACCTGGATGGGCTGCCTCTGGATTAGGGCTGGCCCTACTTACAGGGGGGGTTTCTTCATTCCCTCCTCTTTGTTTGGGCTGATTTTAACCTTAAAATCTTAGGGAACATTTATTTTTTCAGTTTGGAGGGCCCGACATTGTTAATACCAGAGCTTGGGTAATGGACAATTTTTCTCGGATGAACTGGAGCAGCCGGTTAAGGATGCAGGGGCCGAAAGTTAGCAGCAGGAGCAGGATAACTAGAGGGCCCATAATGGTAGAGATTAGGGTGGTCAACCAGGGAGACTGATTAAACCAGCTTTTAAACCAGCCCTGCTGGGCCTCCCGGTCCCTTTGTCTTTTATTTAGCCTATCCCTGAGTTTGGCCATGGAGTCTCTGATGACTCCAGAATGGCCTGCACAGAAACAGCATTCCTCTCCCAGGGCCGCACACAGGCCTCCCTCTTTCAGGAGTAGTAAATCCAAGCCTCTCCTGTTTTGAAGTGCTACTTCTGAAAGTGAGGTGAGGGACTGTTCTAACTTAGAAACGGACTGCTCTAGTGCCCATAGATCCTCATTTACAGCTGCCTGGAGTTCTATATAACGTCGTGAGCCCTGGATCAGAGCAGCTGCGCCAGTACCCACCCCAGTAGCGACCCCTAGTCCCAACATAACGACTAGGGTTAGGGAGACAGGTTCGCGCCAAAAACGGGTGGGATGTTCATCATACTGATTTTCTAGAGTTTCAGCAGGGTGATAGAACACCCTGGGTATGATCTGCACCATGACACAGAAGTCGTTTGAGCTATTTAGAACCTTAGCTGACACACAGGGGGTGAGGCCTTTGTTGCATGCCCACCAAGTTCCCGGCTGGGGCTCCAGGTAAGAGTCAGTCCCTAAAATCGGGGCGGTAGTATTGCAGAGTTCCTGGTAACCCCGGGTGAGTATAGTTAGCCTTGACAGTGATGTAATCCCAGGAGGAGGAGGGCCTCTCATCCTGTGTCTCCCTAGTCTCGCACCCCCAATTTTTACAATAGAAGTGTTCCCCTCCTCCACAGGTGGGATTTAGCCTGCGATCTCTGTGGTACCCGGGACAGACATAAAAGGGAAGAGTGCTGAGCATGGCCCTTCTGTCAGGCGTGCCACATCCTCCCCATGGGTCTAATCCCAGTTGCCCTGGAGGGCTTTCTCCGTTAGGGGCTCTGGAGGTGTCCAAGTATCCCTCTAGGTCCCATGGGCTAGGGGCCCCTATGGTTAGCTTGCATAGGTCAGGATATAGGTTAGGCCACCAGGTTCCCACGGGGGCGGTCTTAGTGTAGACCAGACCTCGTCACCCCCAGACGTTAGTACCTGCCAGGTTAACATTTTGAGGGCATGAGGGTCACCTTTGGCGGAGGTGAAGAGCGCTAGGAGAGGTAGGAATATAACAACTGTCATTGAACAATTTTTGAAAGTCTTATCTTGAGCGGGTTTTGGGTGCGGTGGAGCTTCCACTGAGGTGGCTCCTCCCGTCCGTCCTGGCTGGCGTCAGCGGTGCTCGTTGATGGGGCGCGCTTGACGTGTGAGGCGTGGACCCAAGCAGCAATGCCGTCTACCTTTAAGGCGATTGGGGTGGTCAGTCGTACAGTGTATGGGCCCTTCCAGCGGGGCTCAAGCGTCCTGGACTGATGTCTCCTGATGTAGATGGAGTCACCGATCTGGAACGGGTGTGGGTCGGTTGTGTCTCCGGGGCGGTAGACAGCCGCAAGGGGTTTCCAGATCTGGCGCTGGATAATCTGGAGCGCCTTTAGCCTGTCCTGTAAACCGGGAGTGTTAGCAAGAGGGTCAATAGCAGAATCTAGTAAGTCCGTCACTGGTGGGGGACCTTCATAGAGAATCTCGTAAGGAGTTAGCCCATGGCGCGCGGGAGTGTTCCGGACTCGGAACAGAACCATAGGGAGGAGTTGGACCCAGTCTCTAGTGCCAGTCTCCAATGTCAATTTGGTTAGGGTCTCTTTAATTGTTCTATTTATTCTTTCTACCTGCCCTGAGCTCTGGGGTCTGTATGCACAATGTAATTTTTAATTTATCCCCAGTAATCTGGCCACCAACTGACTTACCTGGGAGACGAAGGCAGGGCCGTTGTCCAACCCTATTACCTTGGGCAGTCCAAACCAGGGGAAAATTTCTTCTAGGATTTTCTTGACAACCACCTGGGCAATTTCTCGTTTGGTGGGGGATGCTTCTGTCCATCCTCCTGTGGGCCTAGTGCAGCGGCTCGTGCTGTTTCGTCGGCCATCCTGTTCCCCTCTGCTACTGGGTCGTTGCCTCGCTGATGCCCCGGACAGTGAATTATCTACCCCGGCCGCCCCGGCTTTACGTTCACCATTTCGTAGAAAGCTACTCCCCTCGGTGTACCAGGTTGCTTCAGCATCTGGCAAAGGCTGGTCCGTCAAGTCCCCTCTGGTGCCATGGACCTCGGCTAGGATCTGGTGGCAATCATGCATTAGCAGGGAGGGGGACTCGGTTTCTGGAAGCAAGGTGGCTGGGTTTAGGGATGTAGCCGTTCCGAACCGTATCCGCTCGGAATTCAGTAACATGGCCTGATAAAGGGTGGCCCGAGCTTTTGAGAGCCATCGATCAGGGGGCTGGCGGATGACTGTCTCTATGGCATGGGGGGGGCCACCACAGTGAGGGGTTGGCTGAAGGCCAACTTATCTGAGTCTTTTACCAGGACTGCCACAGCCGCTATTATTCGGAGACATGGGGGCCATCCTGCAGCCACTCTGTCTAATTCTTTTGAAAAGTATGCCACGGGCCTTTTCCAGGGTCCCAGTTTCTGAGTTAGGACCCCTTTGGCTATTCCTTGGTGTTCATCAGCATATAGCACAAATGGCTTGGTTACATCTGGGAGGCTCAGGGCAGGGGCAGTCAATAAGGCCCTTTTTATTTTGTCAAAAGCCAATTGTTGCTCCTTTCCCCAGTGGTAGGGGGTGTTGGATTTCGTGAGAGGATATAGGGGAGCCGCCAGCTCTGCAAACCCGGGTACCCAGAGGTGGCAGAACCCGGCACTGCCGAGGAACTCTCGTAGCCCTCTGGCATTAGTGGGTGCTGGGATCAGGGCTACAGCCTTTTTGCGGCCCTCCGTCAGCCACCTCTGGCCTCCTTCCAGGAGATATCCCAGATAGGTCACTCGTCTCTGGCCTATTTGGGCCTTTTTGGCGGAGGCCCTATACCCCAGTCCTCCCAGTCTCTCGAGCAGGGCCCCCGTACCTTTTACACAATCCTGTTCCGTCTTAGCCGCTATGAGCAAAATCATCCACGTACTGCAGGAGAACGAGGTCCGGATGGCCAACTCGGAAGTCTGCCAAGTCCTGATGCGAGGCTTCGTTGAACAAGGTGGGGGAGTTTTTGAATCCCTGTGGTAGCCTTGTCCAAGTGAGTTGTCCTGAGAATCCCGTCTCAGGATCTTTCCATTCAAAGGCAAAAATAGGCTGGCTTTGAGAGCTTAACTTTAGGCAAAAGAATGCATGTTCTAGATAGAGCTCAAGGGTCCTTCTGCCTCAGTTAAAACTGAATGTTGAGCTCCCGTAGCAACCAGGAAGGTCACTGGTTGGCCCCCCACTTTAAGGGTTATCCGAGGCTGGGGGGGGGGGGGGCTCCTGGCCCTGACATCCCTAATCTTCATCCTCTAGGGACAGTACGGGAATGGGCTTCTTCTTAGGTCCCTGCGTTAGGCCCTTCTTTGGACAATCTTTAACCCAATGTCCTTTTTCCTTGCAGTAGGCACACTGGTCTCGTTCAACCCATGGTGTTCAACCCGTGGTTTTCTTTTGTCTCCCAGGTCCTTACTCTGTCCTGACTTACTTTGCCCTGAGCCCTGTACTACGGTGGCCAGTATCCCAGTCAGTTCTTTACTGCGTTTTCTCTCTCTCTCTCTCTCTCTCTCTCTAAGTATACATACGGTAGCCCTCCATTAATCTTTCCAGAAAACCTGCCGGCGTCTCATCTTTTCCCTGCACTATAGCACGTACCTTTGCCAAATTGGTGGGGCATCGCCCTGCCCCTTTGAGACCCGCTAGGAGTACCTGGCGATAGAGACGGAGCCGCTCCCTACCAGCAGCAGTGTCGTAGTCCCAGGTCGGGCCAACCAAGGGGAAAACATCCTCGATTTCATTAGGCAGCTGGGGCGGCCTCCCATCCGCCCCGGGGGACGTTTTTCTGTAGACGCACTGTCTCTCCTCTGTGGTGAGGAGAGTCTGCAGGAGCTGATCAGGGTGCCCATGGGGTCCTGGCTGAGAGACCGGGGCCTTCACCTGCAAGATAATATCAATATTAAAAGTTCCATTCCTGGGCCACCCGATGTTGAGAGTCGGTCACTCTGAGGAGCAGAAGGTGACCCATTTTCGTCTTCTGACTTCGACCGAAAGGTTGTGTTCTCGGCTTGCGACTTCTTTCCAGTGATCTAGAGTGAGGCTTAAAGGGGTGGTTACAGTTTGCCCCGCGGGTGTAGAAAAGAGGTGAGCGGGGAGGAGGAGGACAGGAAGAAAGACACAGAACAGACAGACATACACAGATGACAGGACTGGCACGGCGGATTCAGATGGGAGCGGTCGCCAACAACGACCCTCCCCGAAGAGGAGGGAGTGCCGGGGCTCCGTTCCTCTTCCAGACCACTCCAGAGTCCGACTCCGGAGGGGGACCAGGGGTCTCGGGCACGTCTGCCTCCCCCGCTGGTCCAAATACAGAGTACAGCGTCCTGCAGGCACAATACAGACCCGGCACAATACAGACCCGGCCAGTCAGACAAACAGACGAGACAGATATGACATTTAGCGAGCTCGGTCTTACCTCCTACCGGTCTTAGGATTGAGCCTGGGGCGTCTCGGATCCCGGACGAGCCCCCAAATGTTGGACCCTGGCTCACGGGTGCCAACGTGTCCCGGCGGACGCCCCAGAGACTCAGACCCCAGACAGGCAGATGCAATTAGCAAGAGGGTTTATTGGACGTTTGTGCAAACGGGCTCTCCGCCTCCGAAGAGGAAGAGAGCCCCGATTAGCAATTACAGGTATCTTTTAAAGGCAAAAGAAAAAAACTCGCTTAAAGACAAAAGAACCGCGGGGGTCGCATAGCATCCAGGTTGATTTCTCAGAAGGTCAACATGAACCTATTCAGGGACATTCCAATCAGGGTGTGGGGGGAAATGGTTTTCTTATCACAAACAGAATGCTTTTTGTTGCTAAAACTTCAGGAAGGCACCTGGATGGGCTGCCTCTGGATTAGGGCTGGCCCTACTTACAGGGGGGGTTTCTTCAATCTGTAAACCTACCTTAATGTAGAGATAACCTCTTTTAACGTTCTTTGGTAAATTTTGGTCTTTTATGTACACACACGCATTTCCCAGAGATTACGTTAGATTTCATAGTAGGGAGGTGCTATGTTTTACATATTTGACACTCACAGTGAGTTTTTTGTTTTTGTTTGTTTGTTTGTTTGTTGTTTGCTTTCCTGGTGTCCTTTAACAGAAGTTCCTCTATATGTAAATCACACAGAGCAGGAATCCGGAAAACCAGTGATTAGCATTGACTATCCTTTGGAGGAGATAGAAGGTGAACAGACTTCTTGGGAGCTCTTGCTGGCAGCCCCCTAGAAAGCTCAGAATGCACTTGCTCGAAGATGCACGTTCCCTGTTCCTGTCTGCGTGTGGCAGATCCCTTCCGTCTGTCAGAACTCTTTTGCCATTTCTCCCTTTGCCACAATATAGTCCTGAATCTTTAATGAACAATGAATGGCTTCACTAGAGCCCACGGTAGGAACATAGCTCCAGGTTCTGAAGTAGTGACCTTAGCCAGCAATCAAAAAACAACTGTATTTGTGCACTCTGAAAAGGATGGCTGGAGATATTTCTATCTGTATATTTGTTTATCCATCTTGAGGCATGAAAACACTTCTCCTAAATAGTTTTTTTTTTTTTTTAAGATTTATTTATTTATTTGAGAGAGAGAGAGAGAGCCCAAGTTCATGAGCGGGAGAAGGGGCAGAGGGAGAAGGGGAAGGAGAAAAGCAGACTCCACACTGAGCCCAGAGCCCCATGCAGGGCCTCATCTCTCCACCCTGAGATCATGACCTGAGCTGAAACCAAGAGTTGGATGCTTAACCACCTGAGCCACCTAGGCCCCTCTGAATGGTTTCATTTTTATAATAAGGAATGATTTAAAAATAAATAGCATAATGAAACACTTAGACCCGCTTTGCAATAGTATTTGTGTAATATTTCATTGAGGTGTACCTAAATAAAACTCCAAACACTGAAAGGCAAACACCATAATGTATATAAAAGTTAGATGGATTTGTAAAGGGTTTATAGTTTTTTTGTACCTGTGTGTGCACATGCATGCACATACATGTGTACATACAGGGCTGAGCACTTATTCAAAGTTTTATTCATTGAATATATATTACCTTTATGATAGACAAAACAAGGAAAGTTCATGAGGAATCATTTTAAAAGTTCCCACTGCAATAATCTTCCATTTCTGGTTCTTAAAAACATTTCTGATCACAGAATGTTTCAGAAAATGTGGTATCAAAACTTAAGACTGTCAGGACTACCTGGTTACTTAAATGTGGGGTACCTCGTGTCTATTTCAACATTTCCTTTTCTCATTTCTAAGTTCTTATTTTCTTCTTGAATACTTTCATATTCGTAGTCTACATGGTACCTTTTCTTTTGGATATTATGGGGAGGGGAGAGGAAAACTGACACTTTGTTTTCAGCTCTGCATTATTTCAGTGTGATCTCTTCCACTATTTTATACCATTCTTTGCCCTCTGTATCTTCTTTCCCTTTTCTTTCTAACCCCTTCCCTCTCTTACCTCGAATAATCATTTTGATTTGCCATAGTCCAGAGGTACTACTAACAGTGCTGCTAAAGACTTTAGCAATTTGAAAGACTTTACAGTGTTTGTCATTATAATGTCTTAACATTGCTTTGTTCTACATATGAACAGCATATTAAACCTCTAAATTGGCGAGGTTCCTTTGTTTAAAATACTGTTCTTCAGGGGCGCCTGGGCAGCTCAGTCAGTTTAGCATCTGACTCTTGACCTCAGCTCAGGTCTTGATCTCAGGGTTGTTGAGTTCAATCCCCACACTGGGTTCCATGCTGGGTGTGGAGCCTACTTAAAACAAACAAACAAACAAACAAACAAACAAATTTTTAAAAATGGTATTTGTTTGGTGAATGTCCGCCATTACTTTACATTCCAACATGCCACCAAGTAGCTCATCAGACTGTCCTGCCACTCTAGCATTAATGTTAGTCTGTTCATAGAGGTCTTGAGGGCAGTTGTAGCTAACTCCAGAGAAACAAAAGTGGAGAAGATGCTCCTCATTTTCTTTCTGAAGGAAACACTGGTTAAGTATATTACATACAGCAGGGTCACATGATTGAATAAATCAAGCTATAAAGGGCTAAATAGAGGCCATATTCCTTGTCAAGCAAACATTTATACAGTACTTTCTATATGGCATTTGATCTAAATTCTGGACATATATTAACCCGTTTCTTCCTCTAACAATTCAGTGAATAGATAGAACATTACCCCTGTTTCACAGTTGAGAAGACAGAGAAGCAGGGAGGTTAGGGAACTTGTCCACAGTCATGGAGCTCCTATGGAGCAGAGCTGGCTTTTTAGGCCAGGCAGCTTGCTCCCAGAGGCTCGTCTCTATTTATTTATTTATTTATTTATTTATTTATTTATTTATTTATTTTCCTTCTCTTTTTTTTTTAGAAAATATTTTATTTATTCATTCATGAGAGACACAGAGAGAGAGAGACAGAGAGAGAAGCAGGCTCCACACAGGGAGCCCGATGTGGGACTCAATCCTGGGACCCCAGGATCACACCCTGGGCGGAAGGCAGGCACTAAACCACTGAGCCACTCAGGCCTCCCAGAGGCTCTTCTCTTAACCCCAATGCCATCCCACTTTATTATAGTACTAGTAAATATTTGACCACATTTGAAAAATTATACAGGGTATTATGCTATGCACCTGGAATGTTAAAAAAACAAAAACAAAAACAGTATGAGACAATTTGTGCCCTTAGAGGTCTTCAAGCTAGTTAGCAAGACAGGGTAAACAATAGAAAACTGCAGATCTTACCAGGCAGCAGAAGCTGTGATGGATGAATCAGCCATTCAGAAGAGCTCTCCAGGATTTTGAAGGTGGCCAGGTCACTACAGGCTGGAGAAATTTGGAAAAAGACCTCTTATATATGGACTTTTGAGACATTTGGAACAAAGATTAAGATGCTTTTTATGCTTTTCATTGAACGTTATCCAAAATATGAATAGCTTTAAAATGCATCCGAAAATCACTAACACAGATGGTCTGAAAATGATTTGAATCATCTGTAGGTAGAGCAAGTATTTGATTAAACCCCAGCAGGTGAGTGAGAATTACTAACATAAAACAAAGGAATTTAAAGCAGCATTATGGTGCCATTAATATAGAAGAATTAGAGTGATCACATAATTCAGAAGATGCTTGTCTTGATGCCTTTACAAGTGGGTCATGAAATGCCTTGGGCTACAAACAATTAGTCTTGCGTGTCAGAGGAGCTTGAGAGTGACAAGACCCTTTGACAGCTCTGAACAATGAACCAATGCCCAGAAGAACAGCAATCTAGAAACTAACTTGATTTGATACTTCTTTTTGTTTAAAGAAATCAACATTTCAGTGATCTATAGTACTCCAGGGTTATATTTATCTACTCTTACTATAATGCAATTGTTTCAGAAGAAATAATGGGTGAGTTAAATAACAAGACCAATGGCACCTTGGGATAAATAAGAATATAGGAAAATTTAAATAGTTAAAAATCCTCTATATCTATTCCTGCCGTTTCTTTTAAACTCACAGTGAGATTATTTTATTTTTCTTTCACTTACTTTACTTGCTATTAAACTATACTGTAGTTTGACTTCCCATTATAGCTAGTTATAATTTATTCTATACATTCCATATTTTCGGTGAACATTATGTATTTCTTGATATTAACATCTTTTTTAGAATGTGTTTGATTCACATATAGATTGAATGTATACATTATCTCAAAATATCTAATAATTCAGTATTATTATTTTCTCTCCATTATTTCTACCACCCATCCAGTTATTTAAAATTAGAAAGTTGGCTGGGGCTCCTGTGTGCCTCAGTCTAAACATTGACATGTGTAGTGAATAGAGGGATGCTTATCCAGATCTCCTTCCAGGAAGGACCGAAGACCTTGCTGTGGTGAGTGCAGTCAATACAAAGCCTCCGACTGCTGGTTCTGCAGGTTCAGCATAAGCTGAGTTGCATTGCCAAGGTCATGCATTCTCTCATAGGACAAAATCTAAAGGCTGAGCGGGGGTGAATATGAAGATCTGGGTGTTCTGGGTTCAGAAGAAAGTAAATTATGCAAGATGAATCCGGAAACCTTGATCCACAAGAAAGCAGGGACACCATCAAAAACCCTGACGCCAAGGTAAGTGACTTTCATTGGCCAAAAAAAATGGGACAAGTTAAGTATTGATAAGAATAATAATGGCAATGACTAAAACACATCAAATCAAAAATCCATGAGTTCATAGAAATACTAAAGGAAATCCACAAAACCTCATTGATTTTCTTTGGAGAATCCTGGGAAAGCAACTCATATTCTCAAAAATAGTAAATGCAGCATTTAACCTGCCTTTTCGGTACAAGCTAGACCTTAGTATATAACCAAATAGTTGATGAAGAAAAGTTTCTCCTTATAAAGTATCCTATCTAATAATGAATGGAATTAATGATTGGTAAATAAGTGATAGAATTATAATATCATTGTTTTGCTCTCTCTTTATGAAATAATGGATCTAGGCAAAGATTGTGCAATGAAATCTACAGAAAGAGCTCACTTATAAATATTAGTATAAAATACAATAAAATATTATCAAACAAAATCCCACTGTTACAGAATTATGTATGTATATAGAAAGAAGATTTATGCCAGAAATCAGTTCGATATTAGGAAACAAGGTTAGTGTTGTTCATCATATTCCAAATCTAAGGAGAAAAATAACAATCCTCTCCACAGACTCTGAAAAGTCCATTGACAAAGTCAAACACCTATTCTTTTAAAAATACTTAATGCGAAAGGAATCAGCAGACACTTCATTAACTAAATAAAATAAATATATCTCAGCCCAAAAGCCAACATCTAACTGAATGGGGAGATCTGAAGGTATTTCCTAAAGTCAAATGCAAGACAAAGATCTCCACCACCATACTCAATGGACTGGGATATTGAGCAACACAATTATATAAAAGAAAGTGGTTATGTAAGATCATAATACTCATCTTATATGTTATGTAAGAAATTACATAATTGAAGTGTTTAAGAGAAAGACATAAGATTGTATAAGAGGTAGGTATAAAAATTATAAAGGAGAATGCAAAGCTATACTATTTGCAGATGATGATTATAGGCCTGGAAAACCCAAGAAATTCAGCTGAAAAACCACAATATACAATAAGATAGTTTAGGAAGATAGCTGATGTCAACTTACTCTGCAGAAAAAGAAAGCAAGTGTTCATGTAGGCAGACAGAAGATATAACTGAAGAAAAGACATTAAAATAATAGCAAAAAATGTAAAATATTTAGGAATAAACTCAACAAGAAAATGTGAGAGACCCATAGAGGAAAGGCTCCTGATACACAGAAAAGTATACTTGGAGCAAATGTAAAGACAAACCATGTACTTAGGAAAGTTCAAGAACAAAAATAGATATTTGTAAATGTAACAACATCCCCGCCCCCTAAAAAACCCACCAGGTTTTGTCCTTCCCTGCTCCCCCAAATGATACACCCTAATCCTAAAGTTCACTTAGGAAAACAAATAAGCAAGGGTCCCCAGGGAAGATCAGTGTGGGGAGAAGGGGGCGGAGGCTGTCCCTATCAGATATTGAAACAAACTTTAAAGCCTTAAGAGTTGTGCCATTCTGGCATATGAAAGAGTCTCAAAATACCTACAGGAATTTAGTGTGTGGTAAAAGCAGCATCTCAAATCAGTGGGAGTACTTAATCAATGTAATCGTTAATCTCACTAATTAATTAATGTAGACTTAATAAATGATCAGAGCTACGTGGAGAAATATAGAGTTATGTACTTTACCTTGCTAATCAGAATAAAACACCAGATGGATCAAATCTTTAAATGTAAAAAAAAAAAAAAAAAAAGCCAAACCATGAAAGTTCTAGAATACAAATTGCTTTATAAATTGTGAAGTGTAAAAGGCCTTCTACTAAATATCGCAAATGATGACGTTAGCAGCTAGTGCTTCTACAGCATGTACTGTGTGTGAGACGCTGTTCTAAGAACTTCACATGTATTTACTGGTATAATCTTCGTAACAACCATAACGAAGTAGGTACTATTATTACCTCTGTGTGAACATAAGCGTAGGATGAGGCCGAGCAGCATCATATGTGCCCTGAGGCAAACACAACATACTTCAGAGATTCAGAAGGGGAAGAAATATCAGTTTGAGGAAGTAAGAGAAGATTTCATGGAGACAGCAGAGTCTGAGGTAGATCCCAAAAGATGGAAGGTGAGCAGTCATAGGGTGAAAATATCGTGTAGGCCCCAATTCAATCCACCTGGGTCACACGGTAGCCCTTGAAGGACCTGAGGCCTAATTCAGTCTTGGTGTCTTATATTGAAGATGCCTAACGGGAGAGCTGGTGCTGACTAGTTTGGAATGGCCAACTTCATCCAGAGGTTTCCTTCCGTTTTACAGGAAGTGAGGTCGGCACAGTCGGGCAGGTATGTTCTGTGACGGCTGATAGCCCTGAGCTTCAGGGAACGTCCAAACAAGGATCACTTCAGTGCTCTGCCTGGAGCGCGCTGAGGCTCAAGTGTCACAGGCTAGCAGTGCACGACACTCGTGTCAGAGCATCATGGCTGGAGTTGGGGTCTTCTCAGGGCCTCCACAGCACGGTGAGTGCAGACGTACTTTTATTATGTAGGTCCATCCGTGTTGACTACAGATGTGGCCCAGATGCTTGTTCTGCTCTGTGGCCCACACGTCTCTCTAATGCAGAAGGCTCTCGGTGGCTGTTCTTTGAGGAGAATGAGGGTCTGTCCATGGGGAGTCTTAGGCCTTTTTGATCTTATATGACAAACTGTTTTACATAAGGGATCAGCAAATTGGAAATTGGAGACTTTTGTGAATAGAGACAATGTGAATGCTATTTTCAATTGCGCCTCCTGTATGCCTTTTAAAATCAGATTATTTTTTTCTGAGGTGTCAGCATGATAGATCCAGAATTATAACTGGAGAATAAAATCAGGAACTTTTTTTTAATTATATGGTGCAATTTAATAATAGTAAAAACAAAAGGTAGGCTTGAGAAGAGCAGTAGAGGAAATCTCCATAACTCTCTGAACTGGTGGCACGTCATGAAAATTTCTATGGACCCATTTAAGAATCTCATTTGGTTTCCAAACAGTATCAGCCAATAGTGAAGCACAGAACTTTACAGTGGTTGTTTCTTTTTTTCTTTTTTTTTAAGATTTTATTAATTTATTCATGATAGACAGAGAGAGGCAGAAGCAGGCTCCATTCGGGGACTCCAGGATCACGCCCTGGGCCAAAGGCAGGCGCTAAACTGCTGAGCCACCCAGGGATCCCCACAGTGGTTGTTTCTAATAAGCACTTACAAACTTAAGAAAACTATATGCTCATGGATCATGATAGTTTTAAACTAATATTATGTGTAGAAGGCAAAGGACGTGTTGTAAATTTTATACAACAGCCTTAGAAATCTTACAGTAAACAGCAGTCAAATGTAGCTATTATTCCTACCTAAACGCACAAGCTTGTGGTGACGAATATGTCCTAGGGCTTTTACCTGGGACATCATTGTATTTACTCAAAAGAACAAAAATAATAACATTTGGATGCTTCTTGAGAAAACTGTGATTTGCTAAAAGATGAGGGTTAAGAAGATTACTGTTTCTGTTGAGAATCAAACAAAAACGGAGGCTTTTTTTCTAGTTTACATTTCTGGCTCCCAAATGGTTATTTCTTTTTTAGGGCTTTGAACACATTCAGAACATTGAGCCATTTACTGCATCTTTTGTAAGCTTAGTTTTTGATCGCCTTGTCTCTCTACTGCTCTCCCAAACCCACAGAAGCAAAAGAGAAATAAAGTCAGAATGTAATGAGAAAAAGAGAAGTAAAAAAATGTAGGCAATTAGTTTGAGTTTCTCAACTTTAACTCACGGAAATGGGTTTTACTTCCTAGTAACCAAGATTTCTAGTAGTTCATGCTATGACTTCTTTTAGCTTCTGGATCTATGATGCTCCTTTAGCTTAAAGGATTATTTACAAAACTACGGTCTGTGGCGGTCTTTTAAAAATTTAACGCGCATTTAAAACACCTGGGGGTTATTTTAAATCGAAGATTCTGATTCTGTAGGTCTGGGGTGTGGCCTGACGATTTTTAACAAGTTCCCTGATACAGCTGATGCTGCTGGTCTCTGGACCACATTTGGCACAGCAGAAGCCCGTGTGGAGCCCTGCTCAGCGGGGAGCCTGCTTCTCCCTCTCCCTTTGCCTACCGCTCTTCCTACTGTCTTTCTGTCAAATAAATAAATATATGATCAAAAAAGGGAAATACTTCAAAAAAGAAGAATTGGGTGGCTGATAAGAATCAGTGATTACTGTCCCATCCTCTTGGAGAGTTATAATTGATACCAGCATATTAAAAGCTCTGAAAAACCTAAGATTCTATAAAAAGAAAACATGTTTAGCTTCCTTCCAGTGAGTGACTTAACTGGTAAAATAGCATAAAATCCTCCCTTCCACTTTTTTTTTAAATTATTTTTTTTGTAACACATTAAAATCTAGGGGAGTTTGAGTTCTGTGGGTACACACTTTAGGAGACACTGGTCCAAAGAAGTGGTCCAAAACCTATCTCCTCAGAGAAATCATCAGACTGCATTTTTGAGGTAAGAGGAAGGAGTAAGAAGTGATGAGCTTAGCTGTACTTAGGGGGAAGAGTATCATTTTTTTTCCTAGAAAGTATGTTAACTCTTCTGAGATTTGGCTTTGGCAGGGCAGAGAAAAAAAAAAGGCAGCAATGGTTAGTTTGTCTCTTTCACAATCATAAAAGGTATCATGACAGGGGTTGGCTACTACAGCCATCATAGCCAGTTTATGTAAGAAGCTAAGAATAGATTTGATCTTTAAATCCTAAGATTTCAAATGGTTGAGAAAACCTAAAGGAAGAAGCATATTTCATGACGTAAATATTTTGTGAAATTCAAATTTCCATGTTCATAAGTAAAGTTTTATTGAAACACAGCCCTGCCCATTCTTTTGGGTTGGGTACAGCTGCTGTCATCACGTGAAAGGTGGGTAAGTCATTGCAGCTGAGACCGCATGGCCTGCCAAGTAAGAGATACTGTTTGATGCTTTATGGAAAAGATTTGCTAATCCCTGCTGTAGTGGACCTAAAGAACATATGTTTAACAAGAGTTAAGGGTAGAGAGCACATGGGTATTTGGTGTATTATTTTTCTCCTTTCTTTCAATTTTTAAAGCTGGAAAAAAAATTTATTTTTTGGTCTAAGAATCAGTAGAAGTGGACCCTATCTTTTGTTTAGTAATGTCTTAAAAAAAAAAAAAACAAATGCAGAGCTGATATTTGCATATATAACTATCCCTCATGGTTTAATACCAAATATGAATTTCCATCAGGAATCCACATTATGTCATTGCAACATCCTTCTGAGAAGTATAATGCTGGTGAAATGGGAGACCTCTGGTTCTGCAGAGCATCATAATGGATTTAGTGTCTGATCCAGGAACTGGGAAGAGCAGGAGAGCTCTGTAAGAGGAAGGAAGGAAAATGTGGGCTGTCCTGGAGGGAAAGGGAGGAGAGAGAGAGAAAGAGACACAGAGGAAGAAAATGAATACATGGAAAATTGCGAGTAGCCTAATATAAGCCCCTTCACAGGGGCCCTCAAAACCTTCAGAAACTCTGCAGATGACATGAATGCCTGATGTGGGGGATTTGGTTGTGAAAACCTGGAAAGAGTGAAATTTCCAATTTGAGGGAGGCATAGCTAGAACCCATGAGATGAAGGAAGACGGGAATTAACAAAAATTTGAGAAGACACTAGGATATAAAAGGTGTACAACTGAGTAGTTCGAGACAATATGACCTAGCTCTCCAGAGGAAGGAGGGGGCAGCTGGTATAGGACTGTATAATCAATAAATAATTGTCGAATGGTGAGCTCAGACAAGTGACTTAACTTTGTTCAGTCTCATTCTTTCAACTGGTGAATGGGACCAAGAATACTTCCTTCTTGGTGCTTCTGTGAGGCTTAAATGAGATCACTCATATGAAGCTTAGCCCTGTATCTGGCAGGTAGGAGGGTCTCAACCAACAGTTAATATGATTACTGCCATTAGTTTTATTTCATCATTCTCAGCACATAGTAGGTGCTCACACAATATTTGTTGCATGTAAAATAGAGATATTTTCCCTCTGTGACCAATGTTAACCCAGTGTGAAACGAGGTACACCTTTAAAAAGTGCTGTGCTTTTACATTTTGATTATGACCGAAAGGAACACCAATAAGACAAATTGCCTGAACTGTTATGAAATTGGGATTATTATAGTAGTAAGTTCCTTTTACTTACAGTAACCTTAACATTATCAAACCTATGAGTCCCTGGAGACACATTGGCCCTACACTATGATAAGATATCGTGCAGAAACATCACAGACCATTGGTGATTATAATCAGACACTCACAAGTTTGATTGAGACAAAGAGGCAAAGAAGACAGCAGGAAAAAAAAATCTATTCATTTGAGAAAAATGTGAACAAGGGAGGGAGCCACGTGAGGAAAATGTTCTTTTCTCCTTACAGTATTTCAGAAAACTGAATAATCTACAACTGGCTACTTCTTCCTCTTCCATTTGAAGGTGTGCCAAGATCACAAAATGGACATTTAGCTCTGGCCTGTCTATGACCTTCAGCGGGGGTTAATTGAGATGGAAAAGAAAAAGTACCAGGTCTTCTCTTGCATGATTACAGTGCATATTCCCATCCCTTTTTGTATCATTATAAAGTATTAGAGCCAACCATAAAAAAGGACTGGATTTATGAAACTCCTCATAATTCAAACAAGAACCAGAGAACTATAAAATTTGAATCCAGATTTTCTTTTACCGTGTGTGTGTGTGTGTGTGTGTGTGTGTGTGTGTGTGTAGTGCGGTTTTTGAAGCGTGTTCACTTACATGATCTCATTCGATTCTCCTAACAGCCCTATGAGCCCAGCAGGCCTAATTACCCTCCATTTTATGGAGAAGCATACTGAAACTCTGTGAGATTTAAGGTTTCATCCAAATTTGCCTGGTTAGAAAGTACCAGAGATGGGATATGGGTCTGTCGACTCTTGGTCCCCTGCTCTTGCTGCCTCATTGCACTGCCCTGGTCCATGTGTCTCTAGGGTAAAGGGTTATAGGAAACGATGCATCTCCAAGCCTTGCATGGTGTTAGCCAAGGGCTTGGTCTTCCCCATGTGAAACACACGCCGAGATGACATTTATCACATTTGAAAGTGTGAAAGTGACACTCCACTTGAGGAGACTAGGCCACATTCATAAAAAGGGTAACCACACGTGAAGTTGAATCTTGCTTGGATCACACATTCTTCCATGGGAAAGGCACTGTTTTATGAGCCATTTCCGTTATTACTTTAAATCACATCATATTTGTTTCACCGAATATGAATTGGACCTGTACCAATTTGTAAATGTTTACATTTTCTGGGCATAGTTTGAAATATCGTAAATAAAATTTACCTTGAGAGTTAGTATATTACAGAAGCACCTATCTTTCTGAGAGATATGGTGCAGACTTGCCGTCTGACAGAGGTCCCCTCCACAGACTAATAACTTAAATGACTTTGTCTTCCTTAACACCAATGACATTCACATTTGAGAAATTAAGGGAATCCTGAATGCTTAATGATACTTGGATTCTCTTTTATACAGACCTAGCCCAGATTTAAGGAAACCATGACTTTTTTTTCCATGTTAAAAATGAAATATAGTCAGGATTTCTTTAAGAACACGCAATTTAAAACATACACACGAAAATCCTGGTTTGTGGGGCTCAAATTTCAGACCTGTTTCTGTCATATGTTATACAAAAGGAAGCAAAAGGAAGCAGAACATGTGAATGGCCAAATTGAAATGATTTGAGGAAGCTATTTTTAGAGGATAAGAGACATTTGAAAACATAAACTAAATGTTTCATTTTTTAAACATCTGGAATTTTATCATTTGAATCCACTTATCTGAAGTCGTATGACATGTGAGGAGAGTTGTGATATTTTCTTTTTGTAGTTTAAGGTTAAAACATCACCATTGAACGTTCAGCTCTGTGTGGGGGTGGGGTGGGGGCATAAGCAGTACAGGATAGAGTGGGGCACATTTATTTGAGGGGGAGAGAGAGGAGGAAATAAAGATGAGGGGATGTAAATTCATTCAAGCTGGCTGAGAAAGGTTGTGTTGTTACCTTTGTTTTGATCTGGAGACTGGATTACCTGTCTTGACCTGATTATTCTTTTTCCCTATTCCCCGACTGCTATTTAAAATCTGATGCACAGAAAAGCCCCAGTGGACAATGAATAAAGAAACACAATTTTGTAGGTGCTCCGTGTTTGTGGAAAACAGGTGTTCACCTAAACATATATGAGAGAAATGTGTATGACAGAGTTAGAGTTCTCTGAGCGTCACAGCTTAGAATTAAGGCCCTGTTTACAGGACCTGAATAGGCATATTTAACTGGAGAAAACACTTCTTCTAACTGTGTTTTGGAGATGTCACAACATTATAGTCTGGGGCATTTGAAAGATACACTGTACTTTTGGGTTTATAAATTAGATCTTGATTACCCAGAATCATTACACAATCTGTTTCAGAAAGAAAGGCTCTATAGCATGACACGAGACTGAGGCAAGAATGGTGAGTACACATTGTCAGGCCTTCAACACATCAGAGATGGTTTCCAAAAAATATATATATATATATATTTCCAATGGTATATATATATATATTTTCCAATGGTGTATATATATATATATATATATATATATATATACATATTTTTTTACCATGCTATTAACTTTTCAGATGGTGTTGCTCCTAATTTTCCTGTTTCAACATATAAATCTTTCAAATTAATGAAAAGAATCAAAAAGATTTACAAAACCATGTGCCCAAGACACCATTATATCCTTACATCAAAGTCAGAATGTCACACCATAAATAGCTTATTGGCTGCTTACATTCTAAGATCATATCATGCAGTGATTTCTTATCTGGGGTGTGTGAGCTTCCTTTTCAAAATTGTATGTATATATATGAAATTGTGTGTGTGTTTACCACAGCTTTCATTAGATTTTCAAAGAAATCCATGACCACACCTACTCCCCAAAGTTAAGAATCACTGATCATAAGTAAGCACAAAGAGTATATGAAACTTAAAATGGAAGATCCTAGAGATGGTGTTTAATATCCCTCTCCCCTTATTTCTTTCAATCCTGTCCAGTGTGCCCTGGGGTTGGGGTTCAGTCTTAGCCTTAGACTCCTATGCATGCACAATCAAGTGAATGAAGGGACATTCAGGATGATGCCTCTACTGAGTGCCTGCTTCTGAATTCAGAACTAGGGGATCCGTCTCAAATCTCAGTTGCCATCCCTGCTCTTGTGAACTAGTTAGACAACGAAGAGAGGAATTGAAAAGTTTTGTTTTTCACTCTCCTTTTTAAGCTAAGAGCCTGGAGCTGGCCTGTTTCCTGAATTTTACACCTTGATATGGTGTTACAGCGTGAGAACTCAAAGGTATCCCCTGAGAAGGACTCCAAATCCATCCAGCAAAAAACCCCTCATCAGGTCTTCTGCATTTATTATCTTTTTGCTTTTCATATTAAAAAACAAAAGCAGAAACCTTTCATTTTAAGTCGTAGGATCCCACAGTGATACTTAAATACCACCATATTCCAACCAGGCAGGAAGAGAAAATGGTATCTGACATTGCCAAGAATCCGGTTGTGATACCTGCTTGTGTTCTGTATTCCTACAGTATCCAATTCTTTATTTGTATGTTACCAGTTTATGGGAAAACGGTGGAAATTTGTGTCCCAACTCCTCTTTACAGGAGATAGAAGGGCAGAAATTAAAAAAAAGCGGGGGGGGGGGGGGGGGTAGTGAGACCAAAAGGCCACCCTCCTTCCTTCCTCTTTCTTTCTTTCTTTCTTTCTTTCTTTCTTTCTTTCTTTCTTTCTTTCTTTCTTTCTTTCTTTCTTTCTCTTTCTCTTTCTTTCTTTCTTTCTTTCTTTCTTTCTTTCTTTCTTTCTCTCTCTTTCTTTATTTTTTCTTTCTTTCTTTCTTTTTCTTTCTTTCTTTCTTTTTTTCTTTCTTTCTTTCAGATTTTGTTCATTTATTCATGAGAGACAGAGAGAGGCAGAGACACAGGCAGAGGGAGAAGCAGGCTCTCTGCAGGGACCCTGATGTGGGACTCAATTCCAGGACCCTGGGACCATGACCTGAGCCAAAGGCAGATGCTCAACCACTGACCCACACAGGTGCCCCCAAAAGGCCACATTTCAAATGGACTAAGATCTCTACTTTTTATACCTTGATTGGGCTGTATACACATTCTTTTTCTTGGATTTGTTTGATCAGTATTTGAATTGCTACCTTTACCGTGGCTTTCAATAAAACTAAAGTTACTTGTAGTTTTCATGGAATTATGCATGCACTAAATATAATCTGAATCATTTAAAATAAACCTCCTTGTATGAATAGCATATTTTTCTGAACATTCTTCTAACAGTTGTTTTGGAACTCAAAAGTACCAATGTTAATAACATCCATAATTATTTCTCTACAACTTATGCTGTTATGTATTATGTAAGAAAAATTGGTAAAAAAATAGAGTCCTCAACTTGAATTAAATAAGTGAGAGATAGAAGAAATTATAGTACTTATTCGGGAAAGCTATTTTTCAGCTGTTGAGTTCTTAGTTATGGTACGATGGAGAAGAAAGTTGAACGCCTACATACCAGCATACACAATGGGTTTCCGGGAGGGAAATTGGTTTTAGCAAAAGATGACTGGAAATAATTTTTTAAAAGTCATTTGTCTCTACTTCTATGTTATTCACCAAGCAAAACCCTCTTCCTCTTCAAGTCCAACTCCACCTACTTGCTGCCTGCACCAAACAGGAAAGGTGGCTGGGAAAACATACTGGCTGACTTCGTTTTAATAGAGAAATGCTCACTGGTTGCATCTTAGATTTATGTTCATTGGCCCTAAATGGGCCTTCGAGAATCTTCTTACATTGATCTAGTCATTTATTCTTCTATTTTCTAAGCTAATACTTACACACTCACACTCTTTCCTTTGTTCTCCAACTTCTAACACTTCCCCCCTCCTCTTCACTCCCAACTAGTGATCTTGCCTCTTACATTCAAACTTGAGAAAGCGGAAGAGAATGACTTCATCTTCCTGCTACAAAATCTTGCCTCCACGTACCCTGTCTTCTCTTCCTTTACACTGGGGAACCTGTTCTCATGGAAGGCACAAGGATCCCTCCCTCAGACCATTCCCGGATTTCACTTCTGCATTTATCCTACCTTTCTCTTGTATTTTAAGTTTCTACTTTTCTGCTGGATCATTCCTAGTTGGCATTCATATAGACTGTAATGTCTCCCATTAATAAAATACTTCTCTCTAGACCATACATCCCCCTCTACTTGTTGTGCCATTACTTGGGGTTTGCTGTAAAACCGTCAAAAGGCTCTGTGTCTATACTTTTCATATCTACCTCTTCTCTTCCTTTTATCGCTAACCCATTCTATTCAGGCTCTTTTCTTCATTGCTCCACAGAAGCAGTCTTATTGGGATCCCTAGAATTCTCCATCCAGCTAAACCTACTGATTTGTTCTTTGTTTTCATCTTGCTTGACTAAACCAACAGAATTTGACAGAGTTATGCTGTCTCCCTTTCTTGAAACATGTTCTTTCTTTGGTTTCTGAGATACCTTGTTCCATTAGCATTGCTGTACCTCAGAGACTTCTCCTTCTTAGTCTCCTTTGCTGAATCAAACAACTTTTTCATTTCTTTTTTCAAAAAGGTTTTATTTATTTGACAGAGAGAGACACAAACAGGGGGAGGAGCAAGAAGAGGGCAAGAGAGAAAGCAGATCCCCACTGAGCAGGGAGCCCGGGATCATGACCTAAACTGAAGGCAAACCTTTCACCAACTAAGCCACCCAGGCACCCCAAGTTTTTCATTTCTAAAATAAGTCCCAGTCCTTAATATTTTCCTTTGCCTTCAACTCTTCAACTCTCTTCAACTCTCTCGGTGTTTTCAATGTTTTTATGGTTTAAAATCTAAATGCTGGATGCCTTTTCAATTTTTATGTCTGTCTTCAAACTCTCCTTGAGGTCTACACTCATGTGTCTATCTGCTCACCATCACTTGAATGATTGATAGATTTGGAGAAGGCCTTTTTGGAGGTAATTATGGTTAGATGACATCATGAGGGCAGGGTCCCAGTCTGATGGCATTAGTGCCCTTTTAAGAGGCACTAAAATGCTTGTCTTCCCTCTCTACCATGTGAGGACACAGTGAGGAGGCAGCCATCTAATGAGCCAGGAAGAGGGCTCTCTCCAGAAACAGAATCAGCTGACACTTTGATCTTAGACTTCCCAGCCTCTAGAAGTTTTAAGTTTAAGCCCCGTCTATAGTATTTTGTTACTGCAGCCTGAGCTGATTCATATGGCTTCGCCTTTGCCTTTGCCTTCCAACCTGTTCCTCTCTCTACCCATTTGATAAGTGACATTGTTATGTACCCACTTGCTCAGAAGGAGAGCCAGGAGCATCCTTGACTCTCTCTCCACATTTGTCATCCAAATTCACCAACAAATCCTATCAGGACTTTCCTCCTTTGAAGTGTATCCTGAATCTTGACATTTCTCACATGTGGATCGCTAGCAACTTTGCCCAAGACACTTATGTGTCTCACATATACTTTTGCAAAGTTTTTTAATGGGTGTTGCTGTTTCCATTCTTCCATATTCTTAACCTCAATTCAATTCAGGTATCTTCCATACAGAAGCCAGAAATATCTTTTAGAAAGAAAAGTCAGAAAATGTCACTTCCTCTGTCTAGAAACTTTTGTGGTAGCCCAGGATGTGCAGAATGAAATCCAATGACTTAAGCATGACCTGAAGGTCTTCCATAATCCAGCCACTGTTTATATCTCCACCCCATTTCCTGTCCAATTTTTTTGTTTATTTGATTTGCTCTGGCTATATTTCCTACTTCTAAATATGCCAATCTTGTTCTTACCTTGGGGCCTCTGCAGCAGTCGCTCCTTCTGAAACACTCTTCTCCCACAGTGTTGCAGCGTTCACTCCCTCACTTCATCCAGGTCTTTGTTCAAGTGGTACCTTTCACAAAAGTTTCCCCTCAGCATTGTATCTAAAATAGCCACTACCCTGTCTTTCTCCCCTGCTCTGCTCTATTTATCTCTATTGCACTTAGAATAACTTATTGTTTCATCAGCTTTCTCTTCCATCAGAATGTAAGCTCCAAGATCTTTGTCTTGTTTCCCGCTGGATCCTCAAGGCCCAGAAAAACCTCCACTGAAGAGCAGATACTCAATATATATGTGTTGAATGAATGAAGTTTTAAAATGCTTTTCCAGGGGATACCTGGGTGGCTCAGTGGTTTAGCGCCACCTTCATCCCAGGGTGTGGTCCTGGAGATCCAGGATCGAGCCCCATATCAGGTTCCCTGCATGGAGCCTGCTTCTCCCTCTGCCTGTGTCTCTGCCTCTCTCTCTCTCTGCCTCTCATGAATAAATAAATAAAATCTTAAAAAAAAAAAAAAAGGTTTTCCAAAGATACAGGAATTGCTATTTATAAATTTTATGGTCTGAAATCTGTTTTCAGTAATGTGTCCTTTGAATGAGGAGAAGCGAGGAAAAAAATATAACCCAGAAAAAATGGCACAATAGTCAGGGCTAGTTCTTTGTAAATCAAGAAGATTTCAAAGTGGCAAAGGCTGAGGTATTAATGGAGCTCACAACCATGCTTCCAGCAATGGTGATGAAGTAAAGTAAGCAGAGAAAACCAAATTACATGTGTTTTTTGGGATCCTTGAATGAGTAGCAGAGTGAAGGAAGTCAGTTCTACTGCGCCAACCATACTCTTTTCACCTCGAGCCTTTGGAACTCTGGTTGGCACACTGTGTTTGGGCTTTCCTGTAGACTGTGCTGAAGCTGCTAATGACTTCTGCAGAGAGGACCAGCCTGCTCCCTTTCTCTTGGCTTTTAGTTTTCCAGAGGACCCCAGCTTTACTGCCATTTATCTTCTTCCATCTTCAACTCCAATACTGACATCACCCTCAGTAAGCTCATGCACCACCCCCAAATTGTAGTATCTTATTTCTTAACTGGCCCTTATGTTCTAGAATGAAATACCATCCCTAAATACAGTAATAATATAGGTTTAGAATATTAATTTGAAGAAACATCCAAGACTTTTCACTCAGGTGTGAAAATGTACTGATACAAAGAGAATAAAGCACATTTGATTTAATAAGCAATGGATCTAAAAGTTATGCTAAGCGGCTTATCCAATCACAGTCTTAAATACATCTCTGGGAACTGGCTGGATATAATTGGGAATAAGAATACGGAGCAAGCACCAAAATATTAAATCAAAATTAGTCAGCTGTTCAAATGGGCAACGCTTTGTGGACCGTTTTGGTCATGAAACTGCACATCACCACCCGCCAATGACATCCTAGGACAAATGCTCAGAACGCCTAATTTTTTGCCGTGGTTGCTAGGTTGGCCTTGAGCAGCAAAAGGCAACTGGATTTATTTTGTTCTGGCAGCAGCTCAGTGGGAACATAAACTAGCAATGCTAGGGAACAGAAGGTCTACACAGAAAAGGAAGCTCCACTCATATACTATACTAAACCCTCAAATGCCAACTACACTTAAACCAGAAGCAATGCAAGTGGTAAACACTAACATTTTCAAAGAACTGTCTAATATTCATGGCAGAATCTATAAAAGGTGACTTTGAATAATCCCTTCCCAGCAAACCTGTAAAAGTTTTATAAAATATGCTGCAAAAATGACTCACAGTAGATGTAATTACTGTGCAACCTTGGAAACTGATGTAAAAAATTCAGCTGCCAGCATGTTAACAGCCACCTAATATATGGGTTGTTTGATTGGACTCTTTGGGCAAAACTGCAAAATTCCTAACCCATTGCTGCTATATATTTTATCAGGGCCAAATTTAGCTACTTTCATTTTTTAAAATGCCATTTTCGACATCACAGTGAATCAAGTTCAGTGTTGCTTAATTGCTTGCATACATCACAATCTAATTCATTTCCCCAAACACTAATTTAACTAGTTATTATTTATTTTTATTTTTTGGAACAGCAGCAGAGTTCTGATGCCCGAACTATGAAACTTGGCAAAATCATTGCTTTCTTACCAAAAAGCTGTAAGAATCAGCAGTGAAATTTCCTCCTCTATGCAGTCAGCAACTGTTACCCAGTTTTGGGTTTTTTTTTTTTTAAACGTATTCATCTAACAGTTTGGTATAAAAATGGTTCATTGCCTGTATTCTGTTTTCAATCGTAATGTAGTATTTTTGTGGACAGGGAGAAAAGCCAAATTTTAGAAGGGTCATATGCCGTATTTTTCACCCTGTGCCTCATGTCTACCCTTTGGCTTTGGCTGAGGTGATCAAGTGTATTGTCAGTTTAACAGTTGACAATGCCAACCAAATACGTCAACCTTTCAAAGATGTCTTCTTATTAGGGAATGTTCACTCTGTAGCTATCACCATTCTTGGCTTTGGTCTTATGGACTATCATTTTTGGAAAATTGAATTAAATCAAATTGTTGCAAGATTAATTCTATGCTAGTGTCATTATAGGCATTTGCTATTTAAATGACCTTGACAATGAATCTTTTAGAAAAGAGCCCACCCCCTTCCCCCCTATTTTACAGTGGAATGAGTTTATCCCTTTTCCTAAAATTTACCTGTTTGGTAGGTTTACATACATAAGATTTTCTCTAAGTGGAGTCTATTCCAACTCTGGATAAAAGAATGAGTGACACAGAAATGCTCTACAGGCCTTCTTCTAGATTAACATTCAGGATTATTAGGATCACCCAAATAAAGCCACACAAACTGACTCGAGCCCTCAGTCTAACTCCTTCATTACATATCCCCTCGTTATTCTAAGACATACTGTTAATGGGCAGGGATTTTGTCTTATGAATCTTTGTACTCCAAAAAGTATTTATAAAATCGAATTCTCAATTTTGTGTAACTGAAATGATGCCTCATCTTATTATATGGTCACTCTGGCAGAAAACACCCTTTGATTTATTTGTGGGAAACTAAAATTAGTTTTATGAAGAAGAGAAGTTTGCCAAGGAGGGGATCAGTGGGGAAGCCTTCACATGTATCAGTAACAATAAAGACTTCCTGATTTTTATCATTCCAAGTTTCATAGCTAGAGATATTGAAGGTCATATTATTCTACATAATTAATTTTTATTCTGTATGAATATGCTTGTAGATGCTTATGAAATTGAATTTGCCAGCACTCAACTTAGTTTGTTTTGAGGGTTAGAATCTTTTGCTCCTACAACAGTGAGATAGAGCAAATGTGGAGCCCTGAAGTTATTTTAACTGCAAACAGTTCTTAAATTTTTAATTAGTTTACATGTGTTTAGTTAAGTCATTGCGATAACTAGAAGACCCAAGTCTACTCAGCCAGGTAATCTTAGTGTATAATTCTGAACAACCTAAGTCTCCGGACTGCAGCTTCCCCTCAGAACTCTGTAGAGTATATAAGATTTAAAAAGCTTTGTGTTGTCCAGAAACTCCCACAGATCGGTACAATTCTGTGTCTACCAAGTTCAACTATTATACATCTCATCTCAAATAATTTGAGGTCTTGTAGTAATAAAAACAATCAAATTATTATCAAAACAACATTGTGAGAGCTTCTATGTACTAGGCTTCTTAATATATATCTAAAATTGATAACAACGAAGAGCATTATTCGACTTTTGAAACCAATGATTAAGAATGATCTCTCCACTTCAAAACCATTAATCTCAGAAATACATCTCACCCAGGCCTCCACTGACATTTTATAGAGTTAAAAAACATGACAACGGTTCATTCCTGAGGGTTGGTACCAAAAGAAACTCAACTAACCGTTACACAACACCTGCACAAAAGATTTATAAGGATCCCGCAGTGCAAGAGAAGAATGCAAAAAGAAACCCCACCTACGCTTTGTTCATAGTTGTTAAAAAAAAAAAAAAAAAGTACTGCTTGGATTCTGATGATAAGAATCAGAATAAAAGAGAATATTGAAAAGTGTCAAGATGTAGAACTCTTTTCCCTAGGGGACCCCACCACAAGTCTGCCAGCTGGGAGGAGGAACTGGTCAGTCTGCTCTGTGAAGGGAGGGAGCGTCCTGGAAGTTGAAAATCCTGTCACTCAAGCATCAGGAAAGAGGAACTCAAGGGAAATAAGTGCTTTGCAAAAGGCAATAGAAGGGAGATTCTGATCAGGGAAGGAAACGTTTTCTGTTTTTTAGAGGTGCTAAGTCGGCAGAAGAGTGAAGAGTGTTCATAAACATGAATTCCTTTCCTATTTCGGTACATGCCTGCCTTGGGGAAATCTATTTATAAAGATCAGCAATAGAACTAGACGAATCTTTAAACTTGGCTTTTAAATTATGGGGCAAACAAAAGCCTGTTTATCACAGGATTTGATAGAGATGAAGCCTCAATGCTTCCCTCTCTAAAGCCAGTAGGTATCTCAGAAGAATAAGAGCAAACACAAGAGTAATACCTGGCGTCGGTACAATAGTTGACAAGGAACAGAAGCACTGCCATGCACGTTGTCTCGATGGATCAACAGGAGCTGCATATACGTGGACAAGGCTAGTTCGTTTTCCATTTCACAGAAACGGACACTGAAGCTTTGAAGAAATTGCCAGTTTCACTTTTTTTTTTTTTTTTAAGATTTTATTCGTTTATTCATGAGAGACACAGAGAGGGAGGCAGAGCCACAGGCAGAGGGAGAAGCAGGCTCCACGCGGGGAGCCCGATGTGGGACTCGATCCCAGGCCCCTCGGTCATGCCCTGAGCCGAAGGCAGACGCTCAACCACAGGGCCACCCAGGGGCCCCAAAATAGGTCACTCTTGATATAGAGAAGTCTGACCACATTAAACAAGAACCGCATTCGAGAATTGGGAAATTGTCCGTAGTAGCCTGTGCCAAAAGCTACATCGTACGTTGCCTTTTGTTTTATCGTGGGATCTTATGACTGTTGTTGTACTTGGTTTTGCAAAGCGGACCGTGCGAATACCTGACCAGCCGCTTCAAAATCAGAAACCTGGTGGCTCAGAGAGTTTCGGGGAGTGGATTGTTTGCAGCGGAGAAGGATCTCTGACAGCCTCGTGCCAGATTGTGAACCCGGGGCACTAACCGACAGTTTCCACTGTGACACGAAGTCACCTTGCCTGTCCGGCTCTCTTCCTGACAACCTCTGAACTGCACGAACCATCCAAACTGCAAGGGAACTGTGGGTGGGGGAAGGACATGGAAACCTCCGGATTGCTCACAAGGTCCTGCCTCTCTCGTACTTCCAGGTGCCACCCTGTGTTTCTCTCCAGATGAGTGGGCCTTGGCCTTTGGAAACTAGTTCCAATTCCGTTCCTGGAAGTTATACAGAGAAGTTAAAGCCTTTGCTGTACTTGCTTGAGTGACAATGGGACATTTATAACATAGCTCAGAGACAGGATTTCATAGGGTTTAATTCAGAATATTTCCCACTGATATTTTCTCACCCACTCACTGGCCAGTCTTTCTTTATTACATGCGAGAAACTCAAGGGAGGAGAAATGCGTGGAATAAAGTTTTGATGCTGATAATTCTTAAAACTTGATTCATAATTGAGGACTTTGTTATGACTGCTATCTTTGACTGAATAGCCTTCAACACGGGAGTATAGAAGCTGGCCTGTACTTTATTTTCTCCTGAGCTAAATGATATTGCCTTGTAGAGGACAAGAGTACCTCTCGGTCACAAACTTAATCAGGAAGACTGCCTGACCGGCGCTCTACGAATTTCCGGCATCTTGTGTCCAGGGCTGTGCGTGTAGTGCCATTTCAGGTCCTCTTTACTGATAATTTAATGCTGCCTCTAAATTTAATGCCGATTGCCTTTTCACCAGAAAGCAGTTTTTACTGATGATAATGATGATGGTCATTAGGGCCTTGGAGACTTTTAAAAGGATCTAAGGATGAATGAATAAATAAAAACCATGATCACTCATTCTGCACCCAGTGTCATTAGCTTAACACACATGGGCACGGTTCCTCTCCCTCACAAAACTGCACTTTTTAAATACATGTTAATCTCTTTTTCAAACAGAATGCGTATGATGCATTCAAAAGATCATGAGATTGTGGAATGTCAGCAATCAAGTAGGAATGCTGCAGAAAGTAAATATGTCTTACCAGGTTGATTTTTTTTTTTTTTTCTAAGACCACCAGATTCTTTCAGGCTCTATGTTTCTTCCTTCCCTTCTAAATGAAAGGAGTCTACTGTTTACTATATTTTCATTGCCTTCTTTATTTTATGTTTTGAATATATTAAAGAATGTCAAGTGGAATTTCCTTCTGGTATTGCTTCAGATTGAGTGGGGATAAAAGAGGATACCAGGATCTTAGAGCATCATCTTTTACATTATTAAATTAATACAGGTCAATAAATATTTGATACTCATATTCATGAAAATGTGAATATATAGACCTTGACTTTTAATACTAGCATACAGGTACTAAGAGGTGTTCCAGAATTATTTTTATAAAGACATATGTAGTATTTTCTCAAAGGTAAGATTGTCACAGAGTGGTGTGTTACAGCCATTATGGTGTATTTTATTTCACAAAGGATTAAACTATAGAAATCCCAAGGCTGCAAAAAGATTTAGTTATGCTCATCAGGCACTGAGTTTATTAGGACAGTCTCTGTTTTCCCTTTATGAGCCAATTTCAAAGTCATCGATAGGTTTCCTAATGACATGTGTAAGCAGCCGCTTCTCTGTTTTCTGTATACCTATTTTCCTTTTCTTCTTGCGGCAGACACTGTAACCGTGAAAAGGACATCGAGCCAGAAGTCAGATAATGAGGATTCTATACCTAACTACCTACTCAGGGGCCAGGTGATCCATCAAGGGATGGTGACCAGTGCCATCTGTGACTTGCTCTCTCCCATACAGTATAAGGATAACAGCACCCCAGGCTTGGCATAATTTCGTTTAGCCTGCAAAACCAGAACGAAACAAAACAAGAACAAAAACCAATCACCCACGACCGAAAAGAGAGGTGAATTACAGAAAGGGTCTGGCTTTAGACCGATTCAGTGTATTAAAATCTGTACGTAAACCAAAGATAAATGAGAAGACAGTTATTCACTTTACTTTAGAAATATCTGATATAGGAAATGATGCATTTTAAAAGCTCACTTCCATAAAATGTTCAAAGCACAATTCAATTTGCAAATATTGATTTAAAATACACCTATGGCGAGGCCTGAGGTACAGCTGCATTTTAAAACCCACTAAGGGGCTTTGTACACAATTTAGGCTAATACGGTAAAGAAGTAGTACATCACGCTGGGATTGATTGTTCCAGGCAAGTCCAGTCACTACTGTTTACATGAGGCTGCTCCAAGGAAAACCAGAATCTTCCACCTGCCTGGGAAGAGCGAGAACTTCCCGCGCGTTGCTGTTGCAGCGGGAGGCTGCTGGGCCTTGAGTCTGACCCGGGCGGAGCACGACCAGGTTCAGGAGGACCCGGTGCCCCGGGCTCCAGCCCCCGGTGAAGGCCGTGGGAGGCCCCAGCGCGCGGCCGCTCTCCTGGGGAGAACCACAGCCCTTTAGTCTAAAGCTCCGGGAACGCGAGCGGCGGAGCTCCCGCTCCAGTCTGAGCTGGTTGGGGGCGAGGTTGTGGCCATCGGTGGGCGGTGTGTGCTGGGCAGTCGGGCCGTCCCCGCGGTCAGCACCGGGCGTCCCCGCGGTCAGCACCGGGCGGTCCCCGCGGTCAGCACCTGGGCGGTCCCCGAGGTCAGCACCTGGGCGGTCCCCGCGGTCGGCACCGGGCGGTCCCCGCGGTCAGCACCGGGCGGTCCCCGCGGTCAGCACCTGGGCGGTCCCCGCGGTCAGCACCGGGCGGTCCCCGCGGTCAGCACCTGGGCGGTCCCCGCGGTCAGCACCTGGGCCGTCCCCGCGGTCAGCACCGGGCGGTCCCCGCGGTCAGCACCTGGGCGGTCCCCGCGGTCAGCACCGGGCGGTCCCCGCGGTCAGCACCTGGGCCGTCCCCGCGGTCAGCACCTGGGCCGTCCCCGCGGTCAGCACCTGGGCGGTCCCCGCGGTCAGCACCTGGGCCGTCCCCGCGGTCAGCACCTGGGCGGTCCCCGCGGTCAGCACCTGGGCCGTCCCCGCGGTCAGCACCGGGCGGTCCCCGCGGTCAGCACCTGGGCGGTCCCCGCGGTCAGCACCTGGGCGGTCCCCGCGGTCAGCACCTGGGCCGTCCCCGCGGTCAGCACCTGGGCCGTCCCCGCGGTCAGCACCTGGGCAGTCCCCGAGGTCAGCACCTGGGCGGTCCCCGCGGTCAGCACCTGGGCCGTCCCCGCGGTCAGCACCGGGCGGTCCCCGCGGTCAGCACCTGGGCCTCCCCGCGGGCAGCACCTGGGCCGTCCCCACCGTCAGCACCGGGCGTCCCCGCGGGCAGCACCCGGAGTACCGGGCCCGCGGTGCACCAAGGCTTGGAATGGAACACAGGGCCAAGTCGTTGAAGAGGGCGTTCGGCACTTCGCATGGCCCCAGTGTGGCAGTGCCAGTGCGGCGCAGAGGGACGAGGGAGGGGCAGGAGAGTGAGGCTGGCGCCCCCCGACTGGCTGGGAGCAGGGTGCTCAGGCTGGCTTTCCCCTCACAGGCCGCGACCAGGCCATTTCAGCCTGCACTTCCTTTCAGCCCCTACAGCTCCCTGACCCGCCCGCAGGACTGCAGCACGGAGGTTACAACAGGGCCCGGTGGTCTGCTGTCTTCCGAGTCTTCTTGCTGCTGCAAACACAGACATCAGGTCTCCCAGCACCCTGTTTGAATCAGGTGAGGAAGGAGAAGGTGATGTGCATCTCAAGGAAAGGGATGTGTGAGTCCTGGATGACAACCTGGATGCTTTGCCTTCAATTTGAAGACCCTCAGCTTCTTCAAAGTAAAGTGCCTCCTCCTAAGTAGCTCATTGGCTCTGCAGTGGCCCCTCACTCCATCACAACATCTCTGGGGACACCGAGAACTATCCCTACCCCCAGGATACGACCTATGTCATTGGCATTGCCAGGACACTCGTGTTCTTCCTGGCATAAAAGAAAACAAGCAGGGACACCTGGGTGGCTCAGTAGTTGAACTGTCTGCCTTTTGCTCGGGACCTGATCCTGGAGTCCTGGGGTCAAGTCCTACATCGGGCTCCCCGCACGGAGCCTGCTTCTCCCTCTGCATGTGTCTCTGCCTCTCTGTGTCTCTCATGAATAAATAAATAAAATCTCAAAAAAAAAAAAAAAAAAAAAAGAAAAGAAAACAAGCAGGATGTTAATGTCAAAATGGACCTGCTAGTATTTCAGAAACCTCATTAGGTTTCTGCATACACACTTAAGTAAATTTTTAGCAAATTAAATAATTATGTAATAAGTGGAAATAGATATAAATACAGGGAATATATACAGTGTTTCAGATTACTGGTTATTAATTAACTAATTAATAGGTATTGCCCATAATTACCACTTAGTGAGTATTGTCCTGATAGCCATATTATGTTTGGATTCTGAATAGTTTTGTGTCTTCACTTCAATGTGTTTGGAAGAATCAAGAGAGAAAAGAGGAAAAAATTACATGGCATTCAAAACTATGTGGGGCCATATACATTCAATTCAAGGTATTACTCCAGGATATCATCCAACTGTAAATGCAAAAATACTGAAGTGTATTTATCTATGCAGATACACCTAGGGCACAGCACATCATCTGTGGTGACTTAGTGTGTGGTGTCATGCTTTTCATGGACTAGTCACGATTCAGGGTCATGACCATAACTTAACTCTTAGAAACTGTTTTTTTGTATACCTTTACATCTCAAAAAGACTTTTATGAGTAAAGAAGAATATTTTTATATGGAAAAATGCAATTTGTTGTGGATGTAAGAAACGTATGCCTATAACTACTGTGATAGGTGCTTGGATTGCTTTCATGCATTTGTAATGGATTTGCCTAAATCTAGTCTGAGACTACAAGAAGGAGGGGACAGGGGAAAAAAGCCTCGGTTCTGACGACAAGATGTTTTGTTTATTTATTTTTTTTAATTGGTGTTCAATTTACCAACATACAGAATAACACCCAGTGCTCATCCCATCAAGTGCCCCCCTCAGTGCCCCTCACCCATTTACCCCCATCCCCCGCCGTCCTCCCCTTCCACCACCCCTAGCTCGTTTCCCAGAGTTAGGAGTCTTTATGTTCTGTCTCCCTTCCTGATATTTCCCACACATTTCTTCTCCCTTCCCTTATATTCCCTTTCACTATTATCTATATTCCCCAAATGAATGAGAACATATAATGTTTGTCCTTCTCCGATTGACTTACTTCACTCAGCATAATACCCTCCAGTTCCATCCACGTTGAAGCAAATGGTGGGTATTTGTCGTTCCTAATGGCTGAGGAATATTCCCTTGTATACATAGACCACATCTTCTTTATCCATCATCTTTCGATGGACATCGAGGCTCCTTCCACAGTTTGGCTATTGTGGACATTGCTGCTAGAAACATCGGGGTGCAGGTGTCCCGGCGTTTCACTGCATCTGTATCTTTGGGGTAAATCCCCAACAGTGCAATTCCTGGGTCGTAGGGCAGGTCTATTTTTAACTCTTTGAGGAACCTCCACACAGTGTTCCAGAGTGGCTGCACCAGTTCACATTCCCACCAACAGTGTAAGAGGGTTCCCTTTTCTCCGCATCCTCTCCAACATTTGTGGTTTCCTGCCTTGTTAATTTTCCCCATTCTCACTGGTGTGAGGTGGGATCTCATTGTGGTTTTGATTTGTATTTCCCTGATGGCAAGTGATGCAGAGCATTTTCTCATGTGTGTGTTGGCCATGTCCATGTCTTCCTCTGTGAGATTTCTCTTCATGTCTTTTGACCATGTCATGATTGGATTGTGTGTTTCTTTGTTGTTGAGTTTAATAAGTTCTTTGTAGATCTTGGAAACTAGCCCTTTATCTGATACGTCATTTGCAAATATCTTCTCCCATCCTGTAGGTTGTCTTTGAGTTTTGCTGACTGTATCCTTTGCTGTGCAAAAGCTTCTTATCTTGATGAAGTCCCAATAGTTCATTTTTGCTTTTGTTTCTTATGCCTTCATGCATGTATCTTGCAAGAAGTTACTGTGGCCGAGTTCAAAAAAGGTGTTGCCTGTGTTCTCCTCTAGGATTTTGATGGAATCTTGTCTCACATTTAGATCTTTCATCCATTTTGAGTTTATCTTTGTGTCTGGTGCAAGAGAGTGGTCCAGTTTCATTCTTCTGCATGTGGATGTCCAATTTTCCCAGCACCATTTATTGAAGAGACTGTCTTTCTTCCAGTGGATAGTCTTTCCTCCTTTATCGAATATTAGTTGACCATAAAGTTCAGGGTCCACTTCTGGGTTCTCTATTCTGTTCCATTGATCTATGTGTCTGTTTTTGTGCCAGTACCACACTGTCTTGATGACCACAGCTTTGTAGTACAACCTGAGATCTGGCATTGTGATGCCCCCAGCTATGGTTTTCTTTTTTAAAATTCCCCTGGCTATTCGGGGTCTTTTCTGATTCCACACAAATCTTAAAATAATTTGTTCCAACTCTCTGAAGAAAGTCCATGGTATTTTGATAGGGATTGCATTCAACGTGTAAATTGCCCTGGGTAACATTGACATTTTCACAATATTAATTCTGCCAACCCATGAGCACGGAATATTTTTCCATCTCTTTGTGTCTTCCCCAATTTCTTTCAGACGTGTTCTATAGTTTTTAGAGTATAGATCCTTTCCCTCTTTGGTTAGGTTTATTCCTAGGTATCTTATGCTATTGGGTGCAATTGTAAATGGGATTGACTCCTTAATTTCCCTTTCTTCAGTTTCATTGTTAGTGTATAGAAATGCCACTGACTTCTGGGCATTGATTTTGTATCCAGCCATTCTACCAAATTGCTGTATGAGTTCTAGCAATCTTGGGGTGGAGGCTTTTGGGTTTTCTATGTAGAGTATCATGTCATCGGCGAAGAGGGAGAGTTTGACTTCTTCTTTGCCAATTTGAATGCCTTTAATGTCTGATTGTTGTCTGATTGCTGAGGCGAGGACTTCCAGTACAATCTTGAATAGCAGTGGTGAGAGTGGACATCCCTGTCTTGTTCCTGATCTTAGGGGAAAGGCTCCCAGTGCTTCTCCATTGAGAATGATATTTGCTGTGGGCTTTTCATAGATGGCTTTTAAGATGCTGAGGAATGTTCCCTGTATCCCTACGCTCTGAAGAGTTTTGATTAGGAATGGATGTTGTATTTTGCCAAATGCTTTCTCTGCATCTAATGAGAGGATCATATGGTTCTTGGTTTTTCTCTTGCTGATATGATGAATCACATTGATTGTTTTACGAGTGTTGAACCAGCCTTGTGTCCTGCGGATAAATCCTACTTGGTCATGGTGAATAATTTTCTTAATGTATTGTTGGATCCTAATGGCTAGTATCTTGTTGAGAATTTTTGCATCCATGTTCATCAGGGATATTGGTCTGTAATTCTCCTTTTTGGTGGGGTCTTTGTCTGGTTTTGGAATTAAGGTGATGCTGGCCTCATAGAACGAATCTGGAAGTACTCCATCTCTTTCTATCTTTCCAAACAGCTTTAGTAGAATAGGTATGGTTTCTTCTTTAAAGGTTTGATAGAATTCCCCTGGGAAGCCATCTGGCCCTGGACTCTTGTGTCTTGGGAGGTTTTTGATGACTGCTTCAATTTCCTCTGGTTATTGGCCTGTTCAGGTTTTCTATTTCTTCCTGTTCCAGTTTTGGTAGTTTGTGGTTTGCCAGAAATGCGTCCATTTCTTCTAGATTGCCTAATTTATTGGCGTACAGCTGTTCATAATATGTTTTTAAAATCGTTTGTATTTCCTTGGTGTTGGTAGTGATCTCTCCTTTCTCATTCATGATTTTATTAATTTGAGTCTTCTCTCTCTTCTTTTTAATAAGGTTGGCTAATGGTTTATCTATCTTATTAATTCATTCAAAGAACCAACTCCTGGTTCTGTTGATCTGTTCCACAGTTCTTCCTGTCTCCAATTGGTTGAGTTCTGCTCGAATCTTTATTAACTCTCTTCTTCTGCTGGGTGTAGGATTTTTCTGCTGTTTTTTCTCTAGCTCCTTTATGTGTAAGGTGAGCTTTTGTATTTGAGTTCTTTCCAGTTTTTGAATGGATGCTTGTATTGTGATGTATTTCCCCCTCAGGACTGCTTTTGCTGCATCCCAAAGATTTTGAACGGTTGTATCTTCATTCTCATTAGTTTGCATGAATCTTTTTAATTCTTCCTTAATTTCCTGGTTGACCCTTTCATCTTTTAGCAGGATGGTCCTTAACCTCCACGTGTTTGAGGTCCTTCCAAACTTCTTGTTGTGATTTAGTTCTAATTTCAAGGCATTATGGTCTGAGAACATGCAGGGGACGATCCGAATCTTTTGATATCGGTTCAGACCTGATCTGTGACCCAGTATGTGGTCTATTCTGGAGAAAGTTCCATGTGCACTTGAGAAGAATGTGTATTCAGTTGAGTTTGGATGTAAAGTTCTGTAGATATCTGTGAAATCCATCTGGTCCAGTGTATCATTTAAAGCTCTCGTTTCTTTGGAGATGTTGTGCTTAGAAGACCTATCGAGGGTAGAAAGAGCTAGATTGAAGTCACCAAGTATAAGTGAACCAACTTATAGAAGTTGGACTATTCCTGATTCTTTTAGAAGAAGGACTATTTCTGATTCTTTTGCGGTGAGGTTTTCCTTCTAGTCATGTTGCTTAGTGCAGAGTGGCCAAAAACAAGTTATATTGGGAAAAGGAGAAAAATAGAGGAGAGAAAGTAGGAGAGAAAAGAGAAAAAGAAAAAAGAAAAAAGGAAGAAAAAAGAAAGAACAAGAAAGAAAGGGAAAAAAAGGGTGGGGGGAAATACTTATTATTATCTAAGTATTTCCTCACTTTGGTTATTAATTGATTGGTATATTTGGGAGCTCCCACATTCGGGGCATATATATTGAGGATTGTTAAGTCCTCTTGTTGGATAGATCCTTTAAGTATGAGATAGTGTCCCTCTTCATCTCTCACTACAGTCTTCCGGGTAAATTTTAGTTCATCTGATATAAGGATGGCTACCCCTGCTTTCTTTTGAGGACCATTTGAATGGTAAATGGGTCTCCAACCTTTTATTTTCAGGTTGTAAGGTGTCCTTCTGTCTAAAATGAGTCTGTTGTGACAGCAAATAGATGGGTCCTGCTTTTTTATCCAGTCTGACACCCTGCGCCTTTTGATGGGGTCATTAAGCCCGTTCACGTTCAGAGTTACTATTGAAAGATATGAGTTTAGTGTCATCATGATATCTATTCAGTCCTTGTTTTTGTGGATTGTTCCACTGAACTTCTTCTTAAAGGGGAATTTTAAGAGTCCCCCTTAAAATTTCTTGCAGAGCTGGTTTGGAGGTCACATATTCTTTCAGTTCCTGCCTGTGTTGGAAGCTCTTTATCTCTCCTTCCATTCTGAATGAGAGCCTTGCTGGATAAAGTATTCTTGGCTGCATGTTCTTCTCACTTAGGACCCTGGATATATCCTGCCAGCCCTTTCTGGCCTGCCAGGTCTCTGTGGAGAGGTCTGCTGTTACCCTAATACTCTTCCCCATAAAAGTCAGGGATTTCTTGTCTCTTGCTGCTTTAAGGATCTTCTCTTTATCTTTGGAATTTGCAAGCTTAACTATTAGATGTCGAGGTGTTGAACGGTTTTTATTGATTTTAGGGGGGAAATCTGTCTATTTCCTGGATCTGAATGCCTGTTTCCCTTCCCAGATTAGGAAAGTTTTCAGCTATGATTTGTTCAAATACATATTCTGGACCTCTGGCCCTTTCGGTGCCCTCCGGAACCCCAGTAAAACATAGGTTTTTCTTCCTCAGGCTGTCGTTTATTTCCCTTAATCTATCTTCATGGTCTTTTGTTTGTCTCTTTTTCCTCAGTTTCCCTCTTTGCCATCAACTTGTCTTCTATGTCACTCACTCATTCTTCCACCTCGTTAACCCTCGTCGTTAGGAATTCTAGTTTGGATTGCATCTCATTCAATTGATTTTTAATTTCTGCCTGATTGGATCTAAATTCTGCAGTCATGAAGTCTCTTGAGTCCTTTTTGCTTTTTTCTAGAGCAACCAGAAGTTGTATGGTAGTGCTTCTGAATTGGCTTTCTGACATTGAATTATAATCCAGATTTTGTAACTCTGTGGGAGAGAGGAGTATTTCTGATTCTTTTGCGGTGAGGTTTTCCTTCTAGTCATGTTGCTCAGTGTAGAGTGGCCAAAAACAAGTTATATTGGGGAAAGGAGAAAAATAGAGGAGAGAAAGAAGGAGAGAAAAGAGAAAAAGAAAAAAGAAAAAAGGAAGAAAAAAAGAAAGAACAAGAAAGAAAGGGAAAAAAAGGGTGGGGGAAGCAATCAGAAATCAAAAAGCCAAAAAAACAAAAACAAAAACAAAAACTACGGGGGAGTATCTTCTGATTCTGTATACTTTAAGTCCCTTGACTTCCACTGGAACTTGTCCTTCTCGCTGGTCTTCTGGTAGGGCCCCTCAGGTAGAGGCCTGTTGTGCTGATTCTCAGGTGTTAGCACTTGGGGGAGCTGCTCTGCCCCTGCCTGGTGCAGGGCTCAGTGGGGGTTGTTTACCCCGTGAGGCCCCAGGAGGAACAACCTCAGCGGCAGCGGCGGGGCCAGCTCTGCAGCCCTGGAGTCAGCTCCCACAGTAGCTCCGGGGCTCTCTGTCTGTAGGGCCTGGAGGCTCTGGGGCGGGGCCGCTGATCTGCTCAGCTAGGGCAGGAGCTCCTCGCTTTCCTGGGCCCTCCTGGCCTCTGCCTGTCCCGGGGGAGGCCGGATCCTGGGCTGTGTCCCGGCGCCCTGTGTTCCGGGGCCTGCGCTGTTGGATTCGGGCTCCCGCCCCGCAGCCCCCTCCGCGGAGCCGCCGCCCGAGCCCCTCCGAGCTGCTCCGGGTCCGCCGTGTGCGCTGCAGCCCTTAGGGAGCTCGTCGCATCTTCCGGGGTGCAGGTGCCTGTTAGTGTCCCCGGGAGCCCGAGGGCATCCCCGCCCTCCTGGGTCCTGCTCCAACTCCCTGCGGGCCCCTTTCTGCCTGGGAAGGTTGGTGCAGCCCCTGCTCCTCCGGGACGGGGCTCTCCTGTCCTGGGGACACTTCCCCGGCCTCAGCCCGGCTCCTCATGGGGCCCCTCCCCCTTGGAGGCCTTTTGTGTCTTTATTTCCTTTTTCCCCATCTTCCTACCTTGATCGAAGCGCGAACTCTTCTCACTGTAGCATTCCAGCTCTTCTCTCTTTAAATCTCAGGCCGAATTCGTAGATTTTCAGGATAATTTGAAGGTTATTTAGGTAATTTGGTGGGGACAGGTGACCTGGGGACCCTACTCTTCTGTCATCTTGCCCCTCCTCCAACAAGATGCTTTAAACAACTCAGTATATCCAAAAATCGACTGTCCCTTTCCCTGCCCAATACCTCTTCCTTCTTTTGGGAATGGTATCTATCTACTCGGTTCCCAAGGCTGGAGGACTATGCCTCCTCCTTGTTTATCTTTTTTTAGCAACCTTTCCGAAGCTCATTCCAAGCATCAGCTAAGTCTTGTCATCTCTAGCCTCTTAAAATCACTTAAATATGCCTATTTGTTCTGTCTCTTTACATTTACCTTAATTTAGGCCACTGTTATTTATGTTGCTTAGATTTCTCTGAAGCCTCCTAATGGGTCTTCTTACCTGTTTCCAGTCTTCTTCAATCCATTTGCCACCCTTCAGCCAATGTAATTTTTTCTGAGATGTATATGCCTTTTTTTTTTTTAAGTCCCTGCTTGCTTAATATCACACAGTGGTTTTGGATCTAACATTCAAGTTCCTTTGCGTGGCTTACGAGGCCCTTCAGGATTTGGTCTCTATTTATCTCAATCAACTGTACGTGTGCACCCCTCACTCACTGCAGGAACCACGTACAATTAACAGCCATTCCTCCAACTCTATTTCAGCTTCATTTTTGAAACTCTCTACTCCCTTGATACAGAAGGAATTGCTTCAACTCCATCTGCCTTGTTTTTGAGGTCAGATCTATCTTTCACTGGGAAAGCCTTGCCTGAATTTTCCACAGTCTCTTAAATGCACTGTGTGTGCCCCAGTCACAGCCATTCAACATCCACCAAATAACTGCCAGGGACGCTCTGTGCCTGGTCGTAGTTTGGGAGATAGGAGATGTTGCTGATCAGAAACTGAAAAATCCTTGCCCCCACAGAGCTTTCCATTCTCCCAGCATTTGCATGGCAACTTAGCTATCTCCTGATTCTCTTCCTCACTAGATGAAGGAGGTCTCCCCTGAAGTTTTTGTATTATTATGATCAGCAGGGTCCGATCAGTGAATGTTTAAAAACATGAATAGACTAGCAAATGTGAAGCAGAGAAATGCCAATATATTTCTTTTATCTTAGGTCATTATTATTATTTCAAAGCCAAAATAATTGTTTGGAAGCAAAAAAACCCAAACCTTTTTACGTGATGGGGATTTGATGAATAGACATAAGAACGTGTCTTCAAAATTAGGTGTGACCCTTTCTCCCCCTAAACTTGCTTTTGATCATTGAGTCCTTCCATAACCTCTTTAATGTCTAGGCCAATCTGCTTACTTTCTGACCAACAGAGTCTAAAATAGAGTCTATAAGAATTGGTATTAAAGACAAAAACACTAGTCTTCTGAAACAGAAGAATAAACTATTTGAACAATGGTTTTAAATATATGCTTTCAATGGGCCTGAGGTTACTTGACAAAAAGATATTTTTCTTGAAAACCTAAAGCAGCCACACTAAACTCTTAAGCTGTCCTTCAGAATTAGAAGTAAAATCTAGAAGGCAAGAAAAGGGTTTTTGATGTTTTGAAGCCTCATCGATTTTCTTTTTCTAAAGCGAAAGACCACAGCAGTGTTTTGCTTTTGATAAGAATTCATTGGATGGACTTGAAAAATCAGAAGCTAATTACTTTTAAGCTGATCTCAGGCAGGAAAAAATTTAAGGTGACACGTAGAGTTGGGGTATCTAACATTTAGTATTCAGGTCCCATAATTCCTTTGCAAAACAAATACGATTAATATGTGATTTTTAAAAATAGTCACTAACATGCGTATTTCTTATCTGTCTTCTAAACATAGGCACCTTTATTTAAACAGGTTTATATTTTTTTCCTCCTAGGTTCTTTCTATTTACAGGCCTATGCTTTTCTTTTTCCAAACACTGTTGGTTGTTTCGTTTGTAGAGATCATGAGTTCACTTGATACCACTTACTTATACTTTCCTCTGCTTTGTGAGTGTGGGTAATAGCCTTTTTGTATACCAATTTGCTTACACTGCAGTCTATGCTGGTAATACTGTACATTGCCTGACCTCTGAATGGAAAAATAATAACAAGTTAAAACAGTCATTTTACCTGAAGTCGATAAGGCCATAACACTCAACCTGCTTTCAATTCACATACTCAATTTTCATCCACTCACTCTCGACTTTGAGAGGAAGGAATAATGACAGGTTACAGACACTTTATTTCAAAATTCACTCACAAAGTTATTGACAAGCATTTTTCACAGAAACAGCGCTTCTCTCTGACCCTCATGAGCTGTTTACATGAAAAATGGTCTTCCTTGTAGATTAATGAGAGTGGAACCTAATTCCATACCAAACATGTAGCAATTGCTTTAGCATCTCTGTTTTTGATATGGGAACAAAAATAGGGATAATTTGCCTCAAATTGCAGTCACTTCAGTCATAATAAAATCTCAGAGAGTACTGTTTGCTTTCAACTTTCATTAGGTAAGCTGGGGCTATTATTAAGGCACCAACACATAAATGTTATATTAGCACTTAACAGACGCATAGCATTCTCCTCTAGGAGATAAATTCTGTGCTTGTCAATATAATTCCTTACTGAGTGCAGTAAAAGAGTTTGAAAAGATGAAATAGTGAAGCTTTGCACTAGAGGGGGAAAAAAAACCCTATTCATTCAAGCTTAAAGGCCATTTTGCTTGCCCAAGGTACCAGGCTACTGTTTAGAAAATAAGTCCCAGAGAAACTCTCTTAGGTCAAGTCAAACATTGAGACAAACTTTCAGATATGTCCTCTTTGTCTGACATGGTTAAATCAATTACTTTAAATTTCCCAATGCTTTCAACTGGCATTTCAACTCTGTGTAGAAATATAAGAATTTAAGGCCAGGATGGAGTTCATTTCCGGAAAGCAAATGACAGCCCTTATGTGTAAACCACTGTACACACAGCACTTTTTTTTTTTTTTTTTTTTTGTTTACTTTGGTAAGCCCTTTCAAAATGTAAGGTATTGTGTATGATCATCATGCGGGAGCTGTTGAAATTAAATCTGTGTTTTTCCATACTCATACTACTGCGTGTCTTTGGTATTTTTAAAATAACTACTCCCAATGTAGGCCTAAGAGAAGTACTGTCACCCTTGGAGAAATGAGGACTACTTAGTCATCTAAAATGGGCAATAAAGGAAGAGGAGGGGCATCTAAACGCTTGGCTACTGCTAGGCCTAGCGTTGTCGGCGTCCAGCTTCACCAGCCTTTCAGAGTTCTTTATGGTATGTCATTCAATAGCTTTAAGGTCTTTTAAGAAGTCTGTTGTCATTTGGATTGTTTAAAAGCCTTAGTTGCAAACAATAGACTGTTTCAACTACCAAGTTCAAGCCATAATATTCTTCAGGTGACATGTGAAATGTAAAAAGTGACTACTGTCCCTCTGCATTTGTAAGACACACGATTATACACAACAACATACAGTACATGATTATGCCTAACCATGGTGATGATGAGGGCTATTTAGCTTAAATAGCTTAAAGTTCTATTCATAAGGTTGAAGGTCTTTGTATCTGCCGACTTAGGTGGCTATTCTACTAATGTAAGACATCACTGTCATTTGGCCTTTCCCAGAAGATTGATGCCAATTCCCTTCATCGCACTTCATATCCTCTGTGTTCTGATAATCCTGAAAATGGCCTGTAAATGTCTACTGTGACCAAACAGAAGGAGAAAAGAAGTGTTAAGTAGCTAAGTCATGGGCTTAACAGACATTCATTTGTGATCAAGTTTTAAAATGGTAATTTTGATATATAATATTTATATGAACAAAATAGCAGTCTCCTATTCAAGACCATATTAAATAACTTTCAATCCATAAATATGAAGCAATTATCTTTTTCTTAAAAAAAGTACATTTCAGGGGAAAATGAGAGCTACTGAAATATGCCCACAGTTTAATATGCTGACAAATTTTTAGAACTTCTTAGTTGACTTTCAAGCTTAGAAAGGCTTTAAATGCATACAAATACAGATTTTCATTTAAAAAATAAATTCAGGTCTGAGCCAGCTACTTCTTAATCATACCACTGAGTGCAAATTCTAATATGCTTTATAGAGAAAGTAGCAAGGTCCTATCATGTAATTAAAGCAAATACCTAACTATAAGCTTTTTAATATCTTACATATTTTTGAATCCTCAGCAGTTAGCAGAGAGCCTGGTATCCAATAAGTAAGTGGTCAATAGAGTTTTCATTCTAACACTTTTCTGAAGGGCAATTTATATCAAATTCTGAAATGGTCATGCAATTTGACCTTGAAATTCTGAGTTTAGAAATGTATTCTAAGAAAATAATTAGAGATGTTCACAAAGAAAATAGCTGGAGTTAGATAGGACGTTTGTCATAGTGTTATATATAATAGCAAAAACTGCTAATAATCAAAATATTCAACAACAGAATATTACTCAAACACATTATAGTATATCACATAATGAAATATTACACAACTATGAAAGACTGTGTTTTGAATATTTAAGGGAAAATAAGATATATTTTGTGAAAGAAAAAGAGTTCAAAGACTAGTAGGTATGATATGAATAAAGTGTATATATAATATGTGTGTGCATATAAATACATACATATATGCATACACATCTGAATGAGACAGTAAAAAATTATCTAAGAAAAAACCCCACATGTTTTTTGTGGCTTATAAAAGATAGAGGATGCTAGGATGGGCCCTTTATTTACTGAGTGAAGAGCTCCAAGTGAGGACACAGAGAAAAGAGAGGCCAGAGCTGAGGGCAGGGCTAGTGACGGACAAGGAGTTGAGAAGATTGACAGATAACAAGAATTAGAGGCTTGGCAAAGAACCCAGATGTCTAATGGAAATTCTTTATTCAGTTTTTCTGTGCAATGTATATTGTAGCCTCCTTTGTCTCCTCCTGAAAACTTCAGGAAAACCTTGTTTTTTCTCACCTGAAGGTAGGTGTGCTTTGAGGCAAGGTGACCAAGGTGTTGACTTCTGCTCAGGGGCAGAAAGCAAAACTGCCTAAGGTACCTGACCACATCTGGGATATCTTTAAAAAGAAATGAACCAAAATATTAGCCAGTCCTTAGCTTTGGGTAGAGACAGAAGAAGGCGATTTTCATTTCCTCCTTTGTATTATAGTAAATTTCCCAAATTTCTGTAATGAATGTAATGCATACTACTATTATAATTATTATGTTATTATTATAATGCATATTGCTATTATAATCAGAAAAAAGTTATTTAAAAAATAAATTGATATCACATGAATGGATAAATGAGTCAGGGAATGAATGTATTTAAAAAGTGGTCGTTTTGAGAAAGACTTTAAAATATATTCAAAAGGAAATTCCTCTAATTTACAATGACTACAAGAAACCTCGGATGGCTCCTTTCAGTTTTTGGATACTTTCTGAAAGAGGACACTTGGTTTTAGAATATACGCACACGCAGTGGTTTGGCGCCTGCCTTTGGCCTAGGGCGTGATCCTGGAGACCTGGGATCGAATCCCACATCGGGCTCCCGGTGCATGGAGCCTGCTTCTCCCTCTGCCTATGTCTCTGCCTCTCTCTCTCTCTCTCTCTCTCTGTGACTATCATAAATAAATAAAAATTAAAAAAAAAAAAAAAAAAGAATATACGCACACAATATATATTTTTTTTGCTTGATGAGTTTTATAAAGCCTGATTAGTCAAATAATAAATCTGTCTACTTTTTTCTTGAAAAAATAATTTTATCCTTTCAAATCAATATTTTAGTAATAAATTTTAATATATACACACATATATATTACTTGCGCCTACAACAAAGTAGGCAACAAAAGTAATTTTAAAAATTCCATTCCTATATGTTTTCCATTAAAAAAGGGAAATCTAGCAAAATAAGCAATGAATGAATGTAGTTGTGCTGACATTATTTTTCTGTCAATTGTCTCTTCCAATGATTAAGATCACTGATACTAGCCAGACAACTAGGGCTTGACTCCTGGCTCCACCACTTGTTGGCTGTGTGATCTCAGGGCAGGCATTTAACTTCCTAGTTTCCTATTCTGTAAAATGGGAGTAACACTAATTCCTATCTCAAGGTCATCACGAGAATAACACAAAGCATTTTTAGGGTTGTTTAGATGATCACCTTTTATTTGGGTACTGCTGCCTGTATTTATGACCATGGTTACGTTGGTGATGCCAGGATTCATGTAAACCTCCTAGTGTTTAAAGTGTTCATTTGGCACCAACTTATGCAAACACAGACACTAAATACTGCAGTTCTTGCATTCACTACTACTGCCCTTGGGGTCTTTTGTCAGCTCTAAAGACAAAACTTGGCTTTGTAGTAAAAATTCACCATGAAAGATATTTTAATAGAGAAAGACTTGAGTTTCTTAACTTATGTAATAAACTGAGATTATGATTTGACATCAGGAAATTGTATTGCAGTGGAGTAGTGTACTACTTTAACTGTCTTACACTAACAGGGAAAGAATTTAGATGGACTTAGTATATAAATGATGCCCTCGTGCCAAATAGAAGCCAAATGATATGACATTCTGCTCAACAGAAGGTTTTACAATGGTTCATAAGAGAGAAATAGTGGGAGAAATGAGTCACTCCATGTCATATTGCAATCTAGCTATGCCAGCCAGAAAAGGAGTCATACCATACATTTGCCAGCATTAATTTGTTTAGGAGATACATTACACGAGTCCTCCTTCTCAATTCTTATTTTGTAGTTGCTCATTAGCAGTATGAAGAAGTAAATATATAATAAAATATCTTTGTTTAGTAATATTTATTAATCAGCGTTAGGATTATTAAAATGATTGTCCTTCTAAATAGATGTATATACTTGTAACTAAAATTACAGTTATGAAATAAATAAATAAAATTACAGTTATGTGTCACAATAAAGTGGTGCTTTCAATTATAGCTGTACTGGCTTCACATTTGTTTTGATTGTAGAACTGACAAGTGCTGTAGGTAAAGGAGTTCACAGGTAGTTCTATATGTACAAGCAACATTATACTAAAAAATAATGCAGACCCAAAGTGGACATCTGCAAACATTTTTTTCTCATCTTCAAGAGTAAAAAGGCTGAGAAGGGCTGTAGTAGAGTAACTTGCTTTTCTTTGCAGAATGTTTCAAACCATATCATTACCAAAATTAATGTGCAATTTTGGCTGAAAATCTAATACATTTGAGCTTCTGTTCAAGAAGTCAATAGCTCTATGGGCTTATACTGACAAAGATGACAATGAGAGTGGTGAGGATGATTCTGCAAATCTACGGATTGAGGATCCCACTCCCCATCAATAGGATGTACACTGATTTATACTGACCCATGGACAATTTTCATCCGGTTATGATAAACAACATGCATTTGCAAGTTTCCATTCTTACATCTATAAAATGGACAATACCTGGATGATTATCTTCAAAAGTTAAGGTGAGGGACAAAGGAACGTGTGAAAGTAAACAGCAAGATTCTGTGGCTACCCAAATGACATCATTATTATTTCATTAAGAAACAGGGCCTATTTACTCTTGGAGCTCTTCCTGTTCTTCCTGTTTAGGCGATCAGGAGCAGGCTACAAGCAGTTGGAAATAGGTAGTACATTAGTTCTTGGCTATATTAAACGCAGGTGCTGAAACCTGATTGTTTTCAGAGGCTACACATCCCTAAAACTTTGACACCTTTTAGAGAACCAAGGAAGTTTCAAAGCAAAAAACAAAACAAAAACAAAACAAAACAAAAACAAAACAAAACAGAAAAACAACCAAAACCCCCAAAATACTGCTACATCTCTTTGATAAATACAGGGTATATTGGTGCAAATGCCCAATGCAAAACAGAGACTGTGCCTCCTGGAAGCCATCGCCCACATTTCAGTGGAAGCTGAGGAGAAACAACTCCAGCTTTACCACCTGCATGGCTGCCCTTGAATTGATATTAAGTAACCATATCGCTCATTATAGCCTTTAATCTCCCTTGCTGATACCTTTTAATTTTTAAACAGCCCTACTTTACAAATCATATCCTCTTTCATGTGTTCTCCCAGCTAAAGAATTAATTTTGCAAGCAAAATATCTAAACAGTAAGCATAATAAGAATGAAACAGGTTAAAGCTCATTAGCAGCGGGGAGCAGATGTAGTAAAACTCTGCTGGTTCCCCTACATTTCCTTCTCAGCAGGGACTGGGCACCAAGCTGGGAGTTAGTTCCACAGCACAATGCTTGGCTGCAGCTTCAGCAATTGCACCTCCAACGCTTCAAGTATAATGCTAAGAATTCATTTTGATTTTTTATTTTTCTTTGCAGTAATAATGTTGAAAAGGACCCTGCCGAGCTAAAATGTAAAGTTAAGCACCAAGTGCCAACTAATCAGGAGATTAGAAAAATGTAATTGATAAGGAAACAATTATAGATCATAAAGGCATTTTATCCTTTTAAAAATATTACCTTCTTGACAAACAGAGGCTCCAGAGTCTGGATGAAATCAGTAATCGCTCAAATTAACCTTCCTTGAAATATCATGTCACATCTAATGTTCATTATCACGACTGTTACCCAACTGATACAAGAAAGTTGCGTACGGACCAAAGCAAAACACTGCTGGTGATACAAACTAAATGCAAATGAGTTCTTTTAGAAAAAACACAATCTCAAATTATTAAACTAGGATTTCTTCCATATATAGCATGGTTAAAATAGAACCATGTCTTAGGAAACAGCATTATCAAGCACATTGAGGTGGCTAGATATGTAAATATTAGCAAGGCTTTGTTAAACATCTTTCCTAGAAATTAGAGTACATTCCTGGGACTTTAAGTAATATTTAGATGTGTCAAAACACTGTTGGAGAGACAAATCATTAATATGAAATAACCTGCTAGATTCTGGATGTCCAGGATAGACTGTTAGGAGATTATATATATATATATATATATATATATATATATATATATATTTTTTTTTTTTTTTTCTCTAGAAAAGTTAAGATACACTGTAGATCCAATTCATGGAATTCTCAATAAATCAAACTGCACCAGATCTAAATGTAACAATCAATAAATTTATCTGCATAGTCTTACAACTCTATAAATTACTCTAAAAGCTGATGCTGTGTGTGTGTGTTTGCTGTATTTGTGTAGATTTAGTTTTGCAATGGATTCATTCAGCCAAGTCTGATAGACAAGATGCTTTTAAGAGAATGGCATTAACAGTGTTCCAGGAAAACTACTCTAAATCTTTCAAAGAAAGACAAAGAAACAGAAGTGTAATTACTGGGAGAGAGGGAATGCATATTCTGTCTTCTAGACTAGGAAAATAAACTCACAATCTTTCCTCTGAAGAGTAATAGTATTGGCTTCAAAACCTGGAGCAGATCCAAACCTACAAGCAAGAGTTAAGCTTACCCATTTCATGAAAATTCACATGGCAAAGTCAAGAGGAACATTAAGTAAGAAGAAGTTGACTATAAAAAGTCACCTATATACTAAGGTTGATTGATTCCAATGCTAACCTTAAAAATGTCACCTATATACTAAGGTTGATTGATTCCTCTGAATTGCTTGACCCATTTTCCATTGTAAAAGAAGGATAATAAGTGGGTTTCCTGACATGTCTCCTTTAATGCAAACATTCTTGAGTATCTTCATATTCAACTAGGTCCCAACAGTTTATATCAATTGGATCATGCATCTCAAAATCTCTGTTAATTCTTAAATTCAATAGATTGTAGGTAACATCAGAAGTCATGGCAATAGTGACCCAGGACTTGTGTATCCTTGAAGAGTGCAGGAGACAATGGGCCACTTTGTGGTATCGGCATTGTACAGTGCAGTTTCAAAAACTAAAAGCAGTTGAGCTCCATTAGCAATCTCCAGCACAGATCCTATGGAAATATGGAACTGAAAGCTTCCAGGAAATTCTGCTTTTAGGTTTTATTAGAAATTGATTAAGAAAAGTAGAACCGAATTGAAAGAGAAGAAACATATGTAGAAAAATTGGCAGAAAATACATCTTTAATGTGGCAGTAAATCCATCCACAGAAAAATGACTAAAAAAATAGTGCTCTCTAATATTTTACAGGCATAGAAAACACGGACAACTGCTGACATTATATCTACCTTTTGGAATAATTTCATCTGGGTTACCTGTCATCCAAGCTGAAAAATCAAGTGACAGGAAAAAGAGTAGTAACTATGAAGTCCTTGAAAACAACCAGACCAACAGGAGTGAAGGGATGCTCATCAAAACACAATTCTGCCCAGTGGTCATGTATGAGGAAGAGACAGCAGCAGGACACTCAACCAACTTGAGTACAGTGTTCTGAAGTGTGATATCTCCAAACAGCAAAGGCACAGAAATGCTTTAAATTACCACTGAAGCAGAGCCTACAGCAATATGGAATTAACTGTGAATGACTACAACATTAGGAGACAGAACAGCCTGGTATGCAGCTACAAGGAATAGAGATCTTTTTGGTGGGAAAAAAAAGTCAGGTTGATTATTGCCTAGAAGGTAGAGTTGCAAATAGTGACGAGCTTTTCAGGTGGGAGCTCCTGCCATATAAAATGACAATTTTCACATCAAAATGTCTGAAGGAGAAAATATTAGAGATCATGGAATTACAGAACTGTAAGATTGGGCAGACCTATGGTCAATATCTGTTCAATCCTCTAAGGTCCTCCTTGCTCACCAGTTAGAGAGTTAACACTTGAATCCGTGTCTCTAGATGCCTCGTCTAGACACCCACCCTACTCACAATGCATTTTAAGAAGGATCAACTTTAAAATACAGGTGAGTCTCTTCAATGAGAAGGAAGTCTATACCAACTCCTTTGCATCTTCAAAGAAAATTTGGGGCGGGGGGCAAGACGGCGGAAGACTAGGGTCCCCAAGTCACCTGTCCCCACCAAATTACCTAGATAACCTTCAAATCATCCTGAAAATCTACGAATTTGGCCTGAGAGTTAAAGAGAGACCAGCTGGAACGCTACAGTGAGAAGAGCTCGCGCTTCTATCAAGGTAGGAAGATGGGAAAAAAGAAATAAAGACACAAAAGGCCTCCAAGGGGGAGGGGCCCCCGAGGAGCCGGGCTGAGGCCGGGGCGAGTGTCCCCAGGACAGGAGAGCCCCGGCCCGGAGGAGCAGGAGCTGCACCAACCTTCCCGGGCGGAAAGGGGCCTGCAGGGAGTTGGAGCAGGACCCAGGAGGGCGGGGATGCCCTCGGGCTCCCGGGGACACTAACAGGCACCTGCCCCCGGGAGATGCGCCCCGAGCTCCCTAAGGGCTGCAGCGCGCACGGCGGGACCCGGAGCAGCTCGGAGGGGCTCGGGCGGCGGCTCCGCGGAGGGGGCTGCGGGGTGGGAGCGCGGATCCAACAGCGCAGGCCCCGGAGCACAGGGCGCCGGGACACAGCCCAGGATCCGGCCTCCCCCGGGACAGGCAGAGGCCGGGAGGGCCCAGGACAGCGAGGACGCTCCTGCCCGGAGCTGAGCAGATCAGCGGCCCCGGCCGGAGCCTCCAAGCCCTGCAGACAGAGAGCCCCGGAGCTACTGCGGGAGCTGACTCCAGGGCTGCAGAGCTGGGCCCGCCACTGTGGCTTCCTCCCGGGGCCTCACGGGGTGAACAACCCCACTGAGCCCTGCACCAGGCAGGGGCAGAGCAGCTCCCCCAGGTGCTAACACCTGAGAATCAGCACAGCAGGCCCCTTCCCCAGAAGACCAGCGAGACGGACCAGTTCCAGGGGAGGTCAAGGGACTTGAAGTACACAGAATCAGAAGGTACTCCCCCGTGGTTTTTGTTGCTGTTGTTGTTGTTGTTGTTTGTTTGTTTGTTTTTGCTTTTTGATTTCTGTTTGCTTCCCCACCCTTTTTTTCCTTTCTTTCTCTTTCTTTCTATTTTCTCTCTCTTTTTTTCTCCTTTTCCCAATACAACTTGTTTTTGGCCACTCTGCACTGAGCAAAATGACTAGAAGGAAAACCTCACCTCAAAAGAAAGAATCAGAAACAGTCCTCTCTCCCACAGAGTTACAAAATCTGGGTTACAATTCAATGTCAGAAAGCCAATTCAGAAGCACTATTATACAGCTACTGGTGGCTCTAGAAAAAACCATAAAGGACTCAAGAGACTTCATGACTGCAGAATTTAGATCCAATCAGGCAGAAATTAAAAACCAATTGAATGAGATGCAATCCAAACTAGAAGTCCTAGGACAAGGGTTAACGAGGTGAAAGAACGAGTGAGTGAAATAGAAGACAAGTTGATGGCAAAGAGGGAAACTGAGGAAAAAAGAGACAAACAATTAAAAGACCATGAAGATAGATTAAGGGAAATAAACGACAGCCTGAGGAAGAAATACCTACGTTTATCTGGGGTTCCTGAGGGCGCTGAAAGGGCCAGAGGGCCAGAATATGTATTTGAACAAATCCTAGCTAAAAACTTTCCTAATCTGGGAAGGGAAACAGGCATTCAGATCCAGGAAATAGAGAGATCCCCCCCTAAAATCAATAAAAACCGTTCAACACCTCGACATTTAGTAGTTAAACTTGCAAATTCCAAAGATAAAGAGAAAATCCTTAAAGCAGCAAGAGACAAGAAATCCCTGATTTTATGGGGAGGAGTATTAGGGTAACAGCAGACCTCTCCACAGAGACCCCGAATAGCCAGGGGAATTTTACAAAAGAAAACCATATCTGGGGGGCATCACAATGCCAGATTTCAGGTTGTACTACAAAGCTGTGGTCACCAAGACAGTGTGGTACTGGCACAAAAACAGACACATAGATCAATGGAACAGAATGGAGAACCCAGAAGTGGACCCTGAACTTTATGGTCAAGTAATATTCGATAAAGGAGGAAAGACTATCCACTGGAAGAAAGACAGTCTCTTCAATTAATGGTGCTGGGAAAATTGGACATCCACATGCAGAAGAATGAAACTAGACCACTCTCTTTCACCATACACAAAGATAAACTCAAAATGGATGAAAGATCTAAATGTGAGACAAGATTCCATCAAAATCCTAGAGGGGAACACAGGCAACACCCTTTTGAACTTGGCCACAGTAACTTCTTGCAAGATACATCCACGAAGGCAAAAGAAACAAAAGCAAAAATGAACTATTGGGACTTCATCAAGATAAGAAGCTTTTGCACAGCAAAGGATACAGTCAACAAAACTCAAAGACAACCTACAGAATGGGAGAAGAGATTTGCAAATGACATATCAGATAAAGGGCTAGTTTCCAAGATCTATAAAGAACTTATTAAACTCAGCACCAAAGAAACAAACAATCCAATCATGACATGGGCAAAAGACATGAAGAGAAATCTCACAGAGGAACACATAGACATGGCCAACAAGCACATGAGAAAATGCTCTGCATCATTTGCCATCAGGGAAATACAAATCAAAACCACAGTGAAATCCCACCTCACTCCAGTGAGAATGGGGAAAATTAACAAGGCAGGAAACCACAAATGTTGGAGAGGATGCGGAGAAAAGGGAACCCTCCTGCACTGTTGGTGGGAATGTGAACTGGTGCAGCCTCTCTGGAAAACTGTGTGGAGGTTCCTCAAAGAGTTAAAAATAGACCTGCCCTACGACCCAGCAATTGCACTGCTGGGGATTTACCCCAAAGATACAGATGCAATGAAACTCCAGGACACCTGCACCCTGATGTTTCTAGCAGCAATGTCCACAATAGCCAAACTGTGGAAGGAGCCTCGGTATCCATCGAAAGATGAATGGATAAAGAAGATGTGGTCTATGTATACAATGGAATATTACTCAGCCATTAGAAATGACAAATACCCACCATTTGCTTCAATGTGGATGGAACTGGAGGGTATTATGCTGAGTGAAGTAAGTCAATCGGAGAAGGACAAACATTATATGGTCTCATTCATTTGGGGAATATAAATAATAGTGAAAGGGAATAGAAGGGAAGGGAGAAGAAATGGGTAGGAAATATCAGAAAGGGAGACAGAACATAAAGACTCCTAACTCTGGGAAACGAACTAGGGGTGGTGGAAGGGGAGGAGGGCGGGGGGTGGGGGGAATGGGTGATGGGCACTGAGGGGGACACTTGACGGGATGAGCACTGGGTGTTATTCTGTATGTTGGCAAATTGAACACCAATAAAAAATAAATTTATTATAAAAAACAACAACAACAAAGAAAATTTGGGGAGGGGGCAATATGCAAGGTGTGAAATCTATACATGTAATTAAAACCTTCAGTGGATCATTAAATATAAGACCCTGATGATGTCTTTGAATTTCTAATCCAGTTTGGTGATTTTTAATCCACCACAAAGGCCTATTTTAGTCTTGAAAGGACCTCACAGGTCCCTTTCATTCAAGAAGTAGGAGCTTTCTTTACTCCTTTCCATGTAAGTAGCCCTTTCTATTCTCTCTATAAATGCATTCATTGATACTCATGGAGGGATGAATAATTTGGGCTACTAACTCTTCTCAGAATTCCTACCACTTTGCCCCTATCAGTTGAATGTGCAGTTACAAATTATCAAATAAAAGTAAAAACAAAATATTGTCTTTATTTTGAATTGGAATATAGTTGCAATTGCTCTTGACATTAAGTACTTTCAGTTGAGTAATATATGATCCTGGAATATGGATGTGAAACAAAGTAGAGCTGTTTCTATAAAACTTAAGTTTAATATTGTGGATAGGCTTTACAAGAGTGAGCTGTTTCTAAAAACATGCTGTCAGTGTTGGTGAGAATATAGAGAAATTAGAACTCTTTTTCACTGTTGGTGGGAATGTAAAATGGTGTAGCTGCTATGGAGAACTATATGAAGGTTCCTGAAAAATTAAACATAGAAGTACCATAGGATTCAGAAATCCCACTTTTGGGTATTTATCCAAGAGAAATGAAATCAGGATCTCAGACAGATACATGTTCATCATAGCATTGTTCACAATAGCCAGCAATATGTGGAAAAAACCTAAGTGTCCATTGACAGACTGATGGATAAATAAAATGTACACCTACAATGGTATATTATTCAGCCACAGAAGAGAAGAAATTCAACCATGCGTAAGAGACTCTGGATCATAGGAATAGGAAACAAACTGAGGGATGCTGGAGGGGAGGAGGGTTGGGGGAATGCGCTAAAGGGGTAATGGACAATAAGGAGGGCACTTGGTGTAATGAGGACAGGGTGTTATATGAGAGTAATGAATCATTGACCTCTACCTCTGAAACTAATAATAAACTATATGTTAATTAACTGAATTTAAATTTAAAAAGGATTAAAAAGCAAAACCAAATGACAACAACAAAAAGCCTTGAAGATGTCATGCAAAGTGAAATAAGCCAGTCAGAAAAACAAATACCGCATGATTCCACGTATATGAGGTGTCTGAAGTAGTCCTACTAACAGAAGCAGAAAGTAGAATGGTGGTTGCCAAGGGCTGGGGAGAGACAGGAAGTGGGATGTGGCTGTCTAATTGGTAAAAAGTTTAGTCAGGCAAGATGAAAAAGTCCTAGAGATCTGATGTATAACATTATGTTTACACTTAACAATACTGCAGTGTATCCTAAAACATTTGTTAAGAGAATGGATCTCCTGGTGTTTCTTTAACAGGATAAAAAGAGCTATTAATTTATGTGCAAAAAATTAGAAAAACTGTTAAATTCCAAAAATGTTTTTCACTTAGATTACTTCATTGGTGTCTTTAATTTGTTGCTCCATTTTATAAAGAAAGAAAACAGAAATTGTAGGTAATGTGTTATGAGTAGGATTTATGCAACAAATACCCACCATATACAGGGCATGTCAAGACAAGATGTAGGCCCTACACCGAAAGACTAGTGAATGAATGTACGTTTATTTGTTTTAATTAACATGTTTTAGGGCATGTGTAGTTCATTTCTTAATGATCCCCTGATTTAAACAACTTATTCAATCAATAGCTTAAGTATAGGTGCCATGCCTAAGTTATTAGTTGAGATACTCCAAAATTTTCCCTTACAATGCATAAAAGATGATTTTGTCCTAAACAATAAAGAGCAGGTGTGATGATTTGGTCACTTCCACTATAATCATGCTATTTGTTCAGTTCAGTAACTATATCTTGAGGGCCTATTTTGTATTAAGTGCCATGTCTGGTATCTTACTATGTGGTATGGAAGATGGATGAAATTTGGACTATAACTCAGGTTCAAAGCTGGCTCCATAATATCTACCTCATTAAGTTGCCTAGAATGAATGGTAGGCTACCTGATTCATGATAGGTGCTCAATAAATATCAGTTTCCCCAAATATATCATTGCATTGATTCACAGTGACAACTGACAAGTGTGTACTATTATCCTCATTTTATAATTACACAGCTAATTATTTGGAAAGCCTGTCTAAAAACCCATCTATCTAAAGCCTGTGCTCTTCCCACTGCAGGACGCAGTTTCATTATGGCCTAATTTTGAGTAGGATTCCATTCTGGATGATTTAGCCAGGTTGAGTTGCAGATGCACAATCAATAGCTGAATGAATTGATGTAACTACTGAAAATGTTGTAGACAGAATTGCTTAGTGGTCCCATTTATAAATTGGGGGATAGCTACCAGACACAGTGGTTTAAATTTCATTAGTATGTATGCCTAGCTGCCAACCCCCCTTTTTTTTTTTTTTTTTGGTAGGAGGGTGGAGGGCAATAATTACTCAGGTTCTCTGGATGCTCCCTGGGTCTGCTTCTTTTACTATATTTTTTATTTATTATATTTTATCATTTAAGAAGAAGTCATACAAAGTCATTTAATTAGAAATTGAAGAGAAGGGAGTGGCAAGGGCACAGTCCTACTTTTCACCAGTTAGAGTTCATGATTTCTGTGCACTCTGATTTCAGCAGGACTATTGCCCTGGGATGTGAAGAAGCAGTAAAAGCCTGGTATCAGTAACAAAGTACTACGGTTAGAGCTGTTATTGCTCTGCCTTTCTAGTTGGAGGAGCATCATCATGGCTGGACTGGACCGAAACAGAATAGAAAGAGAACCTTGATGTCTTTTTCTTTCAACTTATAACATTACGGTAGGCTTTCCAAGCAATGAGATGATCACTTCTTTGTTCTAATTCTTACTCTAAAAGAAGCATTTCAATGGCCTGTCATGATTAGGTGTTTTAGCATTGCCACCAGCTTTACTTCATGCTACACTTTAGTTTTTCTATCACTATTCTCATATCAGTACCACAAAGGTACTGGTCTTGGTCTCCCTTTCTCCATTTTTCTCATATTCCTTTTGCTTCAGATAGTCTGTTCCATAATTTAAGGGCCAGGCAAACCCCAAAACTAGAATCATCTGCTAACCTCAGAATTATCTCTCCCTGTTTGACTTCTCCATTGCATTTGTTATGGCATTGATTATAGTATGTTTGCAAATACCTTGAAGGCACTTTTGTAATCTTTTTTCTCAAAAAAGTAGTTTCTTTGAAATTTTGACAAATTTCAAGATGTATCACCAATCACTTTATAATGAAGTAAATAACAAGCAAAAATATAAATTTAATGTAATGGGCCATATTTCATTGTGTGTCAAATGCATTTTACATCAAACTGATCTGTACCTTGACGTATATACACTTTCCATAAAATCAACTAGGCTCTCCCTAGAGATAATGTTTTTCTTTTTCTGTTGTGTTCCAACAGCCAAGTCTTTCTTTAAGTAGCACACCCAGAAAGAATGAGGCATCATTCTACTTAAATGGTGACTCAAGCAACGACTCCTTTTGAAGGCCTTCTCTATTTCAGGCGTTGATTGTACTTGCCTTTTGGAAATTCTATGAACATGTTCATTTTATAAATGATTAAGATTAGCATGGGTAAGTAGCTTGCACAAGATCACCAAGAGGCAGAACAAGGATATATATGGATCAAAGTTCATCTCAAGTCAAAGTCTGTGTTCTTCACTATGAAAACACTCCCTGATACTCACTCTCTCAGGAGTGATGGATCTGACTGCTGATAAGGCTAGTCAGAACAATTTGTGTCATTGATTTATGCCCTACCTTATTTTAGAAAGGATTTAAGTCATGTTCTCTGCACAAAACAATGAGTTTTGGATTGCACCTAGTTTAAATCCCGGGACCCCGACTTGAGAGCCGTGAGAGACCTGTGTCCTCATTAATTAAAGGGAATAACTCCTGGCGCTATTGTAAGAACTGTGGGGAGCAACAGTAAAGCTCCTGGCACAGTGGCTGGTACGAGTAGAGATCATAAATCTTACTTTTCTCTTCATTCTACCCCATCTTTTGACATCAGGTGGTAGTCCCATTTGAAGACAAAGTAGCTCTATTTTCATCCACGGACAGTTACCATCAAGTTTAACTATTATTGCCTCCATGTGTGAACAACTTTAGGCACCACCCCAAGCCTTAGAAAAGGTCTTCAGTGACCACATCCATTTTGCTACATAAAATGGAGCTATTTAACCACGTGGGATTAAGCTTGGGCACTGGTCTTCATAGGGTTCTTTGCTACATACATATATGCTTTTTCGTGTGCTCTAACTTGATGTATATTAAGATACAGATGTAACTTATTTTGATGTATATTAAGATATAGATAATTAACCGACATTATTTTATACGACCATTGAATTTACATACTTATAGCAACCCTACACAATTTGTGTGCATCTGTAACATCAGTATCATTCATTTATTTATTTACAGAGCATTTTTAAACACCCACTATTTGCCAGGAACCATGCCAAGAACCTATATGTTGATAAGAAAGGAACATAAGGCAGGCAAGGTTGTTGCTTTCTAGAAACTGCCAATCTTGAAGAGGGGAAGGAGACAGACGTGTAAGTTAATGCTTGTAGTTCAAAATGATATGCACTATATTGAATAATATTAGAAGATATAATAGATCAAAGAGAATATTTCACACATTTATGACACAAAATTCTTATCTTCCATCTCAAAAAAATATGAGTAACAAGTGTAAATATAATGTGTTAAGATACTAAATTTATAATACCTATGATTAATATCTGAATAGTAAAACATTTTCATGAAATAGTATCATTGAAATAAAAGTTTTTTCAGAGTTTTGTTTGTAAGAACAATGCAAAGACAGAGACATTGGGACACTCACTAAATCTGGCTTTGCTAAATGATCCCAGCTTCATAAAAAGGATTTTTAAAATTTAACAAAAAAGAAGGATTTTTCAGGGCACCTGAGTGGCTTAGTCGGGTAAGCATCTGCCTGCAGCTGGGGTCATGATCCCAGGGTCCTGGGATCCAGCCCCATGATGGGCTTCCTGCTCAGCGGGGGCCTGCTTCTCTCTCTCCCTATACTACTCCCTCCAGCTCATGCTCTCTCTCTCTCTCTCTCACTCTGCCGTCTCTGTCTCTCTCAAGTAAATAAATAGAATCTTAAAAAAGAAAAGCGTTTTTCTTTAACAAAGAAAATCCTATCAACAGACATGCAAACCAAAACTATATTAATAATATTTGGGTACCATTTAACTTTTGCAATTATTGTTTAATACTTTCTCATATATAAAATCAGCTGCACATTTCTCTCTCTCTCTCTTATTTTTCTCTCTTTTATTTTTGGTTTTCACTTATTAATCTAGATGGTCATGGAAGTGTTCATGGGAAGTAATGAAGGTAGTTGCATAGAAAGAACAGAGGAAAGTGTTTTAAATAAGACCCTTTCAAAGAATATAAAGAGTATCTATTTTTCAAACCAAGAGATGTTACAGTTAGAAAAATGCAAACAGTTTTGATTTAGAATTCACGACTAGAGAATTAGCTGGGAATTTTCAAAATGCACCTGAGGAATTTTTCCCACCTCATACATGATGAGGGAAACATCAAGAAAAGTTAAGTAAAAAAAAAAAAGAAACAGAAAAAAGAAAGGTTAAGTAATTAGTCAATGCCAAACCAATATGTGACTGGGACAATGACACCCACTTGTGAATAACACTTTCAAGAAGGAAAAGTCAGAACACACAAAAAAGCATATCATGAATATGGTAAAACACCAAAAGGGAAGAGGAAACAAATAGACACGGCTCAAAGAAGTTCTCAGGAAATGGTGTGGCACGCTGCTTCCTTCACATTCTTATTGTGATGTTTAGTCTTCATCAGGAGAACCGATTATAATTGACATTTGCTCAGAGCACCTACGATGACATGGTTCAAATGAAGACTCTGATGCCAGTCAAAGAGGATGACAAGAAACCCTTGTTAAAAATAATCATTTACTTGTTAACAGAGTTTTTCTATGCACTTTTTTTATGCTGCCCTCTAGGATTCATTTTTATTTATTTCCTTCTAAGATTCCATATCTTTTATGACAGTCTTCTCATTCATGTTGCCCAGAAATGAAAGAGCCTGGGGTTTCCTGACATTAGTGCTTTTAAGATATGCTCTATTTCCTGGTTTTGAGCAAAAGTCAAAGGAAAGGATAATATGTGAATACAGGGAGACCTGAAGCTTGACAAAGGATCTTCCTCTGTCAAGAGAGCAAGAAAACCTCTTCCTCATTAGAAATAAAAGCCTAGAAGCCATGAGCTGACATCAGTCCCTGCAACCCCAGGCTTCTTCAAGTTGTCAAAGTACACAATAGCCCTATAGTGTCTGAAAGCATGAAAACTTCTCATACCCCATTAATAACCTACTTTTCTGGTCATCTTTTCGTTCTAACACAATGCACAGCATGTGTTCATGTAGTCAAATGTACCAATCAGCTACGTACCTGCATATAGGATAATAAAATCTATTAACTGAAGATCCTGCGCAAGGGGGATGATGGCTAGCACCATTCCAGGCATTGCACTAAGGGTTTCACGTGTGTTATTTCATTTAAACTTCAGAGTAACTGTATGGTGAAACATTATTAATACAAACCATTTAACAGGAGTAAACAAAGGCTTAGGAAGGAAAGAGTCAAAAGTTTGGGTAAACAGATACCAAAAGTCTTGCCCGCACAGAACCCACATTCAAAGCAGAAAAAAAGTTAGATTCAAGTATGGGAGACAAACATTTAGAGAGCAGACTAAAATGTCCTTTCATCCACACACAACTACCTTAAGTCTGTAGATCCAGTTTCTTATAATGGGTTGTTAAAAATAACACTCAGCATACAGGTAAGGCCCCACAGATTACTAAACTATTTATACCACCTCCCCAATGGGTTGGTAAAAGTGCCCTGGCCATGCTGGCTTCTCACCCAGGGTACCCTTGGTATAACGAGTAGAGAGTTCATGCTCTGGTTGGCAGAAGCCTGCTTTAACTCTGACTAATTGATGCCCCTGAGAGTCAGTTTCTCAAAGCCTTTCCTCCTGGGCACAACCAGTGGCTCCTAAAGGGTTGCCTACAGATTGGCTGGTCCTTGTCCCTTCTGAAGCTGTGGGAACTTCAGTCTCCATGGGAATTTGGCTCTAAGGGAGCCAAGGAGAGACAAAAGAACCTGGAAGTGTGGGCTGGCTGGTAGGCCTAGGGTGTGTGCTACAGCAAAGGTTAATTTTTTAAAATATCATCTCCAATCAGGAAACTAAGAAAGACATGCAAGTTATTGATGAAGTAAGGTATTCCTCATTTCATAGAATAGAGTTCTCAATCACATTTATAAGGGGATCCACAGGAAGAAGAAAAACTTGCTTCCAAATGCAAACATGAAATCTAAGGTAAAATAGGGTAGATAATTCTCAAAAATATTAACAAGAACATTGGGATATGCTAAAGAGATCATAAAATAAATTCACCACAGGCAAAAATAGACTATGGTGTCAGAAAGTCTGCCACTTCTGGTGAAGAGATAAAAATCCTGATTGATGGTTTGGCAATTTTTTTTATTAGATCAATATTAATCATATACCTGAGTGATAGGAGAGTCCTTGGTAGAGATCTTAAGCTTAATTAAAAAAAAAAAAAAGCTAGAGTTCTGATTATTCATTAGCCAGGACAGCTTTATATGGCCCCATCCATTTTGTAGGGGAGTAGCTGTATAGCAGGGTGCTTATGCTGCAGAAAAAGAAGTGACAATCAGTTGAGAGTAAGATATGAGTACAAACTTCCCAAATTCTGGGTAGCTGATTTGGAGAACAAGCTTGTAACAATTTATGCATTTTTTGACTCTGAAACTCAGTGGTGGCTTTCTGCCATATTTGAGCTTGCTTTATAAGGCACTTGACAATGTGTTGAAAAGAGGTTTGCTGAGTTATTTGCGTCCTTGCCTTTTTTTCCACACCACCAGCAAGTAAGTTCTTAAGGGTTGAGACAGCATTGGCACTTAAGTATCCATTGGATGGACTTGAATTTACAGCATGTTTCTAAGAAAACTGCATTTTGAGCTCAGGCAACAAAGTTATAAACAAAGGTAAATTGGTTACTTCTTGAAAGTATTAACCATCTTTAACTGAGTAAGTCAACTTTAATAATTTTTTTTCTGAGTAAGTTAACTTTAAATCAAACAGCTCTTTGGGATTCTTGAATGAATTATCTATTGTTGTTGTACTTTTGAATTTTTTTGAAATTATATAATGAACTCATAACCTGGTTACCACTAAAGATTAAATTGCATTGGGCTTTACTCCTCAAAGGCCCAAACAAAGAATTCCTGGATTTGTCACATTAATTCTTCATAACACAGTCCTCTAAAATACAAGAAATGTTAATACTATAATTCACAGTAGAGTTCTGCAATCTTTAATGTAATAAAATGCAACCAAAATCTCATATGACTAGAAGAATATTGCTGTCTAATATTGAAATGGATCATTTAAAAAATTGGAACTAAGTGCTGAACAGGGAAATCCACAATAAAAATGGCAGCAGTAAAGGGAAAAAAGCAGCTTTCATAAAGAATATCAACATTTCCTTTCATATGGATGCTTCGGCTAAAATATGTTAATCTGATCATTTTGATTTACTGGTTTTGCTTAATATTTACAAAAGGCCAATCATGTAGAATTTTACATCTTATAGTAGATATTCCATGGATTTTTAGTATAATCTCCACCTTTCAAAAAAGAGGAGAAAAAATACTGATTGATGGCTGTGGCCAGGGATATGAGTACTATAAAAATGAGACAAGATGGTGATACACTCCTTTTGTAAAGTGCACCTAGAACCTTAAAAGGTGGCAATGAATCTTATTTTACACATGAAAAATGTATAAATGCCTGAAGTATATGCAATCAATTTGTCTCTGCTTCAGGATTTCTAGGTATTTCAGAATACTTTTTGAATTAAGAAATGTTATCATATCAAGCAGTGGTGGTGTGTTATCCTCATAAAAGCAGTTTTCCTTGACCACTGACCTGAGAAATAGCTACATGAAATTCTTTGCTGTTTACTGTTAAGATAGTGAAGATAAAGTGACCTTCTAAAAATGCAAATGGGAGAAATTTTTCTCAGCTTTCAGCATCATTCATTCATTCTGGAAATAGTTACTAAATCCCTAAAAGTAGTTGGGCTCCACCTGAGTAACCAGTTTGTTTTCATCTCATTGACATTACAGGTTCTTGCACGGATTGCATTCCCCTTTTTGCATAGACTACTAGAAAGCTCAGAGCCAAATCTGACAAGGACAAAAAATTTTATGGCACGTATTTTTATATAAAAAAATAACAACAAAAAACTAATTTCAACCTCCATTGGTTTCATTTTATTGTAAGTTAACAAACATTTAGTGAGCATGAAAAATGAACCAGGTACTCTACTTGGGTTTTCTTTTTCCAATTTCTATATTTAATAAAGATAATTTTTCATATTTTATATACTTTTCTTAGCTATCGAATATAGAATTCTAGGCTCCTAATTTTTAAGGGTACAGATTGCAGCCATAAGACCACACTTCTCCAAACTAGAGAATTAACTTGCCTCAATTCCTGGCAAGAAAGATGGTTTTCTATAAATTCCAATCACATCATATGGTCTGGTGCAAAATGAACTATCTATATGCATGAAGCTAATTGCTTAATAGCCCTTCTAACATATGCTTTCTGGAAAAAAAATGTACACACACATACACATACAACAAATGTACTGGGTGGAATCCTTTACTTAAAGGTCTCTGGAGTCTTAGCAGAAAGTTGTAAGCAAACCAAGAAACTTGCATACAAAATTATTCATTTATTCTACCCTTTGAGTCAAGTGTAAGTCAGGAAGAACTATTCATCTTGGAAAACTATCTATTCTTTATTTTAAAAGCAGTTCCCCAGGTAAGCAAATATGAAATGTGTTAAGTTTTTCTTGAAAGATACCAAAGATGCCCCTTCTTTTATTTGGAAATTAACAGCAAACATAATAGGATCAGTAATTTTTATTGAAAAGTCATCATGGAAGAGAGTTGCCTGCTCAAAATTCTTCAAAGTTGATATAGGTAATATACTACCATAAGGACAACTGGGAAGTGATTATTAAAAAAAATGCATTCTTATAAAATAATACTCCAGCTATGTCTAAATATAGAAATTCTTTAAAAAATAATATATTGCAGAACATGAAAGACTCCTAACTCCGGGAAACAAACTAGGGGTGGTGGAAGGGGAAGTGGGCGGGGGGTGGGGGTGACTGGGTGGTGGGCACTGAGGTCGGCACTTGACGGGATGAGCACTGGGTCTTATTCTGTATGTTGGCAAATTGAACATCAATAAAAAATAAATTTATCAAAAAAGAATATATTGTGCTTTCTGATAGAATGATATTACAAAATCTAATGCTCTACTTTTAAAAGACCCTGCCTAGGAAGCTCAGTCAGAAGTTAAAATTTAACATCTCAGGTATTGAATAATCGGCTCCCTTAAAGTTTCATACAGAAAATAATACAACTGGGATGCCTGTGTGGCTCAGCGGTTGAGCGTCTGCCTTTGGCTGGGGGCGTGGTCCCAGAGTCTCAGGATCAAATCCCACATCGGGCTTCCTGCATAGAGCCTGCTTCTCCCTCTGCCTCTGTCTCTTCCTCTCTCTCTATGTCTTTCATGAGTGAATGAATAAAATCTTTAAAAAAAAAAAACTGCTAAAAGGATGTCTATCACAGACACCCTTAGCTAAAAAAAGAAAAAAAAGAAAAAAGAAAATAATACAACTTGTATGATGGAAGTGAGAACTATCTCTTCATCATTTCTGTATCCTAACTGAATAACTGACACAGTGCTGGAAAAGCAGTAAGAATTTGATAAGTGGCATTGGTTGAATAAATAAATGAATAAATTGGTCAAAGACTGTTAGAGATAGAAGGGAATATTATTTTTTAAGAAAATTGAGGTCATAGTTGATTTAATTGCCATTCATTTTGACTTGTGGCTGAGAGAAAAACAGTAAGGACTAGGACCCAAATTTCTTTACTTCTGTATCAATTATTTTTCATTTCATTATTTTTTTTTCTAATGTAATTCAAGGATGACAGATTACCAAGCTTTTACCTGAATAGTCCTCTGCCATAAAAAATAATGGAGTAACTACAACACATTGGTTGAATACAGTTCAGCAAAACGGCTGAATGTAAATGACTCTGGGCGGGGCAGGAGATCCTCTTTTAACAGGACTGGACAATGTTCAGTGGGATGCAGGAGGAGAATGGGTATAGGATAGAAGAAAGAAAAATATACATCTCATTAAAAGGGGAGGACCAGGACTTGAAGAAGGTTAATGGCCTGACATTGTGATACTATTACAATGTAGACTTCATCAGGGAGCTGGTTTAATGCAAAATGGTTTCATAAGAATTAAAGGTTGAGCTCTTCAAAGGGAAGGTGCAATAGAGTGGTTTTTCTTTCCCCACTGGAGAAGTCTTGGTCTCCTCAAAGGAAACAGAGAACTTAAGTCAAATGCCCAGAGAGTCTCTAGAAAACAAAGAAAGAAAAGATAGAGGTTTTGAATAATTGGTGTTATGGTGGCATAGTTTGACAGGGGGTTAGGTTTCCAAAACCAAGAAGAAGTCAGAATTCTAGGGCTAGCATGGAGGGTAGGAAGTTGTTTACCTGGTGTTCTTAGTTCTTGCCTTGTGTATATCCTACATCTACCTAGGTTAAATTAAAAGAAGAAGATTTTTAATTAGTTCAAATTAGATACTAGATAATCAAAGAACTGGATTCCTTGATTAGATCATATCCTTAAAAAATGACTAATGTGAAAAAATTATTTGAAAAAGAATCAGTCCATTTATATTTTTGAAAATAGATGAGTTTTTTATTGATAAATTAGTTCTTTAGTCAAACATTTATTGCATGCCTACTATGTATCAAGCATTATGCTGGGGTACTGGCTCAGGTGCCCCAGCACCTGGCTCACCTATGCTGGCTCAGTCAGAAGAGCATGTGACACTTGATCTCAGTGTCCTGAGTTTGAGTTCTACACTGGGTGTAGAGATTACTTTTTTTTTAAAAAAAGCATTATCTAAGTGTTGGAAATATAATAGTGAGCATTGCTTATACTCCCTGCTTATAGATATTATTCTAATTGTACATTGCAAAAGGAAAAAAAAAACAAAATTGTATCTTCTTGAAGCAAGCCTGTAATTTTTTTATGCTAGGAAATGTATAATACTTGTTACATACTAGGATAATGTGATGGCTGCTTTATTCATCCATTTATTTAAGAGAGACAAAGAGAGAGCATGTGCCCGTCATCTGTTTATTTAAGAGAGAGACAAAGAGAGAACATGTGCATGTGAGCCGGTGGGAGGGAAGAGAAGGGGCATAGGAGGAGGGAGAGGCACAAGAAGACTCCAGTCAGTGGAGCTCAACTTGGGGCTTGATCCCACCCCCCACCCCAAATCACAACCCCAGCCAAAATCAACTCAGGTGCCCAACCACTGAGCCACCCATGAGCCCCATGACAGCTACTTTAAAATATAAAGACAAAAACTTTTATTTCTCTGATTATATAACATATTATAATGGAAGAAAGAAGCTGGAAATTACAAAAAGTATAAAGAAGAAAATTAAAATCACCTGTAGTCATACCAACATTCCCCTCCCCAGCCTTTTTTTTTTTTTACCATTTATATCATTCTGGTATAATTGCTACCAGTTTATTTTACATATACACACATGCATATGTATTTCACCTGACTAAACTCATTGTATGAATATTTTCAATTTTTTCTTTATTTTTTCAAGTAGCTCCAGGCCCAGTGCGGAGACTAATGTGGGGCTTGAACTCATAACTCTGTTCTCAAGACCTGAGCCAAGATCAAGAGTTGGATGCTTAACCTCCTGAGCCTCCCAGATGCCCTTAATTTGTTCTCTTCTATGAGCATTTCTACGTAATTAAGATTCCTCAAAAATTATATTTAACATCTGAATTCTCTTGCATCACTTTTTTTCTTTCCAAACTCTAGCCAAATCTCTTACTATTACTCACTGAATAATCCATCCTATCTACATTACCAGGAGCTTCTGTCATATTTGGTTAATATGTAAATGTAGAGTTAATTTTATGTTTATCTTGTCCATTTTACTAATCTGGCTGCAGTTGTACCAGGCCATCTTAAATATTGTAGTGTTAGAACAATATTTTTATATTTCATAGGTTATGTAGCTTCTTAATATTTTGAACATTGTCCTTTGCTATGTCAAATGCTAACCATTTTAGAATAATTTCTTCATGTTTCTAAGATAATCCCACTAGAATTCTGACTGATGTGCTGAAGTTATACCTGTACATTAAATGCCATCTTAACAATATTCCCAATTCAGAAGCTCTTCTTGTATGTTACACAGGAAAGTTTTGTAATTCCTTCCAGACAGGGATCTTGTTGCAAGTTTAAAAAATATAACCGGGATCCCTGGGTGGCACAGCAGTTTGGCGCCTGCCTTTGGCCCAGGGTACAATCCTGGAGACCCGGGATCGAATCCCACGTCAGGCTCCCAGTGCATGGAGCCTGCTTCTCCCTCTGCCTGTGTCTCTGCCTCTCTCTCTTTCTCTCTCTCTCTGTGTGACTATCATGAATAAATAAATAAAATCTTTAAAAAATAAAAAATAAAAATAAAAATATAACCAATTATTTTATAACTGTGATTATTATATGAACTCGTTTTCCCTCTTTGCCACCCCCATATCAAGATACTATTGACAGATGAAAATATATTATTCATATGAACTTATTTTCCCTCTTCCCCATCCCTAAATCAAGATATTATTTATTGGTGGATGAAAAGTTTAAAGTGAATTATTTATTTTGTATCCTGCAATCTTAATGAATTTCCTTTTTAGTTCAAGTGATTTTCCCAGGATTCACTTGAATTCTCCATGTGAGAATGTGCTCAACACAAATATACATTTACTTAAGGCAGGAGTCTGCAAATGTATTAGAAAAATTCGTAGCATATAAGGCCATTCCCATTATCTGAAGTTATTATATTCTTCTGAACCTGGATGAATAAGCCCTGAGCAATTTCAGGTATGTTTGACATAAATTACATTGTATGTAATTATACATATCATGAAGATGAGGATTTGCTGTTTTTTTTCTTCTTCTAGTAAATCTTATTGGTTCAGCAACTTACTGAATTGTCTAGAACTTCCAGAATAATCTGAAATTATAGTACCATTGCTAGGCATCTTTGCCTTGTTCCAGATACTGACGTCGATTGTGTCGGCTAGGTACAATACAGTGGCTGTTTTCTAGGCATATGTGAAAGGCCTCCATCAAGCATAAACAATGAAAAGTAGCTGTAGTAAAAAAAAATGAAGTCCTAATGGTATTGGGAAGACACTGCTTTGTTTCCTGAAGTAATGTCTGTATTTATCAGAACATTCAAACAAGGTTCCAGGCTCAAATGTGCTCAACACAAATACATTTCCACTTAGAGCAAAAGCCTGTCACTTTTTTAGAAAATGTTGTATTATCTTAGCCTGTTCCATTGACCCAACTTATATTCTTTTGAGACTGTGTAATCTAGCCTTAAGCAATCATTGGGTCTGCTTTAGCATTGAAACAGTTTCTAAATATCACTTAGAGCTCAATGAATTTTAATCAGTATTTGCATTCTTTTGCAAAGAAACTTCCTCTAAGGTCACATGATACCATCCAATCTAATGTAATTTTTACATTGTTTTCAATAACTGGTCATTCAGTGACAGGCCAGTTTTTACTCACAGGCTGATCCAGTTGAACACTCACAAACAACCAGCACAAAGAAATAATTTATTTCCTCTTGGCATTAACAAAGTCAATGTCCTGAGAGAGCCGTACTAATACCTGAGCACTTCAGTGAGAAAGATGGAAAATTACTTATGGGCTCAAATAAAAAGACTGCTTCAGGGGAAAAAAGAGTCTGGAAAAATCTGTTGTGGGTACATAGCCCTGCTAAGCAATTCTTTCCCAAGTCTGTGGGCAAATAAAATACAATTTTCCTCCACTTTCCACTATGCGAATAAAAAGGAAATATTAAGAGTTTTGTTTAAAAAATATACATATCTCTGATTTTCTGTAGGTAAAGATTGTTACTAGTATCTCATGTGTTTCAAATGTATAATTATTTGATGCAGATGCCTTCTTATTTTCTAAAATTCATTTCAGCAATTTGTGCTCTTTTCTGCCAAAGATTTCATTAGATTTACAAATAGAACAATATAACATCGTTAAACAAGGCGTGGTAATCTTTTTGAATCCCACTGTGGAAAAATGTATAAAAAAGGCAAATTATTTCTAAGCACTTCCAGGGCGCCACTATTCTCCATTTGACCCATGTTAAATATTCTCATTACAATTACTTCAAATGAATACAAAATCTCAATTTAATCCCAAACCTAGGGAAAGGTAACATACTGCTCTGAGATGAAAGGCCTAATGTTACCTAGTTATTTGAATGCACTGCATGTTCTTAACATGGATCATAAGCAAACTGTATTTTAATAACTCAAATCATTGCACATTCACAATACCTAGCTACCAAATAAATGTCATAAACCTGATAATGCAGAATAAATAAGCAGAACCTGCATATTTTAACTGGTGAATTCAGGATGGAGTCCCACATGGTTCATGTTGATAATTTTTAAAACCTTAGCTTTCTCTTAGAAACATAACCAATTATATTAATCAGTAGGAGTTCATTGACAATGAAATCTAGGGCATAGCTTTTTGATTATCTAACAGTACAATTTTTGTTAATGTCAGCCATCTCTGTATGTTTTAAAATTATACTTTTGCACTAATTGTCAGACTCCTGAGTAGTCTTTGGGTGGAAATTTTACATTATGTTTTCAAAAAGGGAGACTTGATTTCAATTAACATTTCCTTGACAAGGTATAACAATATTGTACATCTAAAATTTTTATTTATTTTCCCTTTCATTGTTGGCAATCCTTTAAGCTTGAAAACATTTTTTTCCTTTCTGATTTGACGTTTGGCAAACATCAATCTTTCTTGTACTTAAATGTACCATAGTTGACAGGTTGCTTTTGTTCAAGAACTTCAGCTTATATACTGCCTTAGTCTGCCAAAATTTCTTTATTCACAGCATGATCAGTTACTATCATCACATCTTCTGAAATTAAGTAGGTAGCCTGAAAAAAATTTTTTTCTGACACATTTAATTAAATCAAAGTCCAAATACCTAGGGACTAAATTTAGAAAATTATTATTGAGCACCTTTATATTGTTTCTTCTGCAAGAGTATTACATCATAAAAAAAGATCAGTTGGATAAATATTTCAGTGCTCCTAAAATATTATAAAGAGTATTTGGGATGCCCGGGTGGCTCAGCGGTTAAGCTTCTGCCTTCAGCCTAGGGGGTGATCCTGGAGTCTGGGGATCAAGTCCCATGTCAGGCTCCCTGTGTGGAGCCTGCTTCTCCCTCTGCCTACATCTCTGCCTTTCTCTGTCTGTCTTTCATGAATAAATAAATAAAATCTTAAAAAAAAAAGAAAAGAAAGTTTGCTTACCGTACAGGTTTTGCTTAGTTAAAATACCATTGTAATGCTGTTTGCCTTTAAATAATTTGAGGCCATATGAAATTCTTAGAACACAAATTAAATTCTGAAGTTTAGTTTTCACATCTTATTTTTAGGAATGTATGGTCTTTTGCCAGGGCAGGGAGAGAAGATGGGTCATCTCCAAAAGTATAGATAAGAACTTTCAAGAGAAAAACCTCTCACAGAATACAGCGAAAAGAGTCATTTATTTGCTATATAGGTGATTGAATATTTTGAGATATTTGCTCAGTTCTAAATATTTTTTCTTCTTCACATCAGTGGGAAGATAATGACAAACCTTCTCCAAATATACAAACTTGAAAATAAGAAAGGAAAAATAAAATCCTGAAACAACAACCACGTAGCAGCATAACTATATTGCAGTGTTGCCTGAGAAGAAGTTTCCTGTTTGATGATCCAAAGGAATAGCTGATATATGCTTCTGAAACTGTCTCCTGTGTTGGAGAAGTCTGGCATCGTCAGGGTGTATTAGCTCATTTGTATTTGCCAGGGCACTAAGAATACAAGTAGGTTGTTTGCTCAAAGCCATACGCAGTCTATCCTGAATGAGATAGGTCTATGTTACCATGTCCTTTTCTTGGCTCCCTGAACACTCTTGGAATTTGTGACTAAAAAGCTTGGTGGGCCTATCTTTCTTTTTTTTTTTTTTTTTTTTAATTTTTATTTATTTATGATAGGAACACAGTGAGAGAGAGAGGCAGAGACACAGGCAGAGGGAGAAGCAGGCTCCATGCACCGGGAGCCCGATGTGGGATTCGATCCCGGATCTCCAGGATCGCGCCCTGGGCCAAAGGCAGGCGCCAAACCGCTGCGCCACCCAGGGATCCCGGGCCTATCTTTCAATATGATTACATAGTCTGTATTTACAAGAACTTTTTAAAAAGATTGATCTTACCAAAACTTTAGCAGAAAGTTGCTATTTGATTAATGGGATCACAGTATAACTTTGAAAATATGGAACTAAACTCTTTGTTTCCAAATGTTTGTGGTGTATAGCATTCTTCCTTGTTTACTGACCAAAAGCATTGAGCTCTAGATGTGTATAAGGCAGTTAGCTAGATACTGGGAATTTAGTGGTGTCAGTTAGGGGTAGAGGTAACTTGATAAATTTATAACTAAATGCAAAAGCCCTTAGTTTTTATGTCTTTGTAATTTTTTCACAGTAACAAATTCACATATTAAAAACAACGCTGTTTAGACAATGTGTCCTTCCCAAATTTTAGTTTGGGAAAAAAATGATCACTACTTTTAGAGAATTTACATTACTTTCTGAATAAAATAGTAAGTTACCTGAGGTACTCCAACTCAGGGGTCGGAGTCTGACTCCTGAGGTCAGAGAGCTCCCACCAATGTTTAAATACATAATAGGCTTTCAATAGTAGGGGTTGATACCATTTTACAAATAAAACAATGGCAATAGAAGTTTGGGAATGACTCAAACTATTATTTTTTGCTTCACAATTGCAAAAGTAAAGCATGATTCTGTATTCAGTAGGCATTTAAACAATACAAAAGTATACACAGTAAAAAGTGAAGACTTCTTTCCCACTGGATTTCATTTATTTTTACTAGTGCAAATGCGATTTTGGAATGGCACCAAATATTTGTGAGGGCAGTACATTAACCCTGACTAGTAGCAGTAACCCTTCCTCAAATGACTCAATTCCAAACTGAGAAAATGAAATATAACTAGAACTTGAATCATATCGCTGTGTCCTTATGCTCACACTTACATTAGAACATATTTTTAGCAAATCTATTGGGGGTAGAAATTTATGCAAAAGGCAAATGTATAGAGAATCTTTAAGACTACCTCCTCCCTCTCTGCCTCCACAGGAGGCGATATTGGTGAAGAACCATTACGGAATCTTTACTTCGTTCACTTCTGGGATCCTATCTTTAACTTACCATTTACTCCAAATACTGTTTCAGCTTCAAATTCCTCAAGATTGAACTGATAGGTTGGTCAGAAATCAGATAAGTAAACACAGAGACTTAGAAATAAAAATGCCCATCATGTAAAATAAAGTATTAACTGAAAAGTAATTAATGCTACAATTTGCACATTGGTATAATTAAATGGATACATGGTAACTGAATAAATTACTTAATTTGCCAGTTACTGTAGAAATTAAAGTATTAAAATTCAGAAGTCAGAGTCCCTGTGATATCATTATACAATAAGTATTTGGAATATTTCCATCTATCAATAATGCCATCTGTCCTATCCAATACAAATGGACTACAACCCATATGGCTCCTTTCCCCATTGATTACTCTGATGAATGAGATAGCAAAACCACTCATAAAACCATCATATTATATGACACTGTCATTAAAAAGATATGGAGAAAGGAAAAACACAAGATGATGCTTAATTTGAAACTGCCAAATCAATTTAGTAAAGTTTTAACAACCAACATTATGATCCTAAAAAGTATCAGCATGTTGAATAATATTATGGCACTCTGTACTCTCCTAGCACCTTCAAACAAAACCAAAGAACCAAAAAATTGCTGGAAGGAGTACAATAGCTTATCATGATATATGCATATTGCTAATTATTCCAGTAAGAATATACTCAAATATCCTTTTAGGCATAGGTAATTAAATTAAAAACACTTTTCTTTCACTTTATAGAAAATTATGAAATGATCATTTAGCTTCTGATAGCAAGTCATTTTTAAAGCAAAAACTAGATAGATTCCATATATCTTAGAATACTGGCCCTAAATTTCAACTCTGAAAAATGATCTTTCCCAGACTCATTTTCTTCTTAGCTATAAATGCATTCTCTTGCAACAGAAAAATAACTACATACAATGATTCTGTAGCAAATTACTATAGGCAGTACCTAAACTGACATTAACTAAGCAGGAAACTAAATACCACTAACTGGAATACTCAAACTTTCAGTCTGATATGGTAATTTGCATTACATTTAGTTGTGACGTGGGTATGGTGGGAATGCTTAGAAATTACCTTTATTTCTCAAGATCTATAAAGATGACCAGTATTTATTTTGCCCCTTAGCCTCCCTGAAAATATTGTACAATCATTCTGTGGTGAAACTTTTTGAAAATTGGTACTTAACACCTGTGGATAAGTGAGAAGAAATACATTTGAATACATATCTTTATTCTACATGAAAACTGAAGTTTAGCTTATATAATTCAAATTTTTATATCATCTTATTTTTAGCTCTCACTGAATACCAAATGAATACCTAAGCAGGGTGTGGGGGAGGAGGGAATCGGTGAAATGGCTCAAATTCCAATGTAGGTAATTATGGGGAGAGGAAGGGCTTCCTGATATTCAAACTTTAGACACTGCTGGATTCAGAGAAACTGTAAGTGTCATAATCAAAGTACGAGGCAGCAAGTCCTGACTGCTGGCTAACTCCAGCTTGTTATCAGCTGCAGCAAGGAGCAGGCTCATCCATCAA